>NC_054055.1:109680680-110930680 GCF_017639655.2 Falco naumanni
TGCTGTGAGGTATGAAGAAGTGAGAGGCATGGATAGTTGGAAGGGAGATCGGACTTGTGAACTTGCTGGGTTCCAGCTGTGTAAAGCAATATCCTGGGCTAGGAGGAGACAAATTGGCTAAGGAAGCAGTCGGCGGCTGGAAAGAGCTGGCACAGTCAGGGGCTGGAACACAGAGGGAGTTGAGGCACTGTCACAAGCTGACAAAGACACACAGGTGAGGGTAGGATCAAACCTAGCTGGGGATTGGGAAGGGTCAGGAGACTACATGCACAGGGAAGGAAAAGTCTGATTAAGCACACTCAGGACAAAGAGCTGTAGTGAATGTTATGTATGGCTTGTACACAGATTTGAAACAGGGAGTAAAGACTGAGATTTCAAGCTGTGGAGAGAGACTAGAACTGAATTTACTTGCCACAACACTGCTGCAACCTGCAGGTCCTGGGTAAGACCAGGAATCGGACAAAAGCAATGGCCTGGGAAAAATGGGGAGAAGAATGTCTGCCCCTTAGACATTTTTATCTCTAGCATCTGGAAAAATGCTATAGGTTCTTGAGCATGTCTATTCTTCCGCTGACAAAATAGGTTTTCCCCTGCCAATAGGTCCCCCTGCTAGTATCATGGAATTCCTATGTGATGCTATCACTCATTTACATAATTATTAACAGGTGGTTTTGTGTTCCTTATTTTCTGACTTAATATTCTGATTTGTAGAAGTGGTGAACATTTTATCAGCTGCAACAATTCAATGGAAGCTGAGCTTTGAACACACAAAATTGATGCTAGTTCTCAAAAAAAAAAAAAAATTGGCAGTTTTGTATCTCAGGTTGAGCATCAAAAAATGTAGCAGATTTTTTTTTTTACTTTACTTTCTTAATCTCCATTACATCTCAGAGGAGCTATGAAAATAAGTCAATTGTTTATGAAGCATTAATAAAGGTGTAATTGAGGTCATAGGGAAATTAATAATTCTGTCTTGGAAGAGAAGTTTGAGTAGTATATCAGGAGGCCACCCACTAAATGGTACAACTAAAGCAAAATATTAAACACCTGCTCATTAAATGAATACCAACAATCTGGAGATGTTTGGGGAAGTAAAAAAGTATGTGATCATATAATTGCAACCAGTCTCATAAGCCATAAACAGATAGGGAGTGATTAAAGGGCACACAGACAGCCTTAGTTCTGGTACTGAGGTGCTGCATGCTTGATTTTGCAACTTTATTAATGTTCTTTCAGTGTTTTATTATTATTATTATTATTATTTGTATATAATAAACATGGATAGCCAATCCATAAACTCAACTCTATAGTTATGAAGACAAACTGCCTGAGGCAGAATCTGTTATTGCTTACATCTGTGTGAATTTTGAATAATTTTTTTAATGACATCATACCCTTCAACTTGCTGAGAATGAAACGTGAAACGTAGTATGTAACCAGTTTTAAATGTCTTTATATTAAATTCCTGTCTCAAGTGGAAATACTGCTTCATATAAACCCAGTCTTATAAATGGCTTGACTCTAGAATAAATAATTTATGACAATAAAAGTGTGTTATGACTAGGAGAGGACAACAAAATTTATGCAGTCCAAAGGCAACTTGGAAACTAACCCCAATGACATCCTTTCAAATGAAATTACCGGTACTTTGAGTTTGTACCAGTATAACTGAGATCAGATTGTGGCTCTGCATCTGGAGTTTAAGCAGGCCTGTACAACATTAAGATGATTAATAATATTTGTAGCTGTGCAGGCTAACATAACAAGGGTAAACAGGACTTATTATTCAGACCTTAATTTAGTTTTCTGTGGTGAAGTTAGCAATGAGGATCAGGGAAGCTCTGACCTTTGTACAATAGTCCGCAACGGCCGAGATGCAGAACAGAGTTTACATTTTCTTCTGAAGCATCAAGGTATTGATTATGGCCAGAGGCAGGCTACTTCCACTGGCAGCTCAATATAGAGCAGGCGGCATCTTTTAGATCACACTCTGTGTATGCAGCGGTGCTGAGCCAAAACGTTTGCACAGCCTTGGAGACCTCTCTCTCCGCTCGCGTGGCAGCTGGGCAGCCAGTGCTGGCACAGGCATCCTTCTGGTGGCACTCAGCTCTGGCATGAGGGCTGGATGCAACTGCCCCTGCCTTTCCAGCCTGGCAGTCGTCTTCCGGGCTTTTTATGTACACCATCAGTTCCACTTGTCTGAATTTGTGGAGCTCAGCCTCCTTTCATCATTCCATGAATTGGTAAACAAAAAGATGCTGAAAAGTCAAAAGTGTTCATTTCAACCCTCTGACTCACTAAGGAATTTTAATGTCTCTTTCAAGAACGGCCCACGTTTCTCAGGCGACCGATCAACCAAGTGGTGCTGGAGGAGGAGGCGGTGGATTTCCGATGCCAGGTGCAGGGGGATCCCACACCCACAGTCCGGTGGAAGAAAGATGATGCAGACTTACCGAGAGGGAGGTGAGAGCAACATTCATGTTCCCCACACTTTCAAATTTCAATCTTTGAGTTATGCTGGAATCCCTCCCTACTACTTATAGTTTGTTATTTGACATTGTGGCCAAGGTTTATTTCCCATATTGCTGGTCTTTGGCACCACAACACCCATTCCAGGGCCAGCTGAGCAGGGAAACCCAGTGTGGGTTGAATTGTCCAGGTCATGGATTCCCGTGGAAAGAAGAAGAATGATGCGTAGGTACTGTGAGCACATGAGTATTCACTGAATTTGCTGAAGAAAGTAAAGATGTATGAGTGATAGTAGCCTTGATAATAATGTGCTGATACCAGAAAGGAGAAAGCATGGCTGGAGAGTTGCCAAGCTGCTCCGTTGCAGTAGCAGGATGAATTAGAAGCAGAGCGCTGTGGTGGGTTTTGCTGGCTCCTTGGCTCATGCCTGTTAAAACCCGGAGAGAAACCTTTCTCCTGAGGAAACAAAAAAATCAAACTAGCAGAACTGGAAAACAAGGTTGAAATCTGGAACAGGCCCCTTGTGTTCAAGAGAGATTTGTTTAGACCAGATCAAACGTAGAAGATTCCAGAGTGAGCAGGGGATGAGAACCTGTCCTATACAAGGACATTAAATTAGCTTGGTTCCTTTCAGCTAACAAACAGAACAGAGTTTGGTCCCCACTTTCTGGAACTTTTTCTAGTTTCGATGCTGAATCATAATTAGATTAAAAGATCTTAACACAGAAATAAGTCTAGGAACAGGACTTAGAACCCAGGTCTCCACAACCCAACGAATCCTTCTGGCCCTGTGAGTCCTGATTCGTTTTTGCACAGTGCTTTTAAGTTCAGACATGAACTTTTTTTCCATTTTTCCCCCCCCACCACAGTTGATTGTTCTTTTCTATCAGTGCTGGTTATTCCTGGGATGTTGCCAATGGAATTTGTTGAAAGGGGAAAAAAAATAATATATATATATCTAAATGTTCTGTTCTTTAAACAAATGCTTTAAACGCTGGACTTAACGTAGGCTGGCCACCAATGTTATTTCTGCTCTTCCAGTCATGATCTTAAAAAAAGAAGAGCTGCAATGATGTTTTGTGGCTAGTTTGTGTCAGCGTGCATTAAGTGCACCATGAGCACACTACTAAACTGGGCCTAACTGAAACGAGTTAGACGTCGCTGCCGGCTTTCTTTATCACAGCCTGGTTTACATCTTCAATCCAACAAGGTGAAGAATGTGGTAAGACTGTTGTCTGGCGGTCTTCATCCACTTGCTAAATATAGTGTTTGATGTCCCATACAATTTCATGGAAACCAGTGGCAAAATTCCTCAGTCATATAGCACTTAGTCATGTTTGTGTCTTAGGCTATTATCTTTTGTTTCTCAATTTCTAAATCTTTAAAGAAATCCCAAAACTCAAATTGGAGAATACCTGTTTTAGTTCCCACATCCACAACACTGTAAGATGTCTTACAATTTCTCGGTGACATATACTAATGTAATGATACATAATCTAGAAAAATATTTCTAGATAATAAGTACAGGTACATATGTGTGTATATATATATAGAAAAACTTATATTTTAAAATTAATTTCCTTGCAATTTAAAGCAAATTTTAAAATTACATAGCTGTTTTGCTAATTATATTGATAGATATTGTATGCATGTAATACATAAAATACTATTTTGAAGAGCAGACTTTTGGATGGTGAGATGAATTTTTCTCTTTGCTTGCTATTTAATTTTGCATTCTAGAGTAGTCCACAGTAAATACATTGTGCTTCTGTGATTTATTCCTATTGTTGTGCTACTTCTGTTGTTTTAAATCACATCTACATTCTGTAAGCAGAAGTAATAGAAGATGAACCAACAGTGCCTTTGATTAGGTTGCACTTTTATTAGGTGTTTTTTTTAAAGAATATGTTCCTCTCATATTTTACTGTGAGAAACACAGTACTATGTGCTTGATAACTTTTTCTGTAAATTCATGATTTATTTCTAAGGAAGAAGAAATGTAACACGAAGCATAGGAAAAGTTTTCACTGGGCTTTTAAGGAAAAGAAGAGAAGGTTCATCAGATACATTCTGATCATAATCAACTTCAGGCTCAGAAACTATTCACAATGCTTTGCAGTGTTTTTACACTGCTGTTTAACATTTCATTAACTGTGTTTTAACATCTTTAAACAGAAAATGGGGGTATGTCTTCATTTATGTCTGCTTCCAAGAACGTCAGAGGGGTGGGTAAAGAAGGGGCAAGGTTGCAGAATCTCATGCTGGAGTCCACCTCAGGTAATAGAGGAATTCCGCTGCCCATGTAACGGGTTACCACCACCTGAGCCACATGGACTCTGGTCATCTAATCGAGTCCAACACCTACACTTCAAAAGCAAACACTTCTGATGATTGGGATTCTATGTTTTCTTTTCTAAAATGTATCATTTGTATAGCAAGATATGTAAACAGTGTCTTTACTGTCCAAAAAGAGGAAAATTTCAAACCATGGTGCTTAATCAAGGAATATAAATATCTAACACCTAAACATCTTTAAAAAAAGCTGGGGGTTTTTTTCTGGATTTTTTTAATGCAAGGAAAGAAATTTGTCCAGGTGTAGTCTTAATGAATGGATGGATAAGAAAACAATAATATAACAATCTTATACATTAAGAAGAGAATTTCCAAGTTTTTCCTCCTTGATGAAGTGGGAGATATTATTTTTTTTCTTTCCTTTTTGAGGTAAAACCAAAATTACATTTCAGGTTCTGAGCTCCTGTATTTTAAGCATTTTAACATCTACAATGAAATATGAAACCCTCAAGGAATTCCCTTTGTTATTCTTCCTACCTGTATAAATCCTTGTTCTGAGCAGATCTCTGCAGCTCTTTGTCTTATAGCTTTCAATATCAATTTCCTGTTTCTACAGCTAACCATGTTCTTTGCACATCTGCCTGTTTTTGTTCTTTCAATAATTTCTTTTTTGGCTTCATCCCTAGATTACAAGACAATTATAATAGGTACCTGTTTCACCAATTACTGCAAATTTTTAAATGTGTCTATTGTTAATTCAGCTTTCAAAAGTGTCTAGTTCAGTGATAGCAAAGTGGGATAAACTGGATTTTTGTATCCATTGTGTTTCTGTTATTTGCTTCTGGTGAATCCCAGAATCAGTGATACTGGATCCATAGTCTTTCAGAAATCCTTCTCTGTTTTTCCATCTTACTTCCTTTTAGTTTTTTTAGCGACACATGTGAGAGGAAAGAGAAAAGTAATCCCAGTAATTTCTGGTGACAAATATAAACAGCATTGCTGCACCGATTAGTGTGTTCAGTAATAATTGGAAAATAATTTCAGGCTGTTACAGTTTTAATTATAAAGGTCCCTGGTGAACTGTAAGCATCTCCAGTTGCATTTGCATTGAATGAGAACAAAAAGGCAACTTCTGAAGAAATCATTATGTTTGAAAATATGAGTAAAAGAAATTTAATTTGGCCGTTTTGTTGAATTGTCTATGTAATTACCCAGAACTTCATGAATAACCATGCTTCAAAACTGAGAACAGAGGGACATAAGTTTATTCTGAGGGTGTAAGGCTTTATTCCAAATTTTAGCTATTTTGAATTGATCGTCTAAACCAGCTATAATAGTCTATATTTTTTATTTTAAAACTTTAAAGTGGTTCTTATAGTGGAAGTTTTCAAAATACCTAGGAAAAATAGCTCTCACTAGCAGTCAAAGGAAGTTACTTGTCCAGTGTCCTGTAGACCTGACTTGAGATAACAAGATGATGGTATGCATCGTGGAGCTCTCCTGGGTATGGCTGGGCAGGAATTAAGAAAGCTGTAAGGACCAGGCAGAAAGAATGTTGTGACTTACGTATGCTAACTGTTTTCATAGTTCTGTTACGTTGCTATAAGAATGAATTAATTAAATTCTTTAGACTTGAAAGTTCTTTTTAAAGCTGAAACCAATCCCAGCAAATTAATAACTTGCTATTAAAAAGGTTGATATTGCACCAGCAGGGAGAAACAAAGTTCAGTGTGAACTCTGGGGTGTGTAAAGGCGTTTTCCAGAAGTTGTCATTTTTGAATCGGTGACCCAAGACCGAAATGAATTGTGAATCAAGGGTGGAGGTGCATGGTGTACACTTTATCTTAATTGCTCTAAAAATTTAGCATCACAGTATAGCTTCCACAGTATAAAAAGGCTAGGGAATAGTTAATCAGGTGTGACTCATATCAGACTACTGCGGGTGAACAGGATATTGTGGGGTCACCAGTCCTGTGCCTTTGACTGAAATCCTAGTTTCACTATTTCAGTGGTTGAGTTTCATTTCACTTTAAGTGACACAAGGAAATGGCACAAAAGTTTTACTAAAGCAACTCAGACAATTGTGACCATACATAATGATCAGGACCTATTGAAAATTGAATAAAAATTGTATTTATACATCGAAGTCTTTTTCCAGCCACATGTTCAGGTAGCCTTCCCTTTGATGTCTGCTTGGCAGAAATTAGAGATTATCATTTCCTGCTAAGGAGCTGATTATCTCCTGTGTGGTGAGAAACTCAATATGGCCTGTATCAACTTTTAATTCATCTGCTTTTTAGACCTGGTAACAGCAAGAAAGTGATATTATTTGGGAGCCTCCAGTATAAGAGTGGCATATCCATGACTAGCAATTTAATAAAATTTGAATAAGGTTTGTACAGTGTTTCATGTCTTCAAATTTTCAAGTGAAGCCGAAGAAAGCAGCTGCATAGCCTGTAATTACATAGCAAGTAATACAGGAGGGGGGTGTATTTTTTTTTTAGGCAGTGAAGAGATTTTCAATTACAAGTTAAAATTTATGACACACTATAATAACTGTTTAAACCTTTTACATAGAAGAAGCTACCAGTGCCAGCTCTTTGGGAGAGTGAGGTTAGCTCAGCAAATGTATTTTTCAGTTGCCTTAAAAATGACTGAGTAGCAATCACATGGGCCTTCTTTTGCATTCCAGCCCAGAACAGCTGGTTTAGCTCAGTAAATACATCTTTAATGAAATTACAACCTGCTCTTGTAAGTTGCATTTACAGGCACTGTCTGATTAGATGAATATTGTACTAGAGATGAAAAGTGGCAACTGCACCAGCAGGAAGAGGTATTTGTTTTATGCACCACCCACGCAATGGGAGTGCAGGCAGAAAAACCAAGAGTGTTGCTTCAGAACGAAAATGGTGTGTAGTTTACACAAAGAATATTGCTAAGTGTTAAGAGATTGTAGGTTATTAAATGAAGCAAAGCAGTGACACACAGCACTGACAATCATAATCAGCAGAGTAAGCTTTCTTATTTACTAAAGGTTAGGAATATTTGTTAAAAATTATTTGGGAAAATGCATTCTTAAGTCATAGATTTAACTTATTTTAAGATATGTGTTAGCTCTAACAACAAAAGTCTGTGTAGAAGTTAGACTTGTTATGTTTTTAAAACAGGCATCTTTGTGCCTGAAAAATGGTTGCATATGCATAGCCTGGGCAGAAACACTGTCATGTTTCTGATAGGTGTACATTCTCAGTAAGTACTGTAATTTCTGTGCTTTCCTCCATGGCTTCTTGTGAGCTCAATGCTAAGGGTAAATGATAACATTTAAAAAATATCTTGCTTTCTGCCAGATGCAAATCTTTGAAATGGATTTAAATGCAACTAACAGCAAACCTTACCCCAATAAACTCAGAAAAGTTAGATTTTTTAAGAAGAGATCCAGAAATGAAGGGCCTGATAGAGGCAATGTTCTGCACTTGTATTTCACCACAATCTGTATTGTGGTGGGTTGACCCTGGCTGGATGCTACGTGCCCACCAAAGCCACTCTACCACTCCCCCTACTCAGATAAAATATAACGAAAGGCTCATGGGTCGAGATAAGGACAGGGAGATCACTCAGCAATTACCATCACAGGCAAAACAGACTCAACTTGGGGAAAAAATAATTTAATTTAGTACCAATCAAATCAGAGTAGGCTAATGAGAAATAAAACCTACATCTGAAACCCCCTTCCCCCCGCCCCTCCCTTGCCCCGGCTCAGCTCCACTCGCGGTGTCTCTCCCTCCTGCCCCCCCAGCAGCGCCGGGCCGGGCCGGGGCTGGGGTCAGTCCCTCACAGCTGTCCCTGCCGCCCCTGCCCCCCACGGGGAGGCTCTTCACACTCTGCCCCTACTCCAGTGTGGGGTTTCCACAGGAGACAGTCCTCTGCAAACTTCAACCCTTCCCACAGGCTGCAGTCCTTCTCACACTTCTCCAGTGAGGGCTTCCCACAGGGTCACAGCCTCCTTCAGGCATCCATCCTGGGGATGGATGGACCCTTCCCATCTGCCCCGAGGTCCTCCACAGGCTGCAGGTGGATATCTGCTCCACTGTGCGCCTCCATGGGCTGAAGGGGACAGTTTTCCTCACCATGGTATTCACCATGGGCTGCAGGGCAATCTCTGCTCGCTCAGTGCCTGAAGTACCGCCTCCCCCTCCTTATTCACTGACTTTGGTGTCTGCAGAGTTGTTTCTTTCACCTGACATCTAGCCAGGGTCAACACAACCATGAACACAGGGTAAGGCCCTGTAAGCCAGAGAGACGGTAATTTTTAAGAATAGACATGGTGCTACATAATTCTATTTATATTCTGTGGATGGGATAGTGAGGTATTTAACTACAGCCTCCTCTGGATACAACCAAGGGGAGAATGACCTTTCAATGAAATACGAGTTAATAACACTACGGCGCTGTGTGCTTTGGTTGAGTTAATCTCTGTGCAGATTGTAACAAAATGCAGTCTAATGTGTATTGAAAATTAATTAGAGTAAAGAGTGTGTTTTAGTAGTGTAATGGATATAATCTTTGGTTACATCAGCAAATTTCTGTTGCAATTAATAACAATTAATGGTTTTAAATAAAGGGTCAGGGAAAAGGATGTTTTTCATATTAGCTGTATTGCATGTACTATTCATCACTTCTAGTTAGATCCAGTATGATTTGCATGACCATCTTTTGTTTCCTAAGCTGAAGCATCAAGGATAGATTAAGTCCCTTTATGAGGAGCATAGGGGAGAAGATTGGACGTTCTTAATAGCTTGTCAAAAGGAGACAGTGAAAGAAAGAGGTTTAATACGCTATTTGTATTCTTATGTACATCTGGAGGGAGTGGAGGCAGTTTGCTGGGGACGTTATCTTGGGTTTAATGCAGCACATGACTGGCACAGGGCAAACTGCAGTGTGACTTGCAGAGAGTCCGTATAACCTAACACCACAGGCAGATTTCAGCAAAGGGCAATGTAAGTATCTTTTCAGCAGTTATGGTGAATCATTTGAGGAAACTTCTCCTGTATAAAGCCAGAGATAGCACTTAGAGAGAGAGAGATGATGGGGGGTAAAAGGGAGGTAGGGAGTGCTTAATTTTCTTGTGTATATAGCGTCAGGATGGGGTACCCCAGTGCTGGTGGAGTACCCACTCCTATTGTTCTTTAGCTTGAGTATCCTTCTTCTATGGTTGATATTTTGCCTGTCAGTAATCCCTTCCTGTTTTGTAAGTGGAAAAATATTCCTTACAGTTTTATGAGGAATACATGGCCAAGCGAAAGCGTAAATTAGAGTATTTTTTGACATTTTAAATCCATCAAGGCATGGCATTGAATAAAGTCCTGTAAATGCATCATCCCATGGTTACCCCAGAGGTCTATAGTCTAACCCAGTAGTTATCTGCCATTCAATTTGTATGAAATATTAAATGCTGTGAGCAGAAGTGTTAGTTGTGTGGCTCTTCTAGACTGATCAGCAGAGAAACAGTTAATAACATTGACATTTAAATTGGCTTCATGTTAAGTGTCAGTTCTCACCACAGAGCTGAAGAAGAGCTATTGTTTCAGGCAGTCTGTTTGCAGATGCATGAAAACAGCCTCCAGTTGCTTACATAAGGGTCAAGGTTGGGAAAATAGCTTTACAACTCCACAGACAGAAACCATAAAGGAATTGTGTCAAGTAGCAGTCCTGCCTGCATGTTTTCTCTTTATGCTATGTGAACCATTGGTGATCTATGAAGCGATCACTGGCAGCGCACTTGAGATAGGACTGTCACAAGATAATGTGTGATTTTTTATTCTCTCTTATTTAACATCCTAAAATTGTTACATTTCAGAGAATTAATGAAGTCACTAGCAGAGTTCTGAAACAAAATTTAATGCCAGTAGTAGCAGCCTCAAACATGGATTTCTCTGAATTTCCCACTCACAGAAGACTACAGTAATGAAATTGTCTTGCATGAAGAAGACCCAAGAAAAACTTATTGTAGAATTTCTCTCAAAATACTCATTCTGGTGCTTGAATCTTTCTTTAGTATCAGAAAAGCAGAGTATGCTACGTAGAAGCTTAGTAATCGCATAGTTTATGCATTGTATTTATAAGTTTCAGAATACTGAGGTAGCTTGCTTTCTTGAAAAGAGTGAGGCTATAAAACAGTTTAAGCTCACTATTATCAGTTTATTGCCTATTAAAATTATAGAGTGAAAAAGTAAAGATAGTTAACTATGCAGTTTTTCTGTAAACCCCTCAGGAGAATAGGGAGAGGGAAGCTGGTAGTTATGTTCAAATGGGAGTAAGATTCAAGATCTCTGGTCACAGCATCATTGATGCTGCTGGAATAGCTGGCCTGCAGGGATTTCTTTTGCTTTAACACATTCCATCCCTGCATGGAATTCAAAAGTTGTCATCTCAGTTAAAAACAAACAAACAAAAACTGTCAGTGAAAACACTGCAAGGTTAAAGTTTTAACCCTAAGGACTACTTTCCAGTTCCTATTGGTAAGTCCTATGTTGAAAATTACTTAACAGTAACAAAATGTACTTTTTAATAATATGAATTCTGGCTCATCTGTAATGTTGAAGGCACTTTCATTAAAACATTAATGTGATTTCATCTGTATTTACCACTTCAAGGTTGGTGACTGATTTGAAATATAGATCAGAAGATATTTCAGTTAGTTTTCTGACAAGTTTACCATAATCATTCATCGTGCTTAAGGAAAATAATAATAGACAGGCTGACACAAATTCTGTTTGTTTCAAACTGCTCATAATCTGTTTGCTCATGTTAAAGAAAATGCATCAAGCCATATTTAGTGAGTGCAAGATGCCATTCTGGGCTCAGATCTTCTTATCATGTTCCAGTCCTTGCAGTATCATTTCAATTTTTAAATCAGAAATGGACAAAACCCGTGTTTTGCCTTTCCTTAAAATTAATTTCAGTGGCATGTGCTGAGTAGATAACCTTGAGAATCAAGAGTGCTTTTCTGGTGGATAAATTTATGACATAGGCATTAATAATACAAATCTCCCCAAGTGCCTGACAAATGTGTCTCATCTGTGAGGGAAAGGACTACTTCTGGTGATAGGAGGATAGGTCTTCATGCCAAGTCATTACATGGTCTCTTAGCTCATACTTCCACTGACATTCCAGTTTTTGAAATGTGGAGCTTTGTCTGGAACTAAAATCAAATCAGAACCCATTTTGGGTAATTATCATGTGGTAATTCCCTGTGCGTACTTCTCTGTGCAGAGATGTGGAAGTAAAAGATGAAGCCTGCATCAGTTTAGATAGAGTTTTCCAAGTCACTTATTCCCAAGCATATGTTTTGTTCTTAACTTCTGTTTGTTTCCAAATTATTTCAAAGAGAATAAGAAAGCAGTCTCGTTTTTCTTTCCTGGTTCTCTTCTGAGTGCGTGGCTACTGATTTTGTGAGGCACTAGTTACTTGCAGTCACTTGCAAGTAAGAGTAGTACAGTGTAGTGTAATACTTCCAGAGAAGTTGGAACACACGATTTCCTTGGACATAGGTATGGATTCACAGTGTTGGCCCAATGACTGTAACTGTTGTATACATCTTTTATGATATATAGGCCGTTTTATTGAACACCTTGGTTTAAAGGCACAGTGCCGTGTGGCTTTGTGGTTTATATTATTGCAATTGAGAGTGTCCGCTATAAGAAATTACCAACAATCTGCTGATCACAACCCATAAAAGATTTTGGACTAAAGCAGAACCTGCTGCCAGCATATTTTAAGAAAACCAGAATAGTGAATAGTAACCTGTATCACTTAGCTCTTTTCCTGATTTGTCAGAATAAGGTTAGTGAACCATTTTATATGACCACTACATATATGCCTCACAAAGAAATTCAGGGTAATGTCACATTGCCTTATACCTTTCTCTGGTGTGAGTGGTGTAGCCAAAGAATAAGGGGGAATTTGGACATGTAGATGTGCACAGCAGCCGTCCTGTCAGCGCTCTGGGGATAGCTCCATGGTAGCTCAATTCATCATAGCTGTGAGCAGTGTCAGAGCCACCCAGCAACAGGCAGCCTTGATTTCAGGGGTACGACAGAGTGATTTGAGACCAGTGCACACAAATATACACATTCATGCTCTCTCTGTTGCTGATTCAGGTTTTGCTAGGGACAGTAAACCAGAGACCGTTTTATCTTGTGTTCCTTTCTTCTTCCACTTATCAATGTATGGGATGAAAGTGGGGAAAAAAAGCAATGTTTCTTGTCAGGGAACTGGCGATAGGGGTGGCTGCGTTGCCGATGTGCATGTGAGCTCTCCATTCTGCTTCTGGATCGCACTAGGCTGAGGCAGGTAATGAGCTCATGCTCGTGTCTCGCTGCAGCTTCTCTGTGTCTCCCTCCATCTGGCACAGAGAGTCTGGGAGCCAGTGAAAAGCTGTGGCACTGTGCTGGGAGCTGAAGTGCCAGCACCACAAAAGAGAAGTGGAGACAGAAGCTTAAGCCTCCTTAACTACCTCCTGTTTACTATGGTTTTGGCTAGTAGCATCTCTCTATTTGGCCTCCCTAATCATTGATGTTGTGAGTAATCTTGAAGCTTTGTGCATGTTTTGCAAAATAGCCTGGCAAAGGGGCAAAAGAAAATAGAGCAAAGTAATTTTTGTGCCATCTCTGAAAGAAGAGAAAGCCTACAAATTCTACGTACAAGATTCTATTCTATTATTTCTTTTTTATTTGCAGTAATGTTTTAGAAGAAAATAGGTGCCTGGTATAAATTGATGTAAATGTTTTGAGGCCAGTGACATCAGTTTGCAACAGTTAAGATGTGACTATTTGGTTTGCAAATTCCCTCTAGCAAGAAATATGACTTTTTGATTTGAATTCAGTAATGCATTCTCACAACTTTAAAATACATTGCTGAAGCATCTGCATCCTTGTATTACCATATAGGCCTACTTGGATATCTAGGAATATAATGACTCCAGCTGCAGATACAGTTTTGCTACCTGTACATGTGAAAGACAAAGAAGTGCATATATTTTTATGCATAGCTGCATGCACACTTTTGAGTATCTGGACATATAGGGATTCTTTGAAGCACTCAGTAAAATGTATATAAAACACAAAAAAAGCATATTGCTAACTCTCTCTACATTCAGTAAATTTGGGTTTTCTTTTTTATTTTAAATTTGATAACCATGAAAATGGGTGGCTGAGTATGGACAGATACACATTTGAATGTGGGGGTGAAAAAAATAATAACTGTGACAAAACCAGTTCAGTTCAAGATTGTTCTTAGATGCTTAAGCCGATGCATGAATCCAATCTCAGTATATTAATTTGTGATACTTAAAAACAGTTAAAGTGTTTTGTTTTATTTCTTATTTGGTTGAGCAGATGGTAATGGTTTTGACACAATTCAGTTTTTTATTTTTCTTCTTTTCTTGGAAAAGACAAGGCTCTTTTTCCCACTTTGTCACAGCTGGTTACCAATCAATCTCAATTCACGGTACAGTGATGATAGCACATGTTGTTCAGGGGCCAAATCTGATTGGGTTGCATTTTCAGCAGTGTTTCATATTAAAAAAAAAAAAAAAAAAACAACCAAAAAAAAAAAAAACCCAACTGTGTCTGTATGGCAGTGACTGTCAGCACACTATTGTACAACTGTCATTAATCAAAACTAGCAACAATGAATGCATTCATATGTGCCAGAGACTGCCAGATTTCACTCAAAATCACCCAATTTCTATTAGAATTTCCTCACCAGCAGTGTTTTCTCATCTGCTTGTTGTTTCTCGGTTTCTTTCTTCCTTTCCAGTCCGCTGCCCACCCCTTGCTTCTCAGTTAATTAAAGACAGACCTGCTCTAACTATTACCTCTAGAACAGAAATTATGTAATGTGGTGCCCAAAGTGGCTGACTAGCTGTTTAGAAGACCTCTCCCAGCTCAGTCTGATGGCTGAAGCCTAAGCTGAACCGAAAGGTTAAGCTTCTCCAAATGTTTAACAGAGAGAAGTACTTAAAATCAATTAGATGCCCATAAACATGTGAAACTGATGTCTGACGCCCTGTGTTTTTAGCTGAGTGTTGGCATTAATTGGCTAGGAGTCAGCAATATTTGGGCAATATGTCAGGAGGTGTTTCTTGACACTGCACATACATGGAAGGCATTGCCTCGGTGCACTGGCAATGTTACGGGCCAGCTTAACCAATATGCTTTGGTTTTCCACCATTCCATCATCAATCCAGGAGTCTGGTAACCTCTCTCTGTAATTGGTATTAGCAGCTGGAGAGGGCCTGATCCTAATTCCCAAGTGTTTGGTAGCACTAACCCAGATGAGAGTGAACTCCAGAAACTCAGGTGGTAACATCTTGCTATAGGAACATGAGGCTTTGGGATGGAGAGGAGACAAGACGCTGTTCAAGACTTCTCAAGTAGATCCTTGACAAACGGAAAGCATATTCAGGCTTCCCTCCTTGATACTTCATGGTCCCTTTCTGACACAAGTTCCTTGTGCTGCTGTGGATCAGGCTAAAAGCCAGGTTTTTTTCCTTTCTCCTTCCTGCCCGCTTCATTTGTAAAAGCTCTTCGCTGAACCATGGTGACTTCTGGGGACAATGTGGGTGGAACAGATGACTGCGGGGCAGCGTATCAATACTTCAGGACAGCAGGTGGTTACGATGTCCCATGGGTCCATCTGTTTATGAAACTAATTGCTAGATGGCACGTACTGTCAGGGTGGTCCAAAAACCCAGTATGGCCTTGTTGGAGAAGCACACTGGGAGAGCTGGACCTCTCTGTGAAGTAATTGATAACTGGACCGTGATAGTGACATGTTTACGCCACCCTCCGTTTCATGACCCAAGTGGGGGAGATGATGGCTGTACCCTTACCCTGCGCCCTGGCATGCCATGCAGCTGGCTCCTTCACCCTGCAGCCTTTGCACAATTTGCATGATTGGCAGGTGCAAACATAAAGCCTCCAAGGCAGCTGGTTGGCATGCCGGCACGGGCGCATCGGTGAGATGAAGAAGAGCGACTCAGCTGCAGCCCACGGTGGACTGAAGGGCCCTGTCCCAGGCTGCCTGCATGCCAGTTCAGGCAAACACTCAATCACATACAGTCCTGCCGCCTGTCTGTTTTTGTCTCGGCACTGGTAAGTAAACCACAGGGAGGTTTTTTGTCCTAAAAAAAAAATATATGAAAAAGCAATTAAATAAATGGCTAATTGTTGTCCAGCTTTATAACTGTGATTCCGATATCCAACTTATATATATATTACAACTGAGCTTAGTTTTCTCATCTTACAGGAGCTGAATACAGCTTTATATTTTTAGTTCCCTAGAGCTGGCCTCATGTCAAGAAAATAGGCATTTTCTCTCGTCTGCAACTCTGTGGTGACCAAAGACAAATAACTGCTCCATCGTTGTGGGATACTGTTGTCATATTCTTGAGTTTTTAAGGGAGACATTTTGCCTTTTCTCTCTTATGAAAGCAGTGATTTCTATTTGCCATTGACCAGTGCAGCACAGCATGTAAAATGACATAATTTGTGAGCAGTCGAGAAGAAATGTTCCTCAGCTGCATAGAGCTCTTAAATATAGTTACAATAGGTCTGTACTGCTCCAGGACCTGCATGTTAAGTTCTCTAGAATCATAGTATTTTTCCTCCCTCCTCACGGTACTATGCTAGCAAAAAAAAAAGTCCCAAAAAGTTTCTGAAGTTTTCCATGGCATCTTATTCTTCCCCTTGGCATATCTCTCATTTGTTAGTTAAACTTGGGGTACTGTATATATATCTCATTAAGTGTAAGTCCTAACAAAAAGGGTATTATATGCTTTTATGTTTATCTCTGACAGAATAGTTAACCTCAGTTTGGTCAGAATGAAGCAGTACTTTATTGTGCTGACTGTGAAAAGATGTCTTTACTTCTCTTTATTCTTGGAATTGCTAGTAATGCTCTAATTAATGTTGTAAGCTTTAATTAGACACAGCAGAACTTTAAATGTTTCAACATAGAGGATCCTTTGAGTTAAGATGCTTTAAAGTCTGTTAGTACAGTGTGCTCTTTACAGAAAGAAACCACTAGCAATACTTATTATGTACACAGAAATGAATGTTTCAGATTCCCAGAGCATTTTAAAATGCTCATAGAGCCTCACAACATTCCTTTAATTAATTGCATTACAGTCTTATTCATCAAAACATTTAAGGGTGCTCTTCCATATGATTTCCATCTGTTTGCTGAACAAGTCTACAAAGTCTTTACTGTATGAAAAAGAGAAGGTAAATTCGTTCTTCTGAAGTTACACCATGAGCATGTATACAGTGACAAAGAGTATTGACATCTCCTGAAGTCTCGATCTTTCTTTAATTTCATGTTCCTGTTTCACTATTTGATACATGAGAATCTGAAGCTAACTTTAGATTCAAGGTGACTTAAGGTATCATGAGCTTATTATATCTAGAAGAGATGTTACTGAAAATAATTTTAAAAAAGTGTAAAATATCCACGCTGAAAACTGGGGTTTTCCTGATTTGGAAGCCAAAGAAATTACATATAAAATAAAGCCTCCTGTTGACTTTAATGAGCTTTGGATCAGAGCCTAAAGTAGTTTGTTAAGCATGACTTCTGCAGGATAATAACAATTAAACTGAAAATATTTTTCTAAGTGTGAGCACTCTAAATGCCTTGAGAATGAATGTTCACTGCATGCTGAAGTACTTTGTATTATTTCAAGTTTTATACATCCCCATAGTTTTAGAATTATCACAACTGTAGAATCAAAGAAACAAACAAAGCGTAATCAAAGTTTCTAATTTCTTTTAAGAAGAGGCAATATTATTGTCCACTGTTAATGAATCATTTTGTAGTATTTCTGTGAAATTGATAAATCTCCTTTAACGTGTCTCTTCAATAAATGTCACTTTTCAGAGCTGAAATATATTTTTTATTGTTTGTAATTGTGTTGTGTCAGATCCTACCAACATGCTCACAGCTTCCCTAAAGGGTTGCTGCTGTAGAGAAAAGCTATATATAAAGGGAAATTTCCAAATCAACAAAAGGTAAAATGTGTAGCTCCCATAGTTAAGGCATGATAAACCTGAGCTGTCATGTATTCATAACTGATGTCTGATAGCTTAATTTTCTCTTATTGCTCTAGATCAAGGACAAAGTGAATGATATTATTAATAAAGCCCTAATACTGAGTGAACATAGCAATACTAATTTTATGTAAAGTTTTTAACTAATGCAGAGTGCAATAAAAATGTCATGAAGATTAATGCTTGGTGGAATTATCTAATGCTAGATAATAATTTATCTTCCAGAGTTGGCTCCAAGATAGATTCAGACTGGCACATTCCAAGTGAGAGTTTTCATTCACTTCTATTCTCCACAGAAAGAGTTCTCATTCTTCTTCTGTAATGCAGGTATGACATCAAAGATGACTACACTTTGCGCATTAAGAAAGCCATGAGCACAGATGAAGGAACCTACACATGCATTGCTGAGAATCGAGTTGGAAAAGTGGAAGCTTCTGCTACCCTCACTGTGCGAGGTGAGTGTTCCCGTGGAGGGGAGGGCCTGTGTCCTATACGGATAAATTGCTTTCTGACAAAATGGGCCACATCCTTACCTGGCATTGTTTGGGTTTCACATACCCTTTGCACTTGCGGGTGCTACACTGGTTTACCACAGAAGTGAAATCCCTGTCCTGCTGATATCTCAGGCAAAATTTTAATTGACATCAATAGGATAGGATCTCCCTGCAGTTAAAGAGCTGTTCCAATGTTTTGGTTTTCTTTTTTTTTTAATTGAAATTTTTAATTTTTTTTTTAATTGAAGAACTAATGCATATGTATACATAAGCAAGCCATGGGCACAGACTTTAATATGTGAGCCATCAGTTTAAGCTGTTTATTCACCTTCCTTTCTTTAATAAGTATGAGTATAGTAAGTGACTATGTTTGTTAATGCTAAACATAATGCAGGTAGTATTATTATGTGATTAGCTCTGCCATAATTAAACTCTCTACCATTACTCTTTATCTGAAAGATAAACCCTAGCCAAAGGAAAAAGAAAATCCTACTTAGATTTTGTAAGTATTACGAGGCAAAGACTAACATATTCTCTCCTAAAATACTCCTGGTCTCTAGCATCCACTCTGTTTATGGGCTGCTGTTTGATGTGGTAAGGAGGTTTTAAGAGCGGTAGAATAATGAGTTGCCAAAATGTCTTTTGTGACAGTAGATATAGACATACTAAAGATTATGGGGAAAGAAAAAGTTTGCAGGCTAATATTTCCATATGAGTAAATAGAATATAATAGTTATTACTTCATTCCAAAAGATAAGCAGCAATTTGGCACAATGGATATCATGCAGACACTATTTCACAGTTTAGTGGTGCATGCTGACGGTTTTCAGTAGAGCTGTGAAAGGTTAATAAAAACATTTTTAGCTTTATCTGTTCTCCTCTTTTCATACACATTAAATCAAATGTTCAAAGTCTCAATGGATTGCTTTATTAGAACTGGGGTCAACTGACCCAAGAGGCCAGCTTCCATTTCCATCCATTTAATGCATGGACACAGTTCAGTTTAATTTGCTGAATTCAAAGGGAAAAAAAGCACCAAGTGGCTTTGTAGTGTGTGTGGGGGAGATGTTAGTATATAACAAAGAAAAGAGAGTATTGTGATAATACATCCGTTAAAATATTACCTCAGTGTTCACTTTAGACAAAAAGTGATAATGCAGGTCTTCCCATTTTAAGCTGAAGAAATAGGTTTACCTGGTACATGCTTGTGGAAGAGATTTCTCTTCTATTTTTTAACATGAGAATAGTCACTACAGTGAAGTCCCAGAAATGCACTCACTCTGTTCCTTTGTTACAGGCAGAATCACATTATCAAATAAATCTGGGAGCCAATTTGATAGCCTTTAAACATTCCTAGAACTGTGTCCACCGTATACATTACGGGAGCAAGTCTTTCGGATTTGCTACCCAGACTTCTGATATAAGCAATAGCTAGAACCAAGCAAAAAATCTTTTGAAATCACTGAAGCTTGAACCTGATGAAATTAAGGTGAAAAAAACCTGAGGAAATATATAATTTAATTGATTTTTCTACAGTAAAAGCAGGTTTTCATTATCTTGGGTATTTTTTCCCCTGGGTTTGTCACTTATAGTCAAATACATAGTGTTTATTCAACACAAAGGAAGCCATGATATTATGAGCATATTAAATTTTCAAGACATGAGAGAAATTGAGAAAAGGCAAGAAATTCAATGGAGAAGGTTTTTACTCTGAATTTTCTGAATCCAGAGGAGTTGACAAACCCCCGTTGACATTTAAGGGGACCATGAGCAACAATCTTTCTAATTAAAGGAAGACTTAATGTGGAATTCTTAAACTTTTGCCAGTTTTGTCTGAAACTGGTTTTACTATTACCACTTGTCATGTAGAGAACCAAAACAAAACAGCATTTCAAAATTTACTTTGAGGATGCCTTGGTCTTTGCAGGTGTCATGTAGTTACAGCTGCAAACCTGGCAACAGCAGCACAGTCCTTAGCCCCCTCATTCATGGCCCCAGCTTCTCAAAGAAGGGGAGGAGGATGTACTGAGAAAGTTTGCATTACACTGTCAGAAGCAACAGAATTTGAATTCTGTGGCTCAGCTTTCATCCTTTTTCTTGGAAAGATGCATTTCACTCTTATTTGGCATCTCTCTGCAGATGGAATATGTCCGTAACACTGCAAGTCAGAAAGTTTTCAAATAGATGGTGGGTGAGAAAGGGCAGCAGGCTTGAAATAGTTAAATGAAGTGGGTATGCCAAACTAAGATTAAAACCATAGAATAAGGTCCTTGCATGCTGTGTTACCTCTGAATCTGCATATCTTACGTTTGACCGTAGCCTGCACATGAACATATAAAGCTGGTTAACTTCGTAAAAAGAAAGGAAAAAAAAAAAAGTGCTGTTGCTCAGAAATGTGTAACTACTTCTGCTGATAAAATAAAGGAAGTTTCGCCTACACAGATGCAACCTGAAGTCAATCTTATGTCCAACTTTTCAGCTCTTCTGAAAGGAGATGTCTATATTTTATTAACAGAAGGACTGTCAGCCCTCTTTGCCAGCACAAGCATAATGAAGGGCTGTTGCGATAATCAAGAAATCAGTTGCTGCAGCAGTCTTTTGGTCTTGATATCAACCTGACACAGTGTTAACCTGTCAATCATTTACTAGCAATTTTTTTGTAGGATGTAGAAGTTATCTAAGCAGTGATTTGGGAGGTTCTGGATTGAAATCCCTGTGGCCATTTCAGCCTATTTGTTATATTTTCATCAGCACTGTCAGTGAGGAAAAAACCAGTGTGCTGTAAGCTTTCATGCCTGTTATTGAATGAGAAAAACTGTCCTGGGCTTTCTGTAGCCCATACTGCTGTATTGACTGGTCATGCTTAAAATTCAATTGGTATTTGACTCAGAAAGCAAACACCTTGCATCTACTGGCATGACATTTGGTGGTCTGTGGCTTAAATTGATGTGTTCTTTGGGATCTAAAAGTTTGTGCTAATACAATGCAATTTTTCTTTTGTCAGGCATTAACAATGATACTTGATGATGGCTTGTGAAGATAATAAAAATGTTTTTCAGAGAATGGTACCAGTCAGCTTGTCCAGATGCTATGCTCAAGTAAATGTGATAATAGTGGCACATGACTAAACAATAACCGTAAACATTTGACTTAGGCTGTCATTCGAGGGGTTAGCAATCATGGTAGTATCCATAGTGGAAGGTAACATTACACGTCATGCATTCTGACAGATATTCTTTTCTTTTTTTAATTTCTTTTTATGTTCTCACTACACCATTGTAATGTCAACAGCTCGCCCTGTTGGTAAGTAACCATCCTTCTATCCATTTTAGCATGGCTTCATGCAATGCTTCATCTTTCATTTGCAACAGCATTAACTGGCTGAAATTAGCAGCCAGTGCTTAATAGTTTTAACTGTTTAACACCAGGCAAGTGATTTTGACTGACAATGTGCTATTTCTGAACTTTGTATTTTCTGCTGTGTCATGTATAAATGCATTTGCCAAATCACCAACAAACGCCAATCAGCAAAACAGGGTGGGTGTGATGATACTGAGCCAAAATCACTCATTCAGATGTTTTTAACAGTCTATTTAAGGGCCCGGTATAAAAGCCATTGAAATCAACAGAAAGGATTGCATTGACTTCGGTGAGCTTCTACCAGGCCCTAAATGATCAGCTCATTATGCTTTTGTTGCATAGCAGTAAAAGCACAGGCTTTGCATGTCCTGTCTTTCTTGTACCTTTCAAAGAGTTTTGAAATGAAGTAGTCCTGAAATTGAAGAGGGGATGGAGTAGATTTCCGTGCTTCTTAAGAAAGTTTTCATCATGGATTTTTGCCCTTGGGTCATCATGGAGTGCGTTTTGGAATGCACTGTATAGGATGCAGACTGTTTTGAGTAACAAGTCCAGATGAAGGTGACCTCTGGATTTTTAATTCCCACACTGAAAATTTGATTTTTTTTCCTATGCCTTTGAAATTACTTCTAAAAATTTATAAACAAACATATAAAAATGCATATAAAGAAAGCATAATGAAAAATTTGCAACTGTCAGCAGCTGAAATTCACTTTTGGTGTTCAGAAGTATCCTGAACATATTATTTCATTTTCTTTCACGGATGTTTACTCTGTGCCTGTATGGTTTTTATAAATAATTTAACCAGTTGCATTGCTCCTCTGATTTTGGTAGTTTCTGTTTAGATGTATCTTTTAGAATAATAATATAGTTACTCTGATTTTTTTTTTGATTAGTGTGAAAAAGTACTGGTGTTTATGAAGATTGGTGAGGGGTTTGGTCTTTATTTAGTCAAAACTTTTCTTAGGTATGTGTTTGACTAAAGTCTGTGAGTTTAAACGTCTCAGCTCTTCACTGTTATGAGTTTGGAGGAAGAAAGGTTGGAATAATTTAAAGATAAAATCCAGGTTAGACATCTGTTTCCAGAACTAAGGTGATCCCATGCCTATTAGCTTGCTTAAACTAGCATGTGTAGAGCCAAGCCAAGTACCTCCACAGTCATGGCATGGCTTATCCTGGAGAATTCCCTGTGCAGAATGAAATTCACTGTTCTCCATTTGGGATTTTGATAGCAAGCTTTCAACCTCAGCCACTACTGTAATACTTTAGCATTTAAGCTAGTACTCACGAAATTAATTCCCAGGAGTTGTAACAGTGTAAACTGGAGTAAACTTGTAAGAAATTTTTCCTTTGCTTAGAAAATACATGATGAATTTAGTATGCTTCTAATGTAAATCTCATGTTAGAAAGAGTGGAGGTTTATGGTTGCTTCTTCATTCACTAAGAAAATGCTACAAGATTAAAAGAATTTTGCTTCTAGATGTTTTTCTCACTTTGCTCACTCTTATAAGAAAAGCGAGGGAAAAAAAATCACAAAGTAGAGACTGTTTGAGGTTCTGTGAAAGCCACATAAAATACATGACTGGAGAATCACAGGAAAATTATAGGTTTCAGCAGTGCTGATGGTGTCTCATTTCAGAACACTTGATTCTGTTTTAAGACTTTTCAGGCCATTCAGTCATCCATAATTCTATCTCCAAGCTTCTACAGAAGCTGTTGGTCTCAAGTTACTTTTAATCCAGGTATATGATCCCCTTGTGTGACCACACTGTGGTCGACTTGGTGTATTCCTTGCCTACTGTATTTTATTTTGTTGCAAGTGAACATTTGGTGCAAAGAAAATTCTTCCTTGACATGATTTATTCAGGAAACATAAATTAGAATGGTTGACCTTAAAATAATTATTATATGGGCATTATCAAATTATTTAATTTAGTGATTATCTTTGTGAATTGTGAAAAGATTGTTAAGTAAATATGCCCAACCCCAAAGATATTTAACATACGGAAGTCCCATACGAGTGTATATGTAGTGATTGCTGTGTAAAGCAGTTCAGTTTCTTTAAATCACTTTTATCTGATCCTGTACCTGTAGAAAAGGCAATGCTGTCCTTATGGTAGTGTATACATTTATTGTTTTTTGCTTAAGGACCTGAAATGAAAGGGATTTCTACAGCTCATATCTGTTTCATTCAAGAGTAGGCAAAGCAGGCAGCTACCTCTCCTGTTCTTTGAAAATTTAAAGCCTGGTAAGGCAAAACAAAGTAACTTCATTCCCTACAATCAGTTCCTCACCAAGAAGCCCAAGTGATCTTCTATTAAAATTGTTATTTGACAAGAATAGTGAGTCAAATCTTGTAGCATTTTTTTGTTCAGGAATTTAGCTGGAATGCAGAACAAAAATACCTCTCCTTACAGAAAGGAAGCTAAAGCAAATGCTACTTAATATTATTAAGCTCACAGCTCTCTAGGAGGGTGGCATTTTAACAGAAGAATATTTATATATTTATGTATATGTTAAACTTCAGGAAAACACTTTAAAAATTTATATTCTTTTGTGACATCTGAGAATTATCTAAATACCTCTACCTTTCGTCACTCCAATTCAAAGCAGGTGTGTTTTGTCTTTACTGTGTTTTTAAAAAGACCAAACCATTTTCTTTCAATGGCTTGTCACTGAAGAATAGAGGAATGCATTTTTAATGTTCAAGGATTTCAATTATTTTTGCAAATGGACGCATTTTCATTCGCTATTCAGTTTTTGCCTGTTTCAAATATTTATATTCTGCTAGTTGTGAAAATTTTCTTTAAATTTCAGCTTGAGTGGAAAATTCCAAAGTGGGATTACCAATGACCATGTATGGTTCAAGCAGTTATTAACCTATGTTATATACTACATAGACAAAATGAGGTATCGTTCCTCCCGAGGAGGATGGCAGCTGGTGAATTTAACAGCTCTTTGCCAGATTACTCATCGTGTTTGGATTTGCTGATAGGAATAAATGTGTTGCCCATTTCTAAAATAGATGTTCTCTTATTTATTACCTTTTGAAAAGATTTCAGACAGGATTTACAATAGATGAGTTTAGGAAACAAGATGTTTATCCCTATTTAGACCATTTCTATCGTTATTTCACTCATTAGATTTTCCAGATGAGCAAGTTAGTATTTTCTCTCTTTTGCATTCTGCTGTATTTCTTATGGCAGTTGGGCAGGCGAATAGCTTCTAAAATAAGCATTAAAACTGGGAGAAGCCCAAAAGTTTCATATAGTCCCACTGAAAGTAACACTGCCCCTCTTCAAAAGCAGTTGCTGTACTGCTTTGAGATGGAGGACGTAAAGTTGAAATAGAAGATCCATGAAGATTTGTCTGATGTTTCAGTTACTTTTTTACTAATAATCCAAAAAGTCATTCAGATGACAGAGTACTCAGTTTCAATTTAAGTGAAAATACAGTTCTTTGCACATCAGTTGCCTTGCAGTAAGTCGAGTTTACTTAATTTATTGTCATATGCTATGACTCATCTTCCCAGAAAGAAGTGACATGCAGCAAATAACAGATACTTTTGCCACCTGTATAGAAATTAAGTATTTGAAATTAACTAAGGAAGTAAAGGCACAACAACCAAGTTACAAAAACTTCACTTCCCTACCATGTTAGAGAAGAGAGAAACAGATAAGACATCTGCCACGAATTTTCAAAATTTCATCTTAACTAAATATCATCTATTCACATTTAAATGCAATGTGACTGTATGATGCATTTCACTCTGCTCTGGGAAGTTTTCATGACATAAATCAGCCTGGCATGACTTAATGGTCTATTAACAGCGGTGCAGCATGAAACATAAAATAGAAAGGGCTGTATTTTAAACAAAGTTGTATTAGGTGTTGTGACTAGAAATTATACTGTTCAGATGGTTCAGATTGGTAAGTGAGAAAGAGCTCTTTATTTTTCTCCATTCTGACTCTTGCAAGGAAAATCTATGTAGAGTGAATGCTTTTATTTTTAGTGTATTCATGACCGTATTACCTTCACTTGAGACACTGAGGATTTATAAAATATCAGTAATGGCAATTGGTGTTTGACAGAAGAGATGAGGTCATGCTTGGCTCTATGGTGCCATCTTTCAGTGGCAGAAATCTCAAATCTATATCAAAATATGGTGCGTTGTCTGTGCTTGCTGCTACCACCTACAGAACTTTTCAGACGAGTGTAAGGACACTAGTGGACGTTAGGCTTTTTGGATTTGTTTCTTCCTTTGAGTGAACAAGTAATGCAAATTCTTTTTTTAAAAATAGGTAATTTCTTCAGATTAAAGAGAAAAACTTGCCATTGAATGAAGTTCAGATTTCTTTCTACACCACTAAGAGATTAAAAAATTGAGCAGACTTGCTCTGACATTTCTTAGTATTTTAAAGACCAGTCTAAAAATCCTCAAGTCCTTACCACTTCTACTTTGGCAAAAGCCCACTAGCTGAACTTAAGCTTGAATCCTACTATGACTTCAGGTATCATAGGAATATAACATTTCCAACAAGAATGGCTCTGCAAGTGGCCACAGAGCACATTAACCACCAAGCATTTAAGTGCTGGTCCACAAAACTGGGCTTCCTTTCCAGCTGCTTCAAATCTTCTTGGGTATGCCAGATAGTGGTCAGAACAGAAACACAGAAGACCTGATAGGGGATTCTTTTTCAATGATAAGTGTGAAAGATGGCAGTATATGTACTTGAAGTTTTAGTATGTCATCCTGTGACATCCTGGTTCATTCCACTGTGGCACCCAGTACGTGCCAGTACTCACACTGCTTCTCTTAGAGAAAACCCAGCTATAGCAAGTGCAGGAAGTGATCAAGCCTCTTTTTTTAAAAAAATATTTTTTTTTATTATTGCTGAACTCTAGCTTGGGAAAGTTTTAAGAAATGCAATGTATAAAACTTTTTAAATTTTGCTGAAGCATGCTCAAATCAGTGGCAACTGTTTTCTTACTTGAGTGGATTCTGAGTCTCTCCATAAGTCTTTGAAAACTACAGTATGAGAAAGGCCTTTTCTAAAAGGAGAAATCACATTTCCTTCAAGAGGAACGTGGAAATAAGTACATTATTCCATTTACTTTTCCCTTCACCTTCTTTGCACAGTTACTGCTACCCCCATTACAGTTTGGATATGATCTCAGTATTATTTAACAGCAAAGCTATTGTCTGCCCCATTCCTTAAATGCTGGTATTGTCAGTCAGCATATTTTTTTTTTCTCACTCCTTTTCCTCTCTTCACTTAACAGTGGCTCAAACTGAGCACAGTATCTTCTCTCAGCCTTTTTTATTCTCAAGGGTAAACAAACCAGGAACTTGTCATCTTTCTCACTGTAGATGTAGCCTATTACTCTGTCCAGGCTCTTTCCTCATCATCTCCTTAGCTCTTTTCTTCAGCATGTGAATTCATGGTTTTTTGAAGGAGATAGCCAGATTACACTTAGTATTTTGATGAAATCTTACTGTATCAGCCAGGGGTATGCTTCTCTCTTTTAAACACATTACCAGCAAACCCTCCTGCTATCTCCCATGACAGAAGGAATCATGGCAGGTTACATGTCTTTTTGTTGGCATGATTTGTTTTGTTTGCTAAACTTAAAGATGGTATAGTAGCATGAGCCATCCCCTAATGATACAGTTTATATTAGCAAGTGAGCTAAAGTGTTAAGAATTCAGGAAAGCACATCTTTTCTATCTGGCCTGAGCAAAACTTACACCCTGAATCTCGGACACTTGAGGAAAAAGAAAAGAAAAAAAACCAACAACCTTTGTCTAGGTTAGAGAAAGTCCTGAGTAATGTAAGTTATTGGGCAGACAAAATCAGTGCTACCTATTCTTAGATGCACCAAAACTACGTGAAGGACTTTCTGGAAGGGATTTTCCAAGAACATCTGTAAGGTGCAGGAGCCGCTTAAAACAGGTGAATGAACAAGATACAATAACATAGAGATGTATGATTAAACAAGAGCAGGCTACAGTCTAGTGCTGAGATGAAATTCAGACCAAATATTTAAAATTAATATTTAAATGCACTGTAAAACAAACAGGAGGAGGGGGGCAGGAGGAGTGCTGCTGCTGAACTCAGAGCACTGGAAATGGGGATGGGGGAGAGATGCCATTCTTTTCTGCTGTGTAGGATTCTTTTATAATTGTTCTCACGATTTTGTTTATTGATGTTAGTCCTAGGGAAGAAGAAAGATCAAATCATTGGTAGTATTTTTTTTCTTCTGTTTGTGCTTCAACTTTTATTATAAAAATGATAAATGCAGATTTGGCAGTTATGCTAATTGAAATTGCAAACTTTTAACATAAGTCAAACCTGCTTTTTCATTATTGTTTACCTCACATCTCTTTTTTCCACCATGCAGATTTATACCACATCTTTCTTTTAGGTCATCCAGGGATAAAAGAGAGATTTTATGTGTCAAAATATAAAGGACAGTTAGTGGTTTTTATTTATTGATTCTTTAGACTTCTTTCACCTCTTGCAAGGAAAGAAAAAAAATGCTTATGCTTCCATGCTTTCAGAGATTATCTGCTTCAGTGTTTCAGAACAACTGAAGGAACAAAATGTTGTTATATGTGACATTCAGAACCTGAATTTAAATTGAAGATTAGAACAATTAGTCTAGGTACGAAGGAAGATTTAGCATTCTCAAATGGTTGCAGTGTGATCTTTACACACTGTTGTGTTTTTACATGGCTCATCTGAAAACAGCAAACAAAACAAAACAAAACAAAAGGAATGTCTCACTTTCCATGATATGGGAGCAGCGTGAAGGACATTTACAGCAGAACTGGTCTTGCTAATAAACCTGCTGAGACCTCACCTCCCCCTGCTCTCTATCTCAGCCCCATTGTAGCCTGGCTTCTCTCCCCCAGTGCTTCCTTTCATTCAACCTGCTAAAAGTTCTCCCTGCTTGCCTCCTGTGCTTCTGATTTTGTGTATTCGATTTATTGGTGCAGGACGTATAAGAATTTTGAAGCAGTGTCAATGTTAAAGATGGTATCCAAACTATGGATTACTGATATTCCCCTAGGCTATGGGAAGCTGCTTTTCAGAAGAATCCAAACCAAGTACCTACTTTGCCACCTCCACCTGTGTCATTTTCATATAACATCACAGGTCTAGTGAAGGGCTTCATAAATCACTTATCCCCACAACCTACCCTCATTTTTATTGGCGGAACCCTCCATGTAAAGAAGAAATCATGGAAGGATGAGAACACTCTAAATGAGCAAAGAAGAGAACATTGTTAAAGGAAAACCAAAATGTCCACAAAATAAGATCTATGCACTTGCTTCAAAGTCCAACTGCATTTGTACATATTAGGGAACAGTTGTAGGATCCTGTGCTAACCTGATACTCATGGCAGAGTCAAAAAGGAGACTCATTTCCCAGGCAACTCTGTTGTAGCTCATGTGCTAAAAGGTTACTCCCTTCCCTGTCTGTGAATACACCTAATCACTGGACCATACCGTAAGACTGAGAAGTCTTTTCACTTTAAAGAAAATGACCATCTGTAACTTCC
This sequence comes from Falco naumanni, assembly GCF_017639655.2. Lineage (NCBI taxonomy): Eukaryota > Metazoa > Chordata > Aves > Falconiformes > Falconidae > Falco > Falco naumanni. The sequence goes on from NC_054055.1 coordinate 109,709,965, forward strand.
ATTAGTTTATTCCTGATAAGAATTATCTGAATTAATAATAGGCCTAAGCTGTCATCCTCTCAGATGTCTCTAATGGCTCCTGTGTCAGAGGCTACACCCTTGATTTATCATTAGTCATAGTTAATAGTGCACTAATAACTTTGTGTCCTAAGAACCACACATCACTTTCACTCCCCATTAAGAAGATCTGAACTTCTGAGGAAAGAACTGTTGACTCAGCCCAGGTTTCCAGTGTATGAACTGGACATATTTTCTGTTTTCCTCTATCTGCTCCATCAGCAATAGCAGCCTTGTAAAACATCTTTCAAAATGCCTAGACTTTTATATCTGCACTTTTTGGCAGCTCATGCCATGCAAAGGGCAAATGGTGCTACAGCAAGGTATGTAAGTAGGGCCTTACAGGTTTTTTCTACATTTGTGTCACAAAAGCATCCAAAAGTCCAGTATCTACCAGGACTTCTAAGCCGATTTAACCAGTGGCACACAAAGGTGGGGCTGAAATGGCCACATAAATATTGTCACTGCAGTAAGGGTTTGAGAGGAGCATAGATACCTAGTTTCAAGTCTTTGAAGTCACCCTGACTCTTGCTTCCAGGCAAAGCTACTGAGTATTGTACCAGGTGTAACTTTGATTGTTCAAAGGATTATTATGAAATTAATTTATTGCTGCTAATGCACAATGCTGAAAAAGACTGTAGGAGGGAATATTAGCTTGGTTTACTGTTTCTTCCGTGCTAGAAGCAGAACAGTCTTACAGAATCTTGGTGCTTTACCAGCCAGTGTGTTTCTACTTGTTCCTCAAAGCTTTTTCCCCTGTCAGTGAACATTATCGGAGTTTTCTAAGAACATTTACAAATCAGCATCTTTCCCCTTGCCCTCTTTGAACAAGTCACAAAAATATGTTCATGGATAATAAACAATTCCAGTTTAAAATGAAGCACTAATCTTTATCACTTTAGCTTGCCTAAGTAATCTACACAATGAATTTCATTTGCAGTTCACTATCAACTGAAATTAGGTGTAATTAAAGGTTGTCAAATCTGTAATTTAAGCCCTTTAAAATTTGTTGCTGTCACTCTTTCCCTGTAATATATTATTTTGATCCAAAGACCACATAAGCCAATAGCAGAATTTCTACCAGCTTCAGTAAGCTTTAAATAAAGTCTCATATGCTATGGTATAGGAGGACATTTTATCTAAGTGCATGTAATTAAAAGATTACTAAAATTTTCATTATCTGAAAATTGTTTGAATTATGTAAAATGAGTTTGGTCTCATAGTTGCTGCCTTAGGTAATTGAAGATGTTTAGAAAAACCTCAAGTAACACCAATAAAAATCCCACTGATATTAGTTGCTGTGCTTACAGTTCCATTTCTGCTTGTGGTAGCAATACTGAACTAAAACTTGCTACAATACCTACTTTTAATTAAAATCACAACAATATAATGTATGAACCCCAGGGCCCCTGGGCTGGGGGAGGTGCTGTGAACAAGATAATAAAATTCCCTTAGGATCATGGAATTCAATGTGAACCACAACTCACAAGATCAGCTTAGAGAACTGAGTCACTGGAAGAAAATGTTGCTAGTATTTGATATGGGATCAGTTTACTTTTTGCTATAAATCCACATTCTTCTGTGGTAATTTTCCCCTACTGAGTCTTCTGCCACATTTCTTATCAGGTGACAGAGTTCACCTAGAGGGGATGAACTCACTTTCTCAGTCAAGCTTCTCCACATCAGCATCTTTATCAGCTCCTGGTGACTCAGCGTAACCTTTAATGTTCAGTGACACTACAGGGAAAGAACTGAATGCAATCCAGCCAGATTAGAGTCTGTTAATTATTAAGATTGGAGAAGATTTGAGAAATCCCTTTGAAATAATTTGCGGTATCTGCTGCTGCTTAAAAAAAAAAGCCCTTTAACACTTGAGCAGAGGCTACCTTCATATACATTTATTAATCGAATAGAGGATCCATTCAGTCATGCATAAAACAACATCTAGAAAGAGTGCAACAGAATGCGTTCTTATTTTGAACAACATAACTAATGCTCACTGCTGCTTATGCTTTTCTATCTCCATTTTAATTCTTGCAGTAGAATACTGTTCTGTGCTGTAAAACCAGTCCTGAACATGATGTGATTAACCTTAGGGTCCCCCCATCCCCTCATCCTAAAGCCCCCTTGTACATGGCCTATGCTTTCTATTCATGTTCAACCATCTGATTTCCATATCATCCCGCTCAGCCTCACAAGCGGCTATTAGCATAACAGAGCTTTAGCGTGACATTGATTGAAGCCAGCGCTTGCTGAATGCAGTATCAAAGCATAATTTGCCAGAAATCAAATCTAATTTACTATGTACTATTTAAATTTCTTAAAAAAAAAAAAAAAAAAAGGAAAAGAAAAAGAAAAAAGAAAATAAGTTTCTATAGAAGTATACTAGGCCTATGGCCTTAATTGTTCTTTTTTCATATTTTTGCCTAGTTCCCTGGAATCCAAGCAATATATTTCCTTTTAGAGCCATTGTCTTTGACTTTCAAATGTCAATTAAGCAAGAGTTTTTCCACTCTGTTTGTTCCAATCCAGTTAATGTTACATCTGAAACAGCAAAGGGTAATAGTCTGATAGGCACAACACTGGGTTTGCTGCATCATAACAGCTTTTTTCAATGGATTCTTCTAATGACCTTAATGTTTAGCTTGAATTAAGCATTAAAGAACTACATAACCTTAACAGTGAAGCATGTTAAGCCTTCTGTTATTCCTTTAACTGTACCTTTTCAGAATGTTTAAAAAATTCACCTGCTTGGAGAGAAGCAATATTGGCTTATATTAGCTTTTGTCCAACATTCCACTGAAGCTGGGCTTTGAGCAAGTCATGATCTCAGTTAACCTTTCTGCAAAATGGGAGTGATAATATTTATCTATCTTTATACACAGCATCTATAAATGAAGATAATGAGCTCTCTTTTTAGGAAAGTTGAAAAGCCCAAGTGCTTATTTTGTCAAAGAAGCTTTGCTGTCCCTGAGCAGGGTCACGTTGCATTCTCTGGGGGTAATGGCAGTCTTACTGCTCTGCTCTGGTGCTTACACTTGACCAAGAGTTACCCCTGCAATTATTAACTGTTACTTTCAGTTTTCAATTTCCATTATTCAACAAGAAGTTGACAGATAAAATGATATGGTGAAAGCATTGTTTGAATGCTGTAAACAATGTCATTTTTATCAGAGGTTGTCCATAAGCAAAGCTATAGCTGAATCTGATAAAAAACTGGGAAAAAATGGGGGTTTCCTTCATTACAGAACCCTGTCTTTGAATAAATTAAAAAAAACACATGCAAGGTTTTATTTTTCAAAAGTGATTTTTTTCATGTTCTTTAAAATTATGATATTAAATAGGCTGGCTGAAGGACTTGGGTTTGTGCTTTGATTAACATAGTGACCAATAAAACCAGCTGGTTGTGAGATCAAAAGATTATATTTAAATAAAAGCTCCAATTCATTTATTCATTTTTATAGTGAATTTCTAGTAATTATGGCTGTGGAGAAAAGCTAGAAAAGGTATCCTTGCATAACCATACATCATTTTTAACTGGAGTCTTTTGAAAGTCGAAACTAGCAACTATAAGGCCACAGATCTTCTGTTCACCTAGCGTGACAAATGCTGGAGAGGACTTGGTGTGGGGCACAGAGAGAACAGAGCAGCAGGGTCAGTCCATGCCATTTAGATTACTCAGACTGAGCTACAGCCTTACTTCTTGCCTCTTTTCCTTGTCTCTTTTTGCAAAAGAAAGACCTTTAAAAAAAAAACAAACAGATCTGCATACATTTCTGTACGGTTAGCAGATTTGCGTCTCTGCTGTCAGCAGGTGTAATCGGAAGTTGGGTCTTGATTGCTCTTCATGCCTAATTAAATAGTTTGTAATTATAATGGTGAAAATGTGGTTTTCTAAAACACTTAAATTCTGTTTACCTAAAAGCTTAGTGTTCCTAAACCATCCCTCTCCACAACCACCAAACCAATAGTGGAATAGAAAAAAATGAATGTCAGGGTATATTTTTACTATTTCCCCCTTCTTCAGCCTGCCCCAAAAGTTAGCTAGTCTTTTGATGACAATATTTGGAGATACTGCTTACATTTGTAAGATATGCCAAATAGTATAAATCCAGTTCCAGTGAATTTCAATATTGAACCAAGACTGGAGAGTTTGCATGTCATCCATAGAAAAGTCATTTGCTTTATAACATCATGCTCAACATAGTTGCTGTTGTCGAGTTTTTTCTCTGAAATCCTCCAGCACTGCTTCTTCCCCACTTTCCTTCTGCACATCGACACCTTTAATCTCCCTTCTTGTTCACACCAAGCATTGACTCTATTGTCCATCAATACCCGCAGACAAGTCAAACTACACCTCTCTTTTAGAAATTTTTCCCATCTGACTGTGCATCCTGATCCCCTATGTCTGAACACTGTTAATGCCATCTACTTGAAAACATAGCCAGTCCTGGTTCTTTCTTGTTTAACTCAACTTTCTTCTTTTTTCTTTTCCTTGTCTCTTACTGACCTCCTGGAATACCTATTTCTTCTTACTCACCACTCACCGCTGCCCACTACCTCTTCAACTCTTGCTTCTTTCTTGTCTTTATACAAGCTGAAATCTGGATCTCCCAAGTTTGTGTTGTTTTACCAACCATTCTTTTTACAGCAAGTTCTCCTTCCCACTCCATTCTTGACCACACTACCCCAAAGAGAAGTGCAGGAGCTCTTGAAATTCTGTCCTTCTGCCATCCAGACCTTCCTCTCCTTTCTCAATCATTTGTCAAAGTCTAGAGGGGTAGACTGAAAAAGGCAGTCTGTATACCCTTGCTATGTCACACCTTGCAATGCACGATAGCTCCAGCACAACACACAGAGCACAAGCTCTGTGAAGCATAAAGGGTGTGAGAGTGCTGTTATCTGCCCAGAAAGGTAGGATACATCCAGAGCCGGCATCATAAACACCTGACTGCTTCTCCTTAGCATTTATTGTCATCAGAATTTACTCTAGCATGTATAATTGTAATGTTTCTTTCCTTTGTTGTTTTTTATTATTTTTACAACTGGGGATATCACATACCGATATTGCGGCTCTTTTTGTTGCTGTTGTTGTTTTTGTTTATCTATTAGTTCTGTCTATACTAATTAATGTTTCTGGTGTTACGTCCTCTGGCATAAAACAAACCTCCATAATGTTGTCTTTTTCCTTCAATATTCCTCATCTCCCCCTTGAAAAATATCCTAAATTTACACCGTGATTTTTCTTACATTGTAGCTCCCCCACAGTTTGTGGTGAGACCACGAGACCAGATTGTAGCCCAGGGTCGAACAGTGACTTTTCCTTGTGAAACTAAAGGAAATCCCCAGCCAGCTGTTTTCTGGCAAAAAGAAGGAAGCCAGGTAAGTTGTAAGCATCCTGTAAGTCTTTCAAGCCTTTCTAAATAGTTATATTGTTAATTTTAAAAGAGAATTATTTATATTACCTTTCACAAATTCTTTTAATCTTTCACAGGATTTTGTCTTTTAAACTGTCACTATTCTCTATTGACATTTTTGTTGCTGGTTTGTTTTTTTTTTTAGTATTAAAACGGTGAAAAACTCAGAGGCCATTTAAGCTGGTGAAACTTGTGCTAGGTACTGTATAAATGTATAGAAAGCAACAGTATATATCTTAAAGACTTTTCATTCTGAAGCCCCCAACAAACAGGTGGATGAGACAAACATAGTAGATAAAAAAGGTATGACTCAATTTTTAACTAATCAGAGTCAGTAATTACAGTTCACAACCTGTCTAGACATGATCAAGCAGATATATATCTAGCAAGCTGATTTGCATCGGCATATTCTCATAGTGCATACAGATACAGGTTTTGAACATGCAGATGCTTTCTTCAGTAAAATTGTCTCAGGAAATTTCCAAATCTCATTTTGCAAATATTTCCCTGATCCTTACTGACATTTTTTGAAAGCAAAACTTCTGATGTAGCATCAATGTTGCCATCAGCCAATACTAAATTCTATAGGTTAATATCTGAATGTCATGCTGTAACATTTTTTTGCTGCTGTTGCTGTACTGGCATGACGTTACAGCAGAAGTCAGGCCTTCTCACTTTCCACATGCAGTTCATGTTAGCATGTTAAATTTGAACACTGTAAACTATGTGCCATTTTCTCTTTTGCACCTGAGAAAAGATTAAAAGGGGTGAATGGATGCCCAAGGACAGCGTCTTCTGCAGCTCCCTGATGAAACCTGTCATGTCTACGTCTGTTTATGTATCTGCACTGTCTACTCTTCTCCATTGGCTAAATTAGTCTTTTCAGAGACCTGTGCTACTTTCTGCCATACAGTGATCTGTCAGTTAAGTCAAATATCCACACTGTGCTGTGCACAGTGCCTTTTGTCTAATCTGGACGCATTGTATGTACCAGCTCAGTTAAAACGTGAGATAAGAAGTGAACCGCCGATCTCTCGCTCTGCCCCACCTGCTTCTGCTTCACTTTCTCATGAGGTCAGATAACTGGTCCAGAATAACAGGACCAAGGCTGACAGCATTTTCTGCTCTGCTGCACTTGTGGTTTACAAAGGCACAGCACTATTACTTTATGAGTGTAAGCTTAATCTTCGGTCTGTTTCTTCCAGTGAATTATTTGGAGAACTTTAGATCTACCCTCCATGGATCACATCCTAGAAAAGCACAGTATTGTGAGTCTCACTAAGGTGAAAATTGTTCCACGGGGAAAGTAGAATAGCATATTGAAATTAAAGTAGGAAGTACTCATGTGCTAGCAAACATTTCAAAACCCTTCCTTGTAGAGCATTTTAATAACATGGTAATGTTTATGTAAAGTGAGCTTATAGTGTCACACTTGAATCTAATAAAGTGGACATCCATCATGCTGTAATAAAGAGAAGAGCTTCTAATTAAAGTAGGACATCATTTGCAGGATTAAAGTCATTTAGCGTAATTGAAAAGTGTTAATACTCTATTTTATCCTCTTCCATTGGTATCACTTCAAGGGTAAAAACATTTTAAGGTGAAAATGCATCTTGTGTCTTTAATTGAATGTTATTACCTACTGATTGTACCATGTTGAAGCTGTTTAATTACAAACCTGGAAAATTAATTGCCATATTGAGAACCAGATCCCTGAGGGTTAGAATGGTCTTTTTTGGCAAATAAATGCAACATAAAAATTGATACCTACATGGTTTATAATCAAACCTGGAAACATAGCTCAACATGATTCACTACACCCTCATGTTAATCTTAACTGAGCATCAGTGAAGTAGCACAGGTTAGTGTTGCTGTCTTGGCATACAACTTGCCAGGTTTTGCCATGAGATGCCACGGAATAGGTGAATTTCCACATACATACTGCATGGTATTTTGGCCAAATTACGTGACTTTGCACCTTTACGTGCCTGGCTATGAGTTGTTGCTTGGCTTTATAAGGCTTGCTTCTGCTTTTGCTCAAGAAACGGTTTGCAGCACCACTGTTAGTGTTCAGAGTAAGGTTATGTAGTCACGTTAGCCCACTCCAGTAATTGTAGGGCATTTTTCATTGTGAACCCATTTCTTAATCCTGTGTTTCTGAGCACAACCAGCTGGAAGGGAGAGAACCTGTTCCCTCCTGAGTCATCTTTTGTGCTAGCTTGTGCATAAACAGCTGGTCCTTTGTACTCGGTAGCCTTTTCCCCAGAGCCTAACAGCCGCCCACCAATGAAATGCACCAGGGTAGGGTGTGTGTAACCTTTAGACTCTGGATTGAATTCTTCCTTGAGAGAAATTAAGTGGTATGATATCAGGGATGACTCTGGTCCCCCTGTTTGCAACCCAGCATGCCACCACTGTACCCAGATGAGCAACCTGACAGCTAATTTAAACCAGTGAAATTGTAAAAACATTTAAAAAGGGGTTGTACTGTAATTTAGGATAAGTTATAATTCATACTTATCTGGTCTTTGAAGGGAGGAGTAATGAGACTGATGAACTCCTCCTGATGCGTGGAATATTCACTGGGATGTGGTACCTCTCCAGAACAAACAAGCCCATGCTGAAGATCAGAAGGGTAGCCTCCCCTTTCCAACGCAGTGATAAAGAGAATTCTGGATCTTTTCCCTCTTAAGAATTAGGAGCTTTATCCTTGCACTGTATTGTATGTTGTGTTTCTTTTTACACTTTGTATAATTACTGATAAATGGAGTCAAGCTCAGACATATCAGCATTCTCTTTCTCATAAAATTTAGTGGAGTCTTTGTAAGACCCTGAATCCGTAGGTATCTGTGCCAGGCAGAGGTTATTCTGCAAGTTTTCAAGCAATTCAAAAAACAGGATAATTTCTTGAGACCCACTTAGCCCTGTAGCCTGAAATTGCTTCATAATTTTCACACTCCTTTTCTTACTGGATCTGACATGTTTACTGGGTGCATATTGATTTTTGAGGAAAAATATGCTGTGAAAAGTTTCTTGAACATTGACATTGAAAGGGGGTAGGGAAAAGACTCACCCTAGGGTGACAAGTAGCCTAGTAGGTTAATACAATTATAAGGATATTTGGAGTGTCAGATCTCATTTAAAGCATATCTCCCCTTGCGTTGCCAAAACCAGAGAAAGGTGAGAGCTTCACTTCAAAGCAGAGTTTTTTAAAATCCAAGTTTGTTGCTTGTCAGTTCCAAATAATTTTTTTGTAAACCATTCAGGACTACTGCTAAAGAAACAGGTCTACAAAAAATTCATTTAATACCTTACTCTACTTTTAGATTTTATTTTCAGCCCATATAGACAAGCTTAAAAGTTAGTAGGGAGTTCTCATTAGAAAGAACACCAGAGTTATACAGAGCTGCAGTAATGACTGAAAGCTTATCACAGCATGGTAACAGTGTTTTGGGATATTCCTGATGCAAACAACTGTTTTTTTTGTAGAGGGCAGTTGAGTTGACATAAAAGCCAGATCCTATTTTCCTGGAATTACTGTTGTTTAATTATTGTTTAATCTGTTCCCCTTTCTGTCTCATTGGGCAATGCTCCTGACCTTTCTGTTCACATTGCCTCCCTTTTCCTGCTCCTTTTTTATTCAGATCAAGAGCTGTGTAAGATGGTATAAGTTTTTTTCCTTGAAAACACAGCCCTCACCACTAAAACCTTTTTGCTCCTTTTCTGTGTTATTGATTGATTCAGTTCTCCATCATATGCAATGACTACTACATCCATTCCAGTTATTCTTATTGACATCTCTATTTTCTCCAATCCAGCCTGAAGGCAAAAGCTTATCTCCTTGTTTTGTGCTAACTGATGTCTTATCCTACATGAAATTATTTTTTCTCTCTGATGATTTCCACATCAGATTTATACCCTTTCCTTTCACCCTCAAGGCTCCGTGCTGCTTTCCTCATTTCATATATCTGTTTTCATTTCCTTTTCCCTCTCCTTTAAACTCTCATGCTATGCCAGCTTCTCCTACTTTATGACCTGTTTGTATCTTCCTCCCAGCTTTCCTTCAGTGCTGCACTCTTACTTTTGCTTTTGCCCAGAACATATTCCCAGCCAAACAATAGTGCTGTGCTCCCTCAAGTCTCCAGGTTTCAATTCTTTCTGCTAGTTTCCTAATGTTTACTGCAGTATTGTGTCCTCCTGGTTTGATAGCCAGCTAAGTACATTATTACAATTGCATTCAGAATGAAGATGAATGTGTCACAGATATAAATTACTCAAGTGTGATTGTTGGAAAATTTTTCATCGCCTCTACCCCCAGCCAGAACACACCACTGTGTGCTGTCGAAGGGCTGTTTCTAATTTAAACTGCAAGTTGCCCAAGGCATGGAAAGCTAGCTCGATGTGTTCATAAAGTCATAACCATACTTACTTTTTCTTCTAGTTTGTAGTGCTTTTAAGGAAAAATCGTTGTGTCTCTAGCTGAGGGAAAAGCGGTGCTTTTGTGGTTTGAATTGATGTGAGATTAATTGTCCTTGCAGAATCTACTCTTCCCAAACCAGCCTCTCCAACCCAACAGCAGATATTCAGTGTCACCAACCGGAGACCTCACTATTACCAACATTCAGCGGTCTGATGCAGGCTACTACATTTGTCAAGCACTGACGGTTGCTGGAAGCATTTTAGCAAAGGCTCAGCTGGAGGTTACTGATGGTGAGCTATAGAAATTCTTATTGTCTTTTCCTGTCAAAAGTATTTTAAAAGCAGTGTAAATAAAGGCATAGGAGGTCACATAATTCATACAAGTAAGTGGACAAGTTTCTACAGAAAACACAATGAATAAGGGTCTCTGTGCAATTCTTTATAGTACCAAAAAGGCATCGAAGTCTAGTTTGCCTTTTGCTTGCTCTCTGGAGATCCTTAACAATGCAAGCAAGGGACAAGCCAGCTTAGAATAAGCTTGGTGGGAAAGGATGCTGCTTGGTTCACTAGAGCTAAGACAGGACTGCAAAAAAAAAACATTGTGAAGAATGTGTAGGTTTGTGATTAAAGCAGTGAACTGGGGTGCAGAAAAATGCGTCTTAGTTCCCACCAGTCCTCAGTATTGCCATAGGCAGCTAATTAGGAGATGTGTCCTTAGCTTAATTGAATCAAACCAGTTGCCTTGAACTTACTGGAGTACTGTTAGTTTAGAACAGCTACAACATGTAGCCTTTTACTCACTCTTGTGAATAAGTCACCTACCTCTCGCAGCTATGTTCCAAGAATTTCTCAGTATGGTTTGGTGTTAAAAGAGCCATGGAAATATGTAGGTAGAGAAGAGTTTTCAGGAAAGGAAGAGCACTACATGATCTATCTTTATGTTTTCCATTTTAAGATTTTGGGGTTGAAATTTACCCTGTCTTGAAGTTTACCTTACTCTACCTACAAACATGAATCTTTTTCATATGTCAGGAATCCTGTTGATATCCTTCTTCATCCCATTGTGGATAGAAGGCAGTTTACATCCTTTAATGTCAGTGAAGAAAACAACAGAATTCCTCTTATACTAGGAGATTGTGGCATTCCCGAGCATCATTATTCCTTATCTTAACTGACACACTAAATATCTCCTGACAGACTTTGATGAATTTTTGCCATTAAAACTGTTGTTATATGCAAAGGTCTACTTTTACTGTTCCCTTAGAGACCTGCCTGCACCATGAAAGTTTGAAAAGATGTCTAATTCTGAATAATCCAGTTTTTCACAAGAGCATATTCATCACAAGTGACAGGTAGAGAGGTTCAGGCTCATGTTATAGAGGTTTGAGCATTAATTTGATGCCTTTTCTTTGTTTTCCAAAAGCTGTCTATATTTTTATGACAAGGGGAGATAATTTCTACCTTATCCTTGCATCTTTACAAGCACATTGCTTTTCTGTAAAGTAGTTTCTGGAGACTAAAGGCTAACCTTCGCTCTGCAATATTTTTAAGTCCTTTCTCTCATGGTCTATGACAAAATGATGCATTTTCATTCAGTTCAAATTTAAATGTAGATTAAAAGGTCATTTAAAATTAATGGAAAGGCAGTATTTTTTAATATCTGTCCATAGTGCTGCCTGATTCAGTGCCATGACTGTGACTGGAATAAATAGCCCACACAAACATTGGCTAAGAGGACATTGAGCTGTTAATGGTTGCACCTGCTGATGCTGTACAGATTTACTGCAACAGGGGCTGAGTGGATCAAATCAGTTTCAAGGATAGCAGTGATGAGAAATTCTTCCTTTTGACAGACAAGGCCTGTGGTCCATCTTTAACTCTTTCTTGTGGGGGTAAAAAAAAAAAAAAATCCTAGTCGACCTCTTTGGAATTTTTGTTAGTTTATTTAACAACTCAAGTGTCCCTGCTAAAACCCAAACTTGTCTACAATTAATTCTGATTAAAGGTGGTGCGCATTCCATGTTGCTAGAGGTAGCGTTATCCGATGGCTCGGCTGCTCAAGGGATGCCAGGCCTGTGTTCTTCAAATGCTTTCCAGAACCCACTGTCAGCATGATCATTATGAAATAATACAAGGTTGCTTTATAAAAATAACATTACATCCTTAAGTCAAAGGGCAGGTGAGGTCAGAAGAAAAGTGCCAAAACAACATCGTGGAACTGAGATTATAAAAATAAATGTCTCATTAGATCACAGATATTTTTTTAATTGCTTTCAATTAGGAAGTTAACCATAAATGTCTGAATAAGCTGTTTTGGTTGATGCTGAGCAGAAGTTACGGAAGCTAATGTTTTTTATCAGTAGGGGAATGTAATCTAATGGTTTTAAAAATGTAATAAAAGATAAACACTGTGCATGCTAGCTATAGACTTAAGCATTAGTGTTCTAGTTTTTGGCTGGTGATTTCAGTTTTACTTCATAGCCCAGAATTTTTCTGTTTGGTTAATGATTTAATAATAGTGGCGAGCCATCTTTTTCATTTTGAACACATTTTTGTTTGATCCAGAGTAATTTAGATCCAATTGAAGTTCCAATACAGAATGAAAACATATGTCATGTGCAGAAAAACAAGTGCTTAATTATACCATATATAGCAGTGTTTCAGTTGTTACATTTTTGCACTTACAAGTCTTTACTGGAAATATTTTTAACTCAAGTGTTCACATGAGAAGAGATTACTAGCTGTGATGAAATGTGCTGAGTTGAGTGATAATTTTGCTGATTATGGACTGTGCTAAGAGCCTTCAGTATATTTGAAATTCAAATCTTGTATTTTCTTGAAAGGCTATCATATAATCCACTCTAATGCACATCTGGAAAAGCAAAATAATTTTTTAAATTGAGACAATCCTAGTGATCCTTTCAAACTCAAAAGTGAATATGCAGTTCACAGTCTTAAAATGACAGATAATGCAAATAAACCAAGTGCTTCCATCTAACTGTGTCTGTGCTCAAGATAAAAATAATAGTTTACAATTAGTAATTTGTTCCATAAATATATCCATCATGCACAGAATGTTATGGAGAAGATCTCAATTTCTCCTTATCTAGTCATTATTAATATTTATGAATAAAAATTTTGACCACTGCATGTTCAATGGTAGGATCAGTTTACTTTGCCCAGTTTACCCACCGGTTGCTGTTTAGGGTGAGTATTGGGATGGAGGAACAAGCTTAAACTCCTGCCATGGATTTTTCTGGCAACACAAGAATGAACTGGTTTAGGATATTAAATTAATTTAAAATACCGTGTTTCTGAGCTTTTGAATGAAAACAAAAGGCTGGACCTGTAAGAATAATTTAGAAGAGATTATATTAAAAAAAAAAAAAAAAGAAAAAAAAAAGAAAAGAGAGATAACAAATTGGCAGCATACCTCAGCATCTCCCTCTCCACTGATTTGGAATAGGCACTTGAGGTATTTTTCCCAAACTCCTCTGTAGCTTTGTTGCTATAGGTTTATTGAATATTCTGGGGTATGTCTCTCTCAAATCCTCCTGAAAGAAGTTAGTATCACAGTTTACTCACCTGCAAATCTGGCCACAATCATTCTTATCCCTTACCAAATATGTATTACAAGTTTTATAGCCAGTGTGGCAGTTTCAAACAGGGGATGTTCAGAACAATGTCACAGCCTCCTGTGAAGCTTTCACAAAGAAGGCAGGGGAAGGATTGGTCTCTGCTTTTCCAGCTCTCAGGAGAGTACCCTGCCCTCTCGTACTAGTGTTCATCACGAGATTTTCGTGACTTCTGTCAGATTTTCCCCATTAATTCATCAGAAATCTTCTGAAACGTTGATTTTGGAAGTGCCAAAGTAAAGGCTTCGTGTTATCTTTCTCTTATTTTAATTTCCTGTTGTAAGTTGACCAAATTCCACCCAAAATTTAAACACCGTTTCAGTTGATCTAAATTGCATTTGTAGTGAATAAACTGCTCATTAACAAAAGTAATTTGTTCTTTTCTGGTACTCAGCCCAAAATTTAAGCTGCATTTTATCACAAAAGGGATCTGATAATTTTACAGTTACCAGAATATGTGAATGTATGGTCCCTGGTAAATAGTTTAAAACCCATTTTTTTTAACTTAAATTAATTTTTAAATCAATTTATCTTTTACTATGCAAATATATTTTAGCCACACAAAATATTTCTGTGGAATGTTTCCTTCTAGGAGAAAAGAATGTAAAATTTAAATTAAAAAATAAAAAGTTGTAAGATAAAATAACAAAACCCCCAACCTTTTTATGGATATTTTTCATTATCTCTCTGTCCTCCAAGAATGCTTATGATATCTCTTTTTTAACTTCTAGCCGAATTTTGGATCCTTAGTAATGAGGAAACGCTGTAGTAGGTATATACGTTTTAGAGAAGATTTACAAGTCATAGTTGTGAAGACAATACAGTCGTTCACAGATCAGTGGAAACCCTAAGTGTTCATTTAACCTTTAGCCTCAGTGTCATGGAAACCTGTAGTGGTCTTTCACCCATAACACCCTTGAAAATGAAGATTCCTTCTGGCCAGGAGACTTTCAATTACACTATTGATCAGAGCTATTTAAAGGATTATGAGCCTCTCATTTGGGCTGTAAAAAAACTAATTACATGCCAAAGAACAATATCTGTAATGCAGTAGGTTTTGAAAATACCTACATTGCTACACATATGAAAGGCAATTAGATGCAGCAAATAACTGCAGTGGGTCAGCAACTTAAGTAATGATTTCTCCTTAATTTTTAGCTACCTAGAAAACTGAGATTTGCTGGTTTACATTGACTCCAAAGGAAAACTTGCACAGCTAAGTTTTCATTTGACTATACTTGTGCTGCAGGTATGCAGATAGTACGTATGAGCTGAGATCAATTTTTATTTCACCAAATGGCTGAACTGTGTAGTCACAAAGAACCTTAATGAGATAAAAAAATTCATAGCAAGGTGAAAATGCATTCAGTTTTCTCTTTTCTTGTAATATAGTGGTTTCTGTCCAATCTCTGAGTTCAGTGGGTGATATTTCAGAATTTCCAAAACAGCTTTCACATTCTGATGTTAATAAATAATCTGTATTTGCTTTCTATTTTCAGTTTCAATTTCAATAAATGTGATGAACTCACACTCCAAGGTGCTACTAATACTAACGAGTCTATCCTTTTTGTATCTTGTTAACAATAGAAGGTTGTTAGTATATTTGCAACATTAAAATTTCAGAAACAATTATTTTAGGTATAACACCTCCCTAGTATTTTTATTTATTAGATAGCATAATGAAAGCATGTTGGATCTGTTGAAGGGTCCAGAAGTTTGCATCTTAAACAGCTCAAATATAATAGAGACCATATTGCTTTGCAATAATTTATTTTCCCTGCATTGTTAGTCAGGTGTTGTGTATGGACTATAATGAAACAGAATCTCAGCTAGAATAAATGATTCAAATTCAATTGACATCAGTGGAGGCAGGCTAATTTACACTGGTTTAGGAGCTGATCCTGCTTGTTACACTATTTAATACCAGTCATGTAATTCTTCCATTGTTCAAAGATTTAAAACAGCGGCAGCGTGGCAGGTAAGCATATAAAAAAGAACTCTCAGTTCTGTTATACTGATTTTATGCAAAAGTCATAGCTGTGTTTATATGCAAGTATTTCACATTCACTTGTATAAATGCATTCTTTAGAAACAAAGAGTTATATTTTGCTGCTTAACAGATGGCTCACAGAATAGGTTCAACAGCAGAATTATTTATAAAAAGTTGGTATTTCAAGAAAAGCAAACATGAGCATTTTACCAAATCTTTAAGATATCCCATTGGTCATGGAATGAGGTTTATATGCAGCCATGTACTTGCTCACTGGCTACTGGGTCCTTTAAGGAGTATTTCAAGCATGGAAATGTAAGTTATTAGGGGAGAATAATTAAGAGAGATCATGGCTTTAAAAGATGATGAAATTATTTGATAAGTATGCTGTTGAATAGCTTGATTGCATTTGAACTTTTCTCCACTGGAAGGAGTGGTACAGTTATTTAGATCACTCAGATTCTGAAAAAAAATATTGTTAGATGCTTTTACTGATGAAAACTTCTAAGTTGAGCATGAATGGGGGCTGTGGTTGGTACCCGCGCTAGAATAGCTACAGTGCTTCACTTTGAACTTTAAAAGATTTTCTCTTTTAGGCCCCAAATCAGGTAAGTAATTAAGCACATCTTGATGTGACATTAAACGTGCTTTCCTAAATAAGAAAAAATAAGAGATGTACCTCAATTCTATTCTGGATCAAGGTCTTAATTTCATCCTATCTTAATCATATGTGTCTGATGATCTTTGCTAAAAGAAGTTTCTGTATCTAAGTGTTATATCACAGTGGTGAAATGAAATTCCTACAAAAATGCTTTTCAAATATACCAACTAATCGTTAACCTGTATCTATGGGTCTTCCAAAAATAACGTTTTTAGCCTTTTAAAGGCTAACTTAAACCAGACTTTTAAAATTGGTACTGTGGCAAAGAAAGGGTTAGCTGCAGCAGAGGATGGTGAGAAGTGTGTATGCCAATGTCTGTGTTGCTGTTTAGTCTTGACAGATAGGCCTCCACCCATCATCCTCCAGGGGCCCGTCAATCAGACTCTGGCAGTGGATGGGACAGCTTTGCTGAAGTGCAAGGCAACCGGTGACCCCCTTCCTGTCATCAGCTGGTTAAAAGAAGGATTCACCTTCCTGGGCAGAGACCCTCGAACATCCATACAGGATCAGGGGACACTTCAGATTAAAACTCTGCGGGTGAGTAGCAGTTAACAATACAAGTGCTGCAAGTGGCACACGGCTAATCTTGGAGCTGTTGGTGTGCACCTCAGGCAGCTTTGCTGTCTTGATGTCTGTTGTCTTCAAAATTAACTTGTCTCTTTTACTATGAAATTCTCACCAAGGTCACCTCCTATTTCATTCTTTGAGAAGAGATTGTGCAGAGAAGGGGGAAGGGGGGGGGCGAATGGGTAGAGAAGAGCCAAATTAGCATCAGATATTTTTATTTGACTTTCCTAAAAAGAGAATTGATATTTAAACTCTTACGTATGTTGCAATAAAACATAACTTGGGGATGGATAGACCTGTCAAAGGACAGGCCTTCCTTATCTCTTCAGTCAGTCTTACCATGAAGCCATTGGCCTGTTGTCTCTGTTAGAATTCAGAGCGGTTCATTTTCAACACCTGATCGTAATTTTCCAAGGAGCTATTGTGCTAGCAAGTGATTCTGGAGTTCAACAGGGTTTGGCTGTGTGCTTTCTTCATCAATGAGTCTTGGCCGTCTTAAGCTGTCTGATTTATTCCACTGTTACGCTTGCCATAGATGTTCCATCAGGCTGCAGGCAGAAGACAACTAATACTGTAACATACATGCAGTTATATGCAGAGGGATTGCTATTCAAAACGAAATGCCTCTCATAATATTTACATTTTGACATGTGAGATCTGAAAATACAATGAACTCTTATAATATTCCAAACAGCATAATGTCAGATTTTGTTGATAAACATTGCATCACTAATCTTTGTTTGGCCTTTTAATTTTTCCCTGTCAAAGATAAAAATGCATATTTGTTTGTGTGTATGTGGAGCGGACAAGCATGTATAAGGAAAAATAGTAAGGCAAATGTAATTATTTGTCAAGATCTTAAAGACTACTTCAGAAACCTCCTAATTTCATTAGCAGAATTTTCTGCACTGAGCTTTGCCTTCCAAAAGAAGTCAATAAACATAGCTACCGAGGACAATACATAAAGAGCAGTTTTGTTTCCTGATACCATCTCATCAGTGATCGTAGATGAATAGTTAACTTCCTTAGAACAAAATGGAATTTATTAAAAAATTTATGCTAGCTTTCCTTGAGTAAACAATTTATCCTTCCTCCCTGGGCTGAAGGCAGGTTTAGGCCATGAAGGTTAATGCATTTTTCCTGTAGAGCTGGATTAAAGAGTGCGCTTGAATAGTCAAGATTCCCCAGTAGTTTTAGAAAGCAGCAATTAAAGGTGGAAGCTTAGTGATTTCAAACAAACTTTCAGGCATTGATGATGGGCTTCTGTGGAGTGTCCATGAGGCAGAAGCTCCTGGGATACCTGTCTGCATGCAGCTATGCAAACAATGAAATTGGTTCTGAATCGTGTCAGCGCATTAATCTCACTGTTAGAGGCACAAGGTCTGTAAACGGAAGAAAAAAAATTGCTTGCAAGGGGAGAAGAAAACAGTATTAGTAGTGAGTGTGGTTTTGAAAGACATGAAGCTTTTATTGATCCTTAAGTGGCTTATTCACTAGTAACCAATTTTCCTTAAAGGCTTAGAAAGACATTTTTTTATAAACCCCTTGATTACAGTAATGTGCACTGTTTGACTCAGACTTAAGAATAAAAACCACAACCATAAAACCCAGATTTCTCCTGTACCTTGCAATTTTTATCAATTAAATAAGGATTTAAATCTGGAACGTTTAACTTTTCTCTCAAGTCTACCTGAGCAAAGACTAGCAACTGCCTAAGCAAAAAATGGCCGTGAAATATGTCCAAGTACACTTACAAACCAAAGTTCAAAGCAAAATAATATTTACCACCCACATGTCCTCATCCTTTTCTTCCCTTCACAAATAATAATCACTGTTACAATTGTTAAAGATCTCAAGATGCAGCAAAGGAGAAGCCATTACTCTTTAAACCTTTGAGACCACCCTCTTCTGCTCTGTAATTCTTTGTGTGTGTAAATCACATTATTCAGGAGTCTGCAGCAGTCACAGTGAACTGCAGGCCACAGTCATAAACATGAACCTAGAGATTTTTCCGAGGAGCCAGCCTTCCCAGTTGCTCTGAGGAAGGCAACTGAAAACTCACATACATCACTTAGTTCCCTTTCAGACAGGTCGACACTGACAGAAAACTGCCTTCTGCTCCATAGAATTGTACCCCACCAGATTTAGACACCTGCATTAACTAAGGAAGAAAACTGTTTACTTTACTGAATAGCAAAGATTGTCCATTCACCTCCCCTATTGCTTTTTTCATACCACAAAAAATGTATAAATAATTGAATTATCAATACGCTATGTCTGTATCTAATCCCTCCACAGTCTGGAAGTTAGATAATTCACCATAACTTGCAAGAGGCAGCATATCTCCAGCTTGCTTTGTATGTTGAGTTTGCCTTCTGCAAGTTACTCTGTTGTGTGTACCACATACTTCATTGAGTAAGCCATACACCATCTGTCACAGTAGTACACAAATGAAGTTGAGAACCATAGCCTTGAGAAATATTCTCCATTATCACATAATGAAGAATTGTATATTTTATAAAAGCTCGGAAGAAGCAAAATAAAACACTATTTCAGAATGCTCTAAAGCTCTGTCCTCTGGAAAATCTGTCTCCTTTCAAGAGTCTTTCTCATTTCATTAGCAATACCTCGATATTTTGAGTCTCTGAGCCATTGTCAGAGAGGTTTAATTATTGCTTGTGTTTCATGGAAAAAAACATCCCCTGAAATGCAAATTATGGTCATTCAGACAATTGAAGGGGTATTAATCAGTTGCTTCCAGCCCCTAAGAATGGTACACTGCAGTCCCAGTGTATCGGAAGAAAATACCGACAAAATTCAAACATGACAAACCTGAAAATCAATTAAATAATATATCAACAAGTAATCTAAAGAGCATCTCACTTATTTGCCTTCATGTTCTTCTTGAAGAGTGAGGTACAAGCACATATGCTATAGTGCCGATCTGCATTTAGCAGAAAACCCATTACAATTCCTTAAAGTCCAATAAAGCTTCTTGGATGCAGTTCTATTTCCATCAAGTCATCTGATGGTGAATATAATTCTTCTCCTCTATCACTCGAGTCAGCACTCTCCCTCTTCTCCTTCCATTTCCAGATTACCTTGCTTTATACATAGTGGTAGGAGGGCTCCTCAATATACTTTGTGCTTTGTAAAGTTACCCTCTGTAGTCTTCACTAGTTCCTGTCTCAGAAATCTGTACTTTACATTTAAGGAAGGAATACCAAAACCCTTGGCAAATTTTCCAGTAGAACAGTTTATACAGCAGTGAGATTAATATTGACAATATAATTCACAATGTTTTCCCCAAATAAATTTGAAATATATGAACTGACAAGTGAATCACAATAGTTTTATACCAATGCGTAATTTTTTTTGCTACCAAAGTGCCTTGCAAGCCTGAAATAAAATCCCATGTGAAACAGAAGAAAGGTAAGCATGGTGTAGGATCCAATTTAATTTTGTCCTTTGCAAATTGCTTGGAGGTATTTATGTGTGGAGAGAACCACCGTTAAAGTCTCAGCAACAATATTTGTATGTGTAGTGGCCTGTATTGAAATTAATTCATCTGCCATAAGGGTCTAAGATGTAACAGCCTTCGTGGCGCTAGGAACTGTATCTCTAGATCATCATGAGATAATGAATCGTGAGCTTTTATCATCTGAGAGGTTAATTGTTCTTATATTGTTACCTGATTTCACCTGCATTTGTTGTAACCAATACAAAGATTGACACTGTCTAAAACATCCATTCTGTAGCACTTATATGCTGTACTGGTACCAATAACAATATGAAAATTAGAATTAGAATAGTATTAGAAGCAGGTAATCTTATTATACTTCTCTAAAAGTAAGCCACCATTAAATGATTGATTGAAAATGTCTGGTGCCCTCTAGTCTGGCATAAAATGTAGGCTAAGTCCTTTTCACCAAGAAACATTTAGAAAAATAAAATCAGGGTAAACTCAGTCAGTTGATTCTAAAAGGTTGTTAAAATGGCTTTTAACTGGTCTTTGGGTTTGGTTTTTTTGTGTTGTGTTTTTTTGTTTGTTTTTTTTTTTTTTATGTCTAGCTGTCTGATACTGGGACTTACACGTGCGTTGCTACAAGTTCCAGTGGGGAGACATCTTGGAGTGCTGTGCTAGAGGTGACAGGTAAGAAATGTCCAGGGACTCTGTTTCAGTTGGCACAAAATGAAAACATAGACTATATTAGAGGAGTCTGAGCCAAATAATCTGTTCTAGGAATTCTGGGATTGAGATGGAGAAATTTTAGGTGGGAGGGTCCTTCACACACCTTGTATTTCATTGCTACTATCTTCAAATGCCCATTGATGTTGCAACAGTCTGTATTTGTCTCCAGTGACAGCGGTATGCCGTAACTCTGCTAAACAGGAATAGTAATAAACTGCAGATTCATCCACTAACTGGTTTAGGCAAGAAAACTGTGATGCCTACACAGAGACCTATCAAAGCCCAGTGTGCTCTCTGAGTACTGCAGTTGATCTGGATATAGGAATTTTCTCAACCTTCTAGTAACTGAATTTTTAGTATTTTATGTACATTCCAGCAAAGCTGGGGTTTTCTGATGCTCTTTCTTTTCTTTTTTATTTTTTAAAATGTATTTCTATATAATCTTTTGAGTTTTTCAGTTTTTTCTTTCAGTATGTACCTAAAGAATGACAGCTCTTCATCCCAAAATATGTGGTAATCCAATTTATTCTTTACAGATTAAGAACTTTGGTTATGCTGATTTTGCAGATTTTTGGCACTTTTATCCTTTTAATCTACTTTGCTCAAATTTATACAACCAAAAAATTACAAAAAGTAATTGTTTTGTATTTGCCTCTCACAGAATCTGGTGGAGCAACAGTCAGTAAAAATTACGATATAAATGACCTTCCTGGGCCACCATCCAAACCTCAGGTCACTGATGTTACCAAGAACAGTGTCACCCTGTCCTGGCAACCAGGGACCCCTGGAAGCCTACCAGCTAGTGCATATATCATTGAGGCTTTTAGGTATGTGAATTATTCCAGTTCAATCTCCTTCTTTTCTAATTTTGCTTAAACCTTGGTACCAGCTGTTCTCCTGGTGTTGCAGTGTTCTTTTGGACTCTACATGTATCATTAGAAGTTCATTAAAAGACTCAGCTGCTGTGGCAGGCATTGATTCTTATTTTTAATACTGATTATTTCTTTTTTTAATTTATCACTTTTTTCTAAGTGATTAATTAGAGAAGCATCTAACTATTTCTTCAGGTCAACAGGAATATAACAGGACAATGCAGTCATTATTTGTTACTTTTCCCTTAGCATTGGTGATCAGTGAGAGCCTCCTGTGGGAATGTTGCAGATTAAATCCTTTGGGCCAGTATTAGTTTGACTATCATAGTACAAATAATTTGAAAATAAATGGGTAATCCTGAAGCCTCTCTGCATAGTTCATTTCCTGGTTTTTGTTAAAGCAGCACCTATTAAGAAGTCAAAGCACTTAGAATTTCTATTTTTTACTGGTTTAGGTAGATTAGAACTTTTAACTGAAAAGGCTAGTGTTGATAATTTCAGATTTCACCTGCAACCTGAGGCTGAAGAGAATCCAACTGCTACCTTTCACACAGCAGCATTTAATACATGGTACAAAAGAACTCCTGGGCTCCAAATCAGCAAGGGCCATACCATTTCCATGTATCAGTTTGGCTTAAAAATGAACAAATACTTAAATATCTTTCTTATCAAGATGCTCAACAAATGACAAATAATTTAATTAATCTTTTAATTAAAATTCGTGCAAGAATTTGCCAAAATCGTATGCATGCAAATTTAAGAAGTTATAATGATAATGATTCATTCTGCTATGTTAATATGCAAAGAACATTACTGTATGTGCAGATTGTTGGTTTTGGTCTGAAACTTACGCTTTAGGCATTACATGAATTAAACAATTGAAACAACACGAAACTCATAGCTTTCCATTTTCTTTTTTCTTTTAATATATTTCAAGATTTTTTAAATCAATGCTATACAACAAAGCACAATAAAATTTTCTCTTTAAACTTTTACGATAGTTCACCCTAGATAAGCTTTAATGGCGTACCATCAATATCTTTAAAAAAAGCCAGGTATTTTCATTAAAAGCTGTTTTAACAATCACTCAATATCTCTTCATATAGTGGATTGTAATGTAATTATAATGATGTCCAGTGCAAAATTTAGTGACAGAAAAACTATTCGTATGCCTTCTGTCATTTACATGTTTTCAGAGGGATTTTTGGTAACTTTGAGTAGGAATTTAGTTCAAGGACAATACTTCCTTCTAATGACAATTTATTGACATAATTTACTTAGCAGTATAGAAAATTATTTTTTTAACAGGATTTTCTTTTCTGAGGTTTATGTTCAGGATTGGCCTATATATAATTCAATTTTACAGCTTCCCACACTTCCCTTTTGCAGGTACTTATTTTATATAGATAACAAAAGCTTACTTCTGTTGAAAGGAGAAATACTTTTGACAGCTGTGTTGGGTTTTTTATCCTGTCTTGATGAGTTAACTGAAACAAGTATTTTTATTTTTACCTTGCTTTTACTACTTTTTCCTATACTTAGACTTGACATAAGGTTACAAGAGGGTTTTTAACTTCTTTTTCTCTTGCATTGGTCTGTAATCTTCAACCTTCTTCTCACTGCAGTCAATCTGTGAGCAATAGCTGGCAAACGGTGGCTAACCATGTGAAGACCACTCTCTACACTGTGAGGGGACTGCGCCCCAATACAATCTACCTGTTTATGGTGAGAGCTATCAATTCACAAGGTCTGAGTGATCCCAGCCCTATGTCAGATCCTGTCCGAACACAAGGTAATAGTAATTATTAAGGCTTACATGCTTGAGCTAAAATAGAAAGAAGAAACTGAGTTGACCAGTAGGTCAGTCTGGCCATTTGGCTTTAACACTCTGACTGAAGGAATCATGAATTGAGCTTAACCTATAAAGATAAAAAATAGTCCAATGTTTGCTGTATTAGTCTGGAGCTTAGGAAAGATACGTTAGCTCTGTAGTCCTTTGTATGTTGTAGAACTTTAGGTTTGCAGTTCACTTACACTTGGTGCGCTCCTTGATGCCTGGGTTCTATTGTATGTAAATGTGAGTTACCCATTTCTGGATAATTTTCTTTTTAGAAAGTTCCTAAAGATTTCTAAATTTAGAAATATTTAGAAAGTTTCTGAAAAGTGCTCTGAATACCATGCTCTCATCGGTATCTTTTCTGTGTCCTTACTTCTACTCCTTTGTTATAATAGTGATATACTATAATGACAAGTGCTTATGGCAGACAGACAGTGTTCAGCATTAGTTTTAATCAAAAGAATTGCACAAAATATCTGTAGTGTATTGATTAATCTGGTCCAACATTTAGACCGAAAATTAATGTAAATTAAGGCATCTGCATGCTAAGAATATTTTAAAGTTATTCTGAGAAAACTATGGGTCTTCTATTTATATACCTAGATTCCTGAATTCTTTTTATTAATGCAGTACATAAACCAAGAGGGAAGGCTGAAGTGAAATCCCTCATTTGTAGTGTGGTGATATAATTGATAACTGTGATCCTCCATTGCTATTGAATTCACTATTGGATTCTGTTGACATTACATCAAGCTCAAACCACATATAACTGCCACAAACAAATTTCTCTTCACAGCATGGATTCTTTTGCCTTTGACAATCCATTGCTTGAATATTTCATTCAGGATTGTAGTTCTGTGTTAAACAGGTTGGAATACAGGAATTAATAATTTAAAAAAAAATATATATTTTTCGAAGTAATAGTTCCTCTCACAGTTAATTTAGAATGAGATCCTCTGTCTATGGCAGTTATAAAAATGTGCATGGAGAGTGCATACTGTGTCAGCCTTTAACATGTGTTATTGGTTTGGGTCCTTTGCTGGTCCTAGATGGAAAGAGAGAAACAAGAGTAAGGTGGTATTTCCTTATCACATAACCATCACATCCAGCCTCTCTCTCTTCCCAATCTATTCCTGAATAAATGTGTCCCTAATAATGATCCCCTCAAAATCATAATCATTGCTGTAAAAGGAGAAACAGAGCTGCTTTTTGAAAAACTGGAGTGAGTTGGGCAGGGACTTCATGGCTTGGCTATCCAGAGTATCACAAGTTTTCTTCTCTTTCTTACTCTCCCATTATTATAGGGTGACTCAAGCTGTTCATTGCACCAGCCTGTTAGTCTGCATAACTTATGACCTAGTTAAAAAAAACAACTTTGTTTGGCATTTGAGTGTCAAGTATAGACTTTGTATCTGACATACTGACAAGCAATTTGATTGCAGTAAAAACATGTCTTTTAATTAGCTGCAGCATGTGTTGCAGCTTCCATTTCCAGAAGCTGTTTAGCAGTCAAGCACACTGAGACATGTACAGGATTTATAGCTTCTTTGCAAGCCTGCAGTTTAATAGAATTAAATCATAAAATCAATTGAAAATTAACATAATGTCTTGATGTGATTTCTAATTATGCCTGAATTCAATTCAGGCTTACAGAAGCTGACACACAGTAGAAAGCCTATTCACAGTGGCCATGGAGGAAGGAAAAAGCGGCTAAACACTGGTATATAATACTAATTTGCAACAGGTGTCTGTGGTAGCTTTAATAGCCGAACATTTAATTTCCTGGTATTAAGTATAGCAAATACAAGTAGTAGGATTTTATGCATATTTTCACAAGTGGACTATAAGTAGACAACCAGGTACTTTCAAAAGATTTACCTTATGTGCTTTACATCAAATAAAGACAGAGAAATCTGTAATTACTTTAAGAAAGGAGTTGATTTCTTGTTTGGATTATTAACAGAACAACCCATATATTATAAAACACTTTAAAGAAACTGTATGTAATCCTATCCCTGGGATGTAAATTACTAGTGACTAACACTAAGTTCACTGGAAGCTGTTAAAAGAGAGATTAGAGAAAATATATAAGCAATTTAATTTTGAGACCTCTTAATTGTGATCAGAATATAGCTTCTTGAGCCAGTTTTGCTTGAGTAGTGATTTTATTATTCCAGTACTTGACAATATCCTTATACATAGATCAGCTACTTTTCCACCATGTCTCCCAGTAATGTGAAAATGACATTACAAGACACTATACTGTGAGCATCGCATATGCATATGTTTCCAAGTGTACATACCAGAAAACACCATTCCACATGGACTTTGTGATACTCATTTCTTGCCATTTATTAGCCTATATTATTCCCTTACTTCTGGATATATGTCCCATTAAAACGATGACATGCAGTTCGTACAAACACACTATGAAGAAATGTCTTTTCTACTGAGTGAACACAGGTACTCTGTTGGTTGTATACCATAGGATAACTTGACTTAAAATGTCACCATTGGTAGCTGTAGGTATTGTGTACCAAGGTTCATAACTTTGTGTGGATAGCAGCATAAATTATCATCCCGTAAACCAGTCTGAGTTCCTTTTGTACAATTTCTTTTATTTTGTGTCTCTGTTTCTTGGTCACTTTGAATAGGCATAATTTTCTAGACAAGGTATTACACAATCCACATAGACAACTGACATAGTCAGGGCATCTGTAACTGTTGATCAATAATGGCTGGCGTTCTTAGATCTTTTTGAAGGATCCATTGAAGTGACCCAAACTTTACTGGCCCCTGGAAAGTAACTGCATTTCCAAGTCGGAGGGAAGGGATGTGCTATAGTGATATATTAGCTAGGTGACAGCTGTAGTCCAGCATTCTCCTTTTGGCACAATGGAACAGAAGATTATGATTTCCAGGAACTACCATGAAAAAGACACATTGCACATCTCCTTCTCCTTTTTCTGACATCTGTTTTGTATTTGCAGTTCTTGTTTAGCAAAGGTAATAGAGCTTCGTTCAGTTTCACACAATGGCATAACCCAAACGTGGTCCCTAAGGGCTGGTTACTAGATCCACATGGGCTGCTGGAGATGGAGTCATAGTTTTCCATAGATGCATATTAAATGATCAGATTCCTTCAGGTTTGACTGCAAGGAATAATCTCCTAACACAATTTGAAGGAATCTTCAACATAATCTTGAAGAGAAAATGTTTATGGTAGAGTGGTTTGTTGGTCTTTTATTAGATCAGAATCAGTTTGGCTTCATAAATTAACTCTTTTTTTCATATTTGCACTAGACTTTAACACCTATATTTGTAAAGGTAAAATCTGCTTTTCAGAAGAAAATGCTATTTTTAGTGTTTGGTTTCTTGTGTGCATGGTATGTGGGGAGGGGAAGCTTAGTGAAAGTTTGGAAACGTATAATGACTTAATGTCATGGATGCTGTAAGAAAAAGAAAAAAAAGAAAAAAAAGCAACCCACCTGTTCATTTTCTTCAATTACACTAACAATTTGGTTTCAGACATTTGGGCAACATTGTTATTATCTGAGTATTTTGGAACTAGTGAATATCGCATATGTCTCATCACTTACCAGATCTGAGAAAACTTTGCTATCGAGTCTGACTACTCATTTTTACGTTTTTATATTTCATTATTTCCTAAGCAGCTAAAGGTGAATGGTTTGTTTGCATTACTTGATATGCTTTGGAGCTCATATTTAAACTTTAATACTGTATTCTTTTAAAAACAGTACTGTAAAGGGTATTAAACAAGGTTGTTAAGCTATTCGGTAATTCTTATTGATGCCTTATATTACTCTTCTCATTAAAATAATGCTTTTATGTGTGTGCCCGGTCTGGCAGATATCAGCCCACCAGCACAAGGTGTGGATCACAGGCAAGTTCAGAAAGAACTGGGAGATGTCATTGTACGACTACATAACCCTGTTGTGCTGACACCCACGACAGTTCAAGTCACCTGGACAGTAAGGCTTCTGTTATTATGACTTTAACAGTACTTTATTTTTGTCTGTTTATCACTGCAGTTTTTTACTACCCTGAAAAGCTCCGGCCTTGACCCCCATGTGAGTGCTCTGATAAACATTATACAGACATATAAATGTGGTAATGAAATGGTCTGGTTTATTTTCTTTTTCAAGTCAGGCAGGTTCAAAGTCTTCAGTGTTCAGCTCAAAGCAAGCTAGCTGTCTGACTAGAAAAATATCCTAAAAATGAATATGGTTAATACCATAATCTAAAGGATAATTTATCTATGGACTCATTATGGTGCATGTAAAAAAAAAATCAAAGTTAAATATCAACATGACATTTCTGTATGAAAAAAGAACTTCCCACTCCAAAGCATAGGGACCTCTGACAGTACCCTATTATTTGGTGACTCTAAAATGCAAAAATAGCTTTCCTACAGGGCACTTGTAGTGAAGTCAGAAGCATGTGGTCCTGATGCCTGATCCACTCTGTAGCATCTGGTTTTCTAGCATAAGCCTTACCCACAATCAGTGGATATCCTTTCATTATAGAAGACCAGAATCTTTTTGGCGGTACTTAACAACATTTCTATTTCAGGGCTCAAACTACTGGGTGGAATTTCTGATATAGTGTTTGGCTTACAAAATGCTGTGTTGCCCTTCCTGAGGCTTGAAGGAAAGGATTTGTAACAGTAGGAGGAGAGAGTTTGGAGCATCTGCCCCAGAGGAAGGAAGGCCATGGGTGGAAGAGTGAGAGAAACAGTACTGCATTGCATATCACTGAAAGAGTTGTATTATATAGGATGAATTCTGCTAAAGGGGTAGTCACAATATTCAGGGGGTGTTCTTCTACATGTAATATTGCTAAGAGGTTAATGTGTACAGGGGATTATACAACAGGAGATAAGTGTGGTGATAAATTGTGTATTATAAGGATTACTGTTGGGTTTGCACCACTCAGCCATATTTACGGGGGCTTATGCACCATCCTTGTTCTGACAGATTTCAATGGGTGGGGGGCAGATTAGAATAAATAGGGGAACCCATAAATTTCTCTTTCTTAGAAGATTATTTAGGAAATGTGTCATTGCATTTTGCCATAGATGACTGTCTTTCTAAAATTGCTGTCTGTTTCAGCTACATAACTCCAGGAGAGGCTGACAAACTTTTGC
Source organism: Falco naumanni (assembly GCF_017639655.2). Taxonomy (NCBI): domain Eukaryota; kingdom Metazoa; phylum Chordata; class Aves; order Falconiformes; family Falconidae; genus Falco; species Falco naumanni. Next base: position 109,738,779 of record NC_054055.1, read on the forward strand.
AGCAAACCCTTTTGCCCAAGCAGATGGGTCAGTTAGTTTAGAAACTTCGGATGTTAGCAGCCAGTAATTATAAACCTGGATCACACCTGTGTGATGCTCCTTCAAGTCCTTTCTTGGGTGTGACAGCTCTCAGAAATATAGCTTCATAGGCTTGCCCTTGCTTTAGCATATACTGCAAAAGGAAGCCCCAGTATAAAGAGAATCAGTTTTATGCAATGTAATCCATGTCATTATATCGGAAGGAAATATATATATTTGTTTATGTTTCTGTGTATATATATACCTATCTATGGGTGTGCGCATATCTATCTATCTGAAGGAGTGTCTTGGTGCCCCTACAGAGCAGATAATGAGTGAACAAAGCATGGTAAGGTAAAGGTAAATTGTTAGGGATGCTATGCACATCAGTTTATTTGGAAGATCCCTCAAAGCAGTGACCCCATGCCACCTGACAAGTATACAGGCCTCTGTAGGGACATTACAGAATTGCCCGAGGGAAGAAAGACACACAAAAAAAGACTTTTGAAACAGCTAATTAGAAACTTTCCAGCAACCAGAACAAAACCAATTAATTAACCATAGTCTCTAGGAAAAAAGCCATTCTATCCAGAGAATAAAGTCCACACTATTAATATAAAATGGTTAGATAGTATAACTATCATACAAAAGGACAGAAGTGCCATGAGAGTTCTAAGACTCTGTTGACTTTCTGCAATTCAAAGAGTGAATGCCAATGAATGTCCTTGATTACCAAGTTTCTGGCATCCTAACTCCCAGCAAATTAACACCAGTCTGCCTTCTTTCTTAGATTGTTTTAGTTTCAAATTTGAGTTTAAAATTTCAGAAATAATTCTCCACTACTGTGTGGTGATTTTAAAATACATGTACAATCACACACATATTTTGTCTGTTTTAAAGGAAGGTCAAGCTTACGAAGTCAGTGTTAAAAAAAAAGAAGAGGAATGTCAAAAGTTCAGTTTCCACTGTCACCTAAACCTACTCTTCTTTTGCACAGGTCTTAAAGTGTAGCTGTAATTATCTGGTCACATATAAGATCTCTTCTTCTTAGAGATTTCTTTTAATCTTCTGTATTCACTGTGTGCTGCCAGGTCTTATTATACCATTGAAAACTTGCATTGAATAAAAAATTATTAGTTTGTCTTGTGCTTGCTTATCTGTCATGGTCTCAACCATAACATTTGGATGCTTCACAAATAATACTGAATTAAACATCACAATAATAAAAAATCTGTCATTACCCTAACTTTACAAACAAAAAGCTGAGTGCAGAGATTTTATTGCTGATGAGACTTATGGAATCAGATATACCCACTGTTACCAAATAGTTCATTTTAAACCTTGGGCCTGATTCATTTTTACTTTTATCAAAATATTTTGTATTGCAACATCATATGGTATATTCCAAGCACTTTTTTAGCTGACCTGAACTATATTTCAGCACTTCTAGCCTCACTGGGCATTAAACTGAGAGTTTCATTAGTGGTCAAACATAAAAAGTTTCCCAGCATTATAAAGGAGCCCCATGGCACAAGCAGGAATAAAAATCAGTTCTTCAATATGGCAAAACAATTGTTGCTTTGAAATCCTGGCCACTTTCTAGGAGGATACCAGGTGGAAGGATAATTTATTTACCTCTGTCTTTTAATTTGACATTGATTTCAAGTACTTCACTGGAAGTTTCAATAGCCAAGTCCTTTAGACATTCTTTCACTGTATTGTCACCCTTTGTCTTGTTCCTGTATGACAGATAAATGCTAGTGCTGTTAGAATTTCCAGAGATTACTGTTAGTCTGTACTAGTGGGATCAGCAGAGTGTGCAAGGTATTCTGCCCAGATGGAGAATTGCAGTGGGTATTGATGTGGGAGTAGAGTATTGCTGATGATATTTTGGGCTAGAAAACTACATACTACAAAATGTCTTTAGGGCACAGATTAGCAGGTTTGCCTGAAAGAAGTTTATATTTGCAACATAAGCTGCATGATGAGTTTCTTGATGACTTTTTAACAACCTAATAGCCTAACTGAATGATCTACTAGCCATTGAACCTGTCTCATGTTCAACTGTGGTATATGCAGATTTGAACATGCAGGGAAAATGAGTTTCCTGCTCTGCAGAAATAGAGAGCTGTCATCAGTGTTGCAGATACCTCCCACATGATGTATTCATCATAGAAGAGGGTGAGAAGGAGCATGCAGGACCAATTATGCTCACAGGTAGCCTTAAAACATTAGGTCAGTGCTGAGCACAACCTACCCAGTAATTGCTCTCTTCTGTCTTTTAAAGGAACATCTGCATATTCTGCTGTCTGTCTTTTGAGAGAGAAAGAGTATCTTTAGATCAACAACTGTTGCAGCTCTGTTGAGCGGTGTCGCTGCTGCTTGTGCAAAATCAAGAGTAGTTAAGTGTCACAGGAAGACTATGAATAATCTCTGATGCCAGTGTTCAGCACAGAGAGTTCCTGCGATCTCTGTAATAATGCTAAGTACTTTGTATAAGGAAGTGGCAACCATTTAAAAAAAAAAAAAAAGAGAGAGAGAGAGGAGAATACCTAGAAATTATTACATTCTTTAATCAATTCACAGTGCATGTTTCTGCCTGTGTGTGAACGTGTACTAGACCTACGGAGCTGTTTGATACTTAGCACAGATGAATGCAGTTCTTTAGTGCCGAGCATATTTTTAGTGGCCTGCTGTTGGCATGACACGTAATTACCACATAACAAATGGAGGAAACAGTTTCCATACCGTTTTGTAGCAACACAGTGTTACTGTTCAGCGTAGTCAGTTCTGAATTTTAAGATGTTCTCCACTAGGCAGTAGTCAGTAGAGCTTAAAAGTTACAGCAAAGACAGAATGGAAAGTTCTACCAAAGTTATGACATCTTTCAGCATAGCTTCTAACTTGGAAGTTAGACAGGAATCAAACTCAGTGATTATTAAACATCATAGCCTTATATTGTAATTTAGGTTGGGAATCTGTATTACAAAGTGCACAAAAGCATTATTCTTGCTGAATTTTGTAGTAAACATGAGGTTCATAAAGTCTTTATGTCCGTTAAACATTTAGTTAATCAAAGTCAAACATGGATAAAAACAATTTACTCTGATTTACAGACTCCCTTCATCTGGAAACAGCTGCTTAATGTTCTTCTTAAAAACACAGCTTGATTCTTTCGGTATTAACAAGCTATTATTGTGAGTTATATCCCTCTTTCAGTGCATAAATTCACTTAAAGTGAATGTAGAGAAGTTTATAAAATGCAAGCTTAATGTTGTTGTAACATATGTTGCAAGGTTTTTAACAGTGACAGTTTTGATGAAAGACATTTCTGCTTTGCTCTCATAAATAAAGCTTTCTTCTTGCTTGCCCTGCTTTTAATGTCTAAGAATCTGTGTCCCCTCTGAATGCCTCAATAAACTGTAATAAGTTTATAGGAGAAGCGTAATAGACCCTGGTTTCTGTTTTCAACCTTAAATTCATTTATTTTTAAGAGAAATCAAACAAATGTATCTCTAATTCTGAAATATCTTTGAGCTAGCAAAATATCAAGAACAGATAAGAAATTCTACTTGTTGAATCCTAGTTTTAACACTGAGATTTACCAAACAGCTAGTTGAGTAATCTTGTTATTTGTGCTGCTCTTTCCTTGGCTCTTTATTTGATGGCTGTGGAAGCAGCTGGGTTTGGTTTGGTTTTATCCATTAAATTGTTTTGATTGTTTTTCAGGCAAAATTTGTGCAAACATCATAATAGCTTGAATCATTGTTTTGTGCCTTTTTTCCCCCAAAGAGACAAAATGGATGCAAACTCTCCAAGATAAAACACATTTTAAGTTTTTCCTTCAAATAAAAATCCTATTTATAGCTATGATAAGTTAGAATCATTAAGCTTCTATGTATGGTCCAATCTTGAATTGTGCTTGCCTAGCAACATATAAACCAAAACCAACATTCCATCTCCATCTGATGGCCTGAGAGCATCATGACCCCAGGATGCAATGAGACCGCTTAGACTGTGAATGCAAGAAACAGCACATCTCCTTGGAAGTTGTTTCCTCTGCATCTGTGCTATGTTTATTTTACTTTTCTGAGCATCTTATGAAAAGATGAGCTGTGAGCCAAGTAATGGACTAACTGAAAGCATGTAGGGTATCTTCAAAGACTTTTGGAAAAAAAATTGTTTTTCTTTCCTTCTTGCATTTCAGCACATCAGTAGCCAAGACGTGCTTAATAAGTTTACATGCAGTAAGCATTATGCCAAAGTTCTCTTTTCATGATCTGTTGCAGGGTGGGGCCTTGTTTTATGATTTAAGGTGGTATTTGTCATGCTAAAAAAGTAAAATAGACTGAAATGTTCTATAACAAGTAATGTGAGAAAAATGTTATCTGTAGACAGTTAATCAACCGTGACTTACAAGAAGGTAGTTTGATTTTTACATTCATTTTAAACAGCTGTTATTTTTCTCTTTTTCATGAGGACAAAAGTATTCCAGGGAAATGTTTTGTTTTCTTTTTATACAGTTTCATCACTTTAATATGTTTATTGACATGTTATTTACCGTCATTTCTAGGTTGACCGCCAATCCCAGTTTATTCAGGGCTACCGAGTAATGTATCGCCAAACATCTGGCCTACCTTCTCCAGCTGTGTGGCAGAATTTGGAAGTCAAAGTCCCAACTGAGCGCAGTGCTGTCCTCGTCAGCTTGAAAAAGGGGGTCACTTATGAAATTAAGGTTCGCCCTTATTTCAATGAATTCCAAGGAATGGACAGTGAATCAAAGTCTGCTCGTACCACAGAGGAAGGTTAGTGAAATGGTCAGAAAAGCAATAGGCTTCCATACCAAGCACTGGAGGTGAAATCAAGAGTGACCATTTTGGTTATTATGTGTCTGTTCAGCTCTATTTCTTCCGCATGATTTCTGTTTGGTAGATATAAGGTTGGCGTTAGAATTCAATATCATATTCAGTTTTGTGCTGTAAGTATTCCATGAGAAAGCACTGGGCTAGTCCTATATTCTTCTGGCTGTTATGTTTTTCTAATGTACGGGTGGCTTTGGCTGTTCCAAAAAGTATGCACTCAGCGGTTCTTTTATGAGCAGTGATGCTGCAATAAAAGACTTCGGTCTGCGCTTTGAAAATAAAACCAATAAATGAAACCTTTTAAAGGTGAATGTTTGGTATTAAGCACATCTTTCTGAATGGGTACCGATGTAGATGAACAGTTTGGTTGAGAAATGGGGACTAGCGAAGAGCAGATATTTAACTAGTGTGAAGGAATTCCAGTCTCAAGGGCATGCCACTTTATTGCTTCTGTTAGCACACTGCTCATGAAACTGCCCTGTTTAGTCCTTGGGAGGATTCCTTAAGTAACTTTCAAGCCTCTGTGAAACTTGCACAGACAAAGTAAACAGTTCACACCACTGAAATGCACAAGCATTTTTATCTATAGCATGGAATGCAGTATATAGTTTTGCTAAAACATATGCATTCCAGGACTGCTTTTTTATTGAAAAGTAAAGGGAGTGAGGTGAGATGTAAGTAATTTTTAATCTTCTCTTAGAAATGTACAAGAAACGTGCCTTTCTACCTATCTAGTGCAACCTTTGTCTGGAGAATCTCTCCTGTAAAAGTAGAAGGATGATCATAACAATAAGGGTTTATCTTTGTTTCATTGATTTCTTTCAAAGCAGGGGAGAGAAATACTGGTGAAGTTTCAAAATGCTCATATGATTTCCATGGGTATCGAGTGCACTCTTTCCTTCCTATTGAAGATGCATCTTAATCATTTATCAGTGGTCTCCTGAGGTTTAATTTAGTGCTGATTGCCAAGTACTTATTAATTCTTGAACAGACTCACTTATTACTCACTTTTCTCTTTGATTTGTTATGACTATTGCCCAACAAGTAAGTAAGAAAACTTGCTTGCCATTTGTACATTATAGATGAGGAAATGTGGTGTCCTGCAGCACGTAGAGGAGCATGTAGGAAGGCATTGTTCAGATCTGATTTAGAATTCGGGACTTTATGGTACCCATTTCTTTGTTCAGACTATAAAGCTTAAATGAGTCAGTGAAAAATATCTTTGCATCAGCCTGAAAAAAAGCTTTAAAGAAAAAAAAAATTGAAAAAAATCTTTCTACAGGTGAAATTGTATTTCTAGAGTTAAAATGTAGTATTTTATCCCCTCACTAGCAGATTTCCTTCTCCAATTTTTATTGATTTTTGTTGTTTATTTAGATCATCTAACTATCTCTTGCTAAAGGTAAATTAAGTACCACTGAAAAAGAGAAGGTTTTGTACCTCCTGTCTATTTCTATAAAATACTTGAGGAATGACATTTTCTTTTATGAACCTCATCTCCCAGAAGAGCCTGTCAGGTAATTTCCTGCTTTAAAGGCCACTTTATTCATGTGGAATAACTTTCCATATAGTGAAGATTTAAAAAAACCCTTATTTTTCCTACAGATATGTATAACTCTCAGCCTAGGATCTACTTTGTAGGTTAATATAACCTTCAGAGAGTCTGTTTACAAGTATTTCTCCAAAAACCATCAGCCTATAACATGTAGTAGTATCAGCAGGCAAACATCAGCCCCTGTAAATAATTCTTCCTACTGCTTGGCTGATAGTTAAGTACTTCCATGAGCAAATTAAGACACTCAGTAGATGCAGTTCTAGAAATATTCCCTTGAATTCCTCACGTTATCTTTGTAATTATATTGGTGTTCATATATTTCAAAAGTAACATCAACTAAACGTCTAATGACAGTGGTTTGCTTTTCACCCAGCGAGGAAAGATGGCAGTCTGTTTAAAGGTATCCCACTTGCCTTGTCACTCGTGATTCCAATTTGAAAATGATCTTTTTTAGACTTGACTTTTAGAAAATGTCAGCTATACTATTTCTAGAAGATAATTCAGAAGAGTGATATGCACGTTGAGAGTTTTTCGTGACTTCAAAACAAATAACCCTGATAAAGGCAAACTACAACCAAAAGGCAGTGGCAGCTTTCTGCTGGATCGAATTTTACATGCAATGTTACTGCTGAGGTCTACCTCCAAAAATCAATTTTGCTGCAGTTAGACTTTTCCTCTAGATCAGACATTTGTCACAGTTCAGTATCCATCCATCTCCTGCCTCTTTGGCCTTGTGAAGGTAACAAATGGAATTCTGTTTGGCTGTGTCTGGAAAAGATGAGCAGCGATTTGGGTTCTTTCATATCTGTAAGAAGCTGAGCATTGGAATAATTGACCTGTCAAGAAGCAGGCAAGGTGTTCTCCATAAGCCAGCAGCAAGGGAAATGAGAAAATGGTTTAAAAAATGTTATTTTTCAGTGTAGTCTATTTAATAACTGCAGCAGTGTCAGACTAGTGGCTTAATTTATATCATGGTGCCAGGTTACAGTGTGATTCTATCAGAAAGAGGAGGCAGAACTGTTATATACATGTGTGTGTATACACATACAAAAAGGAGCCAAATAAAATAGTTTATTTTGTAATTTTCACTATTTCTTTCACACTTGCTCGAAAGATAGATGATCTTTTTTTCAATTACATCCACTGTTTTAAATCTTTTGTGGAGTAATATTTGTTCCTTATATTGTTTGTCACCAAAAAATCCGGGTCGGTAATGGAAGTCTCGTAAGTTTTTATCAGCCCTGATCTGTCAATTGCTTCTTGCCTTAGTGCAGCTCTTAAAATGATACTTTCAGCTGCGTTCATCAGCTGCAATTTTAATTTTACTTCAGACTTACCATATATCCTCTAAACCCCTGCCCCAACACACACTGGTAGAATATTAACTAGAATATTTATGCAGTTTAAATGCAAAGACAAATGAGCACAGTATGCCTTTTTTTAAATATTAGAGAATGGTATTAATTTTATATTTCTTTAGCGTTTACTCTCCTTTCTCTCTCTCTCTTTCCCTGTTTTCAGGTATGTGTATGTAAGAAATTGTATTTCTGAATGCTCTTTGTGTTTGAGGATGAAAGTAAATAAATTTTAGCAAGCTGTTCCATTCTACGTAAAACCAAAAATTAGTTATACAGTGTTAAGCTTTGCCATTTTATGATTATTATTTTCATGTAAAATATTTTTCTAATTATTATCACACACGTACTTTTATTCATGGTTTTGTTGTTATTGAATAACTTGAAGACTCTTAAAATGCATTGGTTTTTTGTTTGGTTTTTGGTTTTTGGGTTTTTTTTTTTGCTGTGTAGCAAATTGTTTCACTGCGATAAAATACACAATGTAGCTATTAACTTCCCCAATTTTATGCTTTGCACAATTGCAAGGAGTAGCCCAAGGCCACCTTTCCGTGCTTCACTTGAGCTGGCTAAGAGTCAAATTGTCCACAATACAGCTGCATTTCTCCCTGCCGGTGTGCTGTTTCTCTGCATCTTGCAAGGTCACAAGGACTCTACCAAGTACTGTTTGCTTTGCAGCTGAACTGAAAATGTAGTTGCAAACTGTGCAGCCTCACAGGACAGTAATACATGTGTCATTTTTCCTCTAAAATATTTTTTTCTGATGCAACCTTGTAAAGTCCCTTGTTCCCACCTCTGATACCCTAGTTTTAAGTAGTTTTAAGTTGTGTGAATCCTGCAACAGGCCACTCCCACTCCTCAGGGTTATCGGGGTAAGGATTTGAGCTCAGGTCCTTGAGCCTGTGCCAGGTCAAGCGCTGAGGAGCATCTGAAGTGGGAACATAGCCAGTCTCAAAGAGGCCACGGGGAACAATAAGGAAATCTGAATTGACTCAGGAGTTGACTACTCCTGATAGCTGTGGCTGTTTAGTTGTCTTAAACCTGCCAGACTTTAATACAAAGATGCCAGCGACTCTTCGCTTTGCAGAGAAACATCGTCCAAGGATGTTTATGCAGTCAGGAATATCTGTTAGAGATAAGTCCTTTGGCCATAGAGCTTAGCAGTGGAGTCCTTTCTGGACCAGAATGCTCCAGACCAGGGGACAGGAGTCAGAGAGCCATGACACATGACGTGAGATGCCCAAAACCAGAGGGCTGTATAGATTTGAAGCTGGGGCAGACGTGAGTGATAAATATTTGGGTTCTGGTACAAGGTCTACTCTATGTCTTCAAAATCATCTTCCATGTTTCACATTAAATGTTTTAAGATTGCATCAAAGGTGATGACAACAGGTGGAAGAAAAATTCCATTATGAGTTATTGAACACAAAGACATCACCCTGGAACAGAAAGTGTCTAAGCAACAGGCTGATTTGGAAAATTGTCACGGAGAGGTATCACTATGTGCTCACTTTATTAGTTCACACTTTCCGAGCCTCTTTCTCTTAGCTTTATTGAAGACTGGATAGATGGACTGGGATAAATGAACTAGATGGATGCTAGGACCAGTTCAGTGCAGCTTGTTATCAATATTTTTTTTCTTTTTTTCCCACAGGGACTGCACTTTAATATAATACACTCTACTTTGGTGACTTAGCTAGCCACTGTGGAAGAGTTTCAACACTTGCCTAGGAGTAAGGGAGGGGAGAGGGGGCTGCTGCAAGAAATTTTAAGTGACTGAGGCAGCCCTAGGCCACAGTGCTGTGCCCTGGCAGCGATAGCTATGGTGGGAGGGCCCCCGCGTGGGGATGCAGCAGATGCTCACAGAGGGGACTTCCCTGTAGTGGAGCTGCTGTGCCAGTTCCCAAACATGTCCTGAGCCAAGGAAAGCACCCTGCTGCTGGCGTAGCTGCAAGAGGGGCTTTGCCAGCATAGCTCTGATCACTAGCAGCTACAATTTTATTTTATTTTTTTTCCTTCCCCACACTTCTAGCCTGCGTAGCAGGGCTGGCAAGGAGTTGGCTTAAAGATCTGGCCTTGATATGCAGTGGCCAGCCAAACAGCTGTGAACGGTTGAACTGCACAGCACTCTTCTGAAGAGAAAGCAATTTACCTCAGGAAAAAGAGGACATTAAGTCTATCTCAGACCTTAGCTTAGCACCTCCCCTGTTCACTGGCATTTGATGTAAAGCCCTGAACACTTTAACCCTTTTCTACCTAGGAGTTGCAAGGTTTTACATTTAAGCTTGTAAAGTTAATGTCTTCCTGGAGAACAAATAGGAAAAAACCAAAATGCTTAAACGTCTGCTGCTCACATTATTATTAGACCATGTGGGGAAAGAAGAATCAAAACACTTTTCAGGCCAGGTGAAACAGCCTGACATTATGACTTAGTCGATATATTCATGGGTATCCAAACATATTATGGAAAAGAAAAGCAAACGTGAGAATAATTCCAATACAAACTTAAGAAATGCTAAATATGAATATATGAGGAGTGATTTGTATTGATTCTGCATTGCCACAAATTCCACATTGTCATTCAGTGCTGTGCTTCTCTTGAGAAAAGCTTTTTCAAAATTGTCAGTGCCTAACCAAATGTGCACACCTGGGCCTGCAGGGAATGTGAACTTTGTATACTGTCTGCCTGCCCTCACACTGCTCCAGCAAAATTTGTGCTCTAGCAAATGGACTAACATCTTGCTTCTGTTTGTTCCCTCTCATTGGTGTAGCTCCAAGTGCTCCTCCTCAGTCCGTTACTGTCCTGACAGTTGGAAACCACAACAGCACAAGCATCAGCATCTCCTGGGATCCTCCCCCTCCAGATCACCAAAACGGAGTCATCCAGGAGTATAAGGTAGAAAGGATGTCTAATAGGAGGGTTGTGTGTTTAAGGGAAAAGCCTGCCTGAATTACAGAACAATAACACTGTTTATGCATTTAGATTCTGACCGCATTTATAGCTGCCCATATAATTATATGGAAAAAGAGCAGTGACTGCTTATGGGGGGGGATGGGGGTGGTGTTTGGGTTTTTTTAAAGCAGTACTACTCATATTAAAAGCAAAAATAACATGAGCAAGATCTGGAAGAGTGCTGTAATTGCCAGCTACTTTACAGTGCTTCTCTTTCTTGCCTTTCCCTGCTGTGGAATGAGAAAAAGGTGGGGGTTTTTTTGTTGAGGGCTTCTGCACTCTCAAGACAGGCAGTGAAGCCCCTGTCTTAGAGTGCCTTCAATTTGGCAGAAAAGATACCTCTTCTTTCCCCCGCAAAAATGCTAATCCTAGCACTTCAAGGTCAAAGTCAAGGACTGTGGCTGTGGGAGAATACAAGATTTCTTCCGAGTACTATCTCTGTCAAGATTCACGACTTAAAGTGCTAGGTTGTTTGCTCTAAGGAACAGGTTGAACACCACTGCTGTATCCAGAGTTGTATGACAGTCGCCTGCATCGATTGTATTTTCTCCTTCTTTGTTGCTATGGTGACTCAAAGTAACCACGCTTTATATATCATCTTAAATTTTGTTGTTGTCTATAATTGCCCTCTAAGCTCACTTTTGCACAAGTTACACAACATGGAAAAAGTGCAGTACGGAGGAAATGATCAGACCAGGTTCCCCATTGCCACGGGCTTGTGACCATGGAGCACCCTGTTTGTTAAATAACTGTGCAGTGGCTGGCTTGTATACCTGCCGTGAAATGTTTAATTGAAGTAGAGCACGGCAGCTTGCTTGACAGTCTCACCAAAGGTGGAAGTGGTGGATGTAGCCTATTTCACACACAAAGGCGTAGTTTCTTTTTTTTTTCCTTGCTGTATCTTGAGAGAACACCAAATCAAGAAGGGAGAAGGTGCCTGACTCTTAAATCAACTAATGGTTCAACCTCTTCCAGCTTATCGCTTGGTCAGAGGCATGCAGTAAATGCTCAAAATATTTATGCTTAGCATTGCACTTCTTGTGTTTTGCTTTTAGTCAGTATCAAGATTTATTAATCCCATATTTTATTAATCTCATTTTCGTATCAATTAATAATTATCTTTTGGCTTAATTAATCTTGCTACTGACTCCAGTGTAAGTCAATATTAACCATCAAGGGCTTACAGGCAAATAAGTAAAGCACACTCCTAAACCACAAAATATGTAGATAAGAAATAAAGCGGGCTGATGGCTGATAAAAGCCATGTTCCAGGTGAGTGATCAGACCTCTAGGCTGTTTATAAAAACAGCTGGAGTCACTACCTATTTATACCCCTTCTGTGTTAGATTAGGTGGCTGGCTGAGTAGTGAGCTGGCAACAGTGAATGCAGTGTGAAGTCTAATACTTCCTTGAGTATAAAATATCTGCTGAGGTTTCACAGTACATTTTCTAACAAATTGAATGTAGATCCGTTGATTCTACTTCAAGCATCAGAGTGCCTGTAAATTCGTTTATGAATTAAATTACTTTAATTAGGGGCATCTCATAGCTGTTGTAACATAAGACCAGGACAGACAAGGAGTGAAAGAATGAATGCAATAGTTTCTTACCCTAATGGATTCTGGCCTGCAAAGAAGATCTACTAAAGCTTAGGAGAAAAAGGGTTTCTCTTGCCTTCCCAGTCTTTCTCATTGTTTTACAGAAAAAAAGATAAGGTGTGGTAAAATATTGAGCAGGGTCAAAAATAAGAGTAAAGAGAACATTGCTGTTGCTTAGACATGTCAGTTGGCTGCTGATAGTGGTTTCACCAACAGTGCTTTCTTCTACTATTATGATTATGTAGTGTACATGTGATATCTTTACGTATTGATTTTCCTGAATGGTAGTAAATGCTTTCTTTAATAATACAGAAGCAGTATATGTAGATAACACTAACTGAAGGTCTTAGTTTTGAAACTTCTTGGGAAAAGCCTGTGGAAGAGTACAAGCAAGAGATATAACACTCTGAAATTATAGACCATTCTCATCACAAAATGCCAACTGATATTATAGAGTGTTTTTTCTGTTTAATTAGAAAGTAAATGAGTCAGGAACTAGTATCTGGATTCCTGAACAATGTAAGTAATCATAAAAGCAGCAGTAAAGAGTGAGTTTGTACTTGTTCCATTTCAGAAATTTCACATATCCCTGTTGTGCAGTAAAAGGAAGTTGAAAATAATTTTGAAGATTGTTTCTTTTTGGCACTTTAAAGAGGTGCTTATATTATTTGGTGTCCTTTTGCTCTTCTGTGAGAAATTAAGAATGGGAAAAAAGTGTGGGGTTTTTTTAGGAAAGGTTTTGTGATAATCATATTACTGAACAAGATTTCAATTAATGTGTAACACCTCTTTAGCACTTGGATGATTCTGTTCTGTGCTTCTAAGAAGTGTAACCAGAGAGTTTGCACTTTGTGGAGAGGTAGGGTCCAGAGAGGTATTTGCAAGCAGTTTTTGCAGCTGTCTTGGTCCTGTGCTGATCTGGGATAGCTTGCTGAGCTAAATCATCCCAATTCCAGCTACTCCTGGAAAGTAACCTTGTTAGGAGGTCCAGAATAAGTGATTGTCATGCAATACCTTGATATGTCGTATCTATGTGCAATTGTTTATGTGTATGAAGAATTTCATATTTTTTAACACATCAACTTTTGTCCCAGATCTGGTGCCTAGGTAATGAGACTCGATTTCATATCAACAAAACAGTAGATGCAGCCATTCGGTCTGTAGTAATAGGTGGCCTATATCCAGGTATTCAGTACCGCGTGGAAGTTGCTGCAAGCACCAGTGCAGGTGTGGGAGTAAAAAGTGAGCCACAACCCATAATAATTGGTAAGTGATTGTCTGTTTTGTTGTTTTGTTTTGCCTGTTTTGACTTGCAGAAATGCTTTCATAAATCACTTCTGGAAGCATAAAAATCCATGGAGCAAAAGACAGGGTTTGAATAGAGCTCGTTAGTCAGCCTTTAACATATCACTGCCTGCTGACGACTGGTCTTCTCTTTGTGCAGACTTCTCACAGCCAATGGAGGGAAATCTGTTCCGCAGACATTTGTGAAAATGCAGATTAGCTAGTGAAACTAATTTAAAAAAAATAATAATTTACCACTTGTGGAGGTTGATGGATTTATGGAACTAACAGCTCAAGTTCCCTTTTCCTTCTGTTCAGATTCCTGTAATATTGCCTAACTCAGACCGTTGGTGCCTAAGGCACTATTTACAGTTGGTTTTCTGAACATTAGAAGTCAGTGTTTCTCAGGTATCCCAAGCAAACGAGCTTCATCTGTCAAAGACTTAAGTCCAAATAGAGCGCAAAGGTAGTACTATCATCTCTGTCTCTGAAATGACTGTTTCTTAGTAGTGGTTTCCACGCTGAATTAATTTCCTGACCTGAGGGAAACACAGAATATGTTTCTTCTGAAATTCTTCTCAAGTATAAACTATAAAGCCTGGAACAATATGGAAAGGGTAAGAGTAGGAGAAGTAACTATATTTAGCAAAACTTAAATGAGCTGTGCAGAGCAGCAGCTCTTTTGAGTATGTAATACAGGAATTTTGTTGATTCATCTGTGTTACCTAATTTAGTTATGGCTTAAATGGGCTTTTGTTTTTTTGTGGGTCTTCTGATGTTATTAAATGTTTTCTTTCTAGAAAATGTTGTCAACACAATGACCCAAACACAGACCATTCTATTATGTGTAGACCTTTAGAAAAGGCCATCTCCTAAACATTGGTTAAATATTTAATTATATTGAGGTTCCCTATTCATCAAAACAAATTGGGGCATGTCAGCTTTGACTATATTGTCACTGGAGAAAGAAATATAAGAGTGGAGTTGAAAGTAGCACTGGTTTTTGAAAAAGGCAGCAACAGAAACCAAAGAGGGGGAAAAAAGTTTTCTAGAACTAAAAGCAAAAAATTGATTTTTGAAGATGCAAGAAAGCTGTCATCTAATAGGCCTGAATTTTGGTCCTCTGTATAAATAACTGGTGTTGTAAGACTAGTCTGTCATTGCATTTGCTTTGAGCAGGACTTCTTTTTCTTGTTTTGCTAGGAAGTCCATCTAGCTAGGCACTGTACCCACTGGGCTTGTTCCAGCAAAACACTTAAGTGTGTTGCATTTTAAGCACGTGAGTAGCCTTGTGTCACTTAACATGCTGTGGGTTAAACTTGCGCCAAAGTGCTTTTCTGGATGATTCCCAGACTGCTCAGCTCTGCATCTAGGTACAGCCCTTCATCCTGACTTTTGTCTTACAAAAGTGACTGGTATAATCAAGAGTTAAATGTGGCAAGATCTGTATTGTTGCAGGAAGGAGGAGAAGGATGTTAGGATGCAAATAAAGTAGGAAAGAAAGAAAAACGTTATTTGGCATTTGGAGACTTAGCTTTACATTGTTAGACTTACAGTGATATTTATTTGTTCCTTTAAATGACCCCAGGATGTCTGCTTCAACAAGTTTGTCTGGTGGCATCCTTGCACATTTAAGTCCTTTGCATGAAAAGTGAAGGAGTCTTTTCTGTTTGGATTACATTTCTGTTCTCATTTCTGTTTTCATTTTTGGAAGCCCAAAGCTGGATGTGGCTATTACTTGTATGGTCTGAATCTCCCTTTTCTTTAGGTCCCATTTTCCTATTGCTTATGAATTGCTGGCAGTTATTTATCAGACTATAAATTTGCTTCATAAAGGCAACAGTGTTTAATTAATACCATTTCAGGAAAATTTGAGTTGGTACCACTTGATGTTTGACTGAGAATCAAGACCATAAGAAAACCAATTTTTAGGTAAATTTTTAAAAAGTACTTACATGGATTAAAGTGAACTGATGAATAAACCTCAAAACATTGTCATGAATGGGAAAAAAATATTGAGTGATGTTATTATAATGGAGTCCTATATGGCCTGGTGCTTAGCTATACTATTTAGCACCTTGCAAACAGAATGAACAACTGCAGAAATTGTGGATTGTGGAGAGAGCACATCAGTGATGCGGAAGAGTTAAGCCATGTTGCTAACCAGTATGACTTTCATTGTCATGAAATACAGAGTCCAGAGTATAAAAGTTGTTATTCCTAAATATAGGATGTGTTCTTCTGTTAAGAAGGGTGGGTTTTTTTCCTGAAAATAACTGATTTTCATGGTGGATAATCAACTCCTGACTTCCCAGACCAATTCTAGATAGCAGACCCATGACAATCCAGAAAGTGAAACCAGGAGAATATAGAGCAGGAGGAAGTATATTATTTCTTCAGTTAGAAGTTGTATCACTGTTACAGAAATCCTGTGCCCATACTTCAGGCAGGACACTGAAAAAAATTATGGAAGACTCAAAGAGAATCGTGAATGAAATTTTTATGGTCACTATTGATATGCTAAAAAATTTCACCTGGAAAACCAGAAATAAAATTGGAGATAACAGCAATGTTGGTTAATGGTATAGCTATTATTTCTCTTCATCAGTTGGCCTGTTCACTCTTACATTCCATCATTGGCATAATAATATGAGGAACAGCTGCAAACTTTCACAGTAATAGGTACAATCGAATCTGATGTGTCTAATTAATTTTTGGTCCAACAAATTAGTTTTGTTCTTCATTACTCTCCAATGGGAGGAAGACATTATATTTCATTATGTTTTTGTCTTCAGGAACAATGGACCGTTACAGGTCGCACGCTTCCCTTGTCTATGTTCTAATTAGTTGAACTGACAGCATTGTTACAGAAACACCTGCAGTATATGAAATAGTACACTGGTACCTTGGATGACATATTTATTACTTCTGCTTAAATATTATATAAAGAAATACAAAACTAATGCTGTTTGTTTCCCCAGATCCCAATGATTATATTAATTTTATCAAATGTCAGTAGTTAACATTCATCTGTATCCAGTTTTTTTTTTAATCATCGAATTCAAAAGCATATATGCTATTTTGACATTTAAAGAAATTATTACTTTTGCAGTTGTAATTGTTGGGCAGTGATGAGTAAGGGCAAACATCCAGGCTGCAAACTTTAAAAGGTAATTTGGAAACAGATTGCACCTTCCCCTAGAAGAGAGGGAGAGCATAAAATCCACTGAAAGCTCTCCCCAGGTGCTCTGCAGTTTGCTCTCACGTCCTCCGTTCTCTGGAGACTGGTTTCTGACCTCAGAGAAGAAAATGCAATCTTCAGACTTTTTGGATGCTTAGCAGGAAGCAGTTGATCTTTTCTTGAGCCCAGGAGTGTCCGCTCCCGAAGCTGGTGTCTCTGAAGCACTTCCATGCCCACTTTTCTCCATGGCAGCAGTGATGTTACCTGTTTGCTCACCATACCGCTGCTTTTACCTCTCCTCCAAAGGGCACAGAAATTAACTGGAAGTTAATGGCAATTAGAGCAACATCAACTCCCATGCTGATTTCTACTGGAAAATCAATTGTGTTCCTGGAAAAGCATGCCATAGAGTGCCTTTTTCTATTAATTTTACTCTCAGCACTTCCTCTTTCAGCACTGGGGTGCACCTATGGATTGGTTCCGTGGGCAGAAAAAAAGGGGAAAATCCAATGAAAGAGCCACCACTCCCTCCCTTCTTTTTCTTGTCACAGGTGCTCACTGAGTTTTATTCTCACTTACTGCATCAGGGCTGGAAACCATTGGGCTTTGGCAGTGGCGACACAAAATAGAAAAGTACAGGAAAGGATGGCTGCAGCTGCCAGGCTCTGACGTTAGTAAAGCTTACCAGCATGGCCAGTGCAGACTGGTACATGATACCGGTACTGGTGTACTGCCTTTTTATGTATTAGCAGTTGTAGTCTGTCAGCATCCTTCTGTGGGACCTATTTTGTTTGCGGGAGGCCTGTTTTGTTTCTTGCACAGAACGAATGAAAGCAAGCCAAGCTCCAGCACAGCCTCAACAGTCTGTTTGCAAAAGCAGACAGTCATCATTACTAAATATTGACATGGTGCTGAAAGAGAGAAAGCTTAATAAAATCACCAAGATCATTAACAGTGCGATAACAATGTGATGCAGTGCATCGCATTTCTTCCTGAGTAGCTCGGTGCAGGTCGGAGCCCAGCTGAGGGCCTGAAGCTGCGTCTTGGCTGGGGCAGCACTGGGGCAGAACTGGGGCAGAACTGGTCCCCACGCTGGTGGGGCAGGCTGGGGCAGGCAGGGCACGCTCAGCCCAGTGGGCCCTCTGGGAGGGATCCTCGCTCGCAACTTGCAACTCAACTGGTGTCAACTCTCGGTCTCCTGCAAAGAGGTGTCCGTGCAAATAGAACCGGAGGTGTCAGGCTTCTCACATCTGCTTGGGCCAACGACCTTGTTTGTTTGCTTTAGGCTGAAGCCAGTGTGCTGACACCGGGGCTGCTCTGTTGAAGGAAGCCAGTGGTAAATTTAGCTGTTGCTGAATTCTAGAAGAAGAATGTGTGTGTTTTCACAGCAAGGCATAATGCTACAATACTTTTAATAATTTCCTCTGAATGACCATTTCAGTGTTTTATTGCCATATTCTACTACCTTTATATGTGTGCGATAGACTCTCCTAATTGAGAATCAGAGTGTTTGCATCTTTTTTGTCTCAGTAGAGTCTCACTACTCTTGCAGCTCTTCAGCATGCATAGAGGCATCTGATAACACTGCATAAACATTTCCAGGATTGAGCTACATAAATGCTTTCACCAGAAATGATGGATAATTCCTTCACCAATTTCAAAACTGCAGATGTGTGCAGTTTATATCAAAAGTACATATAATCACTATTCATATTTTTTTGCAGAAAAAAAGTGCGGCATTTTCTAATTTTAAAACTAACCATTTTTGACAAGGGAAGGTTTGAAGTAGAAAAGTGCTGGCCCTAGAGCTATATGTTTTACCATTTCCTGAATTTCCATTCACATTTTTTTGAATGTTCATTTTCAAGCCAGCCATCAAGCTTTCCTTTTGGAAAAGTTCCTTTTTAGAGAAAGAGGGGGAAAATCCAATGGGAGCATCTACTGAAATTTACAATTTTCTAATGTAATATATACAATTTAAGATCCTATATAGTAATTTTTGATTCATGTCACTTTAATTGGTATTCCTCTTCATAATTATTGCTTACAGGTTGATGTTAAGAATTTTTCATGCATAGTCTAGGTGAAAAAAGCAGTATCTGTTGCTGTGATTGTTTAGAACTTACAGTTAATTACATGATTTTCTGCTTTGTGTCAAAGCTGTTGCAATGAGGATTGTTTTCCCCTTGAAATAATAGCTGGAAAATGCATCTTTGCCACATCTGAAAAGATACATATTTTAATTTTTGTTTTTTACTTTAAGTTTGGAAATTCTAGCGTGCTCCAAAGACAAATGAGTTAAGTAAGAATTTTTGCATGCTGACAACAATGAGAGAAAGAACTGTCTTTTGATTTGTGGTATATTTTGTATGTGGAATTCTCATTTGGAAAAAGCTATTTATTGATTGCTTGACTTATTTATTTATTAATTGGTTTCCTGGGATCCATTTTCTCATCACTGTGTTCTGCCTATACTTATATAAAAACAAACCAACAAACGTGTATTATTTAAAAAAAAAGCTCTGGACTATCATCAGTTAGATTACTTGGGAGAGTGCTAAAGAGATATCTTTTCAAATATATGTTTGCAAAATCACAATGGATTATGGATTTACTTTCTAGAAGCATTTGTTTTCAGGTGTGCATTGGTACTCGTTACAGCTTTCCTACTGTAGATAATTCTTTTGAGGTGCATTACCATTTGTGGGTTTTTGTTGGGTTTTTTTTTAATTATTTTCATTTGCAGTACTTGGTTCCTGATTGTATTACAGAATCTGTAATAACATTCACTCAAATTTCTTTTCTGCAGGAGGTCGTAACGAAGTTGTCATCACTGAAAATAATAACAGCATAACTGAGCAAATCACTGATGTGGTCAAACAGCCTGCCTTTATAGCTGGCATTGGTGGTGCGTGTTGGGTAATTCTGATGGGTTTCAGCATCTGGCTGTACTGGCGCAGAAAGAAGAGGAAGGGACTCAGCAATTACGCTGGTAAGAGCAGGAACTATTTATTACTATGTCATCAGGTTCTGTCACATGAAGAGAACAGGTCCTGTTAAACCTACTTAAAACCCATGTTGAACTTAACAGCAAAGGTGGCCTGGGTGAATTTTGTATGCTTGTTTTAAATGTATGCTGTGAAAATGCTGGTGTATGAGAAGCTTTAAATGCATTGCTCAGTACCACATTTCATCATTATCATAAGACAGTCTTTGTTTTCACATCTCCAGCGCATCTAGCATTAAAAAGTGCAAAGAGGATTAACCATACCTCTTGCTCCTTGCTCAGAAGGCACTCTGTTAGTGGTCCAGTTGCATTTATGTGCTCAAATGTGAATTAAGTCTAGACCCTTACAAGGAAGGTTAGAAAGAGTATTTGGTCATTTTCTTCATTCCCATGCATTTCCATGTCTTCGAAGCCATGTGCATGGGTAATGAACAGAGGTGCTTAATTAGTGAATCTATATCTACAGCTGGAGAAGCGTGTGATGTATTAGAAAAGCGTGGTCAAATTTTACCTGTGGCAGAAGCCATAAAATATTCCATCTTGGAGGTAGAACACCTTGGAATTCCCTCACAGTGTGATCCCTCTTTCACTAAATGTGTTGCTCCAGTTACAAATTAGGTTTTTAAAACTACATTTGCAAAAATAAATACAGTTGCCAAATGAAAATATTTTCTTCCTCCCTCAACCTGTTTGTTCTGTGTATTATTCTGTGCTTCAAGATTCTGATGGATTTTTAGGAAGTCAGATGAATTACCATAAAATGGGGCACTCTGAAACCTAATTTAACATAGAAAAGCTTTTCTTCAAATATTGGGGCAGGTTGTCTTGTAGAGCTTATTAACATTTAAAAAAAGAAAACATTTCTTTTTTGAGCGAGATTTGCACAGTTGTGGACGCAGCATATTGAACGTAAACATTATATCACCCTAAACTTATACTTAGCACTCTTCTATTTACAAGTTATCACGTGTGAACCCAAGGACACAGGTTCCCTAGGTGGCTGAGCATCTCTAATAACTTGCCAAAACCAAGTTCATTCAACGTTCATTCCCTGCTCATAGCCAAAGAGTCCTGTGCCCCCTCCTCTTGGCATTAGCCATCATCAGATTCCTCAGCGTCCTGACTGGGCTCACCAAACCAGAAGGAAACTATTCTATGCTGGTTTTCAATCCTTCCTGGATTAGTTTTTCACTGGCTTAGTGAAACTGAGCAGCCCAAGAAGAAATCAGATGAGCAGTGGAAGCAGAGGGAGGAGAGACCCTTTCAGTGGCTCTTGGACTGACAGGTTTCTGTGGAACCTCACCTTGCATCACCACGTGGCCTGTATCATTCATAGGTTAAGCTTTTTGTAGAAGTGTTTTTTCTTTCCCTTAACAGCAATGGCTTTCTACTCTTTGAGGGGTGGGGTGGTGTTAATTAATTGAGAAACTCATATATATCACACACACCTACACATGTGTTTATATGAAATATCAGTCTAGATCCCAAGATTTGTCATATTAAGAGACAGCTGTTTTCCTGTTATTCTTCTTAGGAAACAGTCTTATACATAAAATTTTGGACACAAGCTAAGTTTACTCTTTTTTTAAGAAGCAGAATTATTAGTCCTGTATGTGAGTTTGCATGTTGGGGGTGGGGCAGGGAGAGATTAAGAGCGAAGTCTTTTATACTTTAAAATGCGTAGCTGTAAATAATTATAATAGTAATTATAAACAGTGTGTCTCCTGCAACTCATTCCTTCTCGTGATGTTTGCTGCATCTGAGTGTGATGTGAACATTGCATCATGACACACAATTGCCATCATCAGAATTATGAAATAGTGTATGCTTTCAGCAAGGAAAGTTGATAGCAGATCATGCTTCAGATTTCATCCTGTTTACAAATCAGAGAACAGCATGTCCACACAGAAAAACTTCAAATGTGACTGTCAAAATTCACTGCTCACCTTTCCAACCATCATTTCTCATTGGCTGCTGGCTGGTTAGTGCTTTAAGCTCAACTGTTAATGTCCTGTTTATGATATTCAACCACAACTGAGTAAATTCCAGAGGAAACTCGTGCCCTGCAATCAGTGCTTATTATCAGGGTGTGTAACTCACAATGTGTTTGCTTTCTTGTTTTGCAGTTCAGTCCTTCACCTTCACCCCTGCAGGTACTGTCCATTAGTCTGTCTCTTACCTCACCAACACATCATTGCAAACATTAGCTATATAAGTGTTTGTGAACATGTGAGATATGCAGAATTAAAATATAAGGAGAAATACCTCTGTTGCCTATCTACGATAAAAATGTAGCATTCATTCTCCTAGTGATTCCTGGGGAACAGAAAATGCATCTCCATTAATGTCTCTGTCATTATAATTCTGCATACTTCTTACTCATCTAACTCCTCAAAATAATGCAGTTACGAAACTAATTTGCAGGGCAAGATGCTTGAACTAACTTAACATAAACAAGCATTAGTCCTATGTAACTGAATTCTGATTTTAAAGCTCAAAAAAAGTATCTCAAACATTTTTTAAGATATAACTGGAGAAATGCAACTTTCTTCCACTTTAGCTGTTAGTTGTATATACATTGGCCTTACCATGAGGTGTTCAGATCTTCAAGCAATTCAGTGATTAACCTATGCATGCATTGCCTTTATAGTGTTTTTGAAGTTGAAAAATTTGCTTTTGTTCTGCCTACACAATTCAAAGCTGGTATCCTAGTTTTTGTATCTTTAATAAACATAGCATACGGTAGACCATTATCGTAAGGATGATTAAAAATATGTAAAGAATAAATGAACTGTGGCTGAAACAGCAGGTTGCAAACAGCTTAGTTAACATATGGATAGCCAGAAAAAAATAGAGTATACAATTAATAGTAATAATTAATACAAATAATTAGCTTCTGCTCTCATAACTAAGCTCGAAATTCAAACCTTCAAAATTAATTATACCTCAGTGTTACAGTGTAAAAGGCTGATAAATCTCAGCATTTTCCAGCGGAGAAGTTTTCTGTGTGTAGCTTGGCCCCTCAGTTGCACTAACCAAAGCTCGCTCTTCTCGTGTCCCCTTGGCCACCCATGCGATAGAGCCAGTCTTCCTACTGCTGAACTGGTCCTCAGGCTCCGCTTGGTGCTTTCTCACTCTTGCTTGTCTTCAGCCACAGCTTGAGTGTTCAGTTTAGCCGGAAAGAGCAGATGAGCGAAGGTGGTGTCTGCCCCAGGGCCCTGTGACATTGTGAGGGAGAAGTCACCTCATGAAGAAGCTCTGGGGGCTCAGAAATTGCTCTTCTGGCTTCTGGGCAGGTTTGTTCAGTTTGTGGCACAATACATCCTACCCTAAATGCTTTACTTGCTTTTCTTTGAGGCAAAACAGGTCTTTTTTTTTTTTTTTTTTTTTTTTTTTTTTTTTTTTCAAAATGAAGTAGTGCGTCTTTGCATTTGGTTCCTATGCCTATGCCACGGTCAGCTGTCTGTAACTGTAGTGAATTTGTCCATTGCCTTTGTAGCGTACATTGGCATGACACAGGGTTGTGCTGGAGCCACGGTGACTGTGCATGATACAGTGCAGTTGATCCACATGTGCTGGGCGACTAGGCTATGTCAGAGGCACTGCCAAAAATTCACTTTTTTAAAAATAGTTTTGACACCTCACGGACTTTATAGAACTATAACTGCTGTTTCCTGGCCTATAATAATTTCTGGAGGCACTGAGAACCTAAGGCATCCAGTAGTCAAGTCCAAAAAATACATAATTAGTTTTGGTTTTTTTTTTAAATTTGGTTCTTAAGTTCTTTTTTGTCTTTATACCCAGAGTTCCCTAAGAAATATTGTTAGTTTTCTAATATTTGAGTTTGCCATTGGTAACATCTCTTAGACAAACATACCTATGCTTGTGGAGGTTTGGTGACACTCACAACCGCATGTTCACAGAATCACAGAACGTTCAGGGTTGGAAGGGACCTCTGGAGATCATCTAGTCCACCCCCTGCTGAAGCAAGGTCACCTACAGCAGGTTGCACAGAGTCACGTCCAGGCAGGTTCTGAATGTCTCCAGAGGACCCTCCACAGCCTCCCTGGGCAGCCTGTACCAGGGCTTTGTCACCCTCAGAGTAAAAACATTTTTCCTCATATTCAGATGGAATTTCTTGTGTTGCAGTTTGTACCCATTGCCCCGTGTACTTTCACTGGGCGCCACTGACAAGAGCGTGGCCCCATGCTCCTGACATTTGCCCTTAAGTCTGTAGAAGGCTTGTCCCTGATCAGGTGGCCTGTAGCAGACACCCACAACAGTGTCCCCCATGTTGGCCTGCTCCTTAATCTTTACCCATAAGCTCTCAACTCATTCTGCATCCACCCCCAGGGAGAGCTCAATCCGTTCCACTTGCTTCCTTGCTTAAAGAACAACTCCACCACCTCTTCTTGGTGGCCTGTCTTTCCTAAAAAGCATACAGCCATCCACAGCAGCATTCCAGTTATGTGAGTTTGTTCCCTTTAAAGTTGTGATTCATAAACAGTTTCGTTTCAGATCTAAATGTTTAGACAGTGGTATGTAGCTTTCAGAATCCCATCAGATACAGCTGTCAATAAAGTTCTACTAAAGATGAATTTTTCCTAGTATACTCAGATTTTAGAAGGTGCACACTTTTTGTTTAGATACCTGCTTTAAATTCTTCCTTCAGAAAGTTTCAGAATGTGCAGAATTGACTGTGTAGAAAGAGAATTGAATGTGTTAGTGGAACATTCATATACTTAGTCTATTTCAGACACAAAACAAAAACCTATTTTTTTCAGTTATTTCTGATTAAATTTGTTTTGTTTTGTTTTTCTTCAGTTGTATATGTGTAGAACTTAAAAAACTAAAAATAATTTAAAAGTCTGGATTCTGCAGTTATATAATTACTTGCTAAAAATGTTCTTTTTGGGTAGTTTTCAGCTTATGGGTCATTCACTAGAACTATTTGTTATTTGTATTTTGTTATTAGGCACCTAAGAGGTATAATTTCTGCTGTGTGACTAAACTACTGTAGTACTCTGTGCACAAGAGCAAACAGCAAATGACACGCAATTGGTAAAGATTTGTACCGGAGAAGAATAATTGATCGAGTTAAATTCGTTAAGCTTTCTGTCTTTGTGAACATTTTCATAAGCACTGATCAATTGCTCAGATGGTCACAAATAAAGTGACGTTGAAAATCATAGCTAAATCTTTTTACTTACTATCAGTTGAACTGATTTCAGAAGTTACTGAGCCACAATTCTGTACACCCCTATTCCTCCACTTCCCTTTCCCCCATCATGACTCACCAGGCACTGATTCACAGTAATACCAGTACTACGAAATATATGATTTTCAACTATGTTAGTTAGATTACTACTGGTAAGTGGTAGCGTCATCATCTGCAGCTCTACAAGAAGTATACTTTTTCAAGACCGTGACATACTATCAGCAAACGCAAATCTGGCACAGAGGCACTAAATACAAATGTTGCCCCTTTTCAGTCATCTGTTCTATGAAATAAAGGATGGACTGGTCTTACTTCTGTGAGTTTCTGTGAAAGCTAAAGTACTGCTGCATTGTTTTGGTATTTTTTTTTTATGCTTACCCTCTATGCAGATTGCCTGGATATAAACACACACTGTAAGTTTCTACATGGTACAAGAAAAGATAGATCACACAGAAGAAATATCTGACCACTTCTCATATAATAGATAAATTATTTCATTCCCATATTACAGTGACAGAACGGAATTTGTTTGTTTTGGACTGGAAGTTACAATTCTCTTTTCATATATTGGTATAAGGACTTATACAGCAAAGGCATGGAACCCATTTGTAGAAATAAGAGAAATTTCATTTATCTGCTTATCTTTCCTGTGCCCTCAAACTCATTGTTGTGCCAGTACCCACTCACCTGAATACTCAGGTGTTTTCAAGTGTCTAGACCATCAGTCATGCAAACAAAATAAATATGTATTTTCACTTATGAGTAGGTAAGCTTATTTAGTGATTAGTGCTCCTTGGGATTAAAGATTTCATGAAACTGAGTAAACAAAACCAAATGAAAAATAGATAGAGAATTATGGAATGCCACACATTTTATGTGCAACTCCTGGAACTGTTAAATGAGGATAAATTATTTGACAGAATCATCCAAAGGTAGACAGAAGATTTGATGGAATTTTTATATTCTGATTATCTGTTCTGTGTTAATGCTTATTAAAAGAGAATTAATCTGCATTCATATTTGAGGAACAGCTTATCAGAAAAGGAATGAGACTTGACTGGCAACATTAAAGTTTTCATTTGCAGTAGGAAAATGTGGCCTACTAGAGATAGTCATAAAGAAAGCTTTCTAAAGCTTTCTTGCCTCAGAATGTCAACTTACTGTACATTCGTATTTTTCCAGTTCTAGCAGGCATGAAGATTAAGTTTAACCTTGTCAGACAATATTAGTAAATGGTTTGGGTACCTCCTTATATATTTAACAAAAAGCATGTGAAAAGCTCCTTAACATATGCTGTTTTTCATACAAATATATACAATGTAATTTACTTAAATATTTATGCATTTAAAATGCATTTTGGATTATATTTCTGCATTTTTACAGCCCTTGAAGTATAAGCTGGTGGGGATTCCTTCAAAGGCTTTTTATGCAGAGAATATTTTTTTCATCTCCTTTTGAAAACCAATCTCATCCCTGCAGGTCTTCAGCCTTTTTAAGAACATATATCAGATGCAAAGAGTGCTGAAAGAGCTTTTTTGCTTCCTCAGTGATAAAAAGCAAGGGAGATGGGTGGGTCAGTGGTAGGGACATCCTTCCCTTCCTCCTCTTATGTTACCCCTTGAAATTGCTCTGCTTCTTTTTGAAGTGGAGACAGGATGAATAAAGCCAGCTGTCTGTGTGTTTTATTTTTACAGTGACATCTACAAGCCTGCATTGCATTAAGTATGCTCCTATTCAGGCGTTTAGACTTGTTTTGTAATTGCAGAAATCAAACTGCTGGCAAAAATGCTGACAAAACGTACGGCAGGAATGATAAACATAGTGCTTGTGTTGGCAGCCTGACCATATCTTCTGTTGTTAGCTGTCTTTCCTTTCACAATATTGATGCTAAAAGAAAGGCACCTTCTCTATCCAGCCCCAGGTAGCCCATTTATGGGTGCCATCAGGAATATGATTTTTTTTTCTGTAACATCCTGATGACATGTCCACATTTCAAGAGTAATTTTAGCAAGCTTAGTTGTTACGCCAGAGCCTTTTCCACCAAGAACAGTAACTAAGATACTTCCTTGTTTGTTTTCTCATGAAGATGATAACCATCTGTGCACTGGTATATAGGGTGGAGGGTGAATGAAAGAACCTGTATTCCTTCCCCGTTGCATACACATCACATAAGCCAGGCATAGTCTTCCCTAGGAAAAACATCACTGCAAGACAAGTTCTGAATCTTTCTTCTAAAAACGATGTTTGTATTGGGAGGGTGTAAGATTATTTAACATGGGGAAAAAAAATCAGGAAACAGTTGCTACCACCAGGATACACAGATAGAAAAGTAAATGCTGTGATACCTGTCTCTTCTCAACAAGCGTATATGCTACAGCCAATCTGTAGCAATTATGGCTCTAGTGAAGAGGGTTTGATGTTGTGTCTTGATATGTTTCTCGCAGCATGCCTGGGAGTTTCTTCCATACCTCACTGCACAGCAAGTAAAACGTGCCTGGCAAACCTTGCTGCAGTCTCATACTAGCTCCCCCATTTTAGCTTTGTTTTATAAAGGTACACAAGGGATATAAATATTTTGAAGACCACAGGTATAGATTTTTCCCCATATGACATGCATAGTTAAAATCTCACACACCTGTATGTGCTGTACAAGTGATGACAACATTACTTTACAATAGTCTAAACAAGAGCATTAATCCCAAGAAGTTTTCAGAAAATATGTTTTACTGGAATTCCCTTAAATCTGTAAACTTTATTTATAAGGGTTGTTACTGAATGTGCCTTTGTTTCCCATTTTCCTTACTTCTTGTCACTTTGACACATGTGGAAAGTTGGGGAAATGGAGTATTAAATTTGAAGGGGGGGAGGGGAAAGGAAATAGCATCTAATGTACTTTTGACCAACAAGCTTTGAAACACAGCCAGGCAGTACCCACCTCTTTGCATATTCACACGTGATATCCACAGCACTTCAGATTATTCACCCTTAAGTAACGAGTGATACAGTCAGTTGACAGCCTGTTAGAAGCAATGTGAATGAAAGTAGCTTCAGCTCTGAAATTAATTAGCTGCAATGTTTTACAATGTCTTGTTTCTCAAAACAGACATTTATTTAATACTTCCCATACTTGCATTTTTATTTTCTTTTCATTAATTGTTTTGATCACATGCTTTCAAAATTCAGCTATTAACCATTTTGATTTGACATATGACTGCAGTGATTTTCTGATATTGATATTAGTCTGTTCTGCAGTGAAGGATAATTAATCACCCTACCCAAGCACTCTTCCAGCAGGGCTTCCAGAGGGGCCAGTTTTTCCCCTTTGCTGAATGCAGACTGTGAAATTACCTAGGAGTTAATAAAGTGACAAGGATACCATAAGTTGTCAGAAGTATTTTCCCAGTGAGTTTACGTCATCGCTTTTTTTTTTTTTTTTTTTTTTTTTTTTAATGATCACAGCATTTCTATTGCTTGTAGTAATTTTGTCTCATTAGAATGGTGTATAATAGGAAGCCTAATCTTGAATTAGTGTAGTTTGGACCAATATTTGGAAAATCATGCAGGTACTCTGGGAGCTATAATTTAACGATGGGAATATCTGTCTTACAAAGGTAAATACTATTTCCAAAACAAGGACTATTTTAAATTAAACTGGCCACGACTCTTCCATTTCTCCCTGAAATCCAAACCTTCATCTTGTCAGGGGCCTGTAAGGATGCAGGTGTCCAGGACATTGATACAATTTAATAGTCTGCCTTATCTATGCCTGGCAATAAATAATGAGATATCGCCACTGAGAACCAGAGTAGTCTGTTGGCCTTGATTCAACATATTTGCCAGTGCTTAAAAAAGGAGCATCAAATGTTGTCAATTAGCATCTCACCAGTAATGTGGGTTTACCTATATTGCCCTGAAATGTAATCCTGTTATTAAGATAGATAAGAAACAGGCTGGGTTTTGTCAAACACCCATGAACAGAGCATAAAAACAATTGTCTGCCTCTGAATATGTCCTTGGCATCCCCCATGGCAAGACTGGAAACGCTTTTTCTTCCCAGTGATACTGGTGTGTATGCATTTATGTGTGGGTGCTCGTTCTTATACTGTACTTCTAATGGAAATGGTACAGCTGTATGCTTTTTTTTCACCCCTTCAGCTTTAATAGAGCTGCCACCTCTTTGTATTTGTCCTGGGAAATGGCATATTTGTGTGGTGACATTATATTACTGCATTACGACATGATGTTATTAACTCACTGGTGCAATGTCATTATGTGCTGAAGCAAAAGCATGCCAAGAAAACAATTTCATCACATGGCTCAGGCTTGCAACGCAAAGTCATATGAAGAAGGCTGTGCTAAATTCAGGCCTTTTGCCCAGGCGGCCGGTTTGCCTTGCAAGCTACAGAGCAAATTGATGTTAATCAGTAACATGCAGTGAAATCCTCAACAAATTGTAACCCTAATGTGTTTTATCCTTTTCTTATAATTTCTGTACTTTATTATGTGATGATGCCAAGGGGCCTCCAATGTCAGACACTGAGCAGTTTGAATTTTACTTTTAATTATTACTAATGGATTTTTCCCTGTCTTATATGTGTGTGCATATATGTGTGTGTGTGTATGTTTGTTTGTTTTGTTTTTCCAACCAAAACACAGTCACTTTCCAAAGAGGAGATGGAGGACTAATGAGCAATGGAAGGTATGTTTCTTTGCATAAAGGTCTTTCCATCATATTTATTTCTAAAATTAGGGATCTGAAAAATGCACTTGGGTGATAACTGATCATTGGGAAGACTGACAACACTAGGAGGAGTTAAGTAGCTTACCACAAGGTTTAATGACCTATCTGTTGTGCACTTTGGAGGAATCAAGCCCAGATGTTTCATATCTCCCAGATGCCCTGGAAGAAATGAGTAGTAAATATCACAAGGAATGTGTTCATTTGTTACCAGGATGTTTATTGCATTAATTAGACATTAGCAAATGAAGTTGCTGTTGTTTAAGACTCCTTATTGGCTCCCCCTAAATTGCTGTGAGTGAAAAATTACACTTAATCGATCACAAAATAAATGATTCATGGATGATGAATAGGCTGTAGATTGATAGGACTGGATTCCACAACTTTGGCTACTCAATTGAAATTGATAAAAGCTGATAACGGGCCCATATATCCTCATCTATTTTCTCTTTGCCAATATGGAGATTGTAATTAGGCCCTGGTAATAACTTCCAATCTCCCATTTAATCAATATTTTAGCAAAAAGAGATTAAGCCTAATGAGAGCGAGTAGATGTGGCAAGAAAGCGGCTGGGTCTTCTTATTGTCGTTTCCATAGAAACCGATGTTTCTCTTAGGGATTGTACCAGGCGGGGGTCTATAACATACAATGATTGGAGATGTTGCTCCAACTTCATGAGTACATTAATAACCTAGAAAAGCCGCAGAACGGTGGATAGGTTTTAGTTTTCGTTTGGGGGAAAAGGGTGTCTTTAGGAAATGATTTGTTTTTGCTGTTAAATACAAACACAAACAACCCACCTGCCTTGCTAAATTTCTGGCTGTGTATGCTGGGGTGAGAGAGACGCGGTGCCTTCTGGCCTGAGTGTACCTTCTTTCAACATACTCGCTGTTTAATACCGCACTCAAAGCTGGGAGTTACAGGGACGTAAAAGCCACGCAGCAGTGGCAGATAAAGATAGCTGTGGACTTTCCATTAATCCTACTCAGACCTGTTTGCCTCTAAACCATCCAAGAGCTCTCA
Organism: Falco naumanni; assembly: GCF_017639655.2. NCBI lineage: Eukaryota > Metazoa > Chordata > Aves > Falconiformes > Falconidae > Falco > Falco naumanni. The sequence continues at coordinate 109,769,571 of NC_054055.1, forward strand.
GAGAAAGAGTTACCAGCCTGTAGATGACAGGCGTGCATTTAGGATGCAAGGCAAGGAAGAAATAGTAGCCCAAAGTCCTGGAAATGGCTGATATGGAGCAATCAGTTTGAGTGATGGCTCCCTTGAGGTGGTAATTTATCATGCAGCCCTGGTGTAGGATCCCATGATGGTGCTGCCTAACCCCTGTTTCACACAGACAACGGAGTTCATTTGGATTCTGGCAGAATCACGACGGATGCCTAGTCCCAGTTCTACTGACAAAGTTGATTTGTATATAACCTTAATTAACTGCTCAAGGTCTTTAAATCATCAAAGGCTACACAATTTTAATTTGAAATAAATTAAAGTCTCCTAAATATTTGTTACCTATGGTGTTAGGAGAACAGCGATATATGATCAATCACTAGTTCTCTAAGATATTTTAATTTTGTAAATATATATGTATTTGTGTGCATATCTTTTTTTCTTATTCTGCTTCAGCCGACCAGGTCTGTTGAATGCAAGTGACCCCAGTTATCCTTGGCTTGCAGACTCTTGGCCTGCCACAAGTCTGCCGGTAAACAACAGCACTAGTGGACCCAATGATCTTGGCAATTTTGGTCGTGGAGGTAGGTTTCGTTTTATTCACTCAGTGTATAAAATATAATAGGCTTCTGTTAGTTAACATCTATGATAAACACTGTAATATTTTTATCATTATAGTTCTTTATATGTTTGACTTAAGTTTTGGTTTAAAATTGACTTTAAAATGTTCATTTTGCTTTGTCTCTTTTTACTTCTTCAAAACGTAGGTCTAGTTTGTAACGTACCCCACAGTGGTGAGACAGGATCTGCTTATCATCTCGAGAGAAATGTATTTGTTACTCAGGCTTATTCCCTTTTGTATGACGATGAGCAATCTGCTGTGCAGGGCAATGTAGCCAGGGATAGAGGATGTCATAAGAGCAGAGAACTCGGGGCATGCAGGAAGGATGTTCCTTCAGCAGGAGAAGGACGGAAGAATACTGTTGCTGTCATCTTGCCCATCCCCTTCCTGCTGAGGGACTGCTCTTGGTCTCAGCCACAATCCACGAAGAAGGCCTCGCAACTTTCGTGCTTATTGGCAGAATGAATACATAAAAGGAAACTATTTAGGTTTTTTAGGGTTTTATTTCCATTTTGAGTTGAGGGGGTCCCTTTGGGGATATGAGGTAATGATTTATAATTATGGTGATGAATCTCTAGAGGGGTTATTTTCTTTCAAACATTCTACTCAAATGGGACTTTCAAGATACATGGTTGGGATTTTTAAAAGTCGTAGTAATACTGACATCTGTCTGTTACTTCTTGGTTTCTGTGATTTTATAACAGTTCTGCATAGTGGTGTTCAGAACAAAACTTCCTAATATAAATGTGTATAACAATATTTTTAAAACATCAATAAGTCAATAAAAATCAAGACAACTGTATATATTAAAAATATCTTAAAATGCAAAAAATCTAGAAACCCATCAAACTGATAAATGTGGAAAGAATTCAGTTGTGAACTATAGCAGAATCTGCTTCTGAAGACCATCCCTGTACACTGGTTATATGTTCCCATGCAGAACTTCTTGCCTGTAGTTTTACTACTGTGACTTAAAATTATAACAAAACGCTCTAGATTTATTTTCCATATAAAAATATTCTAAAGATCTTTTTTTACAAAAATATTATAAAATAAGCAAAACTTTTGGTAATATTTAGAAGGCAACTGGATATATACCAGCTGCTTTGTCATTAATATCTTGAAAATAAAACCCTTCAGTACTTTTCCATCTTTTCAGAAGCTCACATGATACAGAAAAATTACCATTTGCTTTTAGCATTTGGCTCTATATGACTGAAACTGGAAGCATGTTTTAAAGCTTTTGGCTTCAATGTGGATGAGGCACAGGTTCAAATTTGTCCAAGAGATGCAACAGTTATATTTTGAAATTCAACAGCTTAGTTCCACCCATGATCTTTACAGTTGTGCTGACCATTTTGTTCTGGCTGTTCTGGGACCACTTATCCCTATCTGTTTCAGCAGTTGAGTTTGGATGCTTCTACATTAAAGATGGATTACAAGTCAGATGTCTTTTAACGTGAATTAACTGTATAGATAGAGCTTGAGCCTCTTTTACTTGTTAAAAGGTCTGTGATAAGACCTTTGTAAAAATTTTGAAAACAGTAAGGTGACAATCAATCACTCTGGAAATTCAGAAGCTGAGGCAGGCAGGTCTAACATTGTCTTTAAGAGTGAAATCCACATTGTGTCCTAGATGGGCATTTGGGAGCAAGGCTATGAGTGGGAAGCACAGGTGAGGTTGCAAGTCCTGTAAGGCCACAAAGTGGTACTGCATCTCCCAAGGCAGCAAGACAGAGCTTCCATAAGAAAGTATTTCAGCACCATTTCATTTATCTCAAGAGTTACAGAACAATGTAGATCTTGGAGAGTTTTTGGGAAAGCATCCAGTAGGAAATGTGTGTTCATCTTTGGTCTGAAATGTACAATGTGGTTTTTTTTGCTAGAACAACTTGGTGGGAAAATCGCACTTGATTTTTACTAGGTGATTATGGCACTTTGTCAAATAGCACTTTAATAGCTCTTTGAGGTAAAAAAAGTAGTCTGTGGTTGTACTGAGAATTCCCAGAATGTTTGGAGAACCACAGTTTATTAGTAAGAATGACTGAAAATTCTTGGCTAGTGGGAAGCTATGCAACTTCCCTTTCAGGCCAGTGCAAATGTGGGTTTGTATTTTAAAATGACTGTATAGCGATGATACCTCTTCAGTTACCAGAAGCGTGCTCTAATAGATGCATGTCTGAGTACTTGAGAGATGAACATTTTGCTAGCTTTTACTTCTATGAGTCTGCAAATCCAATGCAGACAGGTTGAGCTGGACTTACTTCATTTTATATATTAACAACAGAATTTATTTACTAAACTGCAATCCATTATACTTTGATGAAACCAGCTGTTGAAAGGAAAAATCTGCATATTGTGGATGAAACACAGGAAAGATAGGACTGCACTTGGCTCTCAAATCTCATCCTGTATTTGCACATAGATGCTTTTGTGATTGCGTATTTCCCCTAAAAAGCGCATTGGATGTGTGCAGAAAGATAGTAATAACCTGATTTTGAAATATGACCTGTAGTTTGCATTAATTGTAATTTTTTTGCACTTACCATTTATCTGCAGATATAAGTTAATACAATTAAGGCATTTTAAATACTTGACTGTGTCCATTTCCATGTTGTTGTTGTCTGCAAAAACAGATCATGCTCTGATAGACCCAAATTTAATCTGTTTCTGCAGTCTGTCTACTGAGCACTTGTTATTGCCATACTTATTGTTAGTATTACGTTGTTACCCTGAGACTGCAGATGTTATTAGGGTCCATATTAAAATGTTCACTTTTACACACATGAATGCAGTAGAATATAGTTCTCTGGTCTTAATGTTCATCCCAGGGGGAAAAAAAGCCAAACCGATCAAACAAACAGATGAGCAAACAAACAGTGGGAGGAGGCTATGGTATCATATCTCCTTGCTGGGAAAGTCTTGAGACAGTGAGAGAACAACTGTATTCCCTGAGGTTCCACAAAACCCACATCTGACATCTGAGCCTGGAACTGAGCTTAAACCATTGTCTAGGTGCACAAATCATCTTTTCTCTCTGTGGTTTAATGTATATAAAAATGTCTGATACCTAGAACGGGATCTGAACATCCTCACCATAGGAATATGTATTATCTCACGTACATCTAACATCATCTAACAGTCGGAATCCATATCTGCCATCTGGCTATATAAAGCAAATGGCATATAAATGATGCATTTTTCTAACAAGTAAATTCCAGAATGGATTCAACTTTTCAGAGTCTAAATAAATTGTAAAAATAGTACCATTTGATATATTGACCTTTGAGACAGCAGGAAGGGGGTTATCTGCTGAGCTGTAGTTCTCCTTGGGACATCATGCCAGTCATCATTAGATTCTTTACACTTCAGTAGTCTCAGCTTCTAAATCTAGTATTCCACCAGCAAAGGTCACTACAATGTTTAGTAAGGAGAGAGATTGCCAATCTAACTGATTAAAGGTACAAATTGTAGTATGTGATAGGATTCAAAAGATGTAGAAAAGTCAACAGATATTTAGTTAAATACGCTGTACTGTTTTTCAGGCAAATGTACTGGAGTATATGAACAAGTTGTTCTCCATTATCGACACTGTTTTGCCATCTTAAGAGACTGATCACTTTAATCCCTTCAGAATAACAGGTTTTCTTTTACATATCAGGAACAACTTGGTTTTGTCAGGTTTTTCTTTTGTATAGAAGGAGAAATGTACTAGCTAATGTCAAAAAGAAATTAGGTAAGGTAATGCATAAAACTTCAAGGAAGTCAAGGTGATGCCCTTGAAAAAAATTACTTTGAGAGCTTTGGCATCCATTTATGAGTTTTGCTACATATTTGCTGGGAAAGTTTCCTCTGCAATTTGTAGATTCACTCCTTTCATCATTTCCCTGAAGCCCAGACAGTTTCATTGGTTCTGACATAGAGTGAACAATTGAAAACATTCTTCAGTAGAGAAATATTCCAAACTTCACTTTCACAGTTGAAGGTATATAAAAAAAAAAAAAAAAAAAAAAAAAAAAAGATAGTTTTAAGCAGTGAGACATGAAGGACAAGTGGTAGGCCTGTCACAGATGCTGATAGCTTGGCCGTGGTTGTACATCATCTTCCCTTCATTGGCTCATGGACCTCTCAGCTGAAATGCAAACGTGCAAAATGACACATTTATTTTTCATCTTAAATCTTGATACTTTCAGGCTTCCTGTGCATCAATGATTTGTTTCATTCCCCTATGTTCACCACAGATGTGCTGCCACCAGTGCCAGGGCAAGGAGATAAAACTGCTACTATGCTTTCTGATGGAGCCATTTACAGCAGCATTGACTTCACCACAAAAACTAGTTACAACAGTTCCAGCCAAATAACGCAAGCTACACCATATGCCACCACCCAGATACTGCATTCCAACAGCATCCATGAGTTGGCCGTCGACCTACCTGATCCTCAGTGGAAAAGCTCAATTCAGCAAAAGAATGACCTGATGGGATTTGGTTACTCTCTCCCAGACCAAGGCAAAGGCAACAATGGTAATGACGGCTCTTATTTTCCAGAGCCCTTGGCTTCATACTATATCATCTATGCATGAATTAGAAAAATCCTTTTAGTACATGAGACACTGTTCATATTTACGGTAACTAATGCTTACATACCTTGCATGTGTGCTGAACCTCACACAATCTCAAAATATACTGTTCCGTGCTTTTAATCCTCCTTGTCCTGTGCTACTCACCAAGCCCGCTGCCTTCCCTTAGGCTAGGCTAGGCATACATTAAAAAATAAATTAATAAATTAAAACTTGCTGCCCCACCACATCTGCCGCTGACTTGCTAACTGCATGCGTTGCATGTGCTTGTGCTGTCAACTAATCACACGATGCCACTGTGACCTTTGCCCTTTAACCCTTAGCCTTGCTTTACATCCCTGACTACCGCGTGGCTGAGGGACTGGCTAATAGATTGCCACACAACCAGTCACAGGATTTCAGCACCACCAGCTCCCACAACAGCTCTGAAAGGAGTGGCAGCCTCTCAGGTTGGTTCCACCGCTGTGGGTGGGTGAGGGACGGAGGGGTGTTGGTCAGCGGCTGGCTGAGGAGGTGGAAAAACTCCCAGGTCCATTTTGCAGGTCGGTGTATAGGTGCCTGCCCACTGGGATGTTAGTGAACAGCGTCACCTTGGCCTCTGCTAAACAAACAACAAAAAAAAGAGAGAGAAAAAAAAAGAAATAAATAAATAAAAAAAACTTGTGCAAAGCCTTTGGAGGTAATTGGAGAATCCTCCCAATCAGTGCTTGTCAGTGCAACTGCAAACCTTGCCTTGTCGCAACCTCTGCCTGACAGCACAATTCACCGAGCAAATGTATTTCCGCATCAATCCTCGGTTTATAGGTCTCCCTGCAGTGAACTTCATGAGGAGATTAATATTTTTGTTGAGTCGTTAACAGATTCCCCACTCCCACGAGCTCTTTCTAAATGCTGTTTTTCGTGAAGCAGCTCAGAAACAAACGTAGGGCCCTGCAGGATGACTGGGGTTTCAACATTGGTGCCAAGTCTACGTACAAACAGAATGTAAAGTTTATGTGTGCGCTGCATGTTCTGTTGGAAACATGACACATTTTCACTGGATGAAAATGACTGCAATACATGTGGTTGTGTATTATATTTAAATACACCTTTTTCTTGATTTCTTTAATTTTGCTTTCTTGTTGCTTATGTATAACGTATTTTTTTTAAAACAAAAATTAGAAAGCTGGCAATTAAAATGGAAGTCTGCTAGTTCACTTAACTAAAATATGAGAGAGCTGAAAGGATTTAAATGTCAAATTCATACTTTATCCGTAGCCTTTTGAATTTCCACTGTAAGTTGGAACAATTGTAACAGAAACAGATCAACCCAAGAAATGGCTTCTTTCTGTCATTTTAAACGCCTATTCAAATTGAATTTTGAGATTAGAAGCCTATAATCATTGGCCCATAACTCAAACAACCAAATGTGTTTGCAAGCCTTGTGTTCTCCTGGGGAGTATTAGCTGGTTTGAATGAGATTGAAAAATAGGCTTATGGCATTGACAGAGAGGTGTCTGGGAGCTAAGTTCATGCGATACTTCAAGGAGGGTTCTTGTTCCTTGTATGTGAAATGTTTTGGCAAGTAGCTTAGGAAATCGGCTTGATCCTCTGGCTGCATGAAAATGCAGAAATTGATATGCTGCGGTTCGTGTGTGCCAGTTATCAGAGGGCAGTATCACACTTCAGATGTGTTGACAGATACAACTGCCTAAGAATTTTCTCAGAAAATACAAAGTCTCGTTGGAAAATGCCAGTTGATCAAAAGCTGGACTTTGAACAAATATTTCAAGTGAAACCTATTTTGTGTAGTGTTTCTCTGAAGTAAATTTTCTTACGATGCACGGAAACTTCAGGTTGACGGTCTTTCTATGGCCAGGACACTCCTGTTATGATCAAAGCAGCTCACACCTGGATGCCCCAATGATCAGATGAGTGTCAGACTTTTGGACTGCAGAGTCAGTATTTTGCTCTGCCTTGGCCACTAATTATGTCTTTAATACATGCTAATTATGCCTGTAATACATGAGAAACTGGGGGAGACCTTCAAGTAGTCTGATAATTAGAGCATCACTGGAGTCAGAGACCAGCTTTGATTACGTCCTCCCCATCAGGGTGAGCAGGGACCTGTTCTCTCACTTCCTTGGTTAGTATTTTAAGTACTACTTATTATTCAGACTAACTTTCTGTCTCTCTCAAATGAATATCATGAGAAAACCTATCCCACTGTGGAATGGAAAATAGCTAAAAAAACTCAACTGCTTTGTGAGGCAAGGAAACTCTGTGGCTATACTTTGCACAGATCCCAGCTTATGTCAGTGCTATGATCATCAGACCAACTAGCAAATTCTTTTTCCAGGACCTGATTCATCTAGAGATTTAAACAATATAATTGAATTTCAGTTTGAGGAGACATTGAAACATCAAGTATCATTGCTATGGGGAAACAAGGCTTCAGTGCAACAGTTTTCAAACACACGTCAGACATTATGTATTAGCTATCTGTTCCACTAGTCTGACAGTGGAGTAACCCTGCCCATGGGGACAGAAGAGAAATCTCTTGCCCAGCTATACAGTGTAGGATGCTTTCTCTACCAGTAATGACCTTGGAGTTCCTTTCTTTTATTTCTTCATTTAAGCAGTTCCTCAGCTCTCTGCTTTACTCTTTCTAATAGCTCCGTTATCTTTGCCCTTTTGCTCCAAAACCTCCCAGATCCAAGTGACTCCATACTAGCACCCCACACATCCAACTCCATTTTACAAGTCTCCTAAGATTACCAAGATGCTACACTTCCAAAATCTTCCTCTCCACCTCAACTAATTTCTAAGCTGACAAAGTTCTCTGCTTTTCTCTTCTCTGAGTATTCCTAGTGTAAATCCCCCTGCAACATACACACACACACACACTCACTTCTGTGCATGTGCTTTCTTCCCAAAGCAGATCCTCCTGCCTTAGCTTTTGTTGGTTCCTACTCCTGCTGACTTTCAAAAAATTCCCCCATGTTCCACAAATCAAAATTAATGTATGTACTTTTTACTGTTCTGTGGTCCTATTTCTAGCTCCACTTTCCACGATACCTGTGCTTTGAAACCTTTTTTTTTCCCTCCAGAAGGTTAATGTATTTATTCCTCCATTGTCACCATCACTGGGGCTTCTTTTCTGTTGATCAAAATGTTCTTTCCCTTTTCAAGAAAGCTTCCCTCTCTGCCAGGCTACAAAAGGAGGGAAGAGCCTGTCTTGCATCCTAATAGATGCAGTATCAGCTCAGTTCGCACATAGTGAATGGCAGGATCTTGACTGGACTTACTATAAATACTCCAAGACAAGGAAGGAATAACTCTGGTCTGGAATTGAGTAGCAGAAACAAAGCCTCGTTTGCCATGTGCTGCCAGCCAGGCTAATTAGAAACCTTGCCAGACTTGTTGCTTGTCTCTAGCAGCCACAACAAAGAGGTGAAAAGAGGTCTTGGCTACTTCCGAAACACAGAATCACCTTTTTTTTTTTCCCCCTTTCTATTCTTTCCTGGTTTGGCCCAGCTGACATTTGGAGCTAACAGAAGAAAGTCACTGTCTCTCAGATGAAAAGTCCCATGACGCTTGTCTCTGTTGCTACAATTGCACCTCCTTCTGCATGTCTCTGTGCCTAAAGCTACAGCCATGGCAAGAGCATGGTGCCTGCCCGTGCACACTGTGCTGCCCTGCCTGACAAGTCAGTTGTGGCTTTTTTGATTCATTGCTGTTGAGAGCTTTTTACATAGATTTTTTTGGCTGATTCTTATAAATCAGCAAGAGATGTCACTGGGTAAAATGGATTAGACGGTGCTTCCTGCAACAGGCGAGGGATGAATGACTGCCAGCTGGGTGCCCACGGAAAAAGCATAAGACAAACCATTCTTCCACCCAACCATCTAGAGTTTGAAAGCCACAACAATATGGTAATAAATGGATGGGTCTCCGAGCACTCAAGGGATTCAACATCTTGTGTCATTCTTTCTCTTAATGAATTTCTGACAAGAAAAGGTAGTCGGGGCAAAATAAAAGGAGTGAAACAAGTGGGATGAGAGCTTTCTCGGTAAGATCACTTTCCCACAAATGGAAGGGTCTCACCTGCAGAAGTGGGTATGACCATGATAAGAGAAGAAGGTGTAAGGAAAATGCATTGCTCGCTTCAATTCTACTAGCTGCCTCCATTAGAGTTGTACATCAGAAATAGAAACTTTTCTCCGTAGTGGCACAAGATATTTGAATCCTGTGAAACAGGCAGTCCTAAAACCTTGCAGATGGCTTCCTGATTTTTTTTTTTAAATGGAACTTAGTAGATTCCTATCAGAAAAACCCTGTTTCTTTTTGTTTTGACAACTTACACCTGTCATTCTGGCTGAAAGATATTGAGTCTAATGACAATTTTTTTAGATTGTGTCCTTAACCTCTGTGTTTTCCACAGGAAGAGATTATGCAAAACAGTGTTATAAGCACGTTGGATTCTGACAGTTAAAATAATTTGCTATGGTCTACTATATTTTTATCTAACAGTGAATTCAAGAAGTCATAAAGGAGACATGAATAAATCAGTACATATATTTCTGATACAACAAAACATGTCTTTCCTTGGTTGTGTACTACTGTGGTGCAAATGTATGGAGTTTTGAAAAGAAGTAATTTTCAGATATTATTCAGAATATTTTTCCATTCCATTCTACTATTATTTATAACCTTGTAACAACATTATCACGTTGATGCTGATTCTGCTGAGATATAAATACATCTCCTTTTTTTGGGCATGCCATCTGGAATCAGAATTCTTTCAAAGAAATGTAAATAGCTAGCTTTTGTTCCCATATTATATCTCTAACGTTTTATTTTTCTTCTTGGATTTGCAGGTGGAAAAGGAGGGAAAAAGAAGAAAACCAAAAATACTGCCAAGCCCCAGAAAAATAATGGTTCTAACTGGGCCAGTGTTCCCCTCCCACCCCCTCCTGTGCAGCCGCTTCCAGGCACAGAGCTGGAGCACTATGGAGTGGATCAGCAAGAAGCAGGGTAATCTGTTTTTCTTTTTCTTTATAAGGAAAATCTGTAGTTTGCAGAGATGAGGCTTTTTTTTTAATATATATATGTATGTATGTGTGTATATATATTGCTAAGTGGCAATATTCTGTTTTGTTTTAATAACAAAAAAAAGAGGAGTGCCTTATCCAATAGACTTATTCAAGGTTGTGAAGGAGGAACGTTTAAATAGCTTCTCTTGATAGTGACTGAAGATGGAAATAAAAGTGACCTTGCTTCATGATCATGTAGGGCTTCTCTGCTTACTCATGCTGAGAAGAATCTTGCTTCACATGTAGCTTAATTGAATTCTGTTGGGACTGCTTGCAGATGATGGGACTCAGAGTGTGTAAGGATGACATAATCTGGCTGCTTGTATTTTTTCACTGCTTTGATATTTAAAAATATTAGAGCCAACAGAACAAAAAACCCCACACACCATTGGATTAATTTTACAAGATCAACCAGTAAATTATAATCTTCTCATCATCTTTGAGAAAAAAAAATCACAACTGAGGCAGGCATGCTATTTTTAGGCCTTTTTAAAATGAATTAAACAACTCTTGAGTTTCTGGAAACTTGCACTTATTTTTTGATAGCTTTAACTTTTATCTCAAGGACACAAAATCACACATAAAGCACTAAATGAGAGGAAAGAGACATTTCCTGCACAGAGAACAATTATGGAATGCTTTTTATGAAGTTAAACTATATGAAATACCAGGTTATCAAACTCTAGAGGAAAATCAGAGTATATGGAAAAACAGTTTACTGTGATCAGCTCTGTTAGAGCCTTTGAGAACTATTGTTCTGTCAGGAACAAATTTCTGCCTGTTTAAACACGTGGATTAATCAATATTTCCTAAGGATTTAACATACGTTTTAAAAATAATTGTAATAGCTTTACTGAGTAAAAAATACTTCAAGTGTTTTCTCTTTTGCAAGCATGAATTGACCATCACTAATTTTTGAATGACAATTACAATAATTAAATATTAATATTTGAGTTTATACCAAGTCCTTCAATTCTTAAAATTAGTAATAACTAACAGTAAGTCAACAGAGTTCATCTTACAATGAAGCTGTATTAGAGTTAGAATTTCAAAGAAAATATAAGGGAAAATTAGTAACCTTACTGATTGTAAATGTTTAAATCTCAAGGCAAAAAGTCCATATAATCATTTTGTTCTGTATTTTGTTATAAAAACTAAAATAAATTTAAGATTGTTTTGCCATATAATATTTGTCTTTATTAGTTTATATCCTTACAACATATGTGCAGCCATTTCACTAAAATAATTACGCTATAGAAGACAAACAACTGGGATTTTCTTTCAGGACAATGACATAGCATAAAAGGTAGATGAAAACACCTTCTAGAAAATCCCTTGTGACATGGACCTTGACTCCTTAGTTTCTTAAAGTATCTGTTATTTAGCTGGAAGGAATGATGTTGATCACCGAGACGACACTGTAACGTTATTTAAGGATAAGGTAATCACCGGCCTTCCAGGTCCCAACAATTCAGACTTCACTTTTTCCTCTGATTATCTTTTGAATTAGCCTTCTCTGTATTTTGTAATATCTTATTAATAGTGGTTATAACAAGACCTTCTCATGTGCATTTTACCAAGCACTCAAAAGATTTGAAGATTAGACTTAAATATCAGTCTTGAGCTACAGTAATTTGCAACCAACTTTGCTGAAGCCAGTGAATCTGCAATGCCCATACTTCCTGAGGACATATCCGATGCTAATGCGTGTTCTGTACTCAGGGGCTGATCTTGTTTCTGTGGTTTTCAACATGCTAAAATGGATTGATTTCATAGGCTGCATTCCTTATATTGTCTTTAATATTGATATATTGGGTAAAAAAAAAAAAAAAAGAGAGCAAACTTTTTTTTAAACTGGTTTAGTTTTCTTTAATTTGCTTTGATGTGTACTATGTGTAACAAGTTTAAGGTGCTTTAATTTTAGAATTAATTACATGCAGATGTAATTATATTATTAATTACAATTGAAAAATGAACTTCCAGTAAGAAAATCTGAAGATTTTATTGAAGTTCTCACAATGTGTTATAGGTGAACATTTAAAGCAATAAAACAGGAAGCTGGCATCCAAAGAGAAACTTATTTTTCTGTGCATGTCTTCCTATAAATCTTGAATTCAAGTGTCAGTTTCATTGGCATGAGTGTCCCAAAAATTTTGACACCTTATTTTGCTTACTGGAAATGAACACTAGTATGCTATTGGCTTATAAAATGTAAAAGAGAATCCACAATAGCAGCAAGTGGAAAAAAAAAGTCACCTAACTCAGTCATAGGTAAGGAAGGAAAAAAAAATACACTCTTAGTTCTCTCTACCATTTTCTACCCAGAAGAACTGAGGTTTTCATTCACCTTCATTTTTCCACGAACTGCAACACATATAAGGAGAGGTGAACATGCTAATCCAAGCAGCCATTTTATATCATGTGCTAGCTTTTAGGATGTCTTAAATTCCTATATATCCTGTGCAGAAAGTCTCTTTATACTGTTTTTTTTCTGGCAAGGTATTACCTGTGAAACTTTCCCCTTTTTTGTGGTCTTCTACAAATTCTCTGCTTGTTCCTTGTTGTCTTCCTTAATTTTCCCTTGTACATACTGCAGACTCTTTGAAGTTTCTCTTTTCCTGTAGTAGCTCCCAATTAAGTGTGTTCCCTTTCCCACCCCTTTTAGAGAAGCTGCTTTGGCTTGGTTTTATCTAATAAATTTGACAGTAAGGAAACGCTTATTAATTATTCATTACCGTCTACTTATGCTCTTTTCACAGATAATATGCATGATCTTGAGGTAAACCTGGTAAAGGCAGTCTCCATATTGTCATGGTTTTTCTTTATTTCATACTAGTGAATATACTTTAAAATGGAATATTAGCTGCTGGATGTCAATATATTTGATAGTAATTTTCTGTCTTCAGTAAAAGTAAAGAAGATAATACCTTTTACATCAAAAAATCCTTTCTGGCAAGGCCTAGAGAGGGAAGCTGTCTTAGTTGCAACGATGTGTGTAGTGAAACACAATTGCAGAATGTGCCGCTTTTTTTATTTTGAAGAAAAATAATCTACCAATGTAATGAATCAAGCTCTTTCATAGCAAAAGATACTTTAGAATAGAAGTGCTGAGAATAGAATAAAAGTTATTAGAAACATAGAGAGTCATGCTTGTTAGCCAGAGCTTATTAGGGACTTAATTATCATGAAATTATAAGCAGAGGTCCCTAGTGAAGTTAAGGTGCTTAGAAGTTAATAAGAAGTACTTGAGGAAGGTTGCATTTTCACCAAGTTGTATTTACTTGGAAAACTAAAAAAGAACATGGATGTGACCAATATTCACTATGCTCCTTCCAGAAGTTTTAATAACTGTGTCTTTTATATGAAGTGTAGTTACTATGTAGCCTGTTAGATTTGCTAGCTTTTTCCTGCAGGGTTTTTGGTTTTGTGGTTTTTTTTGTTTGGTTGTTGGGTGTTTTTTTTTTTTTCTTTTTTTAATGCAGTTTAGAACAGGTGGCTATTTTGGACATCTTACATTATGAAGACAATGGTTCTTGTATCTTGTACCTGAAATCTTGACTCTCAATGGCCTGAACTTCAGGCTTAGGGTCCTTTCCATTTCAAACAAAATCTGGGTAAAGATATGGTACTTGTGCAGGATCTTTTTACTAAGAAATCTTTTTACTATCAAGCTGAACATTTGGGGATTTGAAGCAAGTAGGGTCAAAAGGCGAGTACATCCAAAGCACATTTATGCATTATTGAAAAGTCACTAGGGAGTATCTTTCTGCCTTGTCCCTTTTAAAGAAGCAGCCATTAGACCAAAGCATGAGTTTGAAAGAGTACAAGTGACAGAGCTGTTGCACTGTACGTTTTTAGCTGCATGAGTTAGGATGGTCTCTTCAACCTTGGGTGGCAATGTCATGTGTGAGTATTGCAAGGAAGGACAAATTAGAGCTAGACATAGCTTAATCTGTCTCCTAAGGAATTGAATATATATCATATAACATTTTCTTAGTTCTCTGTGTTATGAAAATGGTAATGATAAATCATTCAAAAGCTCCTAAATGCCAAGTGTTAAGATGCTGCATTTATTTGCACCTCTGTACATGTACGTACGATTGTGTATCTATATATGGTTATATCTAGATATGGATTTAAAGTGATATCAGTCTCAATTACAAGGTATGTCTTCCACAGACTTTTGGATGATTAAGTCAGGTTGTTTTAGTCATCCTGAATCTGTAGTTTTAAGTACAGACTACAGACTTTTGAATAAGAAAAAAGTAGCTTAGTTAATTTTAGAAAATTTTGGTTTTGCTTAATGTAAATGTTCTGTTCATAATACAGGTTTTGTGATTGCTCTGTCTCAGTGTTCCCAGCCTTTTTGTAACCCAGCTTCACACTTCAGAAAATTGGCAGTGATTCATTTTTCACTGGGAAATTGGTAATTCCTTCCTTCCAAATCAGAAGCTTTAAAGGAATATTTTTAAACTGGTTTGAGAAATTAACTGTATAATGCAATGCATTGCCTGCCTGCATTGCAGAAAAAAAGATTTTACCTTGTCAGCAGTTCTTGAAGGTGGAAAGAAGATACAGTGACTTAGATGATGCTTGGGGAATGGCTTTTAAAGTGTGAGATGGTTTGACAGTGAAGGAGCTGTGAGAGCTTTTGGTTGTCTGATTGACTTTTGAAGAGAGCTATCTATCCTCAGGTATTTTGGAATACAGTGGGAGTTAAGAAATACGTGCAGATACTCAAGGGACTGCAGACTGACTGGATGTTTTGAAGAAGGGAAGAGTAGACGGTATTGAGATTTGAGTGGTGTGATCATCAGCAAAGTTGGCACAATTGACGTTGTGTTCATATTAGGGAGTTACTCTGGGGAGATAACGCAAAGGGATGACTACATAAACTATGGCCTATGTGTCTTGAGTGATGCTGGTGTCTCTAAAGGACAGGGTCCTGGGATGATACTGTAATACAACACAATTGAAGGGTCCTGTGATGAAGACATAGACAGAAAAGGACTGAATTGCTGGCAAACCTTGCTTAAGAAGTAGTAATAGAATATAAAGCTTCTGTTTCTAGCTGCAATTAGATGTAGCATCACCTCTTACACCTTTGGTATGAAACTAAAAATTGGACCACAGAAAGCTACCAGAACAACTCTTATATGTGAAGATTGATGAACTTGCTATTGAAGAATATTGGTAGTTGTTAATATTTTCATTTACTTTGGGCAGGTGTTTTTCAAAGTGTTTAGAAATTTAGCAGTCTAAGTAAGTCCCAGTAAAGACTAGTTAGGAGGTGGGGTGCTGGCAGAGCTGTCAACGTGTGTGCTAATGTATCTTATCAGCTGGTGCTGTGACATAGCATATGCTTAGGGTCAGTGCTGCTGCGACAGGAATGTATTACACATCATAGCAGATACCTATGTGCAGTATGAAAAGACCAGAATTTATATGGGAAGTGTAGCTTTTTGTTTAAGCTGCAAAATAAAATAGTAGATTTATGGACAAATAAAGGGGAGGATGGGAGTCAGGAAGTGCATAAGTGCAACTATGTAAACCTCGCTCTGCCTTTTAAAAATGCTGCTATTTTCATCTCTAGGTCAATCTTCATGCATTTTCCAAGGTTAATGATCCAGGAAGTAAGTTTTTGTTGATGGTTGTGGGGTAACATTATCTAATCACCATTAACAAATGTGATAATGGATCAGTATTTTTTGTTGTGGCACATCATATTCAAGTTGCTTAGCTGTTGTGAGAGAAATTAAACAAGCTCAGTAAGGAGAATTTAAGCAATTATGACCCTATTTTCAATAAATTTTAAAGCTCAAGCTGCGTGTAAGCATTCAAACTGTAGCAAAAATCCTGTACACACACCCTCTACTGCACAGCAAAGATGAGATTTGATATATGCTAAGTTTACTTGATTTTTATTTTAGATATGACAGTGATGGTTGGTGTCCGCCTTTGCCAGTTCAGACCTACCTACATCAGGGCATGGAGGATGAGCTTGAAGAAGATGATGATCGCGTTCCCACGCCTCCTGTCCGAGGAGTAGCTTCGTCACCTGCGATCTCCTTTGGACAACAGTCAACTGCAACCCTCACGCCTTCTCCACGAGAGGAGATGCAGCCAATGCTTCAAGCCCACCTTGATGAATTAACTAGGGCTTACCAGTTTGATATAGCAAAGCAGACATGGTAAATGTTTGGAAGGGGCACCTGCAGTCTGGGAAATGAAAGCATAATGATAATAATTTATTCCTTTATGGCATAGATATCAACTGTGTTCAGTAATGTTTCAGTAATATTTCCAAAGCAGTGAAATAGAAGAAGAAATAGCAAAACTGTACCTATAGTGTGGAGGCCTTAAACATTACTAGGTGCTTTTTAAACAATAATGCTTGGTAATACATTAAAATTTGGCTAAAAACATGTAAAAATAATATTCCTCTGGAGGTTTTCTATATATTCAACTAAGCAGTTGACACCCACCTACTGACAACTTTCATACAGTTCAGAGTACTCTCTTTTCAGTATAGTGGAATATATGAATTTGTAAGGATTTTCAAAAATATTGAGGTGCTAAATTCTCATTTAAAAATAATACCAGTCACTTGAAATAGCAGTGTAGCAGATTATACTCTGTGTCACATGAGAATGAAGCATTTGCATCTCTGGCTGTAGTTTGAAATACCATGAAAATTTCTGATTCATATGGAAACACCCAGAAATAGCAGGAAGGAAGTTGTTAGTATTTACAAAATGAATCTAGTGCTTTAGAGTGCTTTATGCCTGTTTAAAGGAAGAGCAAGCAAATACCACAGTAACATTTCCCCTGCAAAACAAACAGAAGTAAACTCTTCCGGGACTGAAAAAGAACTTGTCAACTGTACCAGGCTGGGGATACGGTGAAGGTCAGTTGCTTTCTGGATGTTCCCTAAGCGGCAGTTGTCCTTTTACAACTTTTCTATCCAGACAAAGCCCGTGAATCTCGGAGGAGAGGAGCAGAGCTAGTTACCGAATGGCACGCTGCCAGCAGAGGAGCAGCCTTTCTTCGCTTTTAAATAAAGCCACAAAGTTATTCAGCTTGAGCTACCATAAATAAATCAGGCAGGTAGGCAGGCGGTGCCAAATCAAAGCCAGCTGTTTTCCCTGGACACCGTCAAAGCCTGGAGGCTTGTCTGCAATCTGCACTCAATCAACAGGGTACTTGCGTCCCACTGCAGTGCCCCACGCTGCCAAGCGCAGGCCCCGGCCTGCCTGTGGGACAGACCCAAATCCCAGGCAGCAGCTAGACCTGGATGGTAGAAGGCAGCTGAATTTTGAGCCAGCACACAGATGCATACCCTGTCTGTGCAGTCAATCGCTGCTGCATTTTGCAGCTGTTTCCCTTTCTATGCCCTGCAAACCATGGGTGCCAGTCTGGGAGTGGGAGTCTACAGCAAAGCCTCTTGAAGCTGACAGGAAAGGTCTGGCTCTGTTTTCAGAGTAATGAAAAATGGGAACTGTCTTAATGTGTTTAAGCCTGTACAGATTTTAATGTCATTCTTATGCAGGGTCACAGTAATTGAGCCTGAAACTCTGAAAAAAATATTGAGGGGAGAACATATTTTTTTTCATAATAGGATCTTATGACAGATATTGGGGTAAAACCTGACGGCTGCAAATACAAGTGATTTTTGTAGTAGTTGTGACATGGAGTTATTTAACACTTTGATATTGTTTGGCTGGACATGTATCATGCTGTTCAGTCAGTCCTCCGTTGTCTTAAGTGGGAAGGAAGACTTAGTTTTCTTTTCACAAAGTTTACCTGTCCAGTGTGGAGGGGGGAAACAAAACCAGGTGACACCTGTCAGATAGGTTACTGTAGGAGTAACAGAAGTGAGATACAGAGACCAGCCAACTAGAAATTTAAGAAAGAGCACATTAGATATTACTGGAAAAGAACATAATCATTATGGCCTTGATCCAGCAAATCGCTTAAGTATATGCTTAACTACAAGTACATGAAAAAATGACTTCAATTCTTCTACCACATGCTTAACATTAAGCGTATACTTAAGTATTTTGCTTGATTGGGAGCTAATCACACTGGTTATTGAGGGTTAGTTAGATGGTAGTGCCCTTTAGCACAGTATTTTGAACACTGCATAGCTGAGAACCTGGTGTCCAGACAAAAAAGTATTCAAGAACTGCTTATCAGGAGGAGGTTGTGTATCAGAAAGGAAGCATTTGCTCTGCAAATAAGCTTCAGAGTAAGGAAGAAGTTAAAACCTACACCAAGGTGGAGAGAGATTCCAGTGGTACATAACATTTACCTTGACATTCTCAAATCCAATTATTCTCAGATCCAATAGATTGATATTGGGGGGGGGGCGGGGGGGGGGGGGGGGGGCGGGGGGCGGGGCGAAGAAAAGAAAGAAAGCTCTTTGAATAAAAATAATTACTGCACTTACCAAGTTCAGGCAATAATACAGCACCAAGTTGTCATCAAAAATATGTTAGAGCTAGGAAACCAAACAAAAACAGCTGACAGTTATAATTTTTTCTATTATGCTGATGTCCAACCAAGAGACCAGCAGAATCCTGGCTCCTGTCCAGAGTGCTGCCGATTTGAATCAGGTCACAGCACCTCCTGTACAGCCACCCAAGGATTCCCACGTGCTGAAGTTAGCAATTTCAATCATGGTACATGCTCTTATGCCAAGGCCAGTCATGCCTGGGTCTCCTGGCACAGCTTGCTGTGTACCTGTAGTGGTGTGGAGAATGCTGCATCAAAAGGTGATGGTTGTTCCTTTTGTCTCTATCCTCTCAGAGACTACACAAATTAAACTCCAAGTTCCGTGCTTGCCTTTGGCCATTTAGCTATCCTGTGGGTGTTTTTTTTATCTTTGTTTTTCTTCTTTTAATTGTGATTGCTGCATACAGTAATTTCACACATGCATGGCCTAATACTGCTGCAATTAAATCAATTAAACTACTTGGAATAAAGCAAAATAAAAAGGCTTCACTGATAGGTTCATTGGACTTGAAGATTTCTTCCGTCCTATTGGCCATTTCCTCATCTTTAGGGTGACTTCTGCTTAAGGGCACTGAGTCTGTTTAAGCAGAAATGAAATTTTATTTTGGCTCAACTTGTGATTTGCAAGGTGGAACATTGGGTGAGACACCTATATACTAGGTTGGGATTCAGAATTGTGGTTTTCCATGGACTTCCTACCTGATTTGTGTAGCCTTTGTGTACATCATTCCTAATCTGTACAAGGAAAATGTTGACCTTCCTTATCTTACAGAAGGAGAAGTATATTTAAAAATGGAAAGTGTGCAGGTACTCTGGTATTTGAAGCTATGGTGAATAACTAAACTGGCTTTTCTGGAGTTTAACCTAACAAACACGTTTTGTAAATCTACTTCAGGACTTATTGAAAGGCCTATCTTCTGTTGACCATGGGGTACCACGTCTCAACAATTCTGATGATGTTTTCCTGTTTGTTTGTGTAGGCACATCCAAACCAATACACAACCTCCTCAGGCTCCAGTTCCGCCCCTAGGATATGTATCTGGAAACCTTATTTCAGATTTGGAAACAGATGTTCCAGATGATGACGATGATGAGGATGATATTGAAGAAGAAACTGTAGAAATCAGTAGGCCACTAAGAGGTCTAGAGCATACTCCAGGCTCCAGTATGGACAATCTAGACAGCTCTGTGACAGGTAACCAAACACAGTTAACAGTAACACTGACTTGTTCCTAACAGTAAAATACATCATCAGTCAAACACTTTCTAAGTGAAAATTTATTCCACTCTATTTCTGTAACATTTAAAATGTGTTAATATTAAACGCTAAAGTTAAAGAAGGATTTGAAAATACTTTGCTTTGGTGCAAAATGATAAGAAAATTCATGAATTTTAAAAAGCTTTAAAGACTTGAAAGAAAACTCAATTATATCCTAGCTTTCATGAGAAGTTCACTCTACTAGAGAAGCAAGCCAGTTACATGAAAAGGAGGGGGGAGACCTTGGCTTAGAAATATATATTTCATAAATCAGGAGCAGCATAAAAATGTTATCTTAAAGCACTTTTAGATATTTTGCTGGGTAAATGCTTTCACATATGACCACAGGGAAGTTAAAAGACTTCAGAATAAGTGTAGTTATATCAGTACAGCATTTATTTGTAGAGTAAATACAACATTTATGTAGGAAAATGTGTATTTTGAATCTACTTTGTATTGCTTAATTTAGTAATTGTTCCCTTTCAGTGAAGATACTTAATTATTCTGACATTCTTTCCTTCACTGCTCCTCACACTTTGCATGCCTTGGAAAGGTACAACAAGGGATCATCGAAGGGGGCCTATAAAGGCACGCTATAACTAATGCACAGAATCAGAATGAAAAAAATTGCTGTTGATAAAACATAGGCAGTGAAATACATTTTCCTGAAAAATACAGATTTTATATGGACATAATGTATATTTTGTAAGCATCAGTATATGTCCCTTTAGGTTGAAGTTGAGCCTCTGTATAATGTCCTGTATCCATAACATACAACTGTACTGGAGACCCAAATGTACATAGCGTCTGTAGCTCATAAAAGCTAGTAGGTGCTGCTTCAGTGTTCGACCTCAGTTGAAGAACGCTGATTGTTGGTTGTACCTTAAGGGAGATTTGCTCAGTACAACGTACTACCATAGTGCCTCTGAATTTCATCTCATTGTTCTGGACCTTTGAAATTCCAAGGATTTTCCACCCTTACTTAAACATTGCTATTCTGAAACCACTGCAGGAATATGACAGTGATAGAACATCAATACCTATAATTTTCTTCCTTTTCCCTTGTTGAATTAAATAGTGTGTAGCTTAATCCCACTTTCCAGGTTTTCCTTCACCCCAGGGCCAGACTGCTTGCCAATCTAATTAAGATTTAAGAATTGTATCTCTGCTGCTGTGATTTGAAATCCAGATTCAACTGAAGACCGTAGAGTTAAAGTTTAAATCCCTGAATTGAGAAGGTTAACTTATTAGTGCATGAGTATGTTAAGTCACTTCGCTTGAATTTCTAGTGTAATCTCCTTCAGGCTATAATTCTGCATATTTTTACATATCTCACTAATGGCTCAGAAGCCTTTCCATTAGGAATGCAGTAAGGGTTTTGCACTGGTAATACAGCAATAAATTAAGAAAGAATCAGGTTGCTATATATTTTCCATTTGGTATGTATTAATATGCCAATGTTGATATATCTGTAAATCAGAAAATGAATATTTTTCACATTTGCATCTTCACGTAATATTTAGGACTGCCGTACCTAGCACAAAGTAAGGAATAGCTGAATTTCTGTTCCAAATTGCAGACTTCTGTGCTTACTACAATTTGTCCTTTTACTCATAACATTCAAGTTTGTTATAATAGTTCTAAGTCTTGTTAAAGTATTGGAGCATTAAATGTTCAGTTATTTTAGTGTTAAAATTTTCTTGGAAGTAGTTAGGCAGAACCTGGTAGACTGGGAGTGTACTTAAGGTGATCCAAATGCACTCCTACTCATCACCACCACTGTCTTGATGTGTCCTCATCCAGCTGGAAATTTAGGGTTTTCTTTTGCTTTTTCTTTGTCTTGTTTAATTACTAGTTGGATCTGTTCCTTGTTCTGGTCCACCACATGGCAAGGTGTTTGCTGGCACTGCAGGAAGGGAATGTGCAGCTGGAAGGGAAGCAAAGTGATAGACTGACCCTATACTGTGTATAGCCAACACTTAGATTAACTTAAAACAATTACAGCAGTGGAGCCTTACAAAAATACATCCAGAATGTTAGTCTAACTGATCTGTGAAATGACAAACTATCTGAATAACAAAACTACTGTTTTCTCAGTTACTATGTGGGTAAAACCTCGATTTTCTGAGGACTTCTTTTGTGTTTGTTTTTTTCTAGAGGTGAAAGGAATTTTCTTATTATGCTTGTGCAAATTGTTTCAAAAGAGAATTTTAATTTTTGTGTATCTGTTTCTGTTAACTCTTCCAAGCTGCGTTTACTGGTGTTAAGGAGGGTGTATAACAAAGTGCATTCATTGTTTCTAAGATGTTTCTCATTCTCTAATTTGAGTGTCTTTAGAATACTGTAGAACAACTAAATTGTCCTTTCTTGCACTTTGAATATACAGGCTACTTCTTTTCATAGGGCTTTTGGTGACTTAAACCAGCATTTCCCTAGGAATTTGTATACCATGCTTTCACTTCTTTAAACATTTTATTAAAAAATGGAGACAAATGAGAACAGCTAACCCAGATAAAGCAATATTTCTGTTCATTTTGAAGTGCATCCTGTGAATTCAGTGTTTGTGAGAAATCTAAATTGTGAGGAATCTGGGTTCAGACTTCCTTCAGAGTTGCTGTACGGTGAGCATGGCGAGTTTCCTCACCCTGTGCTGTTAGCGTGCCTCAGTGATGGCTTGAAGATACCCACTCTCGGAGTGAAATGGTACTTTGTCCTTTCTGGCTGAGCTGAGACCAAGGTTTTCATCTGATGCCAAATACGGGATTCTCTGAGGGGAAACACTGGTGCTGTGCAAACCGAGCTCAGACCGTTAAATTCCTGTGAAACTACAGTGTTTCTCCTTTAAAAGTCAGGTTGTCTTCCAGGCCCTCGACTTTTAGTTACAGCTAACTGAAGATTCAGACAAGGATTTTATCTGTACTATTAAGCTTTTCTCTTTGCAGGTGGCAGAGACATAATGTTGACATGTATAATAAAGTGAAAAGAAAGGAGGAATGCACAGTAACTATTTCTTAACATTTTCCAGATATTGCAAAGAAAACTCAAGGAGGGAGCTTTATATTTGAATGATTGTGGGATAGAATATGAAATTAAAGCCAAAGTTTTGATTTGTTCGCAGCATGGTTTGTTACTGAGACTGATTGGAGGGGGGGGGGGTGGGGTGTAAGAACTGAAAAGCAACTGTAAAAATTCTTCTCACGTGACTTTTATTTCACATTTAGGGTTATTTTTGCTTTCAGACACACATTTAAATATGGTGGGATTATTTTTTTTTTGCTTATGTTGAATATTTGCCTGTATAATGAATTGCTGTGCAGTTATGGCATGAATGGTCACAAAGAATCTGTTATGTTATTCTACGTTAATAGACTTAATTAATTGCATATGATGACTATATAAGAAATTAATTTGCTTCTCACTGAAATCACTAGGAACAACACTAGGCTTTGTCAGATCAAAGTATTATGGTCTGGGGTTTTTTTTTGCTCTCTCCTTACCTTCTCCTCCCCCAGCACCACCAGTGAAGCTAGCAGTGAGAGTTGGTACATCTTCCATCCTGGTGCATTTTGACTGAGGGAAGAGATACACCCATTAACTAGGATGTAAATTGGAACAAGCCCTTTTCTACCTAACTGATACAAACTGATATAAGCAAAGAGATATTCTTGTAAACAGTACTACTGCAAATGGATAACAGGGTTTTTTTCCCCAGTAGAATTATATAGATCTGAAATTATAAACATCTCCTTAGGCTGTATAGCCCAGCGAGGAAGAAAATCCCTTATTTGGCATGTTTTGGTCTTGATTAAAAGAATCACTGATCACTGTCTGTATGGTAAAAGTTGTTCATTCATTGTGTCTGAGCACAAATGGAATAATTCTTGGAAATTACACAAAATCATTTTCACAAGCCGTAATTTACTGTGGCAGAGCTCAGTATTTATATTGATTTGCTTAGGGATACCTATTGCAAAAAATTCTATTTTATAAGCAGTTAGACAGATTGCATTTAATAGGAAGAATGTGTTTCATGGATTAAATGTGTGCTCAGAAAATAGGAAACTGCTACTTTTTGTACCTCATAAAAATGGTAATGCAACAATTAGCAGGGTCATATTATAAAGCACAGACTTTACTCTAGCTTAATGGATCTAGGGATATGCATTCATCAGCAACGATAGATTTAGCATAAAACGACATGTAAATGAATTGATGACTGATCATAAATTAATTTTAGTGCTGAAGAAGTAATAGAGACACAGCAAGATGCCACTTTATCATAGTATTTTACTGCTCAGCAACATTTGAGCAACTACTTAGTGTTCTGTGTGCATTTCTTTTCTAACAGCTTGAATAAATTTGAGAATTTTTTGTGCCTTTCAGCAATATGGAAACCAAAAAATCTAGAAAGATTGAAAATGCAAACAAATAAATTTGGCTAAGTGACATAGATTCATTTTTCATTAAATTTTTCTGAAGGACATTAATTATGGTTGGACCTGAGAAGCGCCATATACGTATGTATATGACTTTTACCTCCTTTTGTTTAGTGTTTCCTGCCCCATAATACAAATTTTAAAACTGAAGGGGTTATTTCAGGTGTATACATTTAAATATTTGGGCTTTTATGGCAAAGCATAACATAAAGTAGAAGACCAGATCTAATTTTTGAAGTGTGATCATATTTATATTCTGCATTCAGCCCCTTCTATTACTCTTCCTTATTTTAATGGTGCAATGACTATTTCCCCTTTTGTTCCATCACTTCCACCAAATTCAGTGGACACTCTTTCCTTGTAATTATGACAGTAGTCAAACATATCCAAAAGAGGATAATGTCTTTCTCCTGCACAAAGGCTAAAGGAATTCTGTAACTGATTCCAGCTCTGGAGCCCTCACCACAGGAAAGACAGGGGCCTGTTGGAGCGGGTCCAGAGGAGGGCCACAAAATTGATCAGAGAGGTGGAGCACCTCTGCTATGTGGAAAGGCTGAGAGTTGGGGTTGTTCAGCCTGGAGAAGAGAAGGCTCTGGGGAGACCTTATTGCAGCCTTTCAGTACTTTCAGGGGGCCTACAAGAAAGATGGGGACAAACTTTTTAGCATGGCCTATTGTGATAGAACAAGGGGTAATGGTTTTAAAGTAAAAGGAGGTGGATTTAGACTAGATATAAGGAAGACATTTTTTACAATGAGGGTGGTGAAACACCGGAACAGGTTGCCCAGAGAGGTGGAAGGTGCCCCATTCCTGGAGCAATTCAAGGTCAGGTTGGATGGGGCTCTAGGCAGCTTGATCTAGTTGAAGATGGCCCTGCTCATTGCAGGGGGGTTGGACAGGATGATCTTTAAGATCCCTTCCCAACCAAACTGCTATATGATTCTATGTTTTCAGCTGAAGTAGCATCGGTCCCCAAGGACTTAATCCATACTTCACAAACCTAAGCAGCCTAGCCCTTTTCCACCAAAAAACCTGGAGAGGAACAGGGGTTTAATATTAGCATGTACTTAATGGCCTTGTGAAGGAAATGTGAAGGCCATTGCCTTGTGAAGGAAAGCACATAAGCACACACATACAAGTCCCAGAGACATAATTTGTTAACTTTAGGCAAGCACATAGAGTTTGGTATGTACAGGAAGGTATCTAATGGAATTTTCAAAAGTGTTAGGTTTGTTGTGAGCAGCTTTTACTTCACAAATGCATTAGATTTTTTTAAAAGTAAATCAAGAGTACACTTCACAAAGAAAAATATTATTTTTATTGCCTGCAAAATGCCACTAAAAGCAGTAGAATGCTGTCTGCAAGAAGCTAGCACCTCTATTCCCCTCACCTTTCCCTGAGAGCAAAAAAGCTTTCTGTTTGCATTAACACCAAGAGATATTTTATGGAGCAAGAAAACAGAGTTCAACTTTTCACAGAGTTGATTTTGTTCTGCATAAAGCATTTACTGCTGCTGTCAGCAAGAGTAAAATTTACAGTTGCCAGAAAGCGTGAAAACTCAAATGTGCTTTTGGAAAACACATAGTGAGCTGCATGTAAAGGAGACACTAAAAGCCTGTTTCATTCCATTTCAAAATACTCAGCTGATCTGAAAGGGATGTCAGTATCTCTTATTCTGCTTTTATTCAGAGAAAAACAAATGTGCATCTGATTTGGAAAGCAAGAGGCCAGTGGATGCCTTTAAACAAGCAGACACCATGTGTGCTGCATTAACGCAGCTGTGTGGTGGCCTGAGGTGCCCGGGCTGGGCTCCAGCACTCTCATGCCTTCTGGGCGGTGTCCGCACCTCTGGGCAGCAAATCTAGCCAGGGTTTTACTGCTGCAAGTTTTGCTGGGGAAAAATTGTTTAGACAGGAAAACTGAATAGCTCAGGAACCAGGAGAGATAATGTAGAGATTTCACCTTTAGTTATCTGGTCACATATGCTGGTGCGTGCTGTATGTGTCTCATGGTCACTTGCTGACTTCAACAGTAAGAAAAAAGTTTCGCCTCTGCTTCAAGCAACCAGAAGTATCATAGAATCCTTGAATCATAGAATGGTTTGAGTTGGAAAGGACCTTTAAAGGTCGTCTAATCCAACACCCCTGCAGTGGGCAGGGACATTTTTCATGAGACCAGGTTGCTCAAAGTCCTGTCCAACCTCACTTTGAACATTTCCAATGATGGAGCATGCACAACTTCTCTGGGCAACCTGTTCCAGTGCCTCACCACCCACCACCATCACCCTCAAATTTCTTCCTTGTATCCAATCTAAACCTATCCTCTTTCGGTTTAAAACCATTGCCCCTTGTCCTGTCTCTACAGGCCTTGATAAAAAGTCTTTCTCCATCTTTCTTAGAAGCCCCTTTATATATTGAAAGGCCACAGTTAGGTCTCCCTGGAGCCTTCTTCAGCCTCAACGACCCCAAGTGTCCCAACCCTTCTTTCCAGAAGTGTTCCATCCCTCTGACCATTTTCATGGCCCTCCTCTGCACCCACTCCAACAGGCCCATGTCTGCCCTGTGCTGAGCACCCCAGAACTGGATGCGGTACTGCAGGTGGGGTCATCGCTTGCTTTACTTGTCAACTGTGTGGATGTCCCCGTAAAGCTCACGTCCCTGCAAGAACTGAGCTATGCCTTAGGCCTGACAGGCGGTGCCTCCTCGCTGCTGCTGGAGGAGAGGGGAAAGGGAAGCAATCCAGGGGCAGAGTGCACGGTTCCTAGCCTTGCTAGTGCTTGCTGTTCATGGGAATGCAGAGGGGTTCAGAGACAGGCAGGGCTCTCCCATAGGGTTAGCCTGAAAAATTGGCATTCTGATAACAGCAGTCTACTGATAATTAAAATTTAGCTATTTTTAGGAAAGCCTGGCATGTCTATGGGTGTGTAGAGTGATACATGTGCACACACATCCTGGAGAGTGCATTACAGGCTTTTGTAGGTTATATTTCATGCTTAAAACATGGTGGGGTTTTTTGGACTGGATGAACTTCAGTCCAGCCCACCAAAGAATAGGTGAAAAATTGCAGCTGTTCCTAGACAAACCCTAAAAGTGTCCCGTTAAAATAATCACGTGTATTGTATGTTGTGTAACAGCTGAGTGACTGGGTAGCAAATGGACAGAGCAATATGAACAAATGGAAATTCAAACCTAAGTTCCTTTAAAACATCCATAGTCTTGTGCGTATGGTACTGGAAGCCATACCTGTTCTGGACAGGATATGTTTCTATGTCTCTGTGTAGACAGTAGAATGTATCATACAAAACCCTCTGCCCCTGAAACTAACGAGATACATAGTTAAGTTTTTAGCACCTGAGTATCGTCCTTTGATATCCGTGGGTCTAGCTGTATTTTTATGTTTCAGCTTG
Organism: Falco naumanni; assembly: GCF_017639655.2. NCBI lineage: Eukaryota > Metazoa > Chordata > Aves > Falconiformes > Falconidae > Falco > Falco naumanni. Next base: position 109,797,484 of record NC_054055.1, read on the forward strand.
TGCTTACATATTTTGCAGAATATGTCGATAAGTGATTGTTTGAAAATGTCCTCAGCTATATCATTTCACTGTCTTACATCTTTATGAAGTGTTTTATCTGTAGTATCTCTTCTCATACATCATCAATAACTGTTGCTAAGCCTTTTTACTCTCCATTCTCTATGATGTCCTTTGATTGTTAGTTCAGAAACTGTCTTCTCAGAGGAAATTCAGTTTTAGCCTTTCCTTGCTGTTATCTAGGCTTCCTTACATCTGTCTGCATCAGGTCGAGAGTCTGTTTGGAAAATAACAATTTTATGTGTCCTCTTGGCAAGCAGAATCAAACTCTGTTACTCTCTGTTGCACTTAACACACTTTCTGCCTGTCAGACCTCCATAGACCACTTCATTTTCTTTTCTTGTATCTTAGGAGTGCTTGGACTTTTGTTATTATAGTCTGCCAGTTTGCTGACATTGAAAGGTTTTGTCACTGCAGCATCACAAAATAATCCATTGTTCTTGGGCTTTGTGGTGCAGTGTGCTACTGACTAAATTCCGGTATACATTTATAGTACACATGACTTATTTTATGCAGCATATATTTAACATTTGACACCATTGTTAGTAATTAGTCTATCAGTATGGACTTATATGCAGGCCATTATCGATTTACTAGTTAACAATTTTTAACACAATAATACTTTCTTGGACATGGATTATAAAAAGGCTTTGAAGAAGTTGACTTACACTGCTACACATTGTATGTACATTTACATAAATTCAGCTGTGCTAACTGAACAGCTATGTCAGGGCCATGATGTATTTCTCCACGTCTTCGTATCTTTGAAAACCAGTTCTCTGCAGATTCTCATGCATTTGCTGGACTTTTTTTTCAACATATGCATGCCACTGTTTTTTAAAAGAAGATTTCAAGTATTTCAAGATAGGTGCCTGTGCTATTTCAGAACAATACATTATGTCTACACAACACTACTCAAACACATGCAGCAGGGTAGGTCCCAAAAGCAGTCTGGTAGTTCTCCACCTCAGCTGGACTTGATAACTAATTAGCATGGCTACTAAGTTCCTGGAGCAAAACTAGGTGCTTGGTGCCAGCTAAGTTTCCTTTGCTTCTGGCTCCACTGCAGAGTTTAGAATTACCCTGCGACATTTACCCATGATTTTTAGGAGTACAGAACACCTTCAATTCCATTTGAAGCCACAAAAGAAACAGAACTTCAGTACTTTGAAAAAAATCTGAACTGAGCTATAGCTTTTGAAAATATATTGTACTTGCCACGCTGGGTAGCTGGTTGATGCTTCATGCATTGGAAAAAAAAAATATAAATGAAAAGCAAATAAAATTAATCCTTCCATCACTAATTTGCTCTTTACATTTCAGTTATGTCAAGATTTCTATATTTCTTTCATGTGCTCTTTCTGGCATCTGGTTTTCTGACTGCATTTTTATGATGTTATTATCACTTTCCTCTCCTGTAGTGGTGGTAATCTATAGCTAGAAGGTACCATGAGGCCAGCATTGGCTTAGTGACTGACTCAGTATTGAATTTCAGTATGTATTTGCTCAGCTCTTGAATGTTAATTATTTCTAACCTTTAAGAAAGTAACTTTAATCCACTAGAATGAACTACTTTAGGTCACCTTTCTTCCAGCTGTTTAAATTGCTCATCTGTTTTAAGGTTTTGATTGAGAAAATTACATAATGCCAATCTTGTTCAGGATAGCTCTTGAAGCCCATGTCTGATTTCAGCCATATCTACTGAGACTTACACTTGTGCTGTGCTAAATTAAGACTTCATTATGCAAATATCATACTAGATACTGATTTAGAAGTCAAATTAAAAAAATAAATACCACGTCCACTTCAACCCCAAGGAAAATCTATTAACTTTCAAAAGAACCTATTATGGAACCTTCACATTTGTAGCAAATATGTATAATTTTGTTTACAGGATCAAAGCAACACGGAGTAAGCTATGAATGAGATCCCACTTAGCTGTGATAGTGCTCTTTTCTACCAAGGCTTGTCAGATAAACTTTGGGTTTTCTGTTGTGAAAGGACATGTTAAATTGGTCTTTAAGCTTTAGATTAACACTGCTCATTTGTACCAAGCTCTGTCAAATGAATTTTGGGGTTCCTGTTGAGAAAGGACGTATTAAGTGGGTCTTTAAGATTTAGATGATCAAAAAATATCAAATGTGCACAACTCACTAGACCCCTACATTTGTTTTTAGGTTCAATGGTAAATGGATGGGGTTCTGCGTCTGATGAGGACCGTAACTTTTCTAGTCATAGATCTAGTGTAGGTAGCTCCTCAGATGACTCGATCTTTACCAGCGGCAGTTTTGCACAAGCACTGGTTGCAGCAGCAGATAAAGCTGGTTTTAGGCTGGATGGAACCAGCCTGACAAGAACAGGTTTGTAGACTCAAAGTTGATGCTTTCTGCATGAAGGGTGTCTCTGCCTATTCTCTTCTTTTCAGTGAACCTGCGTCTCACACTTGTCTAACATGCATGGAATAAGGTGGATGGAGATATTTTTATCAATATATTTTAATGAAACCTTGATTACGTTCCATTTTTAGTGATTTGAAGTAGTGAATAGCACAAGCTTTTAATCTGCACCTTCAATCTGCTGCAGTTTCCTTCTGTGCTGGCTCTGCTATAGATTTATTTATATATGCTATGTTTAATATTTCGGTGAAGAGATCACTAATTCTGCCATGCAGCCTTTGATGATTTCATTTTTTGCAAAATCTCCTCACAATCTTTCACATTTGCAGTGATGAACATCATGTTTGAACTATTATCTCCATCCCTGCTCTTCTGTTGCATCTCTTCTTGCAAAAGTGTATTTTTCTGTGAAGGTTTTCTAAGCATGGGGTGAATTGGTGTGCTTTTATTGTTAATAATACAAACTTTTTAAAGTCCTTATTATTATTAATAGCTGATTTACTATGTTTAATCCAATAAGTTAATATATTTTGGTAAAATTTAATTTTAATTATGCCAGCTGAATGTGCCAAGTTAAATCTAACAAAGGTAAAATGACTATTTGCTTTTGAAAACAGCCAATCTACTAAAATGAATTAATGAAAAGTAAACATAATTAAATAACAGAAAAGTAAATACAAGTTAGTAAACAAACTTTTTAAAGCTCCGTATGTTTTATTTCTAGCAAAAATACAAGCAAAAATTATTTTTATATATTCTGGGGGGAAACTAAAAGTATTTGCATTTGCTTAGTCTTATTAAAATAGCAAAAATAATTAATTATTTAAATCCACAAATCTAATAGCAAAGTATGACCTTGGGTCATATTTTTGTTATAGTTTTTCAGCTGATTCCTGCCCACAGGTCCCATAATGTTCCTATAATTTCCATTTTTTTACTGTTAGTCTGGTATGAAGTCTATCCTTCAGTAAAATGTGTGCATTCATGAGAGATGTCTCCACATGTTAGGGCTGAAAACCTCAGGCTTTCTGCATGCAATGACTTCATGGCAAACACTGCATTTTAGGAACGTTAGGAATGAAGAAAAAAATCAATGGCAAAGTCCTGTGTTGCCAACAAACTACAGGGTGAACTGATACAGCTTTTTTATATCACTGGGACTTTTGCCATTGACTTTGGTCAGACATAATCATCCTTAAAAGACAGTTATTTCAACATTAAAAGTAGTTATAACCCTCACTTTCTTCTTACACTAGTGGAAAGTTGGCTAAGTAAATCTGTCTCATCATCTGAAAAAAACAAAGCAAAACAAACCAAAACCTGATGTCGACCTTCACTGCTATGGGTGCATTTGGTCAAAATGTAATTTAAAATCTACTGTTTTGCTTGAAGAATCTTCTAAGCAGTCTTGAATGAAAAGTGCAAATCCTTCCCAACTTTTTTTTGGTGTCGTTCTTGGCCTCAGTATAAGCTAATGCAAAGATTCACCCAGAGTTAATGTCAGCAGATCAGCCGTTGAGTACAGTTTCCCACAAACACACACAATACAAAAGTAAATGGACACACAAACACATCAACACTTTTAAATAAATATAATTTCTCAGTGTAGCTATGTAAACTGAAAGTAGAAGGAAAGAATTAGAGCCTTCTCGTCAGTTACATTTTCCTAGCTTAATTAGGTCACGAATGCTTTTAAACTGAGTACTTGCGTGTAATTCCTCGGACTATTAGAGTCTGGGGTACAACAAAGTATCCAACAGTTGTGGTAGACATTTTTTTTATTATTACCTTCTTACTCTCTTATTTGATCCAGCAGGCAAAATGGAAAGAAAATAAAACCAACATGTCAGCAAACAGCCCTCCCCTCTTTTCCCCACAAAAAACTCAGTTAATGGAAATAACTCCCCATTGCTTACTGCAGTTTCATTACGCTATGGTACCTCCCAGGGTAGCGTGGATCAATCACACATGCCTATCATGGACCTGCTACACCGCAGCAAACCTCGCATCCTGCAAAATGGTGTCTTGTAGTGGAGAAACAGCAGTATTATTTCTGTTCATTCCTCTGGAGGGAGTTTGAAGGTCCTGACTCTTTACTCCTTTGCAGTCTGGACAGTTATTTTCACCCATTCAATATTCTCATCGATATAAAGTCCAACTTGATAGCCTCATGTGGGTATGTTTGATTACCAGGCATAAGAGGCACTGGTAAAGCCAGATGCAAGGAATCTCCCCTGCCAGATACTTTGATTCTAGTTTCGAGAAACCATCGTGTGATTTGCCATGAAGTTCAGACAGTTTTCCTTTTTAACACCCTTGGGAAATTAAATCAAGAATTAGTGGATTTATCCTTGTCTCCGTTTACTCACACTAAATCTACTACAGAGTCTGACACTGCTCAGCAGCTCTTACTGGAAGGGCTGCATACAAATACAAGATGCTGTAATCGGTTATTAGGTGCATAGAAAAATGTGTTTTGGGAACCTGCACATCTTTTGTGCTTGCCCCATGTCTGATTTAGGTCAGTGCTATTTATTTTCCCTCATTTTCATGGAGGGCTAAAAGAGAATGTTTGGCGTCTATTTCTTTTTCAAACCAACATTCTGAATGAATAATCACATTTCTTTAGTCAAGAGAATTAAGTGTGAAGAATCTTCATCCAGCACCCGCTGTTTGCACTTGCATGTTCTGTGTTTGTTTTTGCAAAACATCCGTGCAATGTGCTGTGAGCTAGGATGGAATTTCAGGCTCATATCTGAATTTCTTTGCATTATTGGTCTTCTTTCTGATTTCTAAATGAAATTTTATTTTATTTTTTTTTGGTGTTCATTTCCTGTCTCATCCTTATCTATGAAAAAAGAGCTTGATCACTTGTCCTTGGCTGCAGCTGTGCCAGCTGTAGAGGTTAATGTTTCCAGCCTTCCCCCAAACGCTTATTACTGCTTTCTCCCAGCTCCAGAATTAACTGCTTGGGTGCACGTTCTGTAACCCATTTCAGTTAGAATGAGCCAGGTTAGCAAAGGCATACTTTTCATACTGTTTAAGTTCAATTAGGTTTATACTGATAGAGGAGAGTTAGGGAATGTCCCCATGAGAGGCTCAAATGCAGTAACCTCCAATAGCTGGCAGTGACATGCAGCTGGGAGACAAGCCTGCCTTACAGCGGTGTCCTCCTCAGGGTGCACATCAGTCATAGAATCAGAGTCATTTGAGTTGGAAAAGACCCTTAAGGTCACCCTGTTCAACTGTTAACCTAACTCTACCAAGTCTACCACTAAATGATGTCCCTAAGCGTCATGTCAGAAGGTAGAAGATCAGGCCTGAGACAGTCAGCAAATCTCTGAAGTCAAATACTGAGACGTTATTCTAAAATGTATGTATTAATGTGAAACAACCGGTTAGAGAGATTATGGCTACTTTTTTCACTTTGCCTTCTTTGAACCGAGACTATTTCAAATAATACAGTGGGTAGCATATTACTCATGTTTAGGTTTATCTAGATCAGGCCGTATGTGACAGCATCCTGGAATTAAGCACATCTTTTGAAAAGTTTTACTTGAAAACATAACTCACAGCAGGGCAAACCCTGGTCGAAGTTAACCAGATGATGAAAAACTTCTTACCAGCTTGGTGTCAGTTGAGAAAAATAACAAGCAGCCATTTCGCCACTCTCCCTCCACTTACGCCACCTGGGCCAACAGCAGCACTGAAAGAGCAGGAGTTTTGACTGGCTAATGCATTTTCTACTGCAGATAGGATTAAAACATGTAAGAATTTTAAGTACCAGTTCTAAATGAATTAAAATGTTAACATCCCCGAGATACTTGGCAAGAATGACATACAGGTGAAAAAAAAGAACATAAAACATGATCTTTAATTTTCATCCATTTTTATTAAACACTAAGCCTAGTTAAGCTAACTGAATAAAAATATCAAAATAAGAGGAAGTGAATGTAGTAAATGGACTGTCCTCCTGCAGTTCCTGCATGATGCTCTTAATGATTTGCTCCACAGAACAGCATCAAAGACATTTTTTTAAGAGTAATTGTGTAGCTTGATTAGTGTGTGTGTGTGTGTGTGTATAATCTGAGGAATAAATTCAGTCAGAATACATCTTTTTTAACATATAAAAATACTGAAAATTAACAGGAAAACTTTAGCATTCAAATATACCCCCATTTTTATTTCTTGAGAACAGAGCCCTTAAGTATACAAAACTATACTGCTGCATAGCTTGCAAAATCAGTTATGTTTATCTCACTGGAGTTATTCCAGGTATAAAGTGCATATGGGAGCCCCTAAAATGAAAATCTGGCTTGGCAAACATGAAGGTGGAAGGCAGGAGGAGATAAATTTGATATGATTGCAGAACTGTTTTCCTTCCCTGCTCAAGGCTGAGGAGTTGTTATGACACATCTGTTCAGCACATAGAGCAGGTAGGAGTTACATGGCATACAGTAGTTTTATCACAACAGATGGAATGTTTTTAACTATAAAAGTTAAAGACAAAAGAATGCCAAGTTTCCCACTTCGCTTGTTGTGGCGTGTCTTAAAGCAGTTGTCATCAGTGGGTACCTCAAGGGGACACTTGCTTGCCTCAGAGAATTAGTCCAGATTTAATGTTTTGGAACAGACATTGATAGAACAGCCCATTTCAAGGCAATAACATTTTTTCATCTGGTTTCTCTTTCTTTTTTTTAGGCAAAGCTTATCCTTCCTCTCAGAGACCTCGGCCGAGCAGTCCTTTTTCTACTGACAGCAACACCAGTGCCGCTGTCAATCAGAGTCAGAGGCCGAGGCCCACTAAAAAACACAAGGGAGGACGGTTGGACCAACCCTCCTTGCCTCATCGTAGGGAGGGAATAACAGATGGTAAGTGTTGTGGTGAATTCCCTGGTGGTAACCTGCAACCAGCAGGTGTGCAGAGTGGGAGAACACACGTTATGGTGAATCCTTTGTCTGGTGAAGTGAGGTCCCCAGGTCCCCACGTGAGCAGTATTGCAATGCTAGCAGTGGAGCTTGGCTAAGTGAACCTGCAAGGACCCTTTCTTTGTTTCAGCTCCAAACGTATTAGTATCTCTCAGGTTTCCTCAAACCTCGGTATAAATCTTACCCAAAAATGACTGCATTGCACGTGAGCTGACATTAAAAAAAAATGGCCTCTGGGTAATTTTACGTTTAAGGAAAGTGGCTGCTGCCAGCGGTAGCAGTGTGCCGTGGATTCCTAAGGAGAAGCGTAGAGCCAGTCTCACAATGCTCTGTTTGGTTTGTGCTGGTTTTGACAGCCACCCAACAGCTACAGCAACACATGCCACGCTTTTCTCATGATTCTGCCTCACGTCTTGTCCGTGCTGCTTCATTCCTGACATCCACTGACCTCAGTGACTTTGTTTCCTCTTTGACATCTCTGCTTCTCTCTGGTCACTGCTTCCCATCTGGAAATTTGAAGCATGTCTGTTCTGCTCTTCTGACGCCTAAGATCAGCTCAGTCTTCCATTATCTCTGTCTGCCTCCTCTTGAGTTTGGCAAAACACACAATTGCTACCTGTTACTTTTTGAGGAGGACTGGATAGGAAGGTGACTGGCTGGCTACCTCCCTCTCATTTCTTCTGATCTCCTCCCTGGCACCTGTAGGTGTTGAAATAATCAGAGGGGAGAAGCAGGCAAATGGAAAAACAGCATTATAGTGGAAATTAAATGGAAAAACACCACTAAGGTTATCCATAATAACGTGCAGATGGAGATGTGATCACTTTCCCCATGCTGACCTCTCTTTCAGTGTTCAATGCGGGTCAATTCTGAGATCTAGACTGTCCCACCTCTCTCAGTGGCTCTTCTAACACTATCTGGGCCATGGGACTGGGTGTGATGCTAGCGAGTCATCTCCTCATCTTAAGTACACCTTGACAAATCTTCCAGTATATGGGGAAAGTGTAAAAATGAAAAAAAAAAAAAAACAAAAAAAACCACCTTCAGATTTTAGTATAAATATCCTCCTTATTCCAGTAAAAATTACTTGAGAATTATAGAATATCCTGAGTTGGAATGGACCCATAAGGATCATCAAGTCCAACTCCCTTCATTATCTTCTTTGGACAGGTAACATAATAGATTTTCTAGTATATTTAGTTTGGTTTATTTATAATGTGCTATTTATTACTCTTTGTACATATGTAAGATATATTTAGAGCTTGCAAGGTGGTCAGTGGCCACTAAAACCACCAGAGCTCTCCTCTCAGTCATGTTATCATGTGTACAGATACAATTTTGCAGTATGCTCTGACATGTTTGTCACACCACAAAGGTTGAGAACAGATTCCAGAAGTGAAAGTCTTCACCAAAGGGGTTGTTGTTACATCTCATGCTCTATGGCTCATCCTCACTACCCTATTTGGGGAAACAGCTAAAATTAGCTTAGACTCCACTCATTAGACTCTACTTGTACAGATCTGAGTAGGTTTAAACATTAATGCCCTCCTCTTCTGGAGGCTTGCCTGCTACACAGATCCATTAAATAGATGTGTCTTTGCAAATAGTAACTGGAAATTATGGGTATCACTTGCGGTGCTGGCAATACTCTTTCTGTGCATACGTTAATTTAACCCTTTTGCATGACATATCCTGTCACCCTGAACTATGAGCCTCGTGGGCCACAAATTCTGTGTACATGGGAGTTTATAGTGCACTAGTATGGTGGGACCTTAATCCTTCTGCTTTTGAGTACTATTGCTATATAAATGTTTAACAATAATATGGGTACCAGAAAATTAATATCAGTCCAGTTCAGGTCATGAGACAGAGGGAATTGTGACTCCTTGGGAAGTGACTCCACTGTAAAAATCTGGTGATGTTTCAAATTAGTGAAAGAGATTGGATTGTAAGATTTATTTAAAAAGAGGAATATCCTATTGTCTTTTATTTATTCTTTATAAAATACCAGCCTTATTGGGGTTTCATATATTTGAGTCAGAATACCAGTGATATACAATTTCCTTCAACAGTCCACCTCTCAGACACAGGCAGTAACTGCAACAGCTTTCGGACACTGTTAGCTTAACATTTGTCTCTTATAAACCTAATTTAAGGGCTTACTATATGTTCCAAAAATCTACAGTGTCCTGGAGTAATAGAGGATCCTTTCCCATCCTGTCTTACCACAGGGACAAACAAACACAAATTGTACAGTTCTTCCACTTCAACGCTTACTGAATGTGAGTCATTAAAGTGTAACAGCAAGTCTGAGCCATAGCTAAATTTGCAAAAGAACATTTGTCAATAAAGGAAGGTAAAGATTGCTGCTGTCACCTGTGTGTATGTAAACTAACTGAATTTAGGAATCTCTGGTATACAGAAATTAAAAATGGTAGCTGGATGTTTGGTGTGAAATATTGCAATGAACTTTATGAAGAGAGGCAATACCATTATGCTTACGCTGCGGTTAGAAAAAGCAAGTAGGAGAACCTGGGATTGATCAAGCAATTCTGAGCCCTAATGCATTTGAGCTCATCCACAGGTCTAAAACACCCAAAGAACTTTACAAACATGGTTTTTCATTTCACTTCTATGCATAAGGCAATCATTATACCCATTTTGCAGATGGATAAGAGCAAGAATCAGGTTAATAGTAGATCAGCAGCATAAGTCTACAGTGGTTCCAGGAGTTGCAGCTAATCTAGAACATACAGTATGATTTAAGTACACACTTTGTTTCCTTCTCAGTATCTTATTAATAACAACTACTAGATGGCAATTGCTGAAGAAGGGTACTGTATGTTAAGAAGTTTAATACTGCAATAATTTAAACTTTTTTTTTCTACACGACTACTTAAATTTTTTGTTTATATTGAATGGTAAATATTTTATCTTGCAAAATTGTGTTGTCAGATGTCATGTTATGACTGTTTATTAGATTCAGTGCACCTCCAGCAAGTGCTTATAAATCACAGCTTCAGTAATCTCTATTTCAGATTGCATAAGCAGATGCCAGTGTTGTGGTTCTGTACATTAACTGGTTATGATCGCAATAAAATCAATTATAAGAAATGCCATTTTGGAAGCCAACACTATAAAGCAATTTTAACATTGGCAAGCTCTATACCCTCCCGCTTCCACCTACAGTAACTCAAGTATAGTCATTGTCATGAAAGGTCACATCTATATTCATAACTAAAAATTTCTCAAATAAATTAGTGCTGAACATAAAGCATGCACCAGGCTCACTGACAGATTATTATAAGGCTGTTCTAGCCAGAAGGTAGATATCTTAATCTGGGGTATGGCACTTCAGCTGTGAACAAAGGTACAGCAGCAGCATCAGATGTAACTTCTTTCCCTTGTAGACACAAATTACCCACACATCCTCACTTATATGTAAGAGGTAATGTTGACTGGAATGACATCTCAGCAACTTTGGAAGCATTTCTGCCCTATATATGAGGTGTAAGTATCACCTCCAACAGCAAGGACACAAAAAAAGTCTGTGTAGCAATATATAAAGCCAAATTACAGACTTCAAAATAAATTCCCTCCAAAGGCCTCCTCACTGATTTATAAAATGAATTTCAGTTTCACTAGAGTTATAAACATCACACTCCCCTGCAGGCAAAGCAGAGGTTTTCCATGCCTGTTACTGAGCCAAGTTCAGTTCCTTGATAAACCTTCACAACACTGTAAGATACAAAACACAGGCAGGACAGACCCATGCTTAGTGTAAACTAGCATAGGTTTAGTGAAGTTGGTTGGGCTGCACAGGTTTATTTGGGCTATGCATTGCCCAAAACCAGAGATACTAGCAGGTGTTCTACCTATAAAGTGCATATACGATGTGGGGAAGTTTTCATTAAAATGGTAAAGATTTTTCCCTTTCCTGAAGTTTGGTGGCTGGTTTTTTTTTAATAATCTGAGTTTTTTCTGAACTATTGTAAGTCCATCATATAGTTTACATTAAAATCTTAAATTTAGAATTATAGCTATCCAGATTTTCTAAATACCTTGGGTCAAGGGCTAATAAACAAAATGTATTTTGTCTCCACAAATGTGACTAGAAGCTTGATCTTGACTTCTACAAACATCTTAGTAATCGACATGATAAGCTTGTTAAGGACGGAGTTGTTAGAGACCAGCCAAGCATCTTTCAGTATTCAGCTGAAATTGTATTTTGGTTGGTTGTATTTGCAAGACTGCTAAACTTAAGAGTGGCCATCCTCTTGTCTGCGAAGACTCTAGCTCTTGGCTGAGCTTTCAAATAGTATTTGAATAAAATGCTCACCCATAGTTTGGCGGTTCCATTTACACATGCATTTTTCGCAGATGTGTTGAATGCTTTTTCGATGACAGTAGGTTTTCTGAACAATTTTTCCCAAACTTTTTTGTGGTATTTTATTCATTTTGATAAGTTGAATATTTAGAATTTGAATTTAAACCTCAAGCTAAAAGTGAAGCCAAAAAAATGGGGAGGATGAAGCAAGGCCCAATATGATGGGGTGAAACTGTCAACTAGCACAGATCAGTTTTTCATTGCCTTTCTTAATTGCTTGCCCTTACTGAACAAGCCAGCTGTAGTATACCCCACAGAAAATAAATCCCATGCTTTGAAATGTAAGTCAGGGCTCAGAGTCTATTGATTTTTATGGCAGCTGGAAAGAGCTAGCAACACAATAACCTGAATAAAAAACTAGCCGAAGGTAGAAACACATTTCTGATTAACATCAAATTTCCTCCTTTTGAAATCAGCAAATGAAGTGATTCATGCCACGTGCAAGGGACTTTTCTTTTCAGCATCAAATAGACCTTCTGTTTCAATTAAAAAATTAGTTCATCTAAATCTTATTCACGTTTTTTAGATCTTCCACCACCACCCGACCCGCCCCCTGGTCAGGGTTTAAGGCAGCAAATAGTCCCCGGCCAGCGCGGAGGCTCAGCAGAGAGGAAAGGAAGCTCTCTTGAGAGGCAGCATGCACCGAACGTAGATGAAACAAAGAGTTCCCTGGACCGGCAAGCTAGGACATCACTAGAGTGGCAGCGGCAAACCCAGGAGTGGATAAGCTCTACAGATCGCCAAGAGGATTTCAGGAAAGCCCAACACAAACAAGCCTTCGGATCAGGTGTGTGTGCGCTGCACCAGCCGAGGCAATGCAGACGGCTTCTTGACGCTTCTCAGCTAGGGGGTTCTGTACCTGGCAAGAGTCTAGGATCACCTCACGCCCCTCTGTGCCGGCACTGGTGAGGCTCAGCCTGGAAAATAAGAAAAGGCAAAGTGAAATGAGAGCTTGTGATCGAACTGTTTTCCCTCCTGCAACAATGAAATCTCATTAGCACCTGACTCCGTGCATTCATTACAGTGTTTTGGCAATTAATATTGTTGTCAAGCATAGCAGTGGAAAGAAAATGAACAGTTTCAGGCAGACAGGGGAGAAGAAACAGGATTTTAGAGTATTTTCTGTTAGATTTAATTATTTATACATATAGGGACATATTTTCTAGTTCTTTCAACTTGCTTCTAAATTGGCAGCGGTTGTTTTTGCATGCCTGCAACAGGGCTGATCCTTCTGAGTTACTGATGTTCCTTCCAGCGTATTTAAAAACACTGTCTTCTTCTTATTCAAGGCTATGACAAAGTAACATTCAGCTCTGAGGCCCAGCAACATGACAGCACAGGTTTTCACCTCTGTATAGGACCTGTTCACTGCTGAGTGCTGACTTTATCTCCTAAATGAATTTCAAGTCTGTAAAAATGCGTGCAGGAGGCGATGCAGAGCTGGAGCTGTAGTTCTACAGTATTCAGAGATTCCTTCTCTCAGCCTGACCTGAAGTAAAAGCTACTGTTTCAGCTTTTACCCTCATACTAGGGTATTTTCTTTAACCCACTAATCACGTTATCCCAGTGCTGATTAGAGTGATACAGGAAGACAATTAAGAAGATTTTAAAAAAAAAAAAAATATGACTTGGTACGTGGAGCTTTTTGTAGGGCTACATTGTTTCTTCAAGTATGTATGTAGCTCCCACAGTAACACTTAGATATTCATATTATCCATCTCTTTCTTGATTCTGTTCTACTATTAATGCTCCTTGTTAATCTAGCACTAATACCAATGGCACTCTAAAAAAAGAAAGTAGTAGTATGCAGACAAACCTATCATGGGGGCAGGATTTACTAATAAAGTCCTCCTAGGAAATATTGGTACCCATATTTAACATGTAAGTATTTTAAATACAGTCCATATTTTGAAATATAACAATAACAGTACTGTTACCCCCCACAAATCTTTCAGCTGTATAAACAAGTGAGTGGTTGTTCGTGTTGTGAAATGATGATGTCAAGTTGCAGTTTAAAAATAGTGTGTGAAATTCATGCCACTTGGTGAAATGGCAATTTTAATTACAATGTGCAAGATGTACAAACACCCAGAAAGTAGCCTGAATATATTTTATACATCTCATTTCTTTCAAGATTATTATTATTAAGGATGCTTCTCTGACCTGGTTAGCAAGAATTCCCTTCCTTTTCCTCTGCTTCCTAAGTGTACAAATAGAAGTTTTCAGTCACTCAGTGATAGAGAGGGTATGCAGTAGTAAAACTCCTGTCCTGCAGGACTTGCATTTATCTGCCCTTAAATAAAAAGAACTCGTTCTTCACACTTCCAGTGCCCTACGTAAGCATTGAGTTTAGGGCTGAAGTGACTGCAGCTATCTCTTTCTTGTCAAATTCAGGATGACCAGAGCAATTGCATATCCTTTATGCATGACAAAAGGTTCTTCTAGGAGATATTATGGTTTTACCCTGGTGGGTAATCTGGGAGGGATTCATAAAGTTTGTGCACAGGGTGGGCCACATCTTCGTATCTGTCTGTTTTCTTGCACTACAGCTTCTTGCATTACAGCTTTCTTGCTTTTCTTGCTATTCTTTTCTCTGGCATATTGAAAAAAAGCTACTCTTGCGTGTGATGCTTTTTTGTGTTACTAAATTTTGGGGGGTTAATAATATTAATTGAATTTCTTCCCTTTTCCTTTATTAATGACAAAGATATCTGTAAATCTATCCTGTCCCAGTTTTCAATTGATTTCTAAAAGGAGTTCTTAGCTATCAGCTTCCAGAAAATAGCTATTTTGCAGTTTACATGGCTTCATTCAGACATTAGCAAGCTGTGAGTGAAATTTTGAAAGCAAGACCTTTGGTTTGAAGTTGAATACAATAAAAATACCTAATTCTTGGAACTCTGTTTCCACTGGTGGCTTTCAGTATAAACACGATCACCAAGTTTCTGCCAATGGCTTAATTGTGGAACAACAATTGCAGAGCATCAAAGATGACATTCTCAGCTACCTCTTTATAAAGCATGATTTCTAGATCAAGTTACAATAGTTTTGAAAATATGAAAAGCCGTTCGGTTATCTTATGGGGTATAGAAACATCATTACACACATTTATCCTGATTTCAGAGGGGCTAGAATTATATCTTCAAATTGAAGGCTCAGCATTTCAAAGAGAAAGGTGTCAGCAAAGCCTCCTCATATTCTTTGCAGGCCTGGGCCATGGGGTGCTTTTTTGAGTATTTAATATATGTGAGCCCATTATAAGGACTTGAGAAAACTGCCTTTCATGTGCTAGAATGTTGTGAAAAACTTAGCCTTTATTTTATGTCACAATTGCTTATTTTATGGATTGTATTTATTTCTGAGGGCACAACAGATAATTTAATACACCATATGCTCTATAATGATAATGCACTTTATATTTATTCATGGTCTTTTTTTCTCAATATTTCATGGAACCCGAAGGAGGCCTTATCCTGAGCCCACAAACAAGAAAAACAAATCAATTGACCATATATGTCATCTTCAAACTCTTTTGCAATGCTAGTGACTTTTCTTTCCATCCTTGAAAAATGTATCCAGCTTTCTGCTAAACTGATTTATGCTGCTTGCTTTATTGCTGCCTTAATGCAAGCTGTTCCATATTTTAGCCAGCCTTTGGAAATCAGGTTTGCATCTGATTCTATTGTTAGGGCTTGATATATAAAGAACACGTAACATAATTTAGGAGGCTATGGCTGTTAAATGCTGTTTCACCATGTCTTTTAAGCATTTCTTTATATTTCAGCAAGGACAACACACGGTCATAGCACAAAACACTGATAATGCCCTTATGTCCTGCAGCGCAAATATTCTGGTCCCTTGGGCAGGGCCAGAGGGAGATACTTTGGCAGAGAAAGAAGTCAGCTGCCTGCCACCTTCTGCAACAGATTTACCTTACAAACGGGTTCTGTTCAGTAACAGATCACATGAGGAATTCCCGTCCTACTCACTTGTGGCAGCAGGCACAAAGAATGAAATCCTGGGTTTCTTCCACAAAGTTGTTCTCATTTAGCATCTTCCTAAGTTAATTGTGCCGCTGCAGCAGCCTTTGCAAAGGCTTCAATATTGAGAATTAAAGCATTTTTATCTCTTCCTTCTTTCCAACCGTCCCCACCTACTTTTCCTTCTGTGTTCCTGCCCTCTGTCAAAGTCTGCTTCTCCATATCAGGTTGTTTAAGAGTGAAGACAATGAGAAAAGCGAAATAAAGAAACACCTTTCAGCCCAGATTCACTTAAAAAAAAAAAAAAAAAAAAAAAAGTAAGATTCAAGCAGGAGATATCCCACCGATTCCAGAAGGGGCAATTCCTCTGTTTGAGGTTGAGCATATATACTCATACTCTTTCTTCACTCAAAATATATTTAGCAAGGTCTCTTTCTTCAGCTTCTGAGACAACAAAAATGGATCATACACAGCAAAGCAATAAAATAGTGCGTCTATTTCAGTGTTAAATCAGTGGTGCTGTTTTGCTTCTTAGGTCAGGATTATTACAACAGTATCTCCTGGCAACTCTAATCAGATGTGATATCTTGTTTTACTTCATGCTATATGAAGACATACGGTCCTATGCTTTATTGGTATTAATCCTGCTCTCGCAAGCAGTTCATTAATACAGGTCTTCACAGAGGAAGAAGCCAAGTGAGAAAAAAGCAAGCCTTTTGCTCATAATGGAATATGAAATAAGCTGCAGGAAGATTTACTCACCCCAAATATTACAACTACTAATACTATGTATAATATATTTTCCAATGTAATTCACAAGTTAAAAGAATCTTCAGAGTACTTTGCATTGTTAGAAATTACTGAGCAGCTGGAAGCTAATTAAATTAGCTGATATTGTAGTTCTTTATCTAAATTGATTGAGGTAACGTTACCGTAATTTAAGTTACAGAAAGGGAAAAAGCACATTCATGTAGGCTTGAAGCAAAAATCTAATCATAGCTGCATTGTTTTGCAAATTGTGTGTGCATCTATTTTTATTAAAGTATCTATGATTCATGATCTATTCATAATGAATCTAGACTTTTTATAATTAATACAAACTAATTTATGAGTTTACATGAAAGCAAGATTAAACTCAAAATACACTGAGTTGTGTATTTTCTTAGTAAAATTGCCTTGCTATAAAGCAAGACAAAAGACAGATATCTGAGGGCAGGAATGAATATGATGTCCATATAAGTTTAGCTTGTTTATTTGTATTTATAGGAATATATTTGGTATTTATTTTGTTTTGTTTTGCTTTTCTAGAAGAGGCACTCGTACCATATAGTAAACCCAACTTCCCATCCCCTGGCGGCCACAGCTCTTCAGGAACAGCTTCTTCTAAAGGATCGACCGGACCTAGAAAAGGTGAAGTCTTGAGAGTAGGTCACCAACGCAATGCCAGTGACCTTCTTGATGTAGGCTATGTGGGATCAAACAGTCAAGGACAGTTTACTGGTGAATTATGTAAGTTTATCTCTAGCTACAGTTCAAACTCTCAAGTAGACAAAAAGAGATAAATTATAAATCTGTTGTGAAGAGAGGAGAAAGTTGAGTGTGATAGTCAGAATAAATTTTACCCAGATCTTTTTTGCCTTCTGAGGTATTTTGCCTGTGGCGACAAACAAATGTAGTTCTTCTGTTCTTTGATTTGGACCAGTTCAAATCTGCGTAAGCCATACCAACATTATCTGCATAGTACATCTTCCAGTCTGTAATGCTAGTGAAACACTGGGAAAATTGAAAAGAAATTCTAGTGATTTAGAATTTTCTTGGCAAAGTGTAGTGTGCTTGTCTTGGAAATGCCAGTGGCAGTTTTCTCAGAGGAGTGAATAAAAAAGGTGCTGAATTTTTTGGGCATGGTGGCAAGGTTGTGATGCCTTCTCCTTAAGTTTCTGTTGTTGATGAGTAGTATTCTGTTCTTTTTGACCTTAGTTGAAGCTCCTGTTTTTGACTGTGTAGCCCAGTTTTTCAGTTGTATACCCCAACTCTTTCCTCAGCTTTCCAGGCCAGGGGAATTGGTTTCCAAACTGTTTTCTATTATCACTCAATATCTGTTAAACCTTGTATAAAACCATCTCAATGCTGCGTACGTGATGGTGGTACCAGATGCCAAAGGTTTGACTATTGTTTGATGTAGTACACCAACATCCCAACCAACTTAGGCATGCTGCTATGTTTACTAGTAAAAGCGATGTAGCTGTTGGCATGTCTGCCTCCTGTTTGCTGCAGTCAAAGCCTCAGTACCTCCTGACACTTATTGCCCAGTAGCTTGTAAGAGAGCTAACGGTGATCCCCTAACCCGGAAATGTGCTGTCTTAGATGTGGTGTTGGTAAGTGCTGAATTTTAGCATCCGTTGCTTTTCATCTTAGAAGCAATTAACTCTTTTCTCCCGACCTAATGAATATTCATCCTGTGATGCAGTGATATTGCCATAGGCTTTGTTTTGTGGGTTTTTTTCTCCTTATTACAACCTCTTTCTCTCTGTTTCTCTCTATAGAGTAGTTGAGAAGACACATTGCAAGCTGCTCTGATGGACCATCAGGTCTGAACTCATGGAAGTGATGACACTAAACAGTGCAATGAACATTTTCTTTATTTATGTACTATTAAAAGAACTGTAAATGCAATGTAAAGACACACAGCCACACATATCCCACAGATACTTTACTTGTGTTCTTCTCTTTAATACACCATCCACCTTAAACTATTCCTTGTCAGGAGTATATAAAAAAGAAAGAAAAAAAAATAATCACCCTCCAGGATGAAAAGGATTTCCTTCTGTATATAATTTCTTTTGTTGCATTGCTATGCAAGCTCACCTTCTTTTTAGCTATGTTCATATTCATGTCTGTTTTTACTGGTCTGTTGTACTATATGTGAATTAATAGGCTGTGGTGCCATATATTAACTTTTAATTGTGTAACTTTTATGTTTAAAGTTTGCACTGCAATTTTATTTGGTGATAAGCACAAAACTCTACTCCTCATGACATGAAGAAAAAAGAGACTGAATGTGTGAAGAAGGTTTACATACTGTAAGCTACTTTGGATAATGCTGGATGTAAAGGAGTATGTTAGGTGGTTTTCCATTGGGGTGTAGAAATGAGAAAGTGACAGGCAAAACTGATGTCAGTAAAGACATTAGAGACAGAGTTAAATCTTTTAAAAGCAAGCAACAGAGTTGCTCTTCCTATTTAAGAAGGGGTCAGAAGTTGGAAGTGTGAGATTAAAGAGTGAATATGAAAATTAAAGGTAGCATGAGATGGCCTAGACCCTTTCACTAGAATGATGCCCTTAGTATCTGTTTTTAGCCATCCCATGCCATTAAGTAAAGAGGAAGAAAAACAAACCTTGCTACAAACAAAAGAACTTAAGGTGTTTCACTAAAGCTGTTTTTGTATTGCGGTTTTAAAAGATTTATTACCATTAATTTCTCCAACCCAAAATATAAGACAGAGATTTCCCAGGAGAAACAAACAATATAAACTCAAGGAATACCTAGTAACTAGTTAAGGATGCAATTTATTATTAAGAACTATTCAGGCTGCTTCCAAAAAATTGAAATGTCAGAGTATTTTATTTCATCTTTCCAATACATGTACAGTACAATAGAGGATAAAGCTGCACCACTGAAATTCATGACATTAATTGTTTTGATGCAGTCTAAACAAACCTTTGTGTTCTGTTACCTGAAGTCTACAAGAGCTGAAGTTGGAACCACTAAATTTGTAGTGAAATGTTTAGTGTTTGGAAGGAAAGCAATGGTCAAATTATTTTCGGCTTGCATTCAGTACATTTCTCGCAATAGAATACATCCGAGAAGTTGGATATAAGCAAAGAAAATCTTTGACCTGTGTTTTAGTGAGTGGCTTCAAACCCTATATGATGAGGAAATAACGCATGTTTATACACTTTTTGAATAAACCAGACTCTGTAAGTGGACATTAATGACAGCATCCTGTCTCTTCATTAATTTTCATGACTTTGTCCAAATCTTCTGTACCTCTCAAATCTCAGTGAGTAAATTGTCAAACTTTTCCTAGAATATTGTGTGTGGATAGCCCACTCATTTGATGCTTAATTTAAATATTGCATCCTACAGCTTATTTCTGTTAGCTGTCTGACCATGAACACAAATTTCCATTTGAATACCCTTTTCATATAACCAGTCTATGTTGTTTTATATATTGCCTTGGAGCTCACCAGTTTTAAGAACATTTTTAGTAACGGCAGAATTTCAGAAAAGTAAATTACAATGCTAAATATGTGTTGCTTTTCATTTCATTAACCTGTTCCATGATAAGATAAAACACTACACCCATCAACTATAACTCAGCACTATTGAATATTAAAAACATGCTAGTTAACTTCCTTAAGGTCAAGACTGTTATTTAGCAGGTTGCAAACCAAAAAAGTTGAGGAAAAAAATGTGTGCATTTATTTCTATATGTGACCAATAAATATATGTAGTTTTCCTGCTTGTTAAACTATTATAGTTAAATCCGTTACTTAAAAATGTGCAAAAATGTTCAAGCAAGATAAAGAAGACATCATATTTACATACATATGTTTCTGATTTTGGTATTATCATATGAAGAGAAGACTATTCAGTGTACAATTCAAATTTAATTCTCTGGAAAGTGTTTAACTCAGTCACTGGTAGATTTTTTTTTTTTTCCCTTTTGAATTTGAAAGCTTGTGCTGAGCTTTGGTGGAACACCTTACTCACTATATTCTACTCAAAAATTCGGTATCATTAGACATCGATAAAACCATCTCAATTACTTTCAAATATGTGTTTTATCTCTTCCACTGGAAAGTAAATGTGTGTCAGTATTAAAGCTGTGCAGTACCATGATAATCACTAACTTGTCCATCTGCTTCTGTACATTTTTGTTCATTAATAATTTGCTTACAATATTACATAAGGTGTTGTTGTGTATCGCAAAGTGTCTCCATTATCTTACAGGTGATGTCTCTTCTTTTTTTTTTTCTCTCTCTCTTTTCTATACAGTGTACTTCCAATGAACCACAGTACATATTTTTTAAAATGCCATTTAATTTACTATTTTAAGAGAAGTATTCTTCTTTTTTTTAAAAAAAAAATGAAAACATTTATTGTGAATAATGTGTTTAAAGAAAAGGGATGTTGTGGCAGCACTTAGAATTGTTTTTTAATTTGTTTTTTTAAAAAAAACCTGTTTATTGGCTACAGTTTGTTCACGAAAAAGTATGACCTCTTAATGTGTTTCATTGGTATTGTTAGTGCAGCAAAGTTTAATTGGCATAAAAAGTTGGTTAATAGTACTGTTGAAGTGTGTATTGTATATTTACTGGGGAAAAAATAAAACATATTCACATTTCAAATCTATGTTAAAAGACCTTGAGTAAGGAGTCAATATGTGAAAACCCAGACTGGGAAAATCAGGCAATAATAACATAGACTGCGCTATAATCATCACTGTCCACTTACAGGTAACAAGAAACATTTTGTACACTGTTTTTTTAAGTAAGCTAAGAGTTCTCTTATACATAGGCCAGTGGTAAACATTGCCTGTCCATAGGGATTTCAGTTTAAGGTCCTGCCTATACTGGGAATAGTTGTACCAATGCAATTACACTGCTACAGCTATTCTAGTGATGCATCCTCCATTGGTAGACATGCTATCTCAAGGCGCAGTAACAACTGCAAGTGCACAGCTGACTTTTGCTTCAAGCCCATAAAGTAGTGGACATGTAAAACCTGTGTTCACTGGGTCTGAACCCTTGGACTTGGGGTTTTGTACTGGTGGAGCTACTGCCGACCCAGTACAGAATATCCTGAAAATGTATAGGTAGATGCTAGGTCAGTTTTCCTCAATCTTTGCCTTGAATATCAGCTCAATCTTAAATATGGGAGGGCTGAAGGACCGAATAATAAATTGTTACATGTGCTTCAGTGGTGTATTGCTGTATGGGCAGCCATTTCAGTGATGCAAACAAAAGCCATTTCTTTTTTGTTAATTATTATTTCTCAAGTCCTTATTCAAGTCAGTAAACCTTTTGAATAACTTTTGATTGTCACCTGAAATACAACAGAAACACCATTCCTTGGGAAAAGTACAAAAGAAAAGGAGCAAGGAGCGTTTTAAGTATAGCGATGTAACTATGCACCAGTGTGAAAGGAAGACATGACTGTTTGAAATAATGATATACTGGTTTCTGCTTGCCTCAGCCCGTACATTGCCAGCCAGGAGAAGAGGTGTATACTAAGGCTGAGAAAGAGTCCTCACAACTGGCAGGGGAAAGGTAATTGGGTTTGAGGAGATTCTGGCAGGAACTTAAAAAACCCAATAAAAATAGAGGCAGCTCCTTTGGCTTTTCTACGATTTATGCAGTTTGGGGTTTTTATGATTAATGGCCATGTGGAAATTTAGCAGGGGCACTAGAAGGAAAAATCTGGCCTTCTTTTGTAAGGACTGGGGGGGACATTTTTTTTCTGAGGGGAGGCTTTTTTAATTTTGTTTTTATTTTTTTAACACGTTTTGTGTTCCACCTGTCTGGAACACATTAGCTAACAATAAATTATTTTTGAAAGTCATGTGGGCAATGGACAATTCATTTAGGAGGTACATTCAGATAGCAGGAAAGATGGCAAAGAGTAATACTAAAACAAGGAACACATCCGCTGCTTAGAATCAGCCAAGTCCACTACAGTTTCATATGTAATTCTGAACAGTTGATAATACATGTAAGCTTCATTGCTTTGGTTTCCAGACCAAAACAAATTATCCAAAGCCCATAGAAGGCTTAGATCCTCAGGATGCTAAATCTGGTAGTTTATTTTAAATGTGTGGTTAATCCAAGTTGGTGAGAGTAGAGTGTGCTCAGGGTGCACAAGCCCCCAGCCCTGGCTGCTCGCACCCCGGCAGTCTCCAGCTGGGAAGCTCACGCGGTGTCAGGCTTAGCAGGTTTCAGTGGATCCCTCTGCTAGGCACCTTGTCGGGCATCACATGTGTAGAGGCAGGGTGCTTCACTGAGGATGGAGTTTTTCATGGCAGGAAAGGTCTCTGATGAGTTAGGCATTGTGGTGGTTCACATTGGGACCACTTAGGCAGGCAGATGTCACATTTTGGGACCACCCTCCCCAGTCCTTGTCTCGGTGCTGTCCTGCTGTGGTCTGTGCACTCAGTGCTGCTACTGTCCCCTGGATTTGGGGTGCCTGGCATGGCAGGGTGCGAGAAAAGAAGAGGTGCAGTGGTGTTGGGGGGCACGTAATGGTCTGCATGCATTGAGTGGCTGAATACATGCCCTATCAGTTAAGAGGAGACCAGGGGACACAGCAGAGCAGTGGTCCCTAACATCTGCTCTGCTGTTTCTAGTCCATTCCCTGCTCCTGTTTCAGACTGACTTGTTGCCCTGCCAGCTGCTCCTCTACCCAAAATAACAGGTATGACTTCAAGACATCTCATGGGACCAAGAGGAGATGTAGGGCCATGCCTACGTGCTGTGAATGTGGACTTGGGGATCTGGGGAGAGCTAGCTCTGAGCTCTAGCATTGGCGTGAGGACTAGGTTGCTCTCTAGCCTGCCTTTATTTGTGTAGCTACACCCAGGAAGACCCCAGCAGAAAACAAGTTCCTAGAGCGCATCTCAGCACTGCATCTCTTCTGGCATGTGATCCTCATTCAGTCTCTCATAGACCATCCTGAATTCGATGACAGCTTTTCACACATCCTGAGGACTGAAATGGCTTGTGCTGACATTTAGGCAAGTGAGGTTGTTCCTCTCTGCAGCAGAATGGAAAACAAAACAAAACAAAACAAAAAAACACCAAAAAAGCAAACTTGTCACTTAAACACAAACCTTTTTATAACAATCCGCAACAATCATAGGAAACAAAACATTTCAGATGCACGTTTGAGGATTTTTTTTTCTTTTTCTTGGTATTTTGTGTTAGCTACCATTGAAATTATCAATTTATTTTTTCAGAGCTGCTACACTGTCCCTCCATACTCCCCCCGCACTGTTCTCCAGCACTTATCTTTCAGCTGTAAAGAAGTTATGGTAAAGAATAATTACATGTGTACTTCCCATGTTATAACTTTAAACAACAAGGTGCACAGTTGCATTCAGTTCAATTGATCAAAGCCAGGTGGGGATGAAATGTTTCTGTTTCTTTTCTACAAAGGCCTGCTACTATTTGTGCTGATATTTGTTCCCCATTTATGCTGATCAGTGCATCTTTTGCCTTCAAGGATGCCATTAGTAATTCTCCTTTGTGTTCAAAAGCAGGAATCCATTGTGCAGCACTTGGAGAGCCACTCGGATGCAGGTAAAGAATATAACAGCTTGAGCAAGTGCTAATTAGAACCAATTAAACTTAATTGACCTCCTTTGGCAGTAAAATGCATAATAGAACTTGCTCTGTCCTTGCAGAATGGAGATGTTGCCTCTAAGCATAAGAGTGAAGCATGCTTTCGCGTACCAGCCTGTAGTAATTATGTGGGTATAACAACCAGGAAGCGGCTTGCTCCAATTTGTTCTAATAACTGAGCTCTGCTGTATCAGGGCGGTGCAATAAAAGTGAGATTTCTGGTTGAGTCTATTTAAAAACCTAATTTTTACAGAGCAAATGGGCATCCCAAGATACCAATACTAATCTCTAGGAATGAGTTGGCAGAAAAATACAGAGTCCCTTTTGTAGGTAAGTAATGGTGTGAGCATAAAAAAAAAAAAAAGAAAAAGAAAAAGGCAGTTACATGCCTGCAAGTTGGAAATGGCTCTGATGCTCAGAGGCTGTGTCTATCCTGAGTAGCGGTGTAAGCCCTGGTGTGCCTGGGTTGATGCCTTGTCTGGGTGAGTGATCTGCCTACAGTTGAGCATGGCTTCCCACTGCACCTCGTAATGAGGTTGCCTCTTGCAGACTTCTGTTTCAAAAAGGGGGACTGGCATCCAGCCATCTGAGGTTTGCAGTCTCGTGGGGCTACAGCACTACCTTGGGTACCAGTTTGGACAGAGGTATCCAGACAAAAGGAGAAAGAGCAGGGGAGAGAATGAAAGTTGTGAAATGTAAAAATGCACAAATTCGAAAGCATCAGTGGTGGGTGCTAAACTACACATCCCTGTGAAAAGCTGAAAAGCCATTCTTATTGGTAAAACAGAATTGATCCAGTTTCAATGACCACGTTTGCTGACTTTTTTCCTTGGCAGGAACTGAATGCGACTGATTTTGCTGCTAACTTGGCCTTACTATGAACAGCAATAAAGGTGTTAGTCAGGTGGGGACTTTGATGTGACCAATAACATCACTCTCCCTTCAGGGAATGTTCATGTGCTGGCTTGTTAATGAATTTCTTTCCTAATGAGTGTCATTAAAACCCCTTTGATTAGCTATTTGTGTGAATGCCCTTCCTTTTTCCTCTAAGCTGCTACTTGCACTAGTGGCAGCAGCATTTTGCCCTAGGCAGGAAGCACGCAGCTGTATTCCTTGCCTCAGGAATGCAAGTCTGAGGCAAACTGCAATAGGGAAAGGGGGGGAGGGGGAGGAAAGAAAAAAAAGAAGACCTCACGGATGAGTTGAAGTTGTTTTCTACACATGTACAACCTGAGCAGGCAACCAGCATTCAGATGAGAATGTCATTAGAGGAAATGAAGAGCAATAGGTGGTGATGGTGAAGCATGTAACAATAATTTACATACACCTCAAGTGCCAACGGGCAAAGAAACAAATAAAGCTATAACCTGGGGAAAGGGAATGCCAGAGAATAAATGGAGCGCAACAAGCAAACAAAAAATGCCGTGTCATAAAATGTAGCAAAAAGCCTGGAAAACAAAATTAAAAACAAAACAAGTCATTTCACATCCCAGGCCCCTTAATGAGGTATTGATGGCATAGAAATTGCCTACTCCAATGCCAGACAAAAGGAAGACTCTGAAACACAGAAACAATTAGGAAACAGATTTGGCTATCTAAGGTTTAATAGAAAGAGATGTGGCATAGCAGAGCACAATTAATCACCACTTGCCTGAAACACTTTCTTCTCCTGAGCTACTGCAGACCTGTCTCCCTCCCTCCCAATCTTAAAATGACAGGCACCCAATCCGGTTTGTGCTTAAAATAAATCTCACTCTGCTGTTTCCTCCCCAGTCCCCCAAATCTCCCAGTGAACGGCAGATTCTGATAAACAAACCTTTTCCATTTACTCGTGTCACAGGATTCAACCAGCTTTAGCCTACCCACCCCCTTCTGCCTTCTCTTCTTTTTTCCCCCATCAGGCATAAACTTCATCTACATATTTTCTACCTTGTTGTCAGGCATATAATGAGGCTTTTCTATTTTTGTCCTTCTTTGCCCAGAAAGCTGTCTTAGACATGTCACACTTAGAGATTTATACAAGTTCACTTTTATGTTTGATCTATGTGGACTATGAGGTTTAAGTTTAAACTAGGTCATTGGGTGCCTTTAGAGCATTTGTAAGTTAAGGGAGAGCCATGGATGAGTCTCGATTTGGGTGTTTCAGCCCTGTATGCAGAGCCTGAGAAACCCAGGGTGAAGGATCACAGTTGCAGAAGGATTTGGGTTGTGGGTCACAACCCATGTCTGCTGTGCCATAAGTGATTCTCTGCGTCAATGTGCACATATTAATAATAGCAGCACAGGATTGTATCTTAAAACGTCTGAAATAGTAACTCTGAAGAGTGACAACCAGTGAGTAAATCTTGGGTCTGGTGAAATCTGCAGTAAAATTTTAACTTTTTCTTTAATCAAGATGAACTATTAGTTTCCAGGGTAATGTCTGTAGCATAGGAGCAGATTTTTGCCCATCAAAGGGACTGCCTTTCTGTTCTGTGTACCTTACAGCCCTAGGACATCCAGCATACTCTGATTTTCTGTACGTGAATGTTTGTGTGTGTAAAAAAACTGTTTCCAAACACGGGGTTTTGAGTCCCCTTCTACCATAGTCCATATGAGCTTTGGGATCTTTTGGGAGTTACCCAGATCCCAAGTGTTTTCACAAGCACTTATTGCTGACTAAGAATATTCAGAAAACAACCCTTTCTGTATTTTCATATTCTTGACGCTTTCATGCGGGCCCATGAAAGAGAACAGGTACCCATTTCAGCTTTGGGTTGCTCACATGTTACACTTCTGATGTTATTGAGGGATTTAGGAGGCCTAATTTTCATAGAAACTGATGTCAATTACTTCATTGGAAACCAGCGATAGAAGTACTAGACCTCTGAGATCCAGTGAGTACCCTTGTACTTTAGGTGAAGGCAAAAGCTTTCAGTACCTCTGCAGCTACTTTAATTAATTGGATTGTAGAATTACAGCATTTTGTAATACTCCTGGTAAAGCTGTCTGAGTGAAGAAACTTCTCTTTGAAACTCAATTGCTCTGATCAGAAACTCCTGCTTGGACCAATATGTGGACTTTTGAAGGACAAGTAAATCTTACATGCCTTTCTAGCAGTAGCAGCAGTGTTGGAAAAAGAAAAAAAGTTAGTAAAAGCTAAGTAAACTCAGTGAGTACTTGAGGCTTCCTCTGCTTTGGTCTCTGTTTGGCATAAGCCAGGAGATGTTTGGTGGAGGGATGTCTGGGCCTGCTGACGTCCTCGGCTCATCTCGCCTCACTGGTCACGCTCAGAGGTGGAGCAGCCACAGGAATGGAGGGCAAGGAGAAGAAAAGGAAACGGAGGGGAGAATAAGAAGACATACAGTGTTTCAACAACAGTTTTCAGGACAAAAAAGAATACTTTTTTTCCCACCCAGTTCTGTAGCACATTGTGGATTTGGCATACGGAAATACTCCTTGTGCCCACGGTCCATCTTTTTAGATTTGGATAAATGTAAGTACCTGCCTCAGAAAATAAAATTTCAGGAAAAAACTGATGTTAACTGCCAGAATGATGTGGGACTGTCCTCAGTGCAAGCCTTTGACCATCAATACTAGGATGTGTCAGTCAATTGATTATCAATTGTATACTGTTCCTAGTGCTCTCAATAATAATGAGAGAATACTTTTAATTGGTCCCAGGGAACAAAAATGAGACACAAAATTCTCCGTCTTTATTTTTTTTTTGGGGGGTGTGTGTGTTTTTTTTGCAGTGAACAGTTGCTTTTTTTTCTGAAACACTCAATATTATCATGGTAGTCTTAAGGGTGTTCTGAAGCATCTTATGCTGTTCACTTTCTTAAATCCATTTATTAAATTGAATGTTGTTGAGCATGAGGCTGACATTTGGTGATTCTCACGCAGTTTCTAATAGCTGCAGGGTGCTCATTTTTGGAAGCAGTTTTATGATGCTACAAAATGTCTTCTCTGCTTTTGCTGGCACATATCATACCATATAGCTGAAGCAGAGCTGTCAGGACGGCATGTCTCTATTTAGCAGACCATTGTTTGTCATTGAACTGATATTCTTGGAGTTTTTTCAACTGTAGCATTGTTGCCAATGGTTAAAATTTCAAAGCTTCATAAATGACTGTGCACAGGAAGATTAATCCAGCTGGCAAACCTTCTACTTTTAAGATTTTTGTAAAAGTCATCAACAGGGGAGCCAATAATTTTCACTCTCTGATGAAGTCTTCATTATGGAACATATGAAACCTTGTTATAATGTGGATGGCTTTGACATTATATATGCAGTTATGTGCTTGCACTTCTAATAGCACTCATACAATGGGAACTGAGCACCACAAAGAGCTACTGAAAGTAAGGTAACTTAATTTTCTCAGTATTCATACAGTGTGCAGGTTTAGTAAGGGTCTCTCATGTTATTTACAATGTCTTTGTTTGTCAGATACTTCTTATTTTTATTCCCTGGTATATAAAACCTGGCAAATGTCAGCACTTGTAACTATCAGCTTTCAATAAACACAATCTACAGGGATGTGAGTCGTGTAGGACACGAAAAGAGTAGGTCGCTTTATAATGAGCAGCTGCAAAGGGAGGACAAGTTAGCTTAAAACACTTTCTGTGTTTGTCAGGTTTAATTTGAGGTTTTGACTGTGCACAGATTCAGAAATACTTGTCACAGGTGGTCAAGACATGCTAGGAAAGAACTACAGTGAATAATAAGGCTTTTGTGCTATAATGGTATCATAACACCTGAAGCAGCCGTGGTAGCTGTTGTTTCATCATTCTTCAGCACTGATTTTATTATTTTGAAATGCAATTATTACAACTTTGACCTGTTAGTGGATTCTGTGATATTGAAGAAATGCTAAATGCTAATAACGTATTTTTTGTCCCCGTCCCTTCTCTTTTTTTTTTTTTTTTTTTTTTTTTTTTTTTTTTGCTTTCTAGTCCACATTGCAATAGACTTAGGTTCATCTAACTTGAGGTGTAGCCAATTATCAGCATAACCCTGCTGATAAAGCACTCCTGGACGGCTGCACTGGGGGCGGGGGGAAGCAAAACAAAACAACAAAAAACAATTGGTCAATGCTGCTAAAAGAAGCTATATTTCCTTTTTCTTTTTATAGAACTTTTGCCAATCTTCACAGCTCTCCAAAAAGAAATTTCGTATTCAGAAAAACAAATTAAGGTTTCCTTCAGAGAAACAGATTGATACAGTCATTAAGTCACTGCCAGACAGGACCTGATCCTTATCCTTTCATATACATTAAGCACGATCTTACCTGCAGCAGTCCCAAACAAGTGGTATTACTCAGAGCACATCTATCCATGCTGCTCACACAAACTACTTGGACCTTCCTTCTAACATTTGCAATGTATCCCTATTTTAGTACTAGATTCATTATTCCTAACATTTTCAGCCTCAGGTGGTCGGGGTTTTTTCCTTCTTTTTTTTTTCTTAAAGGTATGATTTTATGCTCTCAGCCCCTCCTACAGCTTGCACATGACTTCTTTGCTTTTTGGATAAAGGAAATCAGAGCCTGAATGTTCCCCCTGCATGAGCAATGAGCAGAATCACTTATATGTTGCCCACTTTTATGTACACGTTAAGATGGCTGTTGCCTCTTTTACAGGTGTATCTTGTCCTGTTCAGATGTTCTTTCCTTTGGTACCTTGTGTGACATGAAAAATCCTGACCAAATAAATTTTAATTTTGAGAAGCTTTTTCACTTCTCCTAGGCAAGTCTAGCTCCCTCTTTGATGTGTTATATTCACCGAAGTGTGATGCAGCTTTGAAAAATTTCATATTTTCTCTTCCAAAATTGTCCTTTAACTACAAAGTCATTGATGTTGGTTGTACCTGGGAATTCCACAAACAACTTCAGCCCTCTCTGAACGTGCATCTGCGTAGCCAGCTAGTGATTTGGAATGGCTTCGGTTCAACACAGCTAGTTAGGGAGAGACAGAACAGAGCCGGCATCCTCACGCGGCTGTAGTCGTAAATCATCATACTACCTGGCATTGACAAATTGGTCTTGGCCTGGAGCATCTGGGAGTTTTGTGAGAATCCTGGCCAGGGTAGGGCTAAACCATTAACAGCAGGCATCCTGGGATATGCTTTCAAACTTCTGGATAGAGGTGGATATGTAAACAATATGCTTTGTGGGCAAATTTCCAGGAAAATCTATTGAAATTTTTAATCTGTCTTCAATTACTTTTCCCTGGAATTTTCTTTCAGTTCAGTTGCTATCTTTGTTGTCCAAATGAGCATGAGCAAGGTGGATCTCGGATGATAATCGGGCTCATCTGTCAGCAGTGATATGAGAAAAATAGCAGGCCAATTGCAATTTAGTGCACAAAACATCACTGTTAAAGGGTAACCAGTTCATCAAACTTTGCTGAAAATGATGAGGCTTTCTAGTAGTAATTTAGACTAGTAGCTGGAAAACGGTTCTAATCGGACTCCAAGGCTGAGTAGCTGTCACATATGGTAAATCTCCACAGAGACTGAAAATTAGCTGAAAATTAATGAGCTTCTAATTTTGAGACTGATGTCTCTTGAATATGTCTCTTGAATATGTCTCCTTTTTTCTCAGAGATTTCCCCCGTATCCCTCCTCTCCCCCTCCTCGGTCTTACTCTTTCCTTTACAAAATTTCCTTATCTCATAGGCAGTCACTGAAGCACTTTGCTGTGCATGTGCCTGTGTGGTTATAATAGAGCTTAAACTGATTGGTATGAGCAGGCATTTAGGTATCTTAATCTAACAGCAAGTGATTGGCACAGCTGGAGAAGTGGGGGGACAATGGCCCCAGTAAGTTATTCTGTGAAAAAACGGCATCAACTTTGTACATAATAACGCATTCCTTACGAATCAGCGTCAATGAAATGCTGCTATCTGAACATTTTAATGTTTCTATTAGCTGCTAATCTTAGTCTTTTCACTTTAGCTTTTCCTTAGATTCTTTACTCCATCTTCCAGTCTTTTCTTCTGTCACAGTTTTTCCTTCTTTTTCTAACTTATGTCTTTCTGCTTTCCCCATTCTGCCTCCTCTCTAATACCCTTTTTCTTTGCTTTGTCTAGGATTCCCAACTCTCGTGCTACTCTCCAATACCAGTTTTTCCACTGTCTAATTTTCCAAGATCATTTGTTCCTCCATCTGCATTGCTAATGCCAACTTCACTACTTTAAATATGTCATTCTAATACGTGAATAGCTAAATCTCTGAGCATGCACATGGCAAACTAGATGTCTACAGGAAAATGAAGAGAATCAAATTCACTTGACTGCTAAAGTGACTGATAGCCCTGTTTTATCATCTACCTGATTTCTGCTTGTTACAAAATGTTAAAGGATTTTCTACACCTGTATGTAGGTGTATAACCATCAGAGAGGAATTAGCAATTTGCTACTAACGTGCTAGCTCCTTAAGAAGTTCTTGCAGGAAAGCATCAATCCTTTGGAGAGGTGGGGGGCAGAGGAGGCTGGCAATGCCTCTTTCTTTTTTGTAATCTCCATGGTGCTGTTACAGAAAGATTTTGAACTGCTTACAGTGTTATTGGCTGGGTAGTGTAAGAAGTGAGTACAGTAAAATAGTGTTCTTTTTCCACATTAAAGTATTATGAGTCCACTTTGACATAAAATCCATAAAGCTTATGGATTTGGGGAGCTCTGAATCATTAATAGCACAATGGCTTGTTTGTGGAATAAATATAAGGGAAGGATGAAGTGGAAATTAAATGTAATTGAAAAGGAAGTGAATTTTTGCAAAGACAGTATACCTTACCAGTATGGTTTAGTCTACTGGTTTAACTGTAAAGGAGAGAAAATTAGGATCATTTTTTAATCCAGGTGATTTCAAGTGCAGCTGCAAGTGTTGTTCTCATCTCCTGACAGAATCAGCAGGCCAATTATCCCCATTTTGGGGCACTGCTTTTATTTCGGCTGGTGACCACATGACAGTTGGGTCTCTGAGAGTACCATGACTATGAGCAGGGCCATGCAGGGAGTGGAGGTGTTATGGGGACAGCCTACAGGGTGCTGGGTGTGCTTCTATATATTGACTGCTTGATTGCCCCTCTTGGGGAGGGGGGAAGTGAATGCAAACTTCCCTGTGTTCTGTGTGACACTGAGACAGTAAATGCTAGGGTTTGGGTTTGTTTCATTTAAATTCTACACCCCTCTGTGGTTTGCCTGGAAAAAAGCAGCTTCTGCAGGTCCCCATCAATGTCTCCGGTGTGTTTTGCCTGTATCTGTAAAGCTGGATATGGTGGAAAAGCCTCAAAGCAACTTCTCCCTTCCTTCATGTTGCTCACAGAGAGGCAGCCAAGGTAAGCCTGTAGAACAAGGAGGGGAAGAAGATACTGGCTTTTGGGGGTCTGAGAGGCTGTCAGGGGCTTGGAAAAAAGGAAACTTTGGACCTCCTTCTCTTTGTCCCATATGCCAGATTATTTTTTTTACCCCCAGTGACACCTTTTCTTAATTCCATGGTTTTTTTGTCTCAATTTCTGTGAGTTATGGAAAAGTTTCACCTTTTGATTTTCATTGCTTGTGATGCTGAAAAGTAAGCCTACTTCCTGGTGCAAAGATAACAAAATACGTTTTGGTATAGACTTGCCATGTTCTCATTTTCCATCTTCAAGCATAAGCTTATGGTTTCTGTATAGACTGGAACCACAAAATTGCACTGACAGTTTCTGGGGTGCTCTCATCCTCTGACTCCGCTAGCTAGGAATTTAGAGATTTCACAAGGAAATCTCTTTTTCTATGAAGTGTTTAAATAATCTGCCAAAATATTATATGTAAGTAGGTAGAGGGATTTTTTTTTTCCGTTTGTTTTCTAGGGAGTTGCACTAGCTGAAGTTGAAGAATAGATTAATTTGTTGCTGGTATTAGTTGTTACACCAATTCTCTCATTCTAACCCTTCTGAGAAGTCCAAACAACTCTTCATGCGTGTATATTCCAAATTGCTTGGCAAGTGTTTTCTATTGACACCAAACTAGTGAAACGGCTTGTAACTTGTCTCATAGCCTAGATTACAGACTGGCAGCATTGTATGCAAGGCTAGAGAAGTTACACAAGTAGGCAGCTGATATTCACAGCATCACTTACTGATAATAGAACATTAATCATCAAAATGGAGGGATCAGGAGTTTTTATAATGTGTAAAATGACATCTGGCATCCATACTTGTTTGGTTTTGAGCATTTCGTGACCAAGCACAGACAATTAGACCAATGACATTGGTGTTGAGAACAAGGATTATACTGGGTCTCTCAAGCTGGAAAATGTGGCATTACTCTACATTATTAAAATGGTTGTATTACTTATTTAAAAAATATTAATTCTGTCTAATACATACCAAGTCTGAATAATATATGAATACACCAGCATTTTACAAAGATCCACAGACAGATGGGTAAAGTATGCAATAAACACTCTTCCTCTCTTGTTACTGTGTTCTCAAGACTATAACAAAAGCATGTTGAAAAGAGTCCTCACAACCTAAGACTTATAATTTATCAAAGGAATGTTCATAGAAGCAGGTTTCGTGAACCAATAAAGCAATCCATGGATGTGTGAATTATAGAATTACCTATTAAATGAAAAAATAAATGCCAGAGCTTTGGGGGACATTGTGTTTGGTGTCATTGTCTGATAAATTTGTTTTAAAATGTAAAAGGATTAAAAATTATCATTACTTAGGCTAGGATTAGTAATAAATAAGCAAAAGCTTTTTTGCTAAAGCCCTAGGTGAACAATGGCACTTGAAAATGAAACACTGGCAAAATGCCCATCTCCTCTGGGAAAAGCCCGAAGAGCCAGCAGTTTCTCTTTGTAAGCAAACAGCCTACAGAACACAAGTGTCTTCCTGATGCATTAAGAGCATCTCAACATAGCATGCTTTTTGTGTATTTTTGTGATTACTTGTTTAATTGTAAGTAATGGTTAAATTTACAGAGGCGAATGCAAGGATAGTATGTTTTTTTCCATCTGCTCTTTGAGGGTCATATGTTTACATCTAAACTAATTTTTCCCTCATCTGTGTGTATGTGGCTTTGCTTTTTTAATTTCCTTTCCAAATGTGTCTCGCAAGAATGAAAAGACCAAAATGTGACCACAGACTTAAAGAACAGATTTTTTTCTCACACATGTTTTTAATTTTTTTAATATATGTCTTACTGGAAGCAGACACATTCCAGCACGCACGCACACGCAGCAGAATTTTCCTACTGCAGTAGTGCTGGCATGAGATACTCGCATGTTCCTCATAATGATCTGCTGGTGTGGATGAGGTGGGGAAGGTTGACACATCAAAATAAATACAATGCCAAATTCAGTATTTTACGTACAAAACAGGTAAATGTTGATCATCCTGTGTTGTTCAACAGAATTTAACTTGGGATTGTGATTTGCATCCAGTTCTAAGTTAGCTTTTTGTGCAGAGGTGGGTTTTGTAAAATCATGTCTTTAATTAGTTATGAAAATGCCTGAAAGGCCATTTTATCCCCACTTCTAAAAGACCAGTGACACCATAGCATGTGTGAACATGGCAACGAGTTTCTAGAGTGCTCCCATATGGCAGCCCAGTTTCACCAGTATGTGTCACTGGCATTTAAAACCTGTGTGATTAAAGACATCGGTTGCACCCATCCTCTGCTATTTATACCTGGTGTTGTTTAAAAGAAACACACGTTTAAGAGTTTAAAGACCAGGTCCAGACTCCCTCCAGGAGCTGGAGACCGGAGGAAGGAGCCACCCGGCCCTGTAGCTCCCATTGCCCACTCCAGGCCACAAGCCCCAAGGGAGCCCACTGCACACACACTGTTGGTGGCCATGGGCAACGTGCCGTGCTAGACCATTGGGCCAGACCGAGCTAGGAGCAGCAGCAGGAGGAGATTGCTTTATCATCTCAGGGCTGTAAGGCAGGAGAAGCTGGCTTAGCATTGCATGGCTAAACCATCACCCTGGGGGCAGGAACTGCTGGGTTGCTGTGCTCAGGCCAGCAGTGAGTCCTTGGGGGAAGGACCCCCCCAACCACAGCAGCACATGATGGGCTGCCACACAGGGCACATTGGTGGAAATCTGTTATTCTGCTCAGAGCAGGAGCTGGGATACAGAAGTGGCGTGTCTAGTTTCTTATGTGGAAATGCAAGTCAAAGTTTTCAAACCTGTTTGATTTTTCCAAAAAAAAAAAAAAAAAAAGCGGTTTTGTTTCCACCTCCCGCAGGATGCTGAGCACCTGCTAGCGCTGAAGAATCACCCACAAGAGTAACCAAAGAGGTCTGGCTTTAATGGTTAGGATCTGGTTTGGGGAAAGGCTGCATTTATTTCTACAAGGAAAAAGAGGCTCTTGGGAGGCTTCTGCTTGTGACTTGCATACAGAAGTGGGGATATGCTGCCTTGGTGTACAAAGTGGCTTGTGCTAGGGATCTGGATTAGGTCCATCGGCACTGGTAACTGCATCGCAGACCAGTGATTCCCTGTCCTTGGGATCAAGTGATGCAGAGCAGTTATGTCTGTGCCACTCTGCACCAGCCTCCTGTAGAGCTGCTTGGCTTCCCATGGCATCCCCACAGTGCTGAAACCTTAATATTTTCTGCAAGTTTCTTCTTGAGTTTAAAATGTCTGAAATAAAGTGAGAACTGTGAGATACCATGAATGTCTTTATAGCGTGAAACTGAGGTACGTCATGGGAGCCATGGGATGTAGGAGGGAGCAGAAGTGCTTGGAACAGTGATGAGGGTATGTTTCAGAGGGAGTTTTGTTTGTATTGCTTAACCTTGAAATGGAACATAGTAGCAATATATTTAGATTATCCCTACAGCAAAAATAACAATTTAAAACCTCCCTGAAGTCAAAATATGTCTTTTTCTAAACCTGTGTTGACAGACAGAAAGCTGCATTAACCTCCTGGCTGTGAGCAGCCCTCCAAGGGGTGTCCAGCAGCTCTGCTGTAATAGCCTGAACGCAACAGTGCTTCAGCCACTGGTGCTCCCGCTTCCTGAAATTGCTCCTATTTTAAGCCATCAATTTACAGATTTAAAACTCGCTGACTTTGTAATGGACACACGTACTCCCCAAAGATAGCGTTTTCAGATAGGAGAGCTCATCAAGTGTCTGGGCCCTACACACCTGGTAGCATCAATGGGCGAATGCATAATGACAGATTTTGGATTAGCTCTTAATCTGGGTTTTACCCAGGAGCAGCTTCCTTGGTGCTTAAGCTACCCCAAACCAAGGAACAAGCAAAATTCTTTTTGCATTCCAGGAAAATGGGTAGATCTCTTCTCTGTGGCACATTTGTAGTTTCTAAGGAACAACTCCGTGGGATGCTGCCATTACACTCAAGGAAGCAAATTTGGATTTTCCTCGGATCCTATGGATTCAGATAAGATTTTAACACAGTGCTTATTGTTTTTGTTCAGTTCAAACAGTTGGGTTTTGGTGGTGGTTGGGATTTTTTAATGGAACAGAATAATTTCTGTGTTTATAGTCTGTATTTTATATCTAATGCTTTTGGTGCTAAGTATGCATTCTGTGTGTTTTACAGTGCCTGCCCCCAACACACACACTCCACATATGTTTCCTCTCCTGATTTGAATAGAAACCTAACACCGCAAATGAAGAATGCTGAACTACTGTTTCACAAGCTGTCATTTAAGTGATAGATGGTAAATTGGAATTTTGCCATGCAAATTAGTTAATGCTCAGATGAAGACAGTGTTTAACTATTCAAATAAGATCTCATTTTTGATCAGCTGTTTCAGCTTATATCTCCAGTGAAGCAGACAACTAGCTTTCAACCGGAGCAGACAAGTAGAACTCCACAAAATCATCAACTGTGTTCACTTAGTACCATTTCAGTAGATCAAGTGATGTTCGAACAGCAGTGATCTGTAGCTATCAGCTGGAAACAGCCATGGATGCTGATCCTTCAGGAAAAAAAAAAAAAAAAAAAAAAGTGATAGTTGGCAGTATTTTGAAAGAAGAATTTACATCTCTGGAATCCACTACATCCAGAAATGTAAAAATTCAGCAAACTCACAGTGTGACCTTTCTTTTAACTAAAACATATGTAAAATTCACACACAAAGAATAGTATATTTAGAATCTTAGTGGCAGCCAGGAATGATTCCTATAGCAAAGTTTCCTAAGCTTGCATTTTACATGTGTATAACCTTTCTTTAAGCAGCTTGCTACTGCTTTTGTTCACAGGAGACCTTTGAAATCTGGGAGGAAGAAAGCCCCTTGGCTATACAAAATGGCCTGTCTTTACCTGATAAAACTCTATGCCATTATACATTTATAGTACTTCATTTCAACTTATTTTGCTTGGATTCCTTAGGGTAATTTTGGCAACCTGTCAAATAACTGAGAAGAAGCCATCTACAGAGCCAGTCCCACTCCCTCACCAGGAGACCTGCAGCAGCCTTACTTACCCCTGGGAGGTACCAAAGTCACCGTAAGGGCAGGGGGAAAGGAGAGCATCTTTCCCACTGCAGAGCTTCCCCACAGCCCTTTGCCACAGCCTCCTCAAAAGAAGTGCCACAGTCTTTTGGAGGTGAGGAATAATTACAGGTGAATTTAACTGTATCTGGGTCCTCACAGTTACTCTTAACCATTTATGTATGCCTTTGTTATGGGCCAGAACAACAGTTGCTTTGCCAGCTAAGGCACTTGATCCTGTAGTGCAGGTGATATTAATATGTGCTGTGAGTTCATAGTACAATGCAAGTGATATAGACGATGGGGAGTATCGCAACATTGTTATGCTATTTCAAAAAAAGAGGGCGTAGAAAAAAGGGTGGCTCTCCACTACAAAAAATGAAATCTGGCCACCTATGCCTGCAACAGTGTAAGTGCCCTCATCCATTTGACACTGAGGGTGACATTTTCATCATCAATGCTTCTTTTTTCAGCCTGCTCAAAAAACATGCAGATTTTCCCTTGAGAGGTTTGTCTGCATATGTCTTATAAAAAATTTGAAAATACTGCCCACAGTAGACACAGCTGATCTTCTCTTAGGTCCCTCAAGAGAACATCATAAAGGCTATACCTAGTTAGATACTGCCTGTCACAGGGGCAGAAGGACCAGCCTGACCCACTTGCTCTTCCTTGGACGATGAGGTGTGCTGGCTGCCTCAGCTACTGCCAGGGTGAACAAGCTAAACAGATTTCTGAAGGGGTAGAGTGCTGTACTTTCCAAAAGAACCAGTGGGGAACTGGGGCAGAAGAAAGAAACCTGGGGCTGAGATGTCCATGAGTTGTCAGAGCGGTGGGAGGAGGAAGGCAGAGAGCAGGGCAAGCACCAGAAGAAAAAACTTACAGAAGCTGTGGTGGGTAATGAATGCTGGAATCAGCTCTAGGTTTTGGAAGCCACAATGGAGAGGGTGGAGGCAAAGCAGATAGACCAGACAAAACTAGAGATGTTCAAAGGGAACACTGAACTCCATTTAAAGAGGAAAGCTGTCAGTTTAGTGATACAGTTAGCAATCCTAGTACTGTCCATTGAACAATTCTTTTAATGTAGTTTTGTATGTATATGTATGGAACGGGCCATTTTCCTGTTCCCGAAGGCGTATTCTAATCATGTTCCATTCTTACCAGCACCTACACTGCTTAGGACATCTGCTGGAAGTGATGTAGGTAACCAACTTGGTTTGGGCTAGCCTGGCATTTCTCCCAGTGTTCTGACTTAAAGCTGAAATGTGCTGCTATCTTTTGCAAGATGTTCACAAAGCAACTCTGTGCAAGAGGAGATGGTACAGTGTGCCACCATTTGAAATCTCTTTACAATGCTTTTCCATTAAAACAACAAACCTTGGCAGCGACCATCTACTGTGTTCTGATTTGCAGCCAGCCAATTGTATCACATAGAATGCACTTGATTAGCAAGGACGCAAGTTCAAGGCACTGCTGTCTGCCTTTGTGTACTGCTAATTGTGCCTTAGGAGGCACGTACTTTTGTCTTCCCTTCTGTGTGTTTATCTCCTTCGCTGGTTTTGTTACTCCCTGCTACATGCAGCTCCCTTGCAAACATTATTTTAGCAGTGATCAAGCAGTGTTCTGAGTGCTTTCTAAAACACCAGATATTAAGACTCCAGTTGCCTCAGTCTTTCAGTGTGACCTTAAGTCATGAGAGTAGATCCGACGGTTTCAGCGGGAAGACCTGCAAGAGTGCAAATTGCTCCAGTGAGACAGGGCTTGGTAAACCGTATTCTATTTTCGTGGCTTACCAGATGGAAGAGTTACTGTAAGGTCTGTAATCAGAAGGGCAGGCATGCCAGCTATAATGGAGATGAAAACAACAGGATGGCCTTCAGCATGGGCTAACCATCCAAGCATGACCAAATGACCCTGCTGAATGTTTACACTGCATGCTGAGGCCCACAGGAGCAGCCTGGCTTCTTTTGCTCTAAAAGCATAAATCGCCCTGCCCGGTGTGGTACGTCACCCTGCAGAGTGACGCACACACCGCGGCTCAGTAAAGAGGAGGCTTGCCGTGATTCAGCAAATACACACAACTGCACAGAACTACACACAAATACTACACACAAAACCACACAAAGTACATACCACACACACACACGAAGAGTGGTCCGTGGTTGCCGCTATTGCATCTCATGAGCTATTTCCAGATCATAACATGTTAGAAATGATGTCTGATCTAGTGAGTCATAATAGGTACAGAAATTAGGTTTCAGTTTGAAATTGTAATACAAACTTCACAGTTTCAGGGCAGCTCTAGATGAAAGACTTTCCCACTATAATGCTTTCTCTCGTGATGAAATCATAATGAAGATACATTTCTCATAGCACAGACATTTTTATACTTAACAGAGTGAGTGCCACAAAGCACAAGATTGTATTTTCATTTTCATGTAATCTCAGTAAAAGAGAGATTATAGATTATGAAGAACAAAACACATATATGTAGTGAATGTAAACAAAATTCAGGAAAACACTGAAAGATTTTCAATTTATAGATATGATTTACTGAATCAAGGGGTCTAAGATTCCGCATTGAGAGTCCTATAAATAAAACAAATCATTACAGGTCTTCAGGTTTGCTCTTTATATAATCTATTCCATGAAAAGACATGTATTTTCCCAAAATTATTTTAAATGTCTGTTTTCCTGCTCTGCTGTCTCATGGTGTGACATGTCACATGAGGAGATTTTGGTTTTGCAGTGGGAACTCTGTTTTTAACTTCACTTAAGCATGTGCAAGACTTTCTGGTTTAGACTCAATTCTCCTGCCTGTAAATAAGTTTTAAGTATTAAATAGTCTTAATCAAAACTGTATTTTCAACAGAAGGTCCCTGGCCATCTTTTCCTTTACGTCTACTCATATTATACTACAGTGGCCCCAAAGCCTGACTGGTGACTGCCATACGAAAATATGATAACAATAATAATTGTCATTTATGCATTTGATCCCCTGTGAAACCTTTTGTTAGTCTTTATCCCTGCTGTAGCACTGCAATGGGAATGCAAAAGCTAGAGCTTCTAGGAGGAGTAGAAACTAATTTTTGCAATAGCCAGAGAAGTGCAGTGACAGTGGGATGTAGCTGGGAGAAGTGGTACAAGTGGTTGGCAGTGGTGCTCTCTCTGTGGGGTGTGGTTGCTGCTGAGTTACTCCTCCTTGCAGTTACTCCTGACCGGAGATGTATTTCTGAGACACTGTCTGACCCACAGGGTTTTGTCTTCTTCCTCCTGTCCTGCAACACCAAGTACAATATTCATTGATTTCCACAAAATAGTCAGGGTGGGATTTAGCTATAGATGAGAGGGTTTTTTAAATATCTGCCCATTGTTTTGTCTACTTACTTTTGTATCCTGTCCTGTCCTATCCTATCCTTAAAGTGATGTAAACATTAAATAATGTTCTCTACATGTGATGTAGGTTACATGACATGGACTTGAAGGGTGGACCGGAACAATCTGTTTACGTTCACTATGTGCACTTACTCTATTACCATGATCAAATCTGTTCCTGCTTGCTTTGGTGCTCTGACATCCAGCCAGTACAGCGGAGTCAGATGCAAACTTGATCCAACCATAAGCGACCTCATTCAGCAAGGGAGAGGGTAGCTTGTTTGACATCAAACAGGCATTATGTTTCTACATTCGTTTCTCTTCAGTAGCAGGAATTAGTGGAACCCCAAAGCAGTTCAGTTTTGCTTCCTTTTGTGCTGCTTTTCTTCCTCAGTTGCTGCACTTCAGGAAAGAGCAGTGTGAGTCTGAAAATCTTATTTAAAAGAATGAAGTTAGCACCACTATTAAAGACACCATAGAGCTTTCAGGTGAAAGCATACGCTGCCTGAAAATTATATGCAGCAAATAATTCAGCTGCTGATTCCTTTCTTTATCCATGGCACCTTTCTTTTGTCTTCAGCAGTGAGAATGCTGTAGAGTATGAAGTTTTTCTTTTGTTTGTGGCTGCCTTCTACACCATTTTTCTTTCATGTTGGCATATCCAAGCAGAACAAGTCTGCAAACAAAGGAGAGGAATAGATTGGATGTTTTGGGTTTTAAGCTAAAAGTTTTCAGAAGCCCCAAGTATCATAAATAACCTAATTTTAGGATCAAATCTGACCTCGGTTTATACCATTGAAAGGTTAAGTCAATTTATTTAGGCTATCTTCTGCTATATTTGATTTCAGAGGTATTTTCTCTACTGATGGACGTGACACACTTCTCCATTTTATCTAGTGTTTCTTATAAAGACTGTAGTAGTATGATCAATTGTCACTAGAAATAACTTTGAATTTTCTCATTACTGCAAGACATTAAGTTGCCAGGGTATGATTTACTTTAGCAAGTTGCTTTTATGTCATCTATATTTCAGAAAATCTGTGACTTGTTTGAATTTCCATTTCCCTGGCAATGTATCTGTGGTTATAGTGAAACAAAGAAAGAATTGACTAACACACTGGAAGCATTAGGCATTTGAAGCTGCCCTGTTAGACAAATACAACAGCAGCACACTGCACCACATGAAAGCAAAGCAACCACCTGGAAGAGAAGGAAAGAAGAGCTTAGGCTATTAGCACAGACTTTGAAAACATTTAGTCAACAAAATACTCTTCTCTACTTGGACCGCAGAAATAAGGAATGACACAAAAGTGAAAAAAAATAGAATATGCAACTATCCTAAAAGTCTGAAAATATGCAATTTATTTCTTCTGGCCTCTTAATCTGATCTAACTTTTGTTGACTTACTGGCAACTAGAGTTTCCCCTTATGCAGCTTGATTAATATGTGCAGTGAATAGCTATGCAAGAGTCCAGCC
The DNA here is from genome assembly GCF_017639655.2 of Falco naumanni. Lineage (NCBI taxonomy): Eukaryota > Metazoa > Chordata > Aves > Falconiformes > Falconidae > Falco > Falco naumanni. The sequence continues at coordinate 109,839,920 of NC_054055.1, forward strand.
ACACTCACGGTGTAGCATACATCATATGTTCCTCCATAGTAGCTGCACTGTGGAGTCCTTGTGCTTCTATACGCGAGAGGAGGGACTGAAACATGAAGCTGGTAGCAACTGGTGTGCCTACCGCGTCAGGGACATGATATTGAGCTCCGTTCACACAAGGGTAAAATGCAGTAGTGTAGCAGAAGGGAGATGGGATTGGTGTTATTCACATCAACAAACAACTCTAGGAAAACAGAAGTTTGAAGTGAGTTATTTCTGGTATTAAACTTGGACCTCAGTATCTGCCGAAAGGATATTCCTCCTGAGAAAACCTATTGCTGATTGTCAGACCAAGTACACGCTGTTGCTAGACGGTCTGGTACGTTTCCTTGGGCACCTTCTTCAGCATCACAGCAGCAAAGCAGGCCTGCCTGGCTGCCTGGAGGAGGCGTCCCTCCAGGCTAGGCACGTGTGAAACTTCTGCAGTGCTTGCTGTCCCTTCTGGAAGGGGTGCAGTGATTTCAGTCACTGGGCAAGAGAGATTTGGCTGCAGAAGTAGTTTAAAAGGGCAGTGTCCTTCCTGGGACCCAAAGATATTTTCATGGCAGGTTCATATTTAAGAAATAGGCAGGAGTTGCCTAGTGGCAGCTGGGGCAGAACACCCATAGAATGTCTCATGCCTGTGAGGGCATGAACGCCTCCAGGCTTGCTGGAAAGTCCTGGCCAGGAGCACTGCAGAGAGGTGGGCAGAGGCAGCCCTTCTGCTGATGCGTGGTGGGATGCAGCACCTGTCTGAAACAGTGATAAATGGATTAAAAGACTTTCTTTTCAGAGTCATTTTCAGAAAGAGGAGCTCAAATACTGTCAGGTTTCTGTGACTACTTAGCAATTAACTCAGTAATGAATTTTCCTATCTATTTCTGTGATACTTGCCTATCTTCTTTATTTTACCAGCCAAAGAGTTTAAGTCCAAACCCAAAAGCAGCATCCTTTACCATGTGAGCAAGGCCCAGTTTAAAACCACCTAACAGTTCTTTCCAGGTATTTTAAGAATAGTCATAGCATTTAGGATTCATAGGCAAGCAAACTTTGTCATCAACATATAGAGCAATTGTAATAAAGTAGAAACCTCCTGGAACACTTTCTTAACTACCTGTTCCCATTGTACCCTTAATTGCGTTTTAGGTACCTTGAAGACAAATGGACTACTCTGGATGCTGCTTGCATAGCGACACTTTCCCCTATAGCTACAGGAGAAAATGTCTTTCTGTAACTAGTCTCCGTTTTGGTGAGACTGCACAGCTACATGTCCAAATAGATATGTAACCTCGATGAAATTAGTAACTGAATGATGAAAGGATACTCAGTGGTGCTGTATGTCCAGAAGAACAGATCTGATCTGTGCCTTTGTCCTGGCACTCTGATAAATGGGCAATGTAGCTATTGGAACAAACAAATCTTTCATTCTGAAACACATCCAGACATGAAGGGGGAAGCTACACTTTCGGGTTTCTTTCTGACATGCAACTGGGATCTGGTGATCCTTACCCAGGAACGAGGACTGCAGGGTTTAAGATGGAGCAACACCTACTGCACAGTGTGGACAGAGAATATTTGTGCCTATCCTGGAGCTGTACAAATAGACCTGCCAAAAGAGTGCCTGGGATAGTGCAATATCTTAATATGTTTCACTTTTTGAGTCTATCTGCTTTTTATTTTCTCTCTGCCACTTGGATTTTTCACATAAATACCACTTAGAAAATAAAAGCTCTCTATATATACAATAATTTGAGGTGCTAATATGGCCCTGAACAGTTATTTTGTAATGTACATTTTTAAATATTTAAACAGGCTGAAAGACTGTGATACTTTGATGACTCTCTGGACTTATCTAGTTTGCCTGAAATATGGCCAAAGGAACAATTTAGAAATATTTTGGGAAAAATTCAGCTATACAAAGAAGATTAGAGTGTTATGGTAGTTAAATATGGAAGAGTCTTGCAGAATATGAAAACAGTGCATAGGCCTCATATGTCGTTCATGAGAAGCTTCGGATGCTGTAAAATGCAGGACAGTGAGTGAGTCACCTACAGAAGTTAATAGGAAATACCGCTCTTGGATAGGACATAATTAATACACAGCCTTTTTTTCTCCTTCATACCCTTCAAAAATCCCTTCCAGAGTGAAAGTTTCGTCTTTTTAAAACTAATAAGGGTTTAAGACTGTTTTGTGGAAGACTGGCATGGGTGCGCTTTTTGTACAGGCACTGGCTGATAAGGAGGCTCAGGACACTATTCAGCATCCCTTATCTGAGAGGATCTGAACCCAGGCTTCCCAGGAGAGTGCCCTAATTAGCACTCTGCAGGCTAGCCAGCCCAGGCTGAGGTTTCACACGCCCATTACCTTTTGTTGGAGCTACTCTGATGTCTGTCAGATTTTATGTTTACAGAACTTATGTTTAAGCATGCGTACACGTCCTGACCATCAGGCCAGCTGGTTAAGATGGCAGACTGCCGTCTCATATTAAGGCACGTAGGGGATTCTTCTGTTGGACAGTTTGGGTTGCATGGGTTTGCAGTGCTATTAGGGCTAGGTATGGGTTTAGAGGACCTAAAGTAGGCCTAAATCTTCTTTAATTCCCTGTAGGACTTAGTCTTTAGTGCATATTCTTGAGGTTCTCCCAAGAAGACCTTTTTTTTTTTTTTTTTTTTTTTTTTTAGCTGATTAAGAATATTAGGCAAAGAAACATTACCTACAGGTTTATTATAAAATCCTGACTGTGCAGTAAAGATGCAGCTGCTTGCAATTCATCACCTAACTTTGCTTAAGTTCTCTTAGTGGGTGGCTTTAATAGTCACATTTCTGCCAGCAGATGTAACACTCCTTGCATTTATATACAGTATTTAAATATATATATATATATATAACTGCATAAAGGATACAGTTTTTTATGTCTGTTGTGCTTTGTTGTTTTTTCCTTTGTTAGCTAAAAGCTGCATAAATCTGAAAGCTTTTGTCCACCTACTAAATGGAGCTCTCATTTTGTGGTCTGCTCATAGAAAACCTTATTGACATCAGGGAGGTTTCGTGCTTACTGAGGCCTGCCTGCGCAGATTAAATTGTCTACGCCCTGATTCAGTAAGGCCATTTAAGTGCATGCTTAAGTCCATCTCCCCTCACTAATATCCTTACGCATGAGGTATGTTCTGTTGATTCTAGCAGAGTTGAACAAAGCCTTCAAATCAGCCATATGCTAAAGCGCTTTGCTGATGAGAGTGTAACAAATCAGATGATAAAAACTGAAGCTACTGACACAACCTTGTGAATCAGAGCCTGCTTCTCCAACCTAGGTTTTGAAATCTGAAAAAAATAATTCATCGGTTATCCCATCATTCTAGTAATAATTTGCTCAGATCTTTTCTGCTGAATGGCAACACTTGAAAAATGAAAGAAAATAATTCTTCTTACTTTTGCCTCTGTGACTTACATTATTTGTGAAAACTCCCACGCTATGTTTCAAAATGATTTCTCTCTACATGGCTGAACCAAGAGAGTCTGCTGCTCAGTCAGTTGAAAGTAATGTGGAAAAAACCTCATTCTTTTGCTTACAGTAAGTCTGAATCTCTGACCATAGTAGTAGATTCTACAAATGATGAGCTACATCCTTATTTTGGTTAGTTATAAAAAAGGAGTTGCTTGCAGAAGCAAAATTGGTCATATTTTTGCTTTAAGCAATAAGTTACATTCCTTTTGCAGCCCTTGCTTATTTAGCACAGCTACAAAATAAAGCTAAAACACTCTTGGGAGGGTAATGAGAAATACACTTAAAAGTGCAAGCTTCTTCTTTCCTTTTAGTGCTACACAGATGCAAACAGGAGCTTCAGAGAGCTTGACTGATAAAGGCCTTCATCTTGACCAGAAATGAACCATTTGTGATGAAGCTTGAGAATATTTTTATTGTTTGTGGTCATTCAGTTTCTCACTTCATTTAAAAAAAAATAATTACCAATTATCTTTGGATGAAGCATTTTCAGTATAGATTCTGATTTACTTGGAAATCAACCCCAAACTTAATTTCTCGGATTTTCTTTATGGATTTTCTTTTGTTATTCAATACAACACACTAATGATTATTAATACCACCTGGGAGAAGGAGATTATGCAACAGTAGAGCTGCATGATGTCCATACACTAGATGTGTGTTAATTCACCATGCAGCTGTCCAAAAAAAAAAAAAAAGAAAAAAGAAACACAAACTCAGAAACAGGGCATATGGATATGTATATGGAAGGGAGGAGGGCAGTAATGAACATTGTTTGAACTAGAAATAACATAAACCTGTCGACATCTATGTCTGCTTCTGCTGCATAGTAACTACAGTACGACCAGATGCGATCAGTAGTTTCTTGGTATAGAGCATTTGCACTCTTCAACTACCTGCAACATTTTTTGTCAAGTCTCTCACTCCGTACTTCTTGTACAAAATAAAAATGCAACTCAGCCGCAACTTCTACAATAGCAATGTACAATAAGTAATAAGCATTGTGCAGCGTTTCTGTTGTCAGAAAAAAACAGTTATTGTCATGCAGCCTTAGTTTTAAAGTCTCAGAACAGATGGCCATACTTCGAAATCATGAGTATTCTCCACAGACAAAGAGCTTTTGTCCAAATGGATCTGATTGCAGAATCAGGGCCTATATATATGGAAATACAAACTTGTGCAATATTACACAACAGGGTCTGTTGATAAACAGGGAGTGCAGGAACAGAACGGAGCTGCCACTGTCTAGGTGTCTTTGTGAATACGCCTTGAAGAGTCTGAAAAGCTTGGTTTTCTTCCAATATAGTCTCCTCAACCAGAGAAAAGTCATCTTGTGAGCTAAAAGTTACACAAGAAGTCTTGCTGAGGAATTTTCTCTTCTCAAAATCAGCTCAATTCTGTCAGAATCTGACTTACAAAATTAAGGCTATAAAAATTACAAAGAATATAATCTTGAGATTATAAATATGAGGGGTTTATGCAAAAAAAGAATACTATTGCTTTTCAAATTTATACATTCTGGACTTCAGTGAATAATATTTCTTTTTTATTACCACCTTTTCATTTTGATTAAAGAAACCATTATTCACAGTGAAAATCAAGTTTTCCTGAGTATGGTTTCCCCAGGTTTATTAGGGAATTAGAAATTACCTAAATTTTTAAATCTCTACAGAAGACTATAGAGGTTTTTGGTGAGGTTTTGTTTGTTTATTTGTTTGTTGTTCTGTAAAACAGGGATCAAGAAGGAAACGTGGTGAAATATTTGGAGAGAGAGGGAATAGGAACTGGTGAAAAACAAGGCGGGAATACCAAACTGGCTAAATTGGGACTGACTGGCTGAGGCAACTGCGTAGTTAACATTGCTATTACAGCACTCCTTTTGTTTTCCTTGATTTCTCTTAAACGTATCATAAATCAGTGAAATTTTGGGCTTACAGTTCCTTTTGCAACTGTCTATCATAATAAGACACTGATCTTGATTTAAAACTTCTGAGTAAAAACACGTAAGAAATTACTTGATTTACGGTTCTTGTTAAGTTCCTAACCAACATCAAAATGAAAGGGAGGAAGTGTGAATAAAAAATGTTAGAAGGTATTACAGGGCAGACTTCTTTGGATGGATGAAGAAAACAAATGAGCTGTTTTGTCTGGATATTAAGTTGTAGAACTGCAAGAAGCAGAATGACAAGTCAGTTTAAAGTTTTATACAACTTCACAAAGTATTTGTGAACAGTAGGTTGCATGCTTGTGCCCATTCTTACTCAGAAAAGCACATAAATACCTGGTAATTTTTTTGTCATGTTCATAATGCTGTGAACACCATATACTTCAAATACTGGCCTTTAGTGATATGCAGATTTCAGATGAACGTACGACTTGGGACTCAGCTGAAGAAAAAAGACAAGCTATGAACCATGAATCATTTATCTTTATTTTTGTCATTCATCATTGACAGTCTAGCACCACCGGCATAATTTTTCATGTCTCATTTCCAGTCTTTTATGGCCTATGCAGGCAGACTCGCCCAAACTTGTGACTACTTCCAAATGATACTGTGGAGCTTAGAAACATTTTGCAAAAAAGTTCATAGGCACAGAATGACAGTGAACATTTTCAGTTATTTTTATAGCACAGAGAACAATTTCCATACTTTTGGGAATGACTGGCAGAATCTGTTATGATCTTCCTATAGGACAGCATTCTGTAGACTTCTAACACTTTGTCAAAAGAACTGAAGTCCGTCCTTGTCCTGTGAAAAACGTTTGAGAATTTACTGCTTTTTAGTGATGGCAATCTAAATAGGATTTGTTAGCCTAGCCTTATTTCAGGAAGGCAGTCCTTAAAGTGTCAATGCACCAGATGTCCTACTGGAAAAAGAATAAAAAAGAATAAAAATGACCGTGGGATCTGAGTCAGTGGCTATTCAGCATCAGGCAGTTAATTTGATTGAAAGCTATTAATATGATCTCATTAGAAGCATTAGAAGAAACAACTTCCATTATTAGATCTCTAGTTTTTCACAAGGGCTATGGCTAGGTAAGAGATACTTTTTTCCACTCCTGCATTTATTAAAATCTTCACTGAACACTTATTTCTATATTTAGGTGATGGTATCACAGCTCATTACCAGTGAACAAATTAGTTTGAATCAGAATCCAATCTACCTGGCATTCAAGGGAATAAGGGTGCGTGGGAAGTGTTCTCGGTGTTGTTGTGCAAGGGGGGCACCTGCCCTTCACCAGAGCAAGTCAGTAAGGGACAGGAGAGAACTAATGATGTACTGTTTTGCCCGCTGACCTGCCATGTGGACATTTTGAAGAGAGATGTTGTTGGGTTTTTTTCTCACTGATGTGAACTTTTCCTCTTCCAGCTCTCTTCCTTAACATTTTCTGGATCAATCAAACCCTTTCTGTTGACTCAGAGCAAATATTTCGATCCTATGCAGGGAATCCTTAATTAATGCTAACCAGCAGTGGTAAAGACATGTATGTAGGTGCTCTGACAAAGCTGTAGGAAGCTTTGCAGCCTGAAGCTGAGGTAGTTCAGAAGTAGGAGACACCAGTTCATTGACTTCAGTCTTGGGGCACTGACATTTCAGCATGTCTGTCTCTGGGGTCACTCATCATTGCTGAGAGAGTTATTTTCATTTCTCTTGTCCCAAATAAACATGTTATTACCTCACACCATCTAGGACAGCTGTAGCAAGGGGATTGTTGTGAGAGACAGTGAAACATGGTGGCTTGGGCCTGCCAGGATCAGCAGATATGGGTCCAAGCAGATGAAAAAAATGACCTTTGAAGGCTCCCATTTCCTCCGTGATTGCCCCAACCACAGTACTTACAAAAGGTGAGTCCCAGGCCTTATAGTTTTTACAGGCAATTTGTGTGTGTGTGTCTGTGAAATCCAGTAGAAACCTTTTGATGGATTTGACCCAGTTTTGCGAGTATTTTTCAGGTCAGCTGAACCTGTTCTTTTTTGATGAATAAATCATTTGTCTATATTCGTCTGCTCTGCTCTAATGGGGTGAACAACTGATGGTGGTGAGGTGATGTATAACGTTCATCCATCTTGCTAGATGGTCAGAATAACAGCTAAGGAGTTAATTGAGGTAGATGTACCCCAGCAGTGCATCTACTCCAACCACTGCAGCTTCACCCCTGAGCAAAGGGAAAGGAGAGAACAGTTGAGGGCTGCTGAATGTTTTGGAGCCTTTAGAGATTTCCTCAAGACTGAGTAAGATTCTTCCCCAGGATTTTCTCAGTCTAAGCCAGCTGTCAGATATGCCATAGAAAATAATCAGAGGCCAGACATTCTGAATTTTTAATTATTTGGATAACGAATCAAAGGAAATGGGATTTCTCTTTGGAGTAGTGCTTCTCTCTTAATTGATAAAAAACCCCATGTAATTCAGTCTTGCAATGAATAAGGCATTTGCTAAAAGCTGACAAATTTTTAAATATTCTGTTCTTAGATAAGTCGTTGTGCATTGGCAGATCATCTCAACTGAGCAATGATTTTCTCTTCTGAGCTTTTGCATTTCTTTGACCTTTAAATTTTGGGATTCCAAAAATCCTGGCAGAAAAAAATGCAGAAAAATGCTGATTTTTTTCCACTTAGTTCCAATTAACTGTGACTGGAATAAGGACTTAGCCAAGACCTGAGGCAAAAACAAAAGAAAAACTGGAAAGTAGGCACAATCAATGTTTGTTGTTTTCCTAAACCAGGCTTTTATTTAAACTGAATATGTGGTGTTATTGACACTTACATCTTACATATCCACAAACTTGAAATTGTTATGAAGATGTTTAGGTCTTATCACACCTTTACAGTTACAGTGTAATGATGCATATAATGCAGTGATGTACAATGCAGATGGATTAGTCCTAGAATGGATGGAGTAGTATTATGATAACACAGTGGGTTTTATGCTAAGCAAGGTGTGAAACTATCATGTTAAAGATGATTTATAATTTTATTTTTTTTTTGCAAGTGCTGCCTGTTAGGTAATGTCATGTCAAAATAAGTTTGTAAAAGAAAAATAACAACAGCAGCAATCTTGATGATAAGAATTCTCTTAGAAGGCTAAAGGTATTTTGTTAACTAAACCAAGTAAACTACCCATATTGTATTTGATTGCCTGTTGGTTTGTGCTTCTTATTTGCTCAGGAGGGACTAGGGTAATAGCTAAAAAAAAAAAAAAAAACAACCCCAAAAAACCCCATCTAATTGAATGTTGATTTTCATAGTTTTTTGGGTTTGATTAAACTATTACTGTAGTAAAAAGGGTTGATTTTTTCATGCTGTCCTCTCACAAAAGTGTGGGGAGGTTTTATGCCCAAATCTTAATATAGGACATTTTCAAGCCACACAGAAAGGGAAAATTACAATAAATTGTGGTAACAGTGTCACCGATGTTGTGTTTTATGATCTTTTTTATTTGTATTTCAATGGGATCCAGAGATCTGATTTAAGGACAGCACTGTGGGAAGCATTGAGTGAACACATGGCAGGAAATAGACATTGTCCAAAATAGAGCTTACGATCTAAATAAAAATGTCTATAAAGAAGTGAATTGAGTAGCCACAGGCCAAGCACCAGGCTTTCTGGTTTCCATTTCTGTCCTCTGACTCACATCACCTTCTGCAGTACACACCTCATATCTGCCCTGACTAATTTCTTCTGGGAGCGTGAAATCATCTGTGCATTACACAAGTGATTCAACCGTGGCGTATTTCTCTGATTTCCTTCAAAATAATTTCGATGTGATTACCCAAGCATGTAAAATGGTCAATAAGTAGAACATAGAAAATGTAGTTTCTGATACAAAATTCAGTTGTTCCAGTGATTATGAATAAACTGGTTGTGAAATAAAATTATTTAGGTTTCTCTTGAGGACAGAGCCAAAGTAAAACAATTAGCAGCATTCCAGAGAATACAGAGTTTGGAACATGTGAAGAATGGGAATTAGTTGTTGATGTTTCAGGAGCAATTGCTCCCAGGGACCTCATATCTCTTAAATCAGCTAGAAGACCATCTGCTCCAGAGGATTTATCAATTACTATATTCCTGCTAAAGGAGTTTTAGGCATTCAGTTATACTTCCCTCTGCCTCCTTTTTGCTAAAAAGGTTTCTAGTGTGTCCATTACTCCATGAAAAATGTTCATAACAAAGCTCCAGCTGAAGTGTAGCTTGCTGTGTCATCAGCTATCCAAATGCAGGCTCCATTTGCAACGATTCCAAAATCGATTGTGTCTGAAATATAAAATATACAAAACCCCAAAACTGTTGTGACCTAAAAAACTACCACATTGCTTTTGCTTTTTATCTTGTGTTAGTCAGTGGTACAAGGAAAACAGGGCCAGCTCCTTGATTCGGTGCCTGGCTTATAATTCTTAGGAAGACAGGAAAATGTCTGTTTTCAAGCATCTGCTTTCATAATAATCTCTGAAGCTTTTCTTCAAAACTTCTGCCCCAAAATTATTTCAGCCCACAATTATCAGATTCTACATTCTTAGAAACTTACTTAAGTTGGACTCGTGGCCTCTTGCCAGTATTGAGTATTATAGGTCATATACCTGGGTTATAAAGATCATCTTTACATCTTACAATGAGATCCCAGGGAACTAGGGACACTGGTCAATGATGAAAGCAAAGTCTAAAAGTTACTTATTACTTAAAACATATATTTTATATATATATATATATTATTTATATTATATTTTATATATATATATATATATATATGGTTTCTGCATGGAATTGTTACATCAAAATCTTTGCTATAAACACTTCATCTTTAGGATGTTTCACTTTCATCAGAGTTTTTTGTACTTGATCACACTCCTGTGGCTTTTCTAGCAGAACGGCATGTATCCCTCCGTGCTCCTTGGATCTGGGTTTACTGCAGCAGATCACTGGAGCTCTGGACTCTACCAGAAAATCCAGAGCCATCTGGGTTTGTCTTTGCGGTTGGATGATTTCATCCTAACCGATGTTGCTGGTTGTTTTCTGCTAAAAACCATTTCTATTTATTAGGAAATGCGTGTTAGACAGTTTGACACTAGAATTTGGCACATGTCTTTGGGTTACCTTGGCCAAAGTGATTTATAGCTCTTTGTTCATGACCAGCATCCATTAGTGGAAAATGCTGTCCAAGTGAAATCCCATGAGGGAGGAGCACAATGGGGGACTGTTAGGAGCTATCTGCACAGCCAGTGCCCCAGCCACCACAGAGTGCAGTGACAATTACCTGATAGCTTTCCCCTGGCTGTGCAGCCACACAGTCAGGGACCTGTAAAATTCTGTTCCTATGCTATTTTGCCTTCCTGAATTTTCAGAGATGGATAGGATTCAGTCATCAGCACTGAATAGCTGCTCTGCAGAGGGAGTGAGCCAGATTATGGACTGCAACCTGATACTGTTCCAGCCATTAGCACCTGATCCTCACGTAGTCCTATTAAAACTTCTTAATGTAGTAAGCATGAGTAAGCATATCATTATCTGATCCTGGTTGAGCATGAAGCTTTCGCATCTGATGGCATCTCTCATTTAGTGGAAATGAATGCTTTGTCCTGAACGGTAAATATTAGACAAGTGAGGGAGAGAAAGGAGCAGTAAATGGTCTTCCTGACTGTAGGCTGAAGAGAATGCTTGGATCATAGCCTCTTTACCCTGTGGTAAAGCACTTTGTAAATAATATAGGAGATAAACTAAATTACAGGAGCATGGGGAGTTAAGAATGAAAACAGACCATCTGAATAGGTGTGCATTACAGTAAGTACTGCTTGCTAACTTTGAGACAAGCTTGGTCAAGACTGTCTTTATATTTCCCCTGTTTCATCACTACTGTCAAAATTCCAGAAACACTGGAATTAATTCAATCTATTATAATGGAGTTTTCTCCTGCAAAATTGTGAAGCTAAGTAGACTGATGCCTTGCCTACCTCACTGGGAAAGTTTCTGATGTGATAAGGACACTTTGCTGGGATAGCTACTGGGCCTTCGAAATAAAGAGGCACGAGGTAAACATTAACATCACTGTTGTCAGTTCTATGTCAAGTTATTAGTCTGAAAATATAGCTACTAAGGAGCATCTGTGTAAAATCTGTTAATTTATGAAGTCTGTGGGTTTGGGTTTTTTTGTTTGGTTCATTTTGGTCATTTTGCTTTGTGGTTTTTTTTTTTTGGAGGGGGGTTGTTTGTTTGTGGGGTTTTTTTTGGTTTTTTATTTATTTATTTGGAGATGTCTTAGCAAAAAAATGATTTGATCCCAACCCCTTTGATCCTCTTCCCTGTTCGACTGCTTTACTAATCAAAATCAAGCTGGTTTCCAATTTAGTTTCTGAAGATACATTGGTATTTTGGAACCATGGTAGTTGTTCTTTTACCCACAAGACACAGAATTTAAAGACAGACCTAAGAGATTTAGCACAACTGATGTATCAAGCAAGAAACAAAAATGTTAACTTCTTATCCCCCTTCTCTTCTGGGCAAACCTTTTAGGCCGTAACCCTGGCCAGCTTTCCTTCTATTCAGACATTTACATTAGTATCAAAATATGTGTGTGCATAATAATTTTAATGCAGAAATATTTTAACAAGGAAAACGATTCAGAAAAGTAGTAGAAGAATCACTTAAGTATCCATATTTTGATTTTTTTTTCTAGAGTCTTTTATGTTTAAGAAAGCATGCTACAGTTGGAAAAAAGTTTAAAAGGATGTTCTAATGTCTTTACCCTCAGTTCAGGGAAGCAGATACATATATGTAGATATATCTGCTCTTAACTGCAGGTGCTTTCCTAACTGATAAACTGTCTGTCACCTGTGTTCTAATACAATAAGAAAAGCATACACACAAATACTAAAAAATAACATTTTTTTCCTGTGCTGTGGTCAATAAAATCCTCTGTATATTGTAGTATGTATTTCCAGAATCTGACTTTGATGTCTGAAAATGTTTTAGCCTTCTCCAATACCTCTCTCTTCCCCTGCTCTTTCTGCAAGTATGTAAATATGCATTGACAATAATTCATCTTGGTGTTCATCTTAAAAAGCAACAGATTTATTTTTGGGGGAGCTTCATAGAACAAAGTTTAATTAAAAAGAGAAAAAAAACCCAGTTATGAAACCACACAGTCAATACTCAGTGCACAGTAAATACGTTTTGTGTGTGCATGAGAAAGGGAGAGAACAACTGGAATGGTTTCAAAAGGCCACCACATGAATAAAGGTGTCATCAAGGAACAGCAAATCACTTTGAGTACATTACGGGAATACTTCACCTTTCTCAGAAACACTAAGCACAGGCCATTTTCAAGAACCTCACCAGAACTTGTTAATCTTAATTATATGCCTTAGCCTACATGCTAAGAAGAGGGAATCTTTAGAAATGTTTGCAACTGATGGCAATCACAAAACATGAATACTTTGTACCTGAATTCTTTATAGCCTTTCTGTGTGATAGGCTCTTATACTTCCAGTGGAAGGTTAGTCTTTATTTTCAAATAATCTCAAGAAAGCTGTTATTACTACCACATACTGATACTTGGTGCCTATGTGACAGCATAAAAATTGCATGGGAGTTTTATGGTATGTTGTGGCAGAAAACATAATTTTAAGCACAATGGACGACCACTGTGTGTATCCTATTACTTTGGTATGCAATTAATAGAAAACCTTGTGCTGTGTCTTTGATTTAGTGAGTTGTAAGGCTTTGTAGTAGATAACTGGGTAGAAAAGCCTTCCCCATGAAGTCCTGCTATGAGTAGACGCAGTGGTAAATCTCACTTTTGTCAATGAAACCTATTTAGGAGGAAAGATTTATGTTAAACTGCTTTGTGCTTGTAGCCCCGCTCAAAACTATAACCAGGTTTCTCTCATTACCTACTTCTCACGTTAGAGTAGCTGTTGCTATCATAACCCCCCATTCCCTGCCCCCTTCCCCTTCACTGTCTATTGTCTGTTTTCACACTCCTTCTTGCTTTATAATCGCTCACTCACACTCATTTATCACTGGCTTACTCTGTCCTGCCTACACTATCTCCTATTTTTGTCATGGTGCACTGGTACATTACAAATACAATTAAACCTTTTACGATACCGCAGCTTTTGGCTAATGCATCCCAGCTTCAAGGTTGAAAGATTTCTGATATTACCACTGATATCAGTTCTTTCCCATTTATCGGCAGTGTCCGGACTAATGCAGAAGTGTTGCATTAATTAAAGGAAGCATCCAGTAATGCTGCTGTTTTTGCCAGTCTGACACTGAATTGGAGCTTGATGCCTGCTCATGTTTTAAGAGCCATTCATCACACATGTCATCCCAAAGCAGCCAGCTGTCTGAGAAAAGCCTCATTTGCATTTCATCAGCTACACTCTTCCTCTTCTCCCTACCTTTTGTACGGAGCTTTGGCTTTTTTTGAAAGAGCATAGTCTTCAAAAGCAGCTTAGCTAAAATTAGTATTCCATTTAGAAAGATGATTTTCTTTAGTTCAGAGGTCTTAGGATTGATCTGAGTGGGGAAAAAAAGTGTCATACAAACATAGCCACACAATCTGTCTGTATAAAGAAATTAATGTATTATGGGGGAAGACAAAGATTTTTACGATGAATGGACTACACCTCTATTAGCTCTGTACATTAAGCTGTTAGAATTAATAAAGCATTTCATTTATTTTGAAAGTTCCTTAAAGGGCATGGGATTTTTAAATCCCAGCAGCTCTGAATGATTCTGCATATTATGGATTTTGATTTTCTTTATTGTTAGACTGAAATTGTCTGTGTCAGGTTATATCGAAGCCATTTTAGGAGGCCAAAGAACATGTGAAACTGTCTCAGTGTACTGAAACCAGCCAGAGAAAAGAGAAGAAATGAAATTATATGCTCACACTTTCATTCAGTGACTGACTTGATGAACTCTAATTTTTGCTTTTGTTGCTGTACTGAATAGTGCAGAACCTGTAAACATATCATATAGCAAAACTGAAATCCAAATCTGTCTGGATATATCTTTATATATGAAATACAAACAGTTGTAAATGTAAGTGTATAGGTGGGGTTATCTGTCTTAACTTCAATTTTTGCACAGTGTCGGGACTTTTTCAGCAAAAAAACACCAAACCCAGTCTAAATTTGGCTCCTGCATCCCTTCATCTAAACAGCAACGACACAGTTGATGTAGTTCGACACATAGCTTCCTGTTTTAAAATAAGCTTTTTTCTGAACTGTAGAAGAAGATTTCTAAATCTTTTATTCCTTAAACCAGCACTAAAATCCTGTTCTCCCACACGGTGAATGAGAAGCATCGCACATAACCATTGTGATTGGAGTTGTTATCTGTCCACAATGGAGAGGGACAGGGGCACGCAGGTACGATAGGTGTCTCCAGCCAAATCTAATTTGAGGGGCAGATGCTGGGTGTGCTGGGCTGTGAGGTGGGCCTTGTCGTTTTGCTGTACTGACTGCAGAACTTGTCTTCTGCTCTCTGCGGGGGGCATAACTAACCTCCAGTCAAAACTAGTGTGCAGAGGGGTATTGATGTGCACCTGGATCACGTTCTGACTCTGCCTCTGAAAATGGTTGCTGTATGCATCTGGAAAGATCCCACAGCTTTACAAAATGAAATAACCTGGGCTAGATGCTTAATTATTAGAGAACTGAAGTCATGTCATGTGTATGTTACGTGCTGAGCTATTGGCCAAAACCCAATACTTACCTGAACCTAGGTAAATATTAGCCAACAAATACCTAACTTTAGGCATATGTACTTAAATACTGTTCATTTCAACAAGGTTTAGGAAGTGAGTGTTTTGCTGAATAGGTTGTATGGTTGAACTGTTAAAAAAGAAAATGTGTATTTGCATTGGCAGTACAAATGTTAACTTCTATTTATTCTGATTTTACTTATTTTAGCTGCCCCATTTGACATTGAATTTGAAATAGATGCATTTAATTTAAATCGTAGCAAAAGTTACTCTGAGTCAATTTCTAGTCCCAGCAGAAGCAAAGGAGAAGCATAAAAGGTCTCAAAAGTTTGACTTTGGAAGGGATCTGCAGTTCAGAGCAGCTTTGTGGTGGCTTTCTCTCCACTTGCTTGATCAGCTCACAGTGCAAATATAGGAATGGCATCTTGCTTCTCTCTTCTCCGCAAACATGGCTTACTTAATTCTGTCCCCATATTAGCCAGTGAAGCATTGGGACTGTATTAGACTGCCTTTGGGGGACCAGAGAAGAGACTGGCAGTGCAGTGATTTGTAGAGAGTAGAAGGTGTTGAAACAGCCATGGAGCATGTGCCATTCCTCCTTACTGTTGCTGCAGTCTGGTCATGCCCATAGCCCGGGACTCCTTTTGGAACTGTATTTATGCTGCATTTGAGCAGACTTGCAACAGGGACATCGTTTTGTAAGCAGGTGATGTACTCGTGTGCTTTGTCAGCTGTGGAAAAGGACCTCCACCTCAGCGACAGGCGAGCACTGGGCATCATCTCTGTTCCAGGCTATAGCAGGTTGGTGTATGTGATGCACAGGAACCTTTTTCCTGTAACTCCAGGAGTAATTTCAATTATTTTTTTCATCAAAAGCAAGAAATGAGCACAAGTTGCTTTTGTTTCTCTACGTGTGCCTGCACACATCTAGAAGATTTTATGTTTCTATTTCAGAATGAAAAAAAACCAAAAGAAACCTGTCTTATAGAGATTGATGATAGCTTATTATTCCTTTAAAGAATCATTTTTTTAGTCACTAGGACCCAGAGAGAGCATTTTTCTGTGATACGTACGGTTGCAGCCATGCCCTGTCTCATTCCTTCTTCTGCTACAATGCACCACAGCTGTTCTCTGTGACACCATGGCTGCTCCCACAATTTCCACCACGGGCCTGGAAAAAAACAGCAATAGTTGGCTTAGCTTTTGTAGGTGGTTAAAATATAATAATACATTTGTATCTGTTACTCTTTATATAGCTCCTTCACAGAGTTATTTAATATCACATTTGAGAGTGTCTAGCATAAAAGAACTTGAACATGCATTATAATACTTTCATGTTTCTTGTAATTTTTCAAATGACTGGCTTTAAATAGTATAGACATCAAGATTTTAAAATAAAATTTATTTCAGTTTCCTGGTTTTAGCATATTATTGACTATCTCACCAATACCTTTAAACTAACCATGTGTATATCTTTATTATGAAGTAGTAAAAAAGATCATCTTTGGGTTTTGACACCTGCTGTGAATTTAGAGCTTTTTCTGATTTTTTAAACCCAGTCATCTCACTGGGTGAATCACTTATCTATCCCCCAAATCATAAAACTTCTCCCTTGCTCTGACATGCCCTTGATTCACTTTACTTGTTATAGATTATTTTCTGCTAATGTGATTAGGGCTTTTATATAGGGATTATTACCAGAATCAGATCTGCTTTTAAATTCTTTAAAAGTTGTCTTCTCTTGTCTGATTTATCAGATGCACAATTATTAAACCTTTTTTTTCAGTCTCAGAGCAAAATATATATACACGCAACCTTATCTCTGTTTCCAGCTGGAAAATAGGAATTATTTGTAAAGTAATTAGGAAGGATTGATTCCTAATCAAATTAAAATACTTGGAAGCCATATTCTGTGAACCCAATTGTCATTTAAATAGCGTCTGAATTGGTACCTGAATAGACTAATAGTTCTGAAGGCAAAGCAATGATTTTGGTCCTTTATAAAGCAATGACATACAGAACTGAGCAAATACGTGACAGCAGCATCATGGTATATGAAGAGTTTACAGTCTATACCCAGACAAAGCGTAAGGGATTAGACTTTGTCTGAGAGACTGGGTGGAGACAGCCTGTTAGGGGGGGAAGAATGAGAGCAGTAACTTAGGGCACGGCCTGGAAAGCTGCTTTACATATAAAAGACAGGCAGGAGAGGGGGTGGGGGGGGTCTAGGGGGAAGGTGCCTGGCACAGAGACCTGCACCTGGGAGGGGATGGAGGGGTACCCGGCCTGGGAGGAGAGGCTGGCACAGGGTGGTGAGGAGAAAGACTGAGGAATGCCAGGGCACTGGCATGGATGTACCTTGTGCTGCAGGTTTCAGCATGAGGTGGTGTTGGTGGTGTGTTCCTGCTGCCTGAAGAGACGGCAGCCACTCCCAGAGCACCTAGTGTGAAAGCATCACAAGAAGGTTGTATGCACTCAGGGTACCGTATGTGATAGAGGAGGAAGAGGAAACTGTGGGTGGCCCCTGACGTGAGAAGGAGCTAGATCTTGGTCAGAACAGCTCACGTGTTTGCAATCCTACAGAAATATGATGTGTTCCCACCCAAGCCATTTTGTTGTGGGATGTGTGGCAATCAGAACTTGCGTGAGCACTGGGGAGGGGGAAATTTCCCCCTTAAAGTTAAGGATGGCTGTAAAAGTCACAAAGTGTTGGAACATCAGTGGAAGGTACAACAACCGAAAGTGAGTGTCCTGGTTTCAGCTGCGACAGAGTTAATTTTCTTCTTAGCAGCTGGTGCAGTGCTGTGTTTTGGATTTGGTGTGAGAACAATGTTGAGTGGACACTGATGGTTTTAGTTGTTACTGCGTGACGTTTATAGTAAATCAAGGACTTTTCGGTTCTCGGGCCATGCCAGCCAGAGGGCTGGGGGGGCATGGGGAATTGGGAGGGGACACAACCAGGACAAGTGACCTGAACTGGCCAAAGGGAAATTCCATACCATAGGACATCATGCTGGGTATATGAACTGGGGGAAGAAGAAGGGAGGAGGGGGTGATATATAACTTTGTGGCATTTGTCTTCCCAAGTAACTGTTACACGTGCTGGATCCCTGCTCTCCTGGGGATGGCTGAACTCCTGCCTGCCCATGGGAAGTGGGGAATGAATCCCTTGTTCCCTTGTTCTGCTGTGCTTGCATGCACGGCTTTTGCTTTACCTATTAAATGGTTCTTATCTCAACCCTCGAGTTCTACATTCCTTTCCGATCCTCCTCTTTTTTTTCTCTCTCTTTTTTTTTTTTTTTTTTTTTTTTTCCTGTTGTTTTTGTTCCCTACAGCATTGCCTGTCCTCCATGTCGTTTACTGCCAAGTAATGAGAGTAGCCTGGGCACTCAGGCAGCACACAAAGTATAAATGAGGAGTCTGAAGTAAGGTAGGAAGAGTACCTACACTGCAATGAGATGAACCAGAGAAGTACAGCGGCCAGGAAACCTACAAAAGGCCTACAACTGGTTTCTGTGCACAGCTCCTAAGGATCCTGTTTGGCTGAGGTCTGCAAGTTCTGTCTATATTTCTGTGCTTACCAGCTTTCTTCTGATAGCCGTACCCCATCCCATCCTCCTTCTGTCATCTTTCTCACCTTGGTTTCCTATAATCATATTTTGCTGGTTCTCCTCAGCATTCATTCTTTTCTGGTTCTTCAAGAAGACAACCGTATGAGGTGGAAGTAAATAGAAACATAGAAATACACAGAGAAGGCTTGCTGATTTTGGCCAAGGTCATTTGCCTTTAGGTATATCCTCGTGTAAGTTTTCTGTCTAAAGAAAACCTTTTAGATTTCAGTTCCTGATTGTGCAGTGTCTAAATGTGAAAGAAACTGTCGACAAAGAGGATTGGAAAGAATTATTTTTTGTGAATGGAACATTTGTGAATTAAATTGTCTTATTTTAAGACTTCTATTTCTGTTTACATGTAAATTTCATTCCAAATAAATTTTAGAAATTAAAACTTATATTAAACCATTAGGAATTTAACTACAACTCTGAATGATTGTCATGGAAATTTAGTTTCTTCATAATTACATTTGTTTCGGTAAAAGAAACAAGAATAGAAACTGAAAAAAAGCTCATCCATTTGACAAAACACAACAGTTGCTGTGACTGTTATAGGATTGTGGTCCAGACTGGTTAAAGCTCTGGAATAGTGAGATAATTTGCAAAGCAAAATGCATATGCAAATTAGTTGATCAAAATCACTACACTATTTTTCCTGGTGCATTAAGAAGGAAAAGGCAAGACCAACAGTAGCAAGATGTCAGAATATACATTATTATTGTTAATGTAATGTAATACTAAGCACAAGGAAAAAGAAATTTTCAGCACTCATGAGGCTATGGACAACAGTAATTTCAGTGACAATGCAGCATAACTGAGATTGCATCTGATGCACAAGGGAATAGGGACGACATTTATTCCATCTGACTTACATTATCTACTGTGTTGTCATCTGGACTTCTCTTGCAGACAACAGAGAGAAAATAGCTCTTGCAGGACAACAATTCAGGTTGCAGATGGCAGGTTGGATCTTACAACCCTTGCTTATTCTCAGTAGAATATTAGTAGCTATATGATTTCTAACAACCTGACAAATATTAGGTGTTAATTATTATTTGTTAGACTTTCACACCTTCATATATTATGTCCTGCAGTGTTTTCAGGATCTTACTACGAGAAAAACTTTTAACAAGCAGGAGGCCTATGCTCATGCAACATTTCTTATCTGCAATGAATAAATCACTGCTGAGATTAAGTCCTGTTAGGTGTCACTTTGAAACAAATGTTCATCCTATGTATATAAAAAAGCATGTCTAGATTCCTAAAATTTGCTAAAATCAATTAATGTTTGGCAGTATACCGACAGAAGAAGATTTTGTTTTATATCTGCACTAGTTCAAAGACATGGTAGGTCTTTATTGAAGTACCTTTGGCTTGACTTGTACATAGATTGAGGTATCTTATTGTGGGATTGAAACTGGTGCTGGAAAAGGACCAACGGAAAACAATGAAAATGGCCATTTTGAGTAACAGACATGTTGACTTTTTTTTTTGTCCAGTGCCTGTTCTCCTCTCCAGAAACAGAATATGGACAAGGAAATCCTGTCCTTTGTTTGCAGACTTAAATAGATAGCAGCAAATAAATAAATAAATAACAATAACACTTTATTAATAATAAAAAAAAAAAAACCCACAACAGTAGACATCCAGATCTCCACAAGTGGAAAAAATATAGCTGTTGCTGTTTGTAGCCTCTTCTAATGACAAACTTTCTGCTCTACTGTTTATTTAATATGTAGTATCAGCTCCTTAGAAAGAGCTCTTTGGAGTTGGACTTAGAATCTCTGTAAAACATTATATCTGTACGGAATTTTATAAACAGGATAAGATAATTTCTTATGCTGTAAACATGCCAAATGAATTAGCATTACTGACTGAAAGAATTCTAACGGTACAAAAAAGATGTGATTCAGTTCTCCAGAGAAAACCCAGGAAAGGAAGTGGCCATCAAGCCAGACTTCATCACAGAACGACTCTCATTAATTTTAAAAATCTGCTGACTTTTTGGAATGGTTACAGCAAATGACTTATGAAATGAAAAATCCTTTCCCAACCCAGTGAGCTTTTCAATCAATGTTCTTCATGATGTGCTGTTTGCTAGCTGTCTCAATTCAGCAACCCTAAAAATATTTAGCAATATAAATGTACATTTTAATAGCTTGCTGTGATCTCTCTTTTGATATCTGGCTTTCATAATCTGTCTTCATCCATCCACAATCTCTGGTGTCATCAGCCGAAAAGTCATTTTCTCTCAAGGGTTCACCTGAAGGCATCTGCAGTAGTGAGCTCCCTGCTAGCCCCCGCCTCTGTACTGCTCCACGTCCCCATCAGTCTCACCAAAAAGTTTTCTTTTTTTTTCTCTCTCTCTCGTGAAAAATATAATAACAATTTCTTCCTGTGCATACTCCATGCCCTGAGGAAAAGATTAAATTAAATTAAAACTTAAAAGAGGATTTGCCGATGGCTTAGATTTCTAGTTAAACTGCCTGAGCTACTAAAAGTAAGTTTACTGCAGGTTATTGTTCTTTGGGAAATGCATCGTTACTGCAAGTCTTTGCTAACAGACAGCTGAAGGAGAGGGCTTGTTTATTGACTGGCCGTTATGCCACTGGCTGACTAACTTTCCCACCTTTTTTCCACAGTCTACGCTTTTCTTCTTTCAATGGCAGAACCACTGAGACCTCCTGGGAAGCCAGCAGGTACTACCGCTCTGGGAAAGGGGTGCATTTTGCACAAGGAGTATTAAGCCACATGAGGCACACTCTTTATACAATTCACAGGAATCTCCAGTGCTAGGAAACTAGGTTTCTAATGTATTTCCTCTCTTTTCTTTACAGTTGATATAGAGGTGTTTGTCTCAGCCAAATGGTACAGTTGCCTAAAAGACACTGGTGTAACCCCCAGTATCATCCCCCAGCATCATACCTGCTGGTATTGAGGAGCAGCAGAGAAGAGCAAAGGGCCGTGCAGACACTGAATAGGCACGCACTGTACCGTGCACAAGGTCTGTAACAAAGCTGGCTGCTTCAGCATCAGCCTCTCTGCCCCTGACCGGCACTGCTCTGCATCCTGGCAGGGAGGGAGACGGAACTAAAGCACCTGCCTGTGCCGGCAGCCCTGGTGCTGTTTGCTCCCAGAACACCCAGAGCAGAGGTAGGTACTTCAGATACAAGTGGGTATGAGTCAGTTATAGCTTTAATTTTCTCTGGGAGTCTCTGTTTATTTTTCCGTAGGTTTTATGTCCAGTTGGAGAAAGATGCTGCAAAAGCTGTTGGAACAAGTTGTTGTGTAACATGCCGAGCGGTTTCTGATGTGTCTGAGTAGTTTGTACTTGGCTGGTACATATGCAGACTTCTGTCAGTCTCCTTGGCTTTGAAGGATATTTGAAGACCAAAACTCTCCTTGCCTCACAAGCTTCAAAGGTATTTCTGCCCTGGTAAAAAAATCAAAGCACATAGGGTTAGGCCAGTGAGTAATTCATAGCTAAACAATAATACAAATGTGTAGCACTTGTGTACGTGATAAATATTACCTTTCTCTACTAGGTAAATAAAATCGACCTGTAATGATTTTTTTGCAATGACTTACATCCTAGGCCATAATAAAAGAACAGGTTTCACTCTCTGTAATAAATATTAACTAAGAAAATCTGCAGCAATAGGGATTTTCAGAGAAGTTTCCCCAAAGTGAAGCAAGATGGTTTTTAAAACTTGTCCTACTGTTTCAGTTATTTAGGATATGAATGATAAAATTTTGAACAATAGCTACTTGATTGCATCTACCTGTAAGATACACACGAAGGACAAAAGAGGCATGGAACATTCAGGAATAAAGTGCAGAGGAGTTCATGCCTTTACAATTTGCTGGATAAAACCAAAGCAGAAGCCTCAAAGTCTGCACTTGTTAGTTAGTAAGAAGAGCCTGTTTGGAAGTATGGCTTGTAATAACATAATCCTTGCTATTAGTTTAGCATGAATGATGTTCATCTGTGGATTAAAGAGAAATGAGGAGAAACAGCAGGTTTTCAGAATTCCCAGCCTTGGCACCACCAATTACCTGTCTTGCTTATGTCCTGGGAGGTCTGGCAGTTTCCTAGCTATAACTCCTTTTAGGCAGCATCTCTGTGCTGGACCTGGGAAGAATCACTGTGCTACCTAAGGAACCTGCTGTGTGGGGAAGTCCTCATGCAACAAGCCCAGTCTAAAATGATGTTGAAGGTGGCATGAGAGGCAGCACAAAATGATGCCAATGAATCTGGGTCTTTGCTTTTTTCATGACAGCACTGGCTAGAGATTTTGTCAGCTAATCCAAAAATGGCATCCAACAGACTGAGCCAGTATTTGGGTGTAAGCCTTACAGAATGCTTTGAGATAATTTTATTCAAATTGCTTGGGGGTTTTTTCCTGTATCTTGTATATGAGCACACACAATAGCAAGGACTACATTTCCAAACCTTGAACTGCAGGTGTAACCTTGTTGAAAAACGTAAAACTTAATCCTGCTTACCTTTTCCTTGTTTCACAAGGGTGTTCTCTTAAAAAAGGACACAAATATAAAATAAGAAAAAAGGACCCTAGATATGGTTTGAAATGGTATCTTCACATCTTAAAAGAATTTTAAAGTATATTTCATGCCAAGAAAAGCATATACATTTGTCTCCTGGCTTTAGATGACAGATCCCTGTCTGAGTAAAATGTCACTCTATGCCAGAGTGACACACAGTCAGACACTGGGTGCCTTCTACCAAGGATTTTTAGGCTTCTCATTCTTTTAGGCACAAGTGAATCACAGCAGCACAAAGGTTAAACAAAGACTGTTTGAGTCTTCCTCCACAAATACCATGCAGCACTAGTGCCCTTTCGAAGCAATATCTATTTACATTAGTTCTTGTCAAAAATCCCCACTGGGTGTTGTGGGTTTTTTTAGGTGTTAACATTTTTTGTACCTTTCTATTCTCTTTTAAAATCCCCCAACTCCATATTTCAGTCCTCCCAGTCTTGCATTATGCTCACACATGTGTTACAGTAAACACATGCACTGTTTTGTCCAAAGTCTTCCAAATTCTTGCAGTCTCAGGAGAGGAACATGAAGATGGCCTCAGGAAAGAAATCATAAATAGGTGCATAGTTTGCACTTGTGACTGTATACTTTAATCTAATTGAGCATTCATGGAAAAAAAAATCTGCTTTATTACTTCCCATAAATCCAAGATAATTCTATTTAATGTTCCTTTAACTGACAAAAAGGGATAAACATAGCTAACTATAAACATGACATAAATAAAATCTAGCATTCCTCCCATTCCCCACCCACTGTCCCAGTTGGCTATTTTATCATATCACTTGATATAAAATTTAACAGTATGGTATATAAATGATCCTTTTTTATTCTTTTGCATAGTAATTGGCTGGTTTCCAGTAATAAAGAATAGTAAAGCTACAATTTATTCCAAATCATAAACATCTTTGTTTTATATGTGCTTCTTTGCTTTTATTGTGGAGAAAACAATACAGTGGCCAACAGAGATACACGAGCAGATTACAGTAGTTGTTTGAAAGGAACTAGAGCCGCTCAGATTCAGTCTGAATTTAGCTGACGTTGTGTCTTACTCCTTGGCTCAGGCAAGTAGCAGAGCTGCTAAAATGGTGACACAAATTGATGTTAATAAATTAGTACACTCATAAAAGGAGACTCCCCATGTTAGTGCTAACAGCACACCATTATACACAGCATAATGTAGTTTAAAAGGCACACTGATAAGTGGTTGTATTCAAATCCATTTCTGTGCCCTTTTGTGTTCTTATCTACCCTGGTC
Source organism: Falco naumanni (assembly GCF_017639655.2). Lineage (NCBI taxonomy): Eukaryota > Metazoa > Chordata > Aves > Falconiformes > Falconidae > Falco > Falco naumanni. The sequence continues at coordinate 109,864,567 of NC_054055.1, forward strand.
CAGCAGACAATCCAGCTTTTCACTAACCTTTGGCACTGCACCATCAGCAATAACCCATGCTCTCCTTTATATCCATATAGCTTCCATAATGAGCATCACCTGTGGTATGCCCCATCTGGACTTGCAGCATCAGCAAAACGTACCTGCTTGGGTGCCTGCCGGTGGCTCAGGGCCTGTGGGAACCTTTCGGCTTGCCCTAAAGCAATGCCAGGGAACCCAACCGGCTGAATACCTATCATCTCCAATGAGTGAGCTGAGCCTTGGCCTCTAATCCTTGTAATTGTTGCCTTAATAAAAGGAAATAACCAAATGGGATCCTGACTGACAAAGACTGGCTATGCTGCTTCTAGCAAAACTATCAGGTTGCTTGAATACGTGATAAATTCTTTATTTGAATCAATGAGATTACTGTGGCAGCATCTCAGTTTTTAAATCATTGATTTCCTTGAAATGTTAATTTTTAAGGTGGTTTTTTTTTTGTAATTGTATGTAAATTCCTTTTACACATCTTAAGGTGTATTTTTACTGAAACTGGAGGCATTTTCCTGTTAGGAATTTATATATATTTATCAGTAGATATGAATGCATACATTCATATATATGTCAATAACTTTGAATTGTAGCAGCTTTATAAGGGAATAAGTGGGCTTGTAATTGTTTTAAAATAATAGTGGCAATAGTTAATTATGAACAGCGCTTTGAAAAGGATAGGTTTTGTAGAGCTATAGGCAGAATACCGAAATAGAAATACATACAGAAATGTCATTCCAGTTGTCTGAACTGAGCGCTTCTCAGTCCTCCTTTCCTTGTTTTTTTTATTTTATTTTTGTTGTTGTTTGTTTTGTTTCGTTTCAGAAGACAAACCTAGCTAAGAAGTTAATAAATATGTATTCTTGAAGCAAGGGTCAGTTTAGCATCAAGACTGTTATATTCAGTTATAAACTTAGATAATGTCAGGGTTTCCAGGATGAAGGCACACACTCTTCTGAAAACAGAGAAGCCTCCAAAATAAAAGCTTTTTGTTGCCGAATTGATATGTTGAAAGAAGTAGAATTCAAGTCAAGAAATGTCCCAGACTAAAGACAATGTTTCTAGTAGTAGAAATACAAGAAGATTACTAGGGCTATAGAACAAAACCCTTCTGTTTCACAGCACAATTTACAATAAAGCAGGTAATATTATTTTCTCTTTCAGAAGTCCACGAAGACAGACAACAAAGAAATAATGTATTTTGAACTGTCAGATATGCTTACCATATTTTAGCATCTCATTTGTTTATGTCTGACATCTGATTTTGCTCTGGACTTTTGCAGATAAATATATGTATGGTTTGAAAATATTGCCTTTTTATAAGAGGAAAACATTCAGTTATGTGATGAAGTAGCCGATAACATAGGCAGAATATTCTGACTCTTGAAATTGAGTGGCTGGTAATACTCCATAAGTTGTTACCCTGCTCTAGATATCCTTTATTTTCTGTGGGAGGAAAGGAACAAGCTGGCATGTTACAAGTATCACATTAACTACTACCTATTGATTCATAGTAATATATGCATATTGAGGAAAAGACATACCAGAAGAAACTTTGTGAACGTGATAATTTAAAATCTTTTATTAACTAAAGGAACTTGCTACCTTACAACTCAGAGTCTTGGACATTACTTAGCTGAGAACATAGACAATAATACCAGGATTAATATGCCACCCACCAGTGTTAAGGATTAATACGGCAATGGTTTGGTTGCCCCATACTGGCACAAAGTAATTCTGCCTAGCAGGAAAACAGACCTCTTTTACCTAATGCGCTCATCAGCGAGGCAATTTATATAGCTTCAGTCTTTGCCCCTGTCTTGTGAGCGCAGGAGTTGGGGCTGCTAATTATTTTATAGACATTTAAAAAAAAAAAAAAAAAAGCCTCAGGTTAGATCACTTTATTTTCTCATCTTTTAAAATCACTTGACAGTTTTTTAAAAGGTGCAGGAGAGATATATAAAAAAAAAAAAATTACCCATAAAATGCAGCTGTGTTGTGTCTCAAGACCAGCAGCATTGCTATAGTGCAGGGAGATGTCCATGTACCACGTGCATTTCAGAAAAATCTCCTGAAATGTGGGGAAAATAGGGGTTGTCTAGAAAAGAAAGGTAATGACAAAGAAAATACATAGAGGCAAGTCAAGACTCTAGGCCTGTTGTAAATTACTCTGGCTGTCCTATGGTCAGCGATGTTATGTAGCTTAGCTCAACAGTATTTTGCCCAAAATAAGTAAAATGCTTTGGATTTAACTGGTCACAGGAATCAATCTGGATCACAATCAGCTGCTACAATTTAATTGCTATGGTTTAGCCCCTTCTCTTTCAGGTGGGATCTTACAGACATCAGAGGCATCACATGTGGGTGAATGCAGCCACAGAGAAGCTGTGATAGGATGAGAGTTGAAGTGAGATTCAGAACTCATTGCTTTCCTTTCCTTGGTTAAAATTTGGAATTACAGGGTTTGGGCTGAGTCCTTACGTCCTTCAGAAATAGGAGAATCGGAGCTGTTTACACATGCTGCATGTGCGGTCGCAGTGGGTCTCCAAATGCTGCCGGTGGCACGTGTATAGCAGAGCTGGGTGAAGCTGGGTGCCTGCTGAGCTCCCTGGAGAAGGAGGCAATGCCGAGGTGAGTGTGAGCACTCGTGATAAACAGGGCAGGAGGCAGGTTCATAAGCTGCTACAGGGATTTTCTTCTCTCTTTTGTTAAAAGAACAGAAATTTGTTGCTTTTACAAAGATCTGCTTCCTCGGCCCTTAGTGATTCGTAAGGAGCCTCCTCCTTAGGCATGAGATTTCTTCTGTGGGAGAAGAGTCCAAGAGTAGAAGGAACAGGAAAGTGTCGTATAAGCTGGGGGTGTGCAAAAATTGCAGGGTTCCAGTGTTGTTGTTGTTTTAATTATTCAAATAAACATGAGACATAAATTATCTTGACAGTGCCTGCTGGCCACCTGCCTAGCCAAATGTTGGAGAAAATATGTATGATATACAAAGAAGAAATATGTTTGAAAATTATGTTATACTCTTCTAGTAACCCTTAACCACTACCAGCATTCAGTTAGTAGTTGGAAAGAGATTTCTTTCTGAACTATTGAATGGGATTTTGAAACAGTGACCATATTATCTAAGGATGGTTAAAGGACTATTCTGTATATAATCTTGGCCTTACTAAAGGCAGCGGGAATATTTCTTCTCTTCCCTCACTTGTTATTTTTTTTGAAAGAAGCTAAATAAAAGAAACTATTCTTATTATGCTTAGTAAGTTCAATGAGAGCTTTACTGGAGGTGCTTTTATCCTTAATAAATAAAATAATTTCCTTAGTTAAACAAAGCCGTTCAGTTGAAAATTAGCAACAGATTTAGAACTAATAATTTTGTGGTTGTTACATATTTATTTCTTTTCACCACTTCACTATATATGTTGGCTCAAGACAATGAGTGGCTTTGTTAGTCCTAACAAGTCTCCACACCCTGGTCTTCTGAGCTCCTTCTTGCTTGCATCAGGCTTTTAGTCTCACTGGTATCAGTCATCCAGTATGTTTTCACTGACCAGGGAACGGGTCCCTTCTCGAAGCGCTGCTTGTTACCATCTTATCCTCTGTCAGCTCATAAAACTGCCTGCTCATGCTGGAAAAATGGAGGATTTCTGCGGTACAGCTTAAGCAACGGTGGCATATAGTAAAACAACAGTGTGACCTTCAGCCACAATAGGTTTCTTTTGAGTTGAATAGCCTGACACCTGGTGATGGTTTTCAGCCAAATAAGTAGTGATGTGTCTTCCAAAACGGGGGTAATCCTATATTTTAATAATGAATATCAGTAAAGAACCTTGTCTGTCTATCCTATCAATGCTGGAAGGAGAAGAAAAAGGAGGCCAGAGTGGAGGAGAGAAGCTTTAAGGGGAAATGGTTTAAAGACTTAAGTTAATTCCATAGTCATTAAATGGCAAAGATTTCTAGTGTTAACCATGAGCATATATTTACCTACGAGAGATGCATGAGAGTAAAAATAAGTTGAGGTGGTGTTAGAATAAGCTGCTCAGAAGTAAATAGCTTTTGGACCTCTCTTTTTAAATATTAAAATTCCTCTCAGTTGTGTTTGAAATGTTTATTGAGAGAGAAAAAATTGTAGCCTGTTCCAATCTTTTCCCCAGCTGAGATACAAATTTGCTTATAACCTTATTGTTATCATGAAATTAATAATCATGGTGACAGCAGAGAACAGTTGGAGTGTGTGGCTCTCATTTCTGCTAGATTCAGAATCCCACTAATGATTTCAATCAGCTCTTTTCTTCCCCTCTCTTCTTCTGGAGTCATGTCAGATGCACGCGACCTCTCACAGCACATTAAGCCTAATGTGGGATCGAGCGCGTGTAGAGCACTGCCCAATGTCAAAGCTCTTTAGGAGTTTTTTGAATTAAACTCTTACATTCACTGTTTGGTGGAATTTAAAAAAAAACAAACCCTACTGAAAAAAAGAGAGTGAGAACCAGTTTCTTCCCAAGGGCTTTACCACCTAGGTGTCTGCATGCAGCCAGCAGGTACAGCAGGTGCCTGACAGCAATGTGAGCAGGAGTCAGGGCTTCTGACTCTGAGGACACTTCAGAGGACTCTGATCCCACTTGGCTTCACAACACATTTGATCAAAACTGTTTCATGAAAACTCATAAATAAGTTGGAAAATAAAAGGAAGACAGGCTGGAGCCAAGCTGACCTTCTCCAATCACCTAGTAAAATATACATGCCTCGTGTTCAAAAAGTTTTAGTCCTTAACCCTGTAGTTGCTAACCCTTTCAGTATCACATGGAAAGTGAGATCTTTGGCAGGGTAGAAAAATCTATAGTCTTTTGTGTATGAAATGAAAACACTGCATATTGCAAAAAAAAAACCCCAACACCCCAACCCGACGTGTTCATGAATATAGCAGTTATTTTTTTCTCAGTTGGGAGAAATGTTTTTTTAACCTTCAAATGAATATATCCTTTGTCTCATTCAGAAGCCAGCCCAGCCGATAGCATATTAAAATTAAAGCTTTTTTCCAGGATTATGACATAATAAGCATAGCAGTTAGGAGCAGACCAAAGGTACCTCCAACCCAGTACCTGGCCTCTGACAGGGGCAAATTCCAAGTGCTTTGGAAAGAGCTTAAGAAACAGGCAGATGTAGGGTAAACTTTCTCCAATATAGTCTCCAAATCCTGCAATCTATCATCAGTCAGCAAGTAAACTGTCGTTTGTGATCTGATGAACCAGAAGTTTCAATTACATATCTATGGTTCATAGATATCCACAGACCTTTCCTTCATGGTTTTATCTCATCTCTTCTTTATTCATTCATACGTTGAGCAGAGTAAAAAAATACTGCAACGAGTTCCGCTGTTTAGTTACCATGCAAGTTACTTTCTTTTACTGAGTGCCCTCTCAGTCTCCTATTATGAACAGTAAACATTTTATTCTTTACTTTCTCTATGCTATTCATGATTTTGTATCCATTACTTGACTATATTTTATTATTGTATTTTATTTACTTTAGTTCACGTTTAATTTTATTATATAAGGCATGTTCTTACATTTCCCTCATTTCTAAACTTTGGAGTTATAGTTGATTTCGATTCCCCATAGAAAAGAAAGCATGATAATCATCATTTCTGCCTCTTCCCTGTACCTTGTCTCATACTAAAATGTAAACTTTGAAATGGCATGACCAGGATTGCACATGGCAGTCAAAACATGGGTATAGTTTCTGCTGGAAGATAGGCAGTCTTACAGGGAGTCCAATCCATTGCAGAGAATGAATTCTCAGAGTGCTATCCTAATTAGAGTACAGCAAATAAATGGTAGGGGGAGGGAATGAGGCATCATTTGAAGGTAAATCCTTCAAATTTTTGTTTTGAACGCTTGATTTTACAGCCTTACTAATATTTTTATAACATATATTTTCTTACTTACCTGGCGTGATCATTACTTTTTTGTAAGAAACATGCCAATTCACTAGAAGAGACATATAATAAAAGGTTTTATAATGAGATTTTAAAAGTGCTATTTCATACCAATTCAACAAAAGCAAATATTCCGATTTGGGGGTTAAAAAAAAAAAGGGAGATGAGTAGGTTCCAACTGGAAGAGAGATTTCAGTTCTGCAGAAGATTCATTTCTCTGTAATTCTGAATATTCATGTTGAATATGAGCATTTCTCTTGAACACGTACAGAAGACTAAGAAAGAAGAATATTAATAAACTTGTAAAATCCAGTATTTGGAATTCAGGAAACACAAAAATGAAGATTATGTCTTGTTCACTCTGCTATGCATTTAGTAATACACTAATCTTTAATTGCAAGAACATCTAGAGTATGTCCATAGGAATCTTCCTTTATTCAGTGTACAGAATTAATAGTACTCCTTTACCGATGTAATATTTTGTTTCATCTTCTATGGTCAATACAAGGTTATAGGCTTTACTTAACTGCAATCTGTTCAAAATTCCTGATGGGCTTTTCAGAAATGGGTTTGCTGAGAGTTTTGGATGGAGCTCGGGAAGGGGGGTGGGGGGTGGGGGGAAACGCAAAGAATTTACCGCCTTGGGAAGAAGGGGCAGGCAGCTCTGGAGGATGTCACAGAGTTATGCAGGGTGAAGTTTAGAAAGACAAAAGCCCAGCTAGAGCTCAGGATGGCCACTGCCATAAAGGATAACAAAAAATGTTTCTACAAATACATTAGAAACAAAAAGAGGGCCAAGAATAATCTTCCTTTATTGGATGCAGTGGGGAACATTGTCGCAAAGGCTGAGGAAACGGCTGAGGCACTTAATGCTTTCTTTGCCTCAGTCTAATAGAAAGACCAGTTTCCCCCTGGGTACTCAGCCCCCTGAGCTGGAAGACAGGGATGAGGAGCAGAATGAAGTCCCCACAGTCCAGGAGGAAACAGTCAGTGACCTGCTGCTCCACTTGGACATGCCCAGGTCTATGGTGCTGGATGGGATCCACCCGAGGGTACAGAGGGAACTGGCAGGGGAGCTCACCAAACGGCTCTCCAATAATTTACCAACAGTCCTGGCTAGCTGGGGAGGTCCCAGAAGATCAGAGGTTAGCCAATGTGATGCCCATCTACAAGAAGGGCAGGAAGGAGGATCCAGGGAACTACAGGCCTGTCAGCCTGACCTCGGTGCCAGGAAAAGTTATGGAGCAGATCATCCTGAGTGCCATCACACAGCATGTGCAGGAGAATTGGGGAATCAGGCCCAGCCAGCACGGGTTTATGAAAGGCAGGTCCTGCTTGACAAACCTGGTCTCCTTCTATGACAAGATGACCTGCCTGGTGGATGAGGGAAAGGCTGTGGATGTTGTCTGCCTGGACCTTAGCAAAGCCTTTGACACAGTTTCCCACAGCATCTCCTGGAGAAACTGGCTGCTCATGGCTTGGATGGGTGTACTCTGTGCTGGGTAAAAAGCTGGCTGGCTGGTTGAGCCCAAAGAGCGGTGGTGAACAGAGTTACATCCAGCTGGTGGCCGGTCACAAGTGGTGTTCCCCAGGGCTCAGTGCTGGACCAGTTCTGTTTAATATCTTTAATAATGATCTGGACGAGGGGATCAAGTGCATCCTCAGACACCAATTTGGGTGAGAGTGTAGATCTGCTGGAGGGCAGGAGACTCTGCAGAGGGGTCTGGACAGGCTGCCCTGATGGGCTGAGGCCAATTGTATGAGGTTCAACAAGGCTCAGTACCGGGTCCTGCACTTGGGTCACACCAATCCCACCAGTGCTACAGGCTGGGGAAAGAGTGGCTGGAGAGCTGCCTGGTGGGAAAGGGCCTGGGGGTGCTGGTTGACAGCCGGCTGGGCATGAGCCAGCATGTGCCCAGGGGGCCAAGAAGGCCAAGAGCATTGTGGCCTCTACCAGAAACCGTGTGGCCAGCAGGACTAGGGCAGTGATTGTCCCCCCCTGCTTGGCACTGTTGGGGCTGCATCTTGAATACTGTGTTTAGTTGTGGGTCCCTCACTACAAGAGGGACATTGAGGTGCTGGAATGTGTCCAGAGATGGGCAATGAAGTTGGTGAAGGGTCCAGAACACAAGTCTTATGAGGAGCCGCTGACAAAATTTGGGTGGTTCAGCCTGGAAAGGAGCAGGCTCAGGGGGGACCTTATTGCTCTCTACAACTGCCTGACAGGGGCTGTAGGCAGGAGGGGGTTGGTCTCTACTCTCAAATAACAAGTGACAGGACAAGACGAAACAGCCTGAAACTGCCCCAGAGGAGGTTTAGATTGGATATTAGGAAAATCTTCACTGAAAAGGTGGTCAAGCATTAGAAGAGGCTGCCCATGGAAGTGGTTGAGTTGCCATCCCTGGAGGTATTTCAATGTATGCACATTGTTATGTATGGTGCTTGGTGACATGGTTTAGTGATAGGCTTGGCAGTCCTGGGTAAACAGTTGGACTTGATGATCTCAAAGGTCTTTTCCAACCTAAATGATTCTATCATTTTCTCATATCACCATTTTACTACTTCAGTGCTTTAGAGACGTTAATGAATGTATCTTCCCCGTGCAGTGACTGAGGAATGTTGGGACCTGGGTCACAGAGATAGGAGTTTAAAGGGTACACTCACTTTGGGGCTTAACTTAATATTTACAGCTGGCTTTTCAGAGAACTTACTGTTATTTCAGATGTTAAAGCAAGAAAAACATTAACTCAGTTGCAACAGTAGGGCTCAACCATTTTGTCAATCGGCCCCACCTCCAGGAAGAAACGTCCTGCTAATCCCGGTCAGCTCTTTGCCTAGCACACACAGGAACTGGGAGGCGTGCACAGGCAGGACATCCACATCCTGGACATGGTGTTCCTCTCCACCCTGAATGCAAGATTCCCGTTGTCTCCCCTGCAAAGGGTTTACAGAAAGACTTTAGATGCATTGTGAGACCAGGTGAGGCTCTCAGACTAGACAGCCTGCTCTGCAAGGCTCGACTTTCCAGATATTTTATTAACTGTAATCACATTTGCATTTACAGAAGTTTTGGATTTGTGTAAATTGTTGTTGAATTGTAGAAGAAAAGCAAAAGAGAGATCCAATATTTAGTGGCCTCTCCTTCCAGATTTCGTAAAACTGCTCTAAAAAAATGCAGGTGTCATTGCTGTTCAAAGAACGGTCACTGAGTTTTACAGGTGAGTAAAAGATTACCTGTTTATTTCCTTGGTCTTGTAGAAATGGTAGAGGTGTTTTCTAAAAGAATTGAACTAAAATGGAAAAAACCTTCTCAACTTCATTGTTTAAAGTTCAGCAAATTACATGCTACTCACATAGGTTTTACAATGGAAAGTGAGGGAAAGTTTGACTAGTAAGCAGTATTAACATGCTTAACAATGACAAATCATTAGAGATTCATATGATTTTTTCTGGCTGATAAACCCATTTTCCTGTAAAATGTGGAAAACCTGCCCTATTGCAGCATCTAATCTAAAACAAAGAGCTTGAAAATTTTCTATTTCTTGTAGGCATTAGAAAGTGTCCTTGAACTTTTTTGATGTGAATGATGTAAATTTATTTGTTTGCGGTTGTATTTCTCTCCTTGTGTCTGTCTAAATCATCTAAATTACAGGCTGTAATTAATACACTATTACTACATTATGTGCTGAAAGCATATACAGTTAACATAATTTGGGTGTGTCTTGTTAGTTTTAAGCATTTCACCTAAGCCTTAAGAATTTCCTCAGGCCATCGCTTGTCTTTGCCAAGGAACAGTGCTTTGGCTTCTTGTGGAAGAGAGTGTCATATTTAACTAGTATTCCCTTTTTTACTACATTTGTTGCTGAGTTTTGTGAGAGGAACTGTGTAGTTTTAGCAGAGCAATTGTTGATTTATTGGATTTCAGTTTGAACAGTGACTTACAATAAAACAAATGTTTTAATTGATTGCTGTAGAATGATTTAAGCAATAGTAGTTTTCACAGGTAAAGGGCCGAGTCACCAGGCTTTCACAGACATTAACTGTGAAGTGACCCAACTCCCTTTCCAAATGTTTACAATTAGGTGTGTCATCAGAAATAAGGCTTTGGCACATCTACTGCAGACTCTACTCTGGTAAAACCACCAGTACTCAAACCGAAAAGATCTTTCCCCTTCTGTTGGGCACCTCCTGTTTGTCAGGTTTCGCATAAGCATGGCCACAATGAGTGCAAAACTAACACGATGCATCTTACACAACTCCAGAGTAAGAACTGTCTATTTTTCCACCAGCAGAAAATTCCCCTGGCTTTTCTGCCCTCCACGTTGTCCTGCTGCTTCGTTCGCTCTATTGTTTTTTCCTGCAGAGTGATACATTGCTGTATCTTCTCTTGCTGCAGCTGAAGTAGAGCCATCCATCATCCCAATCACTGGAACTAAGGACCTTATGGACTGGGAGTAAATTACGTAGCTTTGGGGGGGCGGGAGAGGAAAAAAGTGAGAGGTTTTTGTGTTTAGGTTATGTTTTGGCGTTGTTTTGTTTTGTTTTCTCTCTCCCTCAACCTGCTATCTTACATTACTGTTTTCTTTCACATAATATTTTTGACTTTCTTAGGATCATGATAAGGTAAATGCAGCAGAAGTAGTTTCATTATTTCCAGAATGTAAATTTAATCAATACAAATGCAGTTAGCAATTCCATAGCTGATTCGACTGTTGCTTGGATCTGAATTTGAGTTTCATTTGTGTCTTTCCTTTCAAATTTAATGTAATGCAGATGCAGACTTCACTAAAATAAATGTCCAGTAAATCACAAAATAATGCTGTATAGGTGCTGAGTCCAACTTACTGTTACAGGCAAGCTCCTCTTCCTATTCAGATAAAATAAGATCCAAGTGAGGCTTCTGTTTTTAATTTTAAACACTACAAATTATTACAACCTGAAACTTTGCCCTCAAACTAAGTCATATCTTGGCACCTGAAATCAAGTCTTAAATCTAACTTATAAACTAAAGCAGAGCCCAAAATCTCAGCAGTGTATCCTGTCCAACTAGGATGACTGAAAACAAAGGAGATGATTAGACCTAATTTTCACTCCTTGGTACTGCTGAGTATCTCTTCCTTCTGGAGTCTTCTGATGTCTCTGGTCTTTCACTTTAAACTTCTGGCCACCTTTTGTAGGGTATGGAAGGGCTACAAGTAGCATTTTACCTGAGGCTGACCCCAAACAGCTTAATGAGCAGATCAAGTACTTAAATATATTCCTGTCTTCTGCCAAACCCATAACCTGATTTAATCCTGCAGACTGAGATAAGGGCTTAAGCTACAGCATCACCTCGTGCTACCTTCCCAGGCTTCACAGCCCCCTTCCCACCTTGCATCCCTCCGATGGTAGACCTAAAAAATTCTTTTTAGCCTTCCAAATTTTTCAAGGCCTTAAAGGCATTTTTCCAATTATATTGTTTTCCACTCATTAAGTTGCTTATGAGGATCCAAGAGCTAAACTACAAAGAGCGGAAAGGTTTGGGTATGAAGGTAGGGACTTTTACTTCTAGGCAGGTTACACCAGGCTTGATATCCAAGTCGTGCTTCAGATTGCCTCTTGATGTTCAGGGCATATCCAAAATGGTTGAACAAAGGAATAATAAAACTGCAGTTTAATGACAGAAGTGCCTTGTTTTTCATAGTCTTGTCATGGAAATTGTGTGTAAAAATAAATTTGAACAAGCCTTTTCCTTATAGTTAGTGAAACAAAGATGCTCATATAATGTCTTTGATAATTAACTGACAAGTTTTAATGCCACCATTGAATCAGAGAACAATGAAATATCCTTTCTAGTGTTTCAAAGTAGAATGAATTTGCTCTCCATTTGGTAAGCTTACTTGGAATATCAATTTCAAAATACACTCACAGCACCGTATTGTAAGATCATCAACTTTCAGCTGCCCCTTTTGGGAGAGTCACTACAAGGAGGTGCCCTGCCATCAGAGTTAACTTAAGCTAGATCCACCTGGCAAAGGCTTGACCAAAAATCACCTCCTCTGATCCTTACAGTCTGTTTTGTTGTGGGGTGAAGCTGAGGAACTGGGCCCTGGTGGGATGAGTAAGACAACCACACCTCCATACTGAAGCTTTGGCTTAAGGTGCAAGGGATCACCTGTGCGTCTTGTTAACACTAATTGCTAAGTGCCAGCATATTTACCTGAACATTTACTTTCTTCTTTCTCAAAGGATGTGTTGTTCTCTGGGGGTCCTTACAGCTTACCAAAGCACCAGGACCATGAAATTGACATTCATTTCTTTTTTTCCTAGAGTATGAGTAAAAATTACATGTACAGTGTACTATTTTTTTTAAATTCCACTGTGAGACTAGAACCTTTAGGTGGGTAAATCCCTTTTTACCAGCTGTGATATATTACACCTTTCCTCAAATTCACTCTGGTTGATAGATCATAGAGAGAGACAGACATATTTGCTCCAGCCGATGAATGCTATAGGTAAATTCAGACTCACAGAATAAGACCTTGTGCCGCCTTAACACTTACCGCTCCAAAGCTGTATGTAACAGTAGTGTTGTTTTATTTAATAAAACTAAGCACATCAACTTTTGTGATGAATGTTACTTATTATTTTGTGATGAATGTTATGTCTGTTACTTATTAATGAAAGAAAAGCTAGTAAAATGAGACAGGAGAGGCACCCTTTGTGTAAGTGCTCGTCTAGATACAGTGTGGTGCCTGTGGTCAGAGAGATGGCAAGTGCGTGTGGGATTCTAATGTAAAACGACCAAGACTTTCACACAGTGGCCATCAATGTGTGTTTATTATACATCTGCAAATGATAGATCAAACTATAAGCCATCAATTCATTTATATCAGAAGACTTTGAGCCAAAAATATTTACTCTCAACTGAGTTATTTAGAACTTATTTTTGGAAACATGAATTCATGGGTGTAAGTTCCAAACAGGAATCCCTAAAGCCATTTCACACACCCCACTGAACTTTTTTTTTTTTTTACTGCTCTTCTGGACTGGGTTTGGGTGATGTAAGCTGCCATAAAACACAGTTTATGTCATTCATTGGATTCACTAGTCATCACATTTCCCTTTCAGCTGTCAAAGGTAGATATTTCCATTTCCTCACCCTGTTCCTTGATGTCAGAAATTGTTTGTTGTTTTACAGAGATTATGGCTCTCTATTTCCTTTCTTTACCCAATAAGAGTGTTGTGGGTTTTTTCCTGAAAATGTGTTTGTTTTGAATATTCATTTCTTTGCAGTATCTTGCAAATATACTTTGTACTGAAAATGGAATAATTACATCTATTTCTGTTCCAGCTCTGCTGTTCTCGGGCTCGTTCTGTTGCTGAGCTGACCTAACATATTCTTAGCTAAGTAAGGCATGTTGTTAGCAATTCTAATGTGCTTCGTTTGAAACCCATGTACAGAAGGAAAAAGTTTTAAAAATATAAGGAAAGTAAAACACCGATCCCTATAGGATAATCTCTTTCAAAACAGAGGGAATTTCATCACAGTTAGTCTTTTTATTCTGGAAATCCCTTTGCTTGGGAGAACAAAAGGATTGGAAGAAACAAGAGATATTTAACTTTACTTTGTTTTCACGCTCACTTTTAATTATTGTCACCTCAATGTTCTGGTTCCATACCCAATACTTGTTTATATTTATTGCTCTTTCTGGACTTGATTTCTGTTCTCTGTGTTCTTTATCATGAGTTGCCCTGTGATGCCCATTTTCCCCTTAAAATCTCAGCTCCTGGAGTCAGGTTATTGTGTGAAACACTCAAAAGCCCTCGTTTTTCTTTTTTTAGCAACTTTACAGCTCTCCCGGGTTGTTCTGAAAAGCTTTAAAATTGTGAAGTTTTATGCTCCCAATGCTAGAACTCAACATTTTCAGTTTTTAAAAGATGATTTTAAACCCAAACCATAATTTGGGGTGGTTAGTTTCTGGCTCAATAGCCCTTCAAACCTGTTTAATATTTATTCTCTTTCTATGTAATGCTATAAATATCTTAAATATTTTAAGATATGGCATTTCTGCTGCATGTCTCTTTCCACCACGAACAGCTGAACCATAGAAGTTGTCACCAGCAGCAACAAACAGGTTATTATGCCACTTCTGATCACGGGTGTGGGTATAAGCACAGAGGAGGACCGAGGAACTTGAGGGACCCTTTTGCATGGATTTCTATTGTCTCAGCTGGAAGTTCCTGAAGCATTCAGGAAAATAAGGGGGTTTTATTCACATCTAAAAAGAGATTTTTACAGAGTGAGTAACTCTATGCTGTCTTCATATCTTTTGTCTGAAATCTAGGCCAACAGGATGCCAGGTAAAGGGGCAATGTTGCCAATGAGTGAAAAAAAAAAAAAAATAAAAAAAGAGGAACACTTTATATCTCTAAATCTTTTAAAGTGTGTAAAACATTCTATGTTTCTATTTTAAATCTGCCACTGATTCAAAATTGCGTCTTTAACTTACATGAAATTCTGACAAGGCTCCTTTGTAACAGAAGCATTTACATATTGACTGAAACTTTTTGTTTGCATCCCTTTTCTGAAGAATCTAAGCTATAAAATCAACATTTAAAGCCATACAGAGTAGGAAAGCACCCTCTGATAATGTTCAGCTAGAAGAAGTGAGTGGGACTTTTTATGAGGAAGTGTTTAGGTAAATGTCTTGTCAAATTGTACTTCTCTGTTGTATTTAATATCTAGACAGGGAGAATATAACAATATTTTTTTTATGCCATTTTTTCTGCAAAAATGTATAGGTGTGTATAGAGCATGCAAATCTTTCTTTTGATCTCTGCTATTTACAGGAACCCCACTGATATAGCTCCTGGTGCCTCATAATCTTTAATGCTTCCATCTTCAAATGGCTCCATTTCACTTCTTCCCCCAGCAAGGAAGGCACTTATTTTCCCATTTTAAATATGGGAAGCTGAGGTTTGATTTTAATATCCTTGATTCCCAGGAACAAAAAAGAACTGCCTGGAGGGAAGAATCCCAGTTTAGATTATTTTAGCTTAAATACAAACAGAACAAATTAAGAACATGGTACCAGGGACATGTCTTTGCCTCTTTCCACCCAGCAGGTGTCTTCAATATATAGAGCACAACTTCAGCACTAGTTTAAAGTTCAAAAAAAATTCTCAAGAATGAACAGAAACTGGTTTTTCTCACAGGTCAAAGATAGGCAGGGGGCTGCTGGAGAAGAGTACAGAAAAGCTGATCTGGGATGAAGGGAGGAATATGTAGGAAAGATGGGGTCTCAGAGATGGAGCCTTGCCACTGCTATCACTGCTGTGGGACTAAGGAGGAACCCTGGAGGCAGCAATCCAGATGCTTCCATGGCTTGCTCCCTGCAAGCATGGATTCTCTGTCCTTCAGCTGCCACTGCCTGCCTGGCTGTAGGTGGTAGGGCAGCACCCATTACACTTCTCAAGATTAGTTTTACTGGCCTAAGCATCTGCTTATTTTGCCTTTCACACAGCTGACTGGAACAGTTTAAAAGGGAAATTGTTTTGTGGACGCATCAGGATCACATGGAACAATTCCCATACTCATATAGCATCTCTGGGACAACTCCAGCCATTGTTTCAAGGCAGCTTCATATTAGGAGATGTTTAATGTTTTAGTTCTTTTTAATGTGATTTGGCAGCCGGGCATAAGAACAACAAATCAGACAATGTGCCATCAGCCAATTCACTGCATGCCAGGGTTTGGGAATCTTGGCTGTGTGCTACCTTTTGTTTCACACCCACCTCATAGCTTTGGTGAGCTCAACCTGGCCTGGCCCCTCTCACCCTCTGGATGGTAACGGCTGAAGAGGTCACCAGGACTCGGCTGTGTTGGCTGGTGTCCCTGGGACCCTACGCTGTTAGCAGCTGAGCTCAGGCCATGCGTTTCTAGGCTTGCAAGCCCATGATGTCCTTCCAGGGAAAGTGTAAGTATTCATATTGGCTCGTGTAGTTAGCGCATGTTGTGCAGTTTACAGATAGTAATTACTGTTTGGTTTTGACTGGTACAATGTCCAGCGCTGTCTGGTTGTTATTTTCCCTGCAGTGGCAGATCTGAAGAGAGCTCGAGAGCCAGGTACTCAGCCGGGACAGGAAAGCATTGGTTTTTACATCAGAAGTGTTACAGCTTTACCATAGCTACAACGTATCCCGTTCTGAAAATGTTTGCTATTGCTAGTACCCATGTTAGTGCTAACAGGATAACCGTGCATTGTTACTCACAAAGTTTCTTGCTTGCATTTATTATAGCCTTTCCTCATCCCACACCCTACTCCTGCTGTTTGGCTGTAGTTGTTTATACAGCTCAGTAACGTTTTTCAACAAATCTGTCTTTCCCAAACGTTCATTTAGGTTTGCCTGAATTTTATGAGACTGACTTGGAAATGTTGAATAAAATTCTGACTTGCAATGTTGTCTAGACCTCTGCTAAACCTCCAGGGCATTGTGGATGACAAGTGACAGCCTTTAAGATGAACTCTTTCTAAAGAAGATGATGTTTAATCCTCCTAAGGAAAACCTTATGAATCCAAAATGGAAATGTTATTTTCTTAAACTGTTTGATCTAGTGGCTTTTCTGAGTTCCTTTCCTCTGCAGGAAAGGTTTTGCCTCACACGCATTTACGCTTTCATTTTTTGCTCGTGTTTTCTTGCATTTTTGACAGTAATAGCTTCGAAATGTGTGAAGATAACTAGCTGCTCAGAGGTCTAACTACATACTCAGGGACTAAAGTACATGTTATTTAAAAGTTTGCTTGTTTGCTGGAGGAGAGTGCTTTTTTTTTTTTTCCCTCTGACTTAATTAATTCTTCCAAGAAGCAGCGCAGGTAGGGCAGGAAGGCCTTTTTGCTTGCTGAACTGCAGTTCAGCATGAGAATGTGTGTGGTGTAAATGCCCCCTTGGTTTGAGTGTTCTGTCTGCTACTTTATCGCCAAAATATGTTATCCAAAGTAAATTTTCTGTGAACATTGAATAGGCTATTCTGTAACACCCTGTGCTGTAGAAGGAAGGTACAGTGGGATGATTTTAGGTTCAGCAGAAACTTCCAGTTCCAGCAGGATAGTGTAGATCAGCTCACGCTGGCCTGCTTTGCAGTGCCTGGAAGATTCCTGGGGGAGGTTCCTGCTTGCCTTGATGCTACCTGAGTGTGAGGCAGAGGCTCCCCAGAAGGAGCAGCAGGATGCTGATGTTCATAACAAAGCAGTGGTGGCATGCGTGGCATGTTGCTGCACAGAGGGCGGCTGGTGGATGATTCAGCTCCCCACTTGCTCTTTATTAGTTTGCACTGCTCAGCTTTCCTTCTGAAGGAGCCTAGGAAAAATCCAGTGCTTTGTTCTCCCCTGCCCTTGCCCCCTGATAAAATATTTCTTTTGATAAGTTCAGGGGTCCCTATGTTTCACAACAATAAATACTATGTCTAAGTTGCCTACCCTGTGTACACATAGCAGGGGCTTGCTGGATGGACTTCAGCTGTTAAAAATCTGTCAGGATTGCTTTTCCATTGCACATCCTTGAGTCTCTCACAGATGATGTATTTTCTAGGCAGAAATAAATGCACACAAAAAGTGTGCATGCGCTATGAATCTGATGTGGTCGTGATGTGTCAGAACTTCTGGACAAGCTACACAGGTGACAAAAGCATGTGTAGCAAGTCAGATATATTCTGGATGTACCGGATTCACTGTGCATATACAGATTATCTCCACAGTGCACGCAAAAAATGGATGATCTGTCACAGATGAGTCATAGTCACTACACATGCACTGTGGTGTTGAGATCTGGATAGCTGTCAGCTCCCTCTGGGGAGCTTCTGGGAACCACTGGTCTAAATAGATGGATAGAAAGTGCTGCCAGGGGAGCAGAGGCACAGAGCATGGGCTCAGGGGCTCAGAGGATTTCAAAGCCATAGTAGGGACCTACAAATTTATCAGCTTCCTGAATTCTGGTTAAATATCCTACCTATTGGATTATTTTATGAGGATACAGAATTTCACAGTCTTTTGTTGTGTATTCTAAAACATTTGGTTAAAAAATAAATTAATCTGTACTGGGGGAAATGCCGCATACTAAAGTTATCACAAAAGAAATCAAGAGTCAGCAGCTCCTGTGCTCGGTGTGATAGGGGGTGATTAACTGGAACAGATGCCTTCACAAAGCCTGCAAGGGACTCTTACCATGCTGAGCATAAAGGGAAAAAATCAGAGAATCAGGTGTGCTTTTTAAAGAAAGTTCTGCTGCATAGTTTTCTTATGCTACTGCTGGAAAAGTTAATAAGGAATTATCAGAAATTGCTATTTATGGTATTCATATTCTGCAATTGTGGTACTGCTTGCAGAAGATGCCTGACTTGCAGACACTGTAAGGACTTGCCCAGCCACAGTAGGACCTAGTTAGCTAGGTTCTTCTCTGCATCTTGCGTATGTTCAGCCACCCTATGGTGATACTATGATGGCTCTGTACGTGTACGTCTGTTATTGTGGCCTCGGAGCAGACCCCTCTTCAGAGTCCTATAGCCGAGGCTACAGATTTGAGTAAACTGTTGTTTCGTTAGTGTGTGTCATAGTGCTATTTTAAACCTACATTTGGAATTGCTTGGAAACAAAAGCAAAACAATCCCATCAGTTTAACACATTCTAATACTGAAATTAATACTGTAATTAAAACTTCATTCCTACATAGAGGCTGCATGGAGGCACGTACGGTGAAGAGTGAGCTGTCCAGAGTTCACCGATTTTCCAGAGATTATAAACTCTGTATGCCAATATAAACAAAAGAAATTGATATATCAACCTCTGTTTAAATTACTTTTAAAACATAACTGTTGAGGGGACAAGGTGTCGATGGAAATAGGCCCCTACCTCAGAAACAGCCAACCCATCAGAATACAGAATACTGAAAAGGTCATCCTGAAATGCCATAGGACTGTATTTCATAAAATATAGGCATTACATTTCTGGAACCTCATTTGTGTGACAAAAACTGTAACAAGAACAGAGGTTGGCACAAAATCAATATACTCAGGCAGGGACTGTAATAAATAATAAAAATGAAGAACAGCATAAATGTTAACCAGTTTTCATTGCAAGTTAAAGCCGGTCTGATTTCCTATGTGATCTCTTGAAGCTGCTAATTTTCAAATAAACATCAGCAAAGGTACAGCTTTTATTTTTGATGAAAGGTGCTGAGGCAAATATCAGGGAGAGAGAGAATGTTCATCACCTTCACTTGCACGTGGATGTTACCAACAGGACCGGAGGTGTGGAGGAAGGGGCAGAAGGCAGAAGGGGGCCTGCCGAGCCCCATCAGAGCCACAGTCGCTCAGGAAACAAGGAGCCTCGGCTCTTTAGGTGCTTTTCAGTCCCAAGTAGTCTGGTTTACATAGTGCTGAGGAACTTCTCACCCATGAGCTGCTGCGCTATAGAACGAGCACTTAGTCTCAGCCGTCTCTGTACAGAACCAGCTCAACACCCAGATCCTGACACCTTCATTTTCTGTGAGATGTACCAGTAATATCAATTAACAAGCTTAATCCTCTTCTGTTAATCTGTTGCTATCCTCTAAAAGTTCAGCAGTGCTGCTGCTGCGAAAGAACAAATCCATTAGTTGCAATTTTATCAACCTAAGTGGCCACAAGCTCCGCAGCCTGGCTCAGCCTGTGATGGCAATCGTCTTGCTGGGACCTCCTTGGGCCATCGGCGTGACTTGGCTCCCTCGGTTCCCCTCCCCAGGGAGGCAGGGAAAGCCAAGCCTGGTCCTCCACAATACGTCTCCATTTAGATTGACAACTTCCCGTGACTGCGGGGTTAACCTTGTTATGACAGCACAGCTGCAGTTGCCATCTCTCCCCATCGCACACACGATAGCACAGCCTTCCCAAAGTAATAGCAGCTCTTGGAATCACAAATTACAGCGAGTGTTTCATCTCTTGTGTTGTTATTTAGCCCCAAATGACTCTGACATCAGTTTCTAATGGTGCAGACGTGGGGTTTTTTCCGTTTTCTCCTGAACAAAAGGTTGCCAGGGGACAGCGCCTGTTATACTGGTTCTATTTTGTAATTTTATAGTGAAAAATATGAACTGGTATCCACTTTCTTGTTCCTATTCAGCAAGTGCTTTGTTACTTGAACACAATTCCCACCCTCCCATCAGGAGCAATAGTGATCAGATACATCTGTATGTCACTGCACATTGCATATATTTCTGCCTGAAAAAATGGCGTCTTTAATGCAAATGTTATTTGAAATTGTGTTTTTATTTGGTGTGTACAACATTTTTTAAATATTATTATTTATTGGCAGAGGATTTGGCTATTTTTTTTCTAGGAAGACAATAATGTGGTAGAAATACCAGTGGTACCCATGGACAGTGTAGTTTCTATTACTGTCAAAACATCTCAGGTAGAAGGTATGTTTAATTAGAACCTTATTTTTCAGATTTCAATGTTTTTACTCTATCACATTACAACACTTTTCAAACACAACTCAGTGTTGCAAGATTGAATCTCTGAACACTGATCATTTTTTCCAAGTGTTAGTAGACCACTGTATTCTGTCTTCACCTTCTGGATAACTCCCTAGATAAACACACTTTCTAGACAAACATTACTCTACCTTCTGGATAACTATTATGTGATATTCATTACTGCCCATATGTCTATGCTCCAATTTTATGCACAAAAATTTGATAATATCTGGGTGCCTTAGAACTGGGTAATATTAGACAGAAATAAATTTTGTGAGTGGATATTTTTAGTGTTGACAAATGTAGAGTGCAGCATTATTAAATTTTTTCTGTTGCCCTCTGTGTCTCAGGAATGTGCCAAACCCAGTACAGCTTTTAATTGCTTCATTCTCTACTCAGTAATTTCCCTGCTGTTATTAGCGTGGGCTGCTCAGCAATCACTTGGAGCCAAGGCGTTTGTTAGAGATTTCCTTTGTGTAGTGTTTGTGTTCTGCCTCTCAGTGCTCCGTAACACAGTTCTGCACGTGAATTTCTTCTCCACACCATAACTGCTTCCAACTGGCACTTGCAAGAGCTCGAGGGAAGTGTATTTTTTTCATGAAGCAAGTCTTATAGCTATGACTGAACTGTATTTATTAGATGGCTATACAAACAGAGCTGAAAAGTTTTGGAAGATCCGTTAACACATTACAGACATATGATTTTTAATCATATGGGGAGGGAGGAAAACAGAAAGGGGAATACCGGTGTCAAGCCCCTGCAGGCACTTTCCTGGGTTGGAGAATCCTGGCCTGTACAGTCTCTTCCATTCTACAGGTATCTATCTTTCCATCTATCTATCTTGTGTAGAGTTGTAATTGTTATAGCTGTGTAAAATGCAGAAAGACATAAAATCCACCCAAATAAGGGCCATAATGAACTAGAATATTTTTATACAATGTATCTTGGTTTCATCAAATTTCAGATAACATTCTAGTTATTGGAAGTTGCCAATCTATACTCTCTGCTGACATGAAACCCTATAGGAACATTACGATTAAGACTGATTTACAGCTGCATCCAAGGAGTGGGTGCACAGCGATTGGACCACATTCAAATCTTATTGCAAAGTTCAAAGATAGAAAAATGGGACCAGTGCTACATATCAAGGGGTACTGACTTAGCTGACAGCTTGATCTCACTGTTCTGGAGATTGTATTGACTCTAGAGCGTCATAGTCTTTGGATTGTGCTGCAGGATGATTTCAGCTCAGGGTGGACGAGCAGCTGTGAAAGGGCATGGGTGTGCGTCCCTGAAGGCAGCTGCAAAGTAAGTGGCTTGCAAGTTAGCAGATTCATACTGAAGGGAGAAACAATTGGTTTCTTTCCTTGAGGCAGCCAATGCAAGCCAAAATGTAAATAGGAGGGCTTAGGCATTTTGGAGAGGTCCTTCAGAAACGCATATCATAATAGCAATGTCTTCTCTAATTGATTATGCAGTCTGAATTTTTGCCATTAAGTGCTTGGCAAAAGTATTACGCTCTAGCTCTCCCTACTGGATTATTATTACACAATTTCTGTATTTAATGGGTGTAATGTATCTCTGTGTTAAACAACTAAGCAAATAGTCCAAGCATCTCACTATATTATATACATGTTTCATATTTTATGTGCATTGCAACAGATATGGCTATGGCTTGTTTCTTTATTTTTCTAACTATTCCTATTTTGAAATATACATATACACACATAGAAAAATATGCTACTTTTTCTGCTGCAGTTTATGAAGAGTCATTCTAGAACATGAAAATACTTATTTTGGCTGGAATTTCCAAAAGCACTTAGAGGATTTTTAAGAACTTAAGGTAATTTTTCGGAAGTGAGTTAGGCTCTTAAGACCCTGAACCTCAATGGCTTTCATTGGAACTTAGTTGTCTGTCTGAAAAAAATCATTTAGTTATGTTTAACTACATACTATTCTAATTTAATTGATTTTTGAAAGATAATGGCAAGACCAGTCTATGCAGATGTCACATTTCTGTCATACCAAGTTGTGGTTATCTAATTTTTCCAAGGGAAGAAGAAAGCAGAGATAATAAAAAATGCACAGGTTATATTTTGTTTGTGTGTTCCAGTATGACATCTGACATATCAGGACTTAGCTAAGAGAAAGCAGGATCTTCACTAAAAAAAATTGATTAAAATATGTTTACCCACATGTTGCAATAAACTGGTCTTTGCCGACAATAAGATGACCTTTTTAACTCATTATGCCAAAGAAAAATTGTGTTTATACTTTTACCCATGTGATGATCTAATGATGGGCTTGTAACATAAAGTTTCACTTTCTTCTGAAACATTACCTCCACAGAGAAAGTTTACAAATAATATAGTTGTATACTGTGACTGAAAATGCAATAATTTGCTTTATCAAATAATTTAAGAGAACAAGATTATTGATTTTTCATTAATTGCTACTTCACCGCAAAAATCTGTACAACAGAACTAAACAGAAGGTTTTTCATGTACTAATGGTCTATAGTAAATATCACTGTAAAACTGAAGCAATTTTATTATCACTATAAAATCCATAGGCTTGAATTCACCCTGACTAAATGAGATATAACTACCTTACTAAATTTTAAAAGGACCAGAGACCAATCCCTTTGAAAGCAAGAGACATGAAAGTTTAAATTCCTCAAGAATTTAATCTCCTTCAGAGATCAGGGGACCAGTGTTCAGATTTGCTCTATAATACTTTTTTGGTATTTTTAATTTTTTTTTAAGCATAGTAGATGTTTCCTAGAATGGCTAGAATATTAATCCTTTAAATCTACACCATCAGATAACTTGGAACCTGATTTGGTCCTGACTCCTGTCTCCTTATTATATATGATATAAGGCAGTTCACTCCTGAGCTGTCTTTCACAGCAAATCGGTTAATCCCTTTTGAGAGGAAAACATGATGCAACTCTGGGAAATGGTCCTAGAACCACCCCTGTACCATATGGACGCAACTACAGCAGGTTGGACTCCCTCAGCTCTCCGCACACCTCCAACGCAATTCCTGCAGTCTGCATTCTTACCTACTCCTCTGTATCCTCATGCTGCACCCAAAGCTTTTTACTTAAACCCTACAAGGACTAATAATCTTATTCAGTGTGGGCATGGATCTTTTACCTGAGAGAGACATGGTCCATCGTGGGGTAGGCATGGGTCTGTCTCTACACATGGGGACCAAGACTTCTGCAGTGGAGTAGATGCTTTCAGTGATATAAATTTAGGAGATTTTAGGTGGAGTGAATTTCTGAGCAGTCTGTTTCTCCATGAACAGAACAAAGGCACCCCTAGCTGAGGCACTGTAGTCTGGTACTGGAAGATAAGTTTCCTGAGTCTGGCCTAGTGTAAAATCCAGGTCCTACACGAAATTTTCATTAAATTAATGTTTTACACAATATAATTCAATTTTAACCTCAAAACATTTTAGCAGTGAAATTACTAAAAAAAAAAATCTGGATTTATAAGTCACTCGGTCTGTACAGAGCATCTGGTCCATTCTCTTTTTAAAAAAAATTGTCTTGCTGCTTTAAATGTCCATTACTTGTATGAATGTGTTTTGCTGACATAGGTTGTTTGCATAAGATAAATCAGAGGGTTAGAACAAACAAAAAGAGATTTTTATTTCAATTAAAAGAACTTTGAGAGGTGCTTGGTGGTGCTTTAATACTGGCTTGGAGTGTGCAAGTATTTCAGAACCAGTGGCCAGCAGTTCAGAAAAGGCAGGGTTTCCAGTGGAGCTATGCAGTGGCAAGAAGTGGTTAAGGTGGTATCTGCTGCACAAGGAAAGAACTACAAGCGTGGGGAAGGACTGAGTTTTCATCTCCATAGCTGAAGGATATTAGCTTGACGCTATCTATCACAGCTTTGGTCCAACAAGAGCAAGATATTAAAAAGCTAGTGAAGATACAGAAAAGGAGAGAAAAGAAAGCTAAGCACTGAGTAAAAAATGCCATGCATTTCAAGAGCGACATATAGAGCACACCTTGTTTAATTTGTGGAAAAGCAGGTTGAGAGATTACTTTGATTATATTGATAATCTCTGCCAGTGGAAAAATGTCTAGGTACTAACTGCTCTGTGATATAATGGAGAAAAAACAGAGCTAGTAAGTGCAAACTATAGCTGTATGAATTCACACAAGAAATAACAGAGTTTTGAATCAAAGATGATTAACAAATACAATAAACCACATGCATAAGTGACAAATTTTCCATTTCTGATGTCTTCATGTTAGTCCCTAATAAAATAACTATTTGGCTTAAAGACACCCACCTTAGCAGAGCTCTGCATTAGCATAGCTATAGTACTTCTGTGACAGCTTGTTTCACAAGCATATTAGGCAGTATAGAAATGGATCCAACCTGTTAATGCAATTAGTTGTGAGCCATATTCGTATGTTTGAGCCTGAAAACAGAAGAGATGAGCAAATGTATAAAGCCATCTGTCAAGGCAGGGAGCTGAGATTTAAATGGGTGTGTAAATTTTTGCTGTTCCAAAATAAAAATCCGTAGCACCTTTCAGCTAATCACACCTTTGTAAAATGAGATACACAGAAGAATAAGTATAGGGGCTACTACATGAAGATCTTAACTAGTACTTGATGTTGAGCTTGCACCTTATTTTAAGAATTTTAAGGTTGTTTCTAAACTGACTGTTCTCAAATTGGGCAGGTTCCCTAGGATCCAGGAAAACTCCATCTGGTCTCTACTCCTTCTGCATTTCCCCTTTCCGTCTCCCTTTTTTCTTTCCTCAAAAATGCTTTCCTCCCTGGCAGTCACAGGGGAATATAACATTTACTCTGACCCAATTAGGATAAAGAGACAGAAAGCAAGTGGGGCACAATGGCTGCGACCTCAAGTAGGGGCTGCACACTGTGTATACGTAGGATTGGAGAGAAGAATACACATATTTTTGCAGAGAAAAAAAGCTTGCCTTTCTGCTTGTCTTTTTTTTTCTAATTATGACCATGAGCTTCTAGATGAATGTGAAGAAAGTAAAGCAGGGTTCTGAGCTGAAAAGAGCAAAGGCACCCCAATAGTAATATCAAGAGCCACCCGCAGAATTTATGGTTTATTGAATAGGCCCCATAAGCCTATATACATCTCATCTGACATAGAATTATAGTGTTTAAAAACAAAACTGTACACCTGCAAGAAATTGATGAATGGAAGGAGAGATCCATAGAGCATTTTATCAACTACCTGCCACTTTCAGTATAGCAACCAGTAAAATCTCACTCACTCTGACAAGGAAAGAATCATTAAAAATATATGGATCTGGTGAAGAAACTGGGCTAAAGATGGCCTACTAATGGCATCATATATCAGTATGTGACCTGGTGTGGAAAAAGGAAAACCTGCATAAAACACACCTTTAAGAATATTTATAAGAACTAGAAGAACTTTATTATATCATCAGATATGCCATAAACATGTCTTAAAAGCATTTTGGATGGCCTGTTTAAGGCAAATAGTGTTTTTAATAGTATAATCTAAAAGCAAACGGTTAATGTGGACTTGAAACAATGTTCTACAAAGTAAAGGCTTGTAACAGCTGGACAATCACGTTGCTGTCAAAATTTGTTGTCAAACTTTTATGATTAATATATCTTGCTGTTTGATTGAACCCATTTTATGACCCTTATATGTTTTTCATGTAAAACCCACTTGCATGATGCTTATATGTATTTCACGTAAAGCCTGCTAAGTGACAAATTTTTTGTCCTCTTCCACAAGTAAGATTTGGAAATAAAATATCTGCTGCCTGCTGGCTGATCTTTGATCTGTGATCCTCACTTGTAAAGCAGATTTGGACTGCAGTAAATAGAAATAGCAGTCTGTGTGGGCTGTGACTAAACTAATTTCAGCACATTTGGAGGGTGCTAAACAAGTCAGCCCTCATTTGCTGAGTTTCTGACTGGAGTCAGGAAAAGTGAGACAATGAGAGGCAAGTACAAAATGTCCCTAAAACATACACATGAAGGAACTTTTTTCTCCTTTCCCCCCATGGCTTACTGACAGAAGTGATGTATCAAATGTATTTCATTATATGATTTATTAACACTGGTAGTTCGAGCAAGTTCAAACAATATGTTTTTCACACAGTGAAACAATGATAGTACATAAATATGTGGGTGTACATTTGTTCTGAGCACCGACACAAAATATATGAGTATATTAATCCAAATCAATTGCCTTCTAGAAGGGAGATGTGCTGTCAGCCAAGGACCATCTGCATGTTAGACAGTTGTTTCACAGGAGGGATGCTTCTAACACATCAGTACAAGAGAACGAGATTTATTTGGCCCATTTCTTCAAGCTGTGCTTTTCTGTTGTGGTTGTTTCCCTTTTGCTTCTTGTGTCCCTTTTAGCACATTGAAGACAGAGAGGGAAAACAGTTGTGCTACTCACTCTATTTTACCGTGAGTTTTGCAACACTTTTGTTTCTCTTAAAGTTCTAATGAGTGTAAGGCCTATGACTGTGATAAAATTTCAGCATTTATTTTAGGGAGAAAAAAATTTTTAAGACTTGTGGCTGCAGAAAGCACTTCAAAAAAGATCATTCTGGCTTTGAAATGGATCAGAATAAAGAAAATGTAGTTCAGAAATTATTATAAAGTCATGAGTGTACATCAGTCGGATGAATTTTAGAGGGGAAAAGAGAATAAAAGGGGATTTGATTCATCATTTTAAAACACTGGTGTATTTTAAGCCTGTAGAAAGAGGAGAAGAAGAGCCAGAAGAAAAATATCAGAACAAATTCTAAAAAAGAAGTGAGGATACAGAAAAAATTAGTGACAGCCAGGGACTGATAATGAATATAGGGTGCAGAAAGTGTTTTTGTATTCTTGTACCGGTCCATTACTTTGATCAAATTTCTAGACTTAACTATCCTTAAGAAAAAAGAAAGAAAGAGAAAAAAAGATTTACTAACTTCCCAAACACAGCCTTGAAAGAAATGGTGAAGCAGTATGAGGGAGAGGAAGAAATTATAATTGAGAGGCTTTTTGTCAAGTATGTACTCTGCCACAGAAAAAAGGGGAAAAAAAATGTTTTTAAATTGTTCTCGAAGAAATGCAAGGTATCTTTACTCTGTGCATTTTCCCCTTTAATAGTTTATGAGAGGATAGGCTCAGAGGAAGAATCACATTCTTATGCCAGTCAGTGCAATGTTAGACTGAGGCAAATTTCTTGGGTTTCTTTAACAGCTTTCAAATGTCTGTCTTACTGATACGAAACGTATTCACCTAAAGCAAGCTACACAGCTCTTCTGCCTCCCACTGATAAATCAAGGCAAACAAGCTATGCCATGAGACCACTTGCTCTGCAAACCATTCACGTGGCTCAGTGGATAGTGTGGAAGGGCAGCTGTTGAAGCGATTTTGAGAAATCTGTGTGAAGAAGGAGTCTTGACTTTCAGGCAAACACTATTTTGTAGCTGTCCAAACGTCTGACTTGCTGAATACTACACGATTGGCAAATTAGATGAGAAAAAACATTTTCTAACATTAATTTATCTGGTGTTCTTGATTCATTGCCTGCTGCTGAGTTGCATAGCTGGACACATATACCTACTAGATAAACTTCATTGATGTATAGATTGTAAATAGTATACTATAGTATATTATATTACAGCTCGAGGTCGAGGTCAGGAGCAACCTCAATAACAGACTATGGGCTATTCTATACTTGCTTTTATCTGTATAATTATTTTCAGGATAGCCATCTGTATTTCTAGCATTGTCCTGTAGTGTAACTGGCAGGTTGTGTTACTTCAAACTAGACCATGTACAGATATAACCCTAAGAAGTGTTCTTTGCCAGGTGCTCATTTTTTATTTGTGCATCCTGAAGTTTCAAGTCATCCTCAGATAGGCAGAAATCTAGTTTCTTTTTGAAGTTCATGGTCCAGAATACTGTTCTGGTATTTGGCAGAAAGAAACATATTTTCTGGGAATGAGGAGAAGAAAGGCCTGATTTTTATATTATTTTTCATTATGCATAGTTTACAGTGCATTGGTATTGGTCAGGTGCATGAGTATTGGTCATGTAGTTAAGCCTTTAGTGCCACAAAATAGAGATTTCTGGCCTATTGCATATCAGGAAGCAGTAAGGAAACTTTCACTGGCAGGCAGGTAATCAGAACATACCCATGATTTCCTTTGACACTGATACATTTAGAGAAGGAATGTAAAAGGTTGACTTCATGGGCATGGTGTTCTCTCTGAGGCACACGATGAAGTGTCCATGGGGCAGGGATAATCACTTTCCTACTTTTTAACCTGGCCTCCTAAAAAAGGAAGTTTGCGTTTGCATGCTGCCGCTCATGTCTGCTCTCTTTCTGTTTTCTATTAACATTTGAATCCATGGATCAGTTTTAACTAAACAGGATGGAAAGACAGAGGTTTTCCAAGACCTTTTCAATTGTGTAAGTTTCATGACAGCTGACAACTGTTGAAGGAGACATACTCAAATCAGTAACTCTAGTTCATGAAAAGCCAGAATAACTTGCTGGTACCTCCATAGCTACGTATGAACAAGTACCCAGCAGCAGGTTGTACCACATTCACCCGGTCCATCCTGACAAGGATACAAGGAAAAGCTGTGAGGCAATGCACTATGTGGCAGAGGGGAAGCAGCAAATATAATTTTGATGACAGAATGCAAAACTAAAGGAAATCAGTCTCCAACACTGCTGCAGCTTGCTGATATTTTTATTCAGTTTTATATTCCCTTTATTATGCATATACCAATGAATTAGCTACACAAACTGGGGGTTTTAAATAGCATCCTAGAAGAAAGAAAAGCTCCCCTTCTGAAGCCCAAAATCTTTGCCCTGTTGGTTCTGAAAAGGCTGTTTGATGATATTCTGCGAGAAAGGCAAGGCTGGTAATTCTGTTATTGATAATTGACAATTAATATTATTATTAAAACAGCAACAACTTTTAAATGCTGATCTTAAATCAGTTCATAGATATAGGGGGGATACTTTTTCCTTTATATAGAAATCAGAGAAAACACATTTTTTCATGAAAGTTCTAATTTAAACATTTATCTAGGCTGGCAGTTGAACGGTGTGAGGCAGATATATGGCTTTTCACAGAAAACAAAAAGTAGATCTTGAAATACAGTGTTAATAATGCTGTTGCAGCAGTCTTGCAGAGCTGCTGGGTGAGCTTGTTAAATGTCCTCTGAAGTGCTTAATACTGTTGGCTGCAGGTTGATTCCTGAGGCTCCTAGGCTCTGCAAATAACAACGTACTGGCACATAAAGTGAACGCAAGGTCTCAATAGTCTTTCTGTTGACAGTTGTTATAAGAATTTCTTTTTTTTTTTTTTTTAATATTATTTACAAATCTTTGGGTAAACCCGGGTCAAATATTATCTACATAGTGTTTGGTGTCTGTGATTAGATTAGCAATCTTGAGGGCACTCTGCATCAGAATATTTGGTAAGGGGAAGTAGGGGAAGGTGGCACTGAGAGTTAATAACTCTTTTGAACTTGTGATGAGAATTATTAAAAATGAAGGAGAATGTGGAAATATGGACGCAGTTTAAATTGAAGTGCTTAGGGGGGGAAAAAAAGTGTTTACCACCTGTGGTTCAGGGTAGGGAAGCACACTCAGAGATAGCTGAGAGCATTAGATTAGTGACTGCAGTGGTATCTAGGGAATTTTAATTTGTATAATTTATTCAGTCATTAATAAGGAGAACTTGAGCTTTATGTAGAACTCATTTTTATATCAGTATGTGTTACAGGCAACTCAGCAAGGAAAAACTTCAGACTGAATTTTATTAAGTAAAATGGATATGGTAAGTACCACGATCATTAGGGATGGATTTTGGATACAAATACAGGTGTATTAACATGTAAATGGTCCAATTTAATACAATCAGAAGTGTGTGAAGTAAAATAGATTGGCAGTGTTTATGAGCAAAGAACTCTGAGGACAAAAAAAAAGAATAATTTGCAAAAAGATTGTGGGGATATACTGCAAAGTAAAACATGAAATATAAATTATTTAAAGCCTCTGTGGGTGAGTGATAAGTTGTTAATTGCAAGTAACAACAGAGAAGCCAAAAACGCATGGAGTCAAAAACTTTGGCACAGATACAATGCCATTGGATGAAACAGAGGAAATGTAGAAAAGAGCATCTGAAGAATAAAATAGGAAAAATGAGTGGCTGTTGCCTGCCCTGGAGGGACAACTCAGGAGGAAATATCCCTGTGATGGAGCTGCCCTCTGTGAGTGGAGGATGAGGCGAGAAAAATAAGTAAAATGAGTAAGAAAATAGCAAACGCAAGAGAAATTTAACCTTTTCCTTTTCAAGAACCTAAAGTCCTGTTCCTGGTAACCCCTTTGTTACAACATTGCTTTTCACTTAACTGTCTTCCTTATAATACCACAAACTACCGTATGGAACAACTGATTCTTAAAAGTGTAACTACCCTGGGCTCTCTGCTGTGTCTATCCCAGTGAGGGAATATGCACGACTAAACAGAGGTTCTTAGACAGATGGAGATGAAAACCACAAAAAAATGGTTCATATGATAAAGGTAGCTTTCTCCTCCAAAAAGGGAAGAGCAGTTGATCCAGTTGTTGGTGGTAACAAGCACAAGAGAAAAAACATTAGAGGTATAT
Organism: Falco naumanni; assembly: GCF_017639655.2. Taxonomy (NCBI): domain Eukaryota; kingdom Metazoa; phylum Chordata; class Aves; order Falconiformes; family Falconidae; genus Falco; species Falco naumanni. The sequence continues at coordinate 109,895,701 of NC_054055.1, forward strand.
GTATTTTCCAATATGTTCTTAAAAAAAAAAAAAAAAAGCAAACAACCAAACAAGTCAGCAGTTGCAATATATTTAGGGAAATATTGAACATCAAACTACTGGCAGGATATCAGTCATAAACTGTTCAGTAGTAGAAAACTGTCTTTCTGTGTCTGACGAAGGATATCTTCGCATTTCATTGGGTGGCAAAGATTTGCATGAGAGGTTTTTGTCCTATGATGACAAAAAAAAAAAAAAAAAAAAAAAAGATATTTAAACACTTATGTAACGTGGATTTTCCAGGGTTCTGAGACAATAAATGGTGGTGTCAAATTATTGTAGAGGACACAGGTACTTCTCATTTCTTGGCTGCATCTAAGTTGGTTTATTAATGTTGGACATAAAGTGACACACAGCAGAAATTTTTTAAAACTCAATCTCCTTTCTGCCTTCTTTTTTTCCTTGTTTGAAGTACCACACAGTGTAAGATAGTGTCCAGAGACAAAGCTTAGGATGTGGATGAACCGGTACAATTCCTAATTATTTCCAATATAGGGAAAACCATTAAGCTGAAGGATATTCCTGACAGGAGCACGAGCTCTTCCTCCCTCTTCTCTAGCTACTGTGGCCAGGGGTGTATTGCTTGGGAAGAGGATGAATCTCGAGGTTATCTGTGCTTTTTTTCTTTGCCAACTTCTTGGACAGCACCTTATGGTTACTGGAAATCAAGTGTTAGATAAAACAATACTGTCTATATTGGAAATTATTAAATAAATAAATAAATAGAATAATAAATTAGAGGAGTGTGTACTACATTGGGTAGTTGTGCTAGCATCTTAACAGATATGTCTCGATAATGCTCAGATCAAAGCATACCTACCGTGGTTTTTCCCTTAACCTTAGAAGCAGCACATCAGCTGAAGCCTTCTAAGAGAGTAGTGAGTTGTTTCTGTTCTGGCAGTTAGCGTGGTCATGCTCGGTACACAACTATCAGGAAAAAATGGTAGTTTTAGGAGGAAAGAACTAGGAAATAAAGCCAATGAGTAATGTCTGCATGATTTGAAGCGAATGAGGGAGAGGCAGAGAAAGGTCTTATCTGAAGGAGAGCAAGGAAGGTCGTTTATTATGCAGTTTAATTCTGATAATCCAGATGAAAATTATGGCAACTCAATTTGTCTTTTGCAATTTAAGTTTTAGCTGTGCAATACATCTTGGGATTGCTGTGTTACGACCAAGAAATGAGGAAAATTCCACATTACGTGAATGTGAATTTTATAAGGTTTTAGTACCCCAATGATAAACCAGTGCTCGTTACAGAATTATTCAAGCCACCCTTGCAGCATCTTTTATCGCATTTGTTTGCTTCACAGATGCTTTTGCTCACTGTCATTCAGCTCATATCTGCACTGCACCTGATCAGCAGGCAGTGACCCGAGGCCGTGCCCTGGATCCATCTCCTTCCCACGCAGGCAGGCGAGGTGGGGACCCCTCACTAGAGCAGCTGTTCCCTGCAGCTCAGCCTGTGGCCAGCAAGGCCGTGGCTGCGAGGGAGGGACAGTGACCTCCATCAGAACCCTGGAGCCTGCTGCCGTGTTTTCTCAGAGGAGAGGTCCCTGCAAGAGGCATGCTGAGTGTTGGGCTTCACAGTCTCTAGGAGGTGGTTTCCCGTGGGGAAAAACAATAGTTACATGGCTTGGAGTGCCCAAAATAAATGATTGTGACAGCCTCCAGTGCTTCAGGTAGAAAATGGCAACATGCTCCTGCTCTGAAATCATGACACCAGCTAGGCACACCGTCCCTTTGGACCCCTCATGGGTTGTGCAGGTGGCAGGAGTCCTGGACGGGTGAACAAGTAGCTCCTGACTAAACTCAAATAAAAAAAAGCGCACAAGGCATAGAAGCAGGGGCAGGTGACCTGGAACGAATATAGAGACACTGTCCAGCTGTGGAGAGACAAGGTTAGGAAAGCCAAAGCCCACCAGGAGCTGGACCTGGCAAGGGATGTGAAGGGCAAAAAAAAGGATGTCTACAGATATTTCAACAGCTAATGAAAGACCAGGGAAAATGCAGACCTGCTGCTAAAATGAAGCAGGGGACCTGCTGACAGGAGGCATAGAAAACACTGAGGTACTTAGTGCTTTCTTCACCTCCACCTTTGCTGGTAGGATTTGCCCTTGGGAGTCCCAGGCCTCTGAGACCCAAGGGGAAGTCTTGAGCAAGCTAAACTGACCCTTGGTGGAGGAGGACCTGGTGAGGAAAGATTTAAATCATCTGGACATGTACAAGTCCCTGGGACCTGTCAGGATACAGTGGCCCATGGCACTGTGAGTCCTCTCTCCGTTATTTGTGAAAGCTTGTGGTGGTCAAAGGAGGCTTCTGAGGACTGGAAGAAAGCAAATGTCACGTGTCACCTCCATCTTCAAGGAGGATCCAGGGAACTACAAGCCACTCAGCCTCACATTGGTCTCTGCAAAATCATTTCCAAACATGGATGGTGGTGATTTGGAGTAGTCAGCAATGATTTATAAAGGGGAAATCATGCCTGACTGACCTCAGAGCCTTTTATGATGAAATTATAGGCTCAGTGAATGAGGGGGAGCGGTGGATGTTGTTTATCTTTACTTCAGGAAGGCTTTTGACATTTATCAATGTATATAAACACCTGATTGGGGAAGTAAAGAAGACAGTCAGACTTTTCTCAGTGGTGCTCAGTTAAACCCCTTTTAACCCGAAGAAAACACTTTATTATTGTGAGGGTGGTTAAGCTCTGTCACAGGTTGTCCATAGGGGCTGTGGACTCTCCATCATTGGAGATAATAAGAAGCCAACTGGACACGGTCCTGAGCAACCTTTTGCAGGTGACCCTGCTCTGAGCAGGGGGTTGAAGGTGACTTCCAGTAATTTCAGTATTCCAGTAAAAAAAACTATGATTCTGTAAGATTGCAGAGACATTGCACTGGTTCAAATAACTTTTGTTCCTACCTTTGGGAAACTCATAAGCTCTTAGAGGAAATCTATGAAAAATAGCTAAATGAAAATTTTCATATAAAATTCTCATAATTAATTTTAATTATGGAAATATTTTTAAATAAATGAAATAAGATGTCTGCAATCAAAGAAGGCATCTATGTTTTTAAGAGCTGGAAACGGGGCTAAAAATTCCTGTGTTTAAAAGTTTCCATGCTGTCATTACGATAAATTAAGTTTCTAATTAAACACATGCTCACATACACACTCTTGGATGGGAATGCTATGCTTGATCAATAGCCCTAGGCTACACAGTAGCAGGCAGAATTATAGCAAATGGAACTGGATGAATGGGTTTACTTAATGACCACAATATGATTTGTTTCATTGGTGGGAAAGGGGGGAGGAAGACATCAAATCGCTAAAAATACTACCCGAGCAAATTAAGATATGATCTTACAGGAGATGCATTCCCAAGAGATCCTGTGTGAGTACAGCAGATCAGAGCTCAGATCCCTCTTAAAGAAGTATACTTGATGAAAGTGTCAGCTAATTTGCGTTCAACTTGTTTTCCATTTATAATTAAGAAGGGGGTTTTTATTAGGTTTTTAATGTAGATTCTTTAACCATGGACAATTACTGACTTAATCAGCACATTTACGCAGCGTCATAATTTTAGCCGCTGGAGGAGTCTTACTATAAGAAACAAAATTAATGCAGATAATTCCACACATAGATAAACAGATGAAAAATATACCTTTGAATAAAGTTTAAAAAAAATAATTTTTTGATCCCTGACCACAATCACTTATTGTTTGCCATTTGCATTCAGACTTAAAACAACAGCTCCTGCAAGACCTGCCAGTGTGGCAATGTGCTGAATCTAGGACTGGCAGCTACGTGCTTGGCTCTGTCACTTGGGATATGTTACTGACCCTTCTGTCCAGTTACTTACCAGTGAAAAGAGTAATGCCAACCAGTGCTGAGAAACAAAGAGTGAGAAAGAGATGAGGTGGCTTTCTGAGTTTTGACTTCACTGTAAAGCAAGCTTTGTGTAAGCTCATATGGCTTATGAGCTACAGTGAGCCAAAACTGAAAGAGCTGGCAAAATTTAAATGAGTAGCAGGAGAAGAAATCTTCTCCAGCCGCCCCAAATACACACACGTATACTAATTTTGGTTTTGTCTATTGGAAACTTTCATTTAGTTTCTCTTTCTCCCTACTTATTTATCTGTGAAAAATGCAGAACTGAGTATAAATCAGATTTTGACTTTTTCTATAACTGTGCTTTTCAAAGGAGATAATTAAATTTCTGACTCTTTGGGGAAAGGTCAGCATGTTGGGGCAACAAATATTCATATCTCTAGGGCATTTGCCCTTATTAACCATGATTCACTGTTTCATAAGCTTGGAGCCTTGGCTAGAATCCATCTAGCCTAAAACACTTTGAAAACCTATGAATTAACTGAGATCCACTTTAATAGTTCAACTTTATTACTAATTAACCTGTGTATGCCCCTGTTTGTTATGCTGTAATTGAGAAACTAACACTGTTGCTATTGTCTAGACCTGTATTAAATGTAAGGTGCTACTTCTTCATTACTTTAGGAATTTGTTGCTGTGCTGATCACTCATTTTTTACACAAGTTAAGGCTGTAGACAGTCTAAGGAGGTTAGTGAAGAAGCTTTTGAAAAGGTGATGGTTGACTTAATCTTTATCTCCACATTAACTGACTCAAATCAAAGAAACAGCCTGCATTTGGTTGATGCTGGAGAGCTTAGTCACAAGTTGACTGAAATAATACAAGGCTCTTTGTGGAGAAGCAAATAGGTAACTGGAAAACAGCATAAGGTTTCTTCATTTTATGCAGTCATTTCTTGTGATCTGAACTCATAGTTCAAGTTTCTATTCAGATTTTCAGCTGCTTTTAAGCTTTTGGGGTGGCAGAGGTGACCAGAGTTGCTTTTTATCCCACCTGCGGTTTCAGAATGAAATATCTATGTTCTTGTCATTAGCCTAGATCCATAAAACTTCTCCACGCCTTTTGGTGTCCACTGTGATGGAGCTTGAGCTGATACCAGCTGAGAGCTGTGTAACTGTGCCATTGCAACACAGCTGGCATGAACACATCCTCTGGGCAGTGCTGCATCTAGGGGTCCGGAGCATCATGCTGGCCCAGCTTGAAACATGGGGACAAAGGTATGGCATTGTATGTCTTTGTCAGCATGCCCTTGCTCATCTTAAATGCTCCGACCTTTCATTAGCTATCCCTAATGTAGAGTTTAGATAGTCAAATAACCTCAGCTGCAATCCTTAACCTCTAATCATCACCAAGTGTTTTGGATTTCTACTAATAAAGACCTGAGAGTTGCAACTCCCTGACTCTTGTGAGACCATGCTTAGCTTACTTTAAAGTCTGCTGAAACTGAGACACTAAGCAGTCCTCACTTTTCTCACCTGTTGAGATGAGACTCATCCTTAGAAGATGCCTCTGGACTGTGTTTGTGCAAAACAAGAGAAAAAAAAAAACCCTCCTGTTCTTACTGTCACTTCCTCTGTGGATTAGCTATTAGCATACCCTTCCACTATTAAGAGGTTTGAATCTCTCCCTTCTTCTTGGTGGTCTTGCAGATATTTTTAATTAATTCCTCCACTTAATACTTTAAGCTCCAGTCTTTATGATACTCTTCAGTCTTCATCTGTCCTGTTGAAACAGTTCCATATGGTGTGGACCAGAGAAGGTGGCCTGCAAGCATACTTCCCATATCTTAAAGATGTTTGCCTAAGAAGCCTAGATTCTTATTCAAATGCCAAGAAAAATTTAAGCATTCTAAATCTAAGTATGCATTGCAGCAGAGAGAGTAACCAAAAGTAATTTTTTTTCTAGGTAAGTACCCTTATGGCTAACTTATACGGTCATCTTTCTGTTTGTTCACCCTCTCCTTCTGATCTACTTAACGTGGAATGAAAATATTATATTTAATATTAAAGTGGAACAATCACAATAGGAGGGCATGAGAGCATCTGCTCTCACATAAGCCTGTAGTACACTAATTCAAACCTTCACCTGGAAGGTGAGAGAAGTGGGTTCATAGCCCTTTAGAGAAAGGAATTGAAGCTGGGAGCATTAAACTTACATGTGTGAGAGCAGTTTTATGCAGGATTTCTGTATTAGATGTGACAGTAACACATAGTTCATATAAAGGACTGAAAATTTTGGTAATAAAGAACAAACAAAAGTGCGAGTGTGCCTAGTCATACAAAGCAAGCAGATGTTAGCAATACATTAAATTACAACTCCAGCACAGGCATATTCTATGTCTTTTTTTATTTGCCATCGATCTTCAGACCACATAAAGCAAAAGTTTTCTTATAGTAATTTTATATTTTTTTCAAGTTCTGCCAAAGAGATGACAAAATGTATTGAGACTAATGTATTACATTAACTGTGCCATAGGAGTCGCCTCAAAGAATGTAGGTCTACTTAGGGAAGCAGAGGAAATAGTAAGATATATTTAGGAGGAAACTTTGAATGTGTAATTTCATAGCAACAAACCGTGCATTAACTTGTTTAGAGCAGACCAACAGAAAAGCCAATGGTGTAGATCATCCAGAGCCTGATGTCCTGTATGGAACAGTGTCTAGAACCAATTGCTTCAGGGAACGAGGCAAGAAATCCTGCAATAAGAAGCTGTGTAGAAAAGGTCCAGTCGTCTCTTCTAATCATGCCAATAATTTCACTATTTTCCATTCAATTTCATTTTCACTAGCTGTCCCTTCTCTCCATCTAAGAAGAAAAGGCGAAAAGAAGCATTTGATGTGCACTGTATACTATTTACTATTTTGTTTGGTTTTATTACTTCTCCTATAATTTGTCTCTGTTCAAAGATTAATGCTCTCCAGCCATCTTTCCCATGAGGAAAATAGAAATGGATTTTTCAATTTAAAGCAGCAAACAAACCCAAATCTTCCTCTGTTAAGACAGCATTGAAAGTACACATAACATACCAAATAAATGGAGTTAAAAAAAATTATCATCTCGGCTACACTTCTGCAACTGTAAAGCCTTCAGTATACACAAGTATCCACACATATATATATATTTATGTACTTTTACAGAGAGGTAGTGGTTTTTCTCTTTTTCTTTTGAATAGATCCTGAAGATTCTTGACAACCCCATCAAAACTCTTTATATTTGAATATTACATGGTTAATTTGATAGAATGATGGATTTTTTCCTGATGGAAGAAACTTCTGCTATACAGGTGAATAAAGAAGGATCAGAAAAGAGTTTTTCTCTTTAAAGACATCCCTAGCAATGCATAATTGTCTTTCAGTGGTGCTAGTTTAATATTTAGTGTGCTTTGATATCCAACTGCGTGATGCTTTCATTTGAAGGTGTAGCAACTCACCAAACTTGGTATCACTAGCCATTTCCCTCATGTTCACTTGTGGATGGACTTTCTATTACACTTGCTGGAAAAGAGGGGGAATAATGGCATCTGCCATAGGGTTTTGGTAGATTTAAGGAAATTAAGAAAGAAAAGACAATTGCCTGCCACAGTATGAAAGAACTGTTTTCATATATTCCCATGGGCTTCATATCTGTGCAGACCAAGGTAGACTCAGAAATGTGTTGTATTATAAGTTAATGATCTGTTAAAAGAAAAGAAGAATAAACACTGACAGTCATAAATCCAAAGATCTTTTTCTACTATTTGAATGTTACTTTTTTTTTTTTTTTTAAAAAAAAAAGCTACATTCTTTTGACATTTAGGCACTGGAAACAATTCTATAACAGTAATATTTTTACACCCACATTTTTACATAATCTTTTCTTATGTAAAGTTTTACTTGTATATTTTAGTCTTGACTTTTGTAGTTTTTTCTGTCCACCTAGCCCTATTCCCATCAACACTAGAGATGTTAAATCACTTCATAAGGTAAAAGCCATAATTTTCCATTTTGACTTTTCAAGTAACTCTCTGACTGGTACCTTGCAGGAATTATGTGAGCTAGGTTATTTTTCCAAACCCATGTCTGCTTTTTGGAGTATCATTCAGGGCTCCATTGTGCTCAAGTAACCAATGTTCTTTAATGACTTTCTGCAATACCTCCAGGGAAATGAAATGGCTTTTTCATGGCTGAGCATTCAAAGTACCAGTTCCTTGTCCAGCTCTCCCTTCATTACTGCACAGACTTTTTCCCCTTTTTCCACCAATAATATCCTCGTGACAGCAGCAGAAACTGTTTACATAAGAAAACAATCAGAAAATATTCATGATTTTGTAGATACTTTGGGAGGTAAGTCCTCTTATTTGTAGGATGCAACAATATTAGGCATGCACCTGTAAGTATTCATACACTTGCCATCTTATAACAGCATAGCAATATAATAATTTTTTTTGTCCTGCATAATTCTGTCATTTGCCTTGTATGTGGCACAGAGCTGAAGCCACACAAAAGCTTAGGCACTGAAATGTTCAGCAATTCAGCTTCAGTATTGAGTTGTTTTGTTAATATAGGGGAATTCACAGCTGTGACTTCTGGTCCCAGGCTGCCTGTGCAGTCCTGAAACATGCATGTGGCAAATCAGGCATCAAAGCATGTGACTGGCCTCAGACATTCTAATAAGTTTGGAAATGGGAAGTGCAGCAGAGAAGGTTGTGTTCTGTACTTACTCCTTTTCTTTTGGAGCTTCATCTCAGGATCAGGACTCTGCTTTGTCATCCATCTACGTTGTCTAAATCCAGCCCTTCCTGATAAAATACAGAGGGAAGGAATGTTTTTTTCCCTGTCAGTCTAACAATAAAAGCATTAATTCTGAATGCAGAAATTATGGGACAACGTGTTTTACCATCTTCAAATGTGTCTCTAACCTATGTGGCCATAAAGCATTCCTTTAGGTGTTTGCTACTGTTTTAGTACACGTTGAAATATCAATCTTGGCTACTTCTTCACCATTACACTACACTTTCCTAATGATCTCTTATTGTGTCCTGTGAAGATTCCATTATTTCATGCACACTAAAGCAATTTCAGCCAGGGGAACTGTCACACGTGCAATCTCCTGAACCAGTCCGCATCAGAAAACAGGAGTTGTAAAACCTGATAGCCATATTGCTTGGGGTTGCCAGCATGTTCAGAAAGAAGTCCTGAGACCAGCTACTGAGTGTATATTATCCACATTTTTCTGTTTTTTTTTCCCCTTAGCTTGCAAAGACAAGGCACGTCATCTGGGTTTTCTGTAGGCTGACATGGTGGGTTAGTATACTATGCTTGTAGCAAGCCAGGGAAGCTCCGCTATCATTTAGTCATGTTACCTCAGCTTCATCTATCCAAGGATGAGAGACCATCTGTTCCTATGGATGCAGTCAACGTAAGCACAGTAAAGAATATAACTCACAAACTCCAAGCAGGGAGGGGTAAGTACTTGAGTGGGGTGGTAATGTGTAGGTTACCAAGAACATAACTGAAAAGCAGCAGTGATTGCTTGGATCCTCATCGCCTCGTGCAACACAGGCAGGAGAGATGCTTGCCCCAGCAGGTCCATGGCAAGGATAGTTTGGTGTGCCCTGGTTGGAATAACTAGTAATGGTGTGCTGACACTTTTGTGCCACAACCTTAAGTAGAGACCCCCAACCTTAATTAGAATCTGTGGCAATGAGGAACAGAAACCAAACTGATTTTTTTCAGCCCAACGGGAAGACCCATCAGTTCCTACTTTTTCCTGTTCTCTTCCCTCTATTTTCTAGACTGGAAGAATAGAAAATGTATTCAAATGATAGAAAGGTGTTTGAATAGCTGGATGGAGAAAACTTAATCCAAATCCCCTAGATAATGGATAAATGTTCTGTTGCTATGCTGATGGACAACTAGTTTTGGTATGGTGTCTGATCTTGAAGGCAGGAATTGTTTTACTGAATTGGTCCCCGTAGGCAACACAGGCAGAGAAATTCCATATTTATGAATCCTGGAATTCACTGACAAATGCTTTAAAATTTGGGTGATTACTTAAGCCAGAGTTTATAGGTACACAGAATACCTTAAGAGGAGATGACAGTATGTGGCAGCCCATTTGAAAGTGAGTCTGAAAGGCAGCTCCAGCATTCACTACCACACATCGCCAGACCTCATTATGCTGGGACAAGACCAGCCTTTGTAGTTTTGCACTTAGTCACTTTTGGACTACGAATACATCAGGAATAGGCAGTAGGAAATTTTGGAAAGCCAGCTTTGATCTTGGTCAGTTTTCGTGGGGTTTTGCCCAGGAAAACACCGCTGTGGATTTAGAATTTAGTGAACAATAGTAGTGAAGAATAGTCCCCCTGAATCAAGAGAGATGAGTCTGCATTTAGGAGAATAATTTCTTGGCTTTGCTATCACGTTCTGTGTAACAGGGAAGAATCAGTATCTTTAAATTGATTTGTCACAGGCCAAGGAACAGAATAAGAATCAGAATCTGCTACTTCAAACCCATTCCCCTATTGTACCTTCCTTAGACCTTTTAATTAATATTCCTAAAAGCTTAAAGATAAATGAAAGAAATCACATATTTTTTAAGTAAATAAATACTTGCAGTATGAGAATTTCCAATTATCTATGTTAAGAGCAAGCAGATGGCTCATTGTAGTGTGTTATTTTGTTATTTACAAAATAGCTAGCTTGTACTCCAGTATCTCTTAATCTCCAGAATTTCTCTTCCAGGATTATGTATAGGCTCTGTCTTAGTTGTAATATTTTAATTCATCACCACATATTTAGCAAACTCCTTCTTTTATCACTTGATGACAGAAGGGATTTTTTTTCTCTGACATTTATTGCTTTTTAAACTGTATTTCTGGTCGGCTGCCAGATTTCTCCCAAAATATTGTAAATAAATGTAAGTAATACAGATTTGGATTTATGAAGCATAATGGCTGGATGCTCTAGCTGTGAAGAGATGCTTTATCACATTGTCCACCATTATGTGGGGGAACTTTAAGACTTGCTTTCCTGCCTTATTTTACTACAGTCCTTAAAGGTTTTAAACCAGGTTGCTTTGAGACTTGAACACAATTACAGTAACCAATCTGACATACACACAATGTGAATAAAATGCTGTTATATACAGGTATTTTAACACTGATACATTCTACACACATAAAATAAAGGCACCTTGAAATAAAACTCTTATCTCCCTCACCTCACTTATCTACTAATTACACATAAACTCACACAATAAAAAAAAAAAAGATTCCTGTATGTATATAATTAAGGAACATAAAAGAAAGGCTTGTTATCTTTCTGCATGCTTATCTGTAAGACTCAGTAATGCTCCTATTTGTAAGAATATATACTCTCTCTCTACGTACATGTTCATATATAGTTTATATATACAAATATATCTCCCTTCAGACTCTGAAGGATTAGAAGACAGGCTGGGAAACCATTCCTGTATTGAAGCTTTCTGAAATCAGACATTCTTTAAATGGAAGACCCACATTTCTTCTGTCATGAGTGCTGCTTCACAAGACCATGAAATCAATCCTGACACCCTTTTGGCTAAATTTGGATTCAAAATAAAAAATTGCCTCTCTTCTAATACCCTTATTCTCTTTCAATCGTCATTTCACAACCTGAATCATTTTTTTGTATGGTAGATTAAATGTGCTGGTAACAAAGTTTGAAAACATGGTGGCTAAGCAAAACCATCATTCCTTTGCATCACATTCTGTACATTTTTTGCATAGTGATACATCTGTGGTTTACCTTGAGAAGCATGAATGAACTTTAGGCCTGAAAAGAAGGCATGTGCCTGGGGGGAAAAAAAGGATATTTATAATCAGTAGGAAATATATTTCCCCCCTGACATGTGTAGTGTTCACCTCCCACTCGTTCTGTGGGTTGGTTAACCTCTGAGCTTTGTGTGCAGCAACTGAAGATGAATAGGATCAACTCGGGCTGTGGTGGGTTCTGATGTAAGGAGTGCAGGAATCTGCATTTCCCCCTCTCCTGCCCCGGGGAAGAATAACGGACTGTTGTGCTCCCCGCTATAGCAACAGGGGCTGGCATCGCTTTTCATACGCTTAGAGGCCATATGCCACATTTCAGACGTGATGCAGAAATGCAGGCTTCCCAAATTTCTTATCTGCTTTCCATTCTGATTTTTTAATGATTTCCCAGTGGGTCCAAATGTTGCATAAGAATTCCAAGGAGAGGAATGACCCAGTTCAGAGAGATACCATCAGGGGACATTTCCCAAGTGCCTGTTTCATGGGGATGGGAAAGGAAGCAGATGTTTTCCATCAACAACTAACGCTGTAGAGCTACTATTACTCCCTTCCTAACCACAAGCTCTAGGCCATAATCATGCACTCCCTTCTTCTGCTTCTATAGATGTAACAGCAGCATGTAATAATTCAAATTCTGCCTTGTTGGCACAGCTTGCTTCAGCTGTACAGAAAGCAAGTTGTTTGTTCACTGAATCGGTGGACACATCAGCACTTTGCAGAGAGTCTAAAAGGAGTTGCTGCTTTCTCGATGGCAGTTGCAATTGTCTGCTACCATGTCAGCCTCCTAGAAATCTGTGGCAACACTGAAATAGCCACACGTGGTCAATTTCTGCCAATGTGACACAATTATTTTTGTTAGAAAGAACCACAATTTTCCCCTGAAAAATTCCCTTGAATTACTGATAGAAAATAACTCCTTCTTTTCTGTTAATTCAGGAAGCTGAGTTCAAAACCTTCATTTTGGTATGGTTTGTTTTGAGTAATTATGCTATTTTGAATATGTAGGGCAATTCTGGAAACTGCTTTAGTTAGGCCTGTGTCACTGATGGGGAATGATGTATGATACACACCTGGCTTTGTGGGGAGTGAGAATAACAGGTATTCTGATGTAGTGTGTTTTAGACTAATTGAGTAAATATGAGGCACAATGGATAAAACTGGACTTAAAATGCAGGCATGTGTGCAAGAATTTCCCAGAGAGAATATTAAATACCAAAAGGAGGAAGAAATAAAAATGAAATAGTTAAATGGCATTAGCACAATAAAAGGGGAATAACTGTTATCCTTTTGAAAGAAAAAAAGGTTAGCTGAGGGGACTAAACAATTTGTATTAAAAAAATAAATGTGGTCAAGATGACTATTCTGTGAGAATGAGTACTTTAATATTCTGTTTGGCCAATGTGTGTAATAGCTGTTATATATGTCATCTCCTAGTGCACAGCTGTAGATGTTTCAAACTGCAAAACAAAACCATTAACTCCCCGCTTTTTGCAGCCTCACAGACACCTGCAAATCATAGAATCACAGAACAGCCCAGGTTGGAAGAGACCTTGAAAGATCCTCTGGTTCAGCCTTTCACGGGAAAGGGAGCCTACAAGAGATTATCTAGCGCCTTGTCCAATTGCATCTTTAAAAGCTCGAGTGATGGGTACTCCAGCACACCCCTGGGGAGGTTGTTTCAGTGATTGATCATTCTCACTGTAAAAAAATTCTTTCTTATATCAAGATGAATACTTATTTAAGCAAAAGTTGACTCTAAGTTATGGAAATCCTTGTCCACAGTGTGGGCAAGTCAGGGCAATCCTAGGGCCCCTTAAATAAAGGACTATCCTGTTCCTTCCATAGTAAGAGTTCTGAAAACACTCAACTCAGTAACAAGGTCATTTAAACACTATAAAGAATGTGAAAACGAGGAATTCTATGGGACTGTAAACCCTAAACAAAGATGAAGGATCCCATTCGCTGCAACTGCATTATGTGTCTTGGATACCAATCTGAAAGAACGAGGAAGGATGATTAGCAACTGTAAAACTAAAACCTGCATTAGTGAAAAAGTGAAAAAAAGGATGAGGTGAAAAGGAAGATAGGAGGGGAAGTTTTACTATAGGCAAAAGGTAAAAGAACATGTAGATGCTCCCTGAGGCAATGCAGACAGGGTGAAGGCAGCTATGCTGCCAGCTTCCCACATTAGTTTTAGAAGTCAGTTTTAAAAGGTAGGAGTCAGGCATGGAGGACTCTTTTCCCTCCTAAGACACACTGTCAAGAAATCTTAGGAGACAGCAAGGAAAGGTGATTGATGCCTGGGTTTGGGTGGGGGGTGGCTGGGTTGGTTTGGACTATATTTTATTTTTGCAACATTTCCCCCCTAAATTTAACCATTTCCTTTGCCATAAAAAAACCCTTCTTTTTAATTTCTAAGTTTCAATTTTATTCATGGGTGAAAAATCTACAATGTTCTTTTTTTTTTCTTTTCATGGGGATAACATTCAACTGAAGTGATGTTTTGCAGGAAAACCTTACAAGAGCACTGCTCACAGAAAATGTAAAAGTTGGGGGACCTACAGGATCAAAATGCCAGGACTCAGGATAAATTCTCCCCAGGTATGCACAACCCCAGTACCTTCCTTGCAAAAGCCAGGAAAGAGGACACAGTCTCTATGTTGAATATTCCCAAACTGCTACAGCTGATCCATGCAAATTTCCTTTGGTGGAAAAGATATGACAAGTGACAAGAGGAACTGGAATGTTGCTTTGTTATTCTGATTTTTCACTGACAAACGCAGTTCAGCAGTATGTGTGAAAGGAACTTCAGACTCTATGAAACAGGAGAGAGCTCAGGATATGATGTATAGACTTCTTTTCTTGTTTCATGGGGCTGCTGGGATACGAACATGCCATTTTGGGGCAAGCTAATTGCCTGTTCAGCAACTAAAAGCAAGATACCTTTGTTCAGTGAGTTACAATTCCCTGAAGTACACTGCAGTAGCAAAGCAGTAATTACAATGCAGCATGCCTTAAAAGAGCACCATTATACATTTCATGAAGAAAAGGATAACTTAGGCATTGCTGTTCGCTGGTTAAAGCAAAAGATTTAAAACATCTTGAGCACAATCCTGTATGTTTTATGAATATAAATTTGTGTTCATGCAGATTTCTTATGTTAAAATTATGCTTGAAGCCTACTGTTTTCAGACTGCTATCAGACCAGGTTACAAGCTATTTTGTGCTGCTGGCAACAGCCCAATAATCTAAACCACATTTAAAATTTTCTTCTTTTCTTTTCTCTTTTTTTTTTTTTTCTTTTTCCTTTTTTTAGTCTCCAGCAAAGACATATTGTCTCACCAGAATGGAATGACTTCTGGATGAGGTGACCAGTATAAATTAAAGCAGGGTCCTTAGCTGAAGTGAAGCACAATGAACGTTCAGAAAAGGATGGTGAAAAACAGAAGTGTGAGCAGCCAGAGGAAGCCAGGCAGTAAATACAAAAGAATATGGGTTTAATGTATTTCTGATATCCAAAATAGAGTGAGTGTGGTTGCAGTGTTCTGGAAATCATAAATACCTTAGAGAGTTAAGGCTACCTCATAAATGGGAATAGGTCATTTCTTGGGGATCATTTATTAATCACACTTTAATTAAAAGGTCAAGGAAAGATGAATATATGTTTTAATAAATAGTTCATTATTATGTAATCTAAACATCAATAAGGTGTTAATAATCACTTATTAATAACTACAAGCATGCTACAGTTATTTATTAGCCTCTAGTTATTTATTAACCATAAACAAATGGAACCTTTTCTATGCAATATAAAATTGCAGAAGGAAGTTGGAAAGAAACAAGATATGATTTAGGATTTTGACAGAAATCAGTAAGGGAAGGTAACTTGCACAATAATTATGCTGTGTTGCAGTATAGGTTCCAAACCCTCTCCTAATAACTGTAATTTTCTCATGTCTCCACAGCACATATTTTGTGACTTTTTCATTAAAAAAGCCAACACAAACCCAATAATCTTTTGCCACATAATACATTATTAGAAGAATCATAAGGAGGGAGGATAAAGGAGCAAGTTTAATAAATGCTGCAAAGCATGCTACTGCTCCTGAATGTTTGTGTTGGATTTCATATGATGTATGAGAAGCTGACATGTCCTGTGGGGGCTAGTTTACATTTTTTTTATGACAGGTTACAGTACTCCGGACCTATAGTTTATTTGGGTTTGCACTAGTGGTGTAAATATTTATTAAGGATTTGGCTCATTACATGTTGTGCAGTCCTTGCACTTTAAATCTGTGATTCACAGTATCCTAAAAGCAGAAATAATACCCCTAAATCACACCTGTCTGTGAAGAGAAAATCTGTCAGCTCTTTCCCTCCTGACTCCTCACCTTGCGACAGGCAAGGAAAAAAATAAAAACTAGAAAGCAAGCTGGCTGCTACTTGGAAATGAATTCACTGGAAAAATGTTCCTTTGTTAAGAAGTGCTTGGCTGGGATGGCTAGGCAACTACAGAACTCGGAAGAGTCAACACCTTCTTGGTTTTTAAGTCATCTAGCCTCTGATTTGGAAAAATTCTGTCTCACTTCTCTTTGTTTTATTTTTGTTTGTTTATTTGCTTGGGAGGGGTATTTTATTGAGGGCTTGGTTTGTTTGCTTTTAGAAATTATTCGCTGAAGATTAGTTTTATAGGGGAAAAAAAGGTACATCAATCAGATCAGTAGTGTCGTATATTCAAATTCTATATCCAGTAACAAAATATTGTATATACAGTTTGGATGTCTTACATTGACTAAGGCTTTATTGCAACACATGTCAGCAACAACAGAAAGTGCCCCAGCCAAGAGGTTATTTTTGAGACAGACCTGCTCACAGTTGGAATTAAGAAGTGCTAGGTTCAGTAAAGGGGGATGGTGTCTCAGTATTCCATGAACAATCAGAAGTCACTGGGACTAGCAAAAGGCTTCTTAATCCCGTCAAAATTATAGGATTTTTGCTCCCATTGATCCTAAAGACCTTTAACGTAGGTCTTGCTAAGCTTAGGAGAGGCACTCAAAGACTTCATGGCTTGTGCACAGAGCCCTGCATATATTTACAGTGTGGCCTTTCAGTGAGGTAAACTGGCAGCTACAGACTTGTGATATCTTGTTCTTGTTTGCTTTCTGAATGGCTTTGTCTTGAATTCTTTCCTGCACAGTAGCAGGATTGGAAAATACACGAATGAAAAGATAAATAGCTGATACCTGGTGGTAAGTGCAGTATTTTGAGAGAGTTGAGTTTGAATTTCTGTATGCTAGGTAGATGTAAATAATGGTCTTCCATCTCCTACTGCATCCACCTTTTAAGCAAGTGTGCCTGCCATCTCATTTTGTGATGAGCTTGACCCTGTCATACTCCAAAAATACTTCCATGCTTCTCTCGCTAAATAAAAAACTACAGCCATCGTGGAGTTCAAGTGGTCTCAAGGTTATGCAGTGTTAATCAGTTTTGTGGTTCTTAATTTTATTTTCATATTTGGACATAGCAGTCTTTCCACTTACTTTTGTGGCACTTGATTGATTTTGTTATTAACATTACTAGCCATGGGATCAGACAGCAGTATGTTGAACAGACATGCATCAACACAAGTCTACTGAAATGTGTATTGATTCACATCAGTATTTGTAGTCTAGAAAGGTGTTTAAATTTGGGGGTTAAAATGTCTCTCTGTGTATAACATAAATATATTACAAATGTTTATGTAAATGCAATATATAAAAATATATATTTATTTATCTTTATGACAAATGACACCTACTTAGAGATCTGCACTGTTACCTTATGCCTCCAGCTAAAAATTGTAAAGGCAGCGTTTCCTGACTACAAGAAAATCCATCTTGAAACTTTAATTAAAGAATTATCTATCAATGACAAATTACCACAGGGTGCATATGTCACTCACAGTTTTGGCACATCATTTCAAAGAACACAACTGAAATCACAGGAGACTAACAGATCTGGGTATTTGTTTGCACTTAACAGACAAGGGGAACATAACTGATATGAAGCAATTTCTAGATAGTTTTTATATTAAGAAATTAGTTGGAAATTTCTTCTCTGGAATAAAAAGCAGGCACTAGAGCAAGTCTAAATCTTTTAGAAAGTCTGTAAAAATTTAACTAAAACAAGTAATTCCTTCACATGTTTAAAACTACTGGTGCTTTTTTAAATGTGTTTGGGTTCATGAAGTCTCCACACCGGATGAACTCCTGAGCAGCTTTTTATTTGGCTTCATGGAGACAGTTCTTACAACTATATCAACTTCTCTTTAAAAATAGTGAAAGAAGAAGCATCTGTAAGGATATAAGAATTGAGAGCTTTTTTCTGTCAGTTCTGTAGTTCAAATAAATTAATTTGTGCATGTGACAACTGATAGCTGCATGTATATTTCTGTGCATAGAGCCATTTACAAAACAGTGGCTTTATGCAGAGTTCCTACATAGCTGATAGGCTAAAAATTATTTGCCTAATCTGTAACAGAAAATGCATTTGCAAATACTTTTATTTCAACAAATACTTTATATTTCAACAAACACAAATATTTGTTGAAATGTTTTTCACTCAGCTGATTAGTAAAAGCTCTTTATAAAACCTAAGTGATTACAATTGTTCAGTTTCCCATGAAATTGGGATTATTTTGTCCGTAAATTATTATTATAAGGCCTGTTTCAAGACAGATTTCAAATGGGAGGCATAGGACCTCAGTATGAATAACCTTACTCTTAGCTCCTTCTGCTTAAGAAAAACCACCGGTATAGTAAAAGTCATAGTGAGCAATGATTCAGTTCTTTATTCCTTCTCCACAGAGCACAGTTTTACCTTTGTCTCATCCAGAAGTACCTCATAAATCAGATGGAAGAAAAATTACATCAGAATCATATGGAAAATTCATATAATCTGAAAGTAACTCGCTGGCAGGACAGAAATCTATTATCCTGTTATTGACCAGAATGTCCAAGCCAAGGAGTTCGCTGTCAGCCCAGCCACCGGTGCTGGTTGCACAGCTTGTCCACCAGGCTGACCCCAAGCCCATGGTAACCTGCAAGTCATGCTCTTTCTGTTAGGATATGGTCATTTGCAAAGCATATGTAATATTTGTGGGATCAAAAGCGGTACAAAAGTGCAAGACTGCAAGCTGGCAGAGTTGGTCGTATTCTGACCACCTCCCTTCTTAGCGGTTTGATCATAGATTTTGGTACTTTCTACACTGCTTTAACTGAATGACAAATTTATGGTTTTCTTCAAATAGAAATTGTTTCTTTCAGCAGAGGAAACCATGGATGTTATTCTGGAATTGCCTGTCCTTCAAACTAAAACTCTTTTCCTAATGGTGGTCTAAGTACCCTTCCTTGCAGTTATGAACACCTTTTATAACCTCTGGCTTTCAATACAGAGGACATTTAACACCTTGTAAAACATACTCACCATGTTGCAGCCCCTTGAGAGGACAACAACTCAGCTTTCTGAGTCTTGTTGTGACTGGAAATGGGATGATCTATTTGTAAGCATTCTTGTTGATTTGTCATTCTTTATTTTAGATTTCACTGGCTGGAGAGAAATATGTAAGTCCTTCTCAATGAAACTCAGTGGTTGGGGAAAATAGCCAAACCTGAGTAACTCTCAATGGACTTTTATTCTTTCTGGATTACCTTTTATTTACTAAGTCTTCTTAAACAATTAGTTTTAGTGTGAGAGTTACTTTTTACTTAAATTATATTAATAATAGCCTGTTTCTGTTACACATGCCACTATAAAAGGTGTTCACCAATGATCTGATAGTACTTAATTAATTAATTAATTGATTCTCTGGGAAAGAGCTTCCCAATGATGCCATTTTTCCATTGCATGATGAACATACATAGCAGACCATCATTCTAGCAGGCTGTGTATCTATTAACAGAAAGCTTTGCTGTGCTCACTGGCTTTCTACTGTTAGGAATTTTAATTTAACTATAAATAATATTGTCAACACACATATTGAGGAAAATCAAATTAGAATTTCACACCAAAAGAAAAACCTCAGACCAGTTACGAAATGGCATCTAATATAATCATTAAGCAGGAATTGAACTGGCAACCTTTTGGTTCTATGATTAGAAATATCTGAATAGGATATAATTAATTTTATTAAGAGGTACAGAAATATTTTATATGTGTAAATCAAAACAAATCCAGCAGGAAATACTGGTGGTCCTTCACTATGCATAAATGGCAAACTATTGTTTTCAGTTAATAGTGTTCTCAAAGGTTATTACAAGTGACAGTATTAGATTTGGTTACTCTTTCTTAATAAAACGGAATGCATAATGATGCCACTTATTTCTTGGAATCAGGTTTAGGCACCTGAGAAGAAGATGCTTTGTGTATAACCTGGCTTTCTTCTTGTGTTGCTCTTCAACAATTCATTTTTACACCTAATGTAAAGGCCGTTTCTGAGAAAAGGCTTTGTTCACTGTCTGGGTGCCAGGTTGCAGGGTGAGTGCCTGAAAATGTAGTGAGGAAACATCTAACACTAAATCTGGCTCTCTGAGCTCACCTGCAAATCCATTCTGTGCACACCTGTCTGCAATGAGGGGCTGCCCAAAGCCTCCCACGGCTTAAGTATGGGTGGGGGAAGAAGGGACCTCCTGAGATGGGCATGGAGGGAGTAAACAGCTTGGTGGAGTGTGAACTGGCTGCAAAGGTAATTTGCTGCACATAAACACATTCTGGGGCAGAACTTGCGTGGATAAGTGGTTGTATATAACCAGCATTCATGTATGTAATGAAGGATCTCGTTTGGGGTCTGTGCCTTCGTATGCCACAACCCTAGATGGTGCACCACCAACTTTGAGTATTTATAACTGATTATAAAACATACTGAAGATTTATTTTTCCCTTTAGCTTCTGCAAGGACTTAAGTTTCGAAAATTCAAACTCTAGATAACCTAAGCTGGACAGACAAAATTAATGTATGGTTTGTGTTTTGTGTTTGTTTTTTTGGTGTGGTGTTTTTTTTTTTGGGGGGGGGGGGGGAGGTCTTTTCTTTCTTTTTGTAATAAATGACTAGCCCAAAGTTAAAGAGAGGGATGATATTAGAGGCAGTTGGTATTCAAACATCGTCTTAAGAAAGATGTCATAGTTTGAGAACTAGACATCTGGTCATCATTAACCATAGCTGTTCACACATGATATTATACTTGGACTGGACCAGGAGGCAGACAGTGATTTATATCCTGTAGTCAGTGGGAAAAAGTCTGGTAAAAAGTGTAAGTGATCATGAATGGAAACCTCTAGCAGGTTCAGCTGTGGGGTAAGGTCAGTGAAGGGGACAGATTTAAAGAAGGAAATCGCACCTTAGTGATCTTCCTGGCTTACAATGAAGAGGCTCCACCTAAACTCACCAGATGGGAAGCGATGTTAAGGTACCTTTTCTACAGAATGTCAGCCGGTATGTAAAGATTCTGCAATATAAACATTAAGCTTCATTTGCTGTTATTTTTGAGGTCTGTCTCTATAACTTCTGCTGGGGAAAAAAAGTTATAGCATTACTTCATTCAATTTCAGTTGACATTGTGAAATGTTGGATTAATAGCTGTCAGGCAGTCAAATATCACAAGAGTTTGCCTGTGTACTACATGAATTTTGCCAAAGATTAAAATGTCATCACTACCATTAGGGACATTGGGTATGTACTGAATTACTCTGCGGATTATACTTTGAAAAGTTTCAGCAGCTGTGTAGATTTTGAGGCATTCATCTTTTGTACTCAGTATTTCAAATCCTTATGAATTTTCTTCCTGGACTCAGGTTAATAACTCGGGAAAGACCACTAATTTAACAGACCTCCACTTCAGATATTTTATTTTGAGCTTTAGCTCTTTGTAGCCATACCTTTATAGTTTTTCCTAGTCTTTTAGGAGTTTCTGAATTTGTATAAAGTTCAGGAAAGTCTATGATAGTGCTGCATGCTTGGGCAGAAGGATTAAACAGTGAGAGTGATCTTGGGGATCAAAGAATTTTATTCTTTTCTAGATGACATTGAAATTAAAAGTATTTTACAGTTCTGGAAAGGTTTAAAAAGGGAAGGGAGAGGAAAGAAAGGGAAAGGGGTAATGGGCCCCTCTCCACTGTTATCTTTCGGTGTGAAGCAAACTGTGGAGGCCTAATGAGAGGGGGCAGGGAGGTGGGGATGTGGGGAAAGCAAATTAAGGTTTTTTGATTTTTTCAGCTCTAAGAAGTGTCAGGGCAACATGTAAAGCTCCCCACAAAGCTGTTCTATACCTAACCCATCTTCTTGCATCTGTGCACACCTGAGCACCTAAGGTTAACAGCTGTGCAAACTCGTGGGAGGTGACATCCCTGTATAGAGGCTTTTGCTTTGCTTCCTTTCCATACTAGTAGTTCTCGACTTTCATTGGTTCAGTTAAGCACGGAATAAAGCCTTCAGTGTTTGTCCCCATATCCATTACCAACAGAAAAGATTCAAACGCCTTGGCTTCTGATCAGTATATCTATTTCAATGGCTTTGTTCATAAACTTTGTCCTCATTTCATTAATGCCCAGGCTTTTTGGGAAAATTATGCTTGTGCCCATTCATATTCTCCACAGAGACAAAATACCCACTGAAATCCATGAACAAAGTGTGGCTTTCCCATGTTTTCCTTTGGGATGCAGTAGAAAGCAATATACAGAATACCAGGTTTCTCTCTTCCCCAAGGTAACCACATGCCTGCATTCACTGTCCATCCACCCCAGTGTATTTTTAAACTGCACTGAATTTTGTTCCAGTTCTCTGTTTTCTGTTAGTCTGACAGTTAGATAAAAATCTCATTGAGCTTGTGGACATACGGGCTGCCCTTCAGTCATGATAAACGTAAGAAGCAATTCTCTTGGCAATGGGTATCTGTGTGTGCACAGACACAGCAGAAGCATGGCAAATGCAGACAGCTGCAAACAGTCAAGAGGATCACCTGCAAAATAAACCCAGGAAAACAGATCTTTCTGGATATTGTGCTGGTGAAAACCTACCTCTATTAAAAAAAAAAAAAAAATCTCCAAAAAACAAGTCCACTGTTGGGAGGTTTCTGATTTGTTCAAGAAAGACTGTTTTTGAGTACATTTTTGTAAAATGAGATTTGTTTCAAAGAAACATGGTTATAATAATTTATAACCTTCTAACAGAAGCAGCAAGTAGAAAGACACCAAACACTGGTGAAGAGCTCATATGAAAAGAACCAAAGGATATTCATATTACAGACTTTTTGTTTCTGTGCTGCTGGCCACTTTTGATTTTCATTTTGAGTTTTTTGACTCATTCAGTGTCAAAGAAATAGATTTTTTTTTTTGTCAAAGAAACCAATACATTTGATAACAAAAACGACATTATGGAGTCCAGCTCAAGAGTTAACATCAGTAATTTTAATTTGAACACAAGGATTGTCCCTGAAACAGAAGTGAATAATGTGAGTTATTCAAAATGAAAGCAAAAACTGATCTATATAAATCACACTTCCATCATTTTTTTAAAAGTTAACAAGTAAGATCTCCAAACAAGCCCAGTGATGGGCTGAGGAAAAAAAATGGGGTTTTATTTTAATTTTGAAAATTTTCTTCTAATCTAGCTTCAAACTTATTACATGACTGTCAAAGCTCTTCATTTATTTTCATCCTGTACTTCTATTCCTCAGCCTAGCATGAATTTTTATAAAATTAATCTTCAGGATAAAGAACTTAAAAAAGCACTTTTTTCAAGTAGTGGGGAAGTCTAAATAAGCCATGGTACTCCATCAGAAACTATTAACTTTCAGCATCCTTAACACTGATTAACTTTAAGGTAATTGAGATCAGTTAATGTCTCACTGGGACAAGAACCCTATTTTTTTTTCAAATTTTATCATCAAAACTTCTATCTGCAGTGAGAACTCTAGAATTTGAATGGTATTCCACCTCATTTTCTGCAGGCTGCTGAACATATTCTTTATAATTTTAAATTTAAACCTCTCTGGGATAATCTCATGAAAATAGAGCCTTTCATTGGTTGCATAAGGGAGTAACAAAGCTGTTCCCCTCCCTTTCTGGTCAATTATATCGATTGTGATTCTGACATTTTAAAATTTATTTCTTCATTTACTCCAATTATACTAAGCATGATTGCTAAGATGATTGTCTTGGACTTCGAAAGACATGCAATGAGCCAGCTCACTTGTAGTTGTGTCAAAGTTAATTATTTTTTTAAAATCTAAAATGACCAGGGATGCATTCTGCTTTCTGTTTTGAATTAAAATCACTTTTTCACTGCTGTGTTATTCCTAGTTTGTATTGATTTTAGGTTCAAAGAGTATTAACTTCAATTCTAAATTTTCTTTTAACCTGTAGACAACACGGAGGGAACCCAGGCTCTGTATTTCCCCAAGGGGCTCATCCAAAGCTTAGCAAAACATTCTCAGTGACTTAATTTCACTTGATGTCTTTGAAGAACCGTCTCTTTTATCCTTCAGGTTCAATTTTTGGGGAAATACTTTTATTCAAATGCAATATATCCCAAACTAAGAGTACTCTTCTTGCAACTGGAATTACTTGAATTTTTAGAAATGCCCAAAAGCAAAAACAGCAACAAAAAAGAAGAATAGGTACTTAAAAATAATTGTCATGTATAAAAAAAAATAAATAAATTGTGGTGGGTTACCCTTGGATAATAGCCAAAACCCCACCCAGCTGTTCTCTTAATCGACTCTGTCAGTGGGATGAGGGGAGCAACTGGGAAGAAAGAGAGAGCTCCCACGCTGAGGTCAGGACAGGGAGATCGCTTATCAAGTTCCTTTGTGGGGAAAACAGATTCAAACTGGGGAAAATTAAATTATTTTATTGCCGATTAAAATAAATACTTAACTCATGATGCACGTACTGGTAAACAAAAAGATAAACATTGAAACAACTCTTCGTGTCCTTTCTCAGGGTCGACTTCACCTCTTCTCCCCAGACCCCACCACCTGAGCAGTGAAGGTCAAGGCAACACGCAGCAGTTCCTCTCTGCTGCTCCCTCCTTCTCACATCTCTTCTCTGCTCCTGTGTGGGCTCTCCATGGTGGCAGCTCCTCGGGAATAGCCACAGGCTGTGGTGGATGCCTGGTCTGGTGCCAGGTAGTACCTTCTGCTCCTCCTCCTCCTCTGACGTTGCCGCTACTGTTTTTCACTCTTTGTCCTGTCTCAGTCTGGCACTTTCTGCCCCTTCTTATATACATTTACTCCATGGCACGGCCATGGTGGCTGCGGGGCCCAGCCGTGCCCTGCGCTGAGGCCGTTGGAACTGGCTGTGCCCGGCACGGGGCAGCCCCAGCCGCTCCCCACAGGGGCCGCTCCTTGACAGCTACAGTCAATACAAATTCAAACAAAATACTTAAAATTTACCTCTGGGCTAGTTCTTAAAAAATTTGGCTTCTGGGTTTTTTTGCACATAGAATTACTTTCAGCCAATAAAATCTGTAACTGAAGTGGGTTGGAGGAGCTGCTACCGTCGGC
This sequence comes from Falco naumanni, assembly GCF_017639655.2. Taxonomy (NCBI): domain Eukaryota; kingdom Metazoa; phylum Chordata; class Aves; order Falconiformes; family Falconidae; genus Falco; species Falco naumanni. The sequence goes on from NC_054055.1 coordinate 109,920,960, forward strand.
CTTCCAACTTGAAACAGGAGTGCACTTTTTTGGAAGCAAATTTAGTGATCACCCTAGTTCACCATGCCATGGTTCACACAGTGGCACAGCCTCAGAGTACACAAACGAGGTTCTTTGCCCTGGTGCCTCACCTGCAAGGGATGCTCCAGGGTACCCTGAGCCCACACCAACCCCCGGCACAGCTCTGGAGTAGGGCTGAGCTGGTCTGAGAACCAGCATACGTGGGCATGGGCACAGACATGGGCATGAGCACATCTGTCAACGCCAACCGATCCTCTGCCTGCTGTGCTGCACGTCTCACTAGTGCCCAGATGCACTTGCAGAGTGACAAATGCTGATATTCGGTCCAGGATCCGTCACACGCCTCAAAGTATTGTCACCTATGCGGTATGGTATCTGCTTGCTGGACTACATGGAGTAAGCCCAACAGTATCAATCAAAAACCTAGTGAGACAGAAGCCACGTGACCAAAAAAAGATAAAAAATACAAGTAGGTTTGATGCAGTAATTACCCCTACGATAGCTCTTTCTAGGTAAGGCAAATTGGTGATGACAACGTAGGGAAATTTGCCTCTCTAGCACTGTTTTCTGAATAAAATTTCCCACAGCTGTCAATCAGGCCATTTTACCCTCATGCTAAATTAGCACCATTTATTTTAACAGTGTCTTTTGTACAAGGCTGAAAGGTGAACTATATTTTAATTCAGCCTTGAGAATATTCTGTTGTGTTGAAAAAGTTCCTATTTTGTGTAGTCTTCATTATTTAGCTAAAAGTCTTAGACATATAACCTTTACCTTCTCAGCCCGGTCCTGATCTGTAGACCATAGCCTAAGAAGTACTTTTTACTCTTTTTGCTTTCTAATTACAAGTGAATGATATTTTGATCATAGTCATATATATTGCCTTTTCATTTTCCTGTGTAGCTGTAAGGTGTTGTCTGCTTCGTTTAACACTTACTGTACTTGGATAGGAAAGGCAGAATAGCTTCTGTGTGACAGGTTAGGCCCTGTCAGACTTGCCTATAGCCTGCCATGAAGGATGCTCTGAAAAGTATCGGCCGTGTCTGTTCCAGACACAGAAAGGCAACAGAGGCTTCCTGACTTTGAGCATAAAAATGGGACAGCTTTGGAAAAACGAAAACAGAAAGCAAGCACTTACATTATTAGGTTTATCATAGATTAATAACCTTGGATGTGATTTTATTATTATTATTTTAAAATATTTCAGATTTCCTCAGGTCTGTTATTTTTTCTTGTATTAATACCAAGTAATCTGGTCCCATAAACCAAGCTGAACCGTTACAATGAGACTTACACACAGTATGTTTATCCAAGTGCTTAATTCTGTCTGCTCCTTTCTTCCAGAGCCATCCGAATGCATAGATGGTGGTGGTTATAAGCTTTAAACTCCCTCAGTGTATGAGATTTTATCATCTTCATGCACCAATGCAGAATGCTTTGACCCACTTGAACTATCTGATGAGCCTAGATCTCCTTTCAGAGCCAGAATCGAGCACTACCATTCGTGGTTCCTAGGGAGTCAGTGCTGGGCTCACATCTGGAGCCTGCTCAGCATGCTACAACTAAGACACAGTTTGAAACTGGTGGTGTCACCCACTTACCTGTTAGTGAGGGGCACCCGCAGGTCAAAAGTGGTCCACAAGTTGCTCCACCAGGCCACTGCCTTCTTGGAGGCAGGAATAGGTGCAGAGCTCCCCCTGCACTCACCCCCCCACATGCAGATAAACTCCATGCTGCGTGCAGCGGGGAAGCATAGGCATCTGCTGGCACAAGGGCAAACAAAACAGGTAGCTGCTGATGGAAAAAAGGTGTGAAGCAGGTTGCTACCACTGTGCAGGGAGGTGGATTGCCTGCCTGGATAGATGTCTGAAGGTGTGCAAGTGTCCAAGAGCAGCTGTTTGCACCGTGCAGCCAGGTAAGTGTCTTCTGTTTCTGTGCATGGGGTGTCCTTGTAGGAATGGAGGGGAGAAGAAGCACCTGCGGGGATGTGAGGCAGCAGCTGCTCTGGAGTCAGCAGGAGGAAGGACTTCCACAAACTTACTTGGTACTATCTGTAAGTTGGTTCACCTTGGATCCTATTACTTGGTTACCATACTATGTGATCTCTATTTCCCAATATGCCAGAACTCTTTATTAAATCTCTGTTTAACCACTCTGGCTTCAGCTGAGCTTTACATAACTGCGTGGGAGACGGACTTGTAAGGTTAAGAAAATTTGGTACAGTCTTAGAGGTATCAAAAAAACCTGAAAATACTTTAAATTTGTAACTTAAGAATGTCTTCTTTCTGGTCTCTTGGTTAGAAAAAATAGATATATATGGAGGATTTCATTTGGGTTTTTTTGTGAGCACTCAGATCTTATTCCATACCATTTTATCCACCTTTTTTTGAAACTTTTCATCAGACATACAAATTGGATAATGTGAGACCTCTCTTTAAAAAATGAAAGAATCAAATGAACCTTTGCTAGTGAGCAAACCTATTCAATCAGCTTCTGTGTAGAAGCAGTTTTCAACATTAGCAACTGGATACCACCCATTAGCATGACTTAGTGCAGCTGTGAAATGCTGCCAAACTTTTGTAATACAATTATTATGTGGCAGCATTGCATAAAATAAACCAGGGCTGCCACTGTAAGTTCTCATTTGTAACAATTCTGTTTTTTTAAAAGCTGATGAAGAACATCAGGCAGTTCTGTGTTACAAGGTAGATCTGGGAAAGCTCAGTCCCATGAGAATAAATAAAAAACCTGCTGTACTAGACATCTTCTCAAATTAAAAGTCTGTTGCATTTCTGTATTGGTGCTTGCTTTCCTGGAGAAAAATACCAAAACATTCTTTTTTCTGCAATTAAATAAAAATTAATCCCCCATATTTGCATGACACACAAACTCATTGTAGTGCCTTGCTGACTTCAGAAAAAAATAGTTCACAGAAGTCTGTTGATTTAAATTAGATAAATTTTCTATAAGTCTAATTGTCTAATCAAGGGGAAAAAAGTGTCTTCTAAAAAATGCTGGGTTTTTTTTTCTACAAAAGCCAGGAGACCATAGACTGTATGTGTAAAAGAATTGTTTAGAAGAAAATTATGTGAAAATGACTTTTAATAAAGACCTGCAAATCCAGCCAGCATCTTAGAAAGGATCCTTAAGATCACTGAATTGTGTTAATCCACACAATCTTTACAATACATGTCACTCCAAAATCTCCGGCAAGGACTCAGCTATGCAATGCTAACATTTAAATATATGTACTTATTTCCTACACACTGATGTAATAATGAAAGGTATATTGCTTCCTCCCTTGTTGGCTCATTTAAGGTTTCATACTTTCTGGCCATATTTTGGAAGCTTTTCTCAGGGCAGACCCCTGCTGCTGCAAACAAATCTTTATCTGTAACCAGCTACACATAATTTTAGCAGCTTTTTCCCTCCTCTCATTATTTTCTAACTCTTTCATCTTAGACCTTGGCTCTTTCACTATTCATTTAACTACTAAATATAATTTTGAAAGACAGATGAACTAATAAAAAAATCCCATTCAGTACATTTGTTTCAGTCAAATCATAACATTTTTTCTTTGTTTTTGCTCTTCTGAGATTTTTTTTTTAATCCCGATTAAATAACACTGCTAGCTAAAGTTTGTATTATGTAATCTGTGATTTTTATCTCTCATTAGTGTGGTGTTTAAAGCATTGCTCTTTCAGGACAGCATTTTATCTCACTGAAACCTTTCACTTCTTTACTGAAGTATTAATTTCTTCATAGGATACTGTTTGCACTATCGTCATGCGTTAAGATGTAGAGATGTGAGGAATCAATAAGCTAGAGTTGAAGTGTCACATCTTGTAACTCACATTTTGCTGTTAACTAGTTATACTGGGTTTCTGTCCTTGTTTATAGGATAAGCAGGATCACTTCATGTGATGTTAGGCCTTACAGATTCTTAGCTGACCCAGTTAAAGACAAAAGATAGTCATCTTCAGAGGTCAAAAATTGGTTAGTTAATTGCTAGGCTGAAGATGTTTCTGGAGCACTGTTGTATTTTTGCTAAAAAAACCCACACAGTTTTAAGGTGCTCACTGTGGAGCTCTTTCTACGCTCGGTTTGTCAAAAAGGCTCTGTGTTCTTTGGACAAACCCACATGACTGAGCAGATGTGATCTCATAGTCTGCTGCCACCAAAAGGTAGAGGTCCTTTCCCACCCCACCCCCGGAGGCTGTGGAGTCCTGCCAGTTAACTTCTGCCACTTGTGGACCATTGTGAGCCACTTTAACTCACTAAACAAAATTCAGATTGGCTCAGGATCTTTCACAACTGTTTGCAAAAGAATCGAGGTATTATTTTCTCCTCAATCTGCTCAAGAAAAACCCAGTATGACAAAAAAACTAGGACATTTAGAATGAAGTTCTTGGGCTTTAATTCTGTATAGGGACTCCTGAAGCACAAATTCACCCTTTGTCTGAGCAGAATTAAAATGACATGCATAAAAAGGGAGGATTGCCGTGGAGTTATGCATACTGTCTCATCACCTTCAGCTGGTTGTACTTATTTTCCCATTTGAAGTCCATAACTGTAAGAGTTCTGTAAAGGTCAATTACTATGATCATTTTCTTCTTTTAATTAGCTTTGGTTTGCATATTTGCATTTTTGTGAAATTTTACCGTAATTATTTCCTGCAATCTGGCAATTTCTCACCACCCCAGCTGCACAGAGTTGCTGGGAAGTCAAATTTGACAGGAAACCTGGGACAATTTTTTCTATAGGGGATCCTTATTTACCATAGAGATCGTGGAAGTCCTGGCCCTTAATATTTAAAAGAAAAAAACCCAGGAAAATGGTATGAGCCCAAGGAATTCTGTTGTTCCAATAATCCTTAAAAGCTGAAATGATCCCCTGAGCCAAGGGCAGCCAGGTGCATCTTGGAACATGTCATGAAATACTGATAGAAGGTGTTGAATCACAGCCTTTGTTGGCCTCAGTTTCTGGAAATTGCAACAGTGAAGAAAAATCAGCTGGCCTTCAGGCACTCGGAGAGTAGCCTTCGCTAGCCATAGAGGAAATGTGATGCAGCTAAATCTCAGGAGAAACAATCTTTAGAAACTCTTGCTGCAAGCTCCAGGTTTACTGGAATAAACCTCCGAAAATCTGATGCATGGAGTCCGATTAGAAGATACAGTCACTGTTACTCCTTTTTTAGTGTCCTTTTTTATTACTTTCCAAACTTCAATTCACAAAGCATGTTCCTGGCCATATAAATGGTCACTGGGTTTGTGCCCATCAAAATAAAATGATGGGGGTTTACGTTGCATGTAAACCACAGTCCAAGGAAAATTAAATTGTAACTGAATACTGAGAACTTGATCCATAGACCAAGCTACACTTGATTTTTCCACTTGCTCTCAGGCTGTTTGGTTATGTAACTGGACTTTAAATTAGAAAACGCATCTGATTTCTCCCATTTCTCTGTCTAGCATTTCTTAAATGGTGGTACTTGGGGGGACTTCCTAAACTCTAATGATTTAGAATTTGCTATAGAGTCAACCTTGAGAAACTTTATTTCAAACTTCAAGCATTACAAACATACAAGTGTAATGATCACACAGGCAAATACAAATACTTGGTAGAAATCAATAGGCCAAACACTGTTTTCTCACGTAAGTCTAACATTTCAGAATACACCCTTTGAAATCAATGTATTTATTCTGGATTTACTGGTTGTTTGTTGGTTTTTTTGTTGTTTTTTTTTTTTTTTTTTCCATGGCTAGCCTGATGCAAAGATCTAGGTTTTGGGTTTCTTACAGTTTATGTATTGTATCATTGCCATACAATGAAATTTAGGCATCACATCACAAGAACAAAAATCAGAATAGGTAAATCAACCCTCCAAATATTTAAAAAGAAAGCTATCAGTAAATACTGTACCAGAATAGGTTGAGAGGGAAACAATGGCTTAACTGCAGAAAGAATAGTATTCACAACTAATTTTTTAACACTGCAATACAGGTTTTCTTTACAGTTAGGATAATTTAAGAGAAGAAAATAGTTACTTATTCAACAAAAGAAATACCAGTCTTGATATTCATATTCTTTTCATAATACATGCTAAACAGCATGTGTTAAAGTTTTCATACAATACTATCAGAACACAAACTAAGAAGAATTGAGTTCTAGATCAATATAGTAATGGATTAGAAGTGCAGTTAAAATATAGTTACAGAACAATGGTCAATCCAGGAGAATGAAACCCAGTCTCCATTAAATGGGGACGTGCTATATGACATAAATAAATACTTGGAACTTAAATTCATGTTTTAAAAACTCAACAGACCCTGGAGTTGTCAATGCCAGAGTAGAACTGCTCTAAGAAAAGCCTGTTTGCTGCAGGAAGCTGTTTGAAACAGGGACCCTCTGAGTTAGCACTGACACAACATTGCACCGCTGAATTAGGGACGATGCCATGGAGCCATGATTTGTCTGCGTTCAGAGACTTTATCGAAAACATCATGCATTTGTGCATTTGTGTTTTGGTTTTGTGGTTTGTTTTTTTTTTCCTCAGCAGCCAAGTGTGTTAATACTGGTTCCGTGGATAATTTCAAATAGCTAGTTATATTGAAGGCTATATAGAGTAAATGATGTGACTCATTTACTTCAAATTTATGTGACTGACTTTTAAATTCATGTGACTCTATCCTGAAATGATAGCTTTTTCTGCTTTGTTTCAAAATTGTTACTGCAAAGTCAGATCAAGTTAGGTAAGTTGATGTCATCATTCTGTTAAGAAACTTTTTCTCACCTTTTCTGCATAAGGCAAAGCAAAGATTTTCAAAAGCCATATTATTTTTTTAATAAAAGAAAATATATTATTTGGAAAACCCTAGCATTCTCATGATTTGTAACCAGTGTTTGAAGTTAGATAAGTAGGGTGGGCTTTGTCAGAGTACTGCTTTTTACCATCCCTGTAAAATTCTACTCAAACTTGCGGCATCTTTGGGAAATCACGATTTGTACGTGCTTGGTAGCAATTTGTTAGATTTTTTAACACTAATATATTCCTAAAGGATATCATCTGCACTGGCAATGCTCCAGCCAGGGCTGAGAAGGAATTTCCCTGCAACTGTCTTCTAAGATGCTTCAGGCTATGCCTGGTGCAGCAACTGCACCGAAACTGGGAATCTCACTCTCAGGCTTTCTAGGATGATCTAGAAAGGACTCGAGGGGGATCCAGTAAGAAACTTCCCAGGTGTAAATACACTGGAGATAAAGTCTAGCAGTAGGAGAGGAAAGATCCCAGTGTAAATCATGGAGAAACAGAGACAGCCTTAGGTGGAAAGGACTGTCATTCTTAGAATGTAATGGTAGAAAAGCGTGGACCTGTAAGGTTAGTGATGGTGGGACAAGTATCTGAGTGATGAGGACAGTGAGATGTAATAAATGTCTTTAAGGAAAAGTCTAGGACTAGAGGCTATAAAGTGTGTGTGAGAAGGAAGAGCAAGAGAGAAACAGAATGAAAAAGCAGAGATGGAAGCTGCATATGTCTTATGAAACAAGCTTATTGTGTGACCTCAAGGTCATGTAACTTCCATACACTGAATCAGCTCCTGCAGTTTAATGAAGTCTAGACTGGAGGAGGAAGCCATAAGCAGCGATTCTAATCTTAGCCCCTTTGTTTCTGAGCCTGGCACTCTAATCCTATTGGGATATCTGCCTCATCATTTAGACAGATCCACCTTTCTTTCCCGAGGACCTCCCTTCAGAGGTTAGCCTACCTCTTTCCTGGCCTTGAATGATTCATCCTCCCCACAAATTTTTCACTTTTTTGTCCATAAATCTCCCAGCAGATCTGGCTCCAAGTCAGATGTTTCTTTCATCTCACAACCTTGTATTCTTTGTGAAGACACCACTAACACTGGTGCAGGCAACACTTGAACCCACCTCCTGACAGCCTTATATTTAAACCCATCCATTTTGCTGTCAAACATAGAACTCGAGTGCATGAAAAACTCCACAGCTATCAGCAAGCGACTACTAGCAAATGCATCCAAACTCTTCTTAAAGGCAACACCACAAAAAAAAAAAAAAAAAAAAAAAGTTCTTTTAAAGGCAAAAGGAGACTACAGTTACTTAGACAGTCTACTTAAAGCAGCTTCCAGAATTTTAGCAGAAAATTCCTACTGACTATAAGTTCTGACTTAGGTAGCATATACCCTTTAGAAAGATAGCCAGATGAACAAAATAATGGAATTTCCACACCCCCACCCTTTTTTTTTTTTGTGTGTGTGTGTGTCTGAGGAGAAGGGAAAATACATGAAGAAAGGGAAAATAATCTAGACAGGCCACGGCTTGTTAGGCAAGGAGTACAAACCCTAAGATATAGAAATGGAAATTCCATTCCTCACTTTTGAGCATAACTGTGAGCAAGCCCACTGATTTCTCTGTGCCTCTTTTCCTCCAGCAGTATTGTTTTGACTTTCTCCATTTAGCTGTGTGGAAAGCAGAGACATATTTGGGGGGGGGGGTGGTGTTTGGAGGTACCTTGCATATGACTGAAACAAAGCCCACTCCCAGCCTGTGGTGCCAGCTTCTCCCTGCTTGTATTGCCTGGGATCTGAGAAAGCTCTTAGCAGCAAACTTTGAAAACATTTCCATCAATGACATGGAAGTGAATATAAAATTACTTCTGATAAGCTTGCAGAAGAGGCAAAAAAGAGGGGAAAAAAAAAAGATGCCATGGAAAAAAAAATAAGATGACTGCAGGGGCTACCCTGCTTGGCAAATGGGTACCCTTCAATCAAAACATGTTTCATTCTGTCTCACCAAATGCCACACAACAGACTGAGAAATACAAGTTAAACCTAAAGAATGGAGTAGTTTGTCTCAGAAATCAGTGACTCTGAAAGGAATTTTGGGGTCACAGTAGATATACGACTCAAAAAGCCTTGATGTGGTGTTGCAGGAAAAGGGTTAATGCCATCCATGGGTACATAAACACAGGAGGAGAGGGAGGCAAGCTTACCTCTGTGTGACTGTTATTGCAATACTTTGTGCTCTTCTGGTCTCCATATTTTTAAAGGATGTTGGTAAGGGTGCTAAAAAGAGCCATAAAAATTATTTAATGGCTGGTGACTTAATGACTTACAGTGAGAAATTTAAAACACTCATTTTGTTAAGCTTATAAAAAGGAAGATTGAAAGGTGATTTGATAATGGTTTGTAACCACGTGCATAGGGAAAAAACACCAGGGAACAAAGGATTCTTTAATCTACAGGGGGGGGAAAGAAAGTATAGAAAGTATAGAAAGAATTGATGACTAAAAGCTGAAACTGAAAATTAAAAATACAATACACATTTTTACCTGGAAAGGTAAAAATTGTTGAAAATTATCAGGGGAAATGGTGGACTCTCTACCTCTTGCTGACTTTAGATCAAGGCTGGAGTTTTTTCAGAAGCTGGCTGCAACTGAAGAAAATATTTTTAATTATATTAATATAAGGGGAAAATGAGAAAAAAAAATGTGGTCCCCATCAACTTCCAAATTATTTTTTTTTATTTTTTTTAATCAGCACGGCATAGATAACAGACTGTTGTGTTACCTAATAGCTTGCTGGAGCCTCATGATCACAGGTCTCCCGTGAGGGGAATAACGCAAAGGGTATACAACTGGCTAGACATGTGAACTTAGCTTAGCAGAAAAAAGTGGGTAAGAGACAATGGTTTGTACAGATAGGCTGAGAACTGTTAGGCAAAGATAATGGACATAGGTTGGATAGTAGAAAAAGTTTGCTATCACATTTGTAGGACTTGCCAGAAGATACACAGCAAACATCACCTCCTTTCCCAACATTTATTTTTAAGGAATTTGACTCCAGCTGTCTAAAAAGCAAGAGCCTTTTTGGTATTTAGACCATATTCAGACGGAGCATTTCCTTCTGTAGTTCATGAAGTGAAAGAACGCTGAGCTAAAAGTCAGGGAAAAAAATACTTAAAAACAAACTCCTTAATCTTTGAAAATAATTCCAGGGGTTTTAGTCCGACTTTGAGTGTTGTTTGTTTGGGGTTTTTGCTTGTTTTCACCTTTCCCATTTTGCTTCCCTCCTCCCCAACTTTTCTGGGCATTTCTGTATGTCCCACACAAGGAAGCCAGGCTGGAATAGCTGGAATAGCTCTGTGACAGGGGTCTCCTCTTGTTCCAGCTCCTGTCCCCCAGGCAGGCTGTGCTGATTGACCTCACTTCACCTTACTGTTGAGACAGGAGGAGACCCTGATCCTCGTTATTCTCCTTTAAGAGCGAGCAAATAATTCATAATGAATTACTGATTTGGTTAATTTCACTCCCTCCTCCCTGTTTGTGAGTTATTTATGATTCTCATAAATACACTTGCTGAATAATTCCTATTAACATTTCTGGTCTGCATCTCATTTCAGAGCACTTCACTGTGAGCCTGCGTTGTGTGACATTTGAGTTGTGTTATCTAGCTTAAAGTAAAGATTTCTGGTACACTTTTCCACCAAAAGACTGAATTCCTGGGATTCACTTTTCTTAATAGCTTAGGATAGTCTATCAAGGAAAAGCAAGACTCCTCTGTCACATACACTGTTTGATCTCGGACAACTGTTATCACCTTTCTCTGCCCTAGGTGTAAATTGGAGACAACACTTTCCTACTCATCTTTCAAGCGTGTATTTCTGTAATAAAGCAATGTCCTGTTTATAAGCAGTATGTTAAATGAAGATTTTTTGGGTCTGGAAAATTTTACCAACTCTTTGTTTTGTTTTAGGTTTTTTTTGCTTTCCGAGTTCTTCCATATTCCTGATATTTCCTTGCATCTTCAGGTCCTTTCTCACCTGGCACTAGAGGAGGTGCTGCCTCCTTGCCCATTCCTCTGCTGCAGTCCTGATTGCTTTCTGGTGCAGGGAAACTATGAGCAACAAGCAGGGACAGAGCCTAAACAAATTGCATGCAATCCTGCCTGTAACATATTCCCACAACAAGAAAAAAAGGGATTCAGTAGTTTCTGAACGTAGGGCCAAATTTTACTATACGAGTGGCTCTGTGTAGTACATTTATAGTGGCCACAGTATCCCTAACCATGTAGCACTGATACTCAGGGCAACTGTGAACCTAAGGAACTTGGGCTGTAATAGCTCCTCTCATGAACCCGGTAAACAGACAACCACCGTATCTCTTTGCTGTTCTTCAGCTTGCAAGGAAAAAAGCACAGCAACAGGATTTATTCTTATAGGTTTGTTCTTCAGATTTGTTACAGTAATCACACTGTCCATTCTTGCCATAATTTATGCTTTGTAAGTACAAGTTGTACTTGATGGTTTCTCTCTTACAGTTCTTGTTTTCCTTCTTAAACATCACCTGCAAACAATGCCAGTGGGTGGGAAGACAAATACGTGTCATACGCAAGGTGATACATTTGCTTTGTATAGAGGTGGAAAAGGAACAAGCAAATTAACTGCTTATTCATTGGTGCTAAACTTCCAGGCAACAAGCATGAAGAACTGGAAATTCTCCTCATAAAGAGGTAATCTGGTCTAACTTGCAATGCTGAAAGCCAGTGAGAAGGGTTGTTTGGTTGAAATGTGGAAGAAAAAAAAAAAAATCACTGGCCACAATGTTTTTAGGAAGGACAAAGCAGGGAAAATGGTATTTGCTAGTAAACACTGTTATCTCTCATTCAGAATTGGAAAGTCATGAACGTATGTAAATCAGTGCACAGCCTAGCAGGGTGAGGGGTCACTGCTTGTTATGGCCAGTGTAAAATAGCCAAGAGAATGAGCTACACATTCAGCAGTTGTCTGAACAGAATCAAATGATGTTACAAATGAAACTGCAGTGGGGTGAGCATGAACAGTTATTTCAGATGGTTTAAGATAGTTTCATTACATAAAACTACTGCATTAAGATTAACTGATTTCCTGGTCATTATGACAACGGACAAAGGTGAATTGACCCTTGAGCTGAAATTACAGTAGTTGCCCAAACTCTGCCCAGTCGTACGTAGCCTGATAACATTCAATAAGCATGAACAGAGGCCTTATTTTTAGACTTGCATACTTAAATTTGACCAATTAATTATCCAAGTCTTAAGAATGTTATATGTAAAGGTTGGGAATAAGAAGAAAGAAAAAAAAAGAAAACCTCAACAAATGAAAGTAAGGCAATAGGGAATACATTTAAGAAGTTAGAAAGGCGGCTCTGGCCCAAAGTGCATTGTGGTTAAACGAGATGGCTTGAAAAGTCACAGCGGTTAAATAAGGGGATGGGATTAGCTTGTATTCCCCTTTGCAATAGTGACCATCAGAAACGTGTGACGGGATATTCACCTTGGAAAATGTGATCCAGATTTGGAGGTTTAGGATATACAGCCATTTCATTCAGTTAAATGAACACTCTTTAATGTAAAATCTGTACACCATAGCTTTGTACGTGGACTTTATAACCATGGTTCGTATGCCTGTTAATCACTGACGCTCCAGACACAGCATTACAAAGGCTTCTCACAAAGCAGATTTTAGTTTTAGTACCTTCTCTGAAAACATATGGACCTACTTTAAGGGATATTGGTATTCAAATAACAATTTATTAATACGTCACTCTTATTAAAGGCAGTACTTGCAGCATGAGCTATTAGTAAATTATAAGGACTTTCTTGTTTTTAAAGTGGTTTAGTTTCCATTGCTTTTATACCAACTTTTAACATTCTTTCTCATTATTCAGATAATAATCTACATGTTATTGTGTTAATACATAATGTGTTATTATATTGTTATTATTACTATCCTCTCTGGAGATTCTGTGTATTAATAAATATTTTGGACCACAGCAGATATTGCTGACCTGTTTCCAGTTAAAAGAAAACCTACTAAAATGAATAAACCTTCCAAATGTATGGTTTGAACACACTCAGTAGAGATGCACAAGATCATATCTGCTAAATTACCCTAGGACTAGTATGAGTGCTCTGAATTGTCTTCTGGAGGATTCTCTCATTTGTTACCTCTCTCCCTCTGTTAACCGCAGGAGACAGCCTAGTCAAACTGACCTAAAACTAGATGTCTGGGGTTTTTTTCCATAAACCACGGAAAAGTTGCAATAAGAAACATGTAAAACCATTATTAAGGTTAAATATTAATTAATATTTAATAATATTAAAACTTCCGGTGAAAATTTCAGGTATTTTGGGCTAAAAATGTGTAATAGTCTAAATTCCATGATCACATTTTTCTTTTTTCCCTGTGAGTTGTTTGCTATAGTGCTTGCATAATGAGCAGCTATTCAAGATCTCTTTTATCATTATTGCCCAATACATGTCTCTAGGATTTATTTACATCACTCTGGTCAATTCTCCTCTGAAATCAGATACATCGATTGCCCTGTGGATTTTTCTGATTTGATCATTACCATACCATCGGAGTATGTCATAAACCATACCATAACACCTATTTACAGCTGGAAAAAAACATGGATATTCAAAGATGATGATTAAAAATATTCCTCAATTTTAAAATCCCCAAATTATGACTTATTCTTTGGAGGGTGTTGTATTATCTACAAAATCAGTTGTACCACACACAGATATGCCTGAGTCTTTTAAGTACCATCACTGGTATTTATGCATCTCTGGTCTGTCACCTCCCAGAATTAATGTCCCCACATCAGATTTAGGTCAGTTTAATGCTCCAGAGAAATAGTTACACCCTTACACTGCTCAGAAAAATGAAGTCATATGCAAATGAATGGGAATCAGATTGCAGCGAAACTCTTCTGACAAAATTTATTAGACTTTGGCACATCAATCAATGGTTGTGCATAAAAGATATGTATCAGACTAATCCTGCATCTTTCATAATGCATAAAATTTACAGTACCTATAATATCCTTATGCATAAACTTAAATGTGAATTGCCAATGTTTGCAATTATCTAGAAAATGGCCTGCTCTTATAATTATTAAAGCAAATGTATAAACCCTGGATGACAGAAAACACAATTTTACTGCTATTAAGAGACAATTTAATGTATGAAATCACATTAGCATGCTCAAAAGATGGCTTTCAATCATTCACATGAACATTACAACCCTGTTCTATGGAACTTCAAAAAGAGGATGGTTGATTTTTCAGAAATAAATCTTTATGAGTAGATTACTGGCACATTGCAATTAGAGCAGAACAGCTATCTGCTATCCTGAGAAACCATCAACTGCCCAAACTTCCTTCGTATACCGAGTGAAACTCTTCTATAAATCTGATACAAATACTTTATTTGGAACTAAAACAAATTTCTAGATCTCATTACTTAATATTAATTAGATGTTTCTCTCCCACTTCAGGGGCTGGAAGGCGGGGAGGAGAGAGAGGCGAAGGAGTTTTGTTCATGGGGCCCTCACATACCCTGTGACAGAATGGGAAAGGACTTAGGCTCTTGACGTCCTCTGCCTGGGCAAGCTCAAAGCACTGACCAGGCTGGTATCCTAACATCCAAACCACTGGATACTGGAGGGAAGCGTGCAGACACATTCAGTACAGACCTGTTTGAAAATTTCTGGATTTATGCACCCCAAGTTTCCCCTGTAGACCTGGTCTTTCTTCTAAGGCCTCGCACAGAAGCAGCCATCTCCCCCATCTTTCTCAAGACCACTTCATCCTCTTTTTGATGGATGGAGTGTATAGCCCTTTCTAAGTGTCCATATATTTCAGCCTCAAAGAGAATTTTAGAAAAATTCCCAGGCCTTTTCTGTCTTTTCATTTGCCTTCCTGCCATAGAGCTTCATGACAATCTAGACTATTCTAGTTGGTACAACAGCTACAATTTTTGACACAACTGATGTCTACTCTTCAGAAATGTACTTCCAAGTCTAGAAATAATAACAGCAGGAAAACTTACTTCAAATAGCATAGGCCTTATCCTGAATTTTGAGGATTACCTAGCTTGTTGTGTATGAAGGCACAGACACCAAGTGAGAACCTTTACTGTATTCATAAGTGACATTTATATACAACCACTTATCCACACAAGTTCTGCCCCAGAATGTGTTTATGTGCAGCAAATTACCTTTGCAGCCAGTTCACACTCCACCAAGCTGTTTACTCCCTCCATGCCCATCTCAGGAGGTCCCTTCTTCCCCCACCCATACTTAAGCTGTGGGAGGCTTTGGGCAGCCCCTCATTGCAGACAGGTGTGCACAGAATGGATTTGCAGGTGAGCTCAGAGAGCCAGATTTAGTGTTAGATGTTTCCTCACTACATTTTCAGGCACTCACCCTGCAACCTGGCACCCAGACAGTGAACAAAGCCTTTTCTCAGAAAGGGCCCCTACACAAGCTGTTGCATGTTTTTTACTAGCGTGTTGCTTCTGTAGAAGTGCCACATTTTCTTGGTACAAGAGAATCTGCATCAGATTCGTAGGAAGGTATCTGAAAGGTAAAGGCAGAAAAATGGAGACCTTCTATAATAAAAACATATTTTATACTGTCCTTTGTGTAAATAGTTTGCCTTTTTCATTGTGGATTATTTAACATTTAATGCCAAAAGTCAAGAGCCAGTTGTGCTGTAGCTATATTTCTGACTCTCTGATAAATATGAAATCCAGTTTAATTTATGAGAGAACAGATAAGTGTGAGACCTTGATATAGAAGATACATGAATGACCAAGGTCAAAAACCATAATAGACTTTTGTGTTTAAAGCTTAATAAGTCATAATCAGTAGAGATAGGAGAGAAAATGGAGGTCAAACAGTGGTAAAAAGATTGAAGCAGCGAGTGCAGATGTTATTCAAACTGACAAAATAAATATTATTTCAGTGAATGGCACATTCACTTTTTTTTTTTTTTCTTTCATTTATGATATGCAATAAAACATTACCAGACCAAACTGGAACTGCTTATCTGCTAAGAAAATTGAGGGAAAGATGTGCATACAGGACTTACGCACACACAAACTGGGAAGGAAATCCTATTTGTGTAGAAAAGCATGCACATATATATACACTCCTGGTTCAGAAAATAGCACCCAAGGTCACTTTTCACTGTTGCATAAACAAGGTTGAATTTCAGCTTTCGTTTTCTACTTGAATTATCATCTATATCTCCACCCATCAAAAAAAATAAAATTATTTCCAAATAATTAAAGCCAACCTCTGTCTTTCAGTGCTAGGGGCTTCCATATTTTCATACGCTCTGAGCTTTGATTAATCAGTCTTTAGCTGAAAGAAATTTTTATTAGGAGGGGACTCCAGGGACTACCTTCCTCAGAATTCTTCTAGTGGTGTGAGATGGTATAGTTTGGAATTCAATTATGTGCATGAAAGAAGAGATACTTTTCTTACCAAAGAAAATGAAATTAAGATTACTTCTTAGAATTCTTTATAATTTGTTTTCTTGAACTGTACATTAGATAAAGAGATAAAAATCTGTAGGAAGCCATTCTTAGTCAGGAGCTAGTGTCCGCATCAAGATGGATATTTATGATCCATGGCACAAGACAAGATCTCAGGAGAAAGACAAAGCCTCAAGTTGAAGTCTAAGTGAAATCATCTATGAAAAGAGCAAGGTGGAGCAGCATAAAGCAAAACCTATCTTCAGTAAGAAAAAAATATGGAAATAGAAAGGATTTCTGAAGTGTTGGCTGAGCTGCAAACAGATACACACAAGGATGAAGTCTTGCAGAAAAGAAAATAGACACCAAGACATTGTACCTGGAATGAAGACTTTATTTGTAAACCCATTAACTGCTGCTCAAAGCAAGGCTTTGCACAAGAGAGGAATATGAACAAAAATAGAATTAACACAGCCATCCGGCCACATTCCATAGGGACTGACAATATCGGAAGATCATTTAAAGAAAAAAAAAAAATATTTAAAATTACAGTTTCGATGGACAGGAGACAATGATGAGTATTGATGCTAAAACGGCACAGAGTAACTGCTCAGAGACCAATTTTGTCTTTAAGCAGCAAAGGTATTTATTCTGTGCAACGTTGGGGAGCTAGCGGATTCCCACCGGATAAACCAGCTCCAAAGTTTTCAGTGAAAAGTTAGGTATTTTATACAGTTTCCCTGAGACGTTACACAACATCTTTACATACATATTCATTTGATTTTGACACCTAATCATTCCATTCACAATAGGTGGGATCTAGGTGGAGTAGACCTTTCCTTTGTTCAATGATTTCCTGACTTGATGGTCTCCTTATCTCCTTCAGGTGCCCACCTTATCTTTTCTAACTATTCAGAGTACAGTCAGTGGAACCTTTTCTAATTATTCAGAGTGCATTCCTTTCCCAACAGAAACAGAGCATCAGCCAGAGCATTGCACCAAACTCATCCTGACTAATCTTTTTATTTTAAGGCCTTGTTCTGTTTCAGTGTAATAGGGCTCACTAGCCATCTGTATGTCATCTAGCTGTACGGCTGATAATCCCATATGGAATGTGCTCAACAAAATATTTGTAAAGTGAGCCTGGTCATTTATGATTAAATAACACAGGAAGAGAGAAGGTTTTAGAACTGATGTAATGTCAAGAGTTACTGTCTTTTATTGGTATACTGCCTTATACCTTCTAGTTGAGGTCTAGCACAATCATTAATTCTAAATACATAAATTGTATGTGATAGGTCCCAACAACAGAAAGAAAAGCTGTGCTACCTTAGGAATGGCAGTCTAGTTTCATCAAATTCTTGGTCACAATATGAAGAAAAAAATCCAACACATTACAGACCTGAATTATAAAACAAGTAATCTCTTTACAGTGCAAGTCCATCTACATGAACCAAAGGATCTCTTAACCAAAGATCATACTAAGGAAATCAATCAATCAAATATTAAGTGAGGAGAAGAATGTGAGTTATTTTGCCTGCCCTCAGTTCTTTAAACAGCAGATGCTGTTTGATCATTGTGCAAGACTGATATAATTGGGTTCAGCAGGCTTTTTTTGTGTCCAACATGCTAGAAAGCCTAGATAAAAATCTGCCCAAATGTTATTAACATTAGTAAAATAATATCCTTCTTTGTGCTAGAAGCATAGAGCATGCTATGGACCAGTATAACTTCTGGGATCACTGTACTGTTGATACATTTCTAAATAAGGAAAATCAGAGAATACTAAAACTTGGGCAAAAAGGAGTCCACTTTAGACAAGCAGAGAATACTCTGATCAAACAAGTGGGACAGCTGACATCAAAATGACTTAAAACATTTAGGGGCTACTGGGTTATCAGCTCCCAAAGCTATCCTGAAGCTTATGAAAATCAGCTTGTATAATCAGTGAACGTAAACCAATTAGCAATGGATTTAAGTGTACAGAAATGTGCAGGCTACCAACTGTACAAATCAATAATTAATGACAAGGTGTACGGAACTGTGCAAAATTATTTTAGTGACGTGACTTGTATGAAGAAGGAAATTAATGTGATGTTTGAAATACACGTGTAGTTTCTTTTGACTGCTTTCTAGCTTATCCAAAATATCTTCAGTATACTTGCCAGCAGAAAACATTTGTATTTCTGCCTGGCATATTTCAACAATACTTTTATCTCCTAAATTGCAGAAGTATTAAGCTATAATGCAAAAATGTACCTATTAAGAGAAGGGAGAGTATCACCAATAAGAACATCGCAATCCACACTCTCAGTGAAGTTAGATCCAAACAGAATAATTGAATAGCTCAGGTTGCCAGGTTCAGATTCAGAATTCACTGGGTCCTAGTCCACCACTTAAAGCAAGGTCATCTTCAACAACTAATTAATTACAGGTTCAGAGAAAAGAACACCCTAAGATAGCTCTGTATTCAATGCCAAGAAAAAGAGAGTGAAAGTGCAAGAGAGAGAGGATCCTCCTTTAAGTCAAAGTAGGGCTTGGTTTTATTTATTCTGACCTTACCCTGGAAGGTCTTTTGCAAATTAGAGAGTTTAACCTCTTAATGACTGACACTAATCTTTGTCAACATGCCCTTATATTCATAACCTGTCAAGTACTTCAGGAAAAAAAAAAAAAAAAGTTTCCAAACTAATCATTGTTCTTACCTCTGTATAAAATAGTTTTGCTTTCCTCTTTCTGAAACAAAGCATGAAGGTTTTATAAAGATTACTGTCATATGGTTAATTTCATGCCCCTAGACTCCAAATCGGAGAATATTCTAACATTCAAGTCAAGACAATGAAAGGAAGTCGATGGCCTCCCTTATTTTTGTAAGACTGCACCTGAACAGTGGTGACATGTACCGGGAATGACAGGGAAGGTGTGTCAAGTGGGAGAAGCAAGCTGGTATGGATATTATAGGCTAGGATTTTGATGACAGGAATGGTTACAGCATTTCCAGTGGGATTTATGGTAGCTGTAATCCAGAAGCTGTAAAAATACTTGAAGGATACTAATGGAAATCACACAGCTAGTTCCTTCCAGAGAAACTCAGAAAACACAACCCTAAGAACAGATTCAATTACTATTTTTAAACTATCTCTTATTGCTGTGCATTTTTTTCACATCCCTGGACAAAGATATTGATGTTGTTGCCCCTGAGCCATACTTTGTAGTACACCATTAACCTTCTTATATCCTGCGCGTTTGGTCCCTTCCTCCCTGGCGGAGTGCAGGGCAGACACGCGTGTGCATGTACACGCAGACACATGGGCAGGCACACGCTGTTACAAGATTGTTCTTACAATACTGGCAAAGGTTAAAATTAGGTTTTAGCATAGGCGTACATTGTACACAGATGGCAGTGAATAGATTTAACACCACCATCAAGTACACAAAATGCATTTATAAATCTTCAGTGCTCAAATTAATTTCAGGCTGCACTGCACACTCTTGCATCTACCAGTCTCTTATGTACCTGGTTTTTAATTGTTTCTCTCTTTGACATAATGAATGCCAGAAAGTAACCCTGAAGCACTCATTTTGCATCATAAATCACAGTATCTTTTTTAAAGGGAAGGATAATTACAACGAAATAACAGTTCAAAACTTCTTACCTTTGACAAATAGCAGAGAAAATAATTGCCTAAAGACAATGTACAACATTGATTTAGATGACTTGTTATGCACACATAGTGTATTCTGTGAAAACCTTCTTTCCAAAAAAAAACCACCCAAAACTCAACACACAACCACCCAACCCAAGAACTCTTCAAACTCCTGACAAATTAATTTGTTCAGGGCAAAACACTGCACATCTGTAATTCCTTGTCTGTTTCTTAAAAGCCTGTGTGTCACGTCTCTTCTGCCCTCTGTATATATGTCTGTTGCAGTTTATTTTAAAGAATGCTTCACCTTATCAGCCTGCTTTCTTACTGTTCCTATTATTTTCCATAAGAATTGTCTTTTCTTGGCTTTTTTTCATTTTTAGCTTTTCTAGTTTTGATGGAAATACAGTAAAATGTCATGGTTATATGAACCGCTGTGTTCTGGTACTGTCCTGTTTACTCTTTCTGGTGTGGAATCTGTCTTTACAGGTTCTGCTGTTTTTGCTGAAAGCTGCTTGAGGTCAGATAAAGTTATACTCAAAGATATGATGATCTCTTATAATTGCTGTCCCAGTCAAATAAATATTATTTGAATCATGTAATAGTCATCAGATTGTACCAGACTTCTTATCATGAAAAGTCAGGAGGAGTTGCCTTGTTCTTATTTTAAAGGAATATGAGGGAAACAGAGGCAAAGTTTTCACTGTTCAAGCTTGGTAGCTTGAAAATAGTTCAGGTATGTCTGTATGAGTTGTTTTTACTTTTGCATTTACTTGTACTGTTATTTTTAAATAGCAATGAAGACATAGCCTGCATGATATATGCAAGCTATTTTGCCTCCCTTTTGCTGTTCTTCATCCCCAGTCCTTTCTCTCCCCTTTTTAGATCACATGTACAGTGCCTGAGAGCTGTTTCACTAGGCTAGCATCTCCACTAAAATCACCAGCGTTTGTGTCCCTAAGCAGCCTGGGCAAACACTCTGCTTTGCAGGGTCAGGATTTAAAAGGGAAAGCTGTTCAGCAGCTCATCTGGAGCTAGCCAAATGAGGCTGCGGTTTAATCAGAAGGTTTCCAGACACTACTGAAGTAGAAATGACATCAAGGTTGGAAAGGGCATACAAAAAGCAGGTCCACCTGCTACCTCCCCAAAGAGGGGTATGGTCTGAGGGATCTGAATACGACTTTGTTCTCTTCCAGACGTTCTCTTTCCTTTCTTTCACACTATAAATCTGTCTTTGACCTCAATCTTGCAATCACCTCCTTTCATGCACATATCAAGCTACCTGTACCTTCTCGTCCACAGTCCTCTTGTGTTTCCCATGGCAGATCCACCATATGCAGGAAATGGTACTCAAACTGCAAAATAAACAATAATCTTTAGCATACAACAGTTTTACACCATATTCTCAACAGAGGTGTTATTTAATTGTAGTATTTTATTTTTCATAGGGAATAACTGTAACAGCACACTAAAATATATAGCTAAGAATTACACTACTCTTCTGATATTAACCTAGTAGGTCTGCTTGATGAATTTACTATGGTTCTATATTTTTTCAGAAATACTAAGTAACTATGAATCTAATTGTAATTAGCAAAATTATCTCTTTCAGTGTTCATTATTCCTTTTTAAACTTACCTGTGATATTCAAAAATTACGGTCCACTGGAAAGTAGAAAAAAGACATTTTAGATTTGTTCTTCTAATATAAGATCTGCTTAAACTAAATTGTGATTATGCAAAATACCTCTGCTTGGAGCAACAGAAAATCAAAAGTATCAGTTTCTATGAAACAGTTTGGTGTTCTGAAGACTGGCATCAAACCAGGCTTCTTTTCGTGAATTGAAAATCATAGGCGTAGGAATGTGCTGCCACAGGCATCTCTGAGAAGATGGACTAAACTGTTTTCTTCAGGGTACTTTGGACAGAAAAGAAAGGAGAGAAACCATAGGGCACCCCTAGGCAATTACACAGAGTTAGGTTATTTACTACTGGAGATGAGGCTTGGTTTGAAGCCAAATGTTCACTAGAAGAGAATGTAGAGGGAAGAACTGATTAGCTAACTATGGACAGTATGAAACAAAAAAGTATTGTAAAGAAAATAACTGGAAAATCCATGAAGGGTAGGAGCACCAAACTTCAAAGTCAAATGGTAAAATTCTTTTCCATTTAAACTTTCTTTCATTTCTTTTGAATCTATTCTGTCATAGCCATATTGTCAACATCCTACTGGAATCAATGCACAGACATCTAGCTTCTGTTATTTAAAAAAGTAAAAAATAGCTCATTGTCAGTATGCTTATTAGAGAAGAATGTTTCACAAGTTAGCTGATACTTTTCTTGAAGACTTAGTAGTAAAGCCGACTTTAAAGACTTTTTATGTTTGTTTACAAAACAACAACAATCAAATAGAGATGACAGCAGTCAGAATACTAAGCTCACAATGGAAATGAGAATTTCCAAATAATGTGTAGATGTTGAAAGCACAATTTATGTCTTTGGACATATAACTACAAAATTAATCATTCTGAAGTAGAATTTTGATGACATTTTTTGTATTAGCTTTTCATTAGCAAGATGTTTTGTTTCCTTATTTATTAGTTGTGTGTTTTGGCAGCAACTTTTGTAAAATAGTTCTCCAAAAGAAAGTGTCACATATTTTCTTATTTTTTTGGTTTTAGAAGAAAATATAAATGAGGGTCTTTCTCCTTAGCTGTACAACTAATGTTCAAAATAGCAAATTAACCATCATACCAGTGGTCTCTCTTGGACTGGGTCCCAGGGAACCCCTCTCCAGCATTGGCAAGTTCCTGAGGCTAAGAGCTCACCAACAGTATGACTTGCCTTAGACAAAGCTTCCTCCAATCTATGTTCTATGGTTTATGCCTGGAAGTACAGGGTTTTTTTTTCCCCACTCATAAAAAAATATAATAAAGTAAAGCAAATATACAATGCCATGGGTTGCATCTGTGGCCACTCAAAACCTCTACACAATGTCTAACCTTCTCACACATGGCCTTACTGTCACCATGACAACACATATCAACAAATACCTTGATCAGTATAAATGTGTCACTTGCCTACTAATTATGTCTGTGGAAACAATTTATTGAAGACAAGTTAGGTAGTAAATGGGAATTGGAACTCAGTGTGGTGAGAAGTGGACATTAACCAAAAAAACCCCAAAGAGGGTGCGAACACATTTGAACTGCAGATGGAGTTTTATTTCTTTAATCGGATCCAAACACTAATCTCACTTCTGTAAAGGACTGAAGAAGAATTCAGACTGAATATACTCAGACCTTGGAGTTAAAATTTGAAATTCATGCATATAGGATTTAAAATAGGGGTCCTACAAGGTTAAATCAAAATACTTCAAGTTACGTTCAGAAAAGCATTACTTTGTTGAACATTGCTGCAGCAATTTCAGCAACAGTAACAAATCCAATATGCGTGCATTTCTGGAAACATTTTAAGATCTCCACCAATGATGTGCAAAAACGGTTGAGAAGTGAAACACTTACACCAGACTTAACCAATTGCTGATCTGAGAATAGACAGACAGAATGATACTGAAAGGGATATACTGTAGCAGGTCCGCTCCTTCTCATATTGCAGAGCGTTCTTTGGTATTCTGGGCTGTTACCATGAGCTCTCAGCCTCACCTAAGTTATTAGACAGCAGCTTTTTATATATTTTTAAGGACATATACATGCACAGATTTACATAAGTAGGCAAGTTACTTCCAATAAAGGCCACTCCTTAACACAGACTGGCTAAGTAGTGTTGGCAGGAAATAAAACAGCAGGAAAACCGTTAGAAGTAGCAGACAAAGTACAGCTTTCCAGAAAAAGAAATACTAAAGCAAACTAATTTGCAGTCAGCAAAACAGATATATTTACTTGCCTTAATTAGAGTTGCCTGAAGACTACCTGAAATACCAGGCTCTCAAGTTTATGCTGATTCCTTTCAGTTAGCATATCATTCCCATGCAAAACCAAAAACAATTTGTTTCTCTGTAAGTTTATATACCATAGCCAAAAAATGCTGCCCAGTCAATGTCACTTATTTCCTCCGAATTACGAAACGCTAAAGCTGTCATTATCCCCCACAAAAACTTCTGCTTGCCCAAACCCAAAATTTACTAATCAAAGTATCCTTAACAAAACTGCTTCTCCTTTTCTTCATCAGTTGGTTTCAAAACAAAATTTCTCTACTCCTTTCCAGGCAATCCATTCCGACCCCAACTGAAATGTTTGGGCAGTTCTTCCAGTCCCCATCCCTCCTCACGTAACGATATTCACAGCTGCCAGTTCTCAAAGGAGCCAGTCTCCAAAATTCTCATCTATGAAAAGTATACTCATCTAAGTAGTTCTATACAGGAAGATAAAGATAGGATATCGGATGCCAGGGAGCAAGTGAAACTGCAACCACCTTTAAAAATATATATTCCATCAATCTACATGGGATCTGAACAGAATTTAGCATCTTGAAAGCATGGCAGTTAATCAACTAGAAGAAATAGGTCTCTATTAAAATACCACAGTGTAATAGAAATTTTCAGTCCTACACCAAAATGTTAAAAAAGGTTGGTATCTTGGAGGAGATAAAACCACAGACTTCCTACTGTTTAAGAACAAAGCATGACAAGCATGAGCAGCAGAGAAAATGTCATTAAAGTTCTATGTGGAAAAAGCTCTAAGTGTGTATCAATCAAGATAATATCAGTGGGAAAATGGCTTCAAACCACCGGTAGCTAAAACAGCAAGGTATACTTAGAAACACATGCTCACCTCGAAAATTTAATGCAGAAAGGAAAGGATTTAAGTAATCAGTTTGCATGCTTAGTGATTCCCAGAAAGCTTTTCAGCCCATCCTGTGTGAAAGTGTATGCTGGGGCATAGCTATGGTTCTTGCTGTCAGGGTGTATTCTCATGGAAATTTCTAACTGAATCACTCAGTGGGCACATTTACATGGTAAAAAGCTGTAGAAAAATCTGCAAAAGCCAGGGGAAAGTTATACTGCCAAAACGGTTAAGCCCTAAGTGGGTTTCCAAATAAAATTCAGTTGCTCTATTGGGTGCCACTTGAATGAGTCAACAATAAACTAAGCACTAGTTAAAAAAGGCCTTTTTAGTATGGAAAAGTATCTTTCAGTTTCTGAAACAGCAATCCCCTTGAGAATAAACTGAAAGGTGAGACTTGTGAAAGGCTTTGTCCAGTTTCAGCCCAGTGCCTTTCATATGTTTAGAGATGCATTCTGCTGTTGCTGCATATCAAGTTTGCAGCTTTAGTGTGGTTTTCACCAGTTGCACAGAGCAAAAGAAACATTTCTTTGGACTTCAGACAGCTTTTTAACATTTTCTGTATTGTGGCTAACCTTCTAACATACAGACCCATTCACTGACCACTTTCATTCCCTTTCTTGTTAACCTCATCTCACGCCTTTTTCTTCAGAAGGTCATCTGTTTGAGTACATAGAAAGTTCACAGAAGGTAAGATTAAAATGAACTTCTTCAGTGAAGGGCTGTTGTGGAGGTTGTAATTAATTTCATACAGCAATGAGTCTTTGGAGGCCCACTGTTATTTCATAACGATCTTCATAATTTGTTTTGATGTGTAGCTTTGTCCAAGTACTCTTTATGTTATTAAGGTAGAAAAGACATATTTATTCTAAAAGCCAAATATCTAGGGTGTATGGTTGGCTCATGAAGAGTCAATATATAATATAATGTAATAATGACTTATTCATGAAGACTTCAGGAAATAAATAAATATATATATATATATCTGTGGTAAGAGGAAGTATGTACAACCTTGTTTGTAATGGGTGCTGCAAGACGTTGGAGCTGTAAATACATACTGGGTAAATTCTTTCTTGTCTAAAAATACCAGTAAAATACCAGACGTGAATCTTGAATCTTGAGGAATTCAGTTACTTGAGCTCACCAAAATATTCCAAATACGATTAAACAGCTGTTAAAGAATTGGACCTCCTGCCCTTTACCTCTAACAGATATTTTGTGTAAGAATATTTTCTCTTTGGTTACTTGATAAACAAGAGTATTTAGTATCTTAACCATAACTACCAGCTGTTAAAATCTAAAATGAACAACTCCCTTGGTCTGCTGAGGTTCACCCTTAAAGACCATGACCACAGACTTCCACTGAGCTTTTGCTCTATGATGATATTTCAAATGTATTAACCAGGCTGCCTTTGCGTCATATTTTACTCAGTTAATGAGGTTGTACTTGAAGGGATGGCGTCTAGAAGATGTAAGACACGGCAGCAGTTGAAGCCTAGTCTGATATCTGAGAAGGGGGCAATATTTGCAACAAGCAAACATCTCAACCTCCCACATCCTGAAAAGTGCCCAAACCTCTAATTTCCTATTAAATAGAAAGGTTCCTATGCAATATCACCCTTTTTTCTGCTTAGAAAATAAATATTTAAATGCTTATTTAACACCCTTTCTTTCAATATGTAAAAGAACATTTTCCACCTCATATCAAAGCTTCCCAGCTTAGACCAGCCCTACTTTGAGATTCAGAAGGTAGAATTATTTTCATTAACTGACCCCTTAAAATAATGTACCAGACTGGTGTTTGGGAGACACACATTATGCTGGTGGAGGCTTTATCTTTTTGGTGAGACACAAAGCAAGAATTCTGTTATGGTGGTCTTAAATTCTGCCTAATATTCCAGCTGATGATAACTCACTTCTTTACAATTCTTTGCTTTCTGTTTAAATGCCTTGTTGGTATTGAAATGTTCTATTTACAGAACATAAAGTCTGACAAACAGCAAGAATTAACATATACTGAATGTATCAAAAGAGCCATATCTATTATCCTTAGAAGCACAAATAAAATCCACTGCCAGATCTTCTCAATATTCATAGCAATATTTGAAAAAAAAACACAAACCAACCCACCTATCTGCCATTAAAGGAATTTCTCATGCTGATCCTTTCCCAGTCAAACAGGGTAGATGGATAATGGCATTGAAAGTAGAGAGGGAAAAAGGGGCTAAGTTTTAAATACCATAAAAGATAGCAGCATATAGACAAGTTTGCTTTAATCAGTGAGCCAGCATCAGACAATTTGAAAAACTGTCAGTTTACAGTGGCTTTATTAGCTTGTGTTATTTGAAGGACATTGATATACACATCAAACAGAATTTAGGGTAAGCATTGTGGAAGTGCCAGTCGAAGCTTTATATAAAAGCTGAAGTTGGAATTTAATCCCTTTACCATACACGAGATATTCAGAATCTCTCCGAACAAATTTCCACTCCTTTGGAACAAAGAATGATTTTTCTGAGGATTTACAGGTAAATGAGTTAATTATAATCTAGTCTTTAAACAAAAATTATCACATACTCTACACCAAAGATTTGGCATAGGTCAAATTACAGTGAGCTTGCAATGCTTGTGTTGTTTTATTACGCATAAAATTTAGCATTAGAAGCATAATATGCTAAGTTTCTTAAAGGGGTCCTAATAAAAATGGTAAATGAAAAATCCCTTTTTTCCATGGAGGGCATGGACAAATGTACATTCCCAAATCTTGCCTTGTATTCTTGGGTCATACACTTGCTTTGACCTTCCCGTTGCTTTGTCCATGTTCCACTCTGCACAAATGTGCATATATGAGCATACATATGCCCAAACAACTTCCTTCTGCTTTCTGTACCTGTGTTACCTCACTCAAAACTATTCCAGTCCAAATTCTTTTATCTTCCTGAAGCGTGACCCTTATTGAAATAATGGGGTTTGCCATCATTTTTAATAGCTAGCCATCCACAAAACAGCAGAAGCGGCTGCATAACCTCTCCTCCAGGAAAGAATCACAAAGGCTACCTCCCAGTGATGTAAGGAAAATAGCAGAAGTGGATGTCCTAAACCTCCTGACAGCAAGTTGGTAACTTCAGTTGCACTGTTGACAATGGAAGGCAACAACCATTTTGAAAGATATTTCTCTGTATACGATCTGCAAAACACCACCGTTTTGCTGAGGAGAAAACTTCTGGTTAGAGGATAACAGGGAAAAAACTTGACTGATCAGGTGGCTTTGTTGTCCTGTTTTCACACACTGACGATGAAATAACATATTTCTCCTTGCATGGGAGTTACAGGATATCTTCCCCTAAATATTTGTACAGCAGTGGTACTGCTAATGAGAAACAAATGGAAGTTCTTGAAAATGAAGGAAGGCTCCTTAGCCCAAGCAGCTGGTTACCAAATCTGCCAACTGAATTGTTAAATCACCATATGCAGTCTTTACAGAAAAGCTGTGACATACCAAAAAAATTATAAACTAAAGCCAGTCGCTTTGTTTTATGTATGTTAAATTTGAAATATCAAGAATTATTTTTGATTGGTTTTTAACCATCTGGGAAAGCAAAGACTTGGTAAAAAATGTAATGCAACACACTTTTAGGAAAAAAGGTAAGAAAGCTTTAGAAACAGACTTATAATGGATGCTTTAAAAATGAAAGATAATTACTTCCAGCTAAGTTCTGAATGCTTCTGCTGCCATAAAATGGAACAATATACCTCTGGCAAATGTGCTTGGGGAGATGTGACTGAGTGAACAGGTTTGACTCTGGAAATAAATTTAGGATGTTGCAGTGCTTTGAAGATAAGAAATCCCAACACAGCTGTAGGTACAGTTCATCCCTGGGGGGGGACTTGCAGCCCAGGGTGTGGAGGGGGAACAGTGTCTCCTGCCAAAGTGTGCAGAGAGCGTGGAGGCTGGTCCTGCTGGTACCAGGCTCCGGGGAGGAATTCCCCTCCATCCACAGGCACAGACCAGTACCACTCCTGCAAGGGCGACTCACAGCCAACGCTCACTTCTAGGCAAATGCACTACAAAATCCAGCATACTAAGCTTCTTTCTTTCAATATGTTTAACGAGTCTTTTGTGGCTCTTACAAGCAGCCAAAGGATTTTAGTCAGGACTGGAGAGTAATTTTTATTTTTTTTTACATGTATGTAAGCCGCCACTCCTTTGCCAAAGATGGCAGCTGTTCCCATCTCAGTCAACAAGACCACAGATGCTTAGACAACACATACAACACTGCAGTCTTTTGAAAAGGAGGCATAAATCTCCAATTTTATTTCTGCCCTTTACCTTAGGCAACTGTTTTTGTAGATGTTCGTACCACTGTGCAGTATATAACTGGTCAAAAGCTAGGGAATAATTTGGATGGAAGGCATGATACAATTGTAAGAAATTATTATCTAATGTCACATAATCAATGAGAGGAAAAAATATTTCTGTGAGAAATATTACTGGTACTAAAAGATTAATGCTGATGAAAAAAAAGTAGCTAAGCAACATCCTACCTAAATATTTTTTAACTTCTTGAGACAATTATTTTTGAACCTATACTATGAATATACTTTTCTGATATATCTCAGCTGTACAGATTCAAAGGGAAGAGAAAAGCAGAGCAGAACAGAGGATTCATTTGTTCCTTGTATCAGAACATCATTTTACACTGACTTCAGTACTTGGAAAACAATTAGCATGAAAAAAAAAAAAAAAAAAAGACATTTTCTGGGAAGTGAGAGGTTTATGACCTTCATTGACTCCTGAGTGGCGCTTAAAGTGTCAGACTCAGTGTAAAGTTACTTTTTAAAGTGCAAATTAAAATTTCTGTGCATTAAGCTAGAATGTTAGACTGGTGTGTTAGTTACTGCATTGAAATTTCTCCAGTTTTCAGTTTGCAAGTGTTTACCTTACAGCAAATGTGAGGAGCAAATTATCTTACTTACTTGCTTTGGATAGTAGCATGCACACAGTTATTTCAAAGTAACAACGTGTAGCTTGCTTATCCTGTGGTGACTCGTTCATGCAGCAATGCCTGTAATGTAGTTTATTTTGGAACAGATTTGCTAGTTTGTCTGGTCAAGGTCACTCAACAAGGTTGACCTAAAGAAATTAAATACGTTTATTGTGGCTTTGTTAAATCACATTAAACTTGAAGTATTCATTGAAAACTTTAACAATTAATTTAAAGCTAGACTGAGCTTCATTCAGTTTAGTTCACTTCCAAGGTAAGGCCAAGTTTAACACTATGCAGAAATTCTTTCACTTACCTAAACTGAGACAAATACCAGATGGACTAACAACTGAGACAAAACACTTTACAACTAGATCATTTTGTCTCCAAGACTTACCTTTTAATTCTTATTTAATCTCAAAAACCTTTAAGGCTTCTCCTAAAGCAGGTTTACCTACAGAGCACTAGAACAATTATTTGATTACTGAATTACTAGCGGCAGCCAATAATGCTGGATAAAAGGTAGAAGGACAATAACCCTTGCGCTTGTTCCATCTTTCAAGGCAATGACTTTACTGTAGAAGAGTGAAACATACAATCAGTAGCAACACAATATTTGAAAATTTGCCAGTCTTTTAATATTAGATTTGCTTAGGGCAAAGCAGAAACATCAGAAGTCTGCAGCAGAAATGTGTGTAGTGTCCTCTAGCCTTTGAGAAGCATGTTAACTACCTTAAGTCACCTGGTGACCAATTAACTGATGATAGAAACGTCTCATGAAAAACTCTTTTTCATGGTAAATTTTGAAACTATTTGAAACCTTCTCCTCTAAAAAATGTATATGCTTAAATCTCACTGAAGCATAGAGAAACTGTGAGAATTACTTTGAAACACAGACAAATCATAGTGTGGAGGGTTGGTGACAAGGCATTAGCAGAGGTTATCAGTAATTCAAAGTAAGCGGCTGTTACCCAGCATGTGCAGCTGCAGGGACAGAGCCCAAGCTTTGAAAAACACACACAGATGTACGCACATACATGTGCAGACATACACAGCCATAAATGCACATAGGCATGTACGTAGGCACACACACGTGTCCACACGTGCACACATGTGCACGACCAAAACTGCAGACTCTCACGCATAGATCCAGTCCAGGAGGGCAGCAGACTTTCTGGACCTACCACAGAAGAATCCTGAACAACATCCGGTTGGCCTAAAATCTCAGAACAGCAGAAAACTATGGTTCCTTTTGTCCCAAGAAATACAAAATCAAAATTATAGAGCAAGTGAGACACTTTTCTTCTCATTTCTATACTGTTACTAATGGCTGTCGCAAGAGATTGTTTTTAAGGATCTCTGCGTATGCATCAGCCTGCACAATTCCTTCCTATAGCATTCTTCCTTTTAGTATAAAAAAAACCCAAAACATAAAAAATTATTTGCTTTGCCTTTGGCTGTGTCTTCTTCTCTCAGTGGAAAACTGAATCTCATGTCAAATCTACTGTCCGACAAATAAATCAATAAATGTGAAGTGATGCTGCCAGCGACACTGATATGGAGGGGCTGAAGGAGCCCTGCTTCCACGCTGCTGGGCCAGAATGGGGAAACCGGCAGCAATGGGAAAATGTGGTAGGACACTGCAGGAGGAGTTTTGGTGCTTGGGCAGATGTCACTGCCCCTACAATCAGTCCTGGTCTTTCCTAGGGAAAAGGTGGAGTGCTAGAGGGAAGCAGCTCCTGGGTTTGACCCATGGCATTACCTTGACCTAGGCTGACCAGATTTCACAGGGATGGCAGAAAAGATTAAATACTGGAGGAAATGAATAGATTCCCTAGTTTAATTGGCAGCTACTTCTGCTGCCAGAAGATATTAAATAGATCCTCTTAAAGAATGGTTTTTCTGAATCACTAAGGTTCAGATATAATTGAAAATGTGCTTATGAGAAACATTTTTTGCAAAGCTGTGAAACTGTGAGGATTAGGTTGAAGCATCCAGTGTGATCAATATCTTGCAATCGCATTAAGGCCTCGGGCAACAGGGGCCCTCGTTCCTTCCCATTTCCCATTTTCTGTTTTCTGTTTCTAGGCACCATCACAGGCAATCAGACATGAACAGAAAATGAATTTGCTACAACCTAGTAGCATTGTAAGTGGCTTTGATATAAGTGGAACAAGGGTCGGTAACTTCTAAGCTCCAGTAGCCTGATAAGAATATTAAGTCTACTATTTATCCCCAATGAGTGCTTGATTAGCCATACAGTGCTCTGCTGACAGAGTTCACTAAAAATACATTATGCTAATAACACTTGAGTGCCAGCAACACTGGGAAAGCCCAAGTCTTAACACAAAGAATGAGTCATTATGGTGTTTACCTAGTAGATACAGTTATAGGCAAAAATATGACTTCCTAGTCCTGTTTCCAAAGGTATGAGTAGAAACAGAGGTGATTCTTGAAAGGACGTAAGGATTAGGGAAAAAAAATTTAACAAAAACGTGTTGGCACACTGGCATGTGGAAAATGGACACACTTGTTTTTTCAGAGGAGGCAGTTGCTAGCGAGGACAAGTTACCTGTATGTATTTATCTTTGTCTAAACTACATCATATGGCTATTTACTAGTCCCTCTTTCTGCCTGGTTTAACATCAAACGTGTTTCCTCCTGGCTGTGTACTCGCACCATAACCGGGGGTCCCCACTGCAGCCCCACGGCTCCTGCCTGCTCCCCAGCCCGCTGCCAGTGCCCCGCTACTTCTGCCCCAGCTTACACAGCATTTGCTCTCGTTTAAGGGAAGGATTTATATCGGCTGCCTCTCTTCCTTAGCATCACCTCCAGGTGTCACACACCCCAGCAACAATCCAAACCATACTTCAAGGTACAGAAGGCAGTTGACTGGAGAGGTTCATGGCTACTTCAGCTTAACTCACTGAATCTTACAGCTTCTCCCAAACATCCAACACCCCATTCCACAGTTCTCCTGTCCTCTGCCACGGCTGCCAACGTGCAATTAGCAAGCCGCCTAGCAGGCCTCTGGACTTCATACAGAACACAGACACATTCTGCAGCCGCCTGCCTGGCTGCCAGCTATTGAACAGGCAAATTGGTGTACAGCGCTTGGCCGTGACTCATAGCAAGGGCAAGCAATCATTTCACAGACATACAACTGAGAGTTTTTCAAAAAAAGATCAAGCTTGGGAAAAAAAGCACATCTAATCAGGCCATTAAAGCTGGTCAAAGATTTTCTTTTTTTTTTTAAATCTTTTACTAGCCAAAAATGTTTTTTAACTGCAGCCAAAATTAAGTCAGATTTGGCAAAAAGTTTCAAAGAACAAAGATAACATTTCAAAAGGCAATGGCCTGTCACTTCAATTTTTAAAAGATTTGATTTTTTTCTGTATTTTAGAGGTGCCATAAAAATATATTTAAGAGTTGATCGAAGTTAAAACCAAAATATATGCTTTAGAATATGTAAAATATTTTGATGAACCTGAAAAATATCTTTATTTTCAGTGCTTAATTTTGCCTAGAAAATGGAAGAACAAAAAAATAGCTTGGGACTCTACCCATTTTAAAAAATGTTGACAGTGAGCCAAAACCCTCAGCTACTCACAGTCAACTATTACAAGCCACTAGGCTGTTTAAATGCAAAGGTACAAAAGAGCTAAGTAAGCTGATCTATTGTAGCTGCTTGTACGTGAAACAGTAATGTGAGAAAGGTCCAGGCAATGGAGGAAAACAAGCACTTCCATGGCACAATCTGTATTGTGCTAATGTAGATGCCTAAAATAGGTTAGATGAATCATGCCATAAAAATACTCGTTTCTCTTCACTGGGGGAAACACAGGTGACTAGTGCTGGTGTAGCATCCTACCTTATCAACATCAACAGTGGAGTGAGATAGATTTCCCCATTTTAATAATTAAAAAAAAAAAAACAAAACCAAACCCAGCAAACCAGTTTTATGTGAAATACCCAAAACATGGGGCCAGAAACTGGAAGGACTGGTCAATGGACAGGACATAAATTCTTGCTGGTGACTCTGGCATTCAGTGTTTCACATCCTAGTTATTCTCCTGGTTACCATTTTTCTCACCTTTTTTTCCATTTAACCCTCTCATCTTCTTTTTTTTCACCTATCTTCTGTCTTTCTTCAAACTACACAGCTTGATAGCTCTTTTTCAGAAGCTACTGTTGACAGTGTCCACCTGCTTCTGTCATCTGCTTTCTCTCTTTCATCGCCACTGGAAAACAAAAGAGGACACTTCAAAAACCATGAGCACTTACACATAGTAGAGTACGGGAATTCTCCCAAACTGGCAAACTGTACCGTTGCCATCAGGAAATGACATTAGATGTGGCTCCAAGAGATGATTGCTCTGTTTTTTCAGAACTTTAACCCTGAAATGCCACCTTCATTACCCTCCATTTTTCAATGTATTTGTCTATATTTAGACCTCCTTTTTGAAGTTTTGTTATGAAGTCAAGTATTCCAGGAACCCTAACCTCAGTTTTTTTGGTCTTACCTTTCAAAGAACTACTATGAATTCCATACGCAATATTCAGAGTTTTATATTCATCCAATTTTCTTGCAAGCAGGACAATAAAGTCCTTAGTGGGGCCTTAGAACGTATTTCAGTTGGTCCAAATCTGGTCAGTGGTTTCACTGTTGATTTCCATGCTAACAGGACAGTGAGCAAATCTGAAAAACATAAGCCCTATACCAAAGCAGTAAAGAGTTATGTGTAGAGTTATTAAAAATACTTTAGTATGCATTCTTCATTACATATGTATACCTACACACACACACATATATATATATACAAACACTGCATCCATCTCTTAAATTTTATTTCACTTTTAGCTAGAGCTTTCTGATGATGCCTTCTGTGCACTACAAAAATACAGTAAGGATCACAACAAAAATTAAGGGCAATCTGTATCACTCCTAGCTGTAAAAAATCATGCATTGGCATACACTTCTGAGGAAAGAGAGAAACAGCTGTATCAAGCCACTCCATAGGAGCAGTTTACAGGCACCAGGCAACTAGAAAATACAGTTTCAAAGGAACCCACTGTACTCCTGGTTGAACTGAGCTGCTGATCACTTTGGCTGAATGCACTGAAAGTTAAAGCAAGCTGAAAGTTTTCGATTTATAGTGAGCACTGTACTTAAGCAGCAGAAAATTATATACTTACTGTTTCACTCCAACTGCGTGTGATATATGAAGTATAACGAACTCAAGTAAAAAAAGAAATGAAACCAGGTGGTAAATGATTAAACTATGCTCTTCATTAGCCGTGGTATTTATTCTACCGTTTTGCAAGTAATAAGAAGCCCCAAGCAGTGTTAGGCCTTTTATTTCCTAATGCTCTTTATTTTTTGCCATTTATATTCTCAGTATTTCCCTTTTACATTTTCCTTATTATTCCTTTTTCCTCCTCCTTCTGGGATTCTGATATTGCTATGATGAGTGACGTTTATTTACTATCAGATTTAAACACATTTTTGTTTATAAAGTTAATTAGCCATCAGTATAAGCGTGTCAATGTAAGTTATCTAGCTAATCATACAGAAGTTTATATTGTTATCACACTCTCTTTCCCGATAGTCTCAGTTAATTTCAGGAATATAGGAGAAAGCAGAATTTTTTCCCCGAGTGCTTATGAACCTGATTTTGACACTGGAAGAATACACGTATGGGGATACATGCAAACTATATTTAAGGCGGAATACTTAGGATCAGGTAAAATCCTTCCGCAGATCTGTAAGTATTTCATCATGTTAAATGTACAGAGACTTCAACAGACACTGAACATGAAGAAAATTAAAGACACTGCAGAATGAAGTTTTATGAAAGCAAACCATAATTCTACCTGCAGCTAAACATGTAAAATTACCTTTATGGAAACTGGGGACATTAGCCCTTTTTGTTCCGATCACTTAAAATCTCGTGTCATCTGTCTTTTTCATAGTTCTGTGCTGTACTCTTGGCAATAACACTGAGCACGTTAGACTCAGAAACAGTAATTAGTATCTGTTCATACAAATGTTCTGGCCTGTTTTTTCTCATTACTCAAACTCCATACACAAGACATGTTTAGAAGCATAAATTGTTTTCCTACTGCGCTTCTAATTAACACTTCCATTAAGACCCAGGCAGAGAGCATGGAACATACTGAAAGAAACTGCTGTTTACAGAAACGGTGATAAAATGTATACAAATATGTCCTGCAAAGTGCAATCAAGCCAGCTTGCGTGACATGTGGATGTGTTTCTCTGTGTATGTAGGCACAAACAGATGTGGTACACTCACATGCAAGACTAATTTGTTCATTAACACTGAAAAAACTAGATGAATAACAGTCCATTAATTTTTATAATTACTTCTTGCATGCCCATATCACTGCTCAATTTAGTTTCTGAAGCCCTTGGTAGCTTCGCATTGGCTCCTTGGCATGATCATACTGGATACTTCAGTTACCTTTGACGGGGTTTGCATTTACAAGATTGGATTTACTTGGATTTTTATATTTATACACTTTCTAATGGCCTCCACCTCTCTTCTTATTCTACGTGAAATTTGAATTAACCTTAAATTAAGATAAATAGTAACAGCTTTCTTTTTTTTTTTCCCCCATGTTGAAAGGCAGAATGAGTTGATCAAATGGCTTGCCAAGCATCATAAATAGTTCTGGATTTCTAGAAGAGCTGATTTATGCCTTTGAATAAAAACATGCATAATCTTTTCGATTTTGCATATATTCAATAAAAAACGTGTGAGAAAAACCTCCAAGCAGCTGTAAGTGAATTTCACCTCCAGAAATCCCATTGTGAGACTCAGGAGAGTCAATCCACAAGGAAAGAGATTAAACAAATAGTCCTGTGACCTAAAGTGCAATAAGCTTTGCACCGTGAGAGTAAGTTTGAAAGCCTGACAATTAACTGTTGTAACTCAGGGTTGGTGATAGGGGGATGTTGGTTTTGGTTTTAATTACGTTTTATTGAACAACTAAGTGATAAGCATCAAAAGACAAGATTGTCTTGGATCATCAAAGACAGGGGAGTTTGTTTGTTCTGTGAATTCAGGGAAACTAAAAGAGCATTTCCTATGTTTACCTGAGTAATTAATGAAAGACCAAATTGCTTTTGAGCCAGCAGACTGCGGTTAATTGGAGTTATGTGCATTCAGTGAACTTCATGATTTGGAGTAAAAAGGATTTACAGTGTAGGTGACAACCCTTTTCAGGGAAGAATTGCAGCAAAGGCTGAATAGTAGAAGACATCTTCAGATGATGTAATTTATGTGGAGAGCTTTCTCTTTTGGTTAAAGTTTGAAAGTGGAAAAAGTAGTGGGTTACCTGAGCAAAATGCCTGGAAAAGTTTTAGTTAAGTAATAAGTTTTAAAAGTGAGATTCAGACATTCAGCTTATTGCTATTATTTTTTAACTGGTAAGATCAATGAATTCAGAGAAGTTTGCCAGTCTGCCCTAAGGCAAATTATGTCTGCAGGGACAGACATGTCCTAATTTCTGAAGTTACTACTAAGCCTATTTTTCTAATATACCTCACTAAGGACTGGAGACATGTTGTGATGTTTTTTGTCAAATGTAGTAGCATCTAATAATCTACTGTTATTACCAAATAATAGTTAAGACAATTTATTTTAAAGGTACCTCTCAAAATGCCAAGAATTATCAGCATTTGTAATCCAGGTACTTATTTATTTTATTTTCCAGACCTGCCTGAATGTGTTCATCAAAGTGTTCTTAGATAGACCTGTGGTGGTACTGGGGATCAAAGACAAATAAAAACTGAAAAATGTCCCCCTTCTTCCTGATGAATGCTATTAATTTGAATAGACAAGGTTCCTCTGGTTCTTAACCAAAGAATTTTTCACTTATGCAAGAACAAATTGAAAAGAAAGATGAGGAAATATTCTTCCTCCCTTTCTGAAGAAACTTTTAGGTACATACGCTCTTTCTTGGATCTCTTTCTCACCAAATAACAATGAGCTGAT
This sequence comes from Falco naumanni, assembly GCF_017639655.2. Classification (NCBI taxonomy): domain Eukaryota; kingdom Metazoa; phylum Chordata; class Aves; order Falconiformes; family Falconidae; genus Falco; species Falco naumanni. Next base: position 109,958,761 of record NC_054055.1, read on the forward strand.
CAGACCTCAGTCTCAGTACACTTTATGAATTTGTGCACTAAATAATAATCTTATTATTCTGGAAGATCTATTGACTTCAGCTTTTTCTCCTTCACTCCCTTTTTTGTCCACCAAGGTACAAACCATCCTGAGTTCTTTTACTAGATAATTGTATTATACATTGTTGTAGGATAAATGAATTTTCAGTCACCCTATCTTCCCTCTGATCTTTTCCCCAAAATCCTTAATCCCTATTTCTTGGAGTTCACGATACTGTTGACCAGTAGATATTTCCATGTATTTTTAATAATAAAAAATGCACAATGGCACAGTTGGTTCAATTTCACATGACTTTAAATAGACTTGTTTGTGTTCTATTTTTTCTGAAATAAGAGAAAAGATATTCAGCCATTGTTTCCTCTGCTTTTAAAAATCCTAATTTTACTCAGTCTTCCAGTAAAGATTTTTACAGAGAGCTTCAGAATTCTTTGTTCAAAGTCAGTCATTCTTCTCCCTCCCTATCACCCTTCCTTCTTTGTCTTCCTTGTCCTTTTCCATCAAAAATGCTGATGAACTGTACTGGTATTTCCACATACTTTTCAGCACGAAGTAGAATCAAAGTAGCATGCAAAATCTCATCGCCATCACTGGGTTAGGGATCAGGCCTGAAAGCCTCTACCCTGAGCCCTATCACTGAAATGTCTGCAGCACTCTGTGGGAGGCAGTAAGATATTTCAACAGTTCTATTTTTAGCCTGTCTGTTGGGACTAAAATCATGCAGTGCATCAGAAAACTTCTCTCAGCCTGAAGTGCTGTGGGTGTCTGCAGAGGCTGCAGTATAATCTGTGTTTAAGCCATTATGGGCTAGATTCCCAGTGGTTTCCTTTCTAATTTGATAAACCTAGAGATCCATTACATTTAATATGGACTTCATGAATTAATAGAAAAAGCTTGCTCGGATTAGTAATAAGGCACACATGTCCACGCTGGACTTTAATCATTTCAGATGACTGGATATTTGCAAAGATCCAGAGCTCTGTAAGTTCCGTGAGTTGCGCTGCACATGAGAAATAGCGCAGGGCCACAGGTGGCCTTTTTAGAGTTCCCCATTCAAGCCAACGAGGAACTCTACGGAACAGCTAGACATCTGTTTCTGGTTTACCTCAAGGCAAATTTTGCCACACTTACTCCCACTGAGTATGGCCTTGTACTGTGAGAAACAGTAACGAAACCCTGGGACTCCACGAGAAGAAGTTTCTCAGTGCGCATAATGTCGACAGAACCTGGTTTTCCCTCCCTGCCCCACTATAAAATGCTACAGAACAGGTGAATGGTGCTGAACTGTTATTTTATACTGAAGCCACCTAAATACCATATAGCCAATGGTCATTTAATGGAGCTTCATGAGCCATGTGCAAAAAAGTTACAAAAATATATGTGTTTGTGTATGTATCTACAAATGCACAAATATCTCTATATGTGCGCCCTCACTGTTAGTTCAACTGTCAGAGCCCATATTTGTTTCTTCCAGTTCCATAACTGTTGAATACAACCACGTGAGGCCAAAAGCCTAAAGGCAACACCATTATTAAGTGGAAAGCAATTACCTAGTGATGATAGGACATTCAGTAGCAGAAAGTTTGATAAATACAAATAATATTGCTTTCCCTGTTAATGTAAGAATGACAGATTTCTTTTAGAGAGGTGGGAAATTTTCATGGAATGTACTGGATTGCTGCATAGTCAGTAATTACTATGACCACAGCCTTACTAACACCTTTTAAAAGTAGTTTAATTTTCTTTCCTTGTTTCACGCCTATTTTCATTACTTATTAGGAAAATGTCTTAGTCACTGGTTATTCATTGCACTATTCTGTAATTACATTAAATCACTGAAAAAATAGTTTAAAAAAAAAATGGGAAACACACCGGCTTCTAAGTAATGCCATATGTTTCCAATGGAGTTGAGAAGACTCAGCTAAAAGCAATGCAAAAATCAGGGTAGAAAAAAAGAAATACATGCTAAGCTACTTTATTTTGGTAGCACTCATTTGTACTTACTTTATAAGAAGATGTGATGAACACATTTTCTGGGAATAACATCTCTGGAAACCATGAGCAAGGATATTAATTGAAACACTTTTCCCATTTCCTAGTTCAGAACAGCTACATACTGTATTGAGCCGTTATATTTATTGAATTTGGAACCATTTAAAAACCCCAGATATTCACATCAGAATACTGACAGTAAGGTCATGTAAACAGAGAAATGTTTTACACTTACAACTCAGTTGATACTTAGTTGATCAGCAATATATTCCTCTCAAGAGAAAGGGATTAATCCTGTTAGTACAATACATTCTCATAGGACTATAGCTGTGTCACTACTTTTCCCAGTATGTCAGTTGTGGCGTGTACAATATTATTATTTACAAAGCAGTTTCACAAATGATGTCTGTTAAATTGTGGAATTCAGAAAAAGCAGCAGATACACTGTGAATACTGAATATTTAAGCACTTTGAAGAGCCAGATTTACTCTGAATAACCAAATGGTTTTTGCAAGTCAGAGTGTTCTCACAAACTATATGCCAAAAAAAGAGATTTTATTGAATAATTAAATATCATAGTTTTTTTATATAGAACTAATATTTGGTGTTATTAATCCTGTGAATATATTATTCCCCACCATAACATTTCTACAGAATTTATTGAATGTTTCTATATTCATGCAAAAAACTACATACACAAAGGATTTTTGCACTTTTTATGATTTAAATTTAATATTAAGTACAAAGTGTTTGATTCCTAGGCTTCCATGGACAAGAGACTTGAAATAATTCCTCTCCTGAAACTTTCATGATCTGTGGAATTAGCTGACAAAGTAATTTGTAACTTATGGAAATACTTCTTTTGTAATGATTCGTAAGCATTATATTCTTCCCCTTGGTTTTGCATCTAAAGGTACTTCCTATGCCACATATTGAAGGTATCTAGACAGGCCAGCAGGGATAAATTCAAAGAAATGGGAAGAGTACAATTCACAGTGTGATCTGTGGGACCAAAATCCCAATTCTGACATCCTAGTACAATAAAAACACAGACTAACCGATCTGGTCGGCAACTGGGCTTGCCACTAGCATATCCCAAAGGGGAAAATAGGACTGTTAACAGTTAGCTAAAATAGATGCAGAAATTAAATTAAAAATTGGAACCTCCAGGGAATTGCAAGCCCATTCCTTGCCTGCAAAATGGAGGTGTTCTTTTGGTAAGGATATCAGTGTAATTCTGCTGCATAACATAGGAATTAGGCTCGGGAAAGATAACCTCATGTTACAAGCTCCCTTGCACAGAAGAGAAGGAGTGGATGGACTGGATAATGCCTCCAGCCCCACATGCTTTACCCTCCACTCAACTACAAACATCCATACGTACCTGGCTACTTCAGCTGGCCTGGCACAGAGCACACAAATGGGATCCTGCAGGAAAGAGCGGGAGAGGGAGAGGGAGAGACGAGGAGGAAGAAGGGAAGCAACATATGAATGATTAATTCCAGGCACAAAATGCAGCTAGCAGGCTCATTTTCTTATATAGCTTGTGTAGGCCTGTGTAGATAATTCAGATATCATAATGCCAAGCCACATTATAAATAAAAACGCAATTATACTCACCACCTTGTATTTTGGCCAATGCAATATTTGGCCTCATTCCATCCTATGAGATGATTTTAATGTGAAACAAGCCAGAAAGTTTAGCAAAAGAGAAATTGTTCCTAGGATAAGAGATAGGCAGAACCCCAGATACGTGCCAACCCCAGAATTCCTTTAAAGGCATAACGATATGAGAAGTTACTCTTAATGTGATTTGGGAATAAATTATATTTGCTACTGCCTGATTTGTAGTGTAGAAAGAAACAAGAGACACAAGGGGTTTCTCTCACGTACACCTACAGATCCCAGCACATTATTTTGCTGCATAACTCCATAGCAAGCAAATGACGCATCATAAATTATACCTAGAAAGGGAAAATGCATGGAAAAGACCTTTTCGATATACCACACAGTACAGGTGCAAACTGCCTTGTGGTTTTTTCATACATTGAAAAAAAGCACCAGCCCCCCACCCCTCAAACCAGGAAATACAGCTGTTCATTGCATTAACAAGCTGCTGGTAGCATTAGGCTTGATCCATGTGAACTGGATTGTACTGGACATCTTTGCAGTCATTCTGCTACTTGATGGCATTTGCAACGACATATTACACGTGAAGGGTCTCTCCCCACCACAAGGAATCTCACCGAGGACAGAGTATCCAGGGGTCACCAAGTGCCAGGGGCCAACCTAATCCAGTCACCTCAGGTATCCAGAAGCATCATTTTGAAGCTGTTCCCCTGTCCTCCAGATCATGAAATATACGGGGAAGTAGAAACAGACGATGCAAGAATGACAACTAACATGCTGATAGCACTGTTGTCAGGATTCAAGTCTCTGCTCCATGACAGGTAAGTTTTTTATAAAAAGCACAAAGGATTCAGCAAGACAGATCACAAGAGCCCCAAACCAGAATATGCTGCAATGTGGTGACCAACAAACTCCATCCAGTATAGGAAACATTCTCAAGTAACAGAGATATAATTTTACAGACGAGTTCTATAATCATTGAACTATTAGAGAAAAAAGAATACAGCACACTGTCTTCAGCTGTGCTTTCTGCAGATTTGGAATTGGCTTGATACTGCTTTCTGGATCAATTCCTCGGGTGACCCACACAAAGAAATACATACATTTCCAACTGTAGAGCTAGAAAAGGATCAATACTGCCCTCTGTTTTCTTTTATATTTGCAAGAATACGTCACCATATTCTTCCAATGACAAAAGCTGTTTCTGAATTCTTCACATTAAGGACATCCAATTTTTTTTTTTTTTTTAAGTTTTGCCCATACAAATGAGTTTCTTGAACTTTAATGGAGTGTAAAGAAAGAAGCTGTTCCTTCTCAGAAGAAAATTCTCAAGTAATTTTTACTGTGTTATTATGGTACTTTGTATATAAAGTTGTAACAAAGCAAATAGTTTAAACCATTAAAATTTCCCATGTTACAGATTTTTGAAAATGAAACCAATGTTTTCGACGAACGCTGTAAGAAAGAGAAAGTGGCCTGAAGCCTAAAGCTAGGAATCTACTAATTAAGATATGCAATAAAAATGTTAATCAAGTAAACTTAGGGAGGATGGGGGAAAGCGATTACATAATCCTCTTGGCACTGTGCAGTGTCTCGGTGTTCTCACATAGGAAAATGATGAGTAGGTAAACAAGTGAGAGAGAGAAAAAACAGGTCCTTTGATTGTGGGCCAAAGAAGAAACCGTTCCAAATGGCTTCTCTAACCAACATTAACAGTTCAAGTAGAAAACATTCAGATCTAAGAGCTCTCTCTAGTGTGCCAGCCTGGGGGTAGCTCGCAGAAACTAACGAAGCAGCATGAAAAACGGAAGTACTTAGAATGATGCTTGTTAAGTATGGTCATAGCAGTATCTTTCGTTATTCTATTTATAACCACATTGCACCCTTGCAAAACTATAAGTGAACAGGATATTTGTTTCTGTATCCTGTGTTACAGATGTTTCGCTGCAAACCAACAAGTAGGTGTTTCATTCAAACTTGCACGGATCCTTACAAAGAGGGCTTTGAGATTCTCCTCACTTGTAGCCTTGTCGCCCACTAAGCACAGCGTTGTCTGTAACCGGCTTTGCATTAAGCTAGTCGCACAGAGCTCAACACCTATCAGGTTCTGCCAGGACTTGGTTTGGCCTAGCTGGAGCCATATTTAGTCTTGTTTAGCTGTAACAACAATTACCTAATCACCTGGTGACTTTTACTTTGTTTTAGCTTGTGAACAACTGTGTGGAGCAATAGCAAGCAGTTCTTCAGTGCAGAATGAACTATTTATGACTTTTGAATAAAATGAAAAGTAAGAGGAGTACCGGCATGGGGTCATAGCAGGGGAGTTGAAACTATGGGCACAGGATGACCCCAGGGACCCCAGGGCTATAAATATGTTACAATGGTCAGTTAATGGACATTAAAGGAATGCAACCATGTGAGCAGGGTAGAAGTAGCTTTAAGGATGAAAAAGAGAACAATGGACAGGTATCTAACGTAAGTTAAATGTACTGTATACAGTAATGTGGAAATGTGAAGCAATGAAGAAGCAATAGGGCATAGATGATAATATAAACCACATAAAATTACTCCAGATAGACCCAAAATTGAGGAGGAAGGAAATGTACATCAACACCACAGTTCTCCCATGACGCTGACGGCTGCCTGTAATCCTTCTCTCTGCCCTGAACCAAAGCCTGAGCCTTGCAACACAGAAAAACAGCAGAAGGATGACAGCAATACCAGAGAAACATGGAAATACTAGACTGTTGGTCTCTACTAATCTTAACTGTATATAATTTGAGTAGTAAGTGTTCATACAATTGTAAGTTGACTAATAGCTATTCTTTGATCAACCTGTTAAGACTTAAATTCAGGTAACAATACAATTCCTGTTTGTGTATGATATGTACTTATTTCCCCCGTAACAAGATGTTGAGTGTAACAAATAAGTGGGAATAAGTGCAACTTGCTCTGCAACCTGGATCCAGCAACAAACTGGCAACACTTGCAGGATGCATGATACCCCAGTGAATTTGTCTGGTGTTTCAAAAATGCAAGAAGATACATCTCCACCATGTTGATCTGTTTTAGGAGATAACAATAACTTAGAGTCTATACATGCAGAGAAGCAGCTTTCAAAATTACCCAAGAAACCCCTTGCCTAGAAGTAGGATATTAAAGAAAATTAAAATTGAGAATCGCCCCAATTTCATAGATTTTTTTTTTCTCATTTTTTTCACAGTTTTTCACAATTCACAGTTACCAGCATTGGTGTCTGTAGCTCAAAGCTTGATGCTGGACTCAGAACTGTTTAGAACTCTCTGTCTGTCCATCACTGATTCAACCTGAACCACAGATCGAGATTCACCCTTCTAGGCAGTGTGCCAGGACTTTGGTTTTCTTCAGGACAGCGAGGCTGTTTGCTCAGGTGGACAGTAGGGCTTTTCTAGGAGTTTTCCCTCTCTTGGAGGAATTCCTTTTTTAACAGGAAAAGGATTGGTACTTAACACCCAAAGCAATGACAGTAATTTTAGGTTTTCAGTACTATTAGGATCTGAAATGCTTACCAAATAGTACAAACATACATTTCAGAGGACTCATTATTTTTTAATATAACTTACTTTTGCATTAGAAAGCAAAATCACAGCAACAGACTAATTTCTGGTGAAAAGAAACTCATTGGCTCTAATGTTGATAAAGTTGTCTTGTAACATTACTAACACTACAGCTTTAAATTTCCTGACCTGACTTTTTATTTTCATTATATTTATACTGAATTATTTTGTCCAATAGAAAGGGTATTATGAATTAGGCTTAAAAATATTATTCAGGTTAGGTATAAGTCCCTCTGTAAAACTTGAACACTGTATTTATTACCTGGCTAAAGGTACCTACTGTTTTGGGATTCTGTATATTGATTTCAGCGAGCTTGACTTTATGAACTGTCTTAACACATCTCTCAATTCTGTTATTTACTTTCCAAAACAGTAATAATGATTTGCATTGTGCAATTTTGATTGCAATGGTAATACCTCTGTAGCTAATAAACATAATTATTGGCATGTGAACTCTTGCTTGGAAAACCTCCAACAGTATTTACAGTTTGACTTCATACAATAATTTTGTGTGCAAACTGGTTTTTATTTTTATTTTTTATATGAAAGGTTTATTTTTTATATGAAAATACTAATTTTGGTAAGGTGTGACAATGCAGTATTAGAATAATGAAGAAAATTATATGAATTGAACATGAATGTATAATATCTACATGCAGATGACTTCTCACTACTTTTTTTTTTTAAATCAACATATTTTAAAGAAAAATATTTAAAGAGGGCAAAGAAAAAATTAAGTTTACATAAAACATATATTGTAAAAAAGTGAGAAAATTAAGACTTTTGTATCCAAGCCAGTCACATATGTATCTCTTCTACTAAAATAAAAATGATGTGTCATTAAAGCTATCAAAGTAAGGAAATAAATTATAATAATAATTTGCATTTTTTTCCCTAGATATCAAAGTTAGCTATAATTAATGCCATTTTACAAAGAAGGTAGCTTAGGAACAGAAGAGTTATTTGAATTATCTGGGTACAGACTGGTCCAGCTATTAGTCCCCATTCACCTAAATCACCCTGGTGCACAAAAGCAGTTCAGAAAGTACATCTGAGCCATTTCATAATCTTAGTTTTGATTTTAGTATCTTTGTTTTCAATGTATAAAATCTTCTGTCTAGAAGTGGTGTTTTCATGTAGTTTTCAAGTAGACATGGATTTTAGCACAATGCAGGTATTTTCAAAGGTGAAATACAACCCTGGTAGCATGCAGGTTGGGAACAAATCATGTATATCAAGAAGTCTGGAGAATTAGGCTATAAATACACAGAAACAATGACAAACCTCTAACCCTTAACTGTGTACCACTACAGCCCAATACAATAATTTACTATGTCAATAAAGCTGGGTGGAACATCAGCAAAACTCGCCTGTAAAAAGGAAAAAATGCTCTTCCTAAGAATATCAGTGACAAAGGAAAGATTAAAACAGCAATGATACGCCTTTTTTCCTTTGCAATCTGGAGTTTCAAAGAAAAAATAAAATTTCCCCCACTCAATAGTCAGTGATGTATATAATTAAATAGAAAGGTTTTGGAGGATGTGATTTTATCGTTACCGTAGCAACTAGTACCTAGATGGTCCATATTCCTGTGCTCTTCTACCATAAAAAAAAAAATAAAAAAAAAATAATAAAAAAAAAATCTATGACCCACTTGAAAACAAATAAGTTTGCACTGCTTAAACTGCCATTGTTCTTTGCAGATTCTGTTATGGCTCAGAATCAGGCTGCTGGGATAACCCCACTCTGGAAATATTCCAGTGGTTTTACCAAACAGCAATATGCATCCTCCATGGCTTGACCTATAGCATAGCAGTGGAAATCCTGTGCACAGTCATATGCAGCTCTGTTTGGCCATGTGTGGCTCTAATTCTATATACAGGGAGAGGAAAGGAAGGTTTTAAATAGCTGTTCCATTTCATAGCCTAAGCTACTCATATTTAGAAAAGTTCTAGATTTTTTTGCCCCATAGTCACTCAGATACTCTCATCCCATCTCTTTATGAACAATTAACTTTTAAAACCTTATTTATAGTGAGCAGAAGTAGAAAGTTTTTCCTCAGGCTCACCTTACTGTTGTTCTGGCATGAACTGAAGATGCACCAAAGCAGAAGTGCTGAGCAGCTTATTTCCAGAGAGAGTTTTCCTGTGTTCATGTTTCTAAGAATGTCTCCTCACCTCTCATGTTGTGCCTGAGAACTTAAGAGAAAGGGGTGGCATAATGATGCAAAGTTATTATCTAATGAGAAACATATCGTACTTGTGGACACTACTTCAATTATTTGTTCTGAGTTTAGATCTCTAATTGCAAAACTTTGTGTCAGTTTTCCAAAGGATGCAATAACATTAAAGCATGAGAACAGAAATTCAGCCCAACATAGTAAATTACCATTTTATTATATTTACCATCTCTTCCCTCAGAGGCCTCACAAATGTTACTCTTCATTGTAAATGTAATCCTTGACTTGCCAGCAGCTTGCTCCTACTGTACACACATATGAAAGGCAGAATTAATATTAACATTAATGTCTAAAAGGCAGGAAGATGTTCTTTTTTTGTTTTTTACTGAAATGTCTGGTTATCATTCCAGACTAATTTGAAAGCAATTTCTTAATCTCGCTCTCTTTCTTTTTAAAAATAAGCATTTGTTTCTGTATTATCAGAGGTGGAAAAATAAAGCAAAACAAATAACACAGAACACCTCTTTATCACGTATTAGTTTTAGGTCTTCTAATAATTGACAGTACAACACATTCAAATGTAATATATTTATTTATTAACTAAATATTTCTTATTAGAATGACAGCTTCCCTTTTTACATCCCTTCACTCTTTTCCCTATGGGCCGTCCAATCCTTACTTCTAGACATTTTAACTTTAAATCATACTTATTTCCATTCTGTGATCAGAATATAAATACCCTGTACTGCCAGACAGGCGTATAAGGAAACTACCTTTTCTCCTCAATCAGTTCATCCTTTTAGAGTAAGTGGAAAAAGCCGAGGTTTAGAAACAGCACTGGGGAGAGGTTTTACACAGGCAGTATTCCACAAGTTTCTTTGTAAGTCCTCATGTACTTCAAGTCTTAACTGTACCTGCCAATCCATATGCAGGCGACAGATGTTCCTCCTTCCACTTTGTTAACTACCTTGTCACAATACATCCCCAATTATCTGTTGCTTCACGGAGGTTTGATTTACACCATTTAGTCTGCATTTCCACCTGTGCTTGAGTAGGATTGGAGAAGTACCTGTTAAAGCTACTGGATTACCTCATGTTTATGCAGCTGGTTTTATTTATTACATTTAATATTCATATTACATAGCAATTATATTAAGTCTGTCCTGTGCTCACCGCAGGTAACAAGTTTGCAGTCCTAAAACAGGTCATTTGGCTGCCTGCAGAGGTTAGGGGATGTTTGCATCGTATTTTCACTCAGGTAGCAAACCTGAGATGGGTTAGTTGTACGTGTGGCAAGACAGCCAAGCACCTAGCCCAGTTACACAGCTTTTTGGTCTCACTTAGGTGCAGCCAGCAAGGACAGTCATGCTATACTGTGTATAGGCTCATCCTATTTTTAAGTTATTTAAGTATTAAGTTATTAAGAATTTAAGTGCAACCACTAGAACATATCACATGCACTTGAAAAGTCTCATCATACATGGAAAACTTACGTCATGATCAGTGTGTGGCATTTGATGCAGAGAGCTAGCAGAGAAAAAAACCAGACCTGTATAAAATCCATAGAGGCAAGCCATTGATCACCAACAACGGGGCGCAGTGACCTCAAGCACTCTGCTGACGGTGGTGGTCAGCATGAAGCATGAGTGCATGATGCATGCATTGGCATCAGCTATCAATTTACCGGTCGCAGACCAAAAAGTTAATGTTTTTCACATCCTTAGGACTCCTAAGGAGGGGCTGAACCCTTCACTCTGACTGTAATATGTATATTAACACTTTCTGCTGTGCTAAATAAAAATGCAAAATGAGAAAAATCACAAGGTTATTAAACAAAGGTAGGTTTTCTGATAAAGTCTATTATTTGTCTTAGGTGTACTGTCTCATCCATTTGACATATGTCCAGCACTATGGAAACATGTGAAACATGCTGCGCCTCCTGACTTACGCTGCTATGACTGGAAGTGGAATTGGAATTATGTGAGGGGAGTTGAGATGCTTCATCTTCAGTAAAGCATATCCTGCCCTTTTTCTTCTCAACATCAAACACAACTGTAAATATGAGGCTATTCAGCCTATGGAGGCATAAAACACAGGCATAATTCACTGGCAGGTGAAGAAACGCCACACCAGAATTTCTGAGGCACATCGTCACTCCCTAAAATATTCCTACTGTAACCCTGTGCACTGTCAGACTCCAACTGGAAAAAAGCAAGGGGAAGTTGGGAGGGCTGATGTTCACACACCATCAGTCCAAAGTTATTTAGCACAATTGTTTCTGTAATTGCAGCTCACTGGGAATGTTCAGTGTTCAATGGTCCTCGAAAATCAGACTTCCAATTGGCTGATGATGGGTTTTGTTAGATCCACACATCAAGCTGGGAAATTCAGCTGCACATGTGAAGACCAGAGGATTCTCAACACTGTCACATGTTTTGGGGTGAAGAGGGTCTTAATGGCATCTAAGCTATTTTTCTTCATGCAAATATGTATCTTTCTTGCTGAATTAATAACATATATGTAAGAGTCTTAGCTGAACCAGAACCAACAGCTGTTTTAAACTGCAGCGAGCTAAAAATTATAGTGGCAATAGGAAATGCATTTGCTAAGAAAGGTCTTATGGAACTTAAAATTAACCATTTACATACTATTACCTTTGATTAAACAGCTAAGTATAACCAAGATGTCAAAAATGCTGCAAAACTGAGGTTACTGAAAAAACTTTGCAGACACTTTTTTTTCTGTTAGCAGCACATACAAATCACCCCCCAACTCCTAAACAAGTTAAATAAGTTACTTTCAGACTTTATCAACAAGAGTGGTGACATCCTCACGGCTGGGATAGCAGAGAAACATTAGAATGTTTTCTCTTACAGGGATATCAGATGACAAGAGTCCTCTCCTGCTTCAGGGGTGGGGGAGGCTGGAGGAGGCATTGGCTTGGGACTGTGAAGGTGGAGGAGCACATACACCTGCCCAGGACCACAGGTTGCCTCCACATCTGATTAATGGAAAAATCTCAGCAGAACTGGAGGAGAAAGTAGTGAACTGGTCCAAAGCTCTTTGAGTTTCTTCTGTATCCTGCACCCACTTCTAAATCCACACCTGAACATAAAACAAATGACAAAACAGGTTGACAATTAAAGGCTATTTTACAGAGGCTTCCATTCTGCAGCAACATAAAAGTATTGCAGTCAATAACTCTACTGCCTCCAGAAATATTGTGCTGGGTAAAATCATATTCCTCGGGGGAACAGAACTCTGTGTTCAAACACTTGATCTTACTTTATAGATGAGACTGTTCTCTGGCGGTAAAGAAAATTACAGTCCATGTGTAGGAGCTATATGGAAGAGCGTGCTATGAGTCTCAAGCTGGGACTGAGGAGCTCTGCAGTTCCTGGCGAGCATTTTGTTAGAGATAGCCTAAATCTCTGTGGGTTCACAGCCCAGCCTGCAGCTTCTGCCCATTTGACTTGATGATAATAGTCCGGGCTATCAACTCTGCAGGGTGAGGATGCTCACTCAGCCTCCTTGTCAGATGGAGCAGTGGCAGCCAAAGAGGGCTAAGCCTCTGGGCTGGCAATGAGACACCCAGCAGTGTGAGGTCATATTTTTCCTGAAAAAATATATTTCTCTCCTCTTTTTAAGAAAAAATCTTGAAAAGAAAAAAATACAGGTTTTTTTTACATTAGAAATATACATATATTATATATACCTCTTACATTTTACAAATGTAGCAAATTATTCAAATACAAATGCACATCAACAAAAAGAGCACAAACCCATAAAAAATAAAAGTTAAAAAAAGAATTCCGTTCTCTTCCTAAGAGAATTCGCTGCGATCTGTGAGCACAGTCAGGGTGAGAGAGGCAACCCCAGCACATGCACATGCCAAAGGCATAGACACCTATGAAAAATGAGTACAAAAGCCTCTCCAACAAAAGAGTTGCAAATAGGCCACCACATAAAACTTGTGTGGATAATGTTGCAGTAGCCACTATTCTTCCCAAAGTACATCACACTTAAGTTTTACAGACACGTGCCAGAGGAACAGATTGCCCAAAGTGGCCAGGCTCATAGGCGCTCCCTAAACCTCTCCGGTTTTCACCAAAGGGGGACTGGTTACTGGTGGCAGATGCTCACATGATCCAGGGCTTTTTTCTTTTTTTTTTCTTATCCCATCGGTTAAATTCTTGAAGAGTAGTACAAAGCTATAGTAAAGAGACCAGCAAATCAAATCCATTACTGACTGGTATGAGAAGGTTAACCAAGACAACTTAGCAAAGAAATAAAACTGTGCAATCAAAGCTGTATCTTTCACCAGCTCCTGCCTGCTGCCTAGGTAATCTGCATATTTAAACAAAGCTTACTAGTGTTCATGCCTGGAAGTGCATACCCAGGGAAACTGAAGCCAGATGGTTAGAGGTCAAAGTGACTAAAAATTTGCTTTTTAGAAGGTGGGCTTCCAATAATTAATAGTCCAGGTCTTCAGGTAATGTAAATCACTGAGGTGAATTGCACAGTTCTGATTTACACTCCACATAATCTAGTTGCGTGTGTCCAACCCTCATTCTCAAAAACGTTTAGCACAGATTGCTCGGATAACTTATTTTCGAGATGGGGAAGGGGGGTGGGGGGGTGGGAACCGAACATGCGTTTGCTGAAAGCCTTTAAGGATATGACATATTCTAAAGCACTCTAAAACATAACTACATGCTAATTAAAACTTCATACTTTTAAATAACAAAGCAGGAAAGAGATACAACTCCAGCTGGAATAAGCATCGCGCAAGAGCACACAGATAAGACAGTTTCCAAAGGCGAAATGGCAGTGAGGCACCTCCCATTGAGAACTGGCGATGACAGATCAGGTCAGGCAACTCTGCACTCTCCCAGCATCCTAACAGAAAGATGTCAAAAAGCCTCTGAAGACAAAACGACTGTCGCTACTCTTTGCTGATCAAAGAAAATTTTTCAGTTTAAGTTTCAGCTTAATTCTTTGCATTCGTAGAGGGGTTAAAAGACATTACACCTCTTCCCACCTGGTGGACTCTTGTGTTACACCTTGCAAGGCAGTAATGAAGACAGATTAATGCTGTTTACTTGCTGAAACTGACAAGAGCAGGCTGTCTTTGTTTCTGTATTTTATCATTAAAGTCTTGGTTTTCAGCCTCAAACGGCCCCAAGACAATGCACTGCAATAATTAAATAAAAAAAATATTTAAACATTAGTAAACTAGATAAAATCAACAAAAGTCAACAAACTGTACTCAGTGCCTTATCACATTCCTGAGGTAGGAAACAATAGAAGAAGATGGGCGTGTTTATTCAGAAGGGTTGTCCCCCTTTGAATTAGCCTTTAGGGATCCCTGTTCATCAATCACTTGTAGGTAAAGCACTTAAAAAGCTCCCAAAACAAAGCAACAACAGCAAGGCGGATGGGCAGTGCAGCAGTGGAACTCGCTGCCCAGGGAGGCTGCCAAACCTGCAGATCAGTTTTTCACAACCCAGCTAGGCCAAGCCAGAGCTGACCCGATCTAGCAGCAGCTACAGTTCTGCTTTGAGCTGGGGTTTTGACTAAAAGACCTTCGGTGGTCACTTCCCACCTACGTTTCAGTGGTTTGACGATTCTACGAAAAGAGCTGCAGGATGGTGTCGTGATGCAGGATGTGCTCGGGCAGCTTATACCTCAACAAGGAAAGAAGTAATGGTGCTGTGCCTTTATAACTTACGTGCAGCCTGAGACTTTCCCCGTCTGCCAGTAGTAGTATAACTCTTAATGAAACAAGCAGGCAAAACATCTCCTAATGAAAATAGTTATACGTTTTAAGTACGGTTTTAATTACAATGACAAACACCATTGATTTTCACACATAGCAATAAATTTACTCTGATGCTTGTACTTACAAGATCCAGACCTTAAGTATGAAATTCTTGGCTTACTTCTTCTAAGTACTTGAACTGGCTTCTTTCATCTGCTTTATTTTTCTATTATTAAGAATTAATTAAAGAAAGCTATCAAGCTCATCTTTCTGACTGAAGTCAGCCTTCTCTGCTTGGGTGAGTATAGGCAGCGCTTACAGCTGCAAGCAGTATAGTCTATTTTAAAAATGCTTTTTATTTTAAAGGGTCACCACCAAGGTGATTAGCACCAAACTCAAACGACCTTTTAACCTGCCTCCTTCACTCTGATGCTGATTTAACTAAGAAAATCCTGCCAGCAACACCAGTTTTAAAAACCAGCCTTCAAAGCCCTACTACAGCAAAAGGTTTCTTGAAGTCCAAGGAGATTATGTCTGCTGCAGCGCTCCTGTCAGCTGTCATTGTCACTTCCTAAGGAGAAGTTAATCAGGTTTGCTCAGCCTGACCTCTGCTTTAGCGAGCCTGGACCTGTCTAAGGCTGTACCTGTCGGGTGCTCCCTGTTGGGGTCCTGCTCACCTCTGCAGCCAGCCTTGGCTCCCTCCCAAAGAGGGTTGTCAGGTCAGCTCCCCTCCCTGCGTGACCTCCCAGCTGCCTCCTTCAGCCTCTCTGCCACTCTCCCTCTTTCCTCATCTAGCACTAACTTAGAGGTAATGGGTGTTCTGCTTTCCTCTTTCCTCTGTGTGACGGGGTGAGTATGTACATCGTCCCCAGATTCAGCAGCTTCATGGTTATCCATCACCACTGGCTGAAGTGGGGCTGCGGGGACCATGGCAGGGAGAAGACCCTGCCCATGCCCCCACCCCCGCCCTAGCACTAAGTTGTAAAAATTTCCTCTTATTTCAAATGTTTATTCACCATTAACTGCATTTTCTTTCACTCAAATTGAGTGTTTATTATGCAGAGAGCTGGTAGTGTTTTAATTAAGGTTGTCTAATAATTTCCTTTATAGCTTTTGGTTTTCAGTATAGTTTATAACCCCAGGTATGTTAATCATTCTGGCCTAAATTTTTCATGCTTCCTTTCTGCCTAAAGCGGAATTGAATATGTCATGATCAGCTACCCTGCTCAGGCTTCCTCTTTTCCCCAAAATATACTTTTGCTTTAATAAAGTACAGTAGGCTGGGAGCCAGGTGATCATAAATTGCACTTTCATCATTTCTACTGCATAATGTTGATAATTCTGTGCAATTGTATCTGTAATCAAGCAAGGTGTTATGCATCTTTTGCATAGAAAGCAGAAAACTGTCAGCCCATCAGCTTAATCAGTGAAGCAATGGAGGTTTTCAAAGATTGTGCAAGGTCACCAGTGCAATCTGGGGTTAAAACTGCATGGAAGAAATGTGATGTTGTCCACTCTACACAATGCTTCCAAACTGCTTTCTTTTGCAAAAAATATTAAGCAGAAAAAGCCAAGACATGAAAAGAACTTCTGTAGTCATCAGATTTTTACACCCTGATTGTAGAGGATACCATGCATACCATATAGCACACCAGAGACACTCTTGGGTTGAGCTGGGACTACCAGGCTTTCCCAGCACTCACAATAGCTGGCTGAAAGCCTAAATGCAAGTTTGTCAGATCAGCACCGGGAGTAACACATCATTTCTAAAGGTTGAAATAAGAAATTATTGTGATTATTTAAAAAAAAACCACAAAAAACAACAAAAAAACCCAAATTGAGTTTCCATTCCACTGGACGTTTCAGTAATAAATGCTGAGCTGGAGACTTGGTATTCTTGCTTTTTTCCTTTCTCCTCCCTTCCATCTTATCTTTGCCTCTCTTTCCTTCCTTTACAAGGTTAAGATCATGTGCAGAATGGAAGTTCAGGATTTCAGAGAAACTCTCACTCTTTTGTCTTCTGCTCCACATCCCCTTTGGGAAGAAGGCTGTCCTCAGGAACTCTCTGGAACTTGTAAGGTTAGCTGCTGTCTGGGACAGACACAGCCCCCAGGGCTGCTCAGCACCACTGATCCCGATGAGAGCTGTTCAGTTCTCGGGACTCCAGGCAGCAGGGCTGCCCTCTCTTCTATTTACTGCTGCTGTCTTCAACAACTTGGCAGGAAGGCTTTCTAGCCTATACTTTTCCAGCATCCACCAGTTCAAAACAAGTATCTTGCATCTTTTCTCCTTCACGCTTAGGCTGTTCAGAGGTCTAAAGGAGAACAAAGTGTTCAAAAGATGTTGAGCGCTCCTGTCCTTCTTGGTAAAGCAGAAGAGTACGCGTCTGTGGCCCAACCCTGTTTGCCTCAGACCTGAGAGCAGTTTCATGGAAGTTACTCTTAAAGCACGCAGGCTCTGCCCTCGTGAAGAAAGCTGCCTTCACCTTCGGCACTGAATGCAAGATCACTCGCTCTTCTGCTTCTACTACAATACCTAGGTCCGACGGATAAGGAAGACAACCCAACTCTAAAGTTTTCCTATTCTGTGAGGTTAACCTTCACTTTAATCCTCATACTTTTCACTCGGTTTTGTGAGTGCAGTTTCTTGAATATATCGGGTCACAAGCTTCAGCAGCAGAAAGAGAAGGGGCAAAACCTATTGTCAGACAAGAATGTTAATTCTGAGCGCAAGCATCGAAAGGTTGACTCAGCCTGTGCCACATTGTGAGAGTTCAGCAAAGCTCCATTAATTTGTGTGACAAGCCTCATTATGAGGAAGCTTTTTAAAAGCAATTCATTCTGAGGAAGCTTTGGATACAGTTCCAAAAGCAGAAAATAAACCCTAGGAGAACTGGAGAAAGCAAAAAGAGCAGGCAGTAGAATCAAGCAGGAAGGCATACAAAATTCAGCTCTTTTGCAAGTTCATTTTTTCATTATGTTTGACATTCTTCAGGAGACAAAACTGCATTGCACACTTGTGGCCTCAGGCAGTGAAGCTGGAAGAAGATATTTCAAGAACTGCAGAACACACACATAGCTGTGTAACATTGAAAAGATATGAAAACTGAATTGACAAGATCATGATGCTAACGTGCTCCAGAATTACATCAGCCAAGGTACTCTATTTTGAAGTTGAAAATCTTACATATTCCCAACTATTTTACTGCTTATTTGGACCTTTAGGTGACCAAAAGGTGTGGCATCTGAAGTTCAGCTGAAAAATTAATTTAAAGTCAAACCCATCAAACAGATTAGACAGCTTTTCTGAAGAAAACAAGCCATACCTGGAAGTTGTGTGTGCTGTTTTGGGGGGAGATGAGGGATATGATCAGTAACAGTTCCAAGCAGACAGCTAGAAAAATATGTAACTTGATGATGTCCTATGGGTTCTAACAACCTGGGGGATTTGGGATTGTCATTTTTAAATCATCCACCCCATCACCGAGAAATTACAAGAAAACAAACAAACAATGTTCCGTGCTCCCTCTGCTGGTGCTGGAGCAGTGGGGAGCTGGCAAACCCAAAGCTCTGCTGTTTAACCTCAGCCAGTGGTGATGAAGCAGAAACAAGCTTCGACCTTCAGTGTGGTTTTGTACGTAGCCGTTCGGCTCCCTTTTAGAAGTAAAGTCCATTTATCCTTTTGAGAATGACGGAAAAATAGTTTATAATGTTTTCTGAACCTCAAGGCACCTTGCAACCATCACCTCCTGGGCGAGGCTGTGAGACCGAGTGCCTTGCACAGGAACTGCCAAAAGCTCTCCAAGTGCTTGTTGCTATTATGATTTTCAGTCTCAGTATGAGCTAATAGTTGATCAGACCTCAGCTATGCTTATTAGCCAAGTAGAACTGAGGATTTAACTCATATGCTCAGAGAATGTAAATATTCAGGGAATGTAAATACAAAATAATTCCTAATTATTTTTTTTTTTAAAGAAATGAGATTTAAGATAAATAAACTAGTGTGTTCACGAAAGGAAATTTGTACTCATTTGGTTTACAGGAAAACACAAATGAGTTTGAGATAGGTTGATATTCTGGCATGCTTTGGTGCAAACAAAGTTTTTCCTGCCCTACAGAGCATCCACAGGTGCTACATAGAGGGATGGTTCCTTTCACCTGGCAATGGCACTTCTGCTAGCAGTTCCTGCAGGAAGAGGAAGGTGGAAGGAGTGATGCCAGAGTACAGGGTGATCTCAATACTCCTGAAAAAGTTGTCCCATTCACCTTTCAGTAAAAAATGAAGAGAGATGGGGACTTCTGAGATGACTTGGCTTTGACTCATTCTGAATGGAGAACCTCCTAACCTTCAGAAGTACAGAAGCTAAGTTTCTGGACCTAAAAATACATTAGTAGATATTTAGGTCTGATTAAAGCCAGGGTTTGATTCCAGCATCAACACAAGGAAAAACATGCATTGTAAGTACAGAGTGGAATAAGGAAAGTAATGCACAAACATCAGAGACACATATAACCCTAACTTTCTCATTGGGAACTTGTGATGTTCTAAAGCACCAAAATAACATGCATGTTAGTGTTTGGACACATTGCTACAGCCCTAGAGCTATAAAATATAATTCCTTTACCAATACATGCATAATTCTACCTATTCTCTGTCCTTTTTTCTAGTATGTTACTACTTCTGCTCTGGAACTGTGTTCATACAAATCATTCTACATGGGCCACAGTTGCAGAGATTAGTTGGGGAGTTCTGGTTTGGTGGTGTAGCTGAAAATCAGCCTGGTCCCAAGGCAGACACAAGTTCCCCAAGGACAACAGAATTGCACTAGCAGAGCACCTGTGTAAACAACTGGAGGACCAGGCCACCTTCTTGGTGCGTCCCCCACTTTTGACCTTAACACGCTCTTCATCATTTATAGAATTGCTTTTAAAAGCAATTTCAGAGGGATATAAAATGCCTTCCTTCAGCAAAGAAACTTGTGTAAGGCACACATGAAAAAAGATGTGAGAAAACTCCACCGGACATTTGATTAAGCCTAAGGAACAGAACTTGCTAACATAATGAAGCATGACACACCATCAGGAGGCTGTATCTATCTGGAGAAGCATCAAACAGCACAGTTCTATAAAGCATGAATAGTGTGCATTATGGAAAGAGAAAAAGAATTAAATTTTACTTCAATCTCAGCTACCAGCCCACCAGTTCTAGGGTAAAGATGCTGCTGTATGCAAGACTGCACAGTTTAGAAAGCCACATACTTTATTATGGCATGAATAACAGTAAAAGCATCAAAACCAGTTCTTTCTTTGTTGGAAATGGTAGGTAAATTCCATCCATTCTGTGTTAATTGTTTTTTGGTTGGTTTTTTTTTTTTTTTTTTTTTTTTTTTTGTAAGGATATCCTAAGAAAAAAATATTTCTTGTATTAAAATAAAACAGACAAGGAATAACATAAAAATTGAATTACATAAATTATTCACTTGATTCAGTTTTGTAAGAGAAAGATACAGGGAACAATTTCCTTCTGATTCACTGAAAACTGTATTTTTAACTGGATCTAGATGCTTAAATTTTCTGGATAGTTCAGAGTCATAATGCACATCTGCATACTATTTCCCTCTGTGAAAATTACAACATCGATGTATTATGTTTATAACATCCCAAAACTGGAGAGAGAGATCAGATCTGGCAGCGTTAGGGTCTAATTTTAGAATGCACCCAGTTGCCTGATAATCATTTACACCAGAGATGTTACTATGCTTTCTTATGAACTGTAGCTTATTATTAGCAATATATTACCGAAAAACACTTTCCCTCATTTCTGCAATGACTTTTGTATGCCTAGACCAAGTAGAATGGAGTTTCAGCTTTAAATCCCAGACTCAGATTCAACTCAGCTCCTGCACCATGTGATGGAAGCTGCCGCGCAGGGTCTGGGGTGGCCTTGGATCTGCTCTCCCCAGAAGATCACACATGACAGTACCTGTAACATTCATGACCACTTCTGTGCCATCCCCCGTTTCCTTCAGTTGCACTTTCCGCCTGGTCTGAAACCCTGCTCCTCACTATTGCTTCCTTCTACGCAATGGCATACATAAAAATGATCTAGTGCCACACTTGGTTCTTTCTAGTCCCTTCTAACTTACCAGACATTGTTATTTCTGCTGAAAATGTCCTTTGGTGTCTTGAAGACTCTATATTTGGCCTTAATGCCACCGCTAAACCATGTAATTAACTATTTTAATCAGAAAAGTCTCTACCCATCAGACAACCGAGCTGCCAATATCTCATTCTTAGCACTGTCACATTATTCATGAGGGCTATGTAAAGATTGGGAATTAATTATTTCAGAGAGGTGTCTTTTCTGAAAATTTCAAGTGTCCTCATCAAGATTTGAAGTAAAATATTCTCAGATCATTGCTGCAATTTCATCATCTTAGAAATAAAAGTTACGCAACTGGAATTATAACAAGTGAAATGTGAAAGAAAAAAAAAAAAACAAACACACACCACCAAACTGTATATAAAGCCGGCATTCAGACCCCTTTTCAACTGAAATAATCCGACCAATTTCTTTCCTTTTGTATCTAATTTACAATAAGCAGAAAGAAAATGTAAACACTACCCTGAAATCCTGCAGGAGAATTACGAGGCTAGTGATACCCGATCACTGTGCCCCGTTATTTTCTATGTACTAATTCCTGCACAGCATGGTCTGCTTGAGAGGTGTGAAAGATCAACAGCTGTAAAAACAGAGCAATAGCTGCACTGAAGTTTCACACCTGCATGCAGAGACCCCTTCATCAACTTCATGAACTTTGTCCTTTTACCATAAGGCAAAAGGGTTTTTTTAAGTGTCATGCTGCTGTTTCCTTAGTAAACAATGGGGGTAATTAAAGCTATTATGTATCCTCCAGGCAAAAGGATACCACTATTAAATCGGAAAAAAATATGGTTTAGGATTTAACTGGCTAGATTTGTAATTCTCCTACTGTAGATGATAAAATGTTACCGAGTGAAAAAAGTGGTAGTAAATTTTTGTTATTGCACAGGAAACGGCTGCAACACTTAGCTGTAAAGGCAGTTCATAGTGAAGTGTTATTAGTAAATAGATTTCCGACAAGAAAAGTTTAGTTTATTGCAGCACAATGTAAGTTGCACTGGATTGCATTGCATGTAGTAAACAGAATTACCTCCAGATCTGGAAATAACTATAGCTGGAGAAAAACAGGAGAGTTAGCAGAAACACTAAACCCAGAAGTCAGTGATACAGTAATCACTTTCTGTTCTCAAAGGAGACTAAGAAATTAGCAGCGAGGTAGGGTAGAACAAAAGAGGTGTAAATCATTATTCTCTGAGCATTATTTTTTAGTAGAAAAATGGTGCTACGATGACTGGAAGAACTTAGTTTGTTTTTTCTAAACCCATCAGCTATGTAAATTAACATGGTTAAAATGGAATGGAACAAACCCCCAAAACCAGAAATCCATGGCAACAGCTGTCCAAACCAGAGTATCTTTGTCTTTCATTTAGAAACCTCCAGCAGGTTGAGTGAGTTATTCCATGCTGCAGAAATGCCTGTGGGATGTGCTCCGACTGGCATCCTTGTGCCACCTGCTTTGGGAGTACTGTACCATGGGCCTTAGCATTTGCACAGACTTTTGTAAAAGGAAAATGTCAGCGTCCATCTGATGTCTCAGTTTTGTAGTTACAAAAGATGTACCCGCATAAGCGGTGGCTAGGCTTACGGAGGCAAGACGCACACACGCAGAGTGTGTCACTCCGTGACACTTATTTCAGCGAGGCTGGAATCTGCCTCTTGATTTTTCCATTCAAGCAAAGTGATTATATGGTGAATGAACAGTAGATTTCATGCATGTGAAATAAGACCTATTCTATACCAGCTGGTAAATGGGAGCCCAGCAATATTGCCCCCGCAACTTCAGCCTTAAGTCTTTAAAAGCTTCTTATAAGAAACATTATTTTCAAAATATATTCAGTTATTGGTATGTCTTCCTTTTGAAAATATTTCCCATGTCATGGCAGAAATTATTTATACAATGATAAACCTTATGTTCTCCCCCTGCTGCTTTTATAAATCATATTTTTAAATCTCAGGAGAAGCAGTCTCAAAAAGGTTTACGCAGAGTGGCTAGGCGGGGGAATGACTAGAGATAAGGTACCTGGAGAATAAAACTAACCACACTCAACAGGTTATAGAATAATAATAATAATAATATTAAAAAAATAAACATTGAAAATTGGAAAGGCCAACATAACTGAAACTGGAACCTAACACTGTATGTAGAAAAAACATGTACAATAATCTTGTCCTGTGAGAGAGCTATACTAAACAGTTATGCTGAAGACATCTCTTGGCAGCAGGCAACTGGTGAACTAAGTAACTTTCCATTTTGGTTTTTAGATTGTCTTTGAACATGCTTGATGAAAAACCACTCATCTAACACAGAATGTCTTCTCATGAACGCCACCAAAACTGATATATATCAATGTTCTGTTGTCATCGGACTAATTTTTCCACCACAGGGTATATTTTAATTATTTAACAGTAAGATATGGTCCTCTTACTCTTTGATGCATCTGCACCATGTCTTATTCAGGGCAGCTACTGCTGTACATCCCATGCTACAGAGTGCTACAGCCAGCTGTATTTCTACCAATAAAGAAAGGCTGCTTCCTTCTCAGACCGGTAGGCAGTAACAATTCATAGTTTAATCATCAGTATTTTAACTGAATCTGCATTTCAGAAATCTTAAGATATCCTTTGTGTACTCCTGCTGGGATAAAAAGTTGCACAATCAGGGATACAAGCTGTTAATCCTATGAAAAATGAATGTTAAGTACAGGAACGGAATCATTTAGGTTGAAAAAGACCTTTAAGATCATTAAGTCCAATCATGAACCCAGCATTGCCAAGTCCACCATGAAACCATGTCCCTAAGTACCACATCTACACCTCTTTTAAATACCTCCAGGAATGGTAACTCAATCATTTGCCTGAGCAGCTTGTTCCAGTGTTTGATCACCCTTTTGCGAAGAAATTTTTCCTAACATCCTACCTAAACCTCCCCTGACACAACTTGAGGACATTTACTCTTGTCCTGTTGCTTGTTATTTGAAAGAAAAGACCTACTCCCACCTGCCTACAACCTCATTTTGGGTAGTTGCAGAGAGTGACAAGGTCCCCCCTGAGCCTCTTTTTCTCCAGACTAAACCATCCCAGTTCCCTCAGCTGCTCCTCATCAGCCTTGTGCTCCAGACCCTTCCCCAGCTTCGTTGCCCGTCTCTGGACACGCTCCAGCACCTCAGGGTCTTTCCTGTAGTGAGGGCCCCAAAACTGAACACAGCATTTGAGGTGCGGCCTCAGCAGTGACGAATACAGAGGGACAAATAAGCAAATAAACCAGTAAATAACAAAAAACACAGACCTGTGAAACATTGAAAAATCCCATATTCTAGAACATTCCAAACCCCCATGTAAATTCTTCCCAGAGAGAGATAAGCTGCCACACTAAAAGATGGCTTCTGAGCTTGGAACTTTACTGCAGAGAGAGCATGGGAGCAGATCCATCCTCGTAACTAGTTACTTAATTTTTATGTTTTCTTGCTGTTCATTGCAACGCATTTAGAGCAAGTCATTTAAACTACATTCACTCTGAAAAATTAAGCCCTGGTAGTGGATTTCAATCTTAAGAATTTATGTCGTTGCCAGATGTTAGAAGGACACAGGGAATAAACACTTGAAAGTAAGCAGAAGCTGTGTATACGTGGTTTACTTTACTGCTCTAAGATTTTCTTTTTGCACATACCTTAAACCTGTAAATCCCATATTCTAAGATTCCTAGAAATAATTTCCAAGTACCGGAGTATTTTTCTAATATTTTGGTTACTTCTTGCAGCTGGCAGCTCTGGTTTCTTGCATTTAAGTAACAAACAAAGCTGTTTTAAACATCATTTTTTAAGACAAATTGCCTTTCTGAAACTCCAAAGAAGTAATCTCACTCAGACACGGGAAGATCTATTGTCCTCTCATCCCTAGGCACAACTTCCATTAAAGCAGATCAAGGAGGGAATACACTTTCTATTATTTAGATTTTAAAAACTATCTCAAATCAGACCTGTGAAGAATATTAAGGCCATTTTAATGGATGAGCCATTAAAAAAAGAGAGCAAAACACATACATTTTATTGAGCAGAAACAGCGATGTATTACACATGGGTTGCTAGACTAGCACAACTCCATTTTACTGACTTTAGTATATTACCCCTTGCCCGGCAACATCAAGGTAAATGACAAAAAGAAATAAAATAAAAGCAGGGTGTAAGAGTAGCATCCACTTCAGAAGAACAGCAGTGGATCCCATTGTGGAATCTTTACGGTTAACTAGAAAAAACATGGAAAGCAGTAAGAGGCATAAAGCCATCATGAACAACATCCCATTCTCCTTGTAGCTAACCGTTTAAAGCCTGCTAACCTGTTTCTGCCTCAGAATCTATACCAACACTGACACAGGAATTTTAATTTCAGTGATAAAGTACACATGAGCATTGTGCTAAGACAGAAATTCTCCTTCCATCACAGAAGTCACAGATGTTACTTCATGTTTCTGTATGCAACAGCTTCACAATCAAACTCCATACAGAAATAATTGGAACAGGTGGGGACTTCAACAACATATGACCACCAATTTTGTCTCACAGCATCTCAAAATAAAATGCTGACTAAACTTAGAAAACATCCATTGGAAAATAAGAAAAAATCACCTTCTGCTTTTCTCTGTTTTTAATGTCCTCCTGAAACAACCGGCAATGTATATACGTACATAACATAAATATATCCTACATACCATATATAATCTCTCTCCACTACTTCTTTTTAGAGGTGAACAAAGACCGTTCAGTACTCTAAGCCTGACAGTTATTCTCATCACCCTGGAGTAACCGCCCTCCCTGTGCTCCATTTGTTTTGGAATGGAGCCAGATAAAACACTCAAAGCTTAAGTTCACTCCCCCCCCAATACTTTAGTATTCTTTCCTACTGTTATAAAGAAAAAGACACATTGGGTACTGTCTTATTAATACTGTAGGTTCATTGTTCAGAAAGGGATTGCAAAGTGTCTTGGAATAAATCAAAATAACGATTTTTTTACAAAGTCTTCTAAATCTAAACATTTTTTGTGACAACTTTATACTTGACATATAGAGCATTTATTTTATATAATATCAGTGTTCCAACTCTTTCATCCCTTCCTTCTGTTACTATGTTTGTGGAGGGGTAACAAAGCCGAGTGTGTTCTAACTTTCGACCGGCTTCCTTTCTGTGTACGGTATTTCATGCCATATCTTTTGGGTCTGAATATAGTATCCAGAAGTAAAATCGTGTCCCACCCTACCAATGCTTCTGTCCTTTAGCTCAACTAACTAACGTATAAGCTTCTGTGATGGATTCACTCAACCCTTAACCAGAGTAGCAGCAGTTTGGTGCAGGCTCCAAAGGAGGTAAAGGTCTAAGTCATAATAGTGTCAAGAGCTTCTCTAATCCTGATCCATTCTCTGAAACCCACAGAGAAGCAGTGACACAGTGAGCATCGATGCATATGAGCTTGGAACACTGATCATGTGATTAACATATGGGTAGCGGGTGGCTTCTCCAAGACTCATTTATCAAGGAACAAAGAAAGTTGTGGGTACAAGGAATCTCATGCATACCTTCTCCATCACGTGTGATTTGACTACAAACCAATAACTTTATCCTATAAATAGGATAGCCTAAGTGAGCCGTCTTTGAGCTCTCCCTGCTAAGCGTCCACCATGGTGGTGATGTCCCCTTGAGCAGGGACACCACTCAAGGTTGCTCCCCGAGGCAGAGACCTTTCACCACTGCCAGCCTTTGGTAAGTGACCGGTATTGTGCATAACCTTGTATTATAGTACGTTAAGATTTTACCTTGCAAACTTTGGGGTTTGTCTTCTTCAAATGATCATGCAGTACAGTAATAGCATGAACCTTGCCATCAAACTGTGTTGTCTGACTTTTACAACACCATATTTCAATAAAACCGGTTTTGTTAATACCTTTGACAGTGGTTCTTTAAGAGATCGAAATCATCCATTTGCAGCACTATAGCTTAATTGCTGAGAAGAATTGCATCTAACAGCTGGTTATTTCTTAGGTGCAATGTCTTTAGTTTAACCATTTTTAAAAAAAGAATGCACGTGAAGAATCATTTCCCCAGAAGCAGAAGAAAAACAGTCAGTTTCCTGCCTCACTATTTCCAAGCCTGTTAACGGCTTCTGTGTTAGAGAAACAAGCAGAAAGCCACAGCAACCTCTTTCACAAGAGAATTTTCTTTTCTCCGTCCCAGGAACAAGGCAGATTTATCTCCCTGCCTTCTGACTCTCTATTTCTAAAATACAAGATTTGGACTGCTAGTTATTGCCCACCTCTGTTTGCAGCCAGAGCACGGCAAATGGGGCTGGGAGAGGGCACAGGGATATCACTGCTGCTGTGCAAACCCAAACGTTTCACCTTGCCACAGCAAGGACACCCAGCTCCTTACCTTTGCGCTCTGATGGACTCACAAGTTACAGTCCATGGGCTGACCTGCACAGAGCATCACAACTGCAAAAGGGTAGTACAGTCTTCAGCCACTCCAGCTGGGTCTGAAATAGGTCTTCTACTGTACCTTTGGCTTCGGTGTCACCTTTGTTATGACTCAAGTTCTTGGACAGAGGCTTAGATGCAGTTACTGATGGAGGAACATTTATTGCTGTACTTATAATTAAGTTAAATTTTGCATTTATTGAAGGATGCTTAGTGTATACGTTTTGTTTAACTTTGTCACCAGTGAAGGCTACAAGCAGGGTAAATATTATGGTTGTATGAAGCATGGAAAAATATATGGCAAAATATTACTTACACTGATTAAAGGCATTCCCATTTTACTCCCAGTTCAGCATAGGAGTGGGGTTAGCAGTTGTTCAGTTAGTACTTACACATGAATAGTTGGGATTGTCAGGTTACCAGTCAATAGCAAGTAGACAGACAAAAAAGATTTCCAGTTTCTAAAGTCAAGAGTGATTCTTTTTGTCCAGTCTCTCTCCCCGTCAGCTGTTGGGATGTATGATCATGTGTACTCGCTCGTACACTGTAAAGTGCAAAGGATTTGTGATAACTTATCTGCACAGGACCATTGTGCAAATCTGATTTTGCAGTAACTCTACGGGCTCAGTAAAATTAGTTTGGTAAAACCCTTCCCAAGGATACTAAATTATGAGCAGCTGTACAATTTGGTACAGATTCATTGGCTGAATCAGTCCTATTAGTATATCATGAAATATTCCCCTATTTTATCAAGTGCTGTTATTTCTGCATCATTGATGAGCAGCATTTTCTTCATTGTACCATTTAAGAAAACAGAGCCTACATATGAACAGTGAAATTAGAGGCCCAAATTTTGTATAAAGCTTCTTTATGGTTACTTCTGTACGGTTTATGTTTGCCTCTTCCCCCCCCAAACCCCCCCGCCCCTTCTAATATAAGCAGCAGTAACAGAAGATACAGACAACAGATTGAAACAGAGAATGGATCGCAGTAAGTAAACTATTCTCCCCACATGTAACTGGAGAACTACTGGCTATTCTACAGTGCTTGTATCTTTTCAGATAAAAGCAGTAGAGTTTTTATATCAACACATGGAGCTGGAAAGACTGCGTTTACCAATATGACGAAACTGCTTTGAAACTGTAAAAGGTATACTTTTGCCTCCTAAATTCTTTAAGGATTTTCAAAAGCTCTTAAAAAACATTTGGTATAAGAATGAATGCTGGTTAGTCGAAGTCTGCTCGTTGCTTGAAGTTAGGTATGATTCATTGTTAGAGATACACTAACAAAACGTTACGCTGCAGGTGCAGCTCCTGTTGACAGTAAGGAGCTTCTGTTAGTATTACTTACACGGGTTTCTCAAGGTATGCCACAGCAGCTTCAACAGGAAGGCTTTTGTTGGTAAACACCTCTCTAACTAGCCAAACTAGAAAAAGTTTTATTTCCTGGAGCAATCCACAAGAACATTTTCATCATTCTTTGTCATATAGGTGACTGTGTAAGAACAATACAAGAAAGCCGGTGACGCAGAACTTGGTGCTGTTGCTTATTGCCTGTGAAACAATGGCTGCTTTGTTAATATGCTGCGGTTTTGTCTTGTTCCTTTAACAGCAGGATTTAGTGGCTGTCTACAAAGACAAATCACATGCTAAAGAGCCGGCCTTGTTGCCCTTGCCACTTTCCTGAAGCTAAGATGGAAAAGGTCTCGTAGCCTCAGCAGCAGCATCGCTGTACAGATGGGAAGAGCCACTCTGCCTTCACTGGCAGAAAGAAATTGTGCACTGCCTTCCCCGGTCCTGCTATCTAACACAAACATCCAGAAGCTCATTATTAACTGTATTAAATTTGTTAAGTACCATATATATTTTCCCCCACTTTGTATTATATGCGCTGTGCTAAAGCAAAGCCATTTCCTTTTATAGTTCGTAGTCCCACTTTCTGATTTGAGTTCTGTCAATTTTTTTCTTTGTTGCAGTGTGATCCCTCCTGGTAAAGAGGGCTTCAGCTGTTTTTTTAAAGAGAGTGAAATGCTAGTTGCTTTCATAAATAGAAATACCTCAATTATTCTTTGATACTTTTGTACCCCTGCAACATGCTGGACTTTCATTTACCAGACCATCTTCAAATGAAAATATATTGTTTGGCAACCCTGATGCAGACTGTTTCTTCTGTTTGTGTGAAATATGTCGCTATTTCACTAATCTATTTTAACCCGGACTCTACATTCTTTACCATCATTCTTTGGTTCACAAGCATAAAAAAACTCTCTTCAGATCTATTTCCCTGCTGTCATATTTTCCTTTAGATATTTTCTGAAGAAAGCTTCTTTTTCTGAATTGAAAAATGTCATAGCATGCTTTGTACTGTCTAATTTTTCATCTTATTAATACCAATAATATAATGTATTTGAACACCGCAATATTTTCATAAGAGTCATTGGGGGTCTACCTTTTTCCAGCACTACTCTAATGTTCGGATAATGAAGCGTGGGGGCTGAAATAGATAGCCTGCTGACCACCTGAACCCAGAAAGATTAAAATGTATGATTCAAAGCTGTTCAAGGGATATACTTTCTGGAAGAAAGATTCCTGTAGTGCTCTATCATTAACATCTAGACACTTCATACTGGAAAACTCTGAGGAAAGTAGAAATTCGACTGCTTCACAGAGCCAAAAATACATGTTTAGACAAAAATGCTAGGGACAGAGATAAGTGTCATTGAGCTGCATTTATACCATCAATTAAGCTATTTGAAGAATCTTCTTTTTCTTCTGTAGAGACTAAACATTTGGGTGGCTCAAAAATGAACAAGTAACTGAGAAGCAAAATACCTCCTCTGGTATTTCTCATAAAGGAGGCAGAAAACGGCACCAATAAATATCAAACAAAGAGAACAAAAGCAACATGCTGATAATAAAGCTTCCTATTAAATTTTAGCCTCCAGAAATTAGATGCCAAGGAAAAAGTATAATTAGTGAACTGGAATACCTGCAGTAGCAAGATCAACTGTAAAATATATACATTATTAACAGAATTTGCTTTTTAACAAACATACCAGTGACAGACAGGGAACTAACTGCAGGGGATTTGCAAGATTTGAAAATGCAGGTTTTATGAGAGCTATTGAGTTGGTAGAAAGAATAAAAGAACCAACAACATTCATTTTCATCAAAATGGTCTTCAATAATGAATGTTGTCAAAAACCTTAAATGAAGACGATTTTGAGCACACCTAATTACATTGAATAGTCAAAAAATATGGAGGTAATACCTTGACTTTGATGTGTTCTAGACGACTGTGACTTGGATCATAGCCTAGTTACTTTCTACAGACTGTCAGAAGAGATCCCCAGTCTGATCTGATGAAAACTCTTGGCTGAGTCAAGTGGCTTATTGACTTCATTGAGGCTGAGGCTTCACTGACTTTTCAAAATAAAATTTACAGACAGCTGAACAAGAGCTTGAACGGTACTACTTTAAAATATATTTAATTATCAAAACTCAGTAATATTCATAGATGGTATTCTATTCCAAATATAGCTGGGTTTTGTTTGTAAATATGTATTTTGTTGGTAAATATGTTTTGCGTCTCCTTGCTTTCTCAAGTAAAACCCACGCTGTGATTGCAAAGTATAATTTTTCTGGCTTATTTCATTAATGTTACATCCAGATGTATTGCACAAACTCTTTGCTGAGGATCATTTATTGTACCTGGAAGCCCTGAGACATTGCTTCTGTATGGAATAATGCTGCCAAGTCAGAGTCATCTGCACTTCAGAGGAATATAAAGAGGTAAAAATCAAATTCTGTTTGACACCTTGATCATGCCTTGAGGCTACAAATCTGATGGTTTTTGATTAGTGAAAAGCATTGTGTTTGTGAGAACAGGTGGAATACGACAATTCAAGATGTTCCTAAAATGTAGTAAGGGATAAACAGACTTCAATGTCTTTGACAGGTGCTTCTAAGAGATAACTATAACTACTTCAGTCCCAAAGGCTTTTTGGCCATGAATAAAACTTTTAGTAATCCATAGGCATTGTGACAAATTGTCAGCTCTTCTGCATTATTTTTAGGGAGGCTGGAGTTCAACCTCCCCTCTCTTCCCCAGGCTATTGGGAGACTTCTTTGGCAGTTGCAAAGTTAGATGGGTTTCTATTTATCTTGATGTGAAGTGCAGTTTTCTCACATAGCAAATCGTCTTACAAGGTGTTAACATTTCCCGTTCCCACTCATCAAAACACTTACCACGAAACAGATGCACCAAAGATGAGTCAAGCTTGAACTCACACTTTAGCTACCAAGCTTCACTTTCAAGAGTGCATTCAGATACCAAGAAGATAAATTTGAGCTGACCAAAGAAGAGCAACCTGCTGTCCTCTTCTAAGGACAGCTTAAGTGAAATAATCAGTATGCTTTTCTTTCCTAAATACTGGTGGCATTTTGCACTGGCCAATCAAAAGGAGAGGATATCAAGACTTACTCTATTTTTACTAGCTGTCCATGGCCTCAGGAGGCCCTCCTACAGCATCACCGCAGAACTGAAGTACCCTGTCTGTAGGACAGTTTTCTCTCTTTCTGCATCCTACTTCAGAATAGGAATTCTCTATTATATGTGGAGTTGCCAAAGGAAGACTGTGCTAAAAGAGTCTTTCAGCAGGATGGGAAGGAAATGGAAACAGCACAAAAGTGGCCAATCAGATAGGTATCCAAAGGAAAAATATCCTTATGCATTAAAACAAACCCCATACCAACATGCAAGTTAGCTCCACCATTTAATATTCTCCTTCTATTCATAATGATTCACCTTAAAAGAAGAAAAAAGTTTGATTTACTGTAACTAAGCTGTGCTTGCATCTTTTGAAGAATTTGTTCTGTTAATCCTCATAACCTCTTACCAGTCCAGAATGATTGTTATTGTCAGGTACATTAGTATGTTATTACCAGAATGAATCCTTTCAGTTGTGAGTCCTCCAGGAATTTCAGCAAAAAATGTTTGCTTAGGAAAGATCACAAATTAAAGCACCTGCTTTTTCACTAATAAATTCACTAGGAATGTTTTTCTTCAAAGCATAATGAGCAGTCATGAGTTCTTATCACCCTGAGAATAAAGAGAACTAATTTGGCAGTTCTGCCTTCAGTCTCCTTCACACTTATTTTATATCAAAATAACTCCCCTGACTTCATTGGGGCTGCCTCTGTTTTCTGCCAGGTTTTGAAAATAATCATATCCAAATTCTTTTATTTCAACAACGTCCTTATTTTTCTTAGACCTTTTTTTTAAATTCTGAAGAAGCTGTAAATGGGACCACCCTTGGTTCATATGTGCTCCTTTGAACTGGCAAGCTAAGCTGTATGCTGTGCAAACTCCCTTGATGGCTTGACAAGAAGGGGCACAGCTCAGGTCTGCTGTTTGCAAGATGTCCCTCTAAATCATTTAAGCCTTTTCATTAGTACTAAGCAGTCCTTTAATCAGTGCCTTCTGTTCTCCCATAGAAGTCAATACATCCTTAACAAAACTCACCTGGGGGGCTGGTTGAGGACAGAGCAGCTTAGCTTTTGCCAGCCTACACGGTTCTACGCCTGCATGGTTCCACTGCTTAATGCTTTCTGCATATGCACCAACAGAGAACATATGCCTATAGGAGGTACACCGGCCAATACTCTATCCAAAATATAACCAGACACTTCAAGTGCAAGCTTCAGGTGTAAGCACAGAGGCGGGAAACCTTTCAGAACACGTTTACAGGGCTGCGTACAAAAGCTTGCTAGCTGAAGTCAAGCTTGGTTAGTACGTACCATATGGTACTACTGATACTACTTAAACTGTTACACAGCTGGATATTAATGCGGATGCATTTAATTTGAACATCAAGTGAAAAGGTTTACCTGTGCACTTTAGATGGGAAGAGCTAGCTGAGATACAGAATGCAGTCCCCATACTTGAGAGAGTGCATGGAGGCATCTGTGCCTGCCTGTGACACGGGGGGGGGGGGGGTCCCAAAGGGGTCTCCTGAAGATCTCCTTGTGCATTCATGCAGGTGCTGTTGCAAATTTGCTCTGCTTTAAGAAGAAGATGCGGGGTTTTTTTGCTGGCAAATCTTTATTGTCTCTTTTCTGATCAGAGTATATGAAGCACCTAGGACAAGCACATAGTATGGACGAAATTAGGACAAAACCCACAATTTGTCTAGCTTTTGGGGGGGCTGCTTACAATAATTTCAAGTCTATCATAACTTGAGGACTATTTTCTTTCCATTGCTTTATGAGAAAACTCTCAAACAAAGCAGAGCTGATGAAATTTCTTGTCTACAATCATTTCAGATAAATCAAATAAATTACATGACCAAAAGGTTACACAAATTATTTAAACATCTGAGTGAAATCTTATGGGACCCATAAACATTTCTCAATGATGAAACATAACAATAAGAGTTTTCTTTGTGGAGGTTATGCTGAGGTTCTCTTGGATTCTTTATATATAAAACCGTAAAAAGTGATTCCTGGGATATATAACTCAAATGATGTTCTTTCTACCCCTTACTTGTAGAAAATATTTCACTAAAAACTAATAGCATTATAGCTATAAACAATACAATATCCTGTATACAGGGATATGTTGAATGCTTACTAAAGCACTAAAAAAAAAATAGTATCTAGTTATTTAACACACTTACAAAAAAATAAGTAATGGAAAATGAACTATATATTATAATTTCTTGGAAACATTACCTGCCTATTTTTCAGTGTTTGAATAGCATGGTACACAAAAGGATTCCCAAACACTAAAATACAATGAGAAATTTTTAAAAATGCAAATTTAACTGTTGCAGAACACTTCATCCAAATTCTTATTCCTGGTTTATGAAGATCCCACTACCCTGTTCTCATTGCTCTTTCAAAGTTCCCAAGCACGGCATCGGTTGCCTTTGTAGCTGCAGTTTACTGGGTAAGTACAAGCTAATTTCCATGAAGCATGGTATAAATTAAAAATAGCTTTACACCACCTTCTCCTTCCTCCCAGGCTAAATACTTTTGTGGCTTATGAACTAAAATTAAGGGCAATAATACATGAAAGATGTTCTGCAGTACTGAAACATCGCATTTGGATGTACAATAGGTATATGTAGAAATGTCAGTCCTATGTTCAAATTATTACTTTACTGGACCTAAGCTTACATTTTTGAAGTAAATAAGAATTAAATCACCGTGTTTCTTGCAGAAAGTGCTTATTTTGTAAGCTCTTTGTACAGGATTAGTTGGGTTGTAGCGTTTGTATGGCGTGATGAGATTTTTATCGGCAGCCACTATCAAAATATAGATTCAGAGTTTTTTATTCCAGAGCAGAGAGTTGATTACTTACTCAGGAAAACATTACTACAGATTTCAATATGTAAATGTTACAGTATCAATTATTTATGGGAGGAAAGTATTGAGAATGAAAAGCAAAGCACAAACAACCATGGAAAGATCTATAGTATCAACAATGCTGCTAGACCACTTCTTGTTGTCTTGGACATAAATTGCAAACAGAAAATAGAGTTGTGCCATTCTGTCACAAAATTATAGATTTAAAACCACTAAAATTCAAGCCCTAGTAAATGAAACTATTTTTTCTTGTCATCCCTCAGGACCACAATGTTATTACATAAAGGAAACAGAGGAATAAGACATATTGTTTCTACAACTAATTCTCAAAAACTATTTATGTATTTTATAAAAAGCAGATCACCTAGGGGTTGTTTTTCTCTGGATTGTGTTGTTAAATTTAGTCCCTCTAAAAATATGTTTCCAATATTCCTGCTTTGAATAGACCTGCAATATCTCAGAGAAAAGCAAGAAAAAAGTTTGAATGTCAGCTATTTTTGCTACATTCACTGTTGCACTTACACACACACAAAGGAATTATTTCAGCAAAGCAAATTTTGATTTCTTCTTTGTCTAAAGAATAAAAAAAGAAAAAAATCCCCATAGCCAGTGTTTTTTAAACTGAGACAACCTAAATAATCTTTTGTGGAGGAAGGACAACTCTTTTTGGGAAGGGTAAAATGTAGCAGGAACTATATTCTCGCTAAATCATTTGGAAGTATCATATGGAAAGGGAATTTAACAGCAGCATACGTGCAGTAAAACTGTATGATACTTTGCTTTTTTGAATATTTCATTGCCTGTAAGACTCCAAAAATGAACTATCAGCATTAGCTACCTCATGTGCTAATGAGAACATTTGATGTTACCATAGTCGAGGCATACTCCTTTTCAGATAGTTACACCAGACTTTTGCATAAATTCATCACCACATTAAGAAACACACCTTGAATTCTCTTCCAGACAAGTAATTTGCAGTGCAGATGCAAGCACTTAGTTTCTTCGAAAAAGCACTAAACCGAGAAACTATAATAAAAACATCTAGTATTTCAAACATACAGCTCATTTTAGTTCAAATCTAGAAATAAAAACCTATTCCTCAATTCTTATTGCCAAGATCTGGCTCAGAAGCATGAAAATGTGTCTTCTGGATTACAGATAATTTGTATCTGGCTGTTAATGTGGCCGTAACCCTACGTATAATAACAACAAAGTGCACCTGATTTTTTAGATCAAGTGAAGTTCATTTCCAGTTTCTCTGAAGTGATAAGACACTTGATTTTACATTGGTTGTAGCTTTACTACTCCTCGAATCCCTTCAGCTCATGACCCTACAACTCTCATCCTTCACATAATTCTCATTTTTGGAACAGCTGAATGGGCAGTGCTGACAGCTGGAACCAGTGGGGGCTCAGTGAGAAGGGTTTGTTCCCATCCATCCAGATGACAGAGGCCCTGGATTGATTTTACCCTACATCTTAAATGCCAGCCATACCAGTGTAATACTGCAGGAAAACAAACAAACAGGAAAAAAAAAAAAACAAAAACCAAACAACAAAACCCAAACACCAAAACCACACAGGTAGCTCTTGTTCTATAAATATACTCAAGAAAAATTACATCTGTTTTTGTTTGTTTGGGGATTTTGGGGGTTTCTTTGTTTGTTTTGGGGTTTTGCTTTGGGTTTTGGTAGGGGTTTTTTTGTGGATTGTGGTTTGGGGTTTTTGTTTGTTTGGTTTTTGTTTTTTGGGTTTTTTTGGGGGGTGTTTGTTTTTGTTTTTTTGCAAGCCTTGTTCTATCCAAGTATTTTACATCAAGACAGGGACCTCACACTTGTCCGATAGCAAACACAGCTATTGCAAATGTAACCAGCCTTAACCCAAGCACACCTGTACATTTCCTTGCTAGTATTACCAGATTTGTGTAAAGGGTTTAACTGTAAACACAACCAGATCAGGTGATCACCTACAAGAAAATATCTCTGCAGTCAGTGGAGATGCAGGACCTCCAAACAGATTTGTCCATTTTCTTTGTTTCTTACTTGGTAAGGAGTCAATCAACCTTTGCCCATTCTGCCTTTGGCTTTCCAGCTGCAGTAGTAGTTCTGTCATTCCTACTCTTTGGGAACAACGCTAGGATGAACTGCTCCACTCATATTTGGTCAATGAACGTTACAAAGATTTTTTTTTTTTTCTTTTTATCAAGCTGGCTATTTTGTAACAGTTGGTGACAACCTCTGAAAAGCTCAGATCCAGCTGCCACTCTCACCGGCTATCTTGTCCTTAGGGCTATTCATTAGTTGGAAAGCAACATGTGAGTGCTGATGAATTTCTATAGCTCACATTCCCAAATACAATGAAAGCAGATGAATTTACAACTTTGTCAAACTAATCTATTTTAATGAGCTGAATATAAATGTTTTACTCAAAAGAGAATTGCTGTTTACCAGTTAAGACAACAGGGTTTTAATGAACATTGAAACTGTGTACAACATGTAAGAATGAGGAAAGAAATCATACAGTGAGTTTACTGAACAGGCATCTTGTGAGAGCAGAAAGGAGCCACAATCAGAGACACCCTCAGGGGTCCACCTTTTACGGACACATGGTCCACAGTAGATGCATTCCTTCCATGAGAAACAAAGTAGGCTGGAAAAATTAATTTGGAGACCACCACTACAGTCAAAGATGTTTTTGAATAACGTTTGCTTCTTACTGTCAAAATGTTTATGACCACATACCTTGGAAGCTAAAAATATTTCTGCTGCTTTAATAATGTACTTGGAGAATGGCTAGATGAAAGCCAAGCGTGCAGCTTCTTTTGAAGAATCTGAGCCACTAACAGGATTTCCAGCTTCTTAAATATGATTCTGTTTGTTTGCCAGATTTAACGTAGCATCCAACTTACTGACTTCAAATGGAACTGCAGTAGGTCAGTTACTTGGCATTCAGCACCTTGGTGTAAAGGAGAAAGCATTGCATTAGTCTGCCAAAAAAGGGCAGCCTATAGCTTCACTTGTCTAGGACAAAACCGTACCACCATGTGGCTCTCACAAGGCAATTGCCCTGCTTTTGGCTGGGATAGCATTAATTTTCTTCTTAGTAGCTGGTACAGCACTGTGTTTTGGATTTGGTATGAGAATACTGTTGATAACACACTGATGCTTTAGTTACTGCTGCATAGTGCTTACCCTAAATCAAGGACTTTCCAAGTTTCCCGTGCTCTGGCCAGTGAGCAGATGCACAAGAAGCTGGGAGGGGACACAGCCAGGACAGGTGACCCCAGCTAGCCACAGGGATATTCCATACCATAGAACGTCATGCTTAGTATAGAAACTGGGGGAGTTGACGGGGAGCTGCTGATCACTGCTCAGGAACCAGCCGGGCATCGGTCAGTAGGTGGTGAGCAACTGGATTGTGCATCAGTTTTTGTTTTCCCTTGGGTTTAATTCCTCTCTCTCCCTCTCGTCTTTATTACAATTATTACTGTTTGGTTTGGGATTTTCTTTTTGAACTTTATTTCAATTATTAAACTTTTCTTATCTCAACCCATGGGGTTCACCTTTTTTTAATTCTCCTCCCCATCCTTCCAGGAAGGGGTAGAGCAAGCAAGCAGACGCATGGTACTTAGTTGGTGGCTGGTGTTCGACCACGACAGTGATGATACTGATTTTCCCACGGAATCAAGAACTCTCCTAGAGCAGCATAAAATGAAACTGCTTCAAGACACAAATTCTCTTGTGGTTCACTTGGTTTCCTAATGAAACAGGCAGCCTTGTGGCACATTGAAGTCTGCCTGCGCATACACTGCAAACCCTTCAATTTGTTTACCTATGGGCAAATTATTTACCTGTAGGCAAATTTTGAATATAGTTTAAAGGCCAGATCTGGCATCCTTTGATGCAAATAATCAGCACTGAGGCCAGTAGCAGTTTCCTAGTGTAACTGAAAGAGCAGTGCACAAGTACATTTCCTTGGCATCTGTAAGCTTTACCTTTAAAAAGTAGAAATGAATAGTGACAAGCTGTCATAGCTTGAGGAGCACCACAAAGGAAAATGGGAGGTGAACGTCTCTGCACATCTCCTGAGGTTGAAGAGAGCTGGTGTCACTCTGCGTCCAATGCCTTTGAATCCATCCTGTGCCTAACCCTACACTGGTCCTGCCACCAATAGCATAAATATTGCAGAGTGGGCAGAAGAGCAGATTTTGGTATTGCTGTCCTGATAGACACACACACACCTCTGTGTGCAGGTAGAGAGAGAACATGCCACAGAATCACTGAATGGTTGACGTTGGAAAGGACCTCTTGAGATCGTCTAGTCCAAACCCCTGCTCAAGCAATGTCAGCCTGGGATTTTGTTGTTGTTTTCCAGGGGTTTGTGTGTGTGGTTTTTTTAGTAAGTAATGCAGGATGCTTTCATGAGAAAACACGAAATAATTGAGTGTAGAGTCTGCTAGGATGGTAATGGAGGACTGTGAAGAGAAGAGAGAGCCAAACCTGACAGCCTCATCCATATTATCTAGTAAAGAAGTACTCACAAAGAGTGATTTAATTGATCACCAGAACAACCCTGGATTTTGCCTGGGAGGGAACCTTTACATTTCCTTCAAGTGAAGTTCTGGAATGGGTTAGTATCTGTGGGCAGACAACAGGGGCTCCAGAATCCAGGAGTGGTGGCAGGAGTTGTATGATTTTACCACACAGACTCAGGCACGAAGGGGTAACTGCTAATGCACCAGCAACCACCTCTCTCTGCAAAAGGGTTTGTCTCAGGCCAACCAAGCCGTGTGCGAGCTTGCTGCTTCCTGAGCATTTGTTACCCTCTCTATGTGCTCACGCAAGATGCCAGGGGCCTCAGTGCCAGAACAAGTGTCTTGCTTGCTCTTCTGTCACCACGGCTTTGCCTTCACACTCCTGACTGAAATAGCTGTGCTGGCAGAATCCAGCATAGATCTGTGCTTAGTTTTTGGAAACAAAGGAAAAGCACTTCAGGGAAGAGAATGTTTGAATAAATTTGTAATACGCTGAAGATTGAAAGACAGGATAAAATTTAGATCTCTATTGTTGCTACATGGCTTGACGTCTGAATTCTTACTATTCTGCTCAGGTTCAAAATCCCACACCTCATCACTGTGATCACCGAGTGCCTGCTGGCAATGGCTGAGGTTTTCAAAAGGACTGTAAGGGAAGTTGAATTTCAGTGAAATTTGGGCACCTGATTCTCCCACGATACCTTGATAATCCCAGTACACAAAATAAGCAGGTTATGTCTGGAAATTGTTAAAAAAGGAGGAAAAAAAAAAAAAAAAAAAAAGTAGTTGGGGTTCAAACACCAGAAATCAGCCCATGGCACTGAGAAACTAATCACATAATGTTAGAGTCCCTTCTAAGACTAGAGATTACTTCATCAAAACCAAGCACATACAGGACAAACCGGTCTTAGGAAAATCAGAGTCCATCTGGGGTGAGGGAAGTTCACGTTAAACAGACAGAAAAGGCCACTTTGAGAAATCTCTCCCCAGACTGAAATACGGGATCATCTTTGAAAAGGGATAATATTGCAGATGGCAAGGCTCTGGCTAAAGAAAATCTAGTTATAGCAGAGGAGAAAAGCATATGTTCCAGATACATACTATAAATAGACTAGGCACTCTTATGGGATAGATCAGCATACAGAAGAGCAGCAACAGAAAATGCCAGAATAAATGTGCAAGGTTTTTTTTTTATATTCAGTCCCATCAGTTTCCTGCCTGCACCTAGTGGCATTACAGGGTGTTTTTTTTTTAACTTATCATATGTTTTAAAATCTAGTGTTTGATTCAAAATAAAGCTAATTTGCATTGGCATAGTGACTTAACTCACTGGTGTATTATTACTGTGTAAGCAGGTGTACCAGCAACTGCAAATAAATGCTTGCTGATGGAATCCCAGCAGGGTTTCTGATGAGTTTTCATTTTGTTGAACCTTACCCAGGAAATTATTGTGTAAAAAGCTCTTCTCTCAGTTTTGCCTGAAACATTATTTAGCTACACCTGGCCAAATTCATGGCAATTATACTAACTATTCATAGAGGACATACCAAAAATCCCATCAGCCTTTTTAAATCATTGTCTCAAAACCCACATATGAACAGTGAAAAAATCCCCCTCAGATTAATATGCACAATGAGATTTCTGATCCAAATGCTGTTCGCTGTATAACCTACATAGAGAAAGATAAAATGAAAGCTTTAAGGTGGAATCTAGGTGACATAACACTGGAATATTCTAAGTGGAAGTATGTTACCCTAAAACACCTCCTTCAAATCAAAATGTTTATTACTATCATGGCTTTGGCAAGACATTTGATCATGTCATTAGAGTTCAGTTTCTTTACAGTTATTTGAGCTGAGAGCATTTCCAGTGTTGCTATTTGAGGGCTTAATGGTTTATTCAAATGATTTCAGAATACCCAAGAAATGCTGCAATGGGCACTGCATGTCCCACATTGTACAGCCTCCTATGAAAGAATTATTTAGGTCAATCTTTCTTACCTACTGTAAAGAGGAGGAAAAAAAGTTTTCAGTAAAAGGCTGAAGAATAGCTATTGATGCTTTTATATAGATCCACCAGAGCAACCACCAAAAGCACACACAAAACCGACATCTAATATTGTATAAAGGTTTGTAAGTCACCTTCAAATATTACCAGGGTGATTATTTGAAAGCCAACAAACAAGATTAAAATAAGTGTTTCCCTTTCCTACACTAACAAGTGAGCATTTGCCAAAGATTGAGAATTAAAATTAGCTTCCCTATTGATTGCTATGAGTGTTTATGAATTCCTTTAAGTGATAATGATGATAATTTACATAAAATGTAGAAAAGTAACTCAAAACCACTGTGAAAGATTCTATAGGGGAACTGCACCATTATTTACAAAGCATACTGACCTAATTATTTTTTTTCTAATCCCACTGAAAAAACCTATATACTCAAGGCAGTAAGATTTTTTTTTTCCACCTTAAAACTAAATTTACCTTCCTGCTTAATTTCAAAATGATATACTATTGCACAAATTTTACTCACCTGTGATGTAAAAGTTGTTGGACAAAATTCCCATATCATCAGGAAGCTGCTAACCCAGCCACCATGCCGTCATAGCGTGACACCTGCCAGTACCTAGAGGAACCAGTGTCTTGATACAAGTCATAAGGGCACCATTTCAGGTTCCATTCAATTCGGTATACTAAATTAAAAAGATTTTTTAAAAAAACCTAGAAATATATTAAAAGGTAAAACCTCCATCCTGTGAAGAGTCTCTGCTTCACAGCTTAGCTTTTAGTACTCACAGCTTTTAATACCATGGAAAGACTGACAGACCCATCTTGCCCTACTGAGAAACCACTACTTGGAAGGACTCTCTACCTAAAGCAGAGCAGAAAGAAGTAGTAACACAGCTGCCAGTGGGCTTCTGGATATCATTTCCAGATGCTTTTCAGCTGTGGAAACATTTATACATGGCCAATTGAAGGGAGGGAGGATAACACAATCACTTGGATATCCGCATACCGACCCAACTTCTATAAAAATCTGTCTTGAATGCCATAAGGAGTTTCCTATGTGTATAAAAAAGGTCACAATACACTTTAGAAATGTAAACCTCTCACATCACGTGATGCTGTTGCTTAGTTTACTTGCCATGGGTTTTACACAAAAAAGGTATGAAGCAGGGTACAGAGCACAACGTGCATCTAGGAAGCTGTTATGTGGGTAGGGTCAGTAATGACCAGGAATGTGACACCTTTTCGAGAGTCTGGATTAAGTTTTTTGGGCATCATAGTGCCAGCACTCATTTAGGGAGTACTGTTGTAGTTGCACTCCTACAGGTGCTTTGGAAGGCCTTCTCCTGGGAGCCAGCTGTCAGCACCCCGCTGCACTGTAGTCTCTCCTCTCTCTAAAAAGTGGCTGCTTCTGTTTCTCAGCTCCTGCTGAACTCAGCACTCTGCTAAATGTGTTGCCTCCTGCAGGGGCAAGAATCCCATTTCCCCCAGAAAAACAGGCTCCCACTGCCTCCTGGCCGCTGGCTCAGCTCTGCAGGAGGTTAGCTCCCAGCTCTGTGATCCCACTCGCCTGCAAGCACAGCAAGAGCTTGAGCTGCTACCTCTACTGCAAGCGTAATTCCCACCTATTTAAAGAGCTGTGATTCACAAATCATGAGAACTCCAAATTTAGGAAAGCAGATTTTAGAAAAGCAGGAGTCCTGTCCTTTCTCCCCACTTAGCCTCAGATCTCAGGAGAAGCCTGAGCCTGAGCAAAGGCATAAACCCACCAACTGGCCAGGAGCCAGATGCAGACTGGGG
This sequence comes from Falco naumanni, assembly GCF_017639655.2. Classification (NCBI taxonomy): domain Eukaryota; kingdom Metazoa; phylum Chordata; class Aves; order Falconiformes; family Falconidae; genus Falco; species Falco naumanni. Next base: position 110,002,285 of record NC_054055.1, read on the forward strand.
GAACTTTGCTTTAGAAAATTCAACTTTTTTTTTTATTATTTTTTTGTTTAGTTAGAAAAGGAATGAGAAAGCAAGCATGCAAGATACACAGTTCATTTAAGAAGAAACATGTAAACAGCATTTTTATCAGGTCTTCCTGGAGAAGATGTGATTGTTACCTTGACAAAAATGCTTTATCTCCCTGAGATCTGCACGATAGACTGGCAGAGCTGTTAATTGATTCTTTGTATTTCTGAACTCACTCAGGCCAGCAAGCATTCCTAACAGTTTCTAATTCCTCATCATGACATCCATTATGTTCACCTCTGAGATGTCTAAATGTATTCCATGTGCAATGGCAACGTTATGTAAAATGGGACATGACAGGAATACCTAGAATTGTCCAAAACTGTGCTGTGGAAACCAACCTTATTTGTGCTAGCCATCCAGCGTGGGATTTGCATGTTTTGGTTTTCTGCAGGCACACTGAGAAACTCAGCTACGTAAGGCTTTAAACATTACAGGTGGGCTAGTGTTCTATCCCTTGTGGCTCCACTGTGGACATAACGCCAAACACAAACAAAAATAATCTATACAGGAAGAACAGGCATGCTGACAGAGATTGTTTGACATTAGAAAAGCACAGCTACAGCTGCCTACTCTTTGTTACAATGTCTACAGTAAATCTGGGATAATGGTCACACAAAAAACAAAGAACTACCACAAAGGACTCTTAAATAGGAGAAATAGATTCTGAAAGGTGTCAACTTAAGTAATTTAACTACAGCAAAGGAAAAATAAAACAGCTTTCTAAAATAGGAGCCTTTCAATTAGAGAAAGCAGCTGTGAGAAAGCTAGCTTTTCTTTGAAGCAGAAAACCAGGTCAATTGTATGATACAGGCAAGAAATTGTATTCATAAAATATAGTCTGCTTTGCTTATCTATATAGCACAGTGCCAATAAAAACCTCAAATCTACTTAAACCGTGAAGAGAGTTGTACAGGGGGGCTGGACTAGATGATCGTTAAAGACCCCTTCAACCCGAGCCACCCCATGATTCTGTGATTCTATGATATGGTCTCCAGCACAGCAAAATTACTTGTGTTCACAGAAACATGTACAGCTTGTTGGTTCATTGGTGTTATCTTGCTCTAGGGCCATACAGTAGCTACCTCACAGATCTCACCCAGCCTGGAAAGGTAGGAGAATAGCCACTTCACAGAAAAGCAAATTGTAGTATCCAGAGGGATAGTTATGATCACGTAGGAGAATTGGTAAGACACTGGTTGTAGGATTTGTAACTCAAAAGATGTTCCAAACCATGCTGAAAATAAATATAGTTCATTCTTCTGCCAGTTGAGAGGAGGGAATCCAAGTTTCTTTTGGATTTACCAGGTGTCTGGGAAGAAATGTCCAATTTGAAAAACTCAAAGTGAATAACAACTTGGAAACAGAAGTAAATATCTGTGATGCAACTTTCTTCAGTATATCTGAGAAAGACCTGCAGCATTACTCACACTCCAAATCCACTCATAGATTAACTAGTAGCGCTGTAAAAACATGCAGAAACATTCCTATTTGGCTTTGCATTAATGTGTATTCTTTCCCAAATAACTTATATTTGCAAAATCATATATTCCCTTTTTTGTTTTAATAACAGAGCCGTTATTAAAAGACTCCTTATAATAAAGAATTGAGACAGAGATATTAAACATATGCTGCTTTAAAAGCAACTAGATCATTGGTTCCTCTATATCATCAAGAAAACCAACAGATCCTCTTCTGAAATGTATCAGAGCAAAAATCTGTGAAGAACATCTGGGGGCCAGAACTGGTAAAATGTAAGAAAGATAAGAAAGACTGGCAAATAAAGAAAAAATAAATATTTGGTTTGCTTTGCTTTGCTTTTAAATTTGGATCTCACTGTAGTTTTCTCAGCAGAGCATCTGAATCGAATAAAACTGCAGTTAGAAGAGGTTGTGGACTGAACAGATTAAATGAGCAGCAACAAATGGTCAGGTTCATATGACACTTACCCAGCATTTTAGCATAATTCAAAAATAAATTACCTTGCCTACTAATAGTGGTGTACAACTTCTCTACATCCACATGTGGTGACTGGGAAGTGGCCAAATATTGATATTTTAAAGGTTTTGAGGATCTGATATCCATGGAACTGAAAATTGATAAACCTACCAGGAAAATTAGTAGAAGCATTATCAAGGAGCAGATGGACTGCTGCACAAACAGGAAAAGAAAAATCAGCACACGCTTTGAAGGGTAAGTCCAAACTCACATATTGTTAGAATTTTTGAGAGTCAAAGGCCTATGGATAAAAGAGGCCTTATTAATGCTGATGCTGATCTCAATTAATTTCAGAAAGGCTCTCACCATAGGCTTTTAAGAAAAATATACAACCATGAAATAAGAGAAAAGGATCTTCTGTAGATAAGTAAGTCATTACAAGAAAGAAAAAGCATCCTGTATTAGTAAATGGGAAGTTTTCATAGCAAAGGAAAAGTCCACAGGGGTCTATGCTTGTACTTTTCAGCATATTCATAAGTGACCTGGAAAAGGATGTACCAAAATCAGCTGATGCTACCAATTCATTAAGGATAGTGGTACAGATTATAGCCGAGTGAATCACTGTCAAAGGACTTATCAAAGGAGATAACGGCAGCTGAAATTCAAGATAGGTAGATGTAGTGTGGCATAAAAAATTCCTACCTTGATATATGAAATGATCAACTCTAAGATAACTACTCCTATTTCGGAATGAGATCTTGGAGGGATAGCAGTTCTAAACAGAATGCTTGGTAGAGGGTGAAAAAAAAACAGATAGAAAATGGAGCGAAATTGTTACTTCTCTGTATAAATCTGTAACATACCCACAGCTTGAAATTGTGTACAGGTCTGATCTTCTGCAACTTGAAAAGAATAACATGGAAGCAATAAAGGTTCAGGCAGGGAACAAGGACGTGAAAGGTATGGAATTATTTCTGTACGGGGACTTAATCAACTAGGACTCTTAAGCTTGAAAAGTTAAGTCATAGGAGATGCAATAGAGGTCAATACAATCATGAGTGGTGTAAATAGAATGATGAAAGAGTTATAACTCCCCATATAAGAACTAGGAAAGCTAGCAGGTGTTGAGTGCAAAACACAAAACAAATGATCCTCTCACCATTAAGCTGTGGAACGATGTGAATCTTCAAAATTCAGATGCCTCATGCAGGTTAAGTTCTTGGAAGGAAAAATTCATCACACCTTATATGAAAAGAAATTACCTCTGGCACAGGTAGTCCTTGAGCCACAAACCTTTGGAATTTAAGAGGAAATGTTGTATGTAGTGTCGTTATTATACTCTTTGATCCACATCTACTGATGGCCACTGTCAGATCCTACCTCACTGAATTTAAGTATTATCCAGTATGGTTATCCTTATGTTCTTATGCTAAAGATTTCCCAGGCACATTACAAAAATGAGTCCAAGAAAAGAACCATTCTTGAGAAAAGATTGCAAATGAATCAGGGCCTACCGAGCTCGAGTGAAGCATCTAAGATAAATGTAAGTGTAAGCATATTTTTGCTTGCTAGAAATACCTTTCCAGTCCATTTGTATTATATGCCTAATGATATGTATTTTACTTTCTTTTTCAATATTTCTCAGCTCTGCAGGAAAAAGTTGGACCTGATGGTGAAGTTTCTGAGGAAGATCAGGTAAGGATCACAAAGAAAAACAGTAAAGAAATATTTCAGAACAAAGAACAGGTAACATACTCTGTGTTTCAAAGACCACATGAAATGTAAGAAGAGCACAAGAGAAGAATGATATAAATGCACCATTGAGATTTATAAACAGAAAGGATGAAGGAATTTTTAAAAGGATGTTTAAAAAAGGTTTGTTTTTTTTTCTGTCTTTAGAACTGTGAATCTGACAACACACCTCTACTTACACAAGAAATGACAAACTAAACCTCTTGCTTTACCCCTTGGGTTAAAAGCCTCAAGCAATCTCTCCAGAGAACTATACCCTTCCAACACCGACAATGATCCCTAAAGCTGCTAAAGGCATTTTGCTTACAAAATTAGTTAGGTAAATTGTTTCAAGAACTTTCAGGGAAACCAAAATTAAACATTGCTTCAACTTTAGCATATCCATACTTTGAGCATTTGAGAACAAGAAGCAAGTGTACCTGGCTTAGCAGAGAGTAGAGACAGGCTTTATTCTTCCCTCCAGCTACATCATTCTTTTTGTCAAGCACTCTTTAAAAATAGACTTGTGTGAGATTGTCTGCATAGTCACACCACTGAAACTCTTGCTGGGCAGCTGTGTAAAACAGTTGTTTAAGCTACGGGCTCTGTACATGTGGTATTTTCTACAGTAAGTTCTTAAAGAAATAATTTTCATAGTCATCAGAGGTTTGATTCATGAGAACAAGAACATTTACTTTCTCTTAAGTGAAGAATTATTGCTTATGTGTTTTGTAAATACTAAAATCCTGCATATTTCATTTGTAAATCTTAAAAGGCAGAATAAGAACAGACACACTAGAAATCTAAGTCTTTGGCTGTAATATTTTTTTCAAAATATAAAATCCTTGAAGTAGGAAAAAAAGGAGAAACTTCTTACTTCTTACCTTGGCAAACTCCCTGTATAGAATCAAAAAGAGATAAGCCTATAAGGGAGGAAGACGACGGAAGAGGATTGTCATAGCAACCAGCTAAGAACATACTCAACACAGGAAACAATCTGATTAATCTCCTTTTTTTTTTTTTTTCAGAACCACAGGACATACTGCACTGTCCAGAACCACAGGACATACTGCACTGTCCAGTTGAGTAACAGGACATTTTTTAAATGATAGTATATTAAATCTCACTTCATTAAAATTTGTACTTTATTTGCAGAGCTTTTTGACTCATTCAGTGCATATACAACTTGTAGGGCCGTAAATGAAAATTAAAATAGCCAGGTCTTCCGTTTTTTTAAATTACCTAGGCTGTAATTAACCTCAAAGATCATAGGTAGAAGTCAAACAAAAGGCAATATTACTTTTAAAAATTAGGAACAGATAGTCTTGCACTGAAAATAAGAGTATTAGAAAGTTAAACTAGTCCAGGACTAGACACTAAAGAATGTAATCCCAACTATCCTTCTTTCCCACTTTTTTGCAAGCCAATCTACTACATTACAGAAATACTGGTGGCTTCTGAACAGTATCTTCAATTCCTGAAATCACACTTCTGTTTTAACATTGACATAGCCATTCACTTAGTCTTACTCAGTCTGTTTTACCACATGCAGTAATCAAATGCTGCTACATTGCTAGGTTTAAGATAAAACACAAACACTTATTTCCCTTTGGGAAAAGTCTTAATATAAGTAACACTTTATGACACATGTTTCTGAAAGGCTTGTTTTCAGTCACTACAGGACTTCACATCGAAGAATTCCAGGAAAGGCTCATTAGCAGATTTCGATGGAAAACATTGCTGCTCATTAGCGAAACTTTATTGCAAACAGAAAAGCAAGAGACAGCAAACTTTTAATAAAATGTTCCACCTTTTTCCAAAGAAAGCCGAAGTATTAAATACAGCCAGACCTTGCTCTTCTAAGAGAAAGTTAAAAATTCTGCAAAAAGCCAACACTTCTGGTAGTAAATTGTTCTAATGGGATTTCTATTTTTCAGCACAGGAGAATTTGCTCCAGTAATAGGTCATTTGCTGTTCTTCAAGTTTTCAGAACCAAACTGCATTTGCTACAAATCCTTTCCTCTATGTAGCTGTTTATATTTTAAACGTCAAGGAAAAATACCGCATGAGCTAAATAAAAAGGGTGTTTATTACATAATTTAAACCTGCAATTATTTTCTAGGAGGTTAAATGCATCTATTTCAGATCCTTCAGGAAAGAGCACTATTATTGCAACTATTGAACCCTGCACATTTCTGAAGTTTACATTTTTACCCTTAGAGCTTCCTCTTCAGATGCAAGAAAACAAAACACAGAAACATATTCTAGTAGAACGGATGGATTATAAATTTGGTCTCACTCACTCATTTGCTTTAAAGTGCTTTAAGAGATCCTAAACATTAAGCCTAATTCTCCACTCCAACCCCAGGGCAGAGCCAGAGTGTTTACTGCAGTGTTAGTTACATCCACTCATTCCTTGGCAGCCCCTGGGAAGCACCCTTCAGCTCCTGGGCCAGGCAGCACAGGGTGGCCCCCAGCCAGGCAGGGCAGCAGAAGCACTTCATGTCACCAGACCTGTCCCAAAGACCTGCTCTTTCAAAATTCACATCTCCCTTGCACCCCCGTCATGGCCAGACCACACCAGAGCTCTCCCTACAGCAACCTGGAGTGGCCGCTTACCTCTTCACTCCCACCTCTGTACTCCTGTGTCCCCCTCACTATTGCTGCCCCTGATGCTGTCTTCACAGGGGAAAGCTGTGCTTTCTGTCACATAAACCTTTGACAGTGAACCAAGCTGTCCCAGCAGCCGCAGCTTCCCTGTGGCAACGGGTGGATTTGGTGGTGGGAGGCAAGCAGGCACTTCACTACTCTACAGACCTGGAAAAATCAGCAGTGGGTACATTTTTGATCAATAACTCCTTCACTTGGTGGCCTTCCAAATACCTGGTACTCTGAGGTGGCTTGAATGTCATCATTTCCTTCTCCAACATAGCCAAATCTTAGAATAGAATAGAAAATAGAGTATAAGGTAGAGTAGAGAGTAGAGAGTAGAGAATGGAATGGAATGGAATGGAATGGAATGGAATGGAATGGAATGGAATGGAATGGAATGGAATGGAATGGAATGGAATGGAATGGAATGGAATGGAATGGAATGGAATGGAATGGAATGGAATGGAATGGAATGGAATGGAATGGAATGGAATGGAATGGAATATTTTTGGTCAGAAAGGTCCTACAATGATCATCTAGTCCAACTGCCTGACCACTTCACGGCTGACCAAAAGTTAAAGCGTGTTACTAAGGGAATTGTCCAAATGCGTCTTAATGACTGACAGGTACATCCTCAGCAGCTGCAGCACAGTACTTGCAAAATCATCATTGTGTGGCTTTGCTGCCATTTGCCAGTGAAAATTATCTGAAATTCAAAGTGACAGGTCTGCTATGACTTTGCAAGGCCACCCTACAGATGTGCGCCATCCTCCACTGGAGGACCACCGTACCATTGCCAATCAGCAGCTCCTCAAGCTGAAGGTCTCCTTTGCTCTGTCAACTGGTTTTTCTATTCGTATTAATTTTACTACAAAAACACCAGCAAACTACATTGAGTTTTGAGCTATCACACTTCAAGGAATGTAAAAGGAATGTAATCCCTCTCCTATACAAACCTCTGCTTTCTTCCTTCTCCCTCCCCGCTCCTCTCTCGTTCCACACTTGTCTTCCACATCCCTGTTCTTGACTGGTCCCAGAAAGTCGTGTTTGTAGAACTACCTAAGGTTCAGTTTTGAACTGACTAACGGCTGATCACAAAAAGTGCCAGTAAAGTACTAGTGATGGTAGCAGCTAAAAACATGCTCCATAAAATCACAAAAAAGCAGAGAGCATTGGCTTCCACTGTTTCCCAACACGCTCCATTAGCCTTCTCTACAAACAGGCAAAGTGCTGGCCTGAAAGTGTCAGGGCAGATGTGGGAGGCTGGGAGGGTCCATGGAGGGGTGCATGGGTGAACACACTGGGTGTGGAATGGCCTTTTCAGTGGGAAAAACGTACTTAAGGAACCTCTTTGAATTCCAACAAAAATCCTAGTAACCCCATTCCCCAAGAACACACAGGGAATGGGAACTGACTCCAGTTTGCCCATCATGTGATGTGGATGCAAAGATTTAAAGATTTATGGCTCATGCTTTAAGCTGTCAGATGTCTAAGCCTCCTTCTGGTATTTTACGTTTCTGACAAGTGTAGTTCTTACTTAATGTATTCAGCTTTTCATCTTAGAATGATTAATTCATCAGTCCAATGCTCGCTTATTGGATTTCAATTTCATCATTTGTTGTTTCATGTCTTCTGAGGATTTTGTTAAAACTCTTGATAAATAGCTCCTGCTATTTTCCCTTTAATACTCGGGCACATTTTTAGAAGTCCCAATAAAGTATCGTTGAAAGAACATACATCTTCAGCTATTGTTGCTTTGTGTTGTTCTTACCTTTCATGAAGGTTAAAGAGGTATTTTTCATTTTCTATATAAACACACTGATTTACAATAGATTTATATTGTGTTTACACAAAATCATGGATAGCTGACCACATTAGAAGGATTAAGTGTTATGCACTGAAGAAAAAATAATGTTGTGCAAGTGTCAAAATTGCAAAATGCTACTGAAAAGAGAAAGTTTAAAAAGACAAAGCAGTAATATTTTCCTGCTTCTTTCCTATTGTGGGAACTTTCCTATTGTGGGAACGCACCAGAGAAGTCGAGTCTCCACCCTGGAAACCTGTAAGAAATTAAACTTTGTTAGGAAAACCTCAAAAGCTTGGGGTGTGTGGTATATGTGTATGTGTTTTGGTTTGTTTTTGTTGTTTTTTTTTTGTTTAAACTACAGTATAGTAAATGTTTTCTTTTTCTGTATTTAGCCTTAAATTTATTGTATACGAAGCCTCAGGGGAAATCTGAATCAGTTCTAGAAGAATCTACATGAATTTATCTCCCAAATCTCTAAAGGTCAACGAATAAATGGTTCTTGAACCTACATTGTATCTTGAGCATAGTTGCAAGTGAGGACAATCTACAAAATAGCAGTACACATTGAAACAAATTCCAAAGGGGCAGACAGAATTCCTTTGCCAAACAAACAAGCATTATAACCAAGAGTCACACAAAGTTCATCTGGAATGAACGTGGCCACTTTAAAGCAGTCACTCATGACAAACTGCCTCCTACAGACATTTCAGTGACAGCACTGGAACATATCAGGCAGGCCTATAGTTTCAGCAATAAATAGGTTAGGCACTCATGCATTATCATGGCAAAGATCACTAGCAGAAATAAATCAGTGACCTACGACACCATCCATTGGCAAAATAATTTTTTAACAAAGTATGACTAGTGAAATAAGCAGTCCAATGGAGAATATCGCTTTTATAGCTAAGGAAAAATTTGCATGGATATGTTCTTTCTTTCAGTGAAGCTATCTCAGATTTGTGCTTTACTTTTTGACGTGAGTAGCTGCTGATAGTTCCAAAACTAATAAAAAGATACAGTAAAGGGAATCAATAAAAGGTGTATCATTTATCCCTCTGAGATTCCAATGTGTTGCTAGATCTTGTTGAATATTTTTCACTGATAACATTATATTCCATTAATCTAGTGGAGGTTTTTGTAGTCATTTTTTTATAAAAAAGAATTTTTTTCTACACATGTACCTATTGTTCATCAAAGCAGTGAATTTACAAGGTTTTATGACTGAGAGAAAGAACATTTGAAACGGAACAGACAATGGAAAACTATCACAAGTTTACTGTGTCACCTGCTATATGAGATAGTATGTAAGAATACATTATAATTTCAAATGAGTAGTAAAAAAAAGGATATTACTTAAATCTACACAATTACCAAGGAACAAAATGCTCATAAAATGGTATGTGAAAACTTTCTGAAAACTGAACCAACATGCAGTATAAGACAGTAATCAGGGTATTTGCTTTAAACCCACACTGCTGTTAGCATCCAAATAAGCTAATGGACACACAGCCTACTTTGCCTGTTGTGGACAGTTCCCCTATAGAAACATGTATGTTTTCATATGTGTAGATATATATATATATCTCAGTATGTATATACTGGTGCATGATAACATACTGGTTTAATAGAGAAGCGAACTAGCGATCAAAACACAGCAGCAAAGGAGTTTAGAAGCCAACCCATTTTTTTATATCGTATAACCTTGCCCAGAGCAGGGCTAAATAATATGGAGGTTGAGAGAGAAAAAAGCGGGGAAAAAGATACTGTATATTAGCATGAACAGAGTTACATATGACAAAATAGAAGGATTTTTTTTTTCTTTTAATTCAGTAGGAACAAAAAAGAGCATTACCACAGTGGCTCCACAAATTGGATTAATAAAGGCTGATTGATGAACTGTCTGTTGTAGTACAAGAATGGGGGGACAACAAATGAACTTAGGAGGTATCCAGTTCAAAACTGAAAAGGAAGAATGTATAGTCAAGAGTTGGAGCATCTTGTTTCATGATGCTATGGGTGCTTAGAGTTCAGCTGTATTCAAAGCAAAACTGAGAAAACTAATAGAAGAGATATCTGCCAAGGGCTATTAAATATAGAAAGAAATATCACTGATTTTGAAAACCTCAGCCACAAACTGGGAAAATACTTTGAAGAAGCACCATTAAATGAAACTTCTGGAGACTTTCTGTATGTGGGTATCACACCAAAGGAAATGCAAACTTACTAAAATATGTTGTTAGCAGGTTTCTCACTTCAATTTCTGATTTGTTTCTTATTATTCATCACTGTGAAAAACTTCCCGCGTAATCCCACACGGTGTTCTTCTGCTTACGGTCCACAGATTGACAGTGACTTGTAAAAGTCAGATATAGGCTGTGAAGTGACTACAGAAACATGTGAAAACCTCACACGGCCCTCCCTGTAATTGCAAGCAAGTGGGACAATAATAAGGCAGAAATAAAATGCATATATTAATATTCAATATTTAACCTAATTTTCAAAATAATGTAAGGAAAACCACTGAAACAGTTCTGGACTGAATTATTTGAGGGTTTGGGAGTGGCATTACTTTTTCCTAAAATGTTAGCTATGAAGATTTTAAAGTAACAATTTATACATTGCCTGCCCTAATACAGCCACAGTCTCATACATTTTCTTCTTAATCTGCACACACCCACACCAACCAAGCTAGTTAAATTTTAAGAAATGGGGACCAAACCACCCTGTTTCAAGAAGGGTGTAGAAGACAGCTCCACATACAGTATAATACAACCTTAAATATTCATGAGTTTAGGTTAATACTGTAAGCAAGTCTCATTTCATAAGCATATTTTGAAGCTTTAAAACAGAAAAGCCCACTGTTCCTTATTTTATTCTGTTCAGCACAACTGAAAGTGAAGTCACGTTATCATAGTTAAGTCAAAAACAAAAGAACAAAAGCAACTTGTTTTGTTTGAAGGCTTTGTTTGCTTGCAAGCGCTGAAGAGCTTAGATACCTGAGTAAATCAGACAGCACAAATTCATGGTTCATTATGTCTCCTCTACGTTATACTGACAGCTCAGTCATATGTCTTTAAATCTGCAAACAAGAAAAATAAGTTTTATGAGTAGTAAAACTTAAGAAACTCAGCTTCCTTTGTCTTCAGGTTTTACTGCTGAATTTTCCCAGTCTGCCAGATTTTTATTTTCAGTGGGGCATTCACACTTCCAGTGTAGATTTACTGGTGTCTGTCTGATAAGATAGTTGAGCTGGCATGACAGTCTTTATCAGAATGTATGGGTTCACAAAACTGTTTTCTAAAGATACTCCGGAATTTAAACTGCAGGAAGCCAACAGGTTTATACAGTAACAATTCTGAAAATCAGTCTATATGAGTTGTTTGGGTTTGTTTTGTGTTTTTTTTTTAATTTGCATCCACATTAGCTGATGGAGGATCCTGGGTCTGCTTCCCTAGGATTAGACGCATGGTATCATCTCTCAAAACAAAAAGCTATGGTAAAGCTGGGCATGTTGGTGAACAGTGAATACTATAGAAACACAGAATAATTTAGATCAGAAAAGACCCTTAAGATCTTAAGATCAAACCCAACCATAAAACTAACACTGCTAAGTCCACCACTAAGCCATATCCAGAGCCTTTCCCTCATCCACTAAGCAGGTCACCTTGCCATAGAAGGACATCAGAGGAGAAAAGATTCTACACAGCAATATCTTTTTTAAAATATCCATGTTTACAGACATATGAATGTTGTAGAATCAAACCACATGAGTCTTGCTTACTACAGTAAAATGCCCTCACACACATAACATGGAACCAGGAGCTCCAGCACAAAGGTCTGTTTATGGATGAAAGTAATTTTTATTAGGCAATATGTCTCGTTACTCTTCTGCGATTTCCCAAGTTCTGTGGGTTTTGTACAGTAGCACTGCATTAATGGAGGAATTTTCAAAATTAACTTTGGAACAGTGCAAAACAATTTTATGGATTATTACCCATAGAAAGGGTATACATAGATCATCAATTCATATGTGCATGTGTAAGTAGTCATAACAATAACATAGGTATTAATTGATATTATTAATACTCTAGATACTACATGCTTACAGAAAAGACTGTATAATGGATTTACAGGGCTTTCAGTGTGGTATGTGTGGTTGGATGGGCAGATTGATAGATTTTTACATTTAATAGGAAAAGAAGAATATTTTGTGCAGGTATAAATCTCTTTTGTGCTCGATTATTTGGGAACTTCATGCCATGATGCTGGCTTACTCACTTTTACATTATCTCCTGTCCCAGATTAATAAAACAGAAAAGTATAAAGAATATAAAGTCTAAAGAATAAAACGTGTGTGTTTGAAAACTCTTCTGTATTTAGGCATGTTGGGAGTACTGGGCACTGATTTGATTTCACAACAACACAAGACAAGCTGACAGCAGAGAACTCATTTATCCTTAACACAGAGCACAAAGTAAATATTCAGCCTTGTTGTTTGAATGTTCTGTCTGGACACACTGCTCACATATTACATCTGACTACATTACTTTGAACAAGCTCAGCTATAGCTACCAACAAACCTTTGTGTTTTAAATTCCTCAGTCTTTTTTTCCCTTTATATCTTCCAGATTTTATGATGTCTCATCCTGAATCAACTGCCTTGGGCTACTACTGCTCTAACAATGCTCAGCCTAGAAAACTGTCTAACCTAATGGAAAAGGTAAAAATCAGAAAACAGAATCACGCAGACTCTGTTCTCTTAAGAACTATAGCTTATGCTCTGCATTGTCTCCACAATGTTTTGGCTTATTTTTCCTCATACTTCCATAGTGCATTTTCTGAAATCTACCATATTATAAATACATTTATACCTATGACTACCCCCATCACTGAAAACATTGAATATTCAGAAATCATAACCCTGGCGACAACAACATAAATGTGAATAAATATCTTAAATACACATCTGTATTCTTTTAAAAATGTCTTTTTAGTCCTCACATTGGAACAGAAAAGCCTAGTAGATTGCAGTCATATAGTGAGAATCCCAAATGCACTGTTTTAAAAAATAATTTTTAACATGTATTTTTAAGGTGATCCCTTTTTTTTTTTTTTGTTTCCCCAGTGTTTGAGGCCATGGGGAAAAAATACCTTGTGCCACATACTTTTCAATACAGTCTTAAAAGTAGAGCATCCATTAGTTTTTTCATCATTTTACTACTTCATTAAAAAAAAAAAATAAAGCAAAGAAACAAGAGTTCCCAGATGATTTATTTCTGCTTGTTCTGTGCACAACAGAATATGCCAACATGAACTAAGCTAATAGACCTAAGCAGCTTTCAGCGCTGCATTTGGGGAAGGGGAAGGGAATTTGTGGAGAATTGGTACATTAAAGTATAATCATTAGAACTTAAAATTATTTTTCTTTGTACTAATTAGCTCTATATTGCTCTCTGAGGTCTTACACTGAAGAAGGTATGTGCCTTTTACCTTGCCTCTGTGCTGGCAAGGATTGAATATAAAAGAAATATCTTCATGAAAATGTTCTTATTTCCAAACACTGAACAGAGCTTTAGCCTTAGCTGTTTAGGAAGAAAATGCAATAATTGAACGCTAGGTGCTCTGAGTGACAGAGTGATTGTAAAGTTAGTCTGACTGGAAAAAAAGGGAAGGTGCCTGGAGGGGAAAAAAAATACTTATAATAAGTTTGAGTTCTAAATGCATTCAAGTGATTTATTTTTAGTATGTGCTTACTATATATTCATACAGGCTGCTTATTAAAAAATGCATATCCCAAGAGTCCAGGTCTCCATCTGAAATACCAACAAATGCACCTTTGCACAAACGCCAAATAACAAATAAAAAAATAAATTATCCAACTAAATAACATTCAATAAGGTTTAAATGACAAAAAGAAACTAAGTAGCAGTGGAAGAAGGCCTGCAAAAATTCAGGCAAATCTCCATCTGGCTTTAGTATGCCAAAGAAAAATAACAGATAAATAGAGATTCAGCAATGAATAAAGGAGTGTCAATGAGCTGGAAGACAGAAATTGGTATGGACAGTGCGAAACATCTGAGCTGTTTACAAACTAATGTACAGTGTAAATGAAGCAGCAAAATGAAATACCAGTATAAAATAGAAGAGCAGATACTAAAGAAACAGCTATAATGAAGCTTCAACGGATTTAGTTTTAATTGGTTAAGGTCAATAAACACTGGGGTTTTTTTGCTGTGTTTGCCTGTCTCTGAGTCTTTAGGATACCTATTTCATGGTTATAGTTTCTGGATGATACAGCAACAGCTGTGGACTCCTGGCAAGGAAGTTCTGGGTCTCCTAAGTTGTTACAGGGAAGAAAGGATTAAACTGTCCAGAAATTACAACCACTGATAACCATCAGCAATCAAACCTTGGTTTTAACACATAATTTTCAAGAAAAATGCAAAATCCAATAGTAAGAAACTTAATTATAACACAAATATCGACAGTTATGTGCACTAGGAACTAAAATGTGGAAGTATAAGAAATAGGGTAACTAACATAGACTGAATAATTAATGCTAAGTACAATTATAAAGTGCAGCTATTTCAGGATATAATAGTAAACAGATTTATTCACCAAATACCTACTGAGTCAGCAAGAGATGATTTTACGCTATTTTTAGATGAGGTTTTGGTAAGTAGCAAGGACAGAAAAGAAGAGCTGATTGCAGAAAATAACCTTGAATGGGGTGATCATGAGTGAATTCAATTTAAACCAAGATTAATAAACTATGGATTTCCATTTCGAAAAGACAGACTTTGCGATAGCAGAGTCATCTGGATCGCACTGATGAATGAGTGTAGAAGAGGCTTGGAATTCCTTTTAGTCAAGTGAAAGAAAAGATGTGGCATTTGTACCCTAAGGACAGGGTAAAAAGTTGTATCCATACAAAAAGGCCCTTCTCCCTTTTGCACTGATTTGAGTAGCCACATCAAACCCCATTCCCCATAAACATCTAAGATGTAAGTATGCACAAATAGAAGCCCAACGGTTCCGTATTTGCAATGCTCTCTATTCATTTGTGTTTATTCATCTCAGAATGGCAAGATTTGCTTGCAGAAATCCTGAGATCTCTGTACTCTAGAAACACTCTTTTCTCTTAATATTAAGAAATCTTATCTTGGCACATGTGTTGATGAGGCAAGGTGCCAGCCCCTGAAAAACACTTGGTATCCATCATTATCCATATTATTGTGTCCTTGTGTACTCAGAAAACAGTTGATGTCAAAGATATTCTCATGACTGGCCACAAAGAAAGATATTTTCCACTTCAGTATATGAGAAAGAGATGAAATGTCTGGAAATCATCTCTAAGCTGCACAGTCATTCCAGTATTCCAGCTGTTGCCATAAGACCTCTGGATTAACTGCCCACATGCCGAAAATTCTCAAAACCCACTAATAGGTTAAAGATGAATGGAAAAAGTTGCTGTAAACTATTACATTATTAGCAGATGGAACATCACAAATCAGTAACAGAAGAGGATGGTAACATCTAAATAAAAAAAACATATATCAGTTTGCCCTGTGCTGTCAAGCAAAATGTGATCATTTCAATACCTGCCTGTGAGAATCTAAAAATTTTAAAAATACCATTTGTATACCTGACACAAATGTATATACACAGAGAAAGTGACGCTCTGCAGTAAAGGGCTTAATTACTTGGGTCTGTTTTGTTTCTTAAATCAGAAACTATCAAGCAAGAATCCAAGAATTCTGAATTGCTGGACAATTAGTAGGTTGAATTAAAGCAGAACAGCAAGTAAAGGAACATATTTAGCCATTATCAGATAAATGGGGAAAAAAATTGGTTTGAAACCAGTCACACAGTTATGTTACCTTCTTTCCAAAAATTATTATTAATTGTTATTTTTTTGAGGAAGTACTGTTTTGGGTAATGAAATTTTTCTCTTTATCAAAGAAAGAGCAAGTGTGTTCACATGCAAGTGATCAAACTATGTACCAAAAAAAGCCATCCAAAATTGAGGAATTTCTTTTTCTTCACATAAAAAGAGGGACATTTCAGCACAATTTTGTGTTTCTCCCAAATGGTCAAAATGTAAAATTCCATACAGAATTAGAAAACCATTTCAAAGGGCAGGAAGCTTCAGTATCGAAGAGAATCACTGTTCTCTGGAAAACTCAGAATTAAGACACAATCATTTCCTCTGTCATAGAGTCATTTAGGTTTGAAACAACCTTTAAGATCATCAAGTCAAACCATTAACCCAAGACTGCCAAGTCCATCATTAAACTATGTCCCTAACCACCGCAGCTTAGTATTTTTAAAACACTTCCAGAGACGGTGATTCCACCACCTCCCTGGGCAGCCTGTTCCAATGCCCTTTCCACAAAGAAAATTTTCCTGATATCCAATCTAAACCTCCCCTGGTGCAACATGAGGCCATTTCCTCTTGTTCCATCAGTTGTTACTGGGGAGAAGAGACTGACCCCCACCTGCCTACAACCCCCTTTCAGGTAATCGTAGAGAGCGACAAACTCGCTCCTGAGCCTCCTCCTCTCTAGACTAAATGTCCCCAGTTCTTTCAGCCACTTCTCATGAAACACGTGCTCCAGACCCTTCTCCAGCTTTGTTGCCCTTATCTGGTCACAATTCAGCACCTCAACATCCCTCTTGAATTGGGGGGGCCCAAAACAGAACACAGTATTCAAGGTGCAGCCCCCCCAGTGCTGAGCACGGGGGGACAGTCACTGCCCTTGTCCCGCTGGCCACACTGTTTTGGATACAAGCCAGGATACTGTTGGCCTTCTTGGCCACCTGGGCAAATATATAATATAATAAATGTAATATTATATAACTTAACACCACATTTTAAATCTAATATAATACACTGATATATCATATTACTATATAACATGTAACATATAATGTACATAATAAAATAATGTATTATACCAACATAGTGTCAATAAGACTAGATGTGTCTTGAGTTAAATATATTAATATAACTGATACATCCTACTGTTACAATAAGTGTGACTGTGTCCCAGCTTCTACATATTAAAGTATCAGTGAGAAAACTATTACTTTAAATTTTCCTATCCTGGTAACTGTAAACCTATACTGGAACTGACTTGTTCTCACAACACATTGACTGCTCCCAGGATTAAAAAAAATAAAGCAGAAAAGATAAATAAAGATAATCAAAGAAATGCTACAGATTTAAATACCATCTATTTAACTCCATCCTAAGGCTGCATGCCAAACAGTTTTCATTTTTTTTGGACTGTAGATGTACCTATATGTCTTGTTATATAGTTTACTATACTTTTAATCAATAATGCTAAAATAAGGAGTTACTTGCTTTTCAAAATTGCCAGCTTCAATATTAGCAGTAATGGTATGATTTTTCACAGGTTTAATGAATAATCCAAAACTCAGTGGCCAGTCTTTCATTAACTTTCACAAGTAGTGTGTCAGACCTCTGATGGTGTAAACTGTATATATAATAAAATTTTATCTCATAACCTACAACCAATAAAAGAAGTAAATAGGATCCTGTCTTTTTTACTATCATCCTGCTGATACCAAAAGACAATTCTGTTACATTTTCCTGTCCTAATAATGTAAATTAATTTACCATGTTATGCAGTTGAAGCTGTGCATTGTATTTTCTATTACTCTATAAGCAAAATGGGAGTATTGCTTAACTCACAGAGGGGATTTCAAGCTTAGATTTATAATCATACTTTGAGTTGCCTGAATGCACAATTGAAAGCAAACACATTGTCTTTTATTTTGTACAAATCTAAGCAATTATTTTCAGCAGGCATTTTCAAAGGTTTGCATGAGATAGTTTTCATATTTTTTTTCAATTTTTCAGCATTTACTATTAAATCTTAATCAATTAAAAAATACTGTGAGAAGGCAGTGCCCTTAGGTTACTGGTCTAGCTTCTCTCCAGTGTGAAAAGATTGTCCTTGAAAGTGCTCACGGTCTTAATTCCAAATTTTCCTTGTTACTTTTTCAAGACATTCAGAAAACAGAACCTAGTAGAAAATACCTTTTCCTGTAAATAAGCTGTAGCCTAATTTTTACTGCACCATCTAGCTTCACCTCTGTTTCATTTCAATCACTTCTGATTTTTCTTAATACTGATAAAATTTGGTTTTGAATTGGGGGTCTTGTAAGTATCTTTCTGTTTTTCAAACTAAGGTATTGAACAAAGTCACTACATGATGGTGTACTCTAGAAACCTTTTCCTCCATGTGTAGAAAGGCACAGAACATGTACCATACACTTCTTTTAAGGATATATATGTAACAGTGTTCCAAAATTACATCGATTTTAACTCTTTTTTATCTCTTCACATTGTTTAAATTTTAGATTAACACAGGAATTAGATGCTTATTTTGACATAAATGGGTATTATTGTAGTGCATTTAGGAGATTTATAGATTCAGGGAGTTGTAATAAACTGACTGAAGAGAGGAAGGCAAGCAGCTCTGAGGACATGAGGAAAAGGAGTGAGAGGGTGTGGAGGGAGAAGGGAAGAAGGAGTGAGGGCAAGCAGCCCTCAGAAAGAACTATATTGGGAACCGATAAGGAGAGACAAAGTGAGTAGTTTTCATACACTGGGGTGATACCTTCTCTCATGTAATGCAAATCCATTAGAAGAGGCTGCATGAAGGACTTTTGCTTTCATTTTGCAGTCAGAGAGAGAAGGAGGAATTGGTCTAGAAGATATTCGAGTAGCTACTCACAGGTAGTAGCCCACAGATCCCATTAACCGGGGATTATTAGCTCCTAGCGCAAAACAGATTTTATCACTTCTCAGTGTGATTTTGCACAGCCAGAAAGAGCCAAACCAGTAACTTACGCTTCTTCATCAGCTCTCCTTGATAAGCAAGAGGGAGGCTGGGGGGTCCTCAATGAGAGAAAGTGAGCAGGAAAAGACACGTTCCGTTAGATGCATGCATGCAGTGTTACAGTGTTAGCCGTGGCTTGTGGGTCCAGCCCCTTTGCTAGAGCCCCCTCAGCACTCTGCTGGGGGGGGGGGATGAACTCTGACTGAGGAAAGCAGAGAGTGCCACAGAGGTGCTGTGCAGCGCACCCCTGGGAGCACTGCTGCCGTCCATGGCCACTGGGATTTACCCCAGGGAAAAACATGGAAGCAATTCCTCGCGGAGCACAGGGCTGTAATGGTCCACACAGGTGGAGGAAAACCCTTCGGGCACTCTTCCTATCCTCTTTCTTCTCTGACATTTTGCACCTATAAAAATTCTACACAAAATGGGGCACTAAAAATGAAGCTGAGGATTTAAAATGAAGCAGTTACCACTGCAGTCACGTTCACGCAGCTTCTGTCCTCCCCCAGCAGCAGTTCTTTGGAAAAGGACTTTGTGATACCTTGCTTGTAAACTGTGTGATATAAAATTAAGTTCTTTGCCCTTCCTTGGCAAAAGGAAATATAAAAATCACTACTATAAATACTGCATCCGTCTTTTAAAATGTATAGCTTTTAAGGCTATATCACACATGGTGAAAACAGATCAAGAAAACAGATTGAGGCTTTTTAAACCATTGGTTTTATCCTGCCAGCTGCACTTATTCCCACTGTCATTTACTATCAACATTTTAGTGTTCCAAAAAAAGTGTAAAGACTCCAACATATTCTTGAAAAATAGTATAAGCTGCATGCTAATGAAGCCACTGTTCCCGAGGGTCTGTCTCCTACTATTTGTCAATAAAGACATTTAAGTTTCTATAGTAAATAACGTCTGCTCCTCAGAACATACTGCAAAGCACCAAGAAAGAGGAGGACAACAAGTACCAGGCATTGTTCCTTTGCCAAGAGAAACACTAGTGACTCCCTCCATCAGCCATCACCTCTGCCCTCCCCCCATCTCCTGAAAATAACATCTAATTGATGCACCATTCAAAAATTTGGATTCCAGAATATAGCAACACAAGTTTTATATGGTGGACAGATCATTAAAACAGCATGAATTTTTGTGAACTGTAAATAATGAAAGAGAATCGGATTTGTGCCATCATTCTCAGCAGCACATACAGCAATTTCAAGAAGCTGAAGCTGACATCTGACTGACTTCTCAGCAAATATTACCCCTGGCTGCACTGGCAGATTCCACCATAATATCCGAGACTGAAACACTAACTGACTGCTGCCAAACCAGGACTGAGCCTTGGCTTTTATATTGCCTACTTACTGTGGGGTTCTTTTTTTGGTTGGTTGGTTGGTTGATTGTTTTTCTTAAGAAATGATTAATTTGTGAAAGTATTTGCATTTCTGCTTTACATTATCTTAACACATAGTAGCAGAAAAAAAAAGTATACAAATACTTCCTCTCCCCAGTGGCCCAAATAAGATTTATATACTCTTATCTCGTAGCATTGTGTTTCTGTTTCATAAAAGCCATGAGAAATATGTGAGCATATGAAGGAAGGGATAGCCAAGAGGATATACAAGTAATTTAGTTTTCATCCCAAATATAAACAACAACATTGTAGTATGCACAGATAAGCACTGCTCCAGTTCCATCAGGGGGTTCTGCTGCTATCTATATGGCATGATATTTATCATTCATACAATGACCTTCAACCATTTACTGTGCTACACTACCAAGACCCCTTCATAGAATAAAGGCCAAGTTTTACAGAATTAGAAAATATTAGTCGTTCTATACAGTAGCTTTACATAGGTCTACATTTACTCTCAGGGTAAAGCAAGGCAACGCACTTCCACTTAGCTGTACCTGCACAGATCTCCCAGTGCCTGAATTATTGATGAGTAATCTCAGGACAGAATACAATCTTTAAAGTATTGACTGGAAATATTTGTCTTACTACTGGGGATGAGGCACATTTCTGATCCAAAACATCCCCAGGATGTTTAAGTACTACAGGAGTAGAAACAGCAAGTATCCAATCCAGTGGTTCAAATGAATACATGGATGCATCCAACCAACCATCCATGAACCTTTACTGAACTGTCCCTCCACAGAACAATGAGTTGGCTAGCAGGAAGGTCCCACCTACCCCTGGGTAGCAACAGGACATTTCTGTACCTGGAAAGCATCCCCTGGATGAAGGCAGACTTAGAAGTCCATGAGTCATTTCTAACAAAACTACTGGTGCTAGCTGCCCCGCTGCAGGAAGGAAAATATAAAGCCCTAGTTGCTCAGATTGGAAAAGAGAGGTGCCATGTTACCTTCTGAAGATTGCTTGAAGGTGTTTGATTCAGATTAAAAGGGGGTGTGGGGTGGGGTGGGGGGGGGTGGGGGGGGAGTGGGAAAGGCACACCAAACCACTTGAAACGTGTGAAGTACAGCCTTTGCAGTTACACTAGGTAAGATAACAGTTATAAGGGCTATTAGCCTCCATATTACAGATCAGCAGAAGATGTCAGGGACATATTTCAGCAAAACAGTGTATCCCAGCTAGCCAGAAGAAATCATTTTAATCTTCTTTGGGCTATTCACTGGGCTAAATCAAATGATATAAGCAGTCATTGCAGAGTTTAAGGACCAGGGCTGCACTTAGAGTCCCTGGATTTCTATGGCTATTTTCAGAAGTAAATCAAAATTAGGCTGCATCTCGAGTTCCAGAGAGAGTTGCCTTGAGAAAAACTAAGGGATCGTTGTGGATATTGCATAGGCCAGAAGTCAAAGAAAGGAACCGGTCAGGTTGTGCTATAGCTGAACAGATCTACAATGGGGACAAAGAGATAAGGCAGTGGTTTAGAGAGGTTGCTTGCAAACCTGCCTTTTAATGGTAGTAAAACACTGAAAGAGCCTTCTATGTCACTTTTTAAAAGTAAATTTACATCCAAACTTAAGACTCGGGGCAGAGTTAAAAAAAGACAATGAGGATATGTAGAAGATTTTATATTCCTCCTGTATTTATTTCAGATTTTATATAAAAATTTAAAAGGTTTAAACTAGAATCATTGGATGCAACACATCCCGATTTTATGCAAATTTAGATTAGAGTATGGGTACAAATTCCACTTTTCAGCCCTCTCCAGTAAATGTGTCCCAAACTACACATGGGAGCAGGTAGGAGGGAGGACTTTAATACAGTCCAACTCAATTCTCCCATTGACTACAGGGGGAAACATCCTCTCTGCAATGTCAGAAAAACAAAGAAATCAAAATTGCAATATTAAAAATAAATGTGGCCTATCATGCACTTTGAGAGGGATGATTTTGTCCTGCAGAAATGTAGTAATACAAATTCCTGGTCAGTCTGGGATATTTATAAAAGTATCTGTGTTTTTCTCTTCCTTTATGCGTACTTTTTGCCTGTTAGGAACATTTATTTAATTTCATGATAAACATTTTATGCTTCTGTGTCCTGCAAGGTCAACTAAGCTATGAAAACCAAGCTGCTGTCTGTCTGCCTTACCTCATCACTAAAATTCCCAGACAGAACAAAACCTCCAAAACTCATCAAAACACTATCAGTTAGACTGGAGAGAATTAGAACTGAATGCTAATTTTAATACCTCTATTATGTATGCACAAGACAACTATACTTGAGGTTGAAATAAGCAACACATCTTGAAGGACTCTTGTTTATTCACTCTTCCCCAAAAGAAGAGGAGTAACAATTCCATCTAATGAAGTGAGAAGGTGAAGGTAGTTTTACTTTGCGAGTGAGTTAGTTAATGAGGCAATATCCTCTTGAATCTTTGAGATAAGCTCTAGGTCAAAAGTAGACAAATTAGCATAACATTCATATTAATATATTTCAGAATCAGATACAGAAACAACCTGCTCTCTGAAACCTGCCTAATCACAGACAACTAATTTTCAAAGGAGTTTTGGCACTCATTATGGTGACGGATGACAGTACTAAAAACATCAACATTTCCTTGAGATTTGCCATGCTTTGTAGGCACTTCTCTTATGTACTCCATGAATTGAATTTTATATTTTTCATAATTTATTTAGCTACTTAGAGAAGTAAAATGAGGTTCCTTGTTGAAGGTATTTTGGCATGCTGCAACACTGCATTTGCGTACTGGCAACTTAGATAATCCAACACGGTATCATATTCTAGTACCAGGCAGTTGCAGTACTGCAATTCTAAAGATATTATCATATCACAATGAGAAATACACACAGTTATTTCTGCAAACACACTAAAATGCGAAATATTCTGTACATGAAGCAGGCGTGCTAGTATTTAGTGTGCTAGTATTCTTCAGGCACGTATATACAGATATATACATGCAAACACCTCTGCTTTCATAGCCATGTATACACAGCGTAGCCACTGTCAACATGTACTAATCTATATGCTACTGTATGCAAAATTATTAAATTATCTCCTTTTCCTGTAAATTACATTAAACACTGGTACACCACGAAAGATTGACAACTCTGGGTTAACATTGATGGTGCTGTCTAGTAAAAAGCAAAATAAAAGTGGTGGGAAAGGCTGTGTGGAATATGTTATTAAAAATAAATAATAAAATCAGGGAATCACTTTAAAGAAAAACGTGTCTACAACTGTTTCCTTAAGTTTTAATGGATTCTGTTGATGAGGCTGGTTTAGGCTGCCTACAGTTCTGTGGAGTTCATCTGAGCTAGTCAACACAGTGATCTTGACTCCAGGACAAAGTGCATTCCTTACGGTCTCAAAATTCACTGTTGCTGGAGAAAATTCATTTTGAAATATGGTATTAATCATCAATAAAAATGAAATACAGCCTTTTGCCCTCTGAGCACTGGGCTTGAATAAATGGGTACTCAAGGCACCATCTTAGAAGTGTGTTATGCATCTTTGGAGGCGATGAGCACACTCAGCTTACACTGTCTACAAGGGAAACTGATGTCTTTTGGCATCTTCTGGGTCCAGGCTCCTTTTGATTACAGTAAAAAAGAACACAAACGGATCGTGCCTTAGGCAGTGCAGATTAGCCAAAAGCACATGTGCCTAAAAATAAGAAATGACTGGAGAGTGCAAGGCAACGGTAGAGATGATGGGAAGATTTATCCTGCAAGTTACTGGAATACAAGCTGGCCATGGGCCTACTAGCAGCGGAAACTGGAGAGTAAGCCAAGGGAAGGGAGCTCATCTTATCTGACATGAGAGCCGACAGCATGTTGGCAGCTGCGGTCACAGCCATGACAGCTGTGAGTCAGGTTACAGCTTTCCCTCTGCCGCCCCAGGGGCTCCGCTGCCCCTCTCATTTGTGACAGGAACAAAATCTGCAGCTCGCTGGGTGCCGCCGCGATCGATGATCCAGCAGCATTTGTTACAGTGGTCACTTCCAGCTCACCGTTGGAAACGGCCTTATCCCCTAAATATTATTTTTGCTCAGTTTCAGCATATTGTTCTATACGATCCTAACGCTCCCGTTCATGCTTACTGTTTTCTGAACAAGTTCTAGCCACGGTCACCTTCCTCCCTTTGCTGGTTGGGACCGTGTGAGGTGTAGCACAGACACCGAGTGGGACAGCCTCTGTGCTCCTTCAGGCACTGTTACACCAGTGAAACCGTCGTTCCTTCCTAAAATGATCTCTGTCTGCTGGTACCCCCCTAAACATTCATTGTCTGCTTGGGTTTGGGTGGCAAGGTGTTGGTGCGGGGCGGCAGGGGCGGCCTCTGTGAGAAGCTGCCAGCAGCTGCCCCCATGTCCCGCAGGGCCCATGGCAGCGGCTCTGGGACGGACCCGCCGCTGGCCGAGGCCGAGCCCGGCAGCCGCGGGGGCAGCGCCTCGGGGGGTGTTTAAGGGGGGGGACCCCAAACCCCAGAGCGAGAGCAGCCAGAGAGGCCTGAGAGCGTGCGAGAGCCCCAGCCCCGCAGCCCCCCGGGCCGGGGCAGGAGGAGGCCGGGGGGCTCCGGGCGCCGCAGCAGAGACCCCCCGGCAGCCCCTGGAGAAGCCCCCGGCCGGGCGGGCCGTGCCCCCAGCCCGCGGAGCCCCCGGGGGAGCAGCTCCCCCCCGCAGCCCGGGCAGGACCCCCCCGGGGCAGGGGGTGCCCGCAGGGGGCTGTGACCCGCGGGCAGCGGCGCTGGGGCAGCTCCTGGCAGGGCCCGTGGCCCCGTGGGGAGAGGAGCCCGGGCTGGGGACCCCGCGGGGACCCCCCTGGGGCCGGCTGGGCCTGGGGGGCTGCGCCCTGGGAGGGCCCCGGGCTGGGGCAGGGGCAGGGGGCGAGGAGCCTCCCCGTGGGGGGCAGGGGCGGCAGGGACAGCTCTGAGGGACTGACCCCAGCCCCGGCCCGGCCCGGCGCTGCTGGGGGGGCAGGAGGGAGAGACAGCGGGAGTGGAGCTGAGCCGGGGAGAAGGGAGGGGCGGGGGGAAGGGGGTTTAAGTTTTGGGTTTATTTGTCATTACCCTACTCTGATTTGATTAAATTAAAATAATTTTCCCAAAGTCAAGTCTGTTTTGCCCATGACTGTAACTGCTAAGCAATCTCCCTGTCCTTACTTCGACCGTTGTATTTTCTCTCCCCCGCCCAGCTGAGGAGGGCAGTGACAGAGCCGCTTTGGTGGGCACCGGGTGTCCAGCCAGCGTCACCCCACCAGAATTGTAAACGTGATACTTTGGGTCTTTTACAGCAGCTTGGCTGGCAGGAGCTCAAAGATAAGCGGGGAAGTTATTGGTGACGTCCCAGTGTGGGAACTTACTGGCATGAGTACTGCTGACAGCACAAAGCAGAACGGCTTAAACCCACTGGAAATTCACTTGGCATCCAAAGGCTTCTCTTAGTCAAGCCACTAATATTCCAGAGGGGTTTTCCCATCATCCAAGGACCAGGTGTGTGCTTTGTGTCCTGGGCTCAAATCCTTATGCCTGGCCGTATTCTTGCATCATGCAAGAAGAAGAAATTAAAGCCATTACAATGAGACCATGAATTAAGGAATTCCTCAACAAAGAAAGGCTAATCTGCTGGATGTATGACTACTGCATAGATATGAATCTAACACAGTACTTTGATTCATCTTAAAAAAAGAAAAAGTGCTGTAGTCTCTCCACTCAAAGATGCAGAAAGAAGTCTTAAATATAGGCAGAAAAAAAACCCACCAACGCAAAAAGCACAACCAAACCAGAAAAACACAATACATCTCCGGTTTCTCCTTCCTGCAAAATTTCTCTGTTGCTGTAATATGGGAAAGTTGCTTTGTGAAAAGCTTTTGTTCTCCTCTGATAGTAAATGCCTTTATTAAAGGTGAGCAGGTAGCTAGGAGTTTCCCACCAGTTATTTAGAAAGCTTATAACCATGCCTATCCATTGCATCACTGATACTCCTATATTATGCCAAAACCTGAGCTTTTTCAAGTCCATTCCTACCTTTGCTAGCATTTATTTACTAGTTTTCAAAATTTATCTTGTTTCTAGTCAGGTTATGACAGCAGCTTTTAGTTCATCAAACATCTTTAAGCTTTCTGCCATGTGGATCCTTATTCTTCAGGGGAGCTCTTTGTAAAACACCACAAAGCCATCCCATGGTTCTTTAGATGCCCCCCAAAAACTCACACATCTGATGCCAATGAACAATTTGGCTATACCTCCTCTCTGCTGTGATTCTGACACCGCGTAAGAGGTTAAGATTTTCTGGCATCCGTTTTATCACTTGTCTGAGAGTGTAAGGCCTATGGGAAGGACTGCATTTTCACTCTGTCTTTGCACACCACCTGGCACGAGGTGGTTCTTGTCCAGAAGAAACAGCAGGAGACAGCTGCAGCTTGCAGCCTGAATGACTACAGCCAGCTCCAGAGACAGTGTTGCAACCATCCACTGTGAGTGATTTCCCTCATCAAAAAATATAGCATGCTGACTCTAAGTCCTTCTCTCAGTGCTTGGCCCAAGAAACAATGTTAGATTTAATAGCTGATTATAGATCTTATATATAGAACTTAATTCTTATCTGTAATAGCTCAACTTGTTTAATATCCAAGTTTCAATAGCGGGAGGATCATAACGTATTCACATGTGACATTAAGTGTTCAGCTATTCAACCTCATTTGATGGAAACACAACAAAAGCAGAACCTCAGTGTTTTAAGGGTTGGCGGTGTTTTGCCCCTCGCTGTCTTTACAGTATGTTTCATCTTATATCTTTAAGCTTTATAGATTCACAAGCATTATGCAAAACATCATGAGGATAATCAGCATGATGGGGGTTCAGTATTTAATGAAAGTAACTTTCTTAATTATAGCATTTAAGATAATCTTATTGTCAAGTGGAATACAGATTTGCTGTTTTGTGACTTGGCATCCATGGTTGGATTTAGGAAATATCCTAGCACCCCCTGCTTTTACAATGAAGATCATTTCCCACATTTTCAGGTAGCTGTATATATGTTACATACTTTGTTTGGGAGCTTTCCAAAACCAGGACTGAATAGCAAACAAATCAAAGACATTTATGAACACCTTAGTGGAAAATATTTTAACATATTGTAAATGAATGTGGGCTGAAGTTCAGATTTAGTATCTCACTGCAAGATATTTTAAACTTTGAGCATATAAAATTCTCCAGTTTTTGTAGTTTCCTCCTCCTAAAAAGTAAGTCTCATGATGAAAGCAGCCCCACTGCTAGACTACTTGAAGCAGACACTTTGACTGCAGGTAATTAGATTTCACACATTTCATATTTTCAGTTATTTCATTTATACTATAATCAATGTTTTTCACATTTAGGGAACACTGTATTGGACTAGAGGTTTCTATCATGCAAGAGAAACCAGCAAAAAAAGAGAATAAAAGGCATGATTAACAAAATGTTCCAAATCCTGTTTGCATACCGAGATGTACTACACCTCAACAACAGCAAAAAGTAATTGTACCCAGATACACACACATTTCAAGACTGAAAAAAACCCCAAATGTAATTGCTGTGTTTAATGTTTGTATCTTTTGTGTATATTTTAACCATATTTGCAATTTGCAAAGCTATTTGCCTGATGGCATTATTATAAATCTATGAAATCCATCCTTTGAACAGATGGTGCTATAAAACACAATTGTATCTGGGAAGAGGTGTTTGAAGACATGGTATATGTGTAGGCATACATGTGATGACACCTAGAAGACCACAAAAGCTATGTAAAATAGATAAGCACACCAACTGGGAGGCCCAGTTTCCCAGGATGGCTGATAGGTATGTCTTTTTCATAATATCAAATGCCATCTTTGCAATGCTTGTAAAATAATATCCATTGGGTACAGGAATAAAGATCTCCACTGGTACCTCAGCACTATCTTTTTCCTGAAAGCTCTGTATTCCCTATGGAAGATCTGTTTCAGCAAGGAAGAGATAAACAATGTGTCATGTTACTTATTTTCTCTGCGTTTTCAGGGGATTTTTTTTTTTTTTTATGGAACAATCTGTTACTGGTATAAGAATCTAACAAAAGTTTAAACATTTCTTTTCATCATAACAGTAGCAGTAACAATATTTATTTAGTAAGTCTTTGAGGCTATTTCTTTCATGAAAATATGCAGCAGAAGTGATAAAAAGCCAATAATATATTATTTGATTTGATGTATATAAGAAGCTGGCTCCAAGTACTGAAATTCATACAACATGTTGGCATAGCTCAAGGAGAGCAAATTTGCAATGAATGATGATAATTTGCACTGAAAGAAATTAGTGCCTATTTTGATTAGGAATTAGCCTTCTGTTCAAATTTCAGCAGAGTAATGCATTCATTTCTGGTTAGAGCATTAGCTGGGTTGAAAGGGTGAGAGAAAAGCTGGTGGACAAAGGGAAAATTAAAAGTAAAAAGATTAAAGAGCTATTTCTCTAGTTCAGTAATAAGGTAACTTACTGAGTTCGAACAAAGAAAACACCACCAGCGTGTTACACTGAAACGTACGTTTAACGTGGTACCCAATATTTGCCAAAGTAGGAACTCCTGTTGTTCAGGTTTTAGGAGGACATTGTTCACCTTGCATCTTTGCACCTAATCACACCCAAATTGCTCAGTTTTGAAGGCAGGTAGAAATGTTACTGTACCATGCTGTGACAACGTACAGCAGTTGAGGATATGGTATGCACTTCATAATTACATACATACAAATATTGCACAGCTCAGATTTTTGCTTCCTTCGCTTTAGCCCTGGTCTGGAAAAACAGTTCATCAATTACCTTAAAGCAATTCATGTCAAACCTACAAAAGCAGGTTTCAGAGCTACTGAATTCTTCAGCTGCCCTGCTAGAGTTCCTACCAGGGTGCCACACTAGCCAGGGTTACAATTCTTGCAACTTCTAGCCAGGAAAAACACATTTCCAGAAAGAACTGGCTAGAGATCCAGCTTTAGTACTGAAAAATACAGCAGAGAACAAATGAATTCTGAGCAGTCTCTGCTCAGTGAAAATCAAAGCACTGACTGTGATGAAGTGGAACCTGGAAGGGTCTGCCATTCAAGTGTGCAAGCTCTTTGAGGAGTTAATCTATGAGATAAGCTTAAAAAATGCCAGTATTTCTGTTGTGGTGCCAGCTGTCAGGGCTCTGACAGTTTACCTCGGCACTGAATCTTCAGAACAAAGGAACTAGGTCATGAAACAGAAAATTTAAGCATATTCCCCATGAAACTCACCTTAAAAGACAAGTATTCAGGTTACTGAGTCAAGGACTGAAAAGTCAGAAAATGACAAATTTAGGGCTGTATGTTCAACTTTAACTCTCCCTCTTTGTAGACATGCAATGTTGAACTACTAATTATCTGACTGCAGAAATAATTGTATGTAAAGACCATACTTCAGCTGATGGCAAAAAGGAATGCTGTTATTTAATTTTTAATGATTAATCAAAACAGGGGTTTAAAATATCTCGGTGAGTACAGTGCCTGTCCATCAGTGGTTTTAAGTTATTTATGCTTAACCTTACAATTAAAACCACTCTTCTAAAAACTGAAACTAAAACATCTAAAAAAAAAAAAATATTTACAAATGTAAAAGAATTAGGATATTTAAGCACAAGCAAAATCTTTTGCACAATGACAATAGCCCCCTGTTTCACTCCCCCCTACCCCTCACCCCCCCAGAAATATATCTAGCATCTACTCTAATGGCTAATTTTTTCCTCAATTAAAATATTGTAAGTTTAGGATATTGAATGAATCTGGACTTACACATTAAGAAGACCTTAACCTTAATCCAGTGAAAGCAAGTCATGATTAGATATAGAATTAATCAGAGATGGAAAGGAGCATCTCAATACCCAGGCCCATTGAAAAAGAAGCACCTGGCTGACGGCAGCTCGGTACGTATGGAGATGAAACCTTTTCAGCTGAGCTGCAGGTTACACTGCAGCAACATGGGAAGAGCAATGGGTCTGGTATTTCTTGGGCCCACTCAGGCCACAACCCAGACAACTTGGCCAAAAGCCATACTAAACCCTTCTAATTCCCCAAGATCTCCAAATTCAATGAAGTCCTCTAGCAACACATTCATTTCTTTACACAGGAGAAAGCAGAAGTCTATAAAGACTTGTTTAAGAAGGGGAAGGATTGGGACTGCGTGGGACAAAGGAGGTAGTTGTCTCTTTTTGAACTTTAGGAACTGAAAGGCATCACCTCCTTGTGTAAACTTCCCCACAGCCCCAGACTTTGCCACCCCTGAGCTCCTTCCCTTAATCCTCTTTCACTGCCTCAGTTTTCCCCTGTCTCCAATCACAGTTCAGCTCATTGGACTCCTCTAGCTCCATTTGTCAGCAGCACCATCTCTATGTCACCTTTTACTCTCTGTATTGCTTTTTCTTACCCCATCCCCCCCACCCCCCCACCCGTTGGTAAGACACTGGAAGATGCAGCAGCAGAGGAAGGCGAGTGCTCCCTCTGGGCAGAGCTGAGCTGATGGGTCTTTGCTCTGGTTTTGCTCTCGGACACCAAGAACCAATTCAGAAGAGCCAAGG
The DNA here is from genome assembly GCF_017639655.2 of Falco naumanni. Classification (NCBI taxonomy): domain Eukaryota; kingdom Metazoa; phylum Chordata; class Aves; order Falconiformes; family Falconidae; genus Falco; species Falco naumanni. The sequence continues at coordinate 110,033,373 of NC_054055.1, forward strand.
CAAGGTCTGTGGCTGCCAAGAGGGAGACACACCCTGAGGCTGTCTCTTGCCTACCCAGCTACTAATTTTCCAGAAAGCAAACATCAATTGCTTATAGCCATTCATTCACTCTCATTCAGTGTCAGCTAACCTTCAACTTCCTCATGCCAGACACTCTTCAACGTACAGCTCCCAGTCTGATTAAAAAGCTTATAGTTCAGAGAGAGCAAGTTTTCAAATGCTGATGTCCTCCACAAGAACGGTGCTGCCTCTGGTTCCCTTCTGTCTTCCTGCTCCAGATGGAAAGGAAGGACACAGTTTGTATCTTCCCTTGTATCCCAAAGTTAAGGCAATGTGTTTGCCTTGTCCCACCTTCTACCCAGCCACAAAATGCATGTACTGCACAAAACGCTTCTAAGTTTTGCAGTTACTTCCTGCTGTTGGATAAATAATACAATGCTACTATAAATCAAACCTCAGTCTTTAATGAATGGGCCACTTTGTAAGGAGAGACAGTATCTTCTATGAGGCTAACTAATAAAGCTGGGAAAAAACCCACAGAAGCTTTTTGGAATACATCCTTCAAATCATGATTTCTCCAGGTCATGGATTTATGGTTCAAGTCTATTTAAAAACACCGGCAGCGAGTGTATGGTACCATGTACAAGACATGGAGAAATAAGGCAGATTACATCTAATATGTATTTACAAAGCCATTGCTCATAAACTGCTCAGAGAATAAATGCTTCCTAAAGCCATTTTAAACACACTGAAATATGCTCCCTGACAAACACATCCTTTACAACCTCTTCCAAGTCAGAAATGGTTTTCAGTTTAAAAACTGCAGATACTGTTTTTCTAAAGCAGTACAGAAGTGGCATATCCTTCTGCACAAAGTGCTTGCTTAGTGAAGATAATTGAGGATGGAAAATACATTATTTTTCTGTTCTATCCACCATGGCAATTAAAAACAACAATTAATTGTGTCAAGGTGCAAAATGATGATTTTAATTACACTGCCAGAGCAACATAAGAGGTTCACATGCAGTGACTGCATCCTTGATTGGTCCAGGATACTACAGAAGAAAAGATAGAAATGCTTCCCCGGGGCAATGTTCCCCAGCTCATTCATGTTGATTTACTTCACAAATAATCTCACTAAGTTATTTTATTGACCTCCATGGTAGCAGGTTTTTTGAAAGTAAACCCAAGATATTTTTCCCTTTTATGGAAGCTTTATTGTTTCATTCTATTTTAAAATACTAATGAGAGAAGTATGTTCCATATACAGCATCATATTTTTAAGGTCTGTCTTGTAATTTAAAATTGGTTATGAAGGTAACAGAAATAATTCTAAAAGAATGAAAAAGTTCATTGTCAACAACATTCACAGTATCATTCAGGGCTCATGAAGTCCAGATTTCTCACTACTGTTGCTATCACACTGAAGCACATTCGGAAAGCAGAACACCAGAAAGACCCTCTTTTCTTTAATTATGCCTTCACCTCTACCATCATTGAAATAGCACGCCCTAAGGCAAAATAGGGAAAAACAGCCAACTCTTTCCTGAAAAGTTCATAAAGCAAACATGATCCATATATCTAAGTGTCTATTCCCCTTGTACCTTCAGGGAGAGAGGAATGTTATTGAAATGATTAAGTTCATTTTACTGTCTAGTGCCTTTGAATGGCATTGTTAAATTGGAAATAGAATATCGCTGCATATATAGGATGTGAAGCCAGGGTCTCTAATCCAGTGCTAGAGGCACATGGAACCATATCCACATACTGCAGAAGATTAATATATTCAAATTTATATTAGACATTTCAAGTTGAAGAGGGTGGTTTCTCACTAATGCAATATCCTAGCTTAAATGGCTTTGTCAAAACAAGTTTTCCTGTGGTTTCAGACCTTTTTTTGTTGAACTGTTACAAATATAGAGATTGTCTTAATCCCTCTTGTTTGTATTCAAACACCTGTGCTGGTGCATATTCATAAAGATGTTTCATATCACATCATACATCTTCCAGATGTTTTTTATTAAAGGTCTTTGGGAAGATTTTCCTCTTAGCCCCTTCCTTGTTTCTTCAGAACAGTTAATTAAAATAATTCCACGGTGATGCACAACATGGACCCACTAACTAGTGTCAGTCATTGTGCAAAAAAAACGCACCAGTGTGTTGGATAACTGGTTATTGCAATCAGGTTTTTTTTCATGGCGGCCTGTGTTCTTACTGTGAATCAGCAGTACTGCTGAGGCATCAGTTAGTGTGCGGTTTCTAAAACCTTTTAAAATTCATGTTTAAAATGCCAGCTTCAACCACAAAGCACAGCAGTCCCATAATCTACAAAATAAAATTTGGGGCTCAGTTTCCATTTACCTAAACTTCTTCAATAATAAAAATATGTCTGCTGAAGACATCTGTTACAACTCAGTAACATCTAATTTTAATGGCAAATAATAGAGTTCAGCTCCATAAGATTAGAGGTTATGGGCTAGGCCTTTTGGCTGGCTTGGCTTCCCTGTTGAAATGTTCTGCCAGCCAACTTAATATATGCATTAAAAAATCCCAATGACTTGATGATTCCCTCCTCCTCCTAAGCCTCAAAATAAAGCAATTCTGTCGTCTCTTAATGCTTTGCTCCATTGCATTGTTGAGCCTATGGCAGCATCTGTTTGATGGGACTGACAATAATATTATTTCTTTTCACTAAAAATACAGGCTAAATGAAGAGAAATCCAGAGTTAATTATATGGTGGAGACATATGCTCTGCTGGAAAGGAGGTGGAGTTGCAAAAATCACTGTATTTCAGGGCAGCCCTGCTTGCATTCCTGGATTTCAGATATTGGACTTTGTCAACCTGAAGCTTGAGATTCAGGATTTTTGAGATCACGTTCAGTCTTCTAGCACGTGTAAGTCGCAAAACAGTACAAAGCTATTGTAGAGGATGATTTTTGGAAAATAAATATAGCAACATCACCATTCATAACAATCAAACCATCTGTGATTTTTAACCAAAGTTCTGCATTCCTTTTTAATCCAAAACCCTGTGAGAGAGATTTATGATTCTCCTGGGTAACATATATATTAGTGAAGTAACCAGATTTGAAATGCCTGTGGAAATCATGAGCAGAAAAAGGATACTGTCACTTCATCTGGCCTCTAACAGAGCACCCAATCCAGCGAGTCACTAAATAGAACTGCTTGCTAGGGCATGCATGAACAAAGCTGCAGAGAGCCGTTCACCAGAGACTCAAATGTTACTAAATAAGTCTCTGTAAAGCCAGCAGAATCTGGGAAGATTGTGCCGTCAAAATCAATCTGCCCCATTTGAAAGCTGAGTAGCAGAAATATCATAAGCTCGGGAAGAAAAACGATCAGACACCCCACAGACTCACTGCTGATGTTGCAGAGGTCTAAATGGCCTGCTGGACATTTTGAGTGAGAGGAAGGCATGGGCCAGGTCACAGTTTGGCTTTCACTGCACCTCTGTGCACAGCTTTCCCTCAGGGCACGCACCTTTATTCTGTCTTTTTTCCCAGCTCAGCAGCTTGCACTCCTTTTCTCTCCATTCTAGGAAGAATTACTATGATGTGGTTTCTAGACACTATCCATGTACAGACGTGCCTAAGGGGTAGAAGAATTATCAAATCTGCCACTTGTGTGACTCATGCAGAAGAAGAAATTGCAATCCAGGAATGGGAGAGTGCCCTGGAATAACACAGAAGCATAGAATCATTTAGGTTGGAAAAGGTCTTTGAGACCATCGTGTCCAACCGTTAACCCAGGACTGCCAAGTCCACCACAAAATCACGTCGCCAAGCACTGCACCTACATGGTTTTTAAATACCTCCAAGGATGGTGACCCAACCACCTCCCTGGGTAGCCTGGTCTAATGCTTGATAAACCTTTCCCTGAAGAAATTTTTTCTTAATACCCGATCTAAACCTCCCCTGGTGTAACTTGATGCTTTTTCCTCTTGTCCAGTCCCTTGTTACCTGGAGAAGAGACTGACCTCCCCTGTCTACAGCCCCTGTCAGGCAGCTGCAGAGAGCGATAAGGTCCCCCCTGAGCCTGCTCCTCTCCAGGCTGAGCACCCCCAGCTCCCTCAGCCGCTCCTCATCAGCCTTGTGCTCCAGACCCCTCCCCAGCTTCATTGCCCATCTCTAGACACACTCCAGCACCTCTGTGTCCCTCTTGAATCGAGTGGCCTAAAATGAACACAGCATTCATCACAGACCATGTCCCCAGCTACTGTCAGGCTTCCCTCAGATATCACTCACAAGTAGCATTTTAAGATGCTGCAGTCCTGGTTCCTCACTATATCACTTCTAGTACAATCATTTACTTCTCTATAAATTGAGTGAAAACCAGTTGGCATGTATTTTTATTTAATTTCAGTAGTACTTTATGAACAAATCTGTAATATAAAGTTTGGAAGTGAGCAACCAACTTTTGAACCAAAACCATCCTCACTTTTAAAAGGGTTAAAGATTTTGGACAAGGCACTTGCACCTTTCATTCAAGCTTAGGTCCATAAAACAATCATACACTTCTCCAGAGCCTTTTACTCCTTCCTGCCTTCTCCTCTGCGTTAGGACAGGGGGTGGCCACGGACACCTGTGTTCACCATGCTGACACAGCTGACTGCGTGACCACAGGCACGAGGGAGGTGCAACCAAGAAGCAAAGGATTCACAGGAGCAGCATTTTAGAGGCTCTGTGGATGTAGTTTCAGACCTGCAACTGAGCCAGCGGAATGCTCACCTCCATGGAAAGGACACTTACCACCACCTCGCACACACAGAGCCATTCTCCAACATTTACCCAGCCACTAGGTACATGAGCTGTTGCTGAGTGAAAGAAACAAATTCACTTTCCCACCTGCCCCTCTCCCCCCAGGTATGTCCCTCCCTTTCTTTTAGGAACACTTACTGCAAGGTCACCCGAGTGTCACACCATGCTCAAGAGAAACAGCAGGAGTGTGAGCCTGACAGGGGAGAGACGGTTGTGAGGGAAGGGGAAACCCCTTTTCAGAGATGACAAGCAGTTACATCAGCGGAAGCCGTGTCATGGAAACACTTCTCCGGAGAGTGAGGTATGATCCGACAGACTTAGCGGAACGGTCAGGAGGGTAAGCAGTACTTACCGGCTATTCACTTTTCCAAGCGCGTGGCTAGGGAGCAGAAGTGGAGAAAGAGACAAGTGGGAGAAGCTCTGGCAATATCCCTCTCTCTCTAGTCATTAGGAAGAACAGCTGAAAGCAGTGTTTACCAAATGGGCTAAAGTACCTACTCAGCACCCCAGAGTGGGGAGGGTTAAGAGGATACTGAAATCACAGCCACAGCTCATTCTTTCCTCTGTCCAGGGGTTAACCACCCACCTCCCTTTTATTTAGGATGTGTCACAAGGCAACAGGCTAGTTCTTTATGACTGAAAGATTGTTTTTGCTCATTGGGGCTTCTTTGAATGAATAAATATTAAGTAATCCTATTGTTTTCATCTTCTGTCAGTGCTACACCACATACCGTTTCCACTCTTCCGTTGTCTTTAATGAAGCTCTCTGTGTGCTGGACACACCTGCAGAGCTCTTTAGGAACAGAAGATTGGTCATCATCAAGCAAATCTCTCTTCACCTCTCATGACTCTATTTATGATATACTGATTAATTAATCATCAGAGAGATTAAAGGTCATCTTTATAAAATAAATGGCTTATGGTTGCAGCAAATCATGGCTTTGCGATTTATTGGAAAAGGCTGTAAATTGTCAGTCATGTTATTACACAAATAAATCAGATAGTTACTGCAAATTGATTAACTGATTCCAATTTTTTTAGGAACAAATTGTTGCTCCAACCTATTTTTCTCTCTTCTTGGACAAAATGATTGCTTTGTAGTTCAAGTGAATGATTGCCTGTGTGTCCAAGGCCACAGTTAATGCTTTAAGTTGCTCCACACACATTAATGTTTTCTGAGTGTTGTTCATGACAATTTGCTTTCACATGAGCACTGCTCCTCATTTGAAAACACTAAATGGTACAATGGCTGCTTGAGATGTTGAAAATAATATTTCAACAGCATAATCAGCATTATATTTATATATGGAACAAACCTACAATTAATATAGATAGGCTTTTTCAAGTTTCACAATAAAAATAGAGGACTGAGGATAATTTCCTACACTGAAACAATTAAGAGCCTCTCATTATACCTGGCTTGCTGTAAACAGTATTGTGGGGTGAGGAGCAGAAAGAGAATTAATGGAATGTTTTAATAACAGTAAATAAAGTTGGCTAAAATTCAGAACATTCATTGCTGAGATCACGATTAATTTTCTTAGCAAAAATAATTATGTAGAGGTACATGAAATCAGAAATAAAGAGCCGACCAAGCATACTTACTCTTATTCTCAATGCATTTGCACCTTCTGCATGTCTCAAATAAATCCCCCTGGATCACAGCTAGTAGACACATTATTGAACTTACACTGTCAATTGATTGTCCTTTGTTCCATTTCAGTGCCCCGTTGCAGTGACCAGCCTCACTGCACACCTGTGGGATCCCTTCTGGAGATGAATAGGTAAGTTCCTCTCACCAGCTAAACCCCAGGCATGGCATCATGGCTAGATCAGCTCAGGCACTGCTCCAATGGGTGGTATAGATATGTCTGCACCAGCTTTTTCTCTTGCTGTAGAGACCTGTCCTTTGACGCTAACACGTCTTGCATTCTTCTGCATCCTCTTGGCATGCCCTGCGGTGGGCACAACCTGAAGTGCCATGTTTTCAGAACACAAATGCAAAAGCCTGTCATCTCTGGCACATTACAAAGAAGCATCAATTATTTAAATACCTTAAAATAGCTAAAACATCTCAGAACCAGAGAATGCTAGGCATGGCTGGGAGGCTTATGCCTCAAATCACCCCAGAACTGGCAGTGTGCAGGGGGAAGGAAGATGCATTTAGAAAAAATAAAGCATCACACTTGAAGGTCCATTGTGAAAATTATTATGGGTATATGAAAAGTACAGAACAGGCAACTTTTGTGCACTGAATATAGTGCAGGTCAGAGGGGCCTATGGGTGAGACAAAGCAAGCTGTGCGATAGGTGTGAATCTGAGATCTTTCCATGTGCCATCCTCTGAGGCTAGCCAGGTCTCCCTAAAAGATCTTTAAAGGGAAGGACCTGAAAACAAGGAACTTAATGCCAAATTCAAGCAGTTTAGTGGAATAGGAGCAGATGAATAGACTGGTAGGTAATGGCATCCTTACATTTGCAATATATATGGTTTGGGATGTACTTGAGCAGATTAGGCTATTCCAATGGGCACAAAATACACACACACAGACAGAGGAAGCTCACAATAAAGCAGTCCCCAAATCTTGGCTTTCTTGGAGGCAGGTCCGTATAAAGGCAAATCTAGGAAGCCTTGTATGGTCTTCTTGCCTGTTTCATGCAGAAGTTTACTTGAATTGTTTATAATGAAGCATGCTATCCTGCCATCAGAAAAAAGTCTGGGTCCTTCAGAGCACAGGCTGATGTCAGTGTCACTGGAGCACATTTCTGGAGCTTCTGTGAGAATGCAGGGAGATCTGTTGCCATTTCCACAATGAGCAGGAAGAAAGGAACTAAAATTCTTTAAAATAGTGATAGAATAAAAAAAAACCCAAAACCTCAGCAGTTGAAGACAAAGCAGTTCAAGAAGGGAGAGGATCTTGAACAAAGAGAAGGCTGTACAACGGCTGTACAACTGACTGCAAATGTGAAGGAACATATGTCTTATGGATCTTACCATACCATAAAATACCTGTTCTGAATGTTGCAGGAGCTCTCACTGGTTTGCAAATCTTCAGATAGCACATGCATGCTCAGCATGAACAGGATGCCCTTGTGTTGTTGTGAACCAGTCATCATGTTGCACCCCTCTGTGAGGGTTGGAGCACATTTGGTGTGTACTAGGTGAGGAATTTCCAGCTTAGTTTGCCTTGAAATGATTCAGGTTTGCGCACAGCAGACTAATCCTGTGAACCAAACTGACGTCTGGGAAGGTAGGGTGATCTGCAATTTGCTTCTAGATAGTTCTGGCCCTATTATAAAGAAAATGTTAACACAATCCCAGCCACTTCTGTTACACCCACATAATGGCTAGCAGAACTGTTTATGCTATCATGAAGCAGCAGCTCTGGCAATGTGGACAACAAACCTGATTAGCAAGTCTGATTCATCCTGGTCCCTCATTAGAGTCTTACCCCTTCCATATACAGTAGCACAATAGCTCCTAAAACATCCACTTTGCCAACATGAATGCAGCTGAAAAGAAGATATTGTTTGGTCTCCTGCACGTTGGAGTTCCTAGTCTCTTGACACTGGAATGGTCCTAGCAGCTATGGGTTGCCGGTCATAAAACAGACAAGCTTGAGGATAAATGTTTTATGGCAAAGATTTAACTGGCACCTGGCAGGTCCTGAAAGAAGAAGCAGAATGATAACTGAAATGTCACATTTTCCCTTCTGAGCGTGCACAAAGCACAGTTCAGGCAAACCAGACACTCTGGGCCAGACAGCTGAAAGCTCTGGTCAGCTCCTGCCTAGGGGGGGAGGGTACCAGGTGCTCTGCATCACCAACTCCTGCTTGGCCTCAGCCCTTCAGCCCTTCATCTTTTTAGGAACTGTTGTTTTCAAGGAGGTACAACAGGGAAGTTGGTGCTGGTTTTTCTGTAATCATGTTGATCAAATGCCCATTATCAAGACTTGTTTATTATATAACAGCTCGTAACTGTTAAGGGGGCTAAAGATGCTATATGTTTGTTAACATACTTAAAAAGCAAAAGGTGATAGTATTATCCATTGAAAAGAATCCACTAATCCGGTCAGGAGTTCATCTCACAAACACTAATGATACACAAAAGGTCTTAAAACATCGGTAATACCTAGTAATTGCATTTAAAATTTTTTTTAAGGTAATTCTTTCACATGTATTGACTCACAGGCATCCTATATTGCAGGTACTTATCTGTGGCACATCAGTCTTATCCCATCAACTAAAAAAATATTTCATTTGTTGGAGCTAGGCTGATGCTTTTGTGATAGACTCCCTCCCACAGATGCCTGCAATGCCAGGCGGTCAGTGTAAGGTTGCTGAATTCAATGGAGCAAGGCTGATTATCACCAGCTGAAAGCCCAGTCCTTCCTATAAGCAAGACCAGTTATTTTGGGTAATTTTTTTTAACTGTATCCTGAATACCTTTGAAAAGTTTGACAAAAGTTTCATGCTTTTTACAATGGGCCCTAAAACATTAAAAACCTCTCTAAATGTTTTAAAGATTTAACAAAGCCACATAATAAAAAAAAATAATCTCTGCAGGTTCATCCATTCCTATTCTGAAGTTCCTTGTGAGCACACTGCTTCATAGAAACTCTTTTCCCAGTGTAACAGAATATCCTTTTAATGGCAAAAAGCTGTATTGTTATTAACTCTTAGACCAATATTTGCCTTAGTTGCATCACAGTGAAGCCCTTGCTATAGAAATCAGCTGGGAGAAAAAAAAAAACAACCCATAGGAACTGTTACAAACAGAATATGCCACCTAGCTCACTAATTTTGAAAGATCACAGTTATATTTTCTGATAAATATAGAATGAAGCCTATAATGTACTTTCAAACAGCACCAAGCAGAGCCGTTGAACTTTGCTTTTCAAATATGTCTTTTCTTTTCTTTTCCCTGTTTTGCCCTGAGGTCTCTGAACTTTGGTAGGAATATGAAAGTCCTCAGAATCCCCACTATTTTCTTTCTCTTTCTTCTCTTACTAGTCATCTTCTGGGTTACCACTAAAAAAGCCATGCTGTTGTAAGCCATCTGTAGGTGCTCCACTGAAACATCTTTCAAATGACCAGTAACAGAAGTAAAATGCTGGTACTTAAAGACATACTTCATTAACTTACTGCTGTAAATATTTGAGGTATAAGTAAAAGCATAACCATAACACACTAGCTTGCTTATATCGCTCAAGTGACTAAAAATCTAGTATACTTGTAAATCCCACTAACAGATCTCACCAGAAAAGGGTATACCTGGATGCACATATTAGAATTTTAAAAATCAAATGCCATTTTGTACAGCTATGATGCTGTGATTTGATAATCTGAGTGAGAGATTTACATAGTTTGGTTTGAAAACTAAGAGGACAGAAGTAAATCTTGAGGCTATTGAAGTCAACAGACAAATTTTCATTGCTTTCCATAATGATAGGATCTGGCACATTGCGAAATCACTGTAGAGAAACACATAATAAAACAAATTTTCAAAAGCTGCTCTTCAATTGGCTTCAGACCACTGTATAATGACCCAAAATATTGTTATTCCTTTGTCAAGTAAATGCATATCCTATTATTTTAAAATAAGCTCCAACATATTTTTATTATATTGTGCTACTACCCAAAAGAGTTTGTCAGTTTAAAGAAAAATATTTTCCTCCCTTTTGTACAATGTATTTTAATACTGTGTTAAGCTGTTTAAAAAGACATTATAGCTTTCCTTAGGTTCTCTTCGTGGTGGCATTGCCACCACTGAGTTATTATGTAAATTATCGCAATCTGGTTAGCTCCTTCCATCTCTTTTCTTAACAAAAGGGGTCTGCAAGTGCTAATCAAAATGTTGCAATTTACATATTAATGAAGTTTTCATAATGGCATTTGCTTCATATGCAATATGAATGGTATGGAGACTTCACTTTTCTTTTGCGCAACCACTACATTTTGATTTCCCGAAGTAGCTGGGGTACATTCAAAAACAACCTATAAGCGCATCACAGTATCTCTCTCAATATATATATATATATAAATATTTCTATATGTCTTCATTATCAAAGTGATTCAATCCAATGTTTGAAGCTTAAACATAGCATCACTTGTGCCTGTGGACTGTCATTATTTACTCACATTCCCTTGAACACTTTTGTTGCAATCATTCTGCAAAATGCTAAAGGCATATTTTTCTGCTGAGACTGCTGAGCACAAATAAGTAGTTAATCATTTGTGTCGTAAAAAAAAAAAAAAAAAAAAAAAAAAAAGAAAAAGAAAAAAGAGGGAGAGGGGGATGGAGACAGAGGGAGAGAGATAAAGTGTTAAAAATACCATAATCCACTCCTATGAAAAGTTGAAAAGTAACAAATCGCTATACCAGGTCAAATATCATGTTAAAAAAGCCAGATAGGGAAGCACATTGAGTTTCCATTTTCCATTCTATTTTACACTTTATTGTTATTTTAAAATATGGCAACCACACAGATTGTATTCAGCATTAAAAGTTTAAAGCATTCTAATTAAAGATCCAGAATCAATACAGTGGACTGTATCGATTTCTACTTTCAGTTGAATAGTCAAATGTGAACAAAGTTATGTCCCGTAAATGCCTGATGGAAATTGTTATGGAATACCAAACAATGTAGGGTATTCCAAGTGGCGAATTGTCACCCATATTACTCCTGGATCTCCAATTGTTGGGTGTTTTTTTGTGTTTTGGGTTTTTTTGTTTGGGTTTTTGTTTTGTTTTGGGTTTTTTTTTTTTTAATAGCTTCCAGTCACGGGATCTTGTTCAGCTCTTTTCAGTTAGACTGAAGAGTTCTTTAACAAATTTTTGTTCATCACTTAAAAATGGAGATGAGGTTAAATGTCTGTTCGCTAAACTAAACAGATCATGTGGAATCTCTCAAAACAATCCATTTTCTTTAACCATTTTCTTTATTCTTATTTGATTCTTCTCCAGTACTTCAACTATTTTCTTCAGGAGTGGACTCTAAACTTCAGTGTTCCAGAATTGTTTATTCTCATTGATAGAAAATCTATACCCCAGGTTTCTGCTCTAAACAATCCCATTGGCCTTTTTTTGGCCAAAATTTCTATGGGGAGTTCATTTTCAATGGGACAGCCACTGCGAATCAGCTTCCTGAATTCGTAGCTCTGTGAGGCTTTTTTAAGGATGTTCTTGACACTTCATGGTAAAAGATTCTTTGTCATAATAAGACCTAATAGCGGATTATTTACATGCTGGATGAAAAATATTTTTAGCTTGTAAAAGTATGTATAGATGGCAATCTTTAAGATATTTCAATCTTACAGCATGACACTTTAAAAGTTACTCAGAATTAAGACTCTATCAGAACACAAATTTATGTGTGTTTTAATAAAACAGCTTCAATGTAATTGACAGATTTTCACAGGACTTTACTGTAGTCATCCTCAGCTTGAGCATGAGTTAGTGCTTTATCTGAAAACACTGGCCTGGGAGCTTACAAATAATTTCTCTCCAAATTTTTAGGAACAAAAAATGAGAAATTATATTTTTCTACAGCATTTCACTCCTCTCCACTTACTCATTCAACCCACAGTTTGTCTTTTAGGGTCTAATCCAAAGCCAACAGAGCCAACATTACCCAGGCTCTAATGGAAGGATAGATTTGTGTGGAGCATGTTTTTTATCATTGAAATAGAGACCTAGTAATGATTGTATCTGATGCTTCATAAGGATGTTGAAGACATGTAGGAGTTACCGAATGATATTAAGAAAAGGATAATTTACACTGAATTTCAGGAAAACACTTGAGAACAATATTGATTTAGCTACACAGAATATTCTCAGGGGTGTTGATAAGTGTTTCATTGCTTTGAGTATTTAGAACTAGTGCTAAAGAATAAACACCTTTTCTTTTTTTAGTTCAAAGCATTTGAAACTGGTCATGTTCTTTTCTGTTTTCTGTTCTTTTTTTTGAAACTGACATATGATCAATATTTTTAATTGAAATAGCCAGTGTTTGAAAAATGATACATTTCAATAACTGTTGCAACCATATTTTCACTAAGTAGATCAGAACTAATCCAGAAGGGTCACAAAATGGTCAATCAAAATGTAATATTAATAATTTAATTCTATGGTTTTAAAAGTATATCTTTTGAACCAGAAAATCCAGCCCATATGAAATTGTAGAGCACTTGTACTTAGAACAAAGTTAAGCATTGCTTTGGAGATCATGCCTGCTCGTTGCATCTCCTATCCAGTTCTCAATCTTTTATTCCCTGAAGGGAGGGGCAGGGATGATGTGCAATGCCAGCTATCGTGCCAGTGTCTCATATTGTTGTGCAGAGGAAAGATGGGAAGTCTTTTTGTACCTGTGCTCCTTGCCAAGACATCTTATGATCCAATCAGAGATTGACAACCCTTCTAGCCGTGTGAACTTCTTACATCATATGACTGAGGGCCATTTAACACCCCCACACACACTTCAGAGACTAAAGAGGTGATCGCTGAGAGGAGTTAACTGAAGCACAGCAACTGAAGAAGTTGCACTTGAGCAATTCATAAGCTGCATGCAACTCAAGAGTTGCAGGTTGGCCATCCTGATCTAACTCAGTGCCAGCATCTAAAGCAAGACATAAAATAACCAGTATAAATCTGCACATATACTGCATACAATATCTGAACACAGATAAGGAAGCAAACACTGAAAATACCACTTTGAAACTTGCTTTTTCTCCATAAAACCCGTGGCAGATTCATTCCAACCTTATATAATTTCAATGAGGAATTCTGGCAAGGTGTTAATGTATCCACATTTTACGGTCAGCTTATTTATTTTTAAATTAGGTACAGAAAATTACTTTTCTCAAAAGCGAAAGGTCCTGTTTTAATGAAAAGGATACTCTCCCCTGTAAAGAGAGAAGTTCTGGTGGTTTAGTGGCAGGTGAAAAAAAAGCAGTAGCTTTCCCGGCAACCAGAGGGGACATATATGTATGTATATATCTCAAAACGTAGCACTGCTTGGAAATGGAATATGGTGTGTAATAGTGTTATACTGTTGGAAGAGCCAGCTCACCTTCTGTCAATGCTCCTCTTATTCTTCTCCAAGCAATTCTCAGGTACAGTTGAGGAACTAGGTCCTTCCAGAGCCGTTATTCGTAGGCAACTTGCATGCAGCCAACCTTGGTGTTGGGGATAAGGCATTTTACAAACACAGACTTGGATCATGCTCTGGAAATTGGTCTCCATGTCCAGAAACCCTCCCGTTCACACTCAGTTTAGTAGCACAGATATAAGGATACAGTTCTTCCAAGGATGAGAAAGCTGTTGGATACATTGGTTTATTTTCATTAAACTTAGCTTACTCTTTTTTTTCTAAGGTTCACATACCTTTTTAGCAAATCAGGTGCTTTTCTCTATCTGTGATGTAGTCTTGAATCTGTTTTTTCTATTCATTTTTTATGCATTTGGCGGCTTTTTCAAATATATCTCAATTGGGACAAGGACTTGCACAAATGCTACGAAAAAAAGAATCAACTTTCTAAAGTAGATTTCACTGATTCCATGACAGTGATGGAATTATTCTCAAAACTGAAATCTGTAGTTTTGAGACATATCAATAATCTTTTCCAGTGGTTCTTTATTCTAGAAGACATAGCACACATTCCAAATCCTGAAACAGAAATGACAAACTCACCTTCTGCTGTGAATGACATGGAAACATCAAATACAACAGTATATAGGTACCTGGAAAACCAAAACATAATAAGTGTTTTGTGGAGAGTTCTCAATCAAGCATTCCTAAAGAGAATAAATTTACTGATCCATACCATCTCTATTACTTCTCATCCCAGATCAAATGGCCCAACAGAATTCTTTGTACAGATACTTAAAAAGACATTGCAGATAAAATGATTTCGAAACCAGCAAAACTGCCTTGCAGATTTTCTATTTTCGTACAGATCTGCACTACATTCCGCCTCTCAGAAAACTCCAGCAGAGTTCCTTCTATAACTTCAGTTATCTATCACATCTGATCTGCTTAGAACAGATTTAGCAAAGCAGTGGAAGCAGAGCAGCAAAAGGTTTAAAAGCGTTCCCTGGGAAATATACTCTACAGGGCATCGGCATGAAATTACAGGGGAGGAAGGAACTGGGAGAGAAATGTATTTCTAGGAAGGTGTTGCATCTGTGACATGCCTGGCTGAGGCATGGGAGGGAACAACAAAGAGCCACACTGGCCAGTTGTTACCCAAGAAAGGCTCAAATAATTTAAGAGCTCCATTTTTGTGAGTATTGTAAAGATTAAAAGTAGTGTGGTAGGGAAGTGGTAGAAGTGGCAGGGGAGAGACAGAATAGTGGGGCATGGTGGGGAACCTGGATCCGTAGTGCTGAGAAGAGCCTGGCTGGTAAAAGCAAAAACCCTTGTTAGGAGCTAACGAACCTCTCCAAGCTTAGGAATGACAGGATATTGTGGTACATGTAGCCAGTTCTGCAAAGAGCTGCAAGAGAAGATAACATAAACCTAGAGCACCTATGTTGATGATTTTCCTTATAATTTCCTTTATTCCCCACTAAGTGTGAAAACATAACTAATACCAAATCCACCTCCGGAACAGGAATTTGAAAGTTCCCAATAAACATATTGCTTACTTCTATTACCTATCCTTCTTACTTTATAAAGGTAAATAAGTGATTTGAAACTAGGTGCCATGGTATCAAAATGAGTCCTAGGTTCCTCTCTGCTTTTACTTTTAATGAAAGAAAATGCCACGTTTAAATGAAATGAAGTCTGAAGCCCAGCCAGAAACCTTTTCCTCACTGTATTTTCATTTTATTTAAGAGAAAGGTCTTTCTAGGTATAGCATTCCAGGTACGGCCAGGAACAGAAGGAAGAAAACATATAATTGCCTCTACACTTAGAAACAAGTGACAGATGTCATTGTTCTAGAAAAACTAGGGTACTGTATGGACCTGGGGTGAACAGCAATGGTAGTCTATTAATATATGCACCTTGTAAATCAGCAGAACTTGTAATGTTTCCACATTTTTAAAAATTGCTATGTCTAATTTAAGAGCAATGAGGAAATATGAAACAAAATATGATGTTTGGAATTTATGGTAAGGATTTAAAACCACAGTTTACCTGGAACCCTAAATGCACAGATTCACTTTAAAGCATTGGTCAGTTCCCCAGTTTTAGCTAGGAGATACAGCCCTCTGACTTAGTTCTACATTTCAAATATATGAGCAAGCAGAGAAGTATTTTGGGTCCATATGTGTGGAGACCAGTTGCTGTTCAAAGCAATCGCTTTCTTCTCTTTTTCTAACACTTACTTTCCAAGTAAAGCTAAAAAGTGTATACAAGTCACCTCACACCAGCTATTAACACAAATTTCTTGCTTTTTTATGGTTATTTGTGTTGGAAACAATTGCCAAGGTGTCCAGACTGCTGGATCACAGGGAAGTTGAGATTTAACCTTGGCAGAAGGCTCTGTGATTGACATTTCCATTGCCAGAGTTGGTCCAAGTCATTTCAAGAGCCAACTAGATTTCATTTTGCCTTATCTGTGGGTTATCATTCTTACAAGAATCATCTCATTCTGGCAGGATCTTGATTTAAAGCTTTAAAAGTCAGCTGGGCTCAAACTGATTTTGCAAGGTCACAGACACTGCAGGTTCACTCCGTAACACGGAATTAGAAGATTGAGTGCCAGTCCTTTCAAGGTCTTAGCAACACTTAGATGTGTCTCACAGTCTCATTCTCAATTAAGGCAATTTTTAAGGCTGTCAGCAGCTCACAATTTTAGCTCATTGTTCTCACCTCAATATTTTTAACAGGTTCACAATCCTGACAAAAGTTTGCTTCCCTTCCGTTTGCAAGCTACTTGGAGAACCTTCCTTTGTGTCGTATTTAGATAAGTGCATATTCCAAATTCTCACCCAATCAAATAGAATTTCCCTTTCCAGAAAGTGTCTGCTGCCATAATCCACTATCTCACCCATGGGGGTGCATAAGATGGAATGCCCGTTTGCACTACGCTTGCATACAAATGATCAGCCATGTAAAATTGTTACCCTGTTTGATTTAATTGCCAATTGTTTTATTAATTAACAACAATTAGTTATTGTCAAATATATTGCTGCTTTTTACACTATACCATTCCCCAGGGAAACAAAATAAGCACTGAACTGCTGGTAATTGCAGGACATAGTTTTAATGGGTTTACTATGAAAACACTATGAGTTAATATGCAGATTTTACCATTCAATATACCCTTTTGGCTAGTCACATTTTTATTAATTTCATTGCAAGAGGGTAGCACATACAAAATCCTAGGCAAGTAGTCATCATACATGTGTGAACTGACTCTGAGATGCAATTCAGAATCGATGCAGACTGCACGCATATGAGCAATAAATATGATTATGGGATCCTGGAGCGCACTTCTTCCAGGTTAGTCTGTCTGAGTCAGATCAATTGTATGGAGCAGTATGTCTAATCAGTCCTGGACATGTGAAATACTCTTAATATGTCATATGTTACATGAGCATTCTCTTCTGTGTTAGAAATCTGAGACGGAAATCAGAGAGCCTTTTACTTAATAGAAATTTTTTTGTTTCATTTTTCATTTTGAGTATCAGACAGCAAATTTTAGTTAGATGCCTCATGCCAACATGCAGCTTTGCATACATGAGGTATGTTATGGGAAGGAATGCCATTTACAGAGGGGAAAAAACCCAGCCCTATCAAATGCTAACTTTTGAGGTAGCAGCTACCGGTTTGGGTTTTTTTAATGTATCAGTTTATCTTTGTCATTGTTAACTTTTACTGCTAGGTGTCTCCTTTACTTGTCCCACTAATTGCTATGTGCAAGATGCTTCTCAGGACCAAAAGAAAAGAAACTGCAAGGAAATGTTTTATGAACATTGTTGGAGAATGTTGAAGGAACAAGACAAAGCTATATAATCCAAATTACCAAAAAGATGCTTTTTAACCAAAGGACCCAACGAGCTACATAAAGTTTTATTTTAATAATGATTGTAAAACAGCACAATAATTACAACTACTTACTATTTGCATTGCAGTAATATCAAGAACAGAAAGTTACAAATCCTTCCTCACAGAGCTTTGTGCCAATCCAGCCATACACTTTAAATCCACAACTTCAGGTAATCTTAATGAATTCAAAATGCAACTCACATGCTTCAGGTTAAATAATGTGTTTAGCAACTTTCCTGGCTCAGGAGTTAAAAACCTACACATCTCTTTTTGAAGTTTAGCAATGGTCATCTATGAGATGCTTCATCTAATAAGAATTAAAAAAGGAAGTTTCATTTATATTTTTCCTTCAGTCTTTTCCAGTAAGACTAATTTCCATTTAGTTAGAAAATTGTTTCCTCCTAAAAAACGCCCCACAAACATACATGTCAGGGACTTCTACTGAATCATAAATATAACTATCCAGAAAATAGCCACCCAGGAATAGTCCTGTTATTTATTATACACCATAAAGAACATCTTCTTCCCATCACTTTGAATTATCTTTGACGTTGTGCTCTGTACCTTCAGCAGGGCATACTCTTTGTTTGAAAAGGTCACTGAAACCGAACATGGTGAATGAGCTGAAGTCTGGCCAGTAGCTTGTGTGGCAAACAATAGCATTTCAATCCGTTTCCCCATGGAGATGCCTCTATAGCTTGCTTGTCTTTTCCAGCTCCACTACATGCAGTCAGGGATTCAAGGACTGTTAAACAATAACGCCCCTTTTTTGTCACTTGTGTCTTAAATTTCCTATAGCTATTATTATTTGTCACGCATTTCCTTTTACACATGCAAGCGTGTACTTTAGTCTACTTATGGCAGCTTCAGAAACTGAGGGGAAGAGGGGATATCAAGGCCATATTCACCATTATGAAGATTGCTGAAGACAAAAATGTTACAAACTTCTTGAATGCTAATAAAAAAAATAGTAATTTTTGGTGTCCTAAGTAAGTCAGATGACATTTTTATGTGTTTCAACCAGTAACAGTTTCTGATCCTATTGCAAACCATTCCCTAAAATTTGCTCTGTTTACAGATCTGCTACCAGTAGTAAACTATGCTAGAATGACAAGTATTATGAATTAGTCACATGGAAGAAGAGGTAGCCCATACTAACAAAACCTGAAGATGCTACTAGGTGGGGTTCAAGCTAGAGACACTACATGGACTACAACTGATTATTATAAGCATTTTCACATATCTCAGACATATTCTCCACTTGCTTTTTCACCAGGTTCAAAAATCCTTTTAGTTTAGTGTGTGTCAGCCAATAATTCATACTCATGACTAAAACACAACTACTTAAGGATTTTAGTAAGAGACTCGACTGATACTCGATGTAATTTGACAGGGTGAGATACAGTGTCTAACTGGGTCATGAAGCCTCTGTAGGGCAGCTATTTATCATCATTAAAGGATTTTTGTATCCTCAGTGAGCCACATGCTGTAGCAAGTAGGAGCGTGTGTGCAAGCACCTGGAGAAAGCTCAGGACATGGAACTAGCAAAGCAAGCAGAACGACAAGCTCCACGGGTAAGCTACTGCTCATTGTAGTTGCCAGTGGCAAAGCCAGGCTCCAACACGAATGAATCACTCCTGCAAGTGAAATCACTGGCTGACTCATCATCCTGTGTTTCCAGAATTACCTCAATATTTTGTTTGTGTTTTCCTGAAACATGTTTCTTCCTCAGGCGCAATTGTTGCATGCAAAAGAGCCACAATTCAAATGAAAGGGAACACAATATCTGTTGCACTGAATAAAAGGTAATATATTTATATGAATAACAAATAACATGGTAATAGTCTGTAAGTCTCATTTTCTAGTCACTGTAGTCAATATTTAGAGATGAATCTGACTTCTAACCGAAACAGTAATCCTGCACCAGTCACCGATCTCCGACATTACTATGATGGGGGTATCGGTTCTCGACCAAGAAGACTCTGCACCTGTTGAACGCCCATACACTCAATACTTTACAACCCTGTGAGAAGGCAAAAGTCTTCTAAAACCTCAGCACTGCTCTGCTGTTTGATGCACAGAGAAATCTCCTTCCCCAAGTCCACTGTAAACCACACCATCACACTTTTAGGAAATTTACAGAAGGGGAGGAAAGAAAAGAACTGGAAAAAGGAAATACATCATAAAGCTGATTACAAGCAAAATTTGTCTCAAAATCTGAATTACTTTGACATACTTGTTTGGACACTTCCACTTGGCTGGTCTTAATCTAGAACTGCAGTCCTTCAGTAGCAACCTTTTGCCTGATATTTTCTGGAAACTCCTTGAGTAATTTGAAAGCCATGAAATCATCGCACAAAAAAGTTGCACTACCTTGGATGAAAAATAATTGACCTGAAAGCTTCAGCCCCGCTCTCAAAAGTGATGTGTAAGATGTCAAAACCACAAGCGATGTGTTGCATCAGCATCTAATGCGAGAGGCCAAGCTGTGGCCATGCAGAGCCCCACAGGAGGGGCAGCTCCCCCTGTCCCTGCTGCAGCCAGAGCAGAGGAAGGGGCAAGCCCAAACCATACACTGAGAAGCATCACCTCATGAAACTGTAGGAACAGGCTCAGTCTTCAGAGGAAGAGGATATGAGTATCTTTGCCACCATCACCAAGATAACTCCTTCATGAAATTAATCACTGTCAAGGGTGAAAATGGTATACATTAAAAAATAAAATTCTGTCAGTTCTTTTTGTATTGAATGCAGACAATACCACATAATAAAAACTGGGGGGAAATGACAATTGAATTAAGAAATACCCAACTCTCATAAATTTATGTTACTTGTCTCTAAAGAAATTAAGTACCACGGCATGCTCCATCAATGACCCTACACATTTTCGCAAATATTTTTCTATAATTGATGACACAGACCTATCTCAGACTAACGACATTATGTTTGCGAGTTTGTAGTGCTCTCATCAAGGAACCTGGAAAGTGATTTCCCAAAGATTTCATCTGTTTCTATCTTCAGTTTCTTGAACTCACATAGCTATTAATTATTTGCATTCTAATATTTCTTTTTTCTCAAGATACTAGACATTTTCCTTTATGATCAGGTCTACGTCATGAAGAACATGGCACTGAATCATTTAAGAACATAAACTTGTTTTCAACTTCAAGTAATTGTGTGGTCTTTTTGAAAATGCTGGACACATTTATAATTTTAAGTGTGAGGTGTGTTTTACAAGCCGAGGTTCAGTTTGTTTCTCTTGGACTATACAAGTAAGCCAGTGGTAGAAGCAGGGAAGGAAGGAAGGACAGAAGGAAAGGAGAACAGAAGGAAGCCTGCTTGCAGCCTAGGCATACAGGTTGGGTTCTGTATGACATGATCGTGCATGTGGTCTCTCACCGAGTGAGTGTAACCAGGTCCTTGCCGCCTCAGATAGCCCACCCAAACTATTTCAAAAGTTCCTGGTTCCTACAGAAACCCTAGACGTCCTCCTGCCATCCCATTTATTCCGTGTAGTACATAGTGTATAACTGCTATTCCCGTTAGGTGGAAACCTGCACCATGGCTGGCTTCACTGGGGCTGTGAAAGCTATCTGCCGGTGTGGAAAGGTTTGTAAAACTGGGGAATTAATTTCCTTCCTGATCTCTTGCTTTGCTGAGCTATTTTGCTATCTCCCCCTGTCTATAATCAGATTTTGGCAATTCAACAAGAATGGGAACAGCGAGGCAGGGAAATGTCAATCAAAAAGACACTTAATTTCACCACTGCTACCAATTCGCTGTGCACCAACCCTAGCTCATCTCTGCCTCTGCCTCCTTGTCTGTAAAATGGAGCAAAGCTTATTCCCCTGCATCTGTTACCAGCTAGTGCAGAGCTCTGAACATGTTAAATGTAACATTAAGTGTTGATAATTGGTTTAATTAGGAAATATAATCCTTGCCCTGAGCAGCTTGCCATCCCTCATCTCTTCGCAAAATCTGTTATTTTATTAAACTTTTTTCGGTTCCCCAATCTACCTTTTAAGTAGATCACGTTCCCATTTTGTTCTTCGTTTAGTGTAAATACAGCAGCAGAATCCTTTGTTAGATGAAGTACCCTTTACAATTCGACATTCAGTACTGCTAATTATGTTCTTGACTTGCTTATGCTTATTTTTTTGAGATTTCCCAATCCACCCTCACTACTTTTTGTATATATTTTTAAAGAAGCCTTCTGTTTATAATTATTTTTACATTGCCACTTAAACAAACTTGCATCTGTTGCCTTTTTTCCCTCTAGACTGAACCAGGATGGATTTTAATTGCATCACCAACTGTTTCTAAAACACTTCCTAGAGTCTCCATGAGATTCCCTCTGCATAATAAAATCTAGACCGATAAAATAATAACCAAAACCTGTTAGGGCATTTCATATTTTCTCAAAGTCAGCTTTCCTGTGGTCCAGAATGTTTACTTTGCTTCCACAAGCCCCCAAGAATATTTTGAACTAATGATATTGTAATGTCCTGGGTGTTTCTTTGCTTCAGTACTATTAATCATACTTGGTATATTTTCTAGGACTTGGTCCAAAATACCCTCTAACCATCTGAATGCTTCAATAAGCTGTGGAAGAAAGCAATCCTGAAATACCTCTCAAAATGTGTTCCTCCTCTTCATTTTTATATTGAGTGCCATCCAAATCAACATCTGAGTAATTAAAACTCTGCCAGGATCAAATATCCTGCCTTGTTATAGGATTCTCCAATGTATAAAAACATTTGCTGATTCTGTGTTATTTTATTTTAACTACCCTAGAGATGTAAACTCTCTCTGTAGCATCCTAGAATCAACTTACCATTTTATGGCTCTAATTTCTATACAGATTTCTGTGTCAGCCATAATATTTCTTTTCACAAATCAACGTTCTGCCTAACCAGTTCACTTACCTTCTGCTTTAATTTACTTAACCCTTTGGAAGATCCTCTATTCTTCATATTATAAGGTATTTCTTTGTAAAATTATTTAAAAACGTGTCCTACTTGTCAAATTATAAATATATAAAAAGTATACAAAATCCAAAAGCATAATATAAGTGCACAGAAAAATATTGGCAAGATGCACATGCACAACAGAAAAGAATTTGAATAAGTGCTTCAGAATTTAATGTGATAGTCATGCTAAAGCCTGCCTAACTTCCTCAGTCAAGTTACAGGGTTTGTAGTCACAGGCTCATGATTCTCCCTTGCTGTCAGTAAAAATGCTGTTGCTAGAGATGGATATCTGTTTACCCTTTCAAGTGGAAAACGAGTCTTGATAGATCAGGCAGACAGAGAAACAGAGATCAGAAAACAGTTTGATTACATTTGAGATCCCAGAGTGATTGTAAAATGGGGGTGCAGCTCTCAGGGTGCAATGCACCAGTGAGGGATACCAGAGATGAGAAAAATATCCCAGTCACTGAAGTAAGGCATTAACTGAGAGCTGTCTCAGGCCGTGGAAGAGTGCAAAGACAGCTGGAATTGCAGGGAAGTTACCTGGATAGGTAGGATGAAAAGCCTGCACAAATTCAAGGGTCTTTGTGCAGGATTCAACACAGAATAAGGTACATTTTAGATGTTAATAAAAATGTTTGGAATTATGTATCCTGTGATCCCTGAGCATATCCATGATTTTTCCCCAAACTAAAGCTTTTTCTTTTTTTTTTTCACTTCACCTACCATCAGCCAAACATAAAATTTTATACTGCTTTTCATTTTTACATGTACAATCCTCCACATGAATTTTTAAAATATTTCCAGTTGCATGTTTCCCATGTGATACTCATTTCAGGAATCACAACAAACTGCACCAGGTTCATCCTACTAATTCCTCTCAACTCACTAATCAAGCTTCTCATTACCTTCACTAGCATTTGGCCTGTGCTGAATAATCATTTTCCAATTAGCCTTACGCTTCTAACCTAAATGGTTATCTAAACGCAAGTCAGTTATTGCATCCATCTCAATTCATGACATAATCCCCTGATTTCCTTCCTTTGCTGCGTGCATCTCCTGCCTCCAAGTCACCTGCAAATGGCTACAAAAACTTTAGGCACTTGAACAGTGAAGTTTTTTATATCGTTTTTCTAGCTGGTGTCTTCTAAGAATCAAGCAATAGCGACAGATTCGGAAATAAAGCTTCAAGTGAGTTCTGAATTTCAGGGAACTATCAGATCATTCACATTAGGATCCAGATGTCCCAAACTGGTGGTATCGCCTTAGCTTTGAGAGCTTTAAAATTCCCACATGTTCTATGGGAAAAGAACAGCTTAGAAATACACTGGGAGAATTTCAGCCTTGAGAACACCCGACCCGGGAAATCCCAGGCAGGGTTACCACTGCACTCCTCTGTAATGACTTATGTTGGAGTACGGAAAACCTAGGGGAAGATTTAACGTTGTGGCCCTTGAGGAGCCAGCTCTTGCCCAAAGCACATTCTCCTGATCCCAGTGTCCAGTTACACAGGGCACAACTAAGACTTATAGCTGCCCTCAACTACGAAGATGCCAGCTCAGCACTGTTACAAACACAGCAGACACAGAAGTGTGTCCACTTGCTTCTTTGAACCCAAACTTCTTCACAATGATCCACCAAAACCAATTTGGTGTCTTTACATTGACCTCAGCTGTTCTCTCAGTGGCACAGAGGTGAACAGCAGTGCCCGGAGAAGAGCACCAGAGGGTAGATGGATGGGCAGCCTTTTCTTTTCTGTTCCACAGCCTGATCATCCATGTTCTACCACTGCTCCTCCATCACACATTTTCACTTTATTTTGTTTTTACCAACCAGAATTTTAATAGTAATCTCCAATATACTCAAAACCCCCTGATAAATATTTTATATTTTAAATACAAACATCTTCCATGGAGTTTAAATCACTTCTCCCTTCTTCCACAAAAAAAAAAAAAAAAAGAAGGGGAAAAAAAAAGCAGACTGGGAAAAACAAACAAACCAACCAACCAACAAAAACGAACACACACACACACACACACACCCCCAAAATGACAAAAAATAATGAAAGACTGAACTTTGCCTTTAATCTATCCTAGTGAAACCAAATAACTTCCCAGGTGCTGAGAAAAATGCTAGGTGGTAATGGAGAGTCATCAGGACTCCTTTGTTTTAGCATTGGCCTTTGTTCACATGATGATCATCGTGAAGACGTGACCATGGAGCACTCAGTCTGCAGATGCCCTGAAAACTGCATTAGTTGTCCACATTGTTCTTTTACCTACACTGGCAAATTATCCACATTAAGTAGATGAATGCTTATAATACCAAAATGTTATTGTCCTTGAAACACTCAGTTTCTTAGTGATTTCAATTCATTGTATACACTGGGGTTAAGGATGCAGAGAAGGAGGTGTTCCTCTGGTTTTATGTTCATTAAAACAATCGCGTATTCATTTTGATATTAATATTCAGGCTACCTGACATTTTGGAACAATTATATATTACTGTTTTTAAATACAAGCATTTTTTCTGAAAAAGGATTTAAAAAAAAAAGGAGTTTTTCTTGTAGTTTTCTGAAGGCTTTCTGAACTTTATTTGAAACAATCATTATTTCTCCTTTTTTTTTTTTCTCCCACAAATTTTTGTTTCCCTCCGTGAAAAAAAGTAAAATATGGAGATCAAAAGAACAGGGATGAAAAACAAAAGAAAAAGAAGAATCACCTCTGATTAAAGATGCATTTTTTTTAATTATTTTTCCTAAATAAATTCCTTTCCGCTTCCTGGAATATTTAAAATTGATAACAGCTTTTACATTGGCTTTTTTATAACTGAACAGGAAAAAAATATCCTTTTTTTAGCATTTTGACTGGGTTTTTTTCCTGCAAAATATAGATACTGGCAGAAATATTTCACACATTATGCCCCCTATGATTGTTATAGCTGTATTGTTGCAAAGGATGGAAGGTGCTTCTCTACCTTTGATGAAAGAAAAGGAAGGAGTGAAAGAGGAAGAAAGACATCTGGATTACCTTTACATTATGCATTACTATCGTTTGAAAGCCTTGTTATTTCAGTTAAGCTTATTTTAGTTAATTCTCAATTTTCCCAGAACAGGACAACACAGTCCAGAGAGGTGGCACAGAGACAGGAGGTCCCTATTCATTTTCAGCACTCTTAGTGATAAGGCTTAGCAAAAGTCTTTCTGAGATGAGTAATGGCAGATTTGACTCTGGGAGGTAATTATAGATTTTGACAAGAAGTTTGAGACTTTGGGGATGAAAGTGACTGTGAAGGTTTCACTGAGGAAACCAACCCCTGACAGGCACAACATGCTCATTACAGAAATTCTGAAAAAGCACAGAGATCTATAAAACAAGCTAGATACAGAAGAACATATTTTTATTAACCCCACTGCTGCTGATGGCAGATGCATCCTCCTTGTTGTTTGGGGACTAAAGTGATTTGTAATCTCAGCTACTGCTGCCTTTTTAAGATTCAGAAGTTCATTTGCTTGTGAACTGCCTCCCCTCCTCCCTCTTTCACCCTTTTTCTTTTGAGAGTTAGGCGTGGGGAGTGTGTGTGTGGGGGAATATCAGAAAAAACAGCGCCATGAAAAATAAATTATGACTGATCAGAAAGTTCTTCCCATAATGCAACTACTAGTTATATTTGCTGCAATCATTTTTTATTGTTTGGGTTTCAACGGTGGTAAGAATAAAGAAAATATCAAAGTGGCATATGCACTTCATATTCTCAGAATACTTATTTTCAGTATTCTGAAATGTAATGTCTGAGAACTGGAGCAACTTTCTAATTGAAAGGGCTTCCTCCAAGGAAAAGGTCCTTAAAACAGCAGGGCTTCGGGTAGGAGCTCCTAGTGTCTGCAAGTGCTTTAGGCTCTTCAAAGCAGCATCTTTCAGCTGCATCAGACTACTGTCGGGATTGACCATCATGTTACTACAACTCAAAAATACACTGACCAGGCTTTTACTGCAGACTCTCTGACCTGCCAGAGCTTTTGGCGATGGAGGGGGAATAGTTTTCATCACACAGGGGAGAGCAGAGCCCTAATGTCAATTCAGAACAGAACTTTTCCCCAAATAAATATTTTCTTTCTTCCAGTGAATAAGAGCATTGAAATAGAATCTCCAGGAAGAAGGAAATAGAAGCTCTAGGAATGGGCCATGAAAAGACTTATTGTCAAATCTAAATGTATTTATGATCCATACACTCCTTTATACATCTTGCCACTACCAGATGCAGACCTCGTTTCAGCAGTACCTTCTGCCTCCATTGTGCCTTTTTGTCAACATAAAGCAGCTGTAAACCTGCCTGCTCTGGCCAATTAAGTTGTTTTGTATTTTTGGAGTGGCACAAAGGAAACACACCTCTCCTTCTCAGTTTTAATAAAATCAGGATATATGGGGCACATAGGAATTGCAAAACTTGGAGTGGAACAAGAGTCACAGGCCAGACAGATTCTTGAGCTGCAATAAAACAGTGGCAATCCAAGGGAGAGATGGCAAATTATGCTAGCTGGGAGTCTGCCTCTGAGATTCCACGAACACTGTTCTGTCAGAAAATAAAATGACATTATTAGGCTGCCTTTCACCAACATTCCCAAAAACATATATCTTCTCAAACCATTTGTGGGAACCTATGAAAAAGGGGCATATGCCCAAGTTCATTTTTATGAGATCATTTGTATTACTTCATATGAATTGTGAACAGATGCCTCAGTGCAGTAAGGGCTTATCAAGACAGCCTGGGAACTGTCACGTACCAAGAGGATATGCCCCAGAGCAGGGGGTCAGCTTGGGACCACTTCATTTCCCTTCAAAGCCTTGTTCTAAGGTTTTGAGTAAAAATCAAATGAGAAATTTGCCCTGGACTTTAGGCCAAGGATATATCTAACCTGAAAGGCATAATGAAAACCTTAATAAGCAGGAGAGGTGTGTAGCAGAGCTGCTCCCAGTGAGGCAACAGGGATTTTGCTTCTCTGGGCACAATTAAGTCATTGATACTACCCAAACTCACTTACTCCACTTCATTAAAAAAGTCTGTGATGTAGATTCCCTCACTGGATTTAGGCACCTAACAGAAGCCAGGATTCATTTAACCTAAATTCAGATATCTGCAATATAGAAATTTCCCCTTGAGCTAACCACCATAGCATTGCGCTGCTTTAGGATATAATTTATGATTGTCTAGAAGCGCCTATTTCACTGGTGTCCTCTACATTTCAGTTATATAAAACCTGGTTTGAGCCTCCTGGTCTACCACTGTGATCAGCAATGAGAGTGTGCAGGATGATCTGGGGAACAGTCCAGAGCATTGTGATCTGAATTGTTCTTGTGTGGTTCCAGTCTCCCTCAGTGCCAACTGAAAAGGGAGCCAAACTGGTGGCTATCATCAAATAAATAGTTTAAGAGTGAGGCTCACCTCTTGCGCCTCATGTAAGATCCTCATTTATATGTCTGGAATTAGGTGGAAAGCATCTGGGCCTATAAATTTCTGTCCAATAGGGATTTGTGGACTTTACTTTCACTCACATATGTTAATTTAATCATTTTATTCTTTATAGAAAACACAAGAGGAATAAGAGCCGATGGAGTACCGTAGCACCTACATTTTTTTGTGACTTACCTATAACATTTAGTTTCACCTTCATTCCATAGTGAAAGAAGCAGCTGCTGGAAGTTCATCATCTCAGGAGCGGGCAGGTGAACATCAGGAGGAGGCAGATCACAGTGTACAGAGTAGAGAAAATGATGTAAAACATGAAGCCTTGACGGTGAACTTAGTTAAAAACCTGCAAGGGAAAAATGTTTGACATTTTAGAGGAAGTTATTTCATTCCATATCTGCAGTAGCTTTTCACAGTTGACCAATATATGCTTTGAAAGCAACTTCAAAGTTAGATGCATGAGAATTGGCAGAAACCGACCTTTACATCTGTACATAAAATGTTCACATAAGAATTGCTTGTGATTTCATGCAGCCAGGACACAAAGTACCGTGGGATTCATGAGGCCAGTTGTAGCTAAGCAAGGATCAGATAAAGCGTGTCCCGTTTATTTCAGCAGGATTAGAGTACAGAGCTCCATTTTCAAATAATCTCTGTGGATATAAAATAAAAACTCAAAAAGACATCTGTCAAACAAAATTTTAGTAACATATGAATAAGTTGTGGCCTATTGTTTGAATATTCCAATAGTAGAAAAGGAGGTTAAATTCAAATAAATTATTCATCAAGACTAGTTGCTCCTTTCTAGTATTGCTATGTATAATTTATAACAAAAACAAAGGTGTGCCACAGAATAAAATGAGATTTTTAAAATACTTCTGTGAATCTAGATGATGCAATTCCCTATCTCATTCCAAAATAATTATTGAACACGTGGAAAAAATACTAACACATAAGAAATATATTCAATTGGCAGGCGACAAATACATTATTTATTGCATCAAGTTATTGATGAGCTTTCATACCACCTCGTCATTCTGTTTTGCTCTGTCACTCATGAGCTATAAGATCATCAGTAACTCATAATAAATAATGTATCCATAGCCAGTCCTTTGGGTAGCTACCCTTATTTATCTAGATATATGCACACAGATATATACTTTCTCACAAAAAAAAAAAAAAAAAAAAAAAAAAAAAAAAGGTCAGCATATTATACAATGCTGATTTGCACAGGTATCAAACCTAGAAACAGAACATGCAAACAAGGGGCTGAGGACATTACAGGGTTTTTGACAATGTATTATTTTCATGCCAAGAACGCATTGTTAGAATAATATGCAAATATGGAAGGTTATAATGGATCTGTTCAAACCATATTTATGATAATTCAAAATCATAATAAAAATGTAATTTAACTGATTTAATACAGGCAAAGGGGAAAAAAATAATACAGAGGTGTATTAATTGGTGTGACTACTGAGCCAATGAGCTGTACACTTTTAAGTTTATGGATAATATTTGGAAAAGGTTAAAATGGAAAGTAAATTCAAGATGTAAGTTAGTCCTATAAAACTGACGATTACACACATTATTGGACTGAATGGATGTTATTAGAAAGAATGAATGGATTCCGATACAGTAATATCATTTATTATAATTAAACATCTAATATATTTTCACCCTATAATACAAATATTCCTGAATGTTTGCACTGAGATGCTGATGCAGTGATCACTGATGAAAATGCCCTTTGTTTTGACCTGCGTATTTCAAAGTTACACACAATGCAGTTATTAACTCTTTTTTTCAACTAATGAAGTAAGAATTGGGTTGGTTCCTGTCAATTATACAGTAGTATTCAAAATGGTTAACCTGTTAGCCTGAGTTACAATTTGCATTTTCAAAAAGCAGCTGGAAGTGACCTTTTCTACATAGTTTTTCTTTGGGGGGAAAAAGGTGTCTGAGGCAAGGCGCTAGAGTCTCCACCTCTATATGCTATGTGCTGGATTACATATTTTTCTATTATTCTATCCACCTTGTTTTATAATTTACTACGCACATTCAGCATTTCTATATGACTGAGAAGAAAATATGGGTATATTAGCTGCATAAAATAGATGAATTAAGGTAACATATAAGCAGGATGAACGTGAAACATCTGTGCATTTTTTATTTTAAAGAAGCTAATATGATTGCACAAAAATGCAAACCAAATATTTCCATAGGGAGATGGAATATTAACTCTATGGTATAAGATCTTGACAACAATTTATGTAGAATACTATAGGGATACTTTGTGTAGTTCCAATCATGTACAGTCAAGGAAGGCAGCTTCAAACTGGAATAGAAAGAAAGAAGGGTATCTAGGTTAATATGAGGAATCAAAGGGCTTCCTTTGTTCAGTTTAGAGAAAGAAATTACTGTTCATGTCAGCAGATATATGTATTTTGCAAGAGAGTATGTGTGTGTTATGGGAAGAGAGGGGTAAACATTCAAAAGAAAAGCTATTTACGCTAAAAGACAATATAGTCTTTGGTATGGGAACAAAGAGGAGGACAACATGGCCAGGAATAAGCTTGCACAGAAAATGAGGAGATTTCCAGAGGAGTGAAATTTTTAAGCAGATTTCTAGTGGTAGGTATAGGTAGAACAAGGAGACTAATGAAAAGGGAATTCAGTAAATCTATGAATGTCATTAGATAACACAAGGCAGGCTGTGGCTGCCCTTGATGACCTGAGGAAGGTTCCCTAAGATTTTAGAGACATAAATCCATATGATTTCTCCTGAATAAAAGCTAGCACAATTATGTACAGAACCCACAAGGTCTCAGCTCTAAGTGAGCAGAGGAAAAAAGAAATAATTTTTAAAATGGCCTAATAAACTCAAACCAACAAAACAAAAAAAATCAACCCTTCCAAACCTCCCAGCTCTCCCCTGCTTTCTCTGTGCCCAGGACTGGAGCCACACGGCTAGTGTCTTATCTTAGCAAGGCACAAAGAGCTACGCTACCAATTCATTCCTTTGGCGTAGCACCTTTCGCCACAACTGAGAGGTGAGAGGCTGCTCACCAAGAAGGAACAAATGCATGTGGCTTTTACATATTTAAAGAGGTGCTTATGGAAACGACAGTGACTCATATCAACTGAAATCGATAGGTATAGTAGCTGTATACAGAGAAATAAAGAGCTGGCATGCCAAAAATCCTCAGTGCTTCCCACTGACTTCAAAGACCTGTGCTAGGAGAAGGTCCAAATTAATTTCCTACACGTTATTAAAGTTTTCCATCATCCAAGGCAGAGATATGCCGAGGCCCCGGGGCTGCAGTGAGCTCTATGGCAGTGTGCGCACAGTCACTCTGAAGATGGGGAGGATTCGAGCACCTCGAGCCAGTCGTACACGATGGAAGCCTTTCCGTGATGCCATGCAAGGCTCAGAGGCTGTCATCTGCTGGAAACCAGAACCCAAACTCTGCCTTCACGGAGTGTAGCAACACAGTCCCTGCATATGGGCCCATTTCACACAGTGCACATAAAGCAACCAATTACAGCAGCAAGCCAGCTAAGTGTCTGGACTTTTTGTTCCGAAGAATAAAACAAACTAGTTCAATCCCCCCCCCCCCAGAATCTCACTCTTCTCCTTTTTAAATCGGACATCTGCTGTCATATCCCAAATTTGACACTAGAAAGCAGCCGGCTGGAATTTCTAAAATGTGTAAATTTTTCATATTGCACTGAGACTGCAACAGCCTTACCTAACCAACTGGATCTATCTGTCACCTGCCAAGCAGCACTTCCAATTTGTTTACAGTCAGCTGCAAGGAGATATATAAACTCCCCCAGATGAGGAAGATGCTGAATTTATACAGACAAGTGATAAACGAGCTCGGAATTAGAACGCATGCAAGAATAGCCTACAGTATGCTATTATATCATGACACAAATATATGACAACTACTCCAACCAATGCCCATGGCAAATGTTTCAATGTGTTACCACCACTAGAGTAATTTCTGTTACAGTTTTCTCCTTCCTTTTTTTTTTTTTTTTTTTCCCCTTGAATGAGAGACTTGTTCTAAAGTAATCATGAATAAAAAGGCGTCCATTAGAACGAGCAGATCACACTGTACTGAACGGGTTACAGGACAACAGCCTCATTATCACAGTTAACGCCTCTCATTTCTTGTGGATCACTGTCCACATAGCAGTAATACACTCCACCAGAAATATACACATCTATACACCCTGTGGTAAGTTACAAGAAGAGATAAACTATACTTTCACTATGCCTACCATTAAATGGAGACTGCAATTATAATAAATAGAATGACCTACTGTATGCATCTGTAGAGTAATACAAAACAAAGTTTTCAGTACACATGAACTGCAGCCTTTTATAAAAGAAGTGGACTCCACATAAGTGTTAGCATGGGATTCAAGCTTCCTTCTGTCAAGCAGCATTTCCACTTCTTTCCAAGCTTGAAAATCACGACTCTGCAGAGAAACAAAGCAAAATCTCTGGGCACAAGTGAAATCCTCCCTAATCCTTCAAAATGAAGCTCACATTGCAGGAGGTGTTGCATAGATATTGGGCTAATCCTCTGGAAGTGAAGAACTAACTTTGAAAACAAGGAAAAAGTGGCATCAACCATGGCAACTTCCCCAATCTCTACAGATTGTTATTGGAGATAAGACTGATCCTTGCTTCAGCCTCTGATGTTTAGAAAGTAGCCTTTCTGTTTTAGAAGGATAAAATTCTGTGGCCAACAAGATCTCCTAAACACACCTAATCCAGGAATTTCCAGAATAAGGATGTCACCTTTTCAGGTTGAATGTTATTGATTATTCATACCTCCATACAGTTTTCCTAGCAAGTTACAATTTAGCTGAAGAAGGTTGAAAAAGCCTTGTTCAGAACAAAGTCATAAATCCAATTTCTCTGCCAGAGACAGCTGAAGCAGGAGTTTGTGCCCAAATGCAGGTCATTCAATACCAGATGAAATCTAACCAAAGCGTTATGACTGAATGAGTTTGTTTAATTTTTTTGTTTTGTTTTAGGGTGAGTCCAAAAAATTCCATGAATAAATAGAAAAGGCAGCAAAAAATAATCTGTTTCTCAAAAGCACAAGGAGTAAAACCTGAAGGAGGAGAGCTCTGGACTGGTAGGAAATTGTTAACTGTAACCAAGGATAATGAATCCCCAATTTGATTGCTAAGAATTCAGAAGACTTAGACTTTGCTTCTTTTCTTTTTGTGTCCTCTTTTTTTTTTTCTCCCCCCCCCCCCCCCCCCCCCCCCCCCCCAATCAAAGGAGAACACAGCAAGGAATTATCTGACTCCATCAACTGTTTCTATCCCTAATAAATAAAATCCACAGGACATCAATTTCAAGTAACCACTTGGCTCAAAAGAATTAATATTTTATTCTCTGTCAGTAGACATATCATTGATTTTTGGTCTCATGCCACTGTTTACTAAAAGGAAAGGAAAGAGAGATCTGGAATGGTCCCTGAGTAGTAGACAAGGCATCTTCTCCATGCCAAACATATCGCCAGCTGCTCCCTGGTCTTTCTACTCTCGTGTTACAGATACATAGTCAGGGAAGGTGCCTGGGAAGGAGACATAGCGCATTTGGACCAGGTTCACCAGAGGACTAGTACTTCGTATTAACCTTGGTGTTTATTGTCCACTCAGTAAAGACCCAGCTGTAGTTCAAGACACACACTATGCATTATTGTTTATTTCCAGTGACAGGTGCAGTATTTTCAATTCCTGAAACCCTTATGGACTAAACACGCAAAGAATGCAACAGAATCATTGCTTCTGCACAGAAAAGCTGGAAGATGGACAGGAGTTGCCTGAAGTTACTCTAATAAAAAATAGGAATTGCACTAAGAAAGAAATTTCATTATGCCTTTATGTAATGCCGTGCATGAAGCAATTTTCAGCTTCAAGAATAATATAATTTACATTTCGCCTTGCATAGCCCAGAAGAGCATTCCCAGTTGCCAAGCGAAACCAGGGTAATTCAGGCAACCAGCCACTGTTCTGTTTTAGATACCCTAGAGTATTGCCTCCAGCTGCCCCAGATCTTCCCCAGTCCTACACCACATTCACTACCCTTTTGAAGCTGTCTTCACTACCTAAGGGCTTCTGTCTAAAGGGTCTAGATGCTTGTGTCTAGGCAGCTGAATCCCACCCATCATGTTTTCCCTGTTTTTAGGCTGGGGCAGTAAAGGTTATAGTCCGTGTTTCTGGACAGCCCTGGGATACGTTCTATGTTAACAGAACAGTTGCTCCAGCTTAACAACCCCTTTGTGTAAAAAGCAGCATAAAGAGGTCATATCAGAGCTGAAAATTGGGCCAAAGAGGGTATATTTTCCTCTGGATGCACAGTTATAATTGCTATTATGTTTAGGGAATTGGGCTTGATCACTGAATGGAAAACACTTTGCAATTAAGAGGGTTGAAAGCATAACTAGATTTGAATAATTGATGTTAATTTCCTTTTGCAGAGAAGACTATCACGATGCAGAATCCAAATGCCGTGCAATCTTCTGGTCCATGCCCTCATTTCTTGTTGCCATAAATTGCAAGGTAATGCTAACTGGAGGCCCTTGTACAGAATTGCTATATGGATCACATCCCATTATACATCAGAAATCATGAAAAATCCATGTTTGCATCACTCATGCTCATGAAGCAAGTTCTTTCCTTATTTGGCTATACAATTAGCTTCAATGAAACTGAACGTAATGCCTTGAAAACAATACTAAATTAAATGGTAATGCAGTAATCCATCAATTACAATGGGGCAACTAATGGCTTGAAATAGCTTTGTACAAGAGTTTCTAGTTGGATTAATAATATAATTAATGCTATGTACTCACCATTAAAGTAGGAAATAAAATATTGTTTTAGTTAATCTCTCTTTGTCATTGATGGGGAAGTGGAATGCAACCAAAATTAATACTCATTGTAACGTAGTGCAAATATGCAAGTATCTACCAAAAAAAAACCAACAACCAGAATTTGCCAACTATTAAAACATAGTTCTTACTGGGATTGCTATAAGTATCAGAAATGGTGAACACATTTTTAATAATCTTACTTGTCTCAAATGCAATAATAGTCCCACTAGCTTTGTACAGGTTTGAGAGAGAGGAACATCTGGGCGACACTGTGAGCTAGTAGCCTCAGTATTCAGTTTGTTCAGTTCTTTCAGAGACACTACCAGAAACACAAAAAATGGAATAAAGATATATGTAAATTATCTGGCCAGCTGTAGTAAGAAGGAACAGAACAGCATCTATATTTGGAGAAATGAAGGGAAGCTGGCTCCTCTGCTCTCTGATGTTACCCATGCAGATTTTCAGATTTTCACACTTCCTACCGACATCAAACAAAGCTTGAGAACTGCAGGAACCCAAGGCCACGTGCCTGTATTTAGTGTCCTTTGTGTGACATGCATGCAAAGGGACGCACAGCAGGTATCACCCTTTCTAGTCTTCTCCATTAGATCCCGGATCTGAATTACACTGATTACACTCCTGGTTTGTTTAATTTACAAAAACAACCTGTTCCATTGTCACAGTTGTAAAACAGCCAGCAGCTCCATGTTACAGAGCAGAGTACTCCATATTTACTCAGCAGACTCCAAAGATGCAGCTTACACTGTTGTCATTGGCCAGGGATGGGGTGGGAGCAGGAGGAGGCTCAAGAGCGCAGGTGGAGGGCAAGGACCCTCTCCCACCTGGATCCCACCACACGGACATGCCCGTAGGCCTTCAGGGAGGGAAGGGAGGTTTTTTGCCCTTACCTCAGCTCTCTTGCACTTTGTGCTGCATGCAAAGCTGCTGCCTGATGGCCAAAACAGAGGGCACAGGGCTGTTCTCCAAGCACTGCCAAGAGGGCACAGGGGTGGGGGCCAAAGACAGAGGGAGAACCATCCGCCAAGCCCACCCCACGTCCCACTGCTAAAACCGCCCTGCTCAAGTGATTTACAGATGGCAGAAATCCTAATGCTCGCAGAGGAAAGCCGTGCTGAAGCGTGTGATGTGCACAGGCACGCTGGGACTTCAAAGCCTGGCAGCCCACCCCTTTGAATACCTTCAGATCAGAGAGATCTGCACATAAGGCTGGATTTCAACAGTTGTTCAACACTTCCTATGGACCTAAAACGTAGCTATAAAAAGGAATCCAAAGCTCTGATGTCATGCTTTTTATGGAAAATTTACCCAAAGAAACCGGTTAGCATATGATGTGAGCTAAGGTCTCAAAGATTTAAATACTGTGCCTATAAATAGAAGTAGGAACAAATATACACACAGACACATTACAATTCATCATGGTATGTTTACAGTGGCCTTTGAAGCAGATATAAAAAATCTCCATTGCAATAGGGGCTGCTCAGAGGCTCCCCAGGAGAAATGACTTGCTCCTACAAGTCTTTGGACTGATGAACTGGAAAGCAAAGATAACGGTACTGG
The DNA here is from genome assembly GCF_017639655.2 of Falco naumanni. Taxonomy (NCBI): domain Eukaryota; kingdom Metazoa; phylum Chordata; class Aves; order Falconiformes; family Falconidae; genus Falco; species Falco naumanni. The sequence goes on from NC_054055.1 coordinate 110,070,070, forward strand.
CTCCTCCTTCTTTCACCTTTCCCTCTCCCAGGTTTTGTCTTGCCCAGTAGCTGAATAGACACAGTTATTTCTGAGCTGTGGAAAAGCAAGGGAACGGCAGTTCTGCTTTGCTTCCTAATGCTTTCCCCTGACTCCAGCGAAACACCCTGTGGGCAAATAGACGGTTAGGACATGCTGCAGAGGTCATTTACAGAGTAAAAAGCTATCTTGTATTATTTACAAGAAGTATTAGATAACATTTTGGCCACAGAGACATAAAGAAGCATCGTGAGATCATTAAAGCTCTAAAGTGCATGTAAAGCAGAAGGGTGTCTTTTTAAGAGGTTATCAAAGGATCCCACATGTGTATCAAGTCGACTCCAACGGAAGCAAAAAGAAAGATGCCTGTTAATGTTAATGGGAACTGCAGAGTAAGTAGGAAGGCATTCAGTCCAACTGTCTCTGAAAACCAGAGAATGCTTATTTCAGTAATACTGAGATTTTAACGTGATTTAAGAGAATCTGTACATTTCAGGTAAGAAGCATAGTCCATTAGACGTCATGCCTAATAATTTGCAAACATTTAACATATCCACACAGATAGATTTTATTTTTGTTTGCTATTTATGGGGTGTGTGTGTGTGTAGGAAGATCAGCTTTTATTCCTGTATTTATTTTATGCTTATAAGGGAAAAGGAAGAAAAAAACACAGGATACCATAAAACCCAAGGGGTGAGATGGAAAAAAGGTTAAAAGAACTATATGGGACAGAGTCTCCACTGACCTTGTGCACTCTGTCCTTTAAATGTAAATGCTGCCTTTCAAACCAGCAGCATTTTGTATTTCATTAGTGCCTGTAGAAGAACAATAAAAATGCACAAAGTGTAAAAATCAGGCTTCTGCCAGAAAGCTTGAATAAGCTGAAATTAAGAGCATATCCTACCCAGCTAAGGGTTTCCTTTTGGTTACAGTCATGCCTAAGTATTTTCAAATATTGAAGGAGATGAGTATGGATATTTGTGGCTATACATCTGTATCTCCCAAGAAGAGGATAAAATGCATTAAAAGCTTGGGTTTGGGGGGAAGGAGCACAGAAAAGGGACTGTAACAAAAGCAAAGGCGGGTGATAAGCGGAGGAAACAAAAGAGACCAAGAGTCATTTGCGTTTGAGGTAGGGTGATGGAATTGCTTAGAGGTTTTTTATATTGTTTGACTGTATACAGCTGTCCTAGGTATCTTAACATCTGGAACAGATTTAAATTATTAAGGAGTGAATGACTAGGAAGAAAACCCTCATTAAATTATGAATGGCTATGTTTTAACATCCCTTTAGCAGGAAAATACTAGTTCAAAGAGAAACCTGTTCAAGTGTAGAACAGTGTCCCTCTCAAAAAACACAGCTCCTCTGCACTACTTGGGATCTGTGGATAGTGGGATCAGGGGTGTGAAGCTGGAAACAACCCTGTGTGATCACCTTTTCCTATAATTTATTGACTGCTGTCATGGCATGTGGTACTGTGCAAACACTGCCCTGGGGGGTTTATCCTCTAACCAGACACAAATGATAAAAGTCAGACACAAAATACCAGGGGAGAGTCCAAACCAGATGGAGATAATCCATTTTACATCAGATGTGGATGTGACTTTCTCTTGGGCTGATTACTTCTCATTAGAAGAGTGCTTTGCTCAAGGATTTAATTGAAAAGTGGCTGTCAGTCCTACCAAGACAAAGAGCTCCCTTGCAGGAGGCACAGAGTGAGTGCAACAACTGTAAATTAAGAGCAGGGAGTACTGTTCAGGGACACCTTATGACAAAAGATGGTTTAGTTGACGTTCTGGATGCAGTGTAGCCACATCATGTAGTGCCAGCCTTGAGTAATTGCTACACTGTGAAGTGGCTGTTCTGTGTCTGCCGAAGACAGAAAGCATGCCACACTGACCTGCTGCCTTATTCAGAGCCAGATTTTCTTTCTCTGCCTGGTCTTACATTGCACAGGCTATATTTTACTCAAGAGGGTAAAAGAAAACTGAGTTATACTCGTGCAGTCTTTTGCCTACCACCTATTTAGGCTGCAGCTCTTCATGGCTCTGACCATGTTTATGTAATAGGAGGAGGAGGATGTCACAATCTGACATGTGCTGAATAATTCCAGACCATAAATTTTTGCAAACTTGCTGACACACCTTTAAAATAATCATAATAAATATCCCCAAAACAGAGCAATCAGGACCCAGAGGTCCGACAGCTGCGTTTCCCAGTGCACAGAAAGCCTTCGCCAAGACAGTAATGCACTAAAATGAACTCCTGGGTGATGATTAAAGGACAGAGAGCCCCAGTGACTCACATGAGAGTATTTCCCACAAAGCAACCACTCTATCAGTGATCTCTCAGCCTTGCTCTCAAGAGAAATGTATAAAACATTTCCAGGCATGAGCTTGGGAACTGAAATTTGTAAATCTACTGAATACCAAAAATGTCATAGCTTATACAGTTATTAGCTGTAAAACGTTCTCAGTTTCATGCTCACTCGCACCCCTATTAATCTCTTAAAGTTTTGGAGGGTATGAACTAACCTTTTCTTCTACCTTATCATCCCTCTCCAGCAGTAACACCCCCTCTAATTCCAACAGATCTAATACTTTTTTCTCTCGTGGTCTAATAGAGATTCAGCTAATTAAATTCAGCTTATACTTGAAGTTTGCTGTTTCTATTTTGAACCTGAAAGGTGTGCAAAAAAGTTTATTTCCTCTGCTAATTGTACTAGAAGTTTTAGTAAAAGATGTTATCTCACTCTGCCTAAAAATTTATTGACATAAAACTAATCTCCTGAAGAATTTCTAGAGGGAAACTCCAAATTTACCAGGTTTTTCCATATATACCTTCATAAAAAGCAAAATAAATACTATTTCAAATATTTCCAATATATCAATATTTCCAGTTACTGAATGGAGACAATCCTTTAGGCTGCATTTAGCACATGAAAGACTCTCAACTCCAGCACCATAAGATCTTATTCTCTCTGATCAACTCAGCTTTTTTGCCAAATCTCATCTTTTCAGGTATACAGTGGTCACCCCTCTTATTCAAGTGTATAGTAAAACCCCCAGAGGACTCACATCTAGCCATTATGCACTACAGGAGATGTCACCAAAACAAAATGTTTTTATTTGCTTCAATAATTACTGCAAACTGGGTTCTTTGAATCCTCATTCACATTTGGTCTATTTTGCTCTGCAATTAGTTTCGCTGGGATGAATGGGAGATTTGAAATCTAATGCATGCCTCAGTGAGGGTAAGTATAGTGGAATCAGGCCATAACAATGGATAAAGTAAACACATCCTTTTGTTGCAATCCATACGGTTCTTAAAAGCCCTATTTAAAATAGCCGTCAGACAAAGAAGATGATGAAAAGACACAAAATGAGGCCATGAATAACAACATAATTCAGATTAAGAATTCTAACCCAAATGGCCTTCAGAATTAATAGGCCATTCAAGGAAAAAAATACCCTCAATAAAAACAACTATTTGTGTGAAATCCTCCCTTTATACCTTTAATTTAGGCAGAGTTTTTCCTCCTGAGCTGCTGTTTTGCATGTATTTATGTGCTTCAGTCCACATCCAGAAGAAAGAGAAACTACCTACTGTACGTACTGACATATAGAAAATGAGTAAGAAACAGCACTCCAGTCAGAAGACACCACCAAAACCAGCTATTACAACTGCATGAGGCAATTTGATTAGTTGCATAACAATACCTAGATTATCACAACATTTGGAAATTCTGACTGATTTATTTTGAAAGACACTGGTAACAACAGTGGGTGTACGTTATACATAAAGAAAGCATTCAGCTATCTGTAAACTATAATATTAAAATTTGTACTTACATGTAGAAGTCATTTTAACACTTTTTTTCCCCTTTGTAATACAGAGTAATTATAAAGTTTGTAAAACGATGCCACAATACTTTGAAGTTTGAATTGGGTGATTCATATTTTGTTGCAGGGCAGCAAAGACACACGGTGGTGACTTTTTTCCTGAAAAAAATCTCTCACTAGCTCCTTTCAGCTATATAATGATTGACACTGCCCACTCCAAAGACTCCTGAGCAAACTGGCTATAAAAATATCTTTTCTAACTGTTTTTTATGTTTTACAAGTGTCTTATTCTTTATCTTCCTGAAAAACTATTCAACCCATAAAAGTATGTACACTCTCGCTGCTAACAGGATTTTGTTCAAGTAGGCTCTTACCTCAGGTACAAGGGCTATTATTTCTGGTAACAGCTATGACTTTCCTGACATACTTGAATTTCCTTAAAAGTTTTCTCCTTAATGCAGGCAAAAGAGACTAAGTATGAAAACCAATTGCAAATAAATGAGACTTACTCAGTAAAAAGCAAAATGAGTTGTGTTTTGTTCTTTTCCCACCATGTTGTGCTGTTTAAAAGCACATGAATGTCTGAATATCTGAAAAACCATTTCACAACTGGGAAAAAGTAAAGGGGAGTAATAAACCAGAGGGAATCTGGAACAAAACTGGCATTTTATCCAAAGGAACGGCCAACCTTGACAAAGAAGAGAGTAAATCTGACTGAATCAAACCAGGAACAGTTAATAGACAGTGCTCAGAAATGAAGTAAGTTATTATCCAAAATAGTATAAGAAGTGATACCTGATAAAAAAAATCTCTGTGCAAAACTGGAGTCTGCAAAAGATTGCACATGCTGCTGCAAAAGGAACATGCCAAGGCAATATCCCACCCTCAGTGAAAGAAAGAGTTGCATTAATGTTTTCAACAGAGCAATAATTTGTTAAATGTACCAAGGGTGGAGTCCATGACCATTAAGGCAGAGTATGCATGACATTCCTGATTAGAAATGAGAAAAGATGAAACTCAGCATAATTTCAAAGGGAAAACATACTTCTGTGGGTTAAGAACATGGCAGTCCTTGGTTACTAAAATTTGCAAAGTGGAATGAAGCCATAGGAGGAGTCATCGAAAAGGCATAGAAAATATCTCAACAAATGATTAAAGGGATGTGAAGGACTACAAACGTTAAAATCAATGTGCCAGTTCTCCTTGTTTTTGAAGTTTCAAGAAACAGGGGGCAAAGCCAAGGATCAAGAGGCTCAGTACCCTCCATGATCACTAAAATAGATATTTTTTAATAAAGTATATACATACGTATTAAATACTTGTTCACTACACACAATGATAAATAGCCATGGGCAAATAGCTGATACTTATTTTTTCTCCTGACACCTTGTGTCAGGATTGACCTAGGTAACACAAAGAAGGAGACTTATGAAGTATGTAATGAATTCTCCTGAAGAACATAAGTCAGATGATTGTTGGACATTGGAAATAAAGAGGTCTAAAAGAAAATCCGAAATCTATTAGGACCTGAAACAAAAGAAAACAATAAAAAGAAGACTGCAGGGTTCTATATTCAGCTCAAATATACAAGAAGTAATTTAGAGCAAAAACTGAACCAGGGATGGAATTTTTTGGATTGGAAAAAATTAGCAGGTAGTTGTTGACATTTTTATATTGGTTGTAAGAAAGTATGTCCTTGTCCTAAACTACTTAGACTCTCTTCCTTCAGATAGCCTTACTAGATAATACTCCAGTTCAACAGTTATTTTTGTTACCCACTATCCCTAAAATAGTAGGCATGACTATGCAATTTTTGGCAAATTACATGTTTTGACATAATCTGTGGAAAATCCAAATAGGAAACATGGAAAAACACTCTAAAGCCAGATCTTTCTCCATATTTAGCAGTGCTAGATTACAGCTTGGGACCGGTGAAATATAGGTTGCAAGCTGATAATATCTGGTTTGACAGAAATCAGAAAATATGTTTGCACTTATGTGAGAGGCACTCGAAGCTTCCAGATACACAAGACAAAACTCTTACTGTGATTTGCAAGTGAGGAACGTTCCATTAATGCCCCAAACCGAAAGTGAGTAGTCCTAAGGTCACAGACATCAGCAGCACTGGGAATTAGCACCAGAGGTCCATGGATTGCTGTTCCCGTCTCGCAGGCACACTCAGAAAAAGCTAACATCCCTTTCTACAGTGGCAGATAGGGGGGAAGACCAGAGGTGATGCTCCTGCCATTCTTTCAGACACAACAGACTGGCACTGCTCAACCTCAGGGCTTGGAAAGCCCAGAAAAATAGCACTGCTGGAGCCCGTGGAGAAACACATCTGTCTGTGAAGCAACACGCGGCGCTTCAGGGGCTACAAGAACATCACTGGTTTATAGGGGGAACACATCTGTGAAATCTCACCATCCTTTTTGCTGTTACTAGTTAATATCACTATGTTTAGCCACAGAAAGCAGGTGTGGGAAGGTGTACCTATAGCAAGTCATCGTCAGAGAGCTGAGCCACTAGAGCTGTCGTGCTGGTTGGAGCATTACATTACACAGCCACAAGCAACCAGACTCTGCATAAAGCAAAAAACAGCCAGCCCCCTGATTCGAAGGGACTGTTGGCCCGATGTGCCATTAGTGAAGGAGGGGGGGCAGCTCCGGGGACAGCTTAGTTCATCCAAAGCATATTGCTCCCAGGAGGGAAGGGCCCATGCTGCTCTTGCTTTTCTTTGCCAGAGACCCAGCCAGATTTTTGCGGGCTTTGCTCGCCATCCCTTAGCCCCTTAAGAAAGACACGAGGGGTGTCTAAGGAAACCACAGGGTTAATACCCCTGACAAGGTAAGCAGCAGGAGTCCAAGGCCAGGATTACCCAGGGGAATAGGAAAGGTGGGAATGGGTCCCCCACCCCCTTTCTGTAGCAACGAGCTATTAATTTGCCTCAGCGATGTCTTGTGGAACAACAGCCCGCAATCAATCTCTGCTCAGCATTAACTGCAGCAGCAGAGCGTTTCTGACAGACTAAATGCACACAATGAATGGCAAGGAGAGATAGCAAGCGGCTTTGCTGTGCTGTTCTCCAGCCTTTAAGTTCTCTGGAAAAAAATACTAAATCAATGTGTTGCCCCACCCTCCTTTCGGAAAAAGGCGTCACGTTCCTCTGATCAGTGCAAAGCTACAAAATACTGACTTTTTTCACTGGAATAGAAGCAGCAAATACTAATTATTAAGCATTTACTAAGTATAGTTATCAGCTGAATCACATACCTTCAGCAGAGAAATCGCTGCATCTGTTATGTGGGAGGGAGACATTGTACTGTAACGGGAACGAAGCAAGTGTCAAGTAATGCAGTATTCTTGTTACAGCTTCAGAACAGATGTCATTTTGTCATAGCTGCTAACATAAGTTTGAAGATAAGAGGATTTGGAGATTTAGTCCATGATGTTTTAAAGCTAAACACAGGCAGGATTAAAGCTTTACATTTAAAAATAAGCTAGATATGGACTTACAACACAGGGTTATATCAAACATATCCTAAAAAAAAAAAAAAAAATTAGAAAAAAACACCATACCATCTTTAATTTATTGTAATTGTGGTACTAATGCTACTTCAATTATTATTTTACCATCTCATATATTATTAACTACTATTTTCACAGAATAATGTAGCCAGAAAACCTGACCCAAGATTGCTGTTCTGGAAAAAAATGTAGAACTAATGAGGCTTGGTTTCCTTGGATTAAGTTTTATTGACTTTCACGTCTAAGATGATGTAAACTCCAATGCAAGCTTTTCTCTGAGTGGGACCGCTTAAATGAACATATTCTGTGTGGATTCTCTGGTGTCTGGTACTGTATGAGATCATACTGTAGTATTTACAGGTTTTCTTCTCCACCCAGACTTCTGTTTTCAAACAGCTTTGCAGTATTAATAACTTTCAAAATGATGAACCTTGTTCAGTTTTGACAGGATGAGCTCAATGAGTTTGAGTCTGTTTGGTGTGAGGAAAGAGACACTGGCCCATATCTGAAGGCACAATGATCACTTAACCCTTTTTTGGAATAGGTGATTTTTAGCGGGTTTATATTTAAAAAGATAACTACTACATAACAATTAAATTTGCAGTAGGAGTTTCTTCAGCAATCTCCAAGTTACTCTGAAGCTAACCAGCTTGGGTATGAGTAGGGCTAGAGATAAGTATGGAGTTAGGAGCGCAGACCAGGTAAACTAAAGGAAGCATAGCCCATCCTGCTCTCTGCTCTACTGCAGCTAACGCACTGACGCTCAAACTCGTTTAAGCCAGTTCAAAAGTCAGATAGACATTTATATCCAGGTAAGCTGAACTCATATTTCTGACCACGGTGCAGTCTGTACACATAAGGCTATATCCCACCGTAGCCCCGATGTGTATCAGTATAAATGTAGGACAAACCATTTCAATAAAAGGAAATAATACCTGCTTCAGAGAAATTAGTCCAACTCAGACATGAAAACTTAGTGTCTTATTTTGAAAGAGCTTTACTCTTGATCCTGGATCCAGGGAAAAGGAAATAGTAAATGCAGTTGTAACTGGTTCTTAAATATTGTGTGAGATATTTTACTCATTAAATAACCTTAGTTAAGCCCTCATTCTGTCTAGTCATCTAGACTATACATCAAACCAGTATTTGCTTTCTGTTGAGGCTTGGTCATGCCCACACATACGATAACAGATTTCAAATACATCAAACCATACCCCAGCTGGATATTTTGAAACCAAATCAAAGTCTCACCTTTGTAAGACTAAAAGAAGGACTCCAGTGCTTTTGACAGTGATTGATCCAGGTTTATGGGAGCTTTCAAATCTTTTACTAATACCTACTCAAACCTCTTCTGCTAGATGTAGAATCACTATTGAAAATATTACTGCAAATGCATATCAGTCTCTATCACTTTTGACTTCTTTAACAAGACTTCCAAATGAAGCCGTCACACAGACATGCTGCCAATGGCCTAAGCTGGTAAAAATAGTTTTATAAAACCTACAGTGAATAGACTGAGCCCTCTGATTATCCTGCCTGCCATTAGACATTTTAGTAACAGGCGATTGCTCATTGTTCACGATAATTTCTAATGTGGAAGGCTTATCCTTTATGTTGGTTCATATCTGCATCTGAAGACCATTGCTACTACAGCAGTTCAAACATTTTTGCAATTAATACACAACTACTGGTCTCACACTCACAAACACAGAATAGGAAAAAATGTCAAACTAACAAAGTCAGGCCAAACAGGCTGGCACTGTATGGGCAAAATAACTGGCAAAAGGAAAAGTATTTGTGCCTTCCACTAACACTGTGGCATATACTAACACTGTGGCATTGTGGTTTTTGCTAGTAGCATGTACAAAAATTTTCTAAAATGTTGTCTGAAAGCACAAGTTGAGGAAGAGAAAATGGAGAAAGACAGAGAACCAACTAGGTATATCATCAAATGGCTTTTCTAGGAAATAAAGAAATCTAATCTTCTGATATAGGACTGTTTTTATATTTCAAAACTGAAATCCATCCAGTCTAAGTTGCAATAGATAAAATGGGATATTCTGTTCAACCTCTGCCTTGGATTTAATGTCATCTTCAGTGGGTATGGAATTAATCTCTGCAGGTATGTCTGAGTCTCTGAGTTTTTCACTTAAATTTCAAAATGATCTGCAATGGATTCCTGTACTATCTGGACTCAGCACTAAACCTACTCCATTTGGATTGGTTTATCTCTTGACTTCTTTGACTTACAGGAACTTAACACCACACCATGCTTTGAGAGATAAAACTTACCTCACTGAATATAATTTTTCCCTTTTCATATTAATGTGAAAGGATCTCTCATTGGATCTCAAAAGAAAAAAAGTCTTTATGGTCATATCTGTACAGGAGAAGATCTGAGGCCTGATGTAAAGTCACATTCAGTAACTTCTGTTTAACCTAATGGGAAAGCACTAGCCAAAGCCAGTCCATCAGAAGACCACTTTTCTCTTGAAACTTATTAAAATTTCCAAGGTGTGGGAGTTTGGGGGTTTCATTTTCTTTTTTTTCTTTTTTTTTTTTCCCCCATCCGCTTGAACTCTTTACTTTATGAACATCCTATACACTATCCCATTCCAGGACTTCACTTTTTACTTGGTTTTGATTTTCTAAGGAAAACAGATCTTGCTCTGATTACTGTATCTGTCAATGCCTTTTCTGTTGTGTCTGTGTGTCCTGAAATATTAAGGGTAAATTTTTAAGGTCTGAAAGGCATTTATTTTGGGGGGTTTCTAGGGGCTGGGATGAAGAGGACAAGATGTCATTCCTGTGAAGCGCAAGGGGAAAGAAGCAGTTGTGTTGTCCTACAGATCTATTAATTCCTACAGGTGACTATCACACTTCCCGAGTTCAATACACAAGTAAAGGCTTGTGTGCTGAATCTTAATTCATGTACTTGTTTCTCTCTATTGATTTCTTGCTATTGAATTTTCAGAAACATGAATTAGAGAAGCCTGTAGCTGTCATTTTATACTCAGTCAGATAAATGGTTAAAGACCAAACCATGACACAGTAAAATCCTCATAATCTTAAGAAATGGTCATAAACTAAAATGGTTTTGCCCCTCGTTTGATTTTCAAGTTTTATTTATATCACTTTGGTCAGGGAAGTTATGTTCAGGAAAACAGATAAAGATCTGAAAAACAAAGCTCTACAGTCTTGTTATCCTGCTTAGGATATGAAAACGGTTTACCACTATAAAAAGCACAAATCAGTGTCTTCAGACCTACAACAGATCAAAATGTTTGACCCACTCCCCTATGTCACAGATCTAGTGGAGGGAACATCAGCTTTATCCACTGCTGGTAGCTCCCTAGGAGGGTACCTCGTGTTTGGCCGAACAGCAGGCTGTGGTTTGTGGTACTCCAGCTCCTGGATGGATCCTTGCATGTGTCCGCATGTGGCATTTGTGCAGCTGCAAGGATTTCTGTCTCCTCAAACTGGGCTGGCAAGGAGGAGAAAGGAACGTTGTCTGCAGGGACCTCATTGCAGGATGGAGACTGAAAAATATTCAAGCAGCAACAGGAGGTACAAATCCAGACCTTTAAAAGACAGAAAAGACCCCCCCTCTAGGGACCCAGGAATGTGGGGGTTTTCTGTACTCCAAAACCCCATGGAATACTTCTGGATTAAGAGGAAAAAGGACCGTCTTTGCAAGCACGCAGTGGGTGGGAGGTCAGTCTTATTCTGCAGATCCTGTGTAAAAGGTAAACGTTCTAGGTTGTCGTCCAGAAAAGCCTTGAGTTTGAGGGTCAAAATTCCTGGGTTTTCTACATATTTTTTTCTTGGAGGGATTGGCAGACCTACCTTGCATTTTGTCTTTTACTTGTCATCCAGCCACAGCAGCAGTGGAGCATCTCACACCAAATGACTAGGGTTTTGTTTGTGGTGTTTCTTCTTTCTGGATTTAACTACTTAATATGATTTTATGAGCAAACAAGACTCTTTTCTTTGGAATCATGACTTTTCTCAGAGTATCATATCACACACATCATCAGACTCTGAACCTTTTTGACAGGCTGATGTAATGCAAAAATATCTAGATCCACAGAGGCAAAATCTCCCTTGACAGGAACTACAGAGGAAGCAGCATGCCACTCCCCTGAACCTCTCATAGAGGAAGGACCTGGGTGAGGGTGGGGGACCAGTATCAGCTGGTGATCCCAGAGCTGATGATACCAACATAGCACTGTTGCTTCTTAAGCGAGTTGTGGCTACCAGAATAACTTAGCCTGAAAACTAGATTCAAACATGCTGATGGCTGCAAGCTGCTCTGCATCTCTCTTATCTTGTGGGCTACTAAGCAATTTCTTTTTTTACCACAATTACTAAATAAGTAACCCACTGCCTGACAGCATAGGGAAAGAAGTCTTTTTCTTGGAAAATGACACTGTATTTTAAACATAAAACTCTCTTAAGAACCAATAAATGTTTCTGCAAATTTCAGAATTCAAAATTTTCTGCTGTCCATGGGGAAAAAACCCTATATTTTTCATCATATGCCTCAATACAGATGTCTATGTACACATACACATTTACACGTGTCCATATCCATGTCTCTGTATATATGTCTCTGTACGCATACACAGAATGCATATACGCAACGCTCAGCACAATGTACACATATTTCCCATCACTTCCTACTGCCCAAGAGCAGACCGAATACAGGTGGCCTCATAATAGCAAGCATAAAAATGACAACTATTTTTTTATTGTAGAATAATCCACAGTCAGATGTACTGCCATCTGTGTTATTCAGTACTGCTCGCCGCCTGCTGCCACCAGTACTGGCCCATTGTTGGAGAAATTAAGGAGATGCTTGGCTTTATGAGAGAGCTTGAAACCGGTCCCAGAGTCAAGTAGAACATAAACCCCAAAGCTGGACTTACATGTGTATTCAAACCCTGTCCCCTGCTGTTACACAACAGGCATAGCTGAAGGGGATGGTGTCCACCATTTCCTTGTCAGAGACCAATGAGTTAAAGTAAGTAAGGCCACAAAATGCTTCGTATGGTTGTGAGGGAAGAATTAAAAATCCCAGTGACTCAAGCTTGCTGAAAACATTCACTTCTGCAGCTGTCGTTGCTGCGGTGCTACAGAAACACATCTAGCACCGAGCCTGTGCGTGAATCAGATACCAAACCTGCACCAGCTTCCACAGGACTGCCAGACTCCAAGTACTACTGGGTGAATCCTCACAAGAGGAAAACCTTTGACACAATTTGGGTACTATTCTCTTTTTATTTTCTGTTACCCTATTGCTTTAAAATCATGCTCTAATGAATGCTGGTAAACTTCAACATTAAAATGAACATGCTTTGTGCAGAATAATAACTAAAAGGTCGTTAAGACCTTCAATGCTTGTAGTCAGATCGTTGTTTTCTTCCTTTTTCCCTCACAGCCTCAAGTGTTAATGAAGAATGTTTTCTGGTATGCAAATACTATGGGTGGCAGTTTCATTTCTAGTCAGCTAGTACCTGTTTTTATTTTATTGCAGGCAGTTCTATTTTGAGAATGAGATTATAACAGCTATTATAAAATTAAAACATTACATGACTGAGGGATGTTTCCATAATCATAACATTTTAAATAGTTAAAAGAGAAAAAAATCTAAAGTAACAAGTATCTTCAGTAGAAAATAGAGTTTAGTCACAAATGTTTTGTCAGCCTTTGGCCATTTTCTACATATGCATTCATAATTCATACCATACTGTATAACAAATAAAACCTGCCAGATGGACTAAAGATTGGAGGTAATAATTACAGATTAAACACGGACTAAGAAGGGTCCCAGTTGTCCCATTCCACCTATGAAGGACCTGGCAATATGTAGGAGAGGTTCCTACATGTATATTGCTTCAAGGGTGTTAAAAAGATTTTTCACAGCCATAATATTTTGACATGGCTTTATAAGTAAAACCATAGCGAGCAAACACAAAAATCTTCAGAACGGTTTAGCAGTAAGGCTACCTACCATGAGCTCTCCATAGGCGTCTATAATTTTCACACTGCTTCCAAACAAGGCTATGGTGCTAGCCGCCATCCATTTTCACATATTCCTCATTTGTGACAAACCTTATTCTTCTTCTTGTCATCTAGGTCTGAGCCCTTGAACAATCTGGAATCAATCGACATTAGCCATCTACCAGCAGTTTCTCCAATGTAATGTTTTATGCTGTATTGCAACAATACACTAATGCAGTAATTTCATACGATAATGCAAATTAATACTATCTTTTTCTTTACTCTGAAAGAATTTATGAATGAAAGTTGACATTTGTCTGACTTGTAAGTTATGTCTTCCAAAGCTAACTTCTCTCTTCACTGTCTTATTCCAGCCCTGACATATCTCAGCAGAGCAGGGTGGTATAGCTGGAGAAACCTCCATGTTATAGTCATTCTTAGAAAATGTCACATTATAATCTTACAATCATGACGTCTATTTCACTGACCGTTTGCTATTCAGAACAAATGATGTTTTAATTCCCTCAGACTGTTGTTAGTAACTTCCATATACTTGCTGGAATCATGATAATATATCAATATCTCTTAGAATTAACAAAACAAAATGAAACAACAAAAAAGAAGAAATAAAAATCTGAGCATGCCATAAGCACTGTAAACAATGTCTGAAATGATGCAAAAGTATCATCAAATTAGATCGCAACCCTGAAGGAAAGAAGAGTCAAGAACATAAGTAAGCATAAAAAATCATTGCAGCTCTGAAAATGTTTTCAATTGGTATAAAATTTTCATTATAGTACTGAAACATATATATTTGATTGCTTTGTCTTTCACTTTCTGACTTCCTTTTAGTGCTATGAAGAAGAAAGAAATAGAAAGATTAGAAGAGAGAAATGAGGAAACCATAATGCAGATGATTAAATTGCACTTTTTTAGTTCAGCCTTACAAAATCCATCAAATTAAAAAAGATTAAAAGCTTGGTTAAATTTGCTTGAAAAAGAAAAGTTACTTTTGGTTCAAAAAAAAGTTGGCTTGCTAAGTTAGTGAATGTAAAATCTTGAACCTGATGTTTCTCACTGATATATTAAAAGGAGACTCTGGGCATTAGAAGCTCCAAAAGAGAATTCCTTTAGGTTATACATTGTGAAGCTATAACTATTCCATTTCCTCTTCTTTGTTTAAAAAATGGTTCTTCATCTATATTCCTTTTAGTAGAAAAACCATATGCATACAATTGCACTTCTGCATTCTTAAAAATAAATGTATTTATTAAAGCTGAAGTCCTGGTAAATCTGGAACATATTTAAAATGAATTTATCTGTAAGAAAGGAAAAATACTAATAAGAACTTCACAAAGCATGAAAATTAACTATGCTATGTTAATTGAAGTTGAATTTCAAACAGACTGGACTCTTGTAGAGCTTCAATTACAAAAATGGTACATCCCCTTCAGTGTAATAACAGTGTTTGTTCTACCACAAACTGAAGGTGTTTTTTTTAACTAAGAAGTCAAGAATTGTCAAAAAACGTAAGCATCACATCACACGCAGAGTCTAGCGAGTATGGGTGTTTTCCATGCACTTATAGGAGCAGTATACTGTGTCACTAGGAGAGGCATCTTGTCACTCATAGTATCTTGCCACTGAAATCCATCTATTGCAGATTACAAATATCGCCATATTTAGAACAATTTTTTGTCAAGGTTACTTCTACCAGCAGTTGTTTTTCAGGACTGGATTGACAGTTTGACTGAGTCCATAATTTTCACAGTTGGAGTTTCATGATTTGTCATGCAACGGTGGCCAGCTTGGCGCAGTGGGAAAGTCCGCAATTCTGTAAATGCCCCAAAGGACATACCAGGGTTTACCATGCGTGTGCTAATCCACTGGGATGGGGTCCAAGTCACAAATCATTCCTTTCACTCACAGGCAAGAGAATATTCCTGATCAGCAACACTGCAAGAATAACATTCTAATCTGGAGGCTTACCTTGTCCTGCCGCTGCTTTTTTCCTGTTTCTTTATACATGCATATATACGTACATGCATGCATAGCTTGTTGTGTTCTCAGTGCAGATAAAGACAAGAAAACATTTAGCTCTTGAGTGAAAATACCTTCTTGCATGCTTTTGGGGCTATAATCTCAGCTATTATTAAATCTGTGAGCTATTAAGCTCCCTTATCTCCTCTGAGATAACTAAGAGAAAAGGGTGGTTGGCACCTGGTGCGTCTAGGATCTAAATGATTTCTAAAAGCTCAGTAGCTGCTTCTCTAATTCAGAAAAAAATGTATTGAGTATGATTTTATGTGTAAAAAGGATTTACCTTTTTCCATTTTAAAGACAAAACAGTGGACTATAATGAGGACTGGCAAGAAAAGTAAGGGGGAAGAGCACAGCGTAATGGAAAAGAAAATGGAAAAAGTGAAATACATGAAAGAGTGAGGAGAGCAGAGGGAGAAGAATAAAGCTAGTTTCCTTTAAAAATCTCTTCTAGCAGGGCTTCCTCATGCCAGTTACAACATACTCATATGGCATCCCAAAAATCTTTCTCTTAGCGGTCTTCATTGAAAGCTGGTGTTAGCAATGTAATGATGACTGAAATGCAACACTTTCTAGAAACTGATTAGGTTTCCAGCCTTACAGCTACTATTTCATCTTTCATTGCTACTCTACTCGGTTATGTGTGTTTATTTATTTTCTGGCAGTTTATCTCCTCTACTTTAGGTTCTTTTCAGTTTATAGACCAAGGAATCCTACATCATCTTCTTAAGTGGGATTCAGAGTAATAGCTGAGACTACCAATTTACTCTTTTGACACAGATATTTTCTCTGGCCCAGAAGCCAACAGTAGCAAACTACAGTGCAAAGGGGAAAGAAAGCAGGGAGAGGACAAAAAGTCAGTGAAACAAATAGCTTACAAACAAGTGCAACCCAAAGGTGAAATGAGTCTGTGGGTAGCTGTTGCTCAACTAATGGAAGGAATAAAGCTAAAATACCAGCTCCAAGACAGCTAGCTGTCACAATGTCAGAGCTCAGGAAAGCCATTTTTTCCCAGACATAAGACAAAATAACTTCTCCCTTTCATTATGGGGACATCTTTGTAAGCTCTGTGTTACAGGGGAGGCCTTTCCTTCAGGAGACAAACAACGTGCTTCCGTGGCCCAGAGACAATATTGGGGGAATGATCCTGGAGCAGGTGAAAGGGGTGACAACCTCCAGCATTCATTTTTTTTATATTCCCTAAACTGCATCTGAGCAACCATTCAGCATCCCTCTCTGCCTATCAGGGCATGCTGCATTTTGGACTGAAAACCGGCTAAGAGCCAAACTTATAAGCAGCTACTGAAAACATTATTCTTTCTTTCATCTCTGCATTACTTATTGAATATTAATGTGGCTCTGACTTTCTACCACCATCAAAATTCTCCAGCCGTGCCCTGGCAACAAACTTCTGTTTCAGGATTTTTAACCTAATTTATAGTCTGACAATTTCCTGGTGCCTCTTTGCTCAATACATCACTTTACCCTTTTCTGCGTGGAGCGGTGTGCTGGGCTGACCTGCTCCGCTTCTCAGGTGGGCATGGAAAAGCAAATGGAACGAAAGGCCGTGGGTTGAGATAAGGACAGGGAGGTCACTCAGCAATTACCGTCATGGGCAACACAGACACGACCTCTGGAAGATTAGTTTAATTTATTGCCAATCAAATCAGAGTATGATAATGAGAAATAACACCAAAACTTAAACCCCCTTCCCCCCCCCCCTCCCTTCTCCCCGGCTCAGCTCCACTCCCGGTGTCTCTCCCTCCTGCCCCCCCAGCAGCGCCGGGCCGGGCCGGGGCTGGGGTCAGTCCCTCACAGCTGTCCCTGCCGCCCCTGCCCCCCACGGGGAGGCTCCTCGCCCCCTGCCCCTGCCCCAGCCCGGGGCCCTCCCAGGGCGCAGCCCCCCAGGCCCAGCCGGCCCCAGGGGGGTCCCCGCGGGGTCCCCAGCCCGGGCTCCTCTCCCCACGGGGCCACGGGCCCTGCCAGGAGCTGCCCCAGCGCCGCTGCCCGCGGGTCACAGCCCCCTGCGGGCACCCCCTGCCCCGGGGGGGTCCTGCCCGGGCTGCGGGGGGGAGCTGCTCCCCCGGGGGCTCCGCGGGCTGGGGGCACGGCTCGCCCGGCCGGGGGCTTCTCCAGGGGCTGCCGGGGGGTCTCTGCTGCGGCGCCTGGAGCCCCCCGGCCTCCTCCTGCCCCGGCCCGGGGGGCTGCGGGGCTGGGGCTCTCGCACGCTCTCAGGCCTCTCTGGCTGCTCTCGCTCTGGGTTTTGGGGTGTCCCCCCCTTAAACACCCCCCGAGGCGCTGCCCCCGCGGCTGCCGGGCTCGGCCTCGGCCAGCGGCGGGTCCGTCCCAGAGCCGCTGCCATGGGCCCTGCGGGACATGGGGGCAGCTGCTGGCAGCTTCTCACAGAGGCCGCCCCTGCCGCCCCGCACCAACACCTTGCCACCCAAACCCAGTACAACAGGTTAAGTGCCCTCCTGTTCCATTACACAGCTAAAGCACACTACTACTCTTCCATAATTACATACCTGCAAAAGAAGTGGGCAGGCACGGTGACGGATGTGACAGAGCACGGAGGAGCGATGGCGGGGCGGGCAGGCAGGTGGGAGCGTGCCCGTGCGGAAGAGCCCGAGCGAGGGCAGATGTAGCAGCGCTGTGGTGTTGCAGAGATGGCACTATTCAGATGTGATCCACCCAGCCAAACAGAATGCTAGAAACTACATATCTGTGAAATAATTATACAGTTATGGGTCATTAAGTCTACGGTATCTCTGTTCTCTGACAGAGGCAGTAACATTTGACCGTAATTTTTAAGAATGTCTGTGGTCACAGGAAGGTTAGATTTCATATTTGCCAGACCTATCGGTTTTTAGTTTGTTTCCCATATGAAAAAAAATATGTATAGAATATTCATATGACTCGATAGCTAAAGCAGAGCTCAGATGTTTTTTTCATCGTCAAATGGTACTGTGTATGTATGGTTTTTTTGGGTTAATCTGAAAAAGAACGGGACAACAGAGCTGGCCCTCTTCCTGCAGGCTAGCAATGTCTTACTGACTGTATCTTTTGTCCAAGTACTACTTCTGCCAACAACGTTTTTCCTCGAGCTATATAAAAAGTATAGATGCTTATTATGCTTATATCTTTTCCTTGACTTGGCCACTTTTAGAGACAACGATCTTTCAGGGTAAAACAGTTTTCTTCCCTTCGTTTTTTTCAGGTATGCCCAAATGTGGTAGAGACTTGTCCATCATAATCTCCCAACTAAGTACTGCACAGCCAAATGCATGATTTGGTGGATTAAAAATTTGATCCAAAGCACCTGGGAAGAGACAGAGATCTCTTTTGATGACTTCACTTCAGAACCACAGTGCAGATCTCATGCTGTAGTATTCTGAGTAGTTGGGGTTTGTACCCTCATGGTACTTTAGACTTCATTACTTGCTGTAAATATGGGAAAAAACCCACCCAGCTAGAGCTCAGTGGTTGGGATTTAAACCATCTAGCTCTTCTATCTTAAAAAAACCCAGACAAAACTCCTTAAATTTTCCCTGCCGCACAAATTTTCACTAAGCTTCCAATTCTTATGAGGACTTCTGTAGCTACTACAAAACATTAATTTCTCTTTTGGGTAACGATTCACACAAACACTTTCAACTCCCTTATCTCATCTGTCCCTAAGAGGAAGGAAATCTCTTTCAGCTCTAGATGCCGGGCAGTACCACTAAGGGATTTCAGTGTGGTGGTAGCTCCCCAAAGCCCACTCGTCAGTGCAGCAATGAAACACAAACTTTTGCATTATTATTAATCCAAAATAATAATCAGCACGACCATTTTAATGGCTTCCACAGCACTGAATTGGAACTTCTCTTGCCATCCATTTCTGTCAATCACTGTGGAAAAGCTTTGCCTGAAAGCAGAACCGATTCTGCTCAGCATGGAAGCTGAAAAATTCAGCTATGAGGCAGTTGTGTTAATATGCTACCAAAAATTACATTAAGACAGTTAAAAGTTCTGACAAATAAGAGTAAACACATTTAAAACTGTGACAAAATTATGCTTATACATATACTTACAGTGGCTGAGTAGACTGAGTAATATGTGACTTCTGGAAATATAAGGAAAACCAGTCTGCCTTTAAAGGTTCAGCAATACATACTGATGCTCTAAAGTAAAAGACCTGCACCCTTCTGAAAGCCTTGTTTCACAGCTTGCAGTCGGTCCAGTCCTCATTTGCTCCATAATATACATACTTCTTACAATGAAATTGCCAGGATATAGGATTGGATCTTTAACTTAAAGTTTAAGCAGATCTTCAGCCCCTCTTTTCTTGTTCCTGTGCTAAATGCACACCTGTCTATCTCAGCCTGCAGTGGTTAACAATTAGTTACACCCTGCATTAGTCTGAATAGAAGAAGTTAAAGAAAACTCTTCCCTACAAGAAAAGGGGAGATACCCAATTTGTTTCTTCACTCTTACCTTAGGAGAAGCGGAAGCAGTGGAGAGCACATGCTACATCCCAGTCTGCCCCTGCAGTTTGCGGCCATAGTGCTGGGGTTGCTCCACTCCCGCCTGGCAGCAGGGACAGGGAGCTGGGCTCCGGGGAGCAGGGCTGGAGGGAAATGAGCCCATGGAGGTGCATAAGGCAGACTGTCACATGGGCAGATTTTCTGTAATTGCTTCCTAAATGAAGAATCCTGAAGTGACAGAGTCTCTGCCAACTGGATCAGACCTTGCCTCCTCCATTACAGTGCAGTGACTTCTTTAAACTTATGGATAGAGAAGTTTCTCCCTTTCCCTCAGTCCTGCTCTTTTGCTGTCTTACGCTCAATCATTTCCCCTTTGCTTTCTGCCTTCCCTTCTCCCCTTCTCTCCCTTTCTCACTCTCTTCTTCCTTTCTCTTCTTTTTTTAGCTTGGTGTGGAATATATTCACATGCCCTCTTTCACCAGAGAAGAAATTGCCACCATATGTGCAAAAAGATTCTTTGATGGTGCTGCTAAGATGTTCAGGGGCACAGCTACATTTTGCAGTCTGAAGTCTATAACACATCTTTACTTAGGAGGAATGAACTGGGATACAGTAAAATGTTGTGCAGATCCTTCCAGTTAATGCAGTTTTCTGGAAATTAGCTTATAGTGCTTGTGCTTAAGTGGCAGATAAGTTAGAAAAAGTGAGCAGACAGCCAGAACCCCCGTTTCTTGATCACCACCTATGAGAAGAACACTTATCTACCTAAGGAAAACGCCCAGCTCAGCTTTTCTGCAGAACAAATAAAAACAAATAAAAATATTTCTGAATCATATTTCATGCAATACACCAAACCTACATCTGGAGAAAATTTTTATAGCTGAGTCGTGAAACTTGAAAGGCAGAATCTGTAATGAAAATGATGACGGTGCCATTGTTCTGCCAATAATATAGTCATTTCAACCACTTAAAATAATACCGTGGTACAGAAATCCTAGAACTGCCCTAGCAGACAGAAAGATTCAGTGAGCACAAGTCGGTATACAACCATATCATCAGACACAATTGCTCGCTGTGGGGTAAATATTTGAAATGATATAAAGGGGATTCATCCACATGATGCTCAGTGACATTAATGGGACCCCACACAGCTAAATCCCCTTATACAGCTACCCCCATATTTCTGATATGATAATTAAGCAATGGGATGCATGCTCCGTTGCATTCATTCATGCTTACCCTGTTAACCTCAGAACAGAAGCCAAGTAACACCAGTACAACCAGGCTTAGGCCAACAATACGCAAGTCTTGTACTTCTGCACCCTATTGCTCGTAGGAAATGTTAGCTAGAAACATTTATATAGCTAACTAAGCATCGGCAGTCTGGGCCCTAGCTGTAATCAGTCCTATTCACTGCGAGTGAGTTCAGTGTTGTGAATGGTGCTGATTACTCGTGGTTTGTAAGGCTTCCAGACAATCACATTACACAGTAGCTCATGCCCATTTTATAATTATTTAACAGAGCAGTAAATAGAATTTTCATTAAAAAATCCAATAAATAATGTCCCTATTTTCTTTGTTTTATGTAGCTAACCCTCCACCAATATTTCCACCTGGAATCTCCTATTCAATATTACCAGGAATGCATTTGGCTCAAATTCCATAGACTTAAAAAGATATATTTAACTTTGATGTTACTTCTGTGATTTATTGTATCACACTTTCACAGAAGAGCTAAAAATAATACTCTATTTTTAAATGCCTAAATAAATGTATTTTAAAACAAGCTTTATTATTGTTATAAGATTCTGTTTTAGCTTCGTAACAGTGAATAGGCTATAAAAATCTGCCTATGTTAATGTAGAAGTGCCATAAGCCTAGAAAGTAAAAGCAGCATAGACATTCTTAAAGCATTCATTAAGGATGAAATATCTTTGCTTCCTTAATCACTAAATTAAAAAAAAAGAACTCAGAAAACCAAAATGTCAAAATGTAACAGTAATCACCATCAACAGTAATCAATGGTAATCCACAGGAGTTCAAGCTCTGTTGAAACTAAGCAGAGGATTGTCTTCTAAGACTGCTTTGGTATCTATGCTAGGTGACTAATACAACTGAGAAAGTACACAGGATAACAGGACTAATTCTTTAGAATAACTTTTTTTTTTTTTTTTTTCTGGGGGGGGGGGGGGGGGGGCGGGCGGGCAGGGGAACAGAATATTTTTCCTGAAATATGTGGTAATGCTATTAGCTCCAGCAACTCGAACCTCAGGGTAATCACATACTGAAGCAGTCAGACAATGCCTGAGCAGCAGATTCTTTAACCCCAAGAGATTTGTAGTCAAAGACAAACCTAGACAAGACCAAAAAAATCAAGGATCAAAGAGTGGTAGAAAAGCTACAAGCTTGCTCTGCTTGCGTAACTTGAGGTTAATACACAGTATTTAATTGTCACTAGGTATAAATCTGAGTGACTCTGAATAAGCTTAGCAGCAAGAGATTACTTGTCGTTTAGTTATGTATCAGGCTCAAAAGGATTATTTTAATACTGATATCAATATTACTTGGTTTGCACAGGCTGAGTGTTTGCCATGCTGTGACTGGAATTGGGAACTATAGAGTATATTTTACTCTCCTAATGCCAGTTCTATGGCTTGTTCCTGTCAAACAGAAATCATTGTAAATCCTTGCTGTGATTGCAGTGTGAGGTACCATTATAAAGGTATGAGGGAACAAGAGGAGTACTTCTGTGCGCTACTTGGATCCAAAGAGAGATCTGTTCAGTTACAATCATTCTTCTGGTAAAGGTTACCCCAGGTTTTCCATTAGATTTTATGACCTGAACATAAAAAATAGGAACCAAAAAAAAAAAAAAAAAAAAGGAAGCTACTATTGAGATAAGATGTACACAACTAGGGTACTGGTATGCAGTCGTCAAACTTGGACCGATGATACAAGGATCATGGGGTGGAGTGAGAGAGAGAGAAAACGTGATCTTTCTAGCCAGAGCAGAAACCACCAAAGCAATATTCACTGCACACTATAAAAAAAGTATAAACTCTGTACTCTTTAAATTATATGTAAATAATAAATTAAATAATCACAATAAGTACTGCCAATATCAATAATAAAATGCCCAACCTACAAGAAAAAGTAAAGCCAGAAAAAAAAACCCCAAAGCAAAAAAAAAAACAGAAAAGCAGAATATTTGTGAAATAAAGGTGCAATAATATCCAGGCAGCAAAGAAAACCTATTAAATGCTGAATACCAGGTGTTTTATATATATATATATATATATAATTTTTTTTTCCAAGAAAGATTCTGGGAACATTTGTTTTTTCCCCCAAGTTAGCTGCTTTCTTGCCTGTGCAGCTTCCAGCCACAGATATCATGTCAATGCATTTTGCAAATATACTCATGACAGGAGATGTATTAAAAATAAATAAATAAAATGTCTGTAAAAGTGCTTAATGCATGTCAGTAGATCTGTAAATACTACTGAATTACTATTTTTTAAGAGAATCCACACACCACAGCCAACAAGAATTAAAATGAGATGCCCATGTGGTATTGAAAAATATTAACAAATATTTTGCTTTCCTATACTCATGATGTTCAAAGTCATTTTGTGTTAAAATGCTGTGACCATTTATCAAAGACCTCTGCTGGTAATTTGCAGGGAAATAATCTATGTTTTGGTTTAGACAAAGCATTAATTTTTACATTCAAATAAAGGTCAACTACCACAGCCAGATGCAGCTGTAATGAAAACGTGTTCTGCTGAACAATGAAATAGTTCTTTCCATATTCTGTGTCAAATGCCTCTATAAATTAGCAATATTAAAACTGCATGAAAAAAAGCACCCACTAATCCGTCAACTGTCAGATATGATAAGGAATTAGTGAGATGTGAATTGCAGGACTCAGACAGGAAAACAGCACTAAGAAAAAAAACACTTGAAAAGTCCAGATTATAACAAAGGTTAGGATTGCTTAAAAATAGCGAGGACTAAACTGTCATGGATAGCATTTTATAGGTTTATATACCAGATTTATATATATTTATAGGATTTATAGAATTTCAGACAATGCTTTTTATAACAGAAGAGTAAAATATTGTGAACAGTTTAGTCATATTCAGTGAAGAAATGGGAGAAATTTGTGCTTTAAATACCATAGTATTTGCATTGTCCTAGAAGTAAGTAGAGTCCGCTCTAATTTTTATGTACTTTTGGTGACCTCTTCATGAACTAATCTCACATAATTAGTTTGATGTGACAGTAAGAACTGTGCCAAAATTATTTATGAATGTGATTCAATTTTAGTAACATTAGGAACTCAATTTCCAGCTCATAGTGAAAACATACAAAGAACATTAAAAAAGTATTAAAAAAGTTATGGTTTCTTTCACAAAGTGCTGTGTATTATTGATAACCATGTATCTTATAATTGCCAAGTTCACATTGACTTTTAACAAAGTCACAGTTAAGAATTTCCAGGAGAATATAAAAATGATTTTAAAATCTGAACTTTTAAGAGACTATAAAAGCTACCTGCCATAGTACTTTGCTTCAGAAACAAAACTACCAAACTTCAACAGATTAGCTGTTAAAACTGTCTCCATGTTGTCCTTTATATATCACTCCAGATTACGGTTCAGTTCAGTTGGAAGGGTAGCCTGGAAGACAACGATATGGATTCAAGCAGCCTTCACATCATTAGAGTCTGGAAGTTAAGCAGACCTAGATTTTGAATGAAAACTCTGCTTAGAGGCCTCCAACCAAGATGAAGATTTCAGTTATATTTGCATTTATATAAAGCCAGAAGGGTTTTGTTGAAACTGTAGACTTTCCTAAGCCAGCATTTTTAAGCTTCAGCGTCTAAAGAAATCCACAGCTAGACAGAAAACAGAATTCTTGAGTTTGTTTTTGTTCCCTGTAAGAACAAAAGGTTAGTGTTTCACAAATTTTCCACTGGCAGGATTTAAAAAAACCCTACCCTAATAATCCAGAGAATTTTGAAATCTTTCAAATTAATAATACTTCACTTTTGCTATGTTAACACATAGTGACATAACAGAGTTCATAAAAATGGAAAACTGAAAATAACTAATTCCATTTTTTCAAAGAGAAAATTGCCTTAAAAGAAGCGCAGCTCCATAAAACTTCCATCTTTCAGTAAGCTAATACTTCTGTTGCCTTTTTTTAGAATAACAATTCTTATTATTCTAAGAGGAATGAAGGTGATATAAGTAGCTATAAATATATATAAATCTGTTCTTTGGAAGGAAGTACTTGAGGTGCTCAAAGGTAAGTGTTTTGCAGCATAATGTGACTGGTTATCTCGGCGGTAAAAATTAAGATTGTATCTTAACACTGCAACTTCTTTTTTAAATAAAGATGACAGGGATGGAATTAATCTCACCCAAGTTTAGGCATCAGCAGTGCAGATACCTAAATCAGCGCTGGTCCTCCTGGGTCCCTGGCACCGGCCATCCATCAAGTGAAAGAAGCAGTGTCAGAGCATGATTTATCTGACCTATTTTAGATACGTGTCTTAGGATGAAATGAGTCACACCAGGAACGTGCCATTTTCTCTCCCATACAAGGAGGCAGAATGCAGAACCAGCTCAGGTGCAGACTGCTATGGTCAGTTCAGAAGAGTGTCACCCATGGGGCATAGATGACAACAACAGACAGGAGGAAGGTGTTACTGTCCTACCTGTAAAGCATGGATTGAATCCTGCCAGTTAAAAAAAGAGAAAGGTATGTGTCATCCATGCATGCGTATCCTCAGTTTACGCAAGGTTGTTGCCTAGAATAAAATATTCTTTTAGACAAGTTTGCCTTCTCTCTTGCTTTTTTCTTTCTCCTGAAGGACAACATCATAAGATGTAGCTTTGCAATTTAATTAAATGTGGCATGTGTTGCTATAAGCTACATACTTGCAAGTACTGTATTTATGCCAAGTATGAGCAATCCTAGAATAATTATGGTTTATGTTTTACAGAGGGCATGTCACTCAGCAGACAAGTTTCATGAAAGGACTGAGAAAAAGAAACTCCAAAAAAAGAAAAGGAAATTATGGGCCCGAGGGTTTAAAGCTCCCAGCTGAATAAAGCGAAACTGGAAAGTCTCTTAATGACAGAGGAGCAGATATGACAATAATGATAATCAGAAACTAGAGGTTAGAGTTTAAGGTCAGACTGCCCAACCAGGCACCGTGCTCGGGCTGCTGAGAGGCAGTTACTCCAAGGATTGCTAGGAGAAGTATTTTTTCCGCAGATCTGCTCCAGAGCCTTTGGGGTGCAATTCTTTTTCAGTGATACAAGCTGGATACAGAATGCATTTCAGGAGGTGTATGCAGAGAGTAACGTCTACCGGAGGGGTGCCTGAATGTGGCCATAGGTAGGTAGACTCCATCTGAAAAACCATGCTGCAGCTTTCATGCTCTGGTGTATATCACTGGCGAAAGCCACAGGAGAGATCATGACAGTCAAGAAAATACATAAAGATATTTCAGTAGTAGATATAAAAACCCTTAAATGGAAACTACACTTATTTTTTGGCCCCAGAATGGAGATTCAGTTTAGAGTGGTCGATTTACTGCTGTATAAACTACTGTGATTACAATTGTACTGGCATTTAAGGATCCTGTGACTATAAGATACTTTAAAATCAACAAAAACATTATAAACTATTGTAAATGTCCTTGCCCTTTCTGTGTGGGATACAGCTATGAAGGTAGCAACTTTCTTACACCAATATGTGGGGAGAAGCTTATCTCTAATTACATCAAGATACTAAAAATTGCAGAACCATTGTGTGAAGGGGCTTAAAATATTTGAATGTAGTAAAATGTGCTCAGGGGCTAAACCCTAGACTTCTAAATAATTTAAGCATGTTTGAACGTAATTTCTTTTGTTTTCACACTTAGGACCCTGGGTGAAAAAGATGCGCCCTCAGGACACTGAATCACCCTTGCAGTCACCCCGAAAGGACTCAAAGCAATACGTAACACGCCACAAAAAAAGCACCAGGCTAACAAAATTGCAGGAGGAGCCAAGCTGCCTCAATCAAGTGCATTAAACTAACATGTGAAGGAACTTGTTTTCTACTGTCATGTATGGTAGCTAGTGCCAGCGAGACAGACTGAGAGGTCCTGCTCATCATTAATGAGGCATCCCAGAATTATCCACCAGGCTCAGCAGAGCCTTCCTTGGGCCTGGAGATGATCTGTGCAACCCCACGAGCATCCTGTTTTCTGTTAACTCAAACTTCTTCTCTGATGCCATGCTGGTACTGCTCTGATGGCACTCTTGCTCCTTTGCACCTCATCAAATCCACCTGCTGGTTACAGGGTATTAATTCTCCCCTGCTTCCTGGTGACTTCCATGATCTCATAGAGTTGTCCTCCCTTTGTCTTCTGGACCATGCCATTGAGTGGGGTTTTTTCAGCTTTATTTTTAAGCGCTCATCTTCTCCCTTCTCCTCGTATTCTCATTTTCACTTCCTTATGTTTTTTCTCTGAGCTATCTCAGACATTCAGATGGTCTCAGCTGTCATCTTTACAAATACATTAAGATACCTCTCGTTCAGATTCAAGTTAGGGTGAAACATTTAACTTTGGATCCATCTCCAAAAGATAAGTTATTACAGGAATGAAGTTCATTATTTTCTGTCTATCCATTTAATTGTCTGAAAAGTGAAACCAAGTTGACCACCGTAGGTTATCTCAAGCTATTGGTACTCTGCCATTTCTTCAGTCACCAAGATAATTGTTCAGTTTTCTTTTTCTATCTTTAGATTGAGGTTTAGATGGAAAACTCTGACTTAAGTATTAACCTTAATGCCTTGCTCTGAAAGTGAATGTGGTACTCAATCATTTCAGCTTGTTTCAGAAGCAGTTTCAGAAACCACTGTACAGAGAAAAGTTGCATTTTGTTCCGTCATTACTTTCCTCATGAGTCCAGCTGTCAAAAGAGTCCTAATGAAGAGTAAGATTTCACTGGAATTTTAGACCAAATACAGAGACCAAATAAAAATTATTCTGGATTTTTCACATATAAACATAGCAAATAGTTGTTTTCACATTTGTCTACAATAGACTTTATCAAAAAGTTGCACTATGACATGAAAGAAAATCTCGTTACCACAATCCTTCAGTTTACAAGGAGTGTATCTGATTACAGAGTGTAGACACTTCCAGTTTTCTAAAAGTGTCACCACAGCATCAGCTCCATGAACAACTAGAATTGGACAAAGTATCCCATTTGTGTTTTTGTAAGTGCTGAGACAATGACATATGCATTTCCCTTTCTTTCTGTTGGAAATACATTTTATGAGATATCTTAATTTTCCTTTGTTTTTATTTGCATCATCTCACTGGGAGCTTATAAAACTTCCTGGGATTAACAAATACATTCAGGCCTTTTTCTTCCTCACAGTTGTTTACAACTGATGAATTTCCAGCATATAATAGGCATTCAGATTAATTCCTGGATGCATGACCTTGCATAGTGAACTACTTAATTTCATCCCATTTCTGTTATTCCAGTCCTCAAGGTGACCCACTCCTCCTCCACACTGACAATTGCTCACAACTTCCATGCTCAGCACATTTATTATAGGACTCCTGCTTTTGCGCGAAGTACTTTAATGAAAATATTAAATAAGATTGTCCCAAAATTGATTCTCAAGGGGTTCCACTGATAGTCTCAGAATATCATTAGGCCTTATATTTTACTACTAATTGTATTATTTACATTACAGCAGCAATGCCAGAGTTGGCCGTCCTGCAGCACTACACATAGACATACACTGTAAGAGAGAGCCCTTGTCCAGAGAAGCCAACCACCTGAACTGGTAAGATACACAGAGACAGGCTGGAAGTAGCATTCTACTGTTTTGAGAGGCCATTATCTAGATGATGTTATGGCATTTGTAATACGAATTATCTGATAATATAATACTAATAATAATAGCTTAAAATTTAGATTTCTGCTATTTGCAGATTGAGAGAGTGGGGAGAAAACCTCCAACCCTGTTACATCTTACTCAACTACAAAAATGATGACCTAACGTTAGTAGAAGATCAAAATTACTAAGCAGCTGGTAAGGAAACGAATAGTGATAAAGATACTTTGCCGCCTACTATAATGCCTGAAGAAATATTCAGAATTTTTCTTTGATGTTCTTCACAAATCAGCATGCTGTCACACAAGGCTTCTCTGGATGTGTTGAATGAGATTCCTAAGCATTTAATAGAAACATTTTTCAACATTAGTTTCAGTATTCCTGGGAAAATTTTTACCGTACAACCTTTCACCAACACAAAAGTGGTTTGATGACAATAATAATCAATGAAGAACTGTTTGATTCTAATTGTTGAAGTATTGCAACCACCAAATACTTAATAAAAGTACCATTTATATTTTTTCCTGTCAGTTTTCCTTTGATTCTTTCTATAAATCGATGGTAACATTTGAATTAGTTTCTTTAGAACTTGATGAATTTCTTAAATCGTTCACTGTCAGGAACAGTGTATATCACTGATCACTGACAGCAACAAAATGTTCTTATTGTTAGCTGGACCAATATCCTCCATAGTTTGCCCTCAACAAGAAGTACAAAGCAACTGAAATTAGTACATATGTGTTTTCCTGGCACTTGGAATCTGCATTTCCCCAGTGTGGGCATGATGTCAAAATGTAGTGACAGTGTGCATGCATCCAAGAAAGCAAGCCTACAAGCAGTGAGCATGGCACAAAACAAAACAAAACAACAAAAAAAGAATCCACATATAATCTATTTTTTGTTTTCCTTTTTTTTTTGTAGTATAGATTTATTGCACTTCAGTGGACTGGTTAACTAACTAAATAAAAGCTCTCCAAAACCTATTGAGAAACCATCCTGACTGTGATCACAAAGCAAAACTGACAGAAGTGCTGCTACTACTTATGGCTTACACAGAAATGTTCACATTCAGAGTGCCTGTCAGACATTAAATTAATCCTACTGTATCTTAATTCTAATTGCCACAGGGATCCAGACTGTTCTGCTGCAAAAGTTAAGTGTCCATAGCACCTTCCTGCTGCAGTTAAGCTCCCATTTCTTTTGGTAAGAATATTATCTCAAGATTGTTTTGCTACATTTTACAATGGGGCTGAGACACCTTGGTTGGTATCTTGTTGGCACAGCCTTATTAATCATTGTTCAAAAAATGGATGTAGCTGCAACTTCTCCTTTGAAAGTTTTATGATGATTGCTGTGATAGCCAAAAATGGTGATCTCCATAGGAAATATCACCTCTTGTTTGTTTTCCTGAGCTTTCATACACAATAAAGTAGGAACATAACAGTATTTATTTGTTCTTTCGAGGAAAAAACAAACAACCAACCCCCCCTAAACATTAAAGCACATTTTCAAACCCCCTCTTCATCTCCCTTTTTCAATTTCAAATTCTTGTTCCAGGACATGTAACATTTCTGACCAACTCTTTTCCAAGCACTTGTGTGCTCAGTCAGCTCATTAGAGACCCGAGTGCCAAGAGGAGCAAATGGTTTTGGGTAAGACGCCCTGGTTTTCTTTCATGATCTGAGACTTATATTCTGGAAAAAACCAGCTTCTTCAGCACCCGTTGCCTTACGTCTCGCTTCATGTTGTTCCCCCTTCTAAGTTTCCCCTGGAGCACAGTGGACAAAGCCCCATGAAAGGTAGAGGAGTACAAAAGTACATCTGGAGGTAATCAAGAACTGCAGGAGGTGCTGAATCCCCAGACCATCAGTAGGCTGAGCCTGTATTTGTGGCACTTATTAACCTGAAACGAAGGAAAACATTGCAAGACTTCAGAAACTGGACATCAGCACTGCGCTAGTCTTCCTCTGTGATTTTAACAAATTCTCCAAAGTGCTCCGAGAATCTAAGTTTCACTTTATATTTTGTGTAGCTGGGGAAAAAATGCCACCTGTGTCACAGGAATGTGATGAAGCCTACATAAGAGGTTCGATAGTATGAAGAGCTACATCGGCAGCACAGTGTTAGTAGCGTGCACTCTGGATTTGCTGCCTGCTTTTATGATGGCCAACCAAAGTGAGCTCTCAAGGATTAGGTTCCCAATGAAGATGTGGGTTTGGTTTCACAGTACTGTGCAGTGTTTTAATGAAAAAATTAAAAATTCTCCCTGAAGAGAAGCATTTTCAAAATACCCACCAAAGGCACAGACTTGCTCAACAAATAGAAATGGTTATAGCGAATTAGACAGTCAATCATCAGTCTTCATCCTGTACACTCTATGAAACAGGTTCTGTAGGAAAAAAGGTAAAATTCAACTTAAAAGAATGTCATAATGCAAGCATAGAAGGGTGGAAAATTGTAGGCTGATGAACAAATCTACATTCTTTCCTTTACACCTTGTACACAATAAAGCTGATGATGACTCTTGTGTAGTCCTTCCAGAAATTCAACCTACAGCAGCAGAAGCATAATACCCATGTCCCTCCCTCACAGTAAGAATGAGGTTAGCTCAAGAAACAGAAGACATACATATATATATATATATATATGTATGTATGTATGTATGCAAAGCCATTTGGCACTTGTATATTGTTTACATCTGCCTAAACAGATTCTGTTTCCTGTAAGACCAGGCTCCATTAGCACCTTCCATCGTTATACTATCTGTACAATTATTTCAGGTACCAGTATCCAAGAAATAAAAACTTCAGGTTTACGATGGCTTTTGAATTTTAAGCTGTTTCAGCCATCAAATGCTGCCACCTTTGTAATACCTGTTAATGATGCTATGGAAACTAATGTCTGTGGCAGGATCTAGTTCTCAGCTGCACTTTTTCCAGGATTTTATGAGGTATGAGAAACTGCATTGCTCTGTACTTGGTTCAGTGACGTCCAACTTCTTTTGCAAACATCTTGCTCAGGAATAAAATGAAATCTTTGACTCTGTGACAATTAACATTACAGAAATAAAGGTTCTTGGCCATTATTTTCATGCTATCCAAATGCTTTAGGAATACCCTATTAGTTACCATTTGCTGAAAGGGGTGGTTGAGAGTGGGTTTTGGTTGGGGTTTTTTGCCTTGTTTTGCTTTCGCTCTTCTATGCATCAAAGCCCATAAGAGCCCCTTTACTATTATCCCTTGCTGCTGATTTTGAACCACATCTGGGCTTTAAGACTAGTGGGAAGCCACAAAATAAAAGTCAATACTAAGTAGTTTCATTCTACATTTCCTTATGTTGCTCTTGCTAAAAATATCTTAGGTCTGAAAATATATTCATAAACAGTTTTTATTGTCATGCTCTAGAAAAAATCTGAAAAGCAATTTGCTCCACTTTATGTCAGATACCGAGGCTAGAGCTGGGTAGATCCCATCCCCACCATCTCATGTGACAAGGAAGTTGAAATCCATGGTGAATTAAACCCCCACTTTTCTGATAGCTTAAAATAAGCCCATTTTTGTACATTTAGCAAGAAAACAGAACAAAACAAGCATGCAGCAAGGATTTGACTTCCAGGACAGTTCAACAGGATTTTTGCCATTAGCTTCAATGAGACTCAGGTTTCTCAGCTCCTTTTTCTTTCTCTTTCTATCCCTTGATTCCCCTTCTCCAGTGTGCCTTCCTGCTTTATGGCTTTCATAGAAACTGGGTTCCAGTTTCTCCAGTTCCTTTTTCTCTTTCTGAACAGGATGGAAGTTTTTCCTATCCTCAATATGGAAGTAAAATGTAAAGGGATCCTCATTTCCATCGTGTCATCTCAAATCTTTGCCTGTTTCTGTGATACACAATTCAGTGGCTTGAGAGAAAGAAAGGAATCATTTAAGAAATACCATTCCCAATCTTCAAATGTTTCACTGCCATAGACAGCAGCACATCAGTGCACTGGCTTTTGTGAAGACCTATTTATAGGCAACAGAAAAGTCATATACAATGAAAAAAAAGTAAAGAAAATCAGACCTGGGTAAACAGTTCACATTGAGATCCACGGTTCTTGTCAATTTTAAAGATTCATCTTGTGATTTAAATTCTGAAATTTTCAGGCAGTTCAACACAAAATGAAGATGTTCAAGGGCATCTCCAGTGAGGATGAAGACCATGGCAACACTGTGAGTTACTCATGCATGGGTGAACTTCAAACATCTATAAACATTTTCATCTTTCAACTGAGTGTTTGGAACAGACTCTCAGTTGCCAACCTTAATCTCAGCAAATACAGAAGTGTATACACATGAAAAGCTGCATTTGCAGATACCAGTATCTTCCTGCGTACACACTAAACATATTATAATGCTTGTCTTACACATAAGCAGTAGGACTTTCATTTGCAAAGAACTTTCATCGTAACATAAGCAAGAATAATGTATAAAAACATTTCCTCCACTTGTTAAGTAGATCCTTCAATTAATGTGAACGCTTCACTTAAGGGGTATATTGTTCTTAAAATTTAGTAGATGGTTCTGTTGTTGACAGCAAAAAAATGTTTTAGGAGCTGTGAATACAGAGGTTGGAGGTTAGCTTTTGAAAAAGCATACTGCAGAATATATGTTATGTTAGGCAGATCCTACATTTTTGCAGTAGAAGTTCTTTATTCCTTAAGCTTATTCAAAGAAGATAATGATTATGGAAAACTAAAGCAGAAAATGTTAAAAGCCACACATTGTATAAAATTCACATGCTCACTAAAGCAATAAAATAACTAGATTGTTTTTTTAAAGAATAGCTGCTTCTGGAAGGAAGGTTCAGGGAGCAAGGTGGCAGACAGTTCAAATATATTTCCAGGAGTTGAAGCAAATTATATACATGATCACTTACAGCTAACCCACTCCTATACAATTTTTGCAAATACATTTCTAGGGCATATTTGCATTACACTAAAATAAAACCACTTTGTCATTTATGCATTTATGTTTCAAAATAAGTAGTCATTTGAAAATATAATTATATATAATTCTAAAACATTTGCACGGCATTTTCTAAAATTTTACAATTCTGCTTTTTTAGACATCTTTCATAGTATCCTAACAAATATTTTAATTAAGTGAGGACAAATTTAAAAGCAACTCATATGGGAGTTCACAGAACACACTACATAAAAGAAATCAAACTTCTACATCCATTATATTAATTCAGCACACAAATGCTACAGATGTTCTAGTACAATATTTGTTCAGGTATAGAGCACAACCAAAGCCTCTGAACACTACTTTCTTCTGCTGTGTTGGCATTCCAGTCACTGAGTAAGTCTTTAGGTAAAGTAGCAATGCGTAAATGACCTAGTTTTACTGTACCTGAATGCCTAAGACCAAGCCAAGTGTCTACCAATACTGATTAACAGGATTTGTAATTTTAAGATCAAACTGTTGTATATTTTATCTTCATTATGGCGTTTTTGTTAAGACCACAAGGCACTGAGGACCCAGCGTGGGTGCAAGAACTCTGTGACAACTCTGCCGCTGAAGATACTGCTAATCACAAGTGAAGGCAATCGCAAAACAATCCAAGTAACTTCCTAGGGGACACCATCAACCATCAACCAAATTTGTAGTAACTCTTTATAAAAGAACTCACTGGGCAACATTTTCCACTTACCGTTGTTTGAGGTCAGAACTTCAGCTGGAGTCTGACTTCCAGCAAAGCTACACAGGTGGACGTAGGCACCAGCTGGGGATCCGAAGCGCAGTTTCCAGTACGTGACCATGGCAGTAAAGATCAAGGTGAGTACCTGCTATTTCAGGCCTGCAGCACCAGCCTTTCTGGACAGATACACCTTGGAGAGGTCTACACAGTCGAGCTGCAAGTAGACCCCACTTTTGTGATTCACCACTACACCTTTGCCAGCAGTTTCAGCTTTTGTGACACGCTCGTGGACCCTTCCTCTAGCCCCACTTGTTCCCCAGACCCTGCTATAGCAACGGTTTGATCCCAAACCACGAGGCCATTCCTGGTGCCAGGAAAGACAGAAGCAGCTGCTGAAGCAGTCTGTGCCCATCAAACCAACCTCTCCAGCCTGCGCCAAGGGAAAGGGGCAGGCAGATGGGTATCTCCTACGGCACAGCACGGTCTGGTCTGTGGGCTCTTGTCTGGGTTATACTGGCAGATCTAACACCGGGTGGGCTGAACTCAGGCAGGAGGACCAAAGACATGGAAAAAAAACCCTTTAAGCAACACAGAAACATTACACATTTTACTCGCTCTGCTTAATACCTGCATCAAAGCTACAACTACGAAAAAAAAAATTATACTTGAAGGCTTACACCCGATATAAGTTGTCTTGTCAAGCTCTAGCAATCTTCTATGGTAAGACAGTGCAGTACACTGCAGAACCTTAGGATCTAGCTCTGGACCGCTTCCAGCTCTTGGGAAAGGGAAGTATGGTCGTCAAAAAGACAAGAACCAAAGCATTTGTTGAAAAAAAGATGTACTGATTTTTTCCTATGCAGTGTGCTGGCTATCTTTTTTCTCTCTTTTTTTTTTCTTTCTTTTCTTTTAACTGGCATGACAGGTGCAGGGTAAGGAAGGGCATGAACAGGGTGATGAGTAGGAGTACAAAAAAGCGAAAGTGGGAAAGGGACCATCACCTACTTGCTGGTGATCCACAGCAGGACTCTGCTGACCACAGAATGGCTACAGCTCAGGAGGACGACAGGCAGCTAAGAAAAATTGCCTTTGTGCAGGTCCCAACAAACATATGAGTCGTAATATTCATTCCCTTCACTTACTTGGATCTCGCTTCCTCAATTCCACAAATGTGTCTCACCCCTGAGGTGAATACTTTCGTTGGTACAGATTTCCTTCATCATCTCTCGTTGGAAACTGGCAGGCTAAGAGATGTTTTCGTTATCACAGTTCATGAAGCGCCCAGAAATCAGATCTTTAAGGCAATCAGTTGTGACTATGTAAAACCTTTAGACTGCATCCAGCTCTCCCACTTTGCTCACGCTACTGAAACGGCAGATTGCAGCGGAACAGATTTTGACTCCTACCAACAGAAGTAAGATCAGGTTGGCCCTAAAAATACATTGCAGGCAACACAAGAAACTACGCAGGAAAGATAATGTATTTGAGAACATTTTTAATAAATAATGTGACAAAAATTACTTTTCTGATTATTGGATCCTCAGTATGCAAAATTATGGCTAAAATATGAGGTTTCTTACATGAACATAATGAAAACATTAATCACATGGATTGTTCCTTTAGTACTGCACACCCTTTCTATGGAACCTTTCTTCAAAAATTAGCTAAATGAAAAATTTCAGTCCTCGGTAAACACCAAAACACTTTTTTTTTTTCTTCTTTTTTTTTTTTTTTTCATTGGGGCTAGACCTGATAGCTGTCAATAAACAAACACACATTTTTCCATTAGCACCAATGACAAAGAAATTTTATAATTACAAAAAGGATCATAAATTCTACAGACAGAGGACATCATTTGGCAAATTCAATGCAACTAATGCCTCTATTTCAGCTTTAATGATAATCCAATGTTCAGAGAGGCCACAGCAAAATTGGTAATTTTCTGTAAGTCCAGGAAAAGTGAGAAGTGTTTTGATTATGGCCCACATTTACGTTTGTTACTTTACCATCTGTCATCATTCAAATATTCCAAATACAAACATAGAGCATTAACAAAAAGATGAAAAATATCCCAAACAAATGCTTAACATTTTCAATAAGACAAAAAAAAAAGGTTAATAGTTACAATGGTTTACAAACAAAGTTTAGTGATTGTGCTTTTAAAACCAAAAAAAAAAAAAAAAAAGATAAGCAGTGCATTACAAAAAAAATTAACCGCCAAGATCAAACAAAATTTCTTTAAGTGGCACTTCTTTAAAGTTAATTGACACAAGTAGAGGTCTGAGATTTGGGCCAGTAACAGTTAATGATATTACCCAATCATTATTAAAAATGTCCATTGATTTTTTTGCTTATTTTCATCAGCACTGTTGAAGCTGAAAATCAGAAAAAGTTTCAGATAAACTTGCTCATGCCATGATTAGGCAAACAGCAATCACATTGGCTTACCTCCTGCCTATCCCAAAGGGCATTTTTAATAAGAATGTACTTAATGATGAAAATGGAAAGACAAATCAAAGTACCACAGGGGATTTAAAATGAGTACATATTTACAATAAGAGCCACCTCATCCCAAATTAATTTTACTTGCATTTGTAAAACTGTATCATCTGCAAAAGGTTAGCAAAAGACTGGCAGAAAACAAGACACACAGTCTGTATAGAAACTGCAAGACAGCATTTGCAATAACTGCAGGCTATAGTGAAACCCTGGAATAAAACGTTCTGCACGATGCTCACTTTGGGCGTCTTTTTAATCAATGCTGTATTACTTGTATTACTTGCAACGTTCTCGATTGGGCTCACTGGTGTACCAGCAGTGTTCTAAGCACTGCCTTGCTGGGAAGAAACCTCGGGATCCCAGACTCTGGAATTCCCTTCTGTGCTAATCCTGAAGCAGCAGCTGACCCAAGTACCACGAAGAGCAGCTTACCTGCCTTCTCGGGCAGCGAAGGTGATGCCCTTAGCGTTACGGAATAGGCAAGGGCTGTTCCTAATAAGGAGGGTTTACAAAGAAAGAGTAAAATAAAAACTAGCATTCTGATGGCATGGAGAAAAATGAAAAATTGTACACTCTGATTGCACTGAACATTATTTCTGGCGTCAAACATCATCAGACTTGAGGCATCTTAAGTGATTTTTTTTTTCAGATTAGATTTTAAAAGCCTGTTACAGTACATGTCGTTGTCTTCAGCTTTCTGTTTCCTGTATTAAAAAAAATTTAAAAATTACATGTTAGATTTTATCATTTAAAATTTGTTTCACATATTTCTTAGAGAATTATTACCTTTTAAAAATAATTACTACTTTTAATTATGTGCAGCAACGTGACTGCATTTAGATACTCTTTCTACAATAAGGACTTAAACTGAATTAATATCATTAGGCAAAAAAAAAAAAAGAAAAAGGTTCATGCCTTGAATCTAGAATGATAAACGTTCAAAAAATGTGAAAGGCAACGTCAAGGTGTTCTAAAATGCTCCAGTTTTTTATTTTCACTTTTGAATGAAACTGTAAATATAAATTGCACATTTAAATACCATATTTCTACAAGTTCTGTTCCACAGGCTTTAATGCGGTGACAGTTATAGTATGCTACATATTACTTGAATTTTATGTTTTTGACACGTTCTTAAAGTTTCTTTTCCTGGATTGGGCATAATGTTAATAGACAGTGAAATGTACTGGTTTTCTTCTGAAGAGAAATATTCCTGATTCAAAAATGCTTTTTCTTGGCATCTGCCTAAGCACAGGAAATAATCTTAGTCTAGTCCTCTGCAGTAGTACAACCGCAGTTACCTCCATTTCTTCTTCTTCCTCTTCTCCTTGTTCATAAGCTCCCAGTACTTGCATTTCTGCAACATTCCTTCGGGCTATATTTGCTTGATCTGCTCTCTGTCTGCCTCCTGATCCTCTTGACGACATCGAGCTGGAGGAGCTGGGATCTCTAGGATTATTTGATGTTGGAAACGTTGGTCTAGAATATGGCAGGATGTCCTCTGTATAATTAAATATATACATTGTTATGTTTACAAGCCCAGAGATACTGAGATCCTAACATTTCTGCATGCAGGTGATTTATTTCACTTTTTATGATCCTCAGTAGGTTTCAAGTGATGCCTGACAGGAATATGAAATATACTGTTGCCATAATAGCATTATAGAAGCTTTCTCGATGAAATTTATAGTATTCACATGGTGACATTCACTACAGAAAAAACTAATTCACGATTACTGTCCACTTCATTTCAATTTATGATCCCTGCTCTATGTTCTACAGAAAAATTAAGTAAAAAACAACCCCTGGTAGTATATTTTCGGTATGACTGAGTAGGAGGAAATGACAATATATGCACGATACTCACAAGGAGCTCATTCCACCTAAATATGAGACCCTGCATTTCTCAGACTGAGTTTGAAACAAAATTAGTAGGTGTGTTTTAAAATGTCAGCACCATCCTCTAAGGTAACCGTCTAATACTTTTTCTCTCTAGCAATCCAACATAAGCACCTCTTACTAATGTGCCCATTTAATGAACTTACTACCCAGTCACCCCTGATATTGACCCTGGACACCTGTGGGAAGAAAGGACCAGGCGTTTGTATAATCTGTGTTCAAAGTCTTAGTGAACACTTGGCAAATTCCATTAATCATGTTCCATTAATTACGAATCTTACCAGCTTCCAAACACAAGAGATTACATTGGTCAGGTCTGATTCATACAATGCCATGTCAGTTGGCATTTATAACTACTGTTTTACTGCTGCGTCTTTCTGATTCTTTCAACAGGACCAGATATTATTCTGGCCTTTTTCTCTTTTACAAATGGGTAAAAATGGGCAAAGCACCAATTCTTTGGTAGAAAAGTTAAATCTCTGACTTACAGATCTACTATCTGACTTCACTCAGTTCCCGTATAAATTAGATTCTAATTAGATAGATTAAATATAACTACATTATAAACGTATGGTAGGGGCAAGGACACTCATCCTTACAACTCTGAAAGAATATTTCTGTTTGGGCTTCCTCAGCATTAGCTTTAATACGTGATGGGTATACAGAAGGCAAGACAGAAAATCTATGCTTTTCTTTCCGTTTTACCCTAATGAGAACCTGCAAGGTGCCCTATATTAGCACTGTATACAATAAATGGTGACAAGTCAGGAGATCTAGTTTCACTCACACCGGCAGTGTGAGAGCCCTGAAAAGTGCTGCCCTGTTCCCTGTGGTCAACGCCCAACACTCCAGTGACCCAGAGCATGCAAAATAACCTTGAAGAAGATGAGTTTTTGCTGGCGTGCCTTCTCGTTTTGGTGCTTTATTCCCTCGCAGTTTCCCATCGTTTTGCTGATCCTGTGATTCTCTCCGCTCTCCTGAATTTGTTCGCACGTCTGAATGCTGTCTCCCATCCACCCCGTCCCTCCCCTTGTAGCTCGCTCCTTTCCTTTCCGCAGATCTGTCTGTCCTCGCTTCTATAGAAGCAAGTTTTGGCAACATGACCGGCCGCACCTCCAGCTGGGATTTGGACTGGGCAGTTGGTGATTTTATAGCTGGAGGTGGCACAGGAGGGGGTGGCAAGTCTAGAAAGTTGAAAAAGAATGAGAATTATGATGACATCACATGCTAGTGAAATTAAGCAATAATATTTAACTTCAACTGAAGAAACAGATGCCCTGTTTACTTCTGGCGCTCACTCTGCCCTTCCCTCTCCATCCCCAAAACTATTATGTTACTGTTACAACTGCTGATGGGTATTTTTACCAAAGCTTGAGCTTTAAAAATGTAAAGTAATGACCTCTTTCTGACTTTTCAAATCACAGTATTTTCTTAACAATCATTACAAAAGCTGTAATAAACTTTAGACACTTGAGTATTAACACATCGGTAATAGTTATCGACACAGAGTTAAATATATTAACGTATCTTTCCTGATATTTATCCGTTTTGCTAAGTCCATTCAACAACACAGCAGCTTGTGCTATTGCATGTATTATTATTATAATATATTATTATAATATTTATTTATAATTACTGCATTCCTCTTTCAACATAATAGGTTGATCTAACATAGATATCCCGATGTCCAGAGGTATGTCATGAGATACAAAAAAAAATTCCACACATCGATGAAGTAGCAAGCTCTCAGGAAGAACAAAGAAAAAAAAGACACAAGATTTTAGAATTTGTCTCCTCAAAGTAGCACAGCTTAAGGAGTTCTAAAATTGTTTTTAAATAGTAATTATAAGGCACACATGTTTTAATTAGTTATTTTTTTTTCTATTCCTGCATTAAGAATTAAAACCAGAATGTGTAAACTGTTCATCAGGATACAATAATGCTCTGTGGAATACAAAATGTGAAGGAAAAGAAGGGTAAAATCAAACAAGGAAGAGACAATACAAAAGCAGTTCACAACAAAGCTGTAGGAACAAATCATGCATATATGAGAACAACAGGTTAAAAAAAGAGATGTGAAAGATGTTTCTGAAGTTAATATTCTCAAGTGAGATTGCAAAAAAAAAAAAAGATAGCGGCCCTATTAAAAAAATGTAACTTCAGCATTTTATAATAGTGTGCATTCATTCTTTCTACTTCCACAAAAATCTTGGAGCAGCTGTGTTTTTCTAACACCATCCCTATATATACAGCTAATTCACAGTCTATTCAAGGGAATGTTCCATCTGAAAATTAACTAAATTGGGCCACGAATAAAGGTAGTACTCCTGAATAAGAAAAAAGCAGACATCTAACATATATGTATAATTTCAGATACAGCAGATGCCAGACGTTTTTGAGAGGTTTCCCAGTGACACAAAGCACAAGTGACTGGGTACAGCTCTGCGGAAAGGTGTAGCACTGCAGAATTCAGCGCTCTACACAAGCTTAATGGGCACCACCCTCCTTGTTCGACTAGTGACCTAACTTGGATTTGCCCTTGACCTCTTTTAAATAAGACTGGAAATTTTATTGCTTGTCTGGACTGGGATGATGAGGAAGAAAGATGTCATAAAGGACATTTCCTAAGGCTGGACATAGTTCAGGTAAATGAGATCTGTAACATCATCCTTGCTGTGTTAATTCCACTGTCTTGGTATAAAGCACAAAAAGAGAGAGCAAAAAAGAAAAGAACACCCACAAAAAAACTAACAAAGCAACCAAGAAAACTTCTCCTTGTTCAAATATATGGCTTGAATAAGGGGCTAAATCTATTTCACAAAAAAATGCAGAAACTTCTTCATTTCTGTTCCTCTTAGCTAAGAACAGGTTGGACAACTGGCCTTATACTCCTTGCAATTTGTGTAGCGTAGTTTGTCTTTCAAAACTGAGCTGTTTGGGCAGCATCAGTTTTAGGGAGCAGCTAAAGGTAAACAACTGAATACTGAGACATCATTCTAAGTATCTACTTAACACTCACCATTCACCATTAAAAGATAAAGGTATATTTTAAAGAAAAGCACTGTCATTTCCAAAACTTGAGAAGGCACAATGTAAATTAGCTACAGGCTTGGATATACTAAGTGGCTGAATCAAAATAATTTTATTTATAAAGTGGGAAATATTAGACTATAAAGTAAGAACAAAGGCAGATCTGTGGGCAATGGACCAGATTTTTTTTATCTGAGGAAACTAAACTGGTAAAACTGAGAGACAACTTCTGATTCACTAAGATGGGAAACACAACAGATTTGGTAAGAAAGCACAGAAGATTGTGCTCCTTTGTTACCCATAACTGTTTAAATGTGGTTTGCAGAGGTAACCTCTGTCCAGTCCATGACCTTAGCAATGAAACTGTAATTCCAGACATCAGAGGATCATTCAGACCACCTCCTCTAAAAATGCTCCGGGAGCTGCAGCCACCAAAGAGCGAACCAAGCCCCTTGCATGGTGCTGCCCAGCCCTGTAGATGCTTAAACCAAGCACCTGTGAGTTTGGATACTTGATCACATCCATAGCTGTGCGATCTTAAGTTTCAATACTTGCTCCAAAAAATGTCAGTCTGAAGAAGTACATAACCTCTTAGAATGCAAGAACTAAGTGAAAAATTGTGTGAAGTCTGCCCAAGACCTTGGAGTTGCATGTGACATGCTCCTTGAAAGCCCAACGCTTCAGACCATGTCAGATCCAGACCAAAGTTTATCAAGCACAAGAACTGTTCTGCAGAAGCAAGGCTGAAGATGGTGATGGTTCCCACCTTTTGCAGAATACTTTTACTGATTATAAAACCTGGTCAAGATTTAGAAAATAAAACTTTGCATTAGCCTGCGGAGATTCAAACAGTATTTTACTTTCTGGGGAAAGCATCCTTCTCACAACATGTCTTCTCTCGGAAAAGGACATGCTGAATCAGAAGTGGATGAAGATACTCAAACTCAGAAGCATAGGGTACTGGAACCACAGCTGTTCACGCAGTATCTTGTGTCTCACATTCCCCACTCACTGTCTCCATTAAGCTGCTGGAGGCCTGAATAAGCCCTTGTGATGAGGCTGGAGAGGAAAAGGGAGCGTAGGTACCTAACGTCAGCTTTCCCGTCACCCTTGGAGCCAGGCTCCAACAGCTGCGGCACGGCAATGCGC
The DNA here is from genome assembly GCF_017639655.2 of Falco naumanni. Taxonomy (NCBI): domain Eukaryota; kingdom Metazoa; phylum Chordata; class Aves; order Falconiformes; family Falconidae; genus Falco; species Falco naumanni. The sequence continues at coordinate 110,113,131 of NC_054055.1, forward strand.
TGGCTGCATACCAAAGGGAAGGAACAGCATCCTTCCTGTCGCCTATAAAATACAACTTGGAACAACCCACTTTATTCAAGAATTCTACCCAGCTACAGAGGACAACGAACAAAGTGGTGTTAAAGCTTGACTATGGAAAGGAAAGATGCATTGATATAAAAAAAGTTTCATAAAATGGCAGCAGCTCTATCATACAGTAATAACTAAAGAAAAGTGATATTCTTTTCCAGGCACATTTTTGCAACCTGCAGGGAAACTATAAAAATCTTCATTATAACACAGTGCTTCTCGCTGAAAAGAATCCTTTACAGAGGGAAAAAAAAAAAAACCAACCCAAAAAACTTTTCAGAGGTCAACACTATTACACCCCTGTGGTATTTATTTTAACAGCTCAGACCACAGAGAAAATCCAGATTCAATCTGCCTCCAGTACGAACTGGCACACTTCTTATTAAAAGCCAAATGGAAGCTTCTGTTGTAAAGAATAAAAAATAAATCACAAAGCAACATGAAACCAATATAAAGAACTCAGAAGTATTTGTTAAAGTCAGCTGTGTTCACATTTCATTCATATCTACATATTACTGTCGTACCGCTTCCCACGTAACACAAACAATTAACGGACGCCATTTCATAGCACAGTCTATAGGGGAAACCTTCCATATGTCTTTTGAAAGGAGCGATGATAATTTTCGAAGTGAGAACATATACAGGAATGACGGGATAGGCAAAACACCACTGGGGAGTGGGGAAAAAGAATCTGCTTAGTTAATTTGGCACTGAGGTGGAGAAAGCACAAACAAGCACAAAAAGATGAATTGTAAGTAGTGAGTAATGAGTGAAGTGGGCCTTAGTAGGCAACTCGCTCTTTTAAGCTCTTATTGGGCTGTAGATTTCCATGGTCGTATCCTGAAGCAAACAGCAGTTACAGACCTGATGCGATACTGGAGGAAGATACCAAGTGAATTGTCTTCTACTGCAAATTTATGCAGGCACGCAAAACTCACGATTCCTCCCGACTTAGTAAAGTTCTAGGATCATTTAAGATTCTTAGTTACATAATAACCTCAGCCACAATTATTTATGTTTTGATAGTATTTTCATGTTTTATCTTTCAAGAAACATGCTCAATCTGTACTATAATGAGATTAATAGATAGATACAGCAAAACCCAGGATGATATATAAAAAACAGTGGGTTGTAGGTATTTTTTGCCTTTCTGTACATATACATAATGCTTTTATCAAACCAATTTTCACTCCACAAAACCTCCCTCAGTATCAAAATCAACATTTACAAAATATCTCACAATAGAATCAGAAGTAAGGACTGCAAAGCGGACAGGTATCTGAACATTATTATCATTCAGCAACAAGCTGGTTTTTAGCAGAGGTAAGAAATGCATTACTACTTACATTTTACCTTGTTGAAATTTGTGCAGAGTAGGTTTTTTGTACTGCTCAGGCAGAGGGAGACAAAAGTACAAATGATGCTGGCATGCATAATGGTTTAACATTTCAAAGTGAAAATCCATGGAAATATTTGGCAGATATTCAATTGCCTTTTGTGAGAAATTCAGCTGCCCTTATGTCACGTAATTGATAACACAGCTAAAAAACTCAGTCTCCACCGGTTGTGACAATGTTAGTGTTTCTTCCTTTGTCACTCACGAGATTTAAAAAGAATCAGGATTTAAAATCTCATGTGAACAGTCAATGGCATGATTCCTACTGAAAGACCTATTGAACTAAAGCAATGTCAAAGTACAAATGTCAGCGTTTTTTATCAAAATACTTATAATTCTGAGGGCTTGTAACTAATAATTCAAGGCAGTTCAGAAGATACTTTCACATTAATATTAGAAAAGACAAAAGTATTTTGTTAAAATTTGGTTTCTTAAATTAAATATTTAAGTAGGTCAGGCAAGGCTGAGAAGGAGGATGCATCTGTTAGTTGGTTCTTGTAATGCACTCTTAGTAGTTAACTCTAAAAGGCTAGATGAAGAGCAATTAAAAATTCATACATTTCAATCCTTACCACCTACTGAGCAAAGATTTTTAGCAACAAATATGGAGAACATTTCACTGCTTGGATGACTTTCAAGGAACAATACAACTGAGCTGAAATCCTGTTTTACATAAAGTAGAAACTGATTTGAACTAATGCTAGCAGAAAAGACAATATTGTTACTACTTGTACAATGCAGAGTAGATCAGAGAGCACTCTCCTTTATTTAAGAAAGGCTAGTAGTAGACTTTTTACTGTTACATTACTAACAAACACACTTTCAGAAACAGCAATCTCTTTCATAAATCTTGTGGTATAAAGAAAAAAAATATCCAGAATTTAAGACTTAGAGATATTGCTGCTGATAATCCTTTTGGCATTTTCAACCACTGATGCAAAGAATTTGTTTATATATCCTTTCTGTCAACTAATCATGCAAATTCTTCATGACACTGGGATGTCATGAAACTGCTAGCAAATAGTAAAGCAGGTAATTTGGGAACAGTAGAAAATTCTTTATATGTGAAAGTGAATTACATTTTAATGGCTGAGAAATAATGTATTTTTCTCTTATTAGTATTTTTCAATGCTTTTAGCCACCAATAACTGCTTAAATTCAGAATATCTGCTTTTCTGTACTACAAACACACATATGTTCACTCACTATGAGGAAAAAAATAATCTTTGTATCGGGCACTCCTTTACAAAAAAAGATAAGTAACAGTATGACATCAAGCCAACAGAAAAAAAACCCTGTATATCTGGGAAAGGTCAATTGTGCTTAAATGTTTATCACTTTTCTCCACTTAGGGAAAGCAATTATAGATGTTATTTTATAGCTAATTCTAAAGGGACAATATACTAGATGTGGCTATTAAGATGAATGCTTATAATATTCAACAAGGTTCCAAATATGCTTATGTAAATGCATCAGGGAAGAAAAACAGAAACATCAAAACCAAACAAGATCTTCAACCTTTGAACTGTGTTTTATTAGATCTGCAGAAATTAAAGCCGTAATTTGCTGTTCCCTGAATGACCACACTGTATTGCACACTGAACAGGTTAGTGGAAATTCTTACCTAACTAGGAAATATGCTGAAGTAAGCAGGTGCTATGTAACACAAAACAAATATTGATCATGATTGTCCAATCTATTGCCGTATCTAACCACAACGCTCTGTGATTTGATTGTGTATAACTGCTTTCACAAAACCCTGTCATCAAATACAGGCCCATCTCTTATTTATTCCTGTTAGAAGAAAACGGCCACATAAAACTCCTGTCCAGATCTTATTTCTGATGTCCCGGTTCTATCAAGGTTTGCCGCTCAGCCAATTATTCAGTTAAAAGCATTCTCTTCAAGAGAATAAAAGCTGATAAAATGTCCATAAAATCTTGCAATACACCATTACGAGGGTCTCATAAATGTAACATTCCTGGTACAGTTTTGGGATTTACACCTTGAGTTGTCCTTTCACAGAAGCAAACATGCACAAAACCACTGTAATAACCTCTTGAAATCAGATAATATTCCAACAGCTCAGTTTCACTGACAGAAGGGGCCTGGGCATAAGCCAAGAGGCCCAGGTGCACTGTGTCATGCCAGTATTTAATGCAGCCTAATATCAGATAGATGCTAGTGAGAGAAAATACTCAGAATAAAGTACAGATAATAGCACGGACAACCACTCATTGCTAAATTACTTCTGCTCATCGTGCTGTGAGCTTTGTATTAAATTTTTTTGTCAAGTGGCAGGAATCATGGGGAGAAGTGGCTCAAAACTCCCTTCTTGTAACCCTGGATAAGGATCTATAATATTAGGCTTTCATATGATAATGGCAAATGATGCCCCTCTTTGAAAAATTTCAGACTGGTAATGAAAGTCCTTATCAGATTGTTGTTGCAGAGAACCAGGAGGTGGGGAAAGATGCCTTTCTTTCCGCTCCCCCCCCCCCCCACCTTTAGCAAATTCAGCAAACTTGACAAGATGGGTTAAGTCTTGGAGAATTTATCTTACATGATTTTCCAACAAAGCCCGTGGGTTGTTTTATAAAACTGGAAGGTAGTGCTTTAATAAAAGCTGCACCACCTGAGGCATTTTCATTAAAGGCTCTCTCTAGACAACATCACAATGTTTGCATTATCCTCCTACACTCCCAAGAGAACACAAGCACTACCTTTTCAGCAGGAGTTGATATTGTGTGTGAAGGCACGAAAGAAGATGATTAGATTTTGCTTTTACTCACAAAGTAACCGCTTGCAACAATGCCATGGTCGGGATTAAAATTCATTGATTTGTGTTGTCCACCATTTGAATGGTAAAAGGTTTTTTTTCAGGAACAGATACATTCTGAAGGTTTTAGTAGTCAGTCATGTGAATGAAGATTTTAATCCTAACCACACATTATTCTCATTGACTGTACTATTTATGCTATCTGGGCTCTTAAATAATGACAGTAATTAGCAGATTAGGACACTATAGAAAACAGGTGCAAAGCTCTGGAGTGGAAGCATCAATGTACAGTATTAAGGAACTCTGGCATTTAGAATGATTAATCTCTGCAGTGTGTTTAGCAACAGGAAACACAAATCACGGAATTCTGAAACATAATGTTATCTCTGTGGAAAAATTTCACACACACGCGCACATTGAATGCTATTTAGAAAGGTTCACTGACGTTTTCACCCATTTCAGTGGACTCACCATCTGTGTAGACTTCTCTGCGCAGATGTCCTGGCTGGTGTTTTTGCTTTTTGGCAGGTCGGACCTTCTGTATTACAACAGCACTCATGTTGCTGTCAGTCGATACGGGGCTGGTGGGTCTAGGACAGTGTGATGCATGAAAATGTCTACGGCCTGGAAGTTGTTACAGAACAATAGCTATTATTTTTCTCACCCAAAATAAAGACACCTCATGCTTTCTTTTCAGAATGACCTAGCTATATGAAACCTGAAAATACAGTTGGAACAAAAATAAAGCTCTCACCCTTCCTGTAATCAGTTTTAGAGTGAGCTGTAACTAAATCGACACATTTGCTACCCCATCAGTAGGCAGGCTGGCTTAGCCACACAGAAATTATCCAACTGCTCAGAGGCTGGTAGCTCCTGTCCAAGGAATGTGAACTCCATCAGTAGGCAAGCACAAGCAGGTTTCCTGCCCAGCAACTTTCCAGAAACAACAAAACTTTTGACTTTCAAGACGGGTTTCACCTCCCCTAGCTCGGGTAGCGCGAGGACACCCGTGCCATATGCACGGCGAGTCGCCAGCAGGTCCCAGCTACAGATGCCGCCTCTGCTGCTTTGACTGAGTTACCAGAAATGCATCAGGGATGCTCAACTGGCATTTTATCACAGCTTATTTGCAGGTAGGAAGTGTCACATTTTTAGGATGTGTAGTCAGGTATAGGTAACATCAATACATAAAAAACCTGCGTGACATGAACTTGACTGTTGTAAAACTCTTTACCTGTAATAGTAATGGGATGTAAAAAGACCTTTTCTAAATATATGAATTTACACACACATAGACACAACTGTATATGAACTTATATGTATACAACAGATAAAATACTGGCCCCGTGGGTATGAATGGGAGTTTTGCCACCTACTTCAATCGGCCAGGATTTCATCCAGAATTACTAAATTACCTCCCCTCTCACTCTTCATGATGAACAGCTGTGTTGAAATGAAACAAAGGACTATTAAGTGGGAGAGGATATCAGAAACGGGAGGATGGCTGCAAATCTGTGAAGTCAGGGTGGACACTGTTGTGCCAGAGTAGCTCTTCCCCAGATCTGGAAGTTTAATAAGAATGACTGGCAAAATGTTCATGGATCTGCTTGAAAACTGCATTCCACGCTGTGGTATTCTTATTTCTTAGCTGAACTGTAACAATATCCATTTGGCATGGTCAGGTTACTGATTACCTGTATACACCCAGCATTACTAATATCCCGTATGTTGTAAAACATGAAAAATTTAAAATACCGTATTTCACACGTCCAGCGGTGAGCAGAAAAAAAAAAAAGAAGGAACACATGCACAAGGCCTTGCTGCATATGCATAATCTGTAATTTAAACTGCAGCTAATAAGAGCTGTCAAATTATGAAACCTGGACAAACTCAGTTCATCTCAATAACACAGCAGTAAGAGCTTAAACAGCAGTCTCCAAAAGATAACTACAAAGTATAAAATGGAAAACTACTATTATTACATTATTTTCAAATATAGGGGAAATATGACTCTAAAGGTTTGCTATTTATGTGGACATGTCAACACAGAGGGATTAAATCTCTCATGAAGAGTGACTGAAAACACTGGGAGCTTTATAATAGGAAAAGGATAGAATTCTGTAATTATTTTTTTTTTCTCATTCAGTTGGGCGCAAATCCACCAGCAGGGTTGAGGTTTGGCAGTAATCAATGAGACTAAAAAATTAGGAACTACTTATGAAAAACAACGTAGAGCAGCAATTTATTGGAACTGTTTCACCAAAACTCCCTTTCTGCACTTCCACTAGTGCAAACTGACTGCCCCTCTCCTGAATGTCTGAATGTTGTAAGAACAACAGGAACCTAGGAAGCAGCTGTGGATAAATACATTTCAAAATAGCCATTGTTTTTTCTTCTCCCATCAAACAGAGGACAAACTCACCTCCTGCTGCATCCTGCATTTGACGTCTGGCAACCTTCAGGCCAGCGTATTCCGCAGCTGCCGCAACAGCCTGTGCAAAATCTGCATCGGTAAAAAATGATCCATCGGAAGAGCTAACGCTAGACCGTCCGCTTGAGATGTTATCTTCTTCGGAGGCTGAACCCCAGCCATTGATCATGGACCCTGTTACAGAGCTCTCCAAATCCCCAACGCTGGAGGCAGGTGTCTGCTCAAGGCCACGCAAAAGGAGCCTTCTGTTCTGCATCTTGGCAACCTCTATGTCTGCCTCATCCTCCTCCTCTTCTGGTGCATCAGTATCCATATCAGAGACCAAGGGCCCTGAGATATATCCATAGGTATGTGGCGGGGAGATAGGCCTTGGAGGGGGTGGAGGACTCACAGGTTGACGTCTGCATGAAAATACAAGGGTAAGAAGAATTGAAGTCACATAACAGAGTCAGAGGAATAGTAGATTGATGAAAATATTTATTTCCCAACAAGCCTGACCTGCCGTTTTGAATCAACAGAATTGGTATGTGAAAGGTTCAGGGTTGGTTGTTATTTCTACGTCTTATTTTTGCTGTAAATCAGAACCGACAGCTACGTAGTTTGAAATCTACCACAAAGAAATCTGATTTTTTAACATGGTTCCTTTATCATGTATTTTAATGAAAATTGCTTTATTTTGCACAATGCTACAAATAGTACATATGCAGCTAGGTGAAGAGGTAGGCAGAGTTCATGTGATATTAAAAAAAAATAATTATTTCTGCACCCTTGAGAATATGAGCAAAAGAAGTGTCTGTATATTGCTCTAGAAGCTTGAAACTATCAATGTCAACAGATGCCTCTATCCAAAGAGATTGCTTCATAAACATTATCTTCCCTCCACCTACCTCATGATTCAGAAAGATACGAAAAGAGATATTGTTATTTCATTATGTTTTTAATTGCTCTAGGTGATAATTTAAAGAAAGAATTCTCTACCGTAATGTTAGTTCTAGATATTAAGGATACCAAAACGCATATAGATGCATAGGTTAATTTATTTTGAGCTTAAATCATCAGTAGCGGTGTCTCAAGCTTAAAGAGGCCAAGTATTATATATCATTAGATCAACATTCTGTTTAGTTAATATTTCGCTCAGAAGTCCCGCGTAGTAACACTGTCAGCAGTTTTTCTTCACAGGGCCAGGGACACGCTCCTTAATGGCCATTTGTCTGACAGGCAAAAATACTCTCCGCAGCAAAGGCTGTACCGTTGGCGTTGCTTACCAGAAACTTCTGCTGCACTCTGCTTGGCAACAATTTCCAAAGTAATTTTCCTTTGTCAGTTTTCCCCTCTTATTATCTCATTGACAAATGGTGGCTCTCATAAATTATATCTTTTCTTTTGAAGGGGGCAGGGAGGGGCACAGGCATTTTTTTTATTTTATTATTTTAGTAAATGGGAATACTTACTAATTTTGGAAGGAAAAATTAGCAAGGAAAAACCTAATACTCTGTGGCAAGAACAAGCTGGAACCTCCCTGGACTACAACACCTAGCCACTGTTTTCCACTTGCTGTATTAAATACGGAATGGAATGAAGAAAAGGTCAGCCTGGGATATATATCCAATAATCATTTAATAACCTGCCCATCCCCCCACATCGCAGAAGCCATTGCTGCACGGGAATCTCCACCTGCCTTTGACTAGAGACCTTGCCTAATAAAGTTTTACTGCCTTCATTTAAAGCTCTTGTGACAACTGTCCTTGCAATATGTTTGCCAGTCTTCCTGTTCTCTAGGCTTTGGTGTTCGAAGACAGGCAAGTGGTTACAAAATATGTTAGGGTTCTCGAAAACACAGCTTGCCTGCCAGCCTTTAAGGATGGGCTAATTGAGAGCAGCTGGTTCATGGGCACACAGAATTAACAATACTTTGTTCATTTTATCTGATGCACTGCTTCTCCTTTCAACAGTGACATCGTCCCCTGTATCAGCTCCTGTTTTAACATTGACATCATCTGCTATCTCACTAAATCTTTGTATTTTTCTCTGCTTATCCACTGTTCCAGAGCACAGATTTCTATTTCAGTTTGCTATACTTCTAGCAAGCTGACCGGACAGAGAAATATTACAGTACACCACCCACCACCAGCATCGCAATCTAGATGCCTGGTTCTGATTAGAAACTGACATAACATTCAGCAGAACTGCAAGTAAAGCTTATAAAAAGTATGACAAACAGTATTTTAGACATTATTTTCCCTAAAGAAATCAACATTTGGACACCCACCCCACCCACCCCCAAAACCAACCCAGCCACGCACCACTCAGAATGTATTCTTAATTGGAAAGTATTCGTCACCCCATATTCAAACCAGACCCCCCTTCCCGAATGGGCTGCAGCTGCTGAGCACAGTATATCCAGCTCCTAAACAGCAATGCCACGGGTCATATCAATGCCGTTAGATGGAAAAGGCAGTCAGCCAAGCCTTACAAATCGAGTAAACAGAATTAAGTGAATCTTTCTTAACTGATGAGATGGATGTAGCAAAAAGAAAAGAAACAATGCTTGAAAAAGTAAGATGAAAAAGACAAATTTAGTCACTAACAACTCTCAGGCTTTCAGCAAAACTAGACTTAACCATTGCAGGAAGAACAAAATAAATATACATTTTATTTTTTCACTCAATGACTAAGCTGTATGCCCTAGAAGCTTAAATTGGAACATCCTTCCAGATACTTCTGCCACGACTTTTGATGACATTCATGGTGACTAGTCATAAGTCTTTGTGTTGAGCAAACATTCTACTTTCCAGGCAGTTACTGGCTGGTTATACATGTTTGCATACGTCTGCTCCAACACTTACTCCATTCTCTATGTCAGTGTGCATCTCCCACACTCCAGAACATGGTAGCTGAGGTTGTGGAAAGTCACTCACAACACATCGCTCACTTAGCATTTCCCTTTTCCATTAGTGTCCGGCTAGTTTAACCTCTAAATAACCCAGACAACTTAAGTGATTAAAACGAACACTTCTATGCCTCGACATACCAGGGCCAATGGAAATTACAAGAAAATATTATTAGCCACCACTAATAAAGAGAGTGATTTCAAAGACTCAGGAAGTCAGAGGAAGAGAAAAAGATAAACAGTACAAGAAGTGTTACAGTGTTATCATACAGAATAAAGAAAATAACACAAGGCAGACCACGTAGAAGTGGGGAGCAAAACTAAAAACAGATACAGGCCCTTTGAAAAAAAGATTAATAACTACTGTTCACTTAAAAAAGGGAAAAATAAAAATGAACTAAATTTTCGAACTACATTCTGGAAAATACATGCATAAAAGTCCAGCAAGCTGTATTAAATAAAATCAAAGTTCTACAGTCTACTTGGTGAGACCAAATTCATTTCATCATCATAGGCCTGCATGTCACTAAAAATAGAAAGTGTGACTAGAATATTGCAGGTAGTTCTTATATTTGTGGTAAGAAACAATATGTGCAAACCACCTGAGGAAAAAAATAAAATATAATTTGGGATGGAAAAGCTGTGCCTTCGTAAAAAAAAAGCAAGACAAGTAAGCATCATACATAAAAAGCCTCATTCAGATTTCATTGTTTTATGGAAGAGAAGCTGAGACTGTATATGCAAAAGAGTATGTACTAAAAGAAACTCAGAGAAGAAACAAAATTTCCCTCTAACAAATATCTATCTTTATTAATGTTGGTTATTCCTTTAAATAAGGGTAGGTGGAAATGTTAAAGAAAATTTTGCAAGCAATATCTTCCTGTATTAGGATTTATGAATGCAGGAAAATCTATATGTTATATAAATTATATATTTATATATATTCATACATATTGGTGACAAGTTAATTGCACAGTTACTGTGAAATAATGCATGCTATTTTATGGTAATAATGCAGTAAATCTGTTGGAAACAATGGAACTGTAATTATATGGTAAGCTGTGTTAACGATACCACTTTAATATCCTGATGACTGTGAATTTAACTTATGTCAGCATCGTATGTACCGTAAAGTGATATACTGCATTTCTTTCCATGGTATAAAAATAAAACAACTTAATTACACATTTCTTAGGTTACAAATAGTACTAGTGTCCTGGATTAGAAGTTAAATTTTAACAGAATAAATATCACGGGGGAAATCTTGGCCTCACTGAATTCAACAGGAATTTTCAGTGGGGCTAGGATGACTTTTGTCACATCTCTCTCGCTACGTTTGCATTGACACACCTCCGGTCAGGTTGGTGTTGTATGTGTCCCAGATCCTCCTGACAGTCCTGTAACATGGGCTGGAGTTCTTCCTGGGGAGAGGGGGTGAGAGTGGCAGTTGACTGATGGCTATAGGAGACAGCGGCTGGAGAGGAAGCTGCTCCTCGGACAGGTGGAGTAGGACCTCGCTCATCTTCTTCCTCTTCCTCTAGCTCATCCTGCTGCAGATACATCCTTGCAGGTGGGACAGGACAAGGAATTTCTTGGTCATAGCTAAAATTAATTTTTTAAGAAAATAAGGACTTAAATTTGTACTGTGCAATTAGCAGATCTGATACATGTATAAATAGCCCAGAAAAAAAAAATAAAAAAATCATTGTTATATGTGCTCTTGAAAACAGCTTAGTAAAGATGCACTGACTGGATGTGTACCACTGTCAGTAAGTGACTTCTACACAGCCACACCACAGCTAGATGAGGAGCACCAGAATGGTACTGAAGGAAGGTCTCGCTGCCAGCTTGTAGGTCAAATTACTGTTCAATCAACTAGTGATTTAAGTGGGAAATGGCTGATGGATTCGTTTTTCTTACCTTTCATCCACTGAAAGACTGTAATCTTCACTATTGCTATGGGGAGGTGGATGTGCGGGAGGGGGTGGGAGAAGATCTGCCCAGTTCATGCCACCTTGCTTGGGAGCCTTTGGGGTCCGAGCACCCTTCTTGTGCCCTTGACTCCCTGTGAATAAAAAGCAGAACATGTTTGTAATGCTTTTAAGTACCTCCTCATCACTCATTAGCTCTGAAAACCAAAATAGCCATAGTCCTCCTCCCCAGATCCTCTTGAATTCTCTGGGAATTCACTGTGATGCCGAGTTGGAATAAACTGGCATTCCTCCTTTTTACACCGATCTGTAATTGTAGCTTCTTCGCAGAATTACTCTGCATTTTAAGCAGTTGAATTTAACCAGAAACTTTACATAGCATGGAAAAAAGCACATGGGATACAAAACTTGAATTGTTCATAAATAGTCAAAATGTGATAAAACCATAAATTAATTTTACAAGCAATGTCATTAAAAGTGAGCTTCCTACTTCTATTAATTACATTATAGATTAACATCTAAAACAAATGAGCTGTAGACATATTTTCTAAAGTGCCTTTATACTATTTAATTGCTGGAACCTAAAATACAATATGATACAGATATGATCTATTAAAGTTCCACTGTTGCATTAAGTCACTGAATATATGTAATTTGTACTTGTCCACTGAAACATTTTAAGCACAATGAAATTACTAGTTTTAGTTTAAATGGCAGGTGCAGTTGAAAATAATTGCTGGACAAACTACAATAACAGAAAAGAGAAGAAAGAAGATCGATGAAGTATAGCACAAATGTTTTCAACTACTATTACCAGGAAATTATAGCTCATAATAGAACAACGCAGCCTTAACAGTTCCAATAACTTTGAATAAGACCAATTATTCAGGTGATCTTCCATTTTAACTCTGGACGTGGCTATGATGAGAACCGCCCTACCACTGTTCCTCAGTATACGTTATTATCCTTTGGTATTGTTACTTCTTTAATTGCAGATGAACTCACCGTATTTTTTAGTATGTTTTAGAATCTTTAATATTTCTCTCTTCAGCTGGGGCATGGTTTTATAGTACCACAGTTAAGTATTATACGCAATTAAATATGTTGCAGCAAGATTTAGCAAACTTGTTTTTCTCACTTCTGCCGTCTCAGATTTTTCCATTCTTACGGACAGTAGTTCTGCTTATTATTGTCCCACATTAGCTGCCAGATACAAATACGTTTTAGCTATCTGCAATTATTTTTCTGCTATTTCAGTACGTCATGCAAGATCCTAACTATCCCAAGGCGACCATCGTCTGCATTCTCTACCCTAAGCAACATGATATATACTAGGTTCAGCACAATTAATTTATTACTCTGGTCACCTTGCTTCATTCCTGCTGGAATCCTTGTAGGACTATAAATTGTTAGTCTTATGAATAACCGTAATAGGTGTCAGCATGGAGAATACCACCTTCTCATTTTTAATTTGCAGGGGTTCATACCCCTGAGATGTTTCATGCCGAACTTCAGGTCCCAACGCCACTGTGCACAGGCTCAGCACCACATCCTGATTTTGCAGACGTGGGCATGGGCAAAAGGCTGGCTCCCAGAAGAACACCCCTGAGCAGCTGGGAGAATCGGGAGCCATGCTCATCTCACCCCAGCCACTGAGAATTCAGGTCACCCAAAGGCGCTGCAGGCTCACCCACAGGTTTATGCCTCTGCTCTGCCTCAGTCACAACTGGTCAAGATGGAGCCACGTTGGGATTGAGGCAACTGGACTATCAAAGGCAACAGCAGAACAAAAGGGGAAAAGAAAAGTCCTCGTCTTGATTAGCAGATGTAAAGTCGAGGGGGCTTCTGATTGTGACCATGAACTCACCCTATAGCTGGCCTGCTGCAAATAAACATAGACTAAGTATCAGACTTACAGTAAAGCCAGTTCTGAGCATTTCACACACCTCTGCAGACATCAAAGCTGCAAGTGAACAGATTATACGCCAATGAGCAGCAGTCTCTTTTGAATTAAACCATGTTCTGCGGTTCCAAAGCAGAGTGCAATTTCAGTGCCGTAGTCAGCACTCCCCAGCGCAAAGGGCTGTCTTGCCTCAAGATTTTTACGAAGAACTTTTAGATATTTTGCATAGGAAATGCTGATGAGAAAATTTACTTGTCAATTCTCTACATTTGAATGATGTACAAAAATAGTTTTGATGTATAGCCACCGAAATCTATGAAAATTTTATGTATGCATGCATGCTTTTTTACTTAATAAAATGTATGGGTTTACTTTAAAAAATGAAAATTTTCTTAAGGCAGTTCTGTTAGGTATCACTCATATGTTCTGGTATCTTGAGCCTGTTCACGAATAAGGCTGTCTTGGGTAAGTAGACCCAAGAGATGGAAAAGAAGTCAATAACAGTTCCAGGAAGGTAACAGATAAATTAAATCCTCTTTTTTTCTTTTTTGGTGACAGCTGAAAAGGCATTTTTATGGCTTGCCCATCTGTAGACCATAACATTAACCACTAGAGCATTAACATTGGGAGATCCAACTTCTATGTCATTTCATCACTTTCATAATTTTGGCCAATCAATTACTTAATTGATATTGAGATGGCACTGAGCAATCACCAGGATGCAACAGAAACATAGGCACCTATCAGGCCACTTTTTTCTGATGTTTAACATCCCTGTGCTGTATGACTGCCAGGGGGTTCCTGCCCTTCAGCCCTTCTGTAAGTCCAGTAAGTAGCGCTAACCATGGCTAGAGCACTCCACCACCACCAAACCCCAAGGTCTGGAAAACGCCGTAGATACTCACCAGATGTACTACTGCCTCTGTCTGAGCTGTTGTAGGATCCACCCGTATTCTGGTCGTATGACTGGTTGTATGGAATAGTTGGAGCAATGTTGTCATTTACTCGGTAATCTGCAAGTTTAATAGTATAATTAATGCTACCCTTCAGAAAGACATTTAATTTTATATACCTGTGTTATAACACAAAGCAAAATCTCCTGAAAATAGTAAGGAAGAAATACATAATTTTTTTGAAAGGAAAATAATCCTATACTCATGCTTTATTTTTATCTTGTCTCTAATTGCAAGTGCAAGGACAATTGTGGAAACTTAGTAGCTCCACAGCAAAAATGAAGTAAAATGTGCAGGGGTTGTCGCAATGCCTCTGCAACGATTAAGTCTCAATGGATATATATACAACCTGTGTGAGCGTTTTGCATATGAATAGACTGTCATCTTGATTGATTTTCCATGGTCTCTGCTTAATTTACACGTGCAGGGCAGCCAATGGACTGTGGTAGTGACTTTTTGTGTTTCAAAGGCGACAAACCCACACAGGAGTCAGCCTGGTATTACAGGGGCTGAATGATTTGCTGGAGCAACAATGCAGCTCCGCTGAATTTGGTTGACAACAGAACAGGTTTTTGTTTAACGCCTGCGGGCTCCAAGATTTCTATTACATTGGGTCATGCAGGTTCTAGCTACAGCCAGGGCCTTTTTTTTTTTTGCCAATTGCTGTTACCCTAACATCTTTCTTCAGTTCCAAAGTACTCGATAAACGTAGAGTTACTTTTAAATCTAGAATTGGCAACCAGATCTGTAAAACTTTATCAGAGGTAAAATACTCATCTGACAAAACAATACTCTCATGCCAAAAAGGAATTACAATTATATAGAGAAAAGAAAGGAGCTGAGTTACTCTTCATACAGCAAATAAGACTGCATCATAAACAGAACCACCGGACATAAAATCGTGACAATGAAGCACAGCATGTAACTCATCAATCTGGTTATTTCCCATCACAAAAGCTAGAGGTACAGTCATCAGCAAGATGGTTTTGACTTAGGAAATGAGAAAACCAAGATCAGAATATTGACTCATAAAATAGCAAATCAAAACAAAAATAAACAAAACTAAGAATCCAGTCCCCATCTGCTGCAGAAATGTTTGTGATAATGTAAGCATGGGAAAAAGAGCAAAATGATAAATTCCACACCAGAGTGTATTCTGTAATAGTTTCTCAGCCTAGTTGCATTCCAGAGACCACGCTGAAGCTCTACATGCCGCATATGTTTACACAGAGGATAAACACTAAATCAGCACTCTGAAATATGTATATATGACTGTCAGCAGACAATGCTTTAAGGGGGCCTTTCCACACTACAATATGCTAGAGAATATGCAGCTGTAATATACACAGTTTGAAAGATGCAGTATCTTCCAGGGCATAAACCCCAAACATGTTTTAATTCCAAAACAGATATGTAATATACAGTTCATGAAAGAAAACATAATTACAAAAAAATACAACTTTCGTCCTCCAGTAAGGAGCCACAAAAACTGAATTTTCTGTTGACATGTTTATGTCAAGGGAAGGTGTCACATTTTATATTGCCCTTTGAATTCCTCTGTGAGTAGATGGGTCCGGTAGAGAAATCAACATTCCTGTAAGGAAACGTATCTTTTTACTGGATAACTTATCACTATGTTGAGTTACAACAATCCATGCAAAAAAGTTCCAAGTTAGAATGGGTCCAGTTCCTAGGGATACTGTTTTGCAAATCAGGTTATTAAAAGAGGTTGCATGGTAGCCTGGAGGACTAGTAAGAAATCACATACCTATTTCTTCCAACTCCAACACATTATATTAAAGTAACATGCCCTCAAGGCCACAAAAGTACATTCTGATGTTTTCTGTTAACACTGAAATCAATTTATTTTTAGCTTCTGGATCCACAGACTTCAGTCAGGGTAACAAAGGAATTTAGTTTCCAAAACTGCGTGTGGTAGCACTGCCTCTCAATACGTGAAGCAGAGGCTTGCTAGGAACAAGTCTGAAATGAATTGGATCACTCCATTTGTGTCCCCAGTGTACAACACAATACAATTTTACAGAGTTTGATATGCAAAATATCATTCGTTTACATGAACATGTAGATTTAATTAGTCTCCATCCACGACTGGGAAGAGTGGGTTGACCTATTTAAAATTTAAGGTAGAGTATAATGTGACTACCATGCATCTGGCTTATGAATAAAATATCTGGCCTCTGTCCTAACCAATCCCTGAACTACTATTAAATTTAAATTAATCTCAAATCCATAGGAAATCTATTTTATTTAACTCTTTTCTAAAGATACCGCTTGTTATTTTTTTATAATAAATTCAGTATCTGAAGGTTATTGTGGTGCTAATTAACTTTCTGACGCTGCTAACAGCGGATTTCTAAATCTAAAGAGAGAGAAGTCTAAAAGCACCACAGAAGTCTGTAATTGCTGAACCTAAAAGCTTCAGACTCCCAGCACCAGAAGGTCAAAGCTCCTCTGATGCCTAAAGAGGAGAAACAAGCTAAAAGCTCTTCACCTTTGTTTAATTTGTTTTGTTCCATAATGTTGTACTGTATGGGTGCAACCTCTTGCTTTTGCTGAACAGAGGGTTTCCAGTGTTTCTCATTCGTATCCCCGCTGCCATTGTTAACATTATTGCTGATATTTGACTGGATGAGTTGAGTGGTGGCATAAGGAGTGGGCTGCCCAGGCTGGCTGACAAATCTTCCGTCCTTTAGATTTGGACTATTGAAGGTTTTCATCTCATTGATTTTGTTGCTGAGGTCCACATCACCATATACAGTTGACTCAGGCAACATCAGGTTTGTTTGCTTGTTGTCCAGCTGATTGTTGTAATTTGCTATACAATCGGCTAACCACAGAGGAAAGAAAAAAGAAAAGGTCATTCTGTTCGCTTACAATGCCAATGAAATTCCCTTTAAAAATTTTTTAGCGCATAACTATACGGCTTGCATCCATGAAGCAGAGATACCGTAATTAACTAAATAATTAACTGAATATTATTTACCTTATAAGCTACCGCTTCAAAAGTAGTGTTCACTGTTTAGATTCGCTGTAAATTCAGATATTCTGAATTGTATCTACAACGACTTACCTTGCTGGGCTTTTTCCAGTGTGGCCACATGAACATTCACATGTTTAGACAGTACCCTCAAAGCAGTATAGATACCCAACCAACAACTGTGACTAAAAGAATTTGCATCGAAAGGAAAAATCAACCAAAACTTAATAGCGGGAATAACTAAACACGACAGTCATCTCATGTCGCCTCGACAGCATTTAGACTTTCTTGTTCTTATGGTAAGAAACAGAGATACAACAGACTTTTGTAAAACAGGCTGAAAAATGATTACACATAACAGAATTGAAGAGTAAGAGTACAATGTGAAAGGTAAACTCAGTACCCAGTAGCCAAGTCTTTATTTGAACATCATTTCCTTGTACAATCTTGTTGGAAACAAAAAGACAGGAAAGCAATCTGGAATTTTTTGCTAATTTTTAGTTGCTTTGGATATTGCAAAGTAAGTAATACCACAGTAATACCGTTGCCCTGTATGCTAAGTATATATCATATAGACAGCATGATTTAATTCTTCTAATAGCTATCGCATGATGAGATCACCACTTATTGCATAGAGCAAATTAGACAGATACTGGTGCTCTGGCCACTGCGGTGTGACCAGCGTGCCTGCCTTTTCACATTCCCTTGCCTCTGCATGACAGCGGCTCCACACACCTTTTCCCCTCTCTGTATCCAGTCCACGGGAAGAATACGGAATGGAGTAACACAGTGTGTGAGTCGGCAGTTACGAGGCTTACTGAAACTAGCTTGCAATGATCATTAAGCAAAAATTCTCATTTACCAGCTGATTAGTGCATCAATAATTACATAACAATCACCAGGAATATAGTTTTCTTCTTTTAAAAGATGTGGTATTTATGCTAATGATTTTGATTCAAAACCTGAAGTCCATTACCTGCGGCCACAGTTAATTTACCGGAAAGGGTGCCAAGTAAAACTAAGTACAGAATTCAGGATTTGACCATTATACTAAATGAAATAACTACTAAATATAGAGTACGTTCAATTTCAAAAATATTCCCTAATACATACATCTTTTTTTGATAAATATCTCCTGAAAAAGAGAAATAAAATACTACATTGAGGAAGAAAACCACTGATCCACATTTTCAGTAATTAAGGAACAGCATCTGAACATGCCACATACAGCTTATCATTGCACGTTTCATGCCCCCCAGCTTGTGTTTTCTGAAGGTTTTACTGTTTGATATATTTTTCTTTCTTATGTGAGCTGTTATTTATTGCTTCACAGTCTTCAACTTCTTGATTTGTACTTTTTAAACGTTTTCATTTCTGCTTTTCTCTCACCTACTGAAACCATGCTGGTCTTTCGTCCTTTCAAGCCTATTGTATTATATTGCGCAATTAGATATCCAGTGTATTCTTCATTCTTAGTACCTCTTGCTTTGCTATAAAACCCTTGCAGAGTCACCTATAACATATATTTTTACTTCCTTCCGTTTTCAGCTACGTCTGATTTGCGTGTAGGGCAATATTACCGATACAGTATATGCAGTAGGTACATTTTTTTACACAGACACATCAGAATCCCTTGTACAAAGTACTTAAACAACACTGGTTTACCTATATGAGAGAAGATTTGTTCTGTTAGTTTTTTTTTTTTTATAACATCTAGTTTTAGAACAACCCATTCCCAAACCCATTCCCACTCTGCAGACTTGGAAGACAGTACTATACTTAAAAGAAATTAGAAATGCACAGTTACTTAGCATATTGACAGCTATAGAGGGGACATTCAACTCAGCTTCTTCAGATCATAAATCAAGCCCAAGCTGACATAATTAAGAATATTTGCCAGATTTTCCAGGACAGAAGAGACCACTACGAGCATAATGTCTGACTCTCAAGTTTGCAAGCTCTGCTTGAAGGGAAGGAATCACTTTGCAACACAACCAAGCTTAATACAAAAGTTAAATTGAGAATGAATCCACTGCACCTCACGACAAGACGTAATAATAGTTTACAAACCTCAAAAATGAGCATTCTCTTCCTTTCCTGAATTTGGTAAGTTTCAGTTACTAGAACTTGGTATGTCTGTACTTGCCACAATAAAGTATCTCCGTATCAGAAATCTTTTTACATAAGTACATGTGGACATGATAGCCTTGGGCAGTGTAAAACACAGGTCTCTAATGTTAAAATCTCTCACCTTCCTCTGAAGCACCTGGCACTGGTCATTGCCAGACAGCATTACTGCAGGAGATGAATTGAATTACCAGTACCACCATCCATGGATTACTAACCATTATGGCTGGTTTCACGTTAATTACAGGAAGTAATGTTGTTTTGCACTTATGCAACTTCACTATAGGCGATTATACTCCCTCTCCGAAGTTCTGGGAAATGTTACCAGCAAATATCAGCCAGAGATGCTGGTAGTGGAAAAATCTCAATTTCATTTCTCACCAGTGACAGAAACCGGGTTAAAACAAAAGAAACCCAAGGTCTGTTTAAAACAAAATGTGCAAAAATGAGTGCTTCCAGACATAATTCCCCATCTGTGCTCCCATGGCACTCACAAGGTTTGCTTCAAGAGCACTCCGAGTCCTGCCCAAGCTCTTGGGAACTACCACTTAACCTAGCATTTCATAATTGCTTTTAGACTGTGAAGTTAACTCTCCTATTCACACGCCCTAAACAGAAAACCAGCTATCCGATTTTGTACAGAGTGGCACCCCAAGGGAGGTTCTGAATGTGCCAAAGTAGACGGACTGTCTTACAAGTACTGTAACAATGTTTTATTTCTTGCTTCCCAACAAATTCAAACCAGAAGGAAAATCTTACTAGTGTCATTTTGGTACTTCTCCACCCAAGCAACAAGGATGTACAGAACAACCTAAAAATGACCTTATCTGCTTTCTTCAGTTGCTGAAATGTAGCAGTTCAGCAGGACTTTGGTAACACTGAACTATGCAGGGGCTCCTTCCACCTACAGCTTGCTACAATCATCCAACGGGGACCAAAAAAAAGGGTTCCAGAAAGGGACCAAAAGCATCATCGTGACATAAAGGAGGAACTATATTAAGTCTAAATGCATTGGAAATAAAAACCTGAACAAACCTGTATACTCTCTTAAGTATTATAAATATATAATTTGTCAAGAAGATTCCTTAGCAAGGTAGAAACATATCTAACCTGGTCGACTGTACGTCGTAAGGTTGCTATCACTGTTTCCGTTGCCAGAGGTGCAGCAGTTGATGGAGCAGTCGTTGTGGTTGTTCCCTGTGTTAGGCCACGTATCTGCTAGCCATGGCTGAGTGGTCGGCTCACTGATGTTTAGGAGTCCTGGCCTTTAAAAACAAAGCTTGGTCATTAAACATATTAAACAAAAGCATTTTCACATTGCAATTATGTGCATTCTCAAAAGGTTAGATTATTATAAAATAATATCACATACTGAAAGGCTTGAACATTGGAAAATACAGCTTGAGTGCATTATTTAATGGCTTGCAGTCTCCTATGTAACCTGCTCCTTGCTAAGACATTCTGAAGTGAACAGCCAAGGACAACACCAGTTCAGTTTGCTGAGCTACACAAGCGTTGGTGTGCAACCTTTATCTGACACTTTGGTTTTGTTTAAGCTTTTTTTTTTTTTTTTTCCTTAACTTTCTGGGAAGGTGGTATTTTTATTTTTCTGCCATTTCTCCCTTTCTTACAGAAAACAAAGCAAAAAAGGGGGAAATTGGCAAGTCAATAAAAAAATTCACACATGGAAGCAAAATGGATCTGTGGAAGTAAGAGCCAGGTTTGGATGTGAATATTCCCAAAATCTTGGTGATTTGTGAAGCTGAGCTCTCCTCACCATCAGATAGTTCTACAGCAGCGGATCAAAGGGAAGAGCAGATTACAGAAACCTCTGTCCTTTGGAGTATTTGGATCTCACTAAGCGTACTGAGGGTGCAATATATCTTCGTTAATGGGTAAGCCACTCGGTTAATATTTACATGGGTGAAAAGCAGCAGCTCCTAAGCAAGATTAAAGTAACTGGGAATACTCAACACCTCTAAAAACATCCAGTAATCAGTGCTGCACACTGGCTACATTTGAAATACAGCGTATTTCTACAATCGGCAGAAACAGCATTCCTTGGTTTCCACGTTGCTGGATTTTCCCAGTGAGCATGAAAGATGCTCTGGCAAATGTTTTATAGAATCTTTGATGCCTCTTCAGTTTTCACACTAACAATGCAATGGCATGTTATAAAGTCGCATATATGTAGCATCCCCTAACAACTTAAAATTGCCATTGATAACTAAGGCTCTTTTAAAAATAGATAATTTTAGCCACTGTCATGTATTTTTTTTAAAAAGGAATGCAGTCTCTTTCATCACAGGATTTAACAGGCAACTTTCCATTTGAAATAGTGCAGAAACTAGTCTCCATAATATTAGGTGTGATGCTCTTCAAAAATAAAATATGCTAATCCTCTTAAACTGCAAGTTGAGCATACAAATTGCATGCAGTTAGTGTTGGAGGATATAGTCTGTCAGTGCTGCAGGCTTAAGTCATAGTCTTAGAATAATGTTTAAAAGACCTATAGATATATGTGTATATATATTTCTGTACTGCATATGTCACCTGACGATTTTACTTAGGAGGTGATGAGGCTTGACTCACTGTCAGGAACCAGCCAATACACCTACACTGAAGTATTTTCCGTAAATCTGAAATAAATGTAAAGATATGTAGTCCTGTGAGCAGACCAGGTGATTTGAAACACATGTTTTCCCCCTACCACACTGCTCTTTACAATAAAACTTTACCTCAAGACATTTGGAGGAGACAAAGCCTTTCAGAATGTTTCAGCACTTCTAAGACCTGGTACTGGATTTTTGGATAGAGAGTTAAAGGTCCTTTGCTTCTACAATTTACTTTGCATTCACACCTGCTGTCATGTAAGAAATGTGGCGTGAGGTATGTAAGCAGACGAAAACTCTACTAATAGGAGCCATTTAGGTGGAACTGTTGGCAAGAGGCATTACAGCTCTATAACCAGTGATGATTTGAGATCTTAATTTCCAAAGATCTTCAAACTTTGCAGCAAAATCTTTGGTCCTTAGGATCACTGCACTGCGCCTGGAGCAGGGCTGGGCTGAGCAAGTGGCTGTGTGGGTGCCTGGCTGGAGTCAATCCACCACAACTACTATTACTTGAATCCTGGCTAGGAAAGGGATTGCCAAAGAAATGAGTATTTTTTCAGCATTGCAGAAGCAGGGATTATGCTGAAATATATCTCTGTGACATTCTGAATTCTGAATAATGCTTTAACATGCTCACATAACTGCACTTGGCAAAAATGCTAAACCTCTCCAAAACATTGCAAATAAAACGTAAGGAAGCAAAAACCTTAGGTTTGGAAATCAGAGGAAGATTTCATATGCAAAAATAACATTTTTTTAATGTTGCAGAAGTATGTTTCACATTCTACAAAATATGGTACACCATATATCCTGTAAACGCTACATATGCAAACGAACAAAAGAAGCATAAATGTTAGCACCTTGAATCAATTACACTGCTAGATTGTGGCACTGTTCCTTAAAACTAGGACAGTAAAAAATGATGATGCTTCTCTAGCAGTACCAAAATGACTGTACACAATATAGACAGTTCCAGGTTCATTTCTGTCCTCTACGTGAGTGTGCTTTCTCTAGCTTGTGCTATGGGAAGAGCGAGAAAGCACAGTGGCACAAAGAACACAAAGGATGTTAACTGCGTATCTTTTTGAACAACCTTGTCAGCAAAAGAGAGGGTTCATCTCTGTTCTCTCTTATTTTCTCACTATCCTGGGGTGAAGGCAGCAACCCAGTGATTTACAGATTTGTCCATTCAGAAATCACATGGTAACTGCTCTAGAGGTTTTTCTCCATGGTTTTATGACTACGACAACACAGCAACATACAGTGCTGGACAGAGATATCTGCAATTGCTCTTAACATGCCAGGTTCAGCAGCAGCAGCAGCAGCAGAGTAGCCTCGCCTCTGCACAGCATTCAAGTAGACTGGGAATCTTTAATTTTATGCCTAATCTTTACAGTTACTGAATTTTTGTATGGTCTTGCAAATTAGAAATCACAAGATGCCACTTGTGAAACAGGAATTGATATAGGAATTTATCACCCAGCTGCTCTCTGAGATTTTGGAGTTTATTAAAAGGCATGCCTGAATGTGACCTAGAAAAAACCAAAAGGTGTGTTACTGAAGTGACACTGCTCTGACCTGCCTTTTTGCCCAAACTGTTATTTTGCCCTCCTGAAGAAAACTCCATCTCTACACAGGAAATGTAAATTACTGTTTTGTCCATTGCCATTCATTAAGTAACAGTGTAAACCCAGTAAACATGTTTTAGTTAATTCCTCAGCACGGAAAGGGCTAGGTTCTCAAAGTGGGGGGCTTTAAATGTAAAACCTCTCTGTTTCCTTCTCCTTCAGTGCTCGTCTCTCGCAAGCAACACTTTTAACTGTTTTGCATTCACAGCAAGATTTTTTCTTAAAAAGTCACCTTATAAGCCGTTTATGTCTTCAGCAATTTTTTTTTTTACAATAAACGTTTTCTTTCTTTGTAGTATTTGTGAACCAGCTATATTTCTTAATCTTCAGAAATGCCACGACGTAATTACTTTACTCCTTTAATCAGCTGCTAAACCAGGTCTTTATTTTGAAGTTAAAGTGCTCCCTCTGCTGCTCAGATTTTGAGATGCAGTTTTTACAGGTTAACAAAGCTGAAAATATTACTAATCATTCCCTGGAAATCAACCTAAAAATTCAAACCATACATCCTCCTTCTAAACAGAAAAATATATGGCTAAAATGTAAAATTAATATCATAAATTAAAACATATCTTTACAAGTGATTACTCTGCCATCAGTTACTAGGAAAATTATACTCCTAGCATCCTTAAATGTAGTTGCACACAATTCACAGCTTTTAAAGTAAAGCACATAATTACCTGCCTCCACTGCTTACGGCCTCTCCTCCTCTCTGATATGTTACTAAAATAGTTAAAGACAAAAAAAAGGAAATCATTTAAAAACCATAAGACTCCTTAAATAGCAGCATTAAATTTGCCTTTGTTTCATTTTAGCTAAGACAATAAACGTGCATTGTTTATACATCAATCCTGAATCTCACTCTGCAAACTATTCCTTCAAACATGAGTTTATACGTAATACTTGTGTTGCTTGATAACTGCTAGTCTTAGCTCCAACAAAGTTTTATATTTCAGTTCTGTTCTGCAAAACACAAAACACACGCGTATCACTTCAGAAAGCAGGAAGCCATACATCAGGTTGAACTTATCCTTAACATAACTCTGCTGACTTCAGTGGAGTTACTCTGTGGAAGAACTTAGGTCATATATTTATTTCACGAATGGGTAGATGGTAAAGCTTTGCTCTACCTTATTATTTTGGTAAGATTAAAGAGGTATCGTGATTCTATAACAGATCTTACTTCCAGTGTAAACAATGGCTTATTACAGCTGAACCTACTGCAAAAACACATCCTCCTTCTGAATGTTACTGAACCGTATTCGTGGAACAAGCACACTCTAAAAGTCCACAGATGCTTCGAATTTTATAACATTTTACTATTGGATTTATTAATGATACTCTTTTATCTAAAAATTTAAGAGTATAAATCTTAGTAAAAAACGTATGGTAGAAAGAATACTCCCTAAATTAGAAGGAGGATTTTTGCTAGCTTTTCAGAAGCATTACAAATTAACAAAGTGGATTTCCACATGCATTTATTGGTTGCCATGGATTGCATAACCTTCACAGGAAGCATAACGGTTGAAAAGTTATTTTTTAGGATGCAAACACCCAAGAAGAAACACTGATATAAATTCTGCAGTTTTGCATTGGGTTTGGCAAAGGGTTAAGGAGATTGTCTTCCTGCAAATGCTGATGGATTCTACATTTTCCAGCTAGGTATGTGTTGAAAAAAAGCAGCCAAATTCTGCTCTTTAGAAGAACTCCAAACTGGGAGTCTGCAAGAGAGAGATAAATGCTGGCAGTGATTACAGTAACAGGATTAAAATGTAGGATGCATTGCTACAGGTAAGTCATTTACTATTGGTAATGCTAAAGAAGAGGGTCTGGTTCCATTTAAAGTCAATGGAACTAACAACTGGGATCCTGGATTGAAAAAGGATTATTTTTCCCCCCTCTCCTTTAAATGTTTTACATCTGTGGTTTTTTTCCAATTTCTTCTTTAAAAATCTCAGTGCTATTTATTTTGCTGCTTTGATGTATCTATCTTATGGAGACCCGATATTTTCTTTTAATGTTAAGAAGCCAACTGAGACAATATAAGTTTGTTAATCTACGAACCTCTGCAGAATTTCAGTAGTGTCCAACACTTGTGATTGCAATAGTAGCCCTCTGTTAAGCCAATTAAAGGAACAGCAAAATAATAATAGTTTGAATTAGTGTCCACCGTGGACCTCAAAGGACTCCAGAAACACTACGGGCCACTCCGGCTCACGTCGAACAGTAAGCAACTCCGCTGAACATAATGGGATGACTTTTGAAACAAGATACTATTCAATGTGATTAAAAGCACATGGATAAGAATCTAACCCATTGCGACTGGGTCTGCGTGGATGAACGCAGAAGGACATGAGCTTGCTTCATCTGCGGTCCAACTTGGATGGATGTAACTCAGCCGCTGCCCGGGGGCCACATTAGTACTGTGCTGGTGTTGAGCTAATATGCCCTGCTAACATAAGTGGGCAGAGGAAGGGGTGGGTGGGTTTTACCCTGCTGGGATATACGTCCTGCAAGTCTCACAGACCTCTTGTGAAAATAAGGGGCTTAGAGCAAAGGAGGGATAAGCACCCTGTCTGTTCACTCAGGCTTAGCTAGGAGTAATGCATGCAGTATACTGGTGGGCACTGAGTATGTTGAATTATATCTGCTGTAGAGGAAGAGCTGCTCAGCTGCCAGACCGTGGGATGGGCTGAAGGTCAGCTCTACAAAACGGCATGGCTCTTACGGACTTTGGTGGGTGATGGCTCAGGTTATGTCATATTTTCTACATTTCCAAAGAAAAATGAATAGAAAATGATTTTAAACCCACCCTGAATTTAAAATGCACCTCTGTTTATGTAGAACAGGATGACTGTTTTACAATTTCAAAGCACAAATACAGTTTAAGGCAGCAAGCAAAGAAATCCAGCCACTGTAACACTTTGATTTTCTGAATGTTCCAAAGCAGACAACTCCTAGGTCACTGGATTAACGCAAATTCAGAGGAAAGAGAAGAAGCAAATGTTTCACCAAGTATAATCCCACTGAATCCCTCTCAAGTCAGCATCTGGGCTCTGCCAAGTCATTCCTCCTCCATCAGAAGCACCTTTTGCATCACTAGATACAGAAGGTCACACCCAGGTTGTACAAGCTGATGAGATCATGCTACAAAATGGCATGCTTGCATCAAGTGGTATGGTACAAAATGGTACACACAAATAGAAAAAAGTGTTAGCTACAAAGCAAATATACACTACATGAAGAACAAAATAATGACACTTTCATTAATAAAATTGTTTAAAAACCACCTTCAGAACAGCTGGGCTGGTTATGTCAGAAAAAGAAAAACAGTACCACAAACACATGCTAAAGTAACAAAGAAGGGGGGAAAAGTGCAAATATATACCTGTTGGTGTGAAGGTAAAAGACGGGACTGAAAAATCAAAACAAAATACAAACTGGTTATTAAGCTGAAGAGAGAAAGGGAAACATACCACATTAGTATAAATCTAGCAGACAGCTGAACATAAAACAAATGTATATAACTAACCCAGTAGTTCAGTCACATTGATATAGAAATAAAATTAAATTTGCGATTCAGAAAGAAGCTTGTCTCTGCAAGTACTATTCTGAAAAAAAAAAAAAAAAAAAGGAAAAAAAAAAACCAACCAAAAGAATAAAGCTTGATACTCTACTGTGCTCCTGAGGGGGCTGGACTGGACTGTGGTTTAGCCTTTCAAATACCCGTCAGTTTGGTATTTTAAGTTTTCCTGAAAATCCTAGCACAAACAAAACCCCCACACTGTTAATCATTTTAGAATGCAGAATGACAAATTCCTTAACAAAGCCTTATCAAGGTCCTATTGAATCTTATCTGCAGTTCACTAAGTAAATGCTCATTACACTGAACTAACAGGCACACTCAAGTATTCAGTAAGGAAATAATAATCATATAAAGGAACAAAGAGAACTGCTGTTTTACTGTCTCTGAATGAAGAATGGCACCAACTCTCACTGTAATAAAGGCACTAAAATCTACTGCAGCAATTAGTTTTTGTTTTCATAGACAAGACTGCTAAACAGAGTTATTATCTTTCTTAAATAACCACAAAAAAGATAAAAGGTCTCTCTAGATGTAACACCCTTCTACCTTTCAACCCTTGGCTTTAAGTGGGAAAGGTTAACAGCGGAACAATGACATTGCTTGACAATCCTCACTCTCACAGCTACTATAAATCCTCTCCGGATCAATAGGGTCTCTAATCCAAATACAGAGCACCAGCATCTGCTCTTCCTATTAGCACATGCTCCCCCTCCTGTTGACAAGACAGCACAGTTTTTCTGTCACTGATGGGCAGAAAAAGGCTAACATTGCCCTTTTCGATCTAATGACAGCAAAGAAAAATATAAGAAAAACAAAATATTCAATGAAAGTAGCCTTGAGGCAGAATTTGATCAGCAAACCTGGCACAGAAAAAAGGTTCTGGCTAAGAGAACAACTGCTTAATCTCATTTTTACAGTAACTCTGATGTTTTGGGGGGTGGCCAGAGTGTCTTTGTTGTTATAATTCAGGATGTACTGTAGTTTTCCCCTGCTTTTACAGAGTCAATTTATTTCCAGGGATATGACACTAAGCATAAAAAAAACCAAACCAAAAAAAACACCAAAAAAAAAAAAAAAAAGAAAAACCTCTGCGCATTTGTCCATTTCAGGCTTCATTTGTAGCACTGCTCCTTATCTTGGGAATTCCATTGTATTTTCTTTGAGCTAGGTCTTTTCACACAGTCAAGTTTAATTTAGCTATACTCAAAAATATAGAACCATAGTAACAAGCTTTCATTAAAATAGAAGGTGCATTTAAACCAGAGCTATTCAAAAGAATCAAGTGTCTCAAAATTAATTTGCAAGCACAATGACATGAAAAAAAATCTTAAACTACTGTCTCTTTACTCTTCTGTGAGCTAAGTACTAAACCTATTTAGTTTCTTAAGGAACTGAGGAACAGATGAACAGAGGTTCAACTCCACACACAGAGCTTCTATTAATAAACTCTTCTGAGTG
This sequence comes from Falco naumanni, assembly GCF_017639655.2. Lineage (NCBI taxonomy): Eukaryota > Metazoa > Chordata > Aves > Falconiformes > Falconidae > Falco > Falco naumanni. The sequence continues at coordinate 110,141,895 of NC_054055.1, forward strand.
TGTAACAGTGCTAGTACAATATGTATGTGTGGGAGTAGTGAAGTATTATAACAGATGTCAGGCCTGAAGCTAAATATAAAAATAAATAAGTAAATGCAAGACTGAAGAAAGTTTGGGCTTGCAGTTATGACTTGATGCACTGCGGAGTGGCAAAATACTTTGCAATATGTATTTCACCAAAGATGGCTTTTTTTCTTGAAGGATACTTGCTAATAGAGATGCAGACCCTACTTTTCTGTATATTTTCTTTAAAATCCCTACCAAATTACACGAAAGATATTTTTACAGATATTGATAAACACAGCTGTTTTGAACAATAGCTCATGTCATTAAAGTAACCATTTTTAAGGACAAATTGTATGCCTTTTGCTTAATGATAGGTACTGCTGAAAGCACAGTGATGTTAGTTTGATAGAACTGTAGAAAGGCAGCGTGGCAGCATGCTATTAGTAAAACAAAACAGCGCAGGTCAATGCAGCAGTATGTCGGGGTCTGTCCTACCTAGGAAATCCCAGCAAAACAAAATCAAAGGTGAAATTCATCCCTGGTTTCTGTGGCTACAACTCTGCTACAACTGCTGTGCCTGAAGTCTACTGCAAGCATTGATACTTTTAATAGCACAGAGGACACCCAAAATCTGCAACACTCCAAAACTATTTCCATGTTTCCACTCACTCAGTTGCTATTTTCTGCACTGCTTCTTTTGCATAGCAACACACTGCTACTGTTTAAAAACATTTGTTATATTGCCCATTTATCTTGCCCATCACATATGCATTCCCGCAGCGACTAAGGAACATGATCTCATGACACCATTCATACATGAAGGTGTGTGCACCTTTTAAGCCAAAGTCTATCTTTTGATTACTAAATATCATACATTCTCCTTCTAGTCCTTCAAAAGCAGGACGTCCCATTTTCTGATTCATTCCAGAATTTATGGTTCTTACTCTATGAGTGCCTATGAGGTACTGCTTTGAAATTTAATGAACTGTAGCTTATTGAATTCAGCTTTAACTTCAGGGCTTAACCAAAAGATTATTGCATCAGGAGAAAGCAAGTTTTTGTTCCAGAAGATCTTCCAGGTAGAGATTCTAGTTTTGTTTGCTATAGAGCACACTGTAAAGCCCTGCTTGGCCAGTGACAATCTGGTATAAAAGGTTATCAATAACATGAAAACGAAGAGTGCTTTAAGTTAGTCCCGCTGCTGCCATTCTAACTGAATGCAGATGCAAGATGTGATAGCCCCAGAATTCAGTCCCAGCAAAGGGTCTCACAACAGCATTTACGGAAGAGCCTTGGAAAGTATTACTGACTGTTGTGCTTTTGCAAACAGCCACTTCACCGCATCCCCCTGGAACACAAGGGAACCCAGCTACACGCACCAGAAGCGTTACTGAAACGTACACCACGGTTAGCGTTCTCAGCAGCAAGCAAAGGACTGAACAGGAGGGACGGCAAACCACCATCCACTTAGCTCCTTTTCAGCTGGTACAGCGTCAGGTAGCAATGGCATATTGGAAGCTCCCGGCCTTAAATCCATCTTTACATTTCTCATTTGTAGGAGTATCTTTATGTAAAGCTAGTCTAGGTATTTTGCTAAAGGCTTATGCTTTAAAGCCAGGTTTCAACACGTTAATAGTTGCTTTCTGCATCGGCTCCTGATCCATACTTCCTGAAAGCATTGAATTTGATAATTCCTGCGTTGAGTCTTAGAAGAACAAGAAACTTAAAATAAATAGCCAGTAAACAGGCATTCAGCACCCAGCAGACTGAAATATGTAATACGGCACCTTTTCTGATACCCGCGTAAGTACTAGTGAGTCCATTTCGCTTCTTCCTATGGCGATACAACCAGATGCTGAAGACCATAAGGATAATCCAACAGGCTGCACCAATTCCAGCAATAAAGGCTGGCTGCTTTACTACGTCAGAAATCTGCTGGGCTAAACTGACTTGATCTTCTGAAGACACAGGGTTTCCATGAGAATCTGAAAAAAAAAGACACCCAAAATAGCCAATTAATTTGATTGAGTAACTCTAAAAGGCAGCATGAAAAGAACGGACATCACCAGTTTTTCAAGGAAAAATCCTTAAGACTCCTTCAAAATCTCTATTTACACGTCTAGATAGAAATGGTTTGTTTTCCATATGAGACAGATACCTCCAGTCAGCTACCCCAACATCCACTCTTGTAACTGAAAATCACAGAATTACAAATTCAAAGTACATTCACATGAGGTTGGTACTGAGGGATAAATTTTAATTTAGCAGTTCCTGACAGATGACTTAAATCTTGTATTACACATTCTAATGTACTCTTTGTAGTCTCTCACTTTGACCTCAATTAAAGAAGACTGAATATTTAAAAGGATGTAAAGACGTAAGAGCACAAAATAATCAATCCTGCCTTCTTGACTTGCATGAAAAAGCTATAGAGTAACTAAAAAATGAGTTATGAATTGGTAAAAACAATCACATGTTCTCATTATTACTGAACAAGCAGCCCTTTTCAAATACAATTTATCCTTAAATATCCCACTTGAAAATAAAGAATGTGTTCTTTTTCCACGTATTTTTAATATTTTTTTTTTTAATAGAGAAAACACCTGTAAAATCAGTCTTTTCTACTCTTTCTGTACTGAACCTTTACAAGAGTCTTCTAGGAACAGCAGTAAGAATATTCAGTTAGTGACCAATGCTTTCTACCTGAATTGAAGCAACTCAAAGACGAAATACTGCCGTCCTGGTTTTTTACCACTACAGTGAGCACTTACTGGAAATTTCATTACTGCACAGGCGGAGGGCAAGAATTCAAAACCTTTACTCAGAGCGGATATTGCTTTACACATTCCGCAGCTTAGCCTTTGAAATACCCATTTTTTTTCACTCTTGTGTAAATCCAACATTTAATGGCTTTATGCTATGGGTAGTGACATCAGATTCAGAATGAGAGATTAGTGTTTAAGGAGAAAGGTGCTGCTACTAATTCTATTAATACAACCTATATAAGAAATGAAAAGGTATTTACTTAAGAAAACAAACTTTTTCCCTACAAACTAAGAAGTGAATAGATTTTATTTATTTTTTTTTTATGGTGACATGTGTTGCACAATTCCAAAATAAGCCTAAATAAAATATAAGAGACTGCAATACAAACAGGAGATGGAATCACAACAAACGATACAAATAATAAACCTCCTCTGGAAAAGAATACCTTTTTTGAATGGGAAATGGTTAAATTATAACACCTTCTTCCAGTGAAGAATTCCAGACGTCAGTTTTTGCAACATTGAGGTCAAATACCTATTTTGCTGAGGCATCACCACCACTTTTGACTGCTACCTTACTGGAAATTATATTTCATACTTCAGGTCCCTTTATCCTCTGTGATGCTAAGTGCACTGCCTAGTCTGAAAGTTCACCAGACAGACTAATTTTTTTCTTACTAATACACCCTTTGTGTCTGCTGGGTTTGTAGATTTCATGCCTATTTGTGCAATGTTAAGATGGGTTGCTTCAGATTTTATGGAGACAGCCAAGTGGAGTTCCACACAAGTGGCCAGATGGGCTTAAATGTATAAAGTAAACTGTGACCAATGCATTAAATCTGTCACTCTCTATTCTCATCTTTTGTCTCTTTGCAGCTGAGGCCATATTAAGATATGAAAACTTGCATCATCGGTCTCTTTGCAAAATGAGTAAGCTTATTACTTCTGTATTTTTAAACAGCTACACTACCTCGTACATCTTAATGGAATAGAACAAAAGATTTCCAGAGAACCTGTGGTCCTGAATAAATTTAGAAGATTGATACATATTTTTCCTCTAATCCTTTGCATACATATATATATATATATACACACACACACACACATAAGAAGAATAAATCCGGGGCAGGAGGTAGGGGAATAATCAAAACTCAAAAGCCAAATAAGAATGTTTTTTAAACATGTCAACAATTCAGCCATACAGAAAGACAGCATTTGCATAGATACAAACATTTTTTTTGTATAGAAATAGCTCAGGACATCACTCAGTCAATGCATGCCTGAAGCTTACAAAATACTGAAAAATCACTTTGAACATTTATTGTTCTAATTTTTAATTAAGATGCATTTCATGGTATTATTTTGCTAGCCATTGCAAGCATAAGAACAGCATAATGATATATTTGCTTTTAAGAAATTAGGCTTATGGCATGTCATACATGGGTGGACCGTTACAGCCATTACATTAAATTAGCTGGTATATATTTAGATGCATGGTGAAGAGAAAAATGCCTATGCGTTCATGTACAGTCAGATATTACAGCATCATAGAACAGAAGATGGAAGGGCTTTGAAGAGGCCACATTTGACTCATGTCCTGCTCCTCTTATAATGCAAAAATAGAATGTAAGCTAAATATAAAGCAAAGGGAATGAAATCTAGTGAACTTCTCATTACTAAAGATTTCCAAGAACATTATCTTGGAAGTCTTTCTTTGCGAAGGGCATCTTCTTTTTCCATAATAGTCCTGTGACATCCTGAATGATCAGTCAGGAAAAAAGGCTCTTGAACTAAAAAAAAGTACTTTTTCCTCATCCCAGGAAACTTCTGGAAGCTTTGACTGAGATATAAATGGCTCATAATCAGCATTCCTGTTCCTGCTTGCACTCTTCAGGGAGACGTGCCAAAATAATAAGTGAACATAAACATTCTACAGCAAAGCGCATCTTACTGCCAGAGCAGCAGCCGCAGCGTTTAATGTACTTGAAAAATGCCTCAGAGCTGTTGGAGCAGGCTGATCGCACAGCTCCCTGAAACCACCATATTATCACCGTGACTCACCCCTTCTTCTTCTAGCCCAAGATAAGAGCTTGTTTTTAATCACAGATAATGTCGCTGTGGCTACGGCTCACAAGCTACCCGATTTGACTGTCTTGAAGCTCCAAGTTTCAAACTTCAATGAAAACTAATTAGAGTTTACATTGAGAAGAACTGGGACCTCTAATTCTCTAATGTTGAATATTCATATAAATAATAATAATGTAAACCCCAACATTTAAGTTGTTAAATGTTAAATAAAAGATTAACATACAATTAAGATTGGAATGCTGAAATTTCAAAAGAGACACATAATTTCAAATTCACAGGTGGGCAAAGAACCTTAACTTTGCCCTATGGAATGGTGTACAACCTATGGAACGGTACTTTTCCATATGTCTGTCTCATTTAGTATAGAAAATCTACAAAGAGTAAGTAGGAAGATTTAAGTTTTGTTGACTTTGCTAATCCTGGAAATTCAAAACTTGCAAAATATATAAACATGTCTGAGTGTTTCCTCAAATATACATGCATGATGCAATAGTATATCTTTGGTAAAGTATTATACCAGGTTAAGAATATGCTGTTTTGTCTCCTTTCTAGTTATACACACTCCCCAAACTGGAAAAATATCAGGTTTGCACTTTAATCTTGTAACATACGGTTTGAGGAAACAGCACCAAATTGGTTTGGAAAGGTTTGTTGTGAGGAAAAAAAAAAGGTTACTTTCTTTAGGTCGGTTGCAGGCCACAAGACAAAAATATCAACAAAAAAACCCTTGCAACTATCACACTAGAAGTACTTGAAGGGCTGACAGAATAATATTCCCAAAGGCATGCTAGCTAGTTTACAAATCACTTCTCCTAAATGAAGCAATTAGAATAATAAAAAATGCAATGAGACTTTCTTCTGTTTTGTACACTTGAGACATCCACTGGTTGGATAACGCACTCCAGATTGAAAATAATTGTGCAGACTTAATAAATAGCTGCACACTGTATATGCACACAAATTACGTGTTTAACAGTAACACTAACTGCAGCTTCTCAGAGCTGGTACCCTGAACAGAGTATGTTGCAATACGTTCCGATTGCACTAGTTATTTGCCAACAAGTATAGGTAATAATGCCGCCAAGCTATCACAGCTAGTATCCCATCACTGTACAAAAGTTAGGTTAGAGATCAGAAAAAAAAAAAATTAAAAATGGTGATAATTCCCACCATTCTGTATGGAGCATTTTTGTAACCAACGTCCTGAAATTACGCATCGTGACAAGAAAAGTTCTATCAAAATTCGATGATTTTTCCTTCACAGCACAGTATTAAAAACATAATATAGTGAGCTGTGGCTAGCTCTCATGAAATACATTTTTTTTTTCTTAACACCAAAGTCATGCAGTCTTTCTTCATGTAAAATACCAACTTTTCTTTTAAAATAAACAAACAAATAGTTTTCCAGTCCTTGGAATTTCACAGAAAGCTTTAAAAGGTCATTCAAAAGCCAAGAGGAAAATTCAAAAGCCGCAAGGGGAGGGTTTTAGGAAGACACATAATTTTTCAGTCGATCTCATGATTTTAAACACAGAAAGGTGAGTTCTGAATAACAAGGAAGTAGATTGTTGGCTTGTCCCTGATGGCATGGGAAGTTTGGGGTATTGCAGCTCCGTGAGCTGCTTCATGTCAGCTGAGACGTGGAAAATGAAAGCGCTTTGAACTTACAATTTGTACCTGTCTTTGTAACAGGTTAAGCGTGTGCACAAGGTCATTTATCACAGCTCAGCTGATGCATGGGACTGCAATTGCACGCCTCGGCTCTCAGAGAATCCAATGTCTCCTGTCCTCCCTTCTCGTTCTGGAAGCTGGCCTCCCAAAGGTGAAGCTTTCTTCTGCTGTACAGCTGGCTGAAACTGCCCAGGCTTTTCTCACAGCCACAACCCCGGCAGCACCCTGCCGAGCACCCAGGCTCAAAAGTGAGGTCGCTGCACCAGACAGTAGGCTACACTGAGGGAGAAAAACTCTTTGGATGGTCCAGAGCCAGCCACAGCCTCATGTTTTTGCAAGAAAAACACATTGTAAGGAGATGAAACGTTTGATTTTAATGAAACATTCTTAAGAAAAACAAAAACAAAACCAAACCCCTCTGAATATCTAAATAACATCATATATCCTGTTTCCAAACATGGAATTCCTAATGAGTTAATAATTATTTTTTTTTTTTTTTAAAGCTATGGGTTGCACTAATTCAGCTATCAGAAAAAGATTTCCTGAAGGAAGAGTTGGGATCAGTGACAGAAATGTAGAAACCTGAAGTTGCCAGTGGCAAAAATGCAGGTACAGGAGGGCAGGGCTCTCCCAAGCCTTCTTTCCCCCATCCCTGGCCTCCCTTCCCTCTCTCCATAACCATGTAATTAATTGCTGGTGAAAAGTGCCAGCTGATGACATCAACAAATTAATTATCTTTCTTCAGAAGAGCTACCAGAAAAACTCCAGTGTCTGCTCCACACCCATGCTGGGAGCACATCTAAGAACGAGGAACGCCATTCCTCGCGGGGGCTGCAGGAGAACTTGTATCACAAGGTAGAGTTAAGGAAGCTGCAGCCATCCTTCTGCCTTGTTGATTTTAGGTTGATCTGTGCTACTAAAGGGTACTCCTTTTAAATTTAAGTACTAATTTTCCGCAGCCTCCTCCAGCTGCTGAAAGGGCTGCAGCACTATCTAGGTATGTCTTTGTGCTGCTTCTAGCGGCATGGATGTCCACAAGACTCCTGCCTCCAGGTCTTTGCCAGGTAACAACTAAATTATGGGATTTTTACTACCATACATGTAGATCTGGCCATGCCATCTAATTAGAAGTAAGCAACACAGACTATGAAAGCAAACCCAACCACAAGAAAAATATAGATTCTGCCAGACTTGCACATTTGAACACCCTCTGAGGTGTGTGACTGGTTCATGCTTTCTAACATAGTGTCAGTAAAGGCCAGGAACCCAGAAGCAGGCAAAAATTTTACCCGGACAGAGACTAATTTGCTTCTTTTTAAGCTTATCAAAATCCCCAAGTGATTTAAGTTCCATTATAAAATTCACCTTCATTTAGCATTTGTTTATCATCAGAGAAAAGGTGAGGGGGAAGTGTTTATAAAAGTTTTTGGCTCTGAACATCAAGGTTATTTTGCACTCATAAGCCTCACTAATTCAAAATTTTCAAAATTTATGCCATACAGAACAAACAACTGTGACTGGAAAGCTGGCTGTAGGAAGCTGTGTACGGGGGCTGGCTGCGGGAAAGAACAATCCAACACGTAACTGTGGGCTTTTGCACATATTAATGCAATGTCATATAAGCCGTGTGTAATTTTGTCATAAAAGCTCTATTAATGTAATTGGGAATCATACGCCTATTTTAGTTAAATAAGTTAAAGATGATCTTCATTTTAATAGCCAAGGAAATGTACACGTAATTTTCCAGAGAATACATCAGTTTGTCGGTCTGGTTTTCACATGCAGTAATTACAGATTTTTAAACATAAAAAGTGAGAGAAGAAGGAAGATCTACTAATGATACAGAGAGAAACAGGACATAAAGTCCAAAGCAACATGTCAGTTTGCTTTCACAATTATATACTGTAATGATAAGGTATTTTGATACTGGGATACTGGTAAAGCAGCATATGACTATACCTAGAGCTACTTTAAATAATCTTCAACTAACCAACAGCAAAGATGCATTTCTCCCAGATACATCCAGGAGCAATGCCTCTGATCTGCATTCATGACAGAGAGATGCTGGGTGTAAACGAAGTTAGGAGGTCAAGATTATCGTAAATAATCTGTGTACCTCTTTTTCCTGTACTCAGGTTGTTTACTAGCTTTCACACACAGCAGATACTTATTGTGCTTAACTTTGACATGCTCTTGGTTTTTTGCTTCGATAAAGAAAGATAAAATCTGATCAAGACAAATTATATCCCTAAACTAAAGTAAGACAACACTTAGTGATTCATACTTCCCTACTTGTTTTATTACACCAGTCTTAAGTGTGAAAATTCACTTTGAAAAATCAATAACTGAAAAGCATTGCTGACTTGGAACATTAAAAACCCCTGTGTTGTTATAAAACCATCTTTAGAATGCAGTTCTAAGGCAAGTTTTAAACCAGAAATGCCAAATCCTGCTATTCTAGAGATCAAGTAACACTATCTATTTCACTTGTCTCGCAAGTATTTCTGGTGCCATAAAAGAAAAAAAGCAAACAAACAAAAATCATTGAGACCAATAGGTAGGATTACCAGCAGGCTTACCTAATTGGATAAACTGGGGATCGCTTTTCACTCCAGGTCCTGCCCCAGTACTTGCGGCCACTTCCACGCTGTATCGAATACCAGGAACTAGGGAGGGGATGACTACAGAAAAGGTGGAACCATCTACCGTCTTGTTTATATGGTATCGACTTTCATTGCCAAGACACCAAACCTGCAGGGAAGGAAGTGCACGGTACGTATACATGTTCAAAATTCAACATCGAAGGATAAGTAGAAGGAAGGATGACACATTCCTTCCTGCTGGATAAAGAACCTTAGAATTTGCCACTACTCTAATCTGGTCATGAATTGCTGTCCTAGGCACTATGAATACTGAAAAGATACTTCTTGTTCCAAAGAGCAGTTCCAACTACTAAAATTATTTGATGGGTTATTCGTAATTCATTTACAGTTCAACCAGTGACATCAGTGCTAATAAAATTAAAAGCATTAGTAACACAGAACAAACAAGGGAAGCCCCATCGCCAAGAACTGGTCACCTAAACAACAAAGTAAGAGCATTCAGTTAAATGAATTTGCAATTCTCCTGTTCAGGAATCATATGTCAAGCAAGGCTTTCTTCACTGAAGTGCAAGGGCAAGTCTTTCATCACATGACATCACAAGAGAATCGATGTCATGCTGGAATCCAGATGTTATTTTTAAAAAAAAATATTAAGAGACAACAGCATGGCATCAGATCTCATTTTTTGGTTCAGATCAGGACACAGGTCTAACGACCTCAATGCACCCCTTTATAAATTATATCAATGATATTAAATGATTGGGAGAAACAGTATGATGAGATATTTTTATCTCCTCAGGCCTGCACCATTGATGTGGCAAATGCTTTTAAGAATATAGTTGAACTCCCAACCGCTATTAAAGGTGAAGCAGCAGCTAATCTAGGTCTGCTAAAAAACTAATGAAGCCATGTTGATATCCTCTTTATTACTTTCCCACAAATGTATTGCTCTACAATGAATATTTATCCAGAAAGTTAGTTAAATTCAGTACCTTATCTGTAAAGAAGCAAACTTTCCTGAGAACAGCAGCATTTCTGAACGTGTGCTGATTGTACACAGGAGGGATGATTTTGCTTTTGACTTATGGAGCTCCTAAAAGATGCAGTACCCAGACAGCTGCTCTTAATCCCATGTGCAATTCTGCCACTGTGGGGATTGCCAGGTGAGTGGGCGAGAGTTTCACGTGCAGAACAGCTGCCAGGGCCCTTCCTGTAGAGCCCTTTCTGCTGGACACTGCAAACGCTATTCCACCTTCAGGACATTTTAAGACCCTTTTTCCTTCTCTGGATGCCAGGGATTGAAAAAGGGCTGGTGGGACACTGTGAGGATCTGAAACGTATTTTAAGCTCCTTTGCAATAGAACCCCAACAGCATATACCTAACCGCTGCTGCAGGTCAGAGCGCACGAAGAGAAAAGAATCTCCTTTTTATATTCTGATACAAACTAGACACTGTTTCAGTCAGTAGCAGTAGTAGAATTATTAGTATTAATAGTAATATTGCTCTAAAATCCTAAAACATGGTCCATGAATATGCTTTTATGTAAATAAGAGCTCCACAAAGTTAAGAACAGAAGATTTAAATCTACATTTTGACTTAGGTCATTTTCACAGAAATTGTTACTGCCACCTCGTACAATGTTGGGTGTGCAAACAACAAAACCAATTTATTATGTACTTGTAACTGCTCACTACTAATTAATAAATAATAAATTCATAATTCATTTGTTCTTGGGTGCTCAAACACATGGAAAAATTCACAAAACAAGAATGTCAGGTTAAACATCAGGTTGTTCCGTGCATATTTAATTGCACACCTAAACAGGCAAGTGAAAAATAACTTTAAAAATGTAATGAAGGAAGGAGGAATTCACATTATAATAGACACATAAGCGAAGAAAGAATTAGTATAATGAGAATTTCTAACTTCATGTGCTAGGAAAGGAGGGAATGATTTCTGCTGTGATTTGAATTTCTGGCCTTTTGTGTGCGCAACTGTCATTTCTTCAGTTAAGATGGTATCCCCCTGTCTATTTGTTTTATCCTTTAATGAAAGTAGGTACACTCTTGCCTTAGATCAGAGTTGCTGAGGAAACAAAGAATTCCCCCACATATGCATACCTTTTTTCTAGGAGAAAAAAGGAGATAGAAAAATAAAGAGGAAAGGAAAAAGAGAAAATTTTGCCGGACTCCTATTTGTTGGGGTTTTTTTTCTTGTTATTAGTTCTGTATTTATTTAGCATTTAGACAAAAACTCTAATTACATATAGCAACTGAAATAACACTCTGCGCATGGTAGAAAGCACAAAGGATGGCATCCACACAATAAATGTAGATGTGAAAGGTGCCAGTATGCCATCTACTGCTACACAAGCACTACAAGAGGCTTGCTCCTACACCTGATAGCCTTTTACCTCTGAACGCCAGGAGGTATGTTAGGTATTAGAGCCACTGGGAAAGGTGAGTTTCCTGACTTTTATTGTTTTGTCCTTACAACCTTAACATTTCTCTGATGCAGTTTCTTGATGGAAATAATTCCTTCTCTTCAGCTCAAGATCTGTCTTTAAATAAAATAACTTTGCAAGTATTTTTTTTTCCCCGTTTACATTATATATCTGAAACTAAGCCATAAACCGATTTTCTTTAACAGTTGACCAGGTTCTGAAAGGCATTTTATTATCCTAAATTGACCATGAAGCTTAGCAATCTTTTCCCTTTCCCATTTCTACTGAGATAAAAAAAGCTGAATGAGTTTTGATGGCTAGGAATATATGCCTATAGCACAGAGTTTTAACCTGAAAAATAGCCAAGACATTCTCATTTGAAATAATTTCTCAATAATGTGCATTTGCAGGAGACTAAAACCAAAGATCCTGCCTCTCTGTGGCTATAAAGCTTACTTGATATCCACAACCAGACATTTAAAACATCTGTAGCTTGCTTCAGTTACTTTGCTATGTAAATTATCTCAAAACAGTGTGAACTGAAAATATAGTGTATGTTGCTGAATTAACTCCAAATAATAAATATTTTTAAGGTGCTTACAATTTGTTAAAAATTAAAGAGCATAATGAGGCAGTGTTTGTGTGAAAGGAAAAATTTCTATACATTAAATACATTTATTATTATACAAGTACATTCTTTACTTGAGAGTTTCCCATTTGTTTTAACTACTCAGTTACGCATAATTTACTCAGATCTTAACACTGTTAATTATTATCCCTGAGCTTTTCAACTCATTAAGCCTGTTTATATTTACTACCTCAGCCAATGTCTTTTGAGTCACAAAATGGTTCTCAAACAGGTATGGTTCCTTCTCTGCTTGTGTGCGCATTTCTCGAGGTATAATGAAGGCAAGCAGGTAGTTGTTTTAATTAAGAGTGCTGACCCTTTGCTTTGATTTATGGAGCCCGCTTTAATTGCCTTGTCCCATCCAGACAGAATTCCTAAATACGGAGCTTGAATCAAAGTGATTTTTCTCTCTGGTTTGTCCTGGCCAACCAGCAGATGGAGCCAAGCACCCACGAACAACCCGTCACTACCTGGCCCATGTCCCCTGCCAGGGGACCCCCAGCGCCAGCGGTACCTTATACTCCTGAACCTTCCCGTTCTGGTTGTCCTCGGGGGGCGGCTGCCAGGTGACCACAATCGCTGTCCCATTCCCTTCGTTCTTAGTTACTGAAACACTTTGAGGTGGAGCACTAGGAGCTGTTCGGTTGGAAAGAAAGAAGGAACGGTGAAGTTCGCGCGCAGAAGGGAGGTTTTTGAAGAGGAAGATGGTTTCTGGCCTACACAAAGGCTTTCTCTTACACCCCACCCTTCATTGAGAACAGCTCTTGCCCACAAGATAAAGTAAGACAGAAGGAAACTGATGGGAACCTGCATCGAGATCCCCGAGTTCTGCCGCAGGACAGTAAGTCACACTTGTCACCACCTCCCCAAAATCAGGTACCCAGTACTTGAATGTCACGGTCCTGAGCACTGACTTACTCACTGGTCTGAAATCATCTCACCCAGGATAGACAGTTTTGAAAAATAAAGTCTATCAGTTGACCCCAATAGACTGCTAAATCTCGGTTCCTCTAGTGTGTACATTACAACGATTAATACAAAACTTACTAAAATATGGATTTATAATAATAATAATTCAATATTAAAATTACTTTAATAACGTTAAACAATAATTAATATTAACTAAAATCCGTATTAACAGATTTATACTAATAATTTATGTTCTGCATTTTAAATAGCCTTTCTAAAGACTGGATGCTTAGCTGATGCTTAGGATGGTGCAGTTAAGCACACCCGGCAGCAATAAAGCAGAGCTACCCGGCATTTCTGCTGGGGAGGGGAAAGGCTGCACATCCCAACAGAGGCACCGAAATCCCTACTCAGAGGCACTGCCCATCTTGCATACTCATTATGCCTGAGCAGCAACAAAAGGAAGAGCTTCACGAATCTTCTCTTTTTAGCACATGTATGAGATGGAAATACATAATTTAGTCCACTATCTCTGCTGCCCTCATTCATCTTTTCACTTTGTCTTCCTGATTGATCCAGATATAAAAGCCTTCGAAAACTGTGCCTTCCATTCCCTCTGCTATAGCTCTTTGATGATTTCTGTGGTGTCTGCTATCTACTCAAGATAGTGATTAGCAAGTGCTTGAATCTGACAGAAGTCACTTGTGACCAGATCATGAACTCAGCAGGGAGGAGTGCACACTGAAGTGAAGATAAAAAGCACATTTCCCATTGTGTGTTGGAGGAGATTTTTGCACATCCCTCTCTCTCCGTCTCTCTCACATGGTTCTGAATATTTACTTCTGTGTCACCAAACAATTCACATAATGATCAGTCCGACACAGCCTCTGCTGCCACAGATTGCTGTTCTCAAACAGCATGCACATCAAACAAAATCAAATAATGAACATATCAGAGGAAAGCAGGCCAGACTACTACTTCAAAAAGGAAAGATGAAGACAATCTGGCTCCTACTTGCCTTCTTCCAGGGTCTTTGCAAATTTCACTTCACTATCTGCTCCCTGAAACTCATTAAAAAAAGGACGGGCCTTGATTTCGTAGTTTACACCTTTCTTCAGCTCTGGAATGATAACGCTGTTTTTGGTTGGAGTCCTCACTTCAAAGATTAACCACTCTGACTCTCCGTAGGATGCCGGGGTAGGTCGGTACAGAATCTTATAGCCTTGAATATACTGGGATTGTTGGTCAACCTGGCAAGACAGCAGAACACACAACGCATCCTTTAACAAACACGGCCCAGGAATGATGCCTGTGACACTGTGCATGGCCCTCAGACCATCCACCCGCTCATTTTATTCAGAGCAACAACACTGCCAAGGCAGATAAAGGTGGCTTGCAAATTACAGGCGTGAGTCACTAGTGCATTAATCTGTTTGAAGCCGGTAGAACCGTGCTGGTTTCTGTGGATTTATGAAGGCATTAAAGGGGGATAACGGAATTGTATAATGTGCCCCAGCTCCGTGAAATGAACAGCCTTTGCATCTGCAGGGCCATGGAGCTCAGCACAGGGCAGGCTTGTGCCCACCCGCATCTGCCTGGCAGGGCAGGCACGGGGGGGGGGGGAGGGGGAGGGCACAGGCAGGGGCTCTACGGCTCCACAAGTCAGGGTGATGAATACGGAGCTCAAAGAGAGAGCCTGCCAACTCTCCCGAGGTGTGGAAGCCTCCCAATATCCATGAAATGAGCAGCGCTTCCTGCCTGCTTCCTTCTGGAGAAAGGGAACGGGAAGGGCAGCCAGCTGGCACCGTCTCCATCGCTGTGCCGAGGCTGGGCTGTCAGAGGGCAGATCTGTCCCGGCTCTTCCTCCATGTCCACCCACGCAGCGGGAGCCGCCTCTGCTGGAGGCAAAGGGCTGTTCTGAGGGGGCTCTGAGAAGGCTCATAAAGCACAGTATGGTGACGCAGCCAAGGCTCGGAAAAGCAGATCAAAATGATCCTCGCTGGCCCTGAATGCTTTTTAGACCGAGGTGATTGCGTATCACATGTATGGAAAAAGAAATCTTAATGTGAACCAGGGTGGGATTCCATGGTCGGCTATAGCTGAAACAGAAAGCTATCTAATGGAACTGATCTCTCAATGATCAGTCACTTATTTTTTAACGGCCGGTTTCAACTTCTGATGAATAAGAAAATCCCGTAACAACAACAACAACATTTTAAAAAGTGCATCAAATTTTCCCTATTTTCAAAAATCTCACACAGTGATACAGTAAAACTGTTTGCTTGCAATTTTACTCCAGAAAGCAACATGTTTCATTTTTAATAATCACATAAAGAATGAGTGTGTTAACTGAAACTGAGGTAATGCTTATTTTTGAAATTGCAGAGAAGCCACAGGCCACCCCAGAGACTGACAAAAACTGCCTGTCTGGAAAAGGTTGTTCTGTAACTAAAGGTCAAACAAAATCGTGCTAGGCACTACAAAGATGTTTTAACATTATTAGTTTAAACAGGAGATTGCCTGCTGCAGGTGGCCGTGCTGCAGGTGACAGTGTAATTACCGTGCAACACAGCAGATATTATTTGTACTCTTGCAGCACCAAGGAGATCTGGTCATGGACCAGGACTCCACTGGGCTATGGCTCTTCTACAGAGTCAAAATGCCTTTTGTTCCTGTTCAAAATGTTCTGGCACGGCATGGCAGGGGTTACACCCTGTGCTTCCCTACACTGTCCCTGCCAACATATTGACATGTTCAGATGGAAGTCCTAAAAAGACCTCAAAGCTCATTCCCTTTGGTTGTATTCCTGCACCTGGTATAATTATCCCCCTTTTTCTCTTCATTCTGCATTCTATTTTAAAACTGCTCTTCTTCGAATTACATTTTCTTATCTGACTGCTTGGTACTTGTAGTTTCACATGTTCTTTCTCTTCATTCCTGCCTCTTGATTGCCAACTCTCTCCCACAGCAAACATTCCTAATCCTTTCTCTCACAGAGGCCTCAGCCTTGTAAGTCTGCTTGAATCTTTTTCACGTATGTTCCCATTCCCTTTGCTTCAGGACTCCCGCAGCGTTGTACCCCCCTCCCTCCTTTCCTCTGCTATATCCTCCACGCGCTCAGCTTCCCGCTTCCTCCTGCCAGAGCAACCTCAACGCAACATCTGAAAACCGCCTGCTCTTTCCGTCTCTTCTCCCTGTCCTGTGCATTCTCACAGCATCCTGGGAAAGCACAGGTTCAGATGAGGCTATACGGGTTTGGGTGCGTTTCTCAGTATGTATATAGGGTGGAGGTAAACTTTCAAACGGAATTATGCAGTATTTCTCTCCGCTGGTGACTGACAGACAGGGAAGTGCCCATGCTATCTCATTAGGGGACTGATACGCTTCCTACTGAACGCAGTGCGAAAGCTTCAGATGATAGGATTTAAGAAGGCTTTGATCAGTCCTTCAGCTTCCAGAGGAGGACTCTGAAACTCTCACCATATTGTAAACAGCACTCTCTACGGAGACATAAAATGGTAACAATGGGACAACATTTCATGAAGTAGGAAAGCAAAGACCAAGCAGCAGTTACCCCAGAGAAAAACATCTGCAAGCATAGAAACTACACGGACTCTTAAAGTGTGACTCCACCACAACTGGTACAGTTCAGCAGCATATATAACCACCTCCCCGACACAGATTTATACTTACAGTCCAATGAACTTCAATTGAGGAGGAAGAAAGGATAGTAGGGTTGTGCAGATGTAGTACCACATCACCTAGTTCTCTCTGGACCTGCTTGTGATCCACACCTTGACTTGTTGGTGGAACATCTGTAATAATTCAAGATTCCTTTCTCACAAGTATACATGATTGCAAAAATAAGTATATGTAAATACAAATGAATATATCATAAAGTATATCATGCTATCACCAATGAAGTTTACCCTAAGCACTTCCCAATTATGTAAGAAAAAAACCTACATTAAGTATTTTCCAGAGCAAATCACTAGCGCTTAGGTAACACCAAATCAATGCACCACACTTTCTTTGACAGAGAGAAACAGGAGGGAAATGCCACATAAAAAGAAAAACCACACTCAGGGATGTCTTTGGTAAACGACTACAGCAGCATCTCTTTATTCTTTTCTGAAGGGAGAGGGAAATGTCCTATTACCCATTGCAAATTCCAAGAGACCAGGAAACCTATAAAAAGTGGCAAAAGCAGAAGCTCTATCTTCAGATAAATTCATGGGCAAACTTACTGTTTTTAATTACAAAATAAATGTAAAAAATGAAGAAATGAAAAATGAGTCACGTGGCTGCGTCTTCTCTGCTGGCAAATAACTTCTGTAAAGAGAAGGCAGAGCACAGCTGACTGCTGTCTGCCTCTTCTGACATTTGGTCCATCTTATAGCTAAAATAATTGTTCATACACATGAAGGGACAAATTCCTCTCAAGATACACAATGATACAATGGAAACACATATTTTCTCCATGCAGAGCCTTTGAAAAGCATAGTTAACTGAAATGGAATGACTGTCAGACATAAAATTTATAGAGCAATCACTAATAAGGTGTCTAAAATATATGGACAGCAGATTAACATAGCTTCTGTATTGATTTCATGTATCTCTCCTTGATCGCTTCATTTTAAACATATACCATGCTGACTAGGACTAAAAATCACAGACTGGGAAATTAATGAAAAGTACTAACAGTGATTATTATTATTTTTTTTTTTTAATTAATAATTCCAGGTACAAAGCAATGCATTACATTAACTTTGCTCCAGCCTACTACTTTGCTGCCTGACCTCCTCTAGTGACAAAGCAATATGAGGAAATCTTCCAGGATTCTGTTGTCTGAAGACCTTGGAAATTTCAATACCTGTCTGCTTGCAAGAATTGCCAAAGAGAGAGTACAGATAAATTGCATATATATTTATGTACAATTACAACTACTACAGCAAGTCACTGTAGTTGTGTAGACTATCTTGAAAGCTAAGGTTTGGACAGCACAGTTGATGCTGATATAGAAGACACTTATTAAATGCAAGTGCAACAGTTGTAAAGCATGCTTTTTGCATGGTGGTAATATTCTCAGTTTCCCAGCTTTTGGTCTTCTCTAAACAATAAAAAAAAACATTGCAAGACTGCATTATGACAAGGCATGAGGACAAGCTTCTTTCCAGAAATATAGTTCCCATTTGGGAATACAAAACTTACGACACTTTGAACTTTTACCATACAGTTTCCTCAACATATTTACAAGAAGTTGGGATTTCTTGAAAGTTAAAGAAGCAAACTGAGGGTAGTGTGAGGTCAGTGGGTGACAAATTTGGATTGTTAGCAAGGAACACTGATAACAATAAAACGATGAAACCAAAAAATCCTCCACTGAATCACTTCCGTAGCCAGATGTAGTATATTCTGCCAAACAGTTCATCTATTAGAGTATTTCCCTCCCTCCAAAGTTTGAAAGCATTTAAGATAGAAGCTTCTGTTTGGAGAGTTGCCTAAACGTCACGCTCTTAGACTGTAACAGGAAAGTGAGTAGAATAATTAGCTCTGTCTTTGCTCGTCATAAAAGATGAGTAATCAATAATATGAATCAAACTATCAATAGGCTCATCCATTTGCATGTCTGTACTATAGGACAATACACGTGTCTTCTTGTTTCAGCTCCAAGCTTCTGAGACAGGGACTGTCAGTGAGACCACCTAAGCATGTCGTTGTTAATGTTAGTAAGGTGTAATGATGAAGGTAGGTCAGGTTCCTGGTCTGGACATGGATTTACGACATGTCTATACCACTCTCTAGACAAAAAGTGAGCTGGGAAAGTTTTGGACTTAGCTAGACCACCATTTACACAAAACTGCAATGGTATTGGAAGAAAAATGGAACTGCTTTAAAGAACTTGACACGAGATTATATTTCTTACTATTGATGAACACTTTACCTATCAGTTGGTATTTTCACTCAGGCTTTGTACGGTTCTCAGGTCTTTATATGATTTATATAAAGCTTTTCCATGCCATTCATTATAAACCATTCTGGTCTGCTGAGTGGACAGAACACTGCCTCATTCACTGTGTCACAGTCAGGTCAGTGATCAGTTCATTTGGGACATTCAGACCTCATCTCATCCTCATCTCCAGGAATGAAACTACTGCATGAAAACCAGACTCATGCAGAACACTGCAGCCTGCCTACAAAATAACGTGTGTTGCCTTGTTCCCAGGAATACAGAGATAACTGACAGGTTACTAAATCTCCCCTTGGTAACAGACTTCGGAACCTGTGCAATCCCTGTTTTCCAGGTGACCATGACTCTGCTGTCTATATATATCCACCGAAGTGGTCACCCATCAGGAGAGATGTATAGTAACAAAGGACAGCAATGTGAAACTGTTCACTCCCCAGGGGTGACGAGAAAGACTTGCTTTCAGACCAACTTCAGAAAAAATGAAAAGTCACCACGGGAAAATGCTTTGTTTCCTTTAAGGAACTTCCCTGCAAAAACGAACATGTACTTATGCAAACAAACAAACAAACCAACACACAACACAGGCACTCTTAACAAGCCAGTGGGTCAATTTCCCCAGCAAGTAGGAAAAGCATGGGAGGAAAAAATAATTACCTCCATCAGTTTTACTTTAAAAAAAAATCTCCAGTTTTTTTCTTCTTAAATATTTCTACTGAAAAACGCAGGCTGCAAAGTTGCAATGCATTATTTCCTGTACACCATCAGAAGTGTCATTTGTTTTCTACAGTGAACACAAAAGTTGTTTTAAATTTTGCGTAGCCAGATTCAGTCCATAGCTCGACTTGTCATAGCTGGAGCCAGTGGATGACTCCTTCATCCACTGCCACCCAGCCTCTTCTTCCGCTTGGTTATCTGTATGCATTGTCTCTCTTCCCTAGTATTTTACTTTCAATAGTTATGCTATTGAAATACTTCTGATATATTGCCAAAACCTCTTCTTTAGTAGCTCACAACGCCCAATTCCTTAAATTTTAAATTCCTCTCCCAATGCAGAAGAAACCAACTTAGATTATGTGCTGTTTCTCTCTCTCAGTCTTATGCCTCATTTGATTCACTGGACATAGTAACAACATTTCCATGGAATTTGAGGAATTGCATGATAACTTAAAAAAAATCAGAGATTACATTTGTTGCTAATGAGCTATTCTGCAAGATGGAACAATTTCTGGGTAAGAGATACTAGGGTTCCCTTAGGCAACACAATATGCTGTCTAAGCAGCTTTCAGAGTCTATGTTATACAGAAATGCAAGTTTAAACACTGTATTTTACCATCTAGTATGTATTATAGCCAGAATAGGCAGAGAGTCAGAAGCTACTGGGATTTCTGCATCTGGATTGCTCAATCGACTTGTGACAGCCACTGTGGATACCTAAAATGTTCAGTTATCAAAAGCTTACCTTGAGTTTTCACTGGATCAGATATTTGGCTTGGGTCACTTAGTCCATATGCATTAGCCGCCCTCACAAGGAAGAGATAAATCGCATTAGGTTTTAGCCCTTTAACCGCAAAACTCTCTGTTTTCACATTTTCAGCCACAGTTTGCCAGCTGCTACCGGATGCATGGCTAAGGGTAAAACACACATAACAGCAGGTTAGCACGTGCATCTTTAACAACATTGCATAAGCATAAGTACAGCGAGATCACACGAGACTTATATACCTGAAAGCCTCAATTATGTAAGAGGTTGGTGTTGCACCTGAATTCAAATTAGGTTGCCATGACAATGTGACCGTATTTCTGCTGACATCTGTAACCTCAGGTTTTGATGGAGCACTAGGAATCAAGTTTGGGTCAGTGGGTCTTGGTGGCTGCACTGGGACTCCAAACTCTAACAAAGGAGAGAGAAATGCTGAGTACAGACAGGAAGCAGCTGTACGCTGAATGCTGTTCACATCCGCACTGGCCATTTAGGAGAGCCAGATAACTTCTGCATTTCAATTTCTGATTTTCCTTCATGTATTTTCTCCATGTAAGGAAACCCTAATTGATTTACCTTGGACCTCTATGTATGCACTCCATGTAGCTTCGCCACTTGGGGTTGAAGCAATGCAGGTGTACCGACCAGTGTCGCCCAGCTGAGTGGGGAAAGAGAAGAATAAATATTTGAAACAATCAGGCCACTCAGTGGGTTAGAAAAGTAATTACAGTTCTCCATGTTCCCCCATGAATATGGATAAACATATCAGGCTGCAAAAACTTTGAACCAGAAAGATCTTCCATTAGAAGTTACGGTTTTGTGTTCTGCAAAATGAAAATGGATATTTATTTCTGAGCATTCGTTCAAGGACTGGAAAGGCCACAGATTCTAATTTAATGTTACCTATTCTGCTATGAACAAACTGAAGGCCAGTTCTTGTAGCATTTATTTCTCACCCTGCAGAGGTCCTAATAAACAGAGAAGGAATTTTGATGACAAGACCCCATGCGACTGTCAACCTTCTGCCTACAATAACGCCTGGGGAGCTCTCTGGACTGCAGCACCGGAGAGCGTGTCATCCTTAAAACAAAGCTTAAATATTGCATGGGGCCTTCTACATATAGGATACCCTGTGTTAGAATAAATTTCTCTCTACATCAGATCCAAAAAAGAATCTCCATATGCTTGCTATTCTCATCCAGTTTTGAATGTTGGATTATTTATCTATATGTGACTTAATCACATTTCAAAAGGGTTCCCTTCAACCCCCCCCCCCCCCCCCCCCCCGCAAATGCTATCCTCCTAAGGTCCCAGCCTCAGCAAATGCACGGAACACAACTGCTCAAAAATCAGAGGTTCCAACTCTAAGCCAGTGTAACTTGTAATTGGTAACAGGGCAACCCTAGGGAACATAGTAAAGTGGGGTATTCAACCTAATTTAAAAAAAAATAAATATAAATTACTACATTCCGAACCACAGAAAAGATAGCAGAGAATAGCCAGTATGCCAACACTTAACAACAGTTTAAAACGTTTTATAGCATGCAAGGCATGACCAGCAGTACTGACCAGGTACTTGCCATAGTTCCCTAAGGAAGCCAGGTATTTCACAGGTGGTTAGCCATTTTAAGCTCTGTTTACACTTTGAATGAATATGTTTAAACTTTAAAAACTGTTTTGCAAAAGCTGGGTGCATGGCTATATTACTGCAGTATGCTAAACAAAGATTTTCTTTATAAACATTTGAAATCATTAGATAATTTTAATCTATTAGTGCTAAAGCTTTAATAATTTAAGGCTTCGTCTTACCGCAATGCAAGTTTTGCTTTCCCCTTCGTATTCTAAGTATGAAACAATTCCCTTAATTAATACCTTTTAAAAGCATTTTTCCTTATGAAATCTGAAATAATGTGCCCTAGGCAGAATAAGCCAAGGTGTTAAGCATAAAGAATGAACTATCTGAGAGCATGAAGTACCGAATATCTTAAACCATTTATTTAACATTTAATTAATTCTAAATGTAGGCTTTACAACATCAAACGTGCCTGGAGGTGAAAAAACAAAGTGAAACACACAAGAAAACCCTTTTGCCAGCTCAAGCTACCTTGGCATATCGGATCTGTAATGCTCCTGTCTCCAGCTGCTTGATGCGAGAGTCCTGGGTGGAAACGAGGATCCCATCCTTCTTCCAGAGGATGGTGGGCATTAAAGTGCCTGTGGCCACACAGTTCAGTACTAAAGTACCATCTACAGCTACAGTCTGATTCACAGGACCCTGCCGAATGACAGGGGGAGGCCGGTCTGCAATCACTGCCAGAAGAAACAACAGGGAAGAGATTTCAGCAACTGGAAGCAATTTTCCGATCGCCTAAGCAACAGCAGTTGCTTCAGGCTTTGAAACAAACTAAAGATAATTAAACAAGTAATTAAAGTTGGAGGCATACATTATTCAGGGTAGGGTGCATTATAATGATGTACAGCTACAGAATTTTAAAATGATACACAACACAGTACTTTCAGAAAGTAAAGAAGCATTACATAGCAGTATCTGCTAGCCATTTTCTAATTCCAATGTCTTTATAAAGTGATAATGGAATGAGAATGGACTTCCCAAATTCTTAATCAAGGCACAGGTTTCACCTTGTTCATCTTCTACCATGCACCAGGCTGGTATAACAGAATTTCATACTTTCAGCATTCAAAGACAGAGAAAAAAAGGAGGTAGGCAGGCAGGGGATAACCTGGCAAATATGTACTTAAAAAAATTTTATTGTGTACCTTCAACTCATCTTGGTGCTGTTTCCTAATTAGGAGATGCCTAGCAGTAGGGTAAAGTAAATTCAAAGCTAATAAATAGTACCATATTAAAAATTTTCAGCTAAGAAATATTTTCCCAGTAGTTTCTGACTTTTAGTTCTATGATGACTTAATCTGTCAATATGACTTTAAAGTCACAAAGAGAATCCCACAATGCATTTGCATCAATTTTAATGCCTCTTTCACACAATGAAAATTAAATGTTATTGATGGGTTATTTAAACGCTGCACAGAAAGGTATAAAGCAGAAAAGGTATTCACAGAAAAAAGAACGACTGTCTGCATAAGGTTTTTTTTTTTTTTAATTCATTATAATGGATAATCAAAGAAAGAGGTAAAAGCTATCTTACTGTATTTGTGTGACCTCTTCTACCTGTACCATCCAACATGACAGGGCTGATGGCCAGAAAATAGCCACAACTTCAAATGACATAAATCTGTTCAGCAGTGTCACAGGGGCTCATATAACTTAAAAACTGGTTTGGTAGCTGAAAAATAAACCTGAAGTTCCAATAACTTGTGAACATCAGATATTTCTAAATTACTTTTTGTAACAACAGACGGGGTGTTAGTACTGCTTTTATTGGTTAAATTCCAACTCCCGTAATTTCATTTGCATGTTCAAATGACACTCTCTGTTTTCAACTGCATAATTTATCCTTTACTTCTTGTCCCAACCTGCTGCAATGCACTGTGAGGCCATTGGTATCCTCCTGTGCCGAGACAGTCAGAACAAGCTCACTTTAGTTTGTATTTGACTTTGATAAGTTTGTAAGTAACTTTGCAGTTGTCAGTGTTAAGAGGCTGACTGATCTGTGCTGTACAGGAGAAATCTAATGCCACTGAAATCCATGGCTAATTTAAGTTTCACTTAAGTTGATGGCAACTTCTATTACCTTTAGGAATACCAGGGTATCATTCTGCATATCCTGTCTTCACTTTTATAAGAGTACCAAAAAAAATATTGTCCCAAGGTATTAAACAAAACAATTACCCATCAGATCAATCTAGAGCATACAGTCACAGTAAAGGAAATATATTTAAATTAATTTGATTTTTCCAAGTTCAGATGGCATAAGTCATTAACAGAAAACACCTTAATTTTCTATTTTAAACTTATTTCTCACCTTGCCATGGCCTTCTCTCCAGTGAAAACTGCATACAAGTGGATGAAGAAATGTGGCTTACCACTTGTGAGAAACCAGAAAGCATGCAGTCCTATTCTTCCAAAGAATCCCAGTCCGGTGGGTGCAAATACACAATTTTATTCTCAAGGTTCACTGCATGTTTCTAGTACTGTGCTACTTCTATGTTTTCTATAGGGCAAAGGCCTGGTTTATGGGAACTCTTCTCAGGCATCAGCTTTCCTCCCCTCAAAGTCTCTCCACAGACTGCACTTCGAATCACAGAGGGGTTTAGGTTGGCAGGGACCTTAAAGATCACCTAGTTCCAACCCCCTGGCATGGGCAGGGACACCTTCCACCGGACCAGGTTGCTCAAAGCCCCATCCAGCCTGGCCTGGAACACCACCAGGGATGGGGCACCCACAGCTTCCCTGGGCGACCTGTGCCAGTGCCTCACCACCCTCACAGTAAAGAATTTCCTCCTCATATCTTCTCTGAATCTATCCACTTTCAGCTCACCCTCTTTTTCCGTAAGTGCTAAGATTATTACTTTTCCTGTATATTTTTTGCTGTTAATAATAACAAGTATTCCTGATAATTGGCAAATTAGTTTTGCATCAGCATATATTACTGCTTGCAGTCATGCTCCCTGTAGCTTTTTAATCTATTTTTTTTCCCCAACTGTTCCTAAAAAGGAATATATAATACTACTCATTTGTATGTTATTCCACCAACTTCCATAGAGGTCGTTTTTTTTCTTTACTATACTGAAATATTAAGAAGTAGGGGAAAAACAGGTAAAGGGTGATGCTAAGCAAACGGACACACAATAATAGGAATAAAGAGCTAGGCAGGAAGGAATTTGAAATTAAACTAAATCTAGTTGGGGAAGCTAAAAAAGAGCCAGATAAATTAACAGATCTGACAAAAATTCATGAACTGAATATACATACTAAATACAAAATGGCAATATAAACAGTATCCAAAATTTTAACCCCCTGACAGACCTGGACAAAAAAAGGATTTATATAGTTAAAGACACATACAACCTGCATTCATTCAAAGCAGATTTCAATAGTGTCCTATCACCCCACTGCTGTCTTTAAATAAAAATAAAAAACTTGGGTATGACAAAATAAAGGTATCATTACCATCAGTGACTTCCAAGTAGGCTTTTGTTATGATACTTCCTGCTACATTTAATGTCTGGCAAATATAGTATCCAACATCAGATCTCTGGACATTGGTGATAGTGAGGTCTCCTGTCTGGGAAACTGAAAATCGGCTGGATGACTGAGGGGGCTGGTATGAGAAAAGCAGATTCTACAGGATGTATAGGAAAGAAAGTGGGAAACAAGGGTTAAATAAATTCAAGCATCAATAATCCAAACTTTAATATATCTAAAGAAATTAATTTTTTCACATTATACATAAAACATTCTGCTCGTCATACCTTAAGCATGTTTATACCACAATGTGGATAGCTTTTACAGGATTTTTTGTGACAAAAAGGTGCAGATGGGCACATATAATTGTGTAAATCCTGTGGGATTGCTCTGATACCCTCTGTTGTCAATGCTGGGCTTTACAGAAAGTTTAACAGGCACTAGCGAAGAAGTGATACGTACAGATAACACAATGGTGCAAGCAACAGTGGTGAACCTAAGTAACTTGCTTTAATATCCTTTTTTAGAATTTACTCCACAGCATTCTATTTATTTCATGTAAATGCAGATGTCAGTTCACTGTGATTTGTATTTTAACTTTTGCCTTCCTAAGAATGGAGGAACTTTTTAAAAAGAGATGCTGTTTAGGGCCCTCTAATTATAGTGGGCTTGTTCTATAAAGAGTCTTATAATACAGAATTAAATCCTATGCCAGCCTCTACTTAGACAGTATTGGTATGAAGTACATAGTATTTACCAACATTCGTCAAAAATCAGAACTGCAATCAAAATAATAGCAGTCCTTTACATGAAATACCGATTCCTAATTTCTAGCTCTGCCTGAAGAATTTGAGAATGAGAACACTTTAAGGTCACAGAGGCTATTTTTTATCTCCCTTTTTGCCTAACTACATTTTCAAAAATCATCCAAAGGAATGGGATGCAACATCCTCTGCTTCAGTATTAGCAAACCCCATTCACTGACCACCTTCTCCTCCAGTTCCCTCATTCATCACAAATGGTCATCACTCAGCAGAGTCAAAAATCAGCCAGAAATATCACTAGGCAACACTTTGGGGGAGGGAGGGGGGGGGAACAGAAAGAAATCCTCCACCCCCCGCCAAAAATACCCCAGGTCATACAAAAATACAAACATAATATACTGGGATACTTATACTGTTGAAGATTATCATCTAAATTTGGTTAGCAGTCTAGTTGTACTTAGATATTTAGACAGAAATCTTGTAAATGGAGTAAGGAAGCCAATCTAAGCGTTCTCAGTTTCTCTGGCCTATTGTTTTGTAACACAAAGAACCCCGTCATATGCTACTGCACCATTCATTCCTTCATTCACAGGAAAACCAGAATCCCATATTCCTTCTTTCCTTCCAATAAAGAATACTTTGTGTCACATCCCTCCTTCAAAAGATGACTCTGAAAGAAAAGTGTGATTCTCTTCCTGTGCTATATTGTGTTTCACCCGCTGGCTTTCAAGATCTTTTACAAAGAAGCTGAAAATATGTTTCCATTCCATTCAAATAAAGAAGCTGGGAGAAAAAGTGACCTATTCAGGTAGGACCTGTCAGACAACTGACAGTGGCAAAGCAGATCTCCTTAGCTCCAGACTAGAGTCCTACCCACGCACTGCTTCGGATCAATACAGCGAATGATTTAGGCTGCCAGACACACGCAAACACATGGCCAACTAATAGCTGCACCATAAACACCAAGGCAAACTTTCAGAAAATCTGGGATTGTTTGGCTGTTCAAATAACTTCAGCATTAGTCCTGTTAGGTGAAAAATATTTTCATGGTAGTGAAACAGAACGTTTCTCGTTATTTCACAGATTTATTTTCACATTCATAGAGAAAATGGGAGATTGAGCAGAACACGGATATCCTTTCAAGTAAGGCTGACATCACCAAGCACACGTGTGACTTAGAAGCAGAGGAGAGATATCCAGCATCTTCAATCTCTAGACCTATTTTGCACATCTTCAAAACAATAATTAAAGTGTTTTTCTCTTATGATATCATTTCTTTGAGGAAGTGCCAGGAAGAAGGGATACAAAGGCTGGTTTACCTGACTTCCCTCTCTCCGCCAAAAGATGGCTGGCTGAGGGTTTCCAGTCGCTTCACACTGGAAAGTCACTGTTCTCCCCAGTGCAGCTACCTGATCTCGAGGCTTTACAACAAACTGTGGAGGCTCTGAAAGGAAAACACCGGGAAAAAATTAAATTACACTATTATCAGCCTATCTGAAAGCACAGTTTGCCTACTGACTTTAAACGGTGTAAACCAGAATAGTTGCTTTAACAAGGAGTGGCAGCACAAAGACACATCAGCCTCTAACAGCTACAGCTTCAGCATCCCTCAGAACATCTGTTCTGTTGCTGGACCTCCCAATTACAACAACTCTGACTGTGCACCACGTGCTTTTATTACTGATCACTTATACAAGGGAGTAAGTCTCACCAACTTAGCGAGACAACTTGCGGAGCAACAGTCACCAATACAGACAAATCTGTCACAATTCTGTTTGTAAAGAAGGAATCCACCTACAAGCCAGACTGGAGAACTATGAGGGACAACTGGCCCACAGGCCACACTTTGCCAAGGGCTGCAATAAACACTGTCGAGTAACTATGAATTCAGGCTTACATGCACAAAAGTCATCATCTTTGATTTATGAAGGCTGAAGAGAGGAAAAAAGCCCTTAATTGCTTATATAAGAGACTTCTGATGTAGTCAGGATCTCAAAAAAATTTAAAGTCAGAAGCCCCAGATATATTACTGAACAAATTATAACCATTTAAAATCTTCAGTTCAATTACTGAAGAGGAATTAATTTAATGGAACAGCAGAGCTAAATGTCTTCCTCATTTACACAGGCAAGGGCATGTTCAAACAAAATATATATGCAAATGAAGGTAAATTTGAAACATCTGCTCAGCCTAACATTATAACAACTGCCAGCATTGTCCAAACTGTTTGATTTATACAGGCTTCAACAACCCCTTCATACAGTAGTAAAGAAAATGTCAAAAAATCATGTCAGTTACTTTTTAAAAAATATCAGCATATATGACAGCATTGGATACCTTGATGGGGCTAGAACAGGGGGAAAAAAAAAGAAAAAAAAAAAAAAAAAAAGAAGCCAGATTGTTTTATAGACTGTTAACCCGTACTTCTTGAAAAAAAGTGCATTAAATGAAAGTCCATTTACTTATTCATTTCCAATTCCTTCTGATCATCTGTCCAAAACTAATTATGTTCTCCCTCTTCTTTGGGTTGAGAATAAAGGGGATGTTTTGCATCTGATTTAAATTTCAAGACAAATGTTTGGGTTTGACTTCCTTTCAAACATTTCTCTATTCACAAGCTTTTCCTTTAAAAAGTGTGATTCATAGAATTTAAAGATTTCACTCAATGTGTTTTATAAACATCAAGTAATTGTGGCTTTACCTAAAACAAATTCAGTAACACTCAAAAGCCATTTACAAAAAAAAAAAAATTGCTTTCAGTGTTCCTGTGGGCCAATACTTTCAATTGCCTGTTCCTCATGCCTTGTGGCTCTGTTCTCTATTATAGAGTTCATATTATACTCTTCCCATGACCCTCCTGCTTTGGGAGGGATTTTTAAAGTACAACATATTATTGTTCAAATTTCGATGCAAATGCTACCTTTCCTAGAATTTCCTTTGACAAGAAACTACGCAAAGTATCGGTGAGATTCACCTACAGTAATTACCAGACTTCAAAACATTTAGCTCTGAAACATTCAATCAGTATCTTGGAAGATGTGGGAAGACTTTGACGTGACAGCATGTATAATTTAGAATGGAAGGTAAAAAACTGTTGGGGTGTGCCACAGGACTGTAAGGTATGGTGGGGAAAATGGAGATGAGGGTGAAGCGCCTTTGTTATGCTGTTGAATTCCAATAACAAGAATAAATTTAGCATATAGTTGGATTTAGGGCTTGGCTGATTCTGTACTAGACACAATGCCACACAAAATGGAATTGAGGGTTTCGAAATTCTGTGCTAGTGCACAGGATTTATAAGGTTTCAGATTTTGTTGAAGTTGGGAATGGGTACAGCTATAACGAGATTAAAATGGTTCTGACCACCGAAGAAATAGCTGAATGCTTGCGGTTCTAGTACCTGAAGATGACAGTTCAGGAATACAAAAAAACGAGGGGAAATTCAGTCTTTCAGGTAACCATGGTAGAATTTGTAAAATTTAAATAGGCAGATGTTTCTCTAGATATTATTCTGAACATGTATTTTGTATGTATATTATTATAAATATATATGCGTATTATGCCTATGTGTATTATTCTAAACCTATTGCCATTAAGGTAAATAATACAAACTCTATTAGCTTCAATGTCAGAAGAATTAGAACAGAGTTAAGTGAAACTTTATTAAATTCCATTCAGTGTCCACTATACTGGAAGTGTTTTCACTGTCTTTTTTTTTTTTTTTTTTTTACTTCAGTTTGCTTTCACATCTTGGGTCACATATGTGTGGTATGTGCTGAATACACTGTAAAAGATGCTGAAATAATAATCCACTTAAGGAAAGAACAACTTCTATTTTTAAGACCTTTAAAACAAAAATGACTTTTTCAATAGAACACTTTGAAGTTCAACTTACACAGTCACTGAAGAAGGAAGACAATAGGATATGACTCGTTACATCATGTAAAAAGACAGAAAGTTAGCAACCCATTACCTTTCTCCTTGCCATTAA
Source organism: Falco naumanni (assembly GCF_017639655.2). Classification (NCBI taxonomy): domain Eukaryota; kingdom Metazoa; phylum Chordata; class Aves; order Falconiformes; family Falconidae; genus Falco; species Falco naumanni. The sequence goes on from NC_054055.1 coordinate 110,172,322, forward strand.
GTTACCCATACTTCATGCAGAATTTATTCTGTGCGATGTGTCTTGTCAATAACAAGTAAAAGATGGGAGCTGACTGGTTGAAGGACATGGAAGGGGATGGATGGGAAGGGGAGGAGAAGTTCCCGTCACAGTGATACGATGACTAGAAGATGGCCAATAAAATTTCAACTTACCAGACACAACTAAAACAAAAACAAAACAAAAAGAAAACATGGAATAAATAAAATTGAATAGACATGAAACAAAGCAAAGAATAAAGTAAAATTAAAAAAAAAAAAAGAAATAAAATGGACCCTTGGTAAGGACCTTAGAAAGTACACATACATTCTGATACTTGAAAAATAGGTTTAAAATGTTGGATCACTTTTTTTTTAATTTGATTTTTAAGCAGAATTCTCTATGACGTGCTGAAAGCAGTCTGTAGAGGAAAATGTAACAGACCGAAATAATGGTCAGGCAACCCGAGTTCTACTTCAAGCCTTTCCAATGAACTGTTGTGGAACCTTGAGTAATTTTTTTTTTTTCGTATTATCATTATTTATCTGCACCAAGAGCCTTCATGATACAAACAACTTGAAATTTCCAGTAAATATCCACCTGCAACATTGCTGAAATGGAACAGTGACATTGACACCCTGTCTAAGGCATCCAAACATCTACAAATGGAAAAATATTTTTCTGAGGCAAATAACTGTTACAAAGGAAGTTTATTAAAAAATGAATTAGATGCTGAGGCATTTATCCCCCACACCAATCTCTTTAGTGTAAGATCACTGTATCAAGGTCATAATACTTGTTACTAAACGGTAAATGCAAACTAAACCACAAATAAAATTAATTTGGAAAAGTTCTTAACTCTTTTCTTTCCTCCCACCCCAAACCTCAATTTCACTAAAATATTCAAAAGAAGAGATTTATTCCAAAAGATTAGATTTTTCAACAGAAATTGTCAGTGGTAAATTACACAATTTTATTTTCAATCATAGTCGAAAATTTTCATAAATTTCAAAACGGCACAGACCTGGCAGGCTACTTTCACTTACAAGAGAAAGGCATGTTAGAAAGCATTCCAACCTCATATTGCTGACTGAAAGAACAGATTGAAAACAAAATGCAAAAAATCACGCTTTTCGAAAATATATACAGATCCTGACAAAAAAGTCAACCAAAAAAAGGGTAGTTGGTATAAGATAATTACACTGAAAGTCCAAAAATATATAGGTGTTTTTTTTTTTTTTTAATGCATGTTACAAACACTAAGCCCTTCAACACTTTGGTCTTATCTATTTCTGTTGAGAGTAAAACAATTATTGTTCACCAGGGTAAACTTCCATATCAAGCAGGTAAGCAGCTGCAGTACACCATCCTCTGATAAAACACGTGGAGGAAACTAATAATAGCCAGTCTGCCAACATTCGTTAGGCATGAGGAATACTGCCTTACTGTTCAAATAAATACAAAAGACTCCAGGTGTATTATGAAAATGAAGCAGAAAGAGAATCAGATATAACATTGGAATTTGGATCATGTCGAATCCAAGAAGCTGCAACTGAACGTGACAAAATCAGATGGTACAGAGAATTTAGGGGTTTATGTTATTAGAGACATTTTTTTTTTTTTTTTTTCAGAAATAATCCCAAATGCAGGAAGTTGAAATATACCGTTTTTCAAAGATTTTAAGGAAATATTCTGGATGTACATTAGCCTTCTTTAAGTGTGTAGGCTTGGTATTTCTCAAAGAGAAAATCAGTAGGCATTATTCTGGTCAGATTATCTGCAAGTCTATGATTTGTAAGAAGAGTGGCCAAGAAGTGACATGCAAGAATTCCTGAGAAATATGCTCATCCCCAAGACTCAGCTCCGAGTTACTCCTGATCGTGTCTAAATATATTACCCAGTAACCACTCCTTTTTAACTGAAAAGCTCTCTGCTAAACTTGCAATTACAGTCTGACCTGCCCTGGAATTAGAAATGCTTCTCCATAAAACACAACTCATATTCTATGTGAAATAGCTCGATAACAAACTTAATAGGATGCAATTCTTGCACGCAGGAAGTAACTCTGAATTAACAATTTTCCATTACTTGAGTAGTGCCAAAAAGGGAAAAGTTCATCCTTCTTGGTAGCAATGCGAAGCTGCCTAAGCCCTCTACTGAACACTTTAAAGTTTCTAAAACGTAGAAATCTGTCTTTGTTGCTCAATAACACTTCTACAAACGAAATTAAGTTGTAAGTGCTGAATTTCCACTCTTCTTTTTATCAGACGGTTTTGTTATTGTAGGTCAAAAATAACCCTGTCAAGTAAATGTATTTCTTTGCTCACTTGTAAAAACAGAGGGGATACTGGTAGAAGAGAAAAAAGTCCCTGTAGATACAGGGCATCACATTGCCTGCAAATCTGTGGCAAGGACAAAGGATGAAATTTCCCAGAAAAAAATTAAACAGTTCTGTCAGAGGAACATCATGTGGTTTAAAAGAACAATAATAGCAACAGCTACAACAAAGAGCACTTAGTTTGATTTACAACCTATTGATATCTAAGGTTACTAAAACTAAGAAGTAAATAGTTTTTCCTCTATTACAGCACTTTTTATTTGACAGCACCTTCAATTACAAAGTAAATTAATTTTCCCTGTGTTAATTATGGTTTTCCACATGGCAACTGGGGGAATAACCTGTTTGTAAAGACAGGAAGTTAGCATATAAAACCACAAATACCAAAGGAATAATATTTTTGCCTTTCAAATAATTTCCTGGACATGTGAGGTTTTCAGGGAAGACATGTCCAGTCTCTGAACAAAAAACAAAACAAAAGTGGTTTCCAGACTAGTGACATGTTTAATGCCTTATTCTTGCAAGCAATACTATCAACCTCACTGGGACTACTGGTATTATTAAATCCACTCGCAGGATTAAGAATTTGCAGTTTTAGGACTTAAACTACAGACTAAACTAACAGAGCAACTATTGTATTTGACAGATGTGGTATTGTAGGTTCATAGGATAACCAGGCTGGAAGCAACCTTGGAGGTCTCTAGTCCAACCTCCTGCTCAAGCAGGGTCAACTATGGGGTCAAACCAGGTTGCACTGGGCTTGATCCAGCTGTGTCTTGACAATTTGCAAGGACTGATAATGCACAGCCTCTCTGGGCAGCCTGCTCTGCTGCCTGACTGGCCACCCAGTGAAGAAACTTCTCCTCATACCCAGCCTTGATCTCCCTTGTTTCAACTTTAAATCTGTTGACTCTTGTCCTCCCAACATGCACCATTGTGACGAGCCCGGCTCCACCCTACCAACAACCTTCCTGTAGGTACTGGTGGTGGCTGTCACGTCCCCCACCGAAGCCACCTCTCCTCCAAGCTGTGCAAGCACTGTTCTCCCAGCCCTCCTCACAGGTATGTATGAGACCTTAACTTACTGTAACACTACATCTCTAAAGTAACACATTTTGTAATTCTTCTCACAAAAATGAACACCAATGTTGATTAGTGTTTCTCTGTAACTCACTGATTTCCTCATATTTAGAATTTACTGTTACAGGGTTATGTCTATTTCTTAGTCTGATGTTGGACAAGCTATAAACCTCAAGTACCCCGTTCTTGAAAGCTGTGGTAGTAATTATCTATTTCAAAAAGAATAAAATTATAGAGTAATGTTGTTTTCATTGATTTACACTAACAAGGTGCTTTTGAGATCCTGAGATGCCAGGTGGTACTTAATTACTAAACAGTACCTTGTTCTGCATATTAAATGCTCATTAATTACTGTTTGATTAGTATTTATTAATACCTTCCAGGTGCTCAGAAGATACCTTGTTATTCAGCTGACATAAGCTGAACACTTTCAATTTAACCTCAATGTGTTTCATTTTTAGTTACTTAAATAAAAATCTTCACGTCTTCAAGGGCTGCTTGACAGCCACAGAGGCCATTATAAAGGCAGCAGGAAAGTAGTTCTACACCAGAGAAATGAAACTATCCCAATCTTCAGGCCAATAATTACAAACAACAATGAAGCTCACATACACACTTCAGCTTCTGTATGAACCCTTGGCCATATGACTAACCAGGAAATGGCAGTCACAATGAAATTTAGGCTGCTTCCAAATAATTTTGTCATATATTAATCCCAGTTCAAGTGATAAATATCAGAGGTTGAATGTGCCTGTAGAAACAAACCGGTAGGAGATGGGATGAGTGTACGAGCCTATGTGCTGGAAGAGACATCGGAGCTCGGCAGTAGGCATTTCTGATGTGGATGGCCAGGTAGAGGCTAGACAGCGAGAGGAGAAACTCAAGAACTAGCAACACAGATAGTGCAGAGATAGCTACATCAGGTGCCATGGAGCACTGCAGTTCTCCAGAATGGCTGACACTCAGCTGTTGATTATCTCGGTATGAAATGAGCAGGTGAGAAACCCACTGTTTATAACCTCTGCCTGCAATGAGTGGGTACAGAAAATCTGGGTAGCAGAGCTACGTGCAGAGGAAATGTGAAAGTCTGAGTATGTTTAGCAAACTGGTCAAACTGTACTGCTCACTCCTTTAAGAAAAAAAAAAAAAAAAACAACCCCAAAACCACAAAGAAACAACAAAAACTTCTGAACAATTGTATTTTCTAATTTCTTTCCTAATTCCAAAAAAACCCTCAACTAAAAAGCTGCCAACCTCTTTCGTTCATAAATGTTTCATTGCTAAGCCTGCTAAACTCTGAAATCTAATTAACTACTTCTTACCTTCAAGTGTCTGAACAAGAACTATTGAATGACTTTCTGCAACATGACTATCAGATATTTATGTTGGTGTTTTGCAAAAACTATTATTAAGGGAGATAGTTTAAGACAATGTGCCTTGTTTCATTTCCTATCTAGTGATTTGTAGCCTATTTGCTCTTATCAAAGCAATCTGAAACACCCAATATCCTTGATATCCACATCTCTCTGCAGTCATTTGTGGAAAGTACCACTTTGTACAGAGAAATAAACAAAGAACAAACTCTCTTGTTCTGAAAAAAACGTAAATGCTGCCATTCACCTGTCTTCTGGCTTCAACCTGAAAAAATATGGGAAGGTAACACCAGGTACATTACGGTGGGTATATCACTTTATATTGGGGTATATCACTTTTCATCCCTCATTGGTCTCCCTGTTTTCAGCTGTCACTTCCTGAGGTCTAGATATAAATATGAGTAATTCATATTTTCCCAGATTTTCTGCTACAGTTCACATTCATGTAAGACCAGACCGGGACACCCTTACTCACCACGAGTGCTTTCACAGTATGTAGTCCCAGAGCACGAAGTGTGACTCAGTACAGTACAAACTTCTGAGGAAAGGTCTAACAGTCTGGTGCCAAGCACATCACAGCCAGAGAGTTGAGGCAAAATGTTTACATGAGATTGTTGATGTTTCAAATCAAAAGTGATGACTTGTAATTCCAAACGCCCAGCAAGGGAACGATTGTGGTTTATTACATTTATGATGACTGGAAAAATTCTGTTTTGGATTGCTGCTTGTGTGTCAGATGAGCACTTCTTAAGCTTAAAGGAACAAGTGACTACAGTAACTTCAAAATTACCAAAGGCAAGAAGATAGAAATCTAACTGAATGGAAAAGAAACAGATTAATTGCTTTCTGTAATGGTATTGGAAGTAGAAGAATGAAATAAAGCAAGCAAGAAGTTGACTGACTACTAGGAAAAATAGTTCTGATAGTAAGATCACCTTTAGAAGTAGTGGAAGCCTAGAAAACTCTAATGATGTTTTCAGGTTGATGCCCAGAAAAGTTAATAATGGGGAAATCTCAGTATCAATTAGCTGCTGTGGCTCCTCAACATACTTCCCCACAAGTTTGCATTTTTTATGGGTGGTTTTTTTTTTTTTTTTTTTTATAATTGACCCACATCCCCTCTCCTGTCTGAATAGTGAAGAGTTGTCACACGCCGCACAGTAACTTAGAAAAAGGCTGGCTAGAGTCGGTGTCTTACACAGAAGTGCCGCTCTTCGGGTACCAGAGTTGCCAGCTGCACTTCTCACCGTGCACTTACCCCGCTGCACTGAGCCAGCAGCCGCGAGACAGCTGCAGTCTGGAAACCTGGTACCCACATCACCATGATGCTTGCTCTGACCGTGCAGGGTAGAATACATCCTCTCATTCAGTGCACGCCTGGCAGGTAGGATTTAGCTTCTGCCTCTCAACCTGATACCCAGAGGAAAAAGGCAGGTGCCTGTGAATACTCAGGAGAGCTCACACTTTCTAGGAGAAAGTGGTCTGATGATGAAAAAAAGCAGGTATGACTCCTAGGTGCTGATGGTAGAAATAAAGCCTTGAAAATCTAAATGCATTTAGAGCTGGTACACATACCAGGGAAAGACACAGGCGAGGATATGGCTTTAGAACATGTATCTAAACTTGTACATCACAACACACGCAGCGTGGCAGTTCAACATCATCAACTGCAGAACAAATCTGAGACCAGCTTAAAGTGCCATAGACTCAAACCCAACGACTGTCCCTCCTGCAGCAAGCAGGAAGGTATCTGTTTGCAGCTCTGTGGCAGGAGCAATAAGCAATTTGTTTCAACAGTTTGTTGGTTTCATTATCGGCATTAAAATGTCACTAAGCTTCTCTGCTCTCTTTGGTTGCTCAAACGCCACCCTCTGCCGATCAATGGCACAAGGCCTGTGCATTAACTGCACCTCTGCCTTGGGTACTATTCTGTTTTCAAGAGCTATCAAATGGCATTGATTCCTTATGGATTTCTAGCCATTTTGAGATTTAATTTAGGCTGAGAGGTGTTTCCCTCCTCAACTCTAATTGATGGGCTTGGGCAGTAAAATCTGGCTCTATCTGAGCTGTGTCTCAGTTATGGAACTATATTTTCTTCATGTCTGCTTCACAGCAGGCTAATGAATCTTGCCCTGTAAGTGTTTTAAAAGTCAAGATGAAAAAGGCTACACAAGCATGTGTGTGTTTGTATATGCATGTAGGAGAGGAACCTACTGCAAAAAATTTGTGAGCAGAGAACAGCGTGCAATATGTACTCCTGAGATTTTTTTGATTTGCAACTGATTTTGCTGATACTAGCTACAAAATAAGGAAGTTCATAACCTCTCCTTCTGCAGGAGTCAATGAAGATTTCTACAATAAAAATAAAAACTGTGGAAACAGACTTTGCAGTGTGGTTTTAAAAGGTAGCACTTCTCAGGTTAATACATGTAGCATGCAGTTTAAAATGTTTATAAATCCTGTAGTCGTTGCCTTGAGGGGACAAGAGAAATCTGAAATGCAGGGGTTAGAAGACAGAGGGAGGGATTTAAGGTCTTCCATAAGTTCCTCTCTCAGTCTCCACTCCTGCTTCCTTGCTCTGGGTCTTCCTAAACCATACTATAAACCAAATACCATTTAGAGAACACACTTATGACAAGTGTAATTCCATCTATTTAAAAGCTACACTAATGCAGTTAAGACTACGGAGTCCCATCTCCCAGGCTTCTCTTTTCAGAGAAGAGTTGTCTTCCCTTGTGTTTAAAAAGAACTGAATTAATTTGGGGCAGTGCTGCAATCTAAGTAGTCGCGGCTACAAATATTTATATTAAAGCCTTTTAAAAGAGTGAAAAAGGACTGATAGATTTTAAATAAGCTGTGCAGAAGTACAAAAAAGATTATGATAGCTGGATGGGATTTGAAGAATTCTTAGGAGCTTCTTACTGCATTTTTTTGACTTGCAGTAAAAGATAGTAGAGCTGAAAAGAAAAAGGAGTGGGATTTGTTTTCCAGCTGTTTATGATAGCACAGTTGTCTTCTTGGAAAGTACTTGAAATCCATAGCAACCTTCTTAGAGTAAGTTAAAGCTATTTGTGAACAGTGGCCAAAGCTCCATGATCAATGGGTACCAAACACACTAAAAATGGAAGGACAATAAATCCCTACAGTGCAGTAATTTTTGATCACTAAAAAAAATCTTATTTTTGGCATGCGATACCTAGTAAGGAATACTACCAACTGAAACAGATACTATTTGAAAAGAAATCTAGACTTTTTATAGTGACACCACACCCCCCACATGGAGACAAACCAAGTCCACATCTGGGACACTAATACCTGAACTTACTTTTTACTAACGTTAAGAGGAAGGTAACCTTGACATAATAACAAAATTTAATTATGGGAAGCAAAAAATACAGCATATAAGAGTTCTATAGAAGAGAGAACTATCCATCAGGTACTGGGAATTTTTACTGTGATGGAGGTAAGAGAGGGAACAAGTTGCTTAAGGGAACAAACACAACGTGCAAAAATAAAATAAAGTAAAATAATTCTGGGACACTTGGCCTGATTTTCATACAGTGAAGCAGTGGTTCACCTCTGCCAAAATATGATAATGCTATCAAAAATTGCATGTAGTCTGAGACAAAAGTGTTGCTGCAGCTACGATGGTGTAGGGATATTAGCAAATACGTTTTGAGGTTTAGTCTTCAGTTAAGTTAGTTACACTCTTCAAGGAAAAAAAAAAAAATATCTGGCAAGATCTGAGCACCCAAGACCTCTGAAGGAATAGGTACAGAAAAGGCCATCAGTGGTGGAAGACCACACCACAGAGTAACTCTCGGGTGACTTCTTCCTCTGTACCGAGACCCAGGTGTCAATGTGCTACCCTAACTGTGTCAAAAGACAGAGGGGCTGTTTAATTTGGGGAGATGCAAGTCCTAAGTGGGGTCTCATTATTCCCCTGAAAGATGCAAAGAGAACAGAATCCCACTCAATGCTGTGTTCAGAGAGCACACAGGACACTTATGAGAACAAGACAAGCAACCTGATGTCCCGCTTTGTTTTTTTTGTTTCTTAATCCTCTCATCCTATTCCATACTTAAATGGGGGGAAAAAAAAATCACTTTAAACTTTGGGAATTAATGTGTGGTCATAGGGACAAGATGAGTATGCAGATACCTCCTGCAGGAAAAAAAAAAAGATGTGAGCATACATGATATTTAGCAGTTTAACCTGAAGATGCCACTTTTTTTCTTGCACTGGAAGATTCTGATAATGAGCTTACTAGGTGATCTAGTTCATGTATAAAGACTGTTATATACTTTTTTACCAGTTTTTGAGTGTTATTGAACACCTCAACACCTAAGAATAATTTTTTTGTGTGTTCAAATAAAACAGAATTCATAGTAACAAATGGTATTCAAAACAGCTTATCAAAATAATGGTTGAATGCACTGTTATTGTAAGTCAGCATTTTTTTTGGTCAAGAACCAATTCAGCGATGACTGATTTTAATGATGCATATAAACTAACAAAAATAAGAGAGTGCACTATAATCGCTGTATAGTCCTTTGAAAATTACTTTCTGGCTATAAACAAGGCAAAAATAAAGTATGTTTTACCTTTTTATGGATGTTTAGCATAATTTAATAAAGCCTAAGTTTATTTCAGAATGAACATATAGTAGAAGTACTGTTTAATGAACAACCAATGAAAAGTATTCCTTGCACTGTTGAATTTTATACATAAACCCAAAAAATTGCAAACTCAACAACTTGTAGTAAAATTCTACTGTGTCTATTCCAAAGACAGAATTACTGAAATGTTATCTTTAGAACAGCAGTCACAAAATAAAGTCTGCAACAGTGAAGTCTGATAAAAAAAAACCCTGATTTTTCCTGAGCCATGGGATTTAGGAAATTGCAGGCACTAGAAAGCAGTCTTCAGATTTTCTTTGCTACTTTTTAATTGAGTGCTGAAGTATGCTACACAAATCTACTTCAATTCTCTGCAGCAAGTGATTAAAAGGTAGGATTTTTAAGAATTTTACAGTAAACAGAACCCTTTAAGCAGGAGAAAGCCTCTAGCTTCAACTTAATTTAAATTTTGTAGTAATGTTTCTCCAAATTATTTTGACTCCTTCTGTTCTACTTGCTCAGAAGTGCCTGTCTCGTGTCCTGAATTCAAAGTACTAAATTGCAGGAAGGAATCTCAAAAGTTTTTTTAAGTTTTATATCCCTGTAAGCAATTGCTGTCACTGTTGTGAGACTATGTAAAAAAATTAAACTTCGTTAAAAAACTCTAAAGCCACAGAAGCAGTTATTTATTAAAACATGTTACATGGATTTGAGACAACTATAATTTACTGATTCCTCCTTTTATCTGTATTTTAGAAATGTTTCAGGAATCTTAGTGTTCATCAACTGCATCAGTGGAACAAGCACCTTCAGGGCACTAATCTTTTCTTCAGATAGTTTCCTCGGTTCTTTCTGATGAATTTTTAAGATTTATATTCTTTCACCAGAAATAGGTGGCAGTCAAACTCCTCAGATCCTTGATAGAAATCTGAAGTCCCGTCATAGTTTACAGCAGTCATTAAGGAGGAAAGGGCTGTATCTCTAAGCTATACAACTCATAAGAGAGGGTTTCCCTCATTCATCCTGCCAAAAGTTTATTAATTAAAAGAATCCTGAAGTACACAGGACAATCACTATTCTTCCTTCCTTTCTCATGGAGACGGAAGACACAATATGGCCTAAAATTAGTTCTTTCAGGAGAAACACTGACATAAAGACAAGTTCAGATTTAAAACGAATTCCTAGTTTCAAAATTCAAATGGTTAAATTCACCCATGACACTGTGAGGTGCTTCCTGCAACACATAATAACCATTGTATACCTCAATAGCATTTTTCCAATCCCATAAAAATCTGAATTTTGTCTTTGTTATTTTAATATAGTAGCTCAGATGCCTATAAAGCAATTACAGTTACAGGCAACTTATAATGTGTACCAGCAGCCTGACACAGTGGAAACATTTATATGGTATTTGACAGATAAAAAGAGCAAATTCTATTCCTTTTCATTCCAGGTGGTATTCTCAGCCCTACCTAGAATCCTTATCAAATAGATGTCTTTTACAGCTTGCCTTGAAGCTACTTTGTACGAAGAAGGAGTGAAAGGAGGAGGAAATTCCAGACCTGAAGCATGTGCCACCTTTTCAGATTAAAATTCCTTGCCAGTTGATGAGCACAGCAAAATCACAGCCAGAAGTCACTTATCAAAAGTTCTGCTCACTATCCACCTTGCAGACACACTCTGTTAATCCTAATATTACAGACATCGTAAACTAAAAAGCCTTGATATCAAAGATCACCACTGTAATATATGAATTGGCCAGTGTAATTTCCATAGGAATTCTTCTTTTGTTCTGCCAAACTGATAACACTGAATGTGTTTAGTGCCTTTGAATGGCAAAATTTATATTTTACAGTTCCGTCACTGTTGCTGCATGTCTAGGTGCATATTAGGCAGCGCACTGTAACAAGTATTGTGAGGTCCTCCAGAGCCACTGCTCAAGGAAGAAGAGTTAATTCAAAGTTTGAGGATCGTTGTTCACTACCAACCACCAACAGCTTCAGTGTTGGTATTTTTCTTGTGAAGTCCTTAAGTCAACTGACCTACATGACCTGTTTCTCTGTTAACTCCTGCTGAGCAGCAACTACATTGTCATTGCTATAGTGGTTCTTGGTCAACTGCATTAGTAGGACTTCCACTGGAACCATAATTTCTGCATGTATCAGAGAATAAAGCTTGTTTCAGCATAAATTATAAACTTACAAAATTAGATGCTAAAAAAAGCCTAATCAAACACTACAAATGGGAGCAAAACAAATGGAAGTAGGAGAAAATATGTAAAACCTTTGGTTGTTAGATTTTCTTTAAAGCGCTTCTATGATTAAATGCGAAATTTGCAGATTCTTGAAGAAGCCCTACTTCTAGTTGCATTAATAGTAAAACTAGTTTTCTTTTAGAACTGAAGTTCTGAGGCATGCATTTTTGGTAATTTTGTGTGTCTTAAGAATGTGGGCTTCAATTCTATACATAATAATGAAATACATACTGCTATAATTTCTACAGTCCTGCTTCAAGACATAAAACCAAGTAAATAACATAATAGAAATCTCCGTGAAAACATGAAAAGCATTTTCCATCTACATATAAAATACATACACAATAAATATATCCAATTTGTTTAGTGCTAGAGCAAGAGAGAAATCCACTGGTTCCAGAGATGCATTTTTGGCCATTGTTTCCCTTTTCTGGAGCACATCAGCTACTTGGTAAAACATAATGTATCGGTAAAATATAATGTATTGTGCTCTGAGCTGCTTCCTGGCACTTTGTATTGACTGAGGTATTTATTGAGTAATTAATCATCTCCTGAATGAAATGCTTCCACATATATTTAGCAACATCTCTGGATGCCTTACATATGCACTACACATCACTGCAGAATGAAAACTGGACTGAGATACTGTAACTTTAGGGAAGTGCAAACAGCAGGATTGCCTTTTCTTAACTATTTAGTTTTGCAAGGAGAAAATAAGATAACTTGATGAACAGTTTCAAGGGCGGAAATGCTTTTAAGCTGCAATATTAAGATTAACTGAAGGGTTCAAACTTCTGTATCAATACAGAACTCCAAATTTGGTTTAAGGATATGACTGAAATCACAATAAAAATACAGCATCTGTATTTCATGTAGGACGCACTCATATTCCCCGAAGTTAAAAGTCTGTATAAAGGAATATTAATGCCAATAACCAGAATCTGTGATGCTGGTTGCCATAAGCAGGAAGAACATTAAAATGGAATTGCTACTTCCTCTCTTTTGTATTTTCTACACTTCGCATCCTATTATATATAGTTGAACTATCTGAGGTGACAGTTCTAGCCCACGGTTGCCGCCTGGGCCCACTCGCCTAGGGCAGAGGCAGGGAGCACTGCAGGGCATGCGCCACGCTACGTCAAGCAGGCTCAGAGCTGACCTGGAGGCACTAATGCCACCAGAGCCAGGGGAGCTCTCTGCTCCGGCCCCAGGTTAGCTACCCGCTGCACTGCACCGACGCATGCCTGACACCTAGGCATCTCTATTAGCCCCGGTGTCGCATGCTCCACCTTGTAAAACGCTAGATAGCCCTGTACAGTGCAGAGCATACACAGGTCAATCACAGTGCTAGAGACCCGAAAAATGACGAGAGGGTACGTCCTCTTGTCAGCAGTTTAGCGACGCTGAGGCCCGAGCAGTGTCCCGAAGAACGGGAGGGTGACCAACAGCCCTCGCTGCTGTGTGCCATGATCCATTCGGTGCGGCGGTTCCACCGTGCCTACACTGGTCAGACGACGACTGCTCCTTTCCTAACGGACACGCATCTTCTGGGCTTACCGCTAACAACCCTCATGGTCTTTATCTGGCACATGACCTGGCATGAAAACACCACAGCCTATTGCTGAGATACTGAAGGGGAAAAACCCCAAAGCAAACTCCCACAAAAATCTTCCAAAACCCAGACAAACCCAAAAAACGAAGCAAAAAAACCTCTCTGTCCTTTGCTGAATCTAACAACTCTGCACAGTGGCAGCTGTAACTTCTGAGGCTGTGACTTGCTACATAGCCCTCGGTTTACAAATATGTAACTGAAATAACTATGGCTGGCATACCAGAACATATATTTATTAAGCCTTACAGTCAATAGATCATATGACAATCACCAGAAGTGCAGAAAAGACTTGTCATTTTTACTGCCTAAATCACTTGGAAAAAATACCACTCATAAGGAAAAAAAATAAATTCTCAAAGAGCGGTGTGTCCACAAACAGTAAGATCAGTGGCATCTTAGTGCTGAAACAAGAAGATCATATCTACCTGTCTAGATGGAGCTCAGTCCAAAAGCTGACCCTTTAGGGGAAAAGAACAGTGTTTTAAACAAGGGAAGAGGAGGGGAGAGGAGGAGGGATGGAGAGAATAAGGAGGAAAAAAAGAAGGAAAAATGAGAAAAAACCTGAATGGGAAAAGGATGTTTTTTGGGAGTCTTCCCCCCGCCCCACCCCCCGCAAAACTAGGTCTCCTGGATACTCTAATAAATGGATTTTGATCATAATTTACTACATTACCAGCTACAAATTGACCTTACACATCAGTTTCTCACATCAATCCTTTCTACAAAGACATTAGTACAGACAAAGGGCTCAGGAGGTAATCCATTCCCACTGGGAAACAAATTATCCCATACCAATATCCACACAGCAAAGCTGTTACAGTGTAAATATCTACTGTATAATACCAGTGCTTAAAAAAAATAAGAATCTTGCTGAATCAAGACTTAGGTTATGATCATGTTCCTTAAAAGTACCATTTCATTATCAAAGTTCAAAAGATCTCATTCTAGATCTCTAATAGCTACATAGTTAAAATAATTTTACATCTAAGTAGCACCGTTACCTAAATGGGATTACAAGAATGTGTTTGCTTATTATTTTGAATAGACTACAAAGGTTTAGAGCTACCAATATTTTATTTCCAGAAATATAAGTGCTTAACCAGGCATAAAGCAATTTTTCTTAATACTAATATCTTAGAAGATGTAACAGTTGATACAAGGTGTGATCGTCAGAACAAAATGCCATTTAAAAAATAATTCAGTCTTTTTCTTTGGAATAAACTGTGCTTGCTGCTCATGTGTTAATCTTTTATTCTAAAACACTGAGCATAAGTGCTGGTTATTTTGCAAACATAAGGTATCAGTTTGATGTAAACATCATGGTGACCAACAAAACAGAACATCTCTAAATTCTTGGGTTTGTGAGAGCTTCAACAAAATAATTCCTATTTTCTAACAGCTACAGATGTTAGGGACAATAAATGTTTCTGGCGGAGAAAGGAGAGCAGGTTAAGGAGAAAACCTTTCCTGTTACAGTAAATGGATCAAAATAGAGGCCTGTTACCAATAAAATACTTTTAAGCCTATACTTCCCCAGAACTCCATAATGGCTAATTCCCACTGAGCAGAGAAAAGGACAGAAGGACCATCAGTGCTTAGAAAAAAGCGTCGGGATGACATCACTGCCTGTCTGCTGCCCAGGAAAGGAAGAGAGGGATTATCCGAATAGTGAACATCTGGATTGTGTATATAAAGGCAATGAAGGATTTTTATACATATTAGTACACTGAGTTCCACTGATTTTTTATCTTACAAAGAAACAGTAGTGCTACGATACGCTTTTATAATTAAAAAGGAACAGGAATTTCAGTGGTCTGGGTTAGTGTATTAAAAGATACACAAACAAATTTATCATTCATTGCTTCTTTACTGTGTTTAATTGAAAAAATGTGGCAGATACTTGAACTTATAACTCTTTCTTTTTTGAGTTAAAACAATATAGCTTGGTAATACTGGTTTTCTTCTTTCTGTCAGGGTTTCAGACACAAAGATTTTAAATGATATGATTTGGATCACACTGAAGTTGAAAACATACTCTGTTCCCCATCCCAGTACCATAAAGACTGCTTACGAAAAATCATACATGTGAAGTCCTTTAATTTCTTAAGAATACGACTCAAACCAAACTTGTATTTTTGCTTTTTTTTTTTTTTTTTTTTTTTTTTTTTACAACACAGCATAGAGTTCCTGCATAAGTCACAACTCTCATAGTTATGTATATACAGAATTGTCTGCATATAGCAACTCCACCAAAAAAAACTTTATTCTAGACTGGAGTACTATGCAAAGAAACATTCTTACCTTGAACTGTCAGAGTTGCTGATGCTTCAGCTTTTCCAACCATATTTTCTGCAACACAAGTATATGAGCCCATGTCTCCTGCGGTAACTTTCCGGATTTTCAAGGTATGATCATCACGGATTTCGTATCTTTAAATATACATAATAATAAACAGTGAATAGAAATAATAGACCTTTGTAAAATTTCTGTAATGGATAAAAATTACGATGGGTTTGCCCTTAAGTATTTTTATACCTATATTTCCCTTAAAAATATGTATAAATCCTTATAAATTGATAATGTAAAATTAAAGTTTTAAAAGCCAAATATATCTAAATATTTGAAAACCTTATCCTGATTTCATTCGCAATGTGAGTCAGTTTTACTGACGTCAGTAGAATTTCACTGGCACAATACAATCATAAAGCTCTAATGCAGAATGTTTTAATTGTTAGATGGCTTTTAACATTTAAATGTAGTAGTACTTACTATTCTCCCTATAATTTTTCCATGAAAAAATGAAGGACTTTTTTTTGAAAAGAAAATATTGTTCTCAAGAAGATCACAATTGCTTGAGAGTCAAGATAAATATTTTTTCATAAAGAACAATGTGGCCTTTTACAATTTCCTCTGCATTCATCACCTTTTTTTTCTCTTCTTCGTATAATGCATTCAACGTGCTTCTCTTTTTGGGAAGAAATTTTTTTCTCTTAAAAATGCTATAGTTTTTATTAAAGCTGTAGACTAGATTAACAGGAAGCTGGATTTGGATGGCTGGAGCCAACTGTTACAGAGTTTCTTCTTTCAGTCCCATCCCCTAATAAGTTTTTAACTTATAATTGGGAATTCAAAGTAAGAAAATACCTAATCTATCTATCAATCACAGAATATATTTCTTTTTAACAAGGTGGTTTACTTTTTGGCCTGAATTAGAGCAATGACAGGGAAAAAAAAAGTTAATTGGAAGTTTAGTAACAAAAACATGTATAACGAAGGCAGCTTTCTACATTACCAGACTATATTTATATCAACTGCAATTCCAGTATACACTTTTTGATGTGGTAATCTAATTTACCGTTTCTTATACATTCTCCAAAACGTGTAATAATTAAAAAAGACTCTTCAGGTGAAGCATTAATCTGTGTCAAATATTACTGACTGGAAGTTATTTTTTGTGGTGTTTGTCATGTGTTGTCACAACAAAAGCTTGAGAACGAGCTGTTCTTCAGTTTCAATATAAATAACTTCAAATAGAGCTCAATAGTAATTAGAAATGTCTTATTAGATCAAGCCAGGCCTTTTCCACTCAAGAAAAATAAATGCTACGTGTCAAATGTTGAATGGCTACATCAGATACCAAGCTAGATGACATATGAAAGGTAACTCCATGTACCGCACCTTGCTTTTGGCAATTCACCATCATCCTTCCTCCACCTTACTGTTGGGACTGGGTCCCCTCTGGCCTCACACTTAAACTCCGCACTATCATCCACAGTTACAGCCAAATTACTTGGTCTCTTCACAAAAGACGGTCTCTCTAAAAGGAAAGGAAAGAAAAACAGGGATTATTCCAGCACTTCTGTGTCCAAACTGCGATTTTCCCGAACTGTGGCTGTTGGAGCAAGGGGAGCAGGGTGACGAGTCTGACGGAGGTGCCTCTTGCTCCCATCCCCAGGCAGAGGATCCATAGCCCTGCAGATGGCCAGTGCTGTGAACCCCAGCGCAGGAGGCTGGGGAGAGCAGGATGCTCTCAACAGGGGCTCAGGATCCGAGCACAGACTTCCTCACTTCTTTTATCATCGCCCTAGCTAGCTAAAGGAAATATCACCGTCACAGCTAATATAGCTAAAGGAAAACACAACGTGCACAGAAAATCTAAATACACCTTGACCCTCAGATAGAAGCAGGGCTGCTGCAAGGAGCCAGACAAATGATCACACATCTGCTGCACTGCTGCTGAAAGACAGAAGGACAAACCAAACATCATCTCACGGGAGGTTCTGACTCAGCGGTGCCTCTGAACCTGAAGGCTAAGTGAGGCCCAGCACAGCATCTCTGTGAGGTTGCTTGCAGGTGTCAGCAGAGCAACCAGCGTTCAATGCAATCGTTTCCGATGCTACATTAGAAAGACAGCATTTTCTTTTGCTAGCACACATAAAATAAAACAAGCCAAAAAACCCCCACAATGTCCTCTCTATTATTTTTGTTCATAAAAATTGCAGTTATCCCCAATTTATCTTGTAGGGCATAGATGACCCGCATCCTGGCTCACCAGACTCAGATTGATTACTGCATAATTTTTCTCAGGTGTTGTGAAACAAAACGGGATCTCAGTACAGGCTGTGTGCTTTTCTGGCAACCCAGCTACTAGCCTGAAATTTCAGGAAAGGGATCAATACATTTTTCTACCTCTAACAGGGCTGAAAGCTTTATGGTGCTGGGCTATTCATAGTTTCATAGTTCCACGCCAGTCTGGAGTGCAGTGGGGTCTGCACACGCACAAGGAAGAAAAGTATTTTTAACAATTTCTGGGATACTCTGGGAAGGATTCCCCATCTAGAAAGGGAGCACAAGATGACAATAGAATGTCCATAAAAGAACAAGGAAGGTTCAACAGGAGAGTGCTCGGCAGGTTCCGTTGCCTCAGGCAGATGACCTTTTTGCCTATAAACCTGTGAAAGCTCTGAGTCAGTTGAGAAGGCAACTGCATGTTTTGACTTGTATGTATTAAAGATATAAATGTAATCTCCCTAGAACTGGAAAAGTCTGAAGCCATTGGCACAATCAGGAAGGGCGAATACCCCAAAATACACCACAAATTTCTCATAGGAATATAAAAACACCAGACAGAAAGACAGACAGGCAATCCCATATTCTTACTGTCTCACATCTGTGTTTGAAAAAGGTGGTTCCGAATATTACTTTGAATTTGCAGATGAAGATACAGAGATTCGGTATTATAAAACCTTAGTGAATGGTTCAAAAAGGACTGACATGGAAATGTGAACTGAACAAAACCCTACAAAAAAAGATTCCTTTATTCTCAAGGATGTTCAGACCAGCTGGATGCTTGTGCTTGTGTTGTAATGCTATGCAAATAATGATCTATGAAATAGCAAGTTGATCTTTAAGTGTCAGTTCTAACCTGGGTTCGTATAAAAGTGAGAAATAAACCAGAGACCTACACACATGAATGTAGCTGTGAATTAAAAAATAGAAATACAGACACCCCCAACCCTAGCCCCTTTCTTGTAGGTGCACTAAAAATGCAACATGAATGCAAGAACATTCCAGATTACACTTCAGAGTAAGAATAGTTTGGGGAAGAATATCCAACTTAATTATGCAAGAGAAAAATGACTGATTTGGTAAGGCCAGAATTGCCGCACAACAGCAAAACCCGCAAGAGCACATTGTTCTTTAGATCAGTTTGCTAAAGGAAAAGTAATAGCGTAAAAGCTCTTGTCCGCTCATTCATAACACTCTTATTCAAACGCATAAATGGAGAAAGGAATACTGATAATGGACACTGATTTAAGTATCTATCTTTGCCACATGATTATTTAGTAAATACAAGGAAAGCTTAGCAAGGTTCACTGTGAAATTTTCTAATATTACACTTTCTGGTGTGCAAACCTCCCTCTGATCTTAAGCAGAGACCTAAAAGGAAAAGTTCAACTTCTAAACAACCAAACCCCATAAACAGAACATTTACAATGAAAGATTTTAATATACGAAGTCAGCATGTTTCTCATGCTTTTTCACACATATCTAAGGCTGAGTTGAAAGAATAAGGTGTATTAAATATTTCTAGACACAGACTGCTAAGACACTCAAAGCTTTACTGTCCTATCTGAAAAGAAAACCTCACTTGTCTTCCCAGGCTGAAAATCAGAAATACGTTTGAAGGGAAAACAAGATGAAGAAAAAGGCAAAGACAGACCTCTCCCTGCAACACATCCCTCTTACAGGTGTTCAGCAAGAGTAGTAATTTACAGCTTGGATTATGTAACAGTCCATACCATCATTCCCTGGTTACTAGTAGACTAGTGATGAGCAATTAACTGGTACAGTTAACAAGGAGCCCAGTGCAAGGACTTTACTCAGTGTAACTACAACTTTATTTTCACTCTAGATTTTTTTTGGAAGTTTCTTAGCTTCCAAAAAGTTACACACTATCTTGCTTGATATTCAGTTTTAACAAATTTATGACAGCCTACAACCTTGCTTTATTAAAGAAAATCCTGCTTCAACTGAAACTCTATTTCATTTGCCCAAGTCCTAACCCTAAAAAGTAGTGAAGACAGTTAAAAGTGTCAATGACTAAGAGGAGAGGTCTTAAACGTGAATTTTTTGCATTAAAAAAAATAAATAAAAAAAAAAAAAAAAAAAGGTAAAAGGACTAGGAGGACTACAGCAGCAGCACTGTGATGTATGAACCATGGTTTCGATATTCTCATCCTGTGATGACAAAATAGCTATTCCTTCTGCAGAAACAATCAAGCTACCTCAAGCATCCCCTACTTTAAATGCAACATGGGACACAATCTGAATAAAAACTACCAAAGCTGCATCTACAGCGATCATGAGGCAATTCTCCCATGCTGAAGGAATTCTGAAAATGCACTTGGAGTTACAGCTTTAGCAACAAAAAGTGTCATTTTCAGCTAAGCTCAGTTATCGTAAATTAAAATGAATTTTTTGATGCTCAGAGGAACTGTCATTAGGATGGCCCGAATAAGTAGACTTGTTGTATGCAGCACACATAACTATAAATGAGAGGATTATTATTTAAAATAGAAATTTAGAATAATTCTGATTTTCTTCAGTGAGAGGGAAAAATTAAGCTTCTACTTCTTACTTATGTTGATTTTTGTTTTGCTATTATTTTACAATACTGATCCAGTCAGTGGACACTGGAATTATTTTCAGTTCGAGAGCTAGGTAAGAAAGTGTCTTCTGATAGCAAAACCAGTCCAAGGTGGACTGCAAAACCATCAATTGTCACCCATTTGCTAGAACATAACCATGGCAAAAGCATTTTCAACATAAACACTGAAAAGGAAATCGTTGAGAATAATCCTTAATAAAAAGCTTACTAAGGAACAACAAAAGTAGGAAATTTTTATTAACACAGTCTTAAAAGGAGTTCTTACCTAAAACAGTGAGCTCTGCAACTTCACTTTCACGTTCCCCAACCATATTCGTTCCAACACAAACGTATTTGCCAGCATCGTTCTTTCTTGTGTATGTGATCATAAGTTTTCCTCCTCTGATCTAGGACAAATCAAGGAAAACAAAAAATACTTTAATATGAACTAGCAATTTCATACTATTTATTAATTACAAAAAGCTTTTGTTACAGACAATGAAATCAAACAAGCTATCAGTGATATTCCAAATCACACAATAAAGTGGAAAAAAAACCCCAAACCTATTAACTTAATTTCTTTCTCTTATGCAAAAACTCTGTCTTTTATTTTTACCTAAGTATGTAAAAATTTCTCAGATTTGGACCCCTATTACTCTTTTCTTCATTTCGTGTAATGTACTACTGGCTGCTCAACAGCCTTTTTAATACTTGTTGGCCAGAAGGCCCACAATTCCTTCCTATGTACTACTGCAGTTTGATATAACCAGGTGGAGAATAAAAATTTGCACTAGATGTAAATTCCATTTTCACATCAAGTGCTTCAATTAATTTGTCTTGATAAGTATGTGTAGTTATCCTACCGTTGGTCATGCTCATTATTATTCATGAATTTTGTGTTGGTTTTAGTTTCCATTTCTTAAGGAAGTGAAGGAAATTTTTTCTTCTTTAATTCTTCATCTTTAAATAAATAATTTTGAAGGCTGATAAACAATTGGGAAGAAGCAATTAAATCCTTACTGAGAAGTGAGTAACATTCTGCTCTTAATTCTGAATTTAGTTTTTGGAAGAAAATGGAATTCTGATAACCCCAAAATTCAAAAAACATACTTTCCCTTTGTGATTCCAAATCTTATTATTTTATATAATTACAAATAAATACATATTTTAAATGGATATGAAAATATCTGATCTCCCTTTAAAAGTATTTATTCTCCCATTGATTGACAGAATGGTTCAACAAGTCTCAAAGTTCACCAAAATGCAGCCAGATTTTTGTAGGCAACTGAATACACACCAAATGTATTTTGAGATACAATCCATTACTTAATTACATTAATTACACTTCTAAGCAAACATAGCCTTATGAGTCCATTCACATAGGAAAAGCTACGCAGTTCGAGGCATGGGCGGAAGTAAAGTACACAATAAATAAAAGCCGCAGATGAAGCTACATGAAAGGGTCTAATGTGGTCAGTGACAAGGAGGAGAGTGTTCTTAATACGAGGTATTTTGTTCAAGTTGCCTGCAGCTAGAAATCCATCCCTGAAAAGTTGACACCTTGAGCACTGTTGGGCTCTTATTATCATTGTAAGATGTACGCACACAAAGATGACAGTCAGTTATTGAGATAAATGAACACGCACGTGTAATGTAGATAGTGTTGCATACAAATTTCATTCTGTTGCCTTTGGCACTCGTTCGAGAGCAGAAAAGATAGGTCCTTTATCATCCAGAAATCTAGTAATGCTGAAACTTCAATAGGGATTTGAGGCATGAAGAATGAAAAAGTAAAGGTGACCTGCAAACGCCCATATTTCAGGAATATGTGTGCATTTTTAGATTGTTGACTGACTGAACTGGTAAGCATGAGAAGAGAATGTAAAATAGAACTAGAAGTCTGTCTCTATTTATTCCCGTTTCACATCTCCCTAAACCACAGAAAGCTATTTATTTTGAATTAATCTATGCAAATGATTTTTAAAAAAACAATTTTAGAAAGATTTCCACAGGCATTTTAGGGTATTTATATATTGAGATACTTATGCAGAAATATATACTTTACATGTATATAAATATTGAATGCACAGGATTTAACAAAGAAATGTACTTACATATCACAAAAATTCACTAACTCAGCTGATGATTTCAAACCCATGTAAACTAAAAGGAGCGATTTTCATACATGTCTTAAGAGTTTAAGTCCTACTGACTTTCAGTAGCATTTGTGTTCCTCTGTGATTTTAGCCCTTATGAAAATCCCATTCAAACCCATTGCCATATGACGCAACTGCTTATTTTGCAGAAATTGTAACCTCCCACAAGAACTATCCTAGGAATTTCTTTTAGGAATCACCACAAGGCTCTCTTAAAGGCATAGATGGAAGGAAGCGTTGAAGTAGAAACATCTGAACAACAAAATATCATCGAAAGCTGCTTTTCTCCCGCTTTATTTGAGATTTACATAAGGAAGGAGAGGTAGAGGAAACATTCTCTCTTGAACGTTGAGGCAGACTTCCAAAGACATGTCAGGAAGCTGCCCATCCAAGACGGAATTCTGAATGCATTTGATTTATTTTTCCCAGGGTTTTTAGTTTGTTGATCTTGTTTGTTTGTTTTCCTTAAAACAGAAGAAGGGTTTAGAACTTTAGCTACAATTTAGCACATTAAATTGTCATGAATTACAGAGTTACAATAAAATGTACCACAAGTGCATGTAGAATTGTGTGTCTGTAACTAGAGCATTCGCAGACATGTAAAAAAAAAAAGCATACTGCCACTCTTGCATCGCTACCCCAGTTTTCCACTAAATTTTAACAATTAGGTACCCACCATCTCTAGTAAGACTGATCAAGCCCTTCTGTTTATCAACAAGACATTGCAAATCAAATCTGTAGCTATGACAAATTTATGTTCTTTACACCCAATGTTTGCTACTTTTTCTCTCAATAGGAAATCCTAGAAATAACTACGGACTGCAGACCAATGGCTTTAAGTAGCAAAGTACACAATGAAATAAACGCCTGTGAAGTTTCGCAGGAACACATCAAGAATCACTGCTACATTTCTTTGTCTGACTAAGTTCATATCCCGTAAGTCCTGTACTGTAAGTTCGTATCCAGTATTTAGAGCAGTAAAAAGGCCAATCACCCTTGGGGGCAGTATCTGAAATACTGCAAATTAGAACTATTCACAGTCTGTGGATACTTAATTAATCAAGGCCTTTTAATTTGGGTGCTTTGGCTCTTCCCATATTTGTGCCCCTGCCTCGGAACACACCAGCTGGACTTTATAGGAGCAAATGATATAATGGTTTGAAAAAGTGACAGGCAGTATAATATTTCATCCCAAACCTCCAGAAGAGTTGTTACCATACTGAATACAAAGAAAGTCCTTTCTTCCTAGTAAACAAGATATAGCAAACAGTTTTATTACACTGCTCTGGGTGATACTGCAAATCATGGGAAAGGAATTACTCTGCTAACTGCCAAAGCTTAAAGTCCAATTTTGAAAAGATGGAAGTAAGTATCATGTTCCATTTATACAGAAATGATGCCAAGGTACTTTTGGACTTTTCACGCCTCTTCAGGATTTTGTTCCGTTCTGTGCCTACCAGCAAATTCATCAGGGCTTTGCAAGCAGAGAATACAAGAACAGCACTGAATACTGATGAAACAACAAGACTGTGATCGGTGGTTCACAGATGATCTTCAGTTGCCTGTAACACATATGGATTGTTGTATGTACGTTAAAAGAATATATGATAGCATGGTGCCTTACAAAGAGTTATTGAAAGCTATTTTCTATGACCTGCCTGGCTGACCATATTTTGCTCCTCCTGAGTAAATTGTTCATTCAAGCAAGTCCACTTCATTTATTTCTTTAAACAATAGTTGGAGCCATTCATACAGAACACTCTAGGCACCCACAGAGTTAACTAGGTCCAGAATTGTAAATTATGGCCACCCAGCAGCAGAAAATCATATACAAATAATGAATCAACTCCGTCAGCCAATAAATCAAATCCATAAAAAACTTACCCAAGGGTTCTACAACATACCACCAAGTATTCAGTATAACTGTACACACATATATACTTATTTTAAGACCATATTTTATATACCTATGCATGTTGTGTGTGCATGTGTAAATTTCCGTACGTATAAATCCATACCCATCTGTCTGTGTTAAGAAATATTTTTATATATATGGGTGATTAATTTACTTTTCACAGAAATGTGCTATGAAATATGAGAAAGAATGATGCCATGAGATAAATCCTTGGGAAGTCCAAATACAAAGGTGGCTGGCATTTTTTTTTATTTTATTTTATTTTAGCTCCTAGTTTTATTTTATTTAATAAATGAAATCTGCTTTATTGCAAAGTAATTCTAAAACAAATTTAAATCCATAAGAAAATGAAATTTAGACTGCAGGGTAAAATACTCTGTTTGAATAGCCAGCGTTTCTGAATATGTAATATCTCAAATTTTATATATTTTAGTCTTCTATAGTACAGCATACGTATCACATTTTATTTAAATGAGACGTGACAGGCATGTGATACTAACCTGTCAGACATGGTCTTTGCTTTAAAAGTGTGCCATCTAATTATAAATGACAATAACATAGTTAAAGAACAAGGCAAATACGGGCAATTGTAATTAATAGTGTCACCAATGGTAGCTAGAAGTAAAATGGAGGTTTTATTCCTTAGGAAACACAGAGTTTGCTTGATTTCCTCTATGCAGTCTAGCATCCCGAAACAGATTAGTATATCCATATTATGACCTATCGTTGCAGCACAGAATGTAAGGCATGGAACGTCAGCAACAGAAGACAAATCTGCAGTTTTAACAAAGTTGAATGAAAAACAGTATAAATGAATACTTATCTTAAATTTTCATTTTTAAATGTGCGTCTTGTTTTAAGCCTTGGGAACCCCATGTATTCTTTTCTATCTATTACAGTATGCTTAAATATCAGACACTAGACATCAAAACGTGTTTGGAATAGGTCTTCAACAATGATTAAAGTTTGCTCTTGTACAACTTCAAAGTTCAGACAGAGGAGTCTGTCCTGCTTTCGGTTCCATTCCCTGGAACCCCAGGAAGGTACGTGCTGCCTCGTCCAGATCAAACACACACAAAAAAAAAGTATTTGAAAGACGTTTAAAACATACTTTCAAGTGGTCTTCCTGTGCTGTGTCATGACAAAGTGCAAGTCAATTGTTCCCCCCTACCACACAGACCAACAAAACAGTCTTGCAATGATGACAGGCCTGAAGGTAGAGTCTATAAAGGATGGTGCAAAATGCACAGGAAGGTACCTTTACTTAAAAAGAAAGAGCATTTAAGGTAGATAAAATGACAATAGATTCAAGCTGCTGCTTCTGGCACCCCTGCCAATCCAGACAGGATACATCAGAGTCAGAATCGGATTCAAGTCTGCTCATGAGACTGCCTTCCCCTCTTTTATGGCCTCATTATTAATGGCTGTATCTACAAGAAGGTGGATACCTACAAAGGCTTAAGGGTTATCTGTGTCCTGAATTGTCTGGTGACTTCAGAGACAGCTGGGGGTTATGCAGCCCTTGGCATTATCACAAGACACCAAATATCACAATTACCATATCTGTTTGATACTTCACCCAACTAACAAGAACGTGGAAACAGCCAGGATATATGCAGAATGTCATCAATCAGCTTCAGAAAAGAAAAAAATCCATACCTCAGCATGTAAAATTTTCAGAAGTTTAAAACTGTAACAATCCCAAACTTACTTTCTATAAACATTTGGCTTTTGTTAATCACAAAGGAAGATTTAATTCAAAATAGGCCGTATTGGCTCACATTAATCACAACTAATTTCTGAACAGACAGCTATGTTTACATAAAAATATTTGAACCAGTAAAATACTTTCCTGAAATGTTTTCACAGCTACAGTACAAAACATTTACTGTGTAATACTTCCTTTCTGATTATAAACTAAGATTAAAATCCTCCTACAACAAAACCATGTTATGACTACCTTCATGGATTTAAATCTGCCCTACCAAGTCAAAAAACAAACAAACATACATAAGAGCACACACACACAAAAACCCCCCAAAAAACATAACCAAACCCCAAAAAACCAAGTAACAAACATTTGCCTGAAATTGTTTTTCACAACGCTATTTACTGAGCACAGAAAACACACAAAACAACTAACGAGAAACACGTAAGGATAACTTACAGCACAATAAAAATATATATGAAAATAACCGATGTTTCTGCAACACCCAAAGAAAGCCCAACTGAGCCCAACATGGGAATGACGTGTTCGTAATGACCACTATGATATTTCTGTAAAACCGTGTATTTCACTTCATGCACAAATCTTGGCTGGGATGCACTGGTGCAGCTTTCACTGCAATCAGTGACTGAAATCAGCAAAGTGAACTTGAACTGAACCCAGTGTCTGGAATGTCCTCATTTCTCTCCCCTTAAGCAAGTCAGATGATTTGAAGTATCTGTTACACAGGAATTTTCTTTTAAGCATCACCACCACTGTGTTATTTACACACATCCAAGGATAAAATCCCAGACCAGCTGGGGTTAATTTGCCACACGAAATCTCTCAGTTTTTATGTTACCTAAAGTATCGCAAATGTAATAAGGGAAAATAATCCTAACCAACCACAAATTTTAAAACATTTATGAAAGAGTCCTACCTGGTAACTGTGAAAGAAACAATACAGCCCAAATCTACAGAGGCTCGTAGCAGCGATTCCCCACTAAGCATGCCTGCGCTTTGAAGGACAGATGCGGGGCTGCTCTGTGGGGCTGTGTTGAGAAGTCACGGAGAACGAAGCCATGGGTGCTTTCAGACTGGCTCTCCAGGGACCACAAGGGCCCGTGTACCCGACCAGAGCAGCCTCTGCCCCCCCCCCCCCCCCCCCCCCCCCCCCAGGCTGCCCGAACCCCGCGGGCAGCACCGCCGGGGGGTGCAGGGGCAGTACCACCACCACGCCATCTGAGGGGCATGGGCTCTGCCGCTGAGTTCACGGGGATTTCAGTTCCAAACTGCCACTGTAGGTATTGACCAATGCTGTCTTACTTTTCTAAGCCTGGAGTTAATGTTGGCGTGACAACGACGTGGATTTAAGACAACTCGGTATCACAGGGTGTATTTTGTCAATAGGACATTTCCTGTTTTCCCCTAGGGAAAGAGGAGCTGTGCAAAGCATGAGTCTCCAAGGGCAGAGTCCTAACTTTCAACTTCAAAGCTTAGAAGCACGGGTAGATAAAGCTTCACCAAGACTTGCAATCTGATGAGAGACATTTCTCAGAGAGCAGAACTCTCACAGGCATCGTGCCAAAACGTGGGATTTTTCAAGGTACTTATATAGGGTCTTCTGAAGAGAACTGTGCTGACAGGACTCAAGTTATCAAGAGCTTTGAAGTAGATGTTCACAGGTCTTCTACGATGAGCTCCCACAAGGAATGAAAAGGTTTTTAACATGCAAAACCAAGGTTCTTCTAGACTTAAAAGTACAGTTGTGAAACAACAGCACAAAATCATCACCGTCCAAGAACAGAGAACAGAAAGGAAAAAGAACTATTCAAGTATTTTCTCTTTGCATGGCTCTGTGCAGCAGATCATTATTTTCAGCTTTGGCTTCTGTCATTCAGTGACCTTCTGAGACACAGCAGATTTGGCACAGAATCCCAGTTGCCTTGAGGAGAGGGCACATCTCCACTGAGACTGGCTGTCCAGTGCTGGCTCCTCACTGAAGGGGATGCAAATTAACAGGCTCCTGGGTCCTTCCTGTGACTGTTGCATTCCCTGCACTCGACTGCCTGTGAAGGCTGGCACAGCAGCTTCCCGGGGCAAGAAAGGCTTTGTCTTTCTCTGAGGGTAAATCTGAGCCCTTTACGGCACAGAATATAAACTGAGAACCAAATCAAGCAAAGAAAATTAGTCACAGGTGGCAAAAATGCAGTGGTTTCTTTCATACATTTCCAAGTTGGTACTTTGACAGTCTTAAATTTTGAGACAGATCTATCTGACTTCTCATTCAAAATATTTTCTTTCAAACTTTACAATCAAGCTTGCTTCCAAGAAGTGTTGGCCCTACCAACTAACACTACAAATACACTAATATTTTGCAAAAATATAAATTTTTTTGTAACATAATTAAAACCTACTTATTTTCTGACTTTTGAACAGGATGCCATGTCATGAAAATGAGACCACGCTTCAAAAAGAGCACATAAACCTGGGCTGAGTTTCTATTGCATTTATCTCTGACAGAGCCTAGGCTTAGTACAACTCTAACTTTTATATTAAGACTATGCTGGATGTACAAAGTTGTGAAAACGTTAAACCTTTCACATAATTTGTGTAGCTGTTAAAAAAAAAAGGAACACATGCACCACATGGTCCCTTTCATGAACAGTTAAACACAAAAGTAATATATGAACCTTCCACATTTCACTCTTCCATCAGTGATCACCGCGGCTATTGTGACTGCAGCACATGCAGATCATAAATCACAGCTTTCCTTGTATTTTTTGTGGTCTGCACAAGAAATTTGTGCTACAGGACTGAGGTAAAAACCTGCAGTCACAGGCAACCATTAGTAAATCTGACCGTAACTTTCATTTTTATTGAAGGAATGCTGAAAACCCATTGTGCTAGACAATGTAGCTACAGATAAGGTCCCTGATTGGAAGACGCTAAAATTTAAACACACGAAAAATAAGGAGGAGAATGTACGCACAGAGAGGTAAAGATCAAATCCCCCAATTTCCCCAGCCCACACAGCAGTCCAGCATCATGATTATTATTTTTGTGCTCAACTTTAGATACTCCAGACAGGCTCAACAGGGAGCGGGTGACCTGCAGCTCTCGGTCTGTTCGCTCCTGTTCAGCTGTTCTTTAGCAACGGACAGTGAAGCAGGAGCTACTTGGGCGTGTTACTCTTGAAATAAGCCAGCACAGGTTGCAATCAAGCAGAACAAAGCCCACACTGTTCCCATCCTCTGTATGTCCTGGGATCACTGCTCACACGTTTCCTACCGCCATCCTTTAACTACGATACCCTCTGAAAGCTGCTCACGGGCTACTGCTAGGCTCGCCACTGAGAAAAACGGCTCCAGTATCAGCAGGAACAGGCTGCCTACCGGTTCTGCTACTCCCACTCAGCCTTTGCCTTTGGAGCAGCGAACCACTTACTGCGCAGTGTGTACATGGAAGCGGTTGCCGTGTGAACAGCCAAGGAGAAGGAGGAGACTGAATCCTGCAGAACCCTGCCTCTCCCCTTGCCTGTCTGCTCGCAGCTGGGGGCTGCCCGACCTATTCAGGGGGGCTGTGGAGCCCTGCTGGGGTAATTGCTTCCTTTGCGGTGATTTTTTGCTACTCCTCTCAGATGCCACGGTGGGTTTAAATGCCTGGCACAATATTTGTTGTTGAAAGGGTATTGAAAACTGCACCAATGGACAAGGCAAAGAAAAGTGGCTGGAAATGGGAAGAAATTGTTCTGGATACTGGAAATACCAGCTGCCTAACTTTTTCCATTTGTATCTACAAAACAAAGTAAAGTACAATCCAGCTGGCCAAGTTCTGTATGGAAATCGGTGTCTCTTGTTTGTGGCAGTTTGGCGTTGGTAAAATGGGCTTGTAAAAACAGCAGAGAAATTGAAATT
The DNA here is from genome assembly GCF_017639655.2 of Falco naumanni. Classification (NCBI taxonomy): domain Eukaryota; kingdom Metazoa; phylum Chordata; class Aves; order Falconiformes; family Falconidae; genus Falco; species Falco naumanni. Next base: position 110,202,438 of record NC_054055.1, read on the forward strand.
ACTCAGCACTTTTATCTTTCCAGTTTCTCTCATGGCTGCATGCACGCCTTTTGTTAAACTACTACTACCCTAACATAAATAGGAAGCTGTCATGTCTTCTGTGTGAGCAGTGTAAAAACACATAATGAATAGGAAGCGATCTTTACAGAAAACTAAGTGTTACTTGATCAGATTTCAGTTCCTTTGGTACAAATTACCTTTTTTTATGACAGTGCCAGGAAGTTAAAATCTGCAATTGCATTCCCACAGTAAACCTTTCCTCCCTAAAAACACAGAAACAGCCTCACTATGCTTCCAAAACAGATACAAACCCAAATGTTCAGTCTGAAGTAAAGACTTAACTTTTAAAGACATGACTGTTTCTTTGCCAGGCACTCAGCATGACAAACAGCGAGGACGACATAATTCTGCATTTAAAAAGACTCATCTAGCCAAATTTTTCAAAAACGGATGGCAAAAGTTAGGAGCCCTTGGCAACTGTGTAAAGTAAGGGGCAGTCAATGCTTTTGACTATCAGATGGACATACTGACACATCCAGGTAGTCGAGTTTGCAATTCCACTTTCAAAATCTGGTCCTACATGTAGATCAGCAAAAGGTGTTGCCTGTAGCCCATGGTCTGCAATACAACGAGTCCCATCCTGACCAAACGGAGACCATTTACAAAAGGCCTGGAGTCACCACTCCTCAGACACTCTGTGACTTCAATCAGCACCACAAATACATACAAATATTTCCAGAAGTATCTGCGACTGGCATTTCTCTGTGTTGCTCCCTTTACTGTGATTTTTTTCTTTTGCTGACTTCCCTCACATGCTGATGCACCTCAAGGAAAGATAAGGAAAATGATGCAAAAAACACACACTAAAGAATGCTGGGGAAACTTGATGTATGTGAACAGGCATGGAAGACAGTATTTAAAGGACAGTTTTGATAGTATCTATGCAAACAAAAGACCTTATCTATAAGCCTCCTTAGTCTTCTTGCCTCCTTTTCTAACAGGAACATTAGCAGGATCAACCACTACTGCGCTATGTAAACAAATTTCAAGTAGGTCACATAAGTACCCTGATGTCTGAATCAAGGCATAACCTTACAGAAAATTTTGTTAACAGAAAAGTTCACCCTTGTTTATTTTACAGGGTATGTTTGTTCCAACATAGATCCACTTGTTTTGCTTATTTATGTCCAGAAAAGGTAAAGAAATTATACTTGCTACTCTTGCAGATTCATTTCTAATGGAAGACACACAATGTGGTTTTCAAACCCTGAATAAACATTCAGAAATTAAGGGGGGGAGAAGTTCTAAATCCCCTCAAATATAAGCAAGCATATAAACTAAATAGTGAGTGGAACTTTGCATTGTACCATTAAGGATTATCCTTCATATACTTATGTCATGGTTTAACCCGGGCCAGCAACCCAGCCCCCCGCAGCCACTGGCTCACTCCCCCTCACCAGAGGGATGGGGAGGAGAATCGGAAAGGGATGTAAAACTCAAGGATTGAGATAAGAACAATTTAATATGGAAAGCAAAAGCCGCGCATGCAAGCAAAGCAGAACAAGGGATTCATTCACCCCTTCCCACGGGCAGGCAGGTGTCCAGCCATCCCCAGGAGAGCAGGGATCCAGCACGTGAAATGGCTACTTGGTAAGACAAACGCCACGATGACACATGTCCCCCCTCTTCCTCCTTCTTCCCCATCTTATATACTGAGCATGACATCCCATGGTATGGAATATCCCTTTGACCAGCTGGGGTCAGCTGTCCTGGCTGTGTCCCCTCCCAGTTCCCCGTGCCCCCCAGCCCTGTCCCTGGCAGGGCCCGAGAACCTGAGAAGTCCTTGACTCAGTATGAACATCACCCAGCACCAACCAACCCCATCCGTGTGCCATCAGCATTGCTCTCACACCACACCCAAAACACAGCCCTGCTCCGGCTACTGAGAAGAAAGTTAACTCCATCCCAGCCAAAACCAGGACACCTTCATACAGACTTTTTCTAAGTCAATCATATTGTTGATTTTTTGAAGAAAAATGAAAGCCAAGTTCTACTGTAAATGGCAGTCAGTCATGACCAGAAATGTTACAATTTTAGAGAATTTTTGATACAGAGGGAAAAAAAATTGTTCTGATGATTCTCGTCACCTTTCAAATAATTCCTTGTGTTACTACACATTTGACTAAAGTGCCATAAAAACTTAAAAACGTTTTGTCCTTTGGTAAGATCCACTTTCAGTGGATTGCAATGAAAAGTTACATGTTTTCCCCAGACCTAAAGTTTGGCAAGAAATCATTAGTAAAATATAATATGAATATTTCTACTATATTTCAGAAAAAAAAGCTTAAAAATTCTTAAATTTCTGAATACAGAAATTCTGGAAAATCTTATTAGATGCAAATTTTCTTCAAGTTTTGAGAGAAATGAAGCATAAATTACGTACTATAGATGATATTACTGACACTTTTAACCATCCATGCCAAGAACAATCTGAAACGCAGGCCATTCTATGCACACAATATGAAAATACTATATTTACTGTATTTAGAGTTTCCTTTAATAACATGTTAGACTTTGATCTAGGCTCACTCTGCTCATCAGCAAGCTAATTTCACAGCGGGATTGCGTGGAAACACACCACAAAGGTATGAGCTTATGATCCTAATGGTAACTTTTCAACAAATGCTTAGTAGAGATTCCCCTTGAAGCAGAGGACTGGGCCCCTGCTGAGCCTGACATACTTCCTTGAAGAGTAGAAGACCAGAAGCTCATTCAGTGGGTATTTGGAAGAAGGTATACGTACGGGATTCCGTCAGAAAGACATTTTAGATGCTAAATTAGTCAGCTAGGCACACAGGTATTAGAATGTTTTGAAGTGTTGTTCCTTCTTCTGTATGACCATGTGGTTAAATAAATAATACTTTTCAGAAACCTATTTTCTGGCATTGTCAACTACTGTTCAAACACTTCCAAAGGGGGAAAAAAAAACATTGGATCACACCTAACTGGAATTAGTGTAGCTGTTACCCTGACTATTGTAAGTTTCCAGACCAGTGTAAGAGAAGGAAAATGACAGAAAACTAACTGAAAAGAGTAAGTGATTTAAGGCTTGCTAGCTAAAAAATTGTGTTCAGTGTTTACGGAGAGGACAGAAAAGGATACAACACTGTCCCAGGAATATCTCAACTCTCTCAGCTGAACGTTAAGTGGACATAAAATAACTTCGCATATAGTCTGAATGCTGCAGATAGGTACCCAGGTGTAATGCCTATAGGCCTATTTTGATCTACAGACTGCATCCTGTAGAAAGTAAAGAGGAAAGAATGTAAAGGTAAAACCTAATAGCCTATTGGCTGCTTGGGATTAAAAGTAATCTCCTGCATTTGCAGAAACAAAAATTGATCTGGCATTCTCCACTGCACATGAATAAATAGGTCATCTTCACCTTATAAAACTTTTCAACATTGGCTAGTGTCAATTATCAAATGAGAATATGTGGAAGTCATTTGAAAGAATGTAGGGAAGAGAATAAAACTGATTTTGATATCTATTCCTTTTATTATTTCATGACCACAAAACTGATGGCCATTAACAGTATCTAGAAGTAGATCTGGCCAATCAAATGGCCTGTGTGTTTTATCAGAGGACAATCTTGGGGGGGGGGGGGGGGGGCGGGGGAGGGGATGATGAACTCTGCTAAGAGCACATTTATAGGGTACAATGTATTAAAACAATATTGTAATACATATTTGGAAAAATCCATGTCAGCAGACTTCTCTTAAAAGACTTCCCTTGGCTAAGTATCAGTCCCACAGACAGGAACAGTATTTGCACATATAATTTTCTGGGTTAGCAAACCAAAACCCATTTTAATTATAACCAGCTAATTATCCAACATGGTACCTTGGTAAGACAACTGCAAACAAATAAAGTATCCTTAACCTGTAAGTAACTAGAACTTACTCCACAAAGCCAATACTTAATGATGTCCTTTTGTCTGTCCCCACACACTTTTTTGCACTGTGTAGCTATGTAGTACTGTAAGCAACAGTTCAGGTATGTCTGCTCATTTTCTATTTAAAAGGAAATGCTTCCTCATCTTTTTATTTTTGCTTATGGTCATATAGTTTTTATTTTAATCATTTAGGGGAAAAAAAGAGGTAAAGCTGTAAGTTTTAAAATTTCCCATCTATTTTAACACAAAACTAGTAAGAAATATAATTCACTCTCAAAAATCAACAAAACACACTCCTATGAAAAAGCAATGAGAGACTGAGGCTTCTGTTTAAGTTCTCAGAAACAGTGTAGGCTGATAAATGCTCCAAAAGAACAGGTATCCCGAGCATCACAAGCTGTAATGATGTGCTAACCTTGGTGACAGTCAGAACAGAAGGGTCAGAGGTTCAGCTGACATCCCTGGGGTGATCCTTCAAGGTGAATTTGAGACTCACTGACAGGGCAGCACAGGAAGACTGCCACTGCATCTGAAAAGCATATATGCTTCAAAGACGAAGAACTGCCTTTTTCTTGAACTTTATATTTATAGCAGTAAAAGAAATGGCCTTGGTTAAGATGGGTAAACATAGGGAGAACACAGTTTGCCACCAGCTGAAATGTTAAAAGTGAACATTTTTGAAGGTTGTGTTCTATTTTTGAATCTGAAAAAATTAGAAAAGCAGGCTCACAGGTGTATTTACACTGGTTGCTCCAACGACTCTTACTTTGCAAATTTAAAAAGTTATTTCCCCATGTCCTACTTAAAATGTCCAGATTGCTAAAGTTAAGGTTTCTCCTCCTACTGAACAAAAACCCGTTACAACTACCTACATTCAGCTTCAGGAATAACAGATATAATACATGACCTCTTTTACCACCAAAGATTGTGATTTTGGATAACAAAAGTAGAATAGCAGCTGCCACCTCCAGTTGGGTAATTCCTAATATTTAAGAATGACAAATGCAAAAGACACGGGCAAGACATATAACATGGACATTTTCTAAGCAGAAAGTCTCATTAGGACAAAAATGAGAATGAATATGGAGTATGTCCATAAAATTCCAGCTGGCAAAAGGAAAGTAACTTAATGACAAACAAGCCAATAACAACAAAACGTGAAGCAGTGACAGCAACAGCAACAAAAAGATGAAGAATGTCAACTCATTCAGCACTTCAAAAAGGGGCTTCTCCCTTGCTATAAATTATACTATATACTTTCTTGGAAAGGGTGAAATATTAGTCCAATGAAGACAATGGTAATATACTGATTTCATTAATGCCAGAATTTCGCACTGACAGTTCAGGATGTGTGCAAAGTGTATTTTCATGAAACATACTAACGACAGTCACTGTCAATGCAAATTTCCCAGGAGTTATAATCATGCAAATTACCTACTGTAAAGACATTCCTAGTTTATTATAAACTTCTGAGATCCTTGAATACAAGGGACAGTTAACTTCAAAACCACTTTGACACTTCAGCAGATAACTGAAATGGTAAAGTGATGTTTTCTTTTATTGTAAGGAAAATCTCAAAATATTTGTAGGTGGGCTAGATCATGCAAGTATTATGCAATCTGAAGCACCTACAGTGGAGCATGGCCTGAGTATTTAATGGGACTATTACAATACTGGTTTGCCTACAAAAAAAGAGTCTATTCATGATTTAGGATGTAGTAACACTTTGGCAAAGGCGCACAACACAGCTTTGTTGCAACAGTGTCAGGCTGCTTTACGTGTATGAATGAATTCAGTCCCAACAGCTCAAGAAATGCTGAATAAGAAGTACTGAACAGCTTCAAGGCTTGCCCAGAATCACGCAGCAAGATTGCAGCAGCCCAGCAACCTGCTTTGCTTAGCTTGCTGACTTTCTACCTCAAGGCAATCTTTCCTTTACTACACAATAATTTTCTCCGTAGGAAAATGTTTTGTAGCTCACTTTTCAAAATCATGTTGCAATGACTGTATAGTCTCATGGTAATGACAGCTCATCTTTAATTCTACTCAGTATACAGGTCTGTCAGAGAACAGAACCACTTAATTCCTGGAATACTTACCATGAACCATAAAACAGCTTCATCAGATACCTACAGCTTCTATGGCAACACTTAACCCTGAGCAACCAATTTTTTTCCTACTTGATTTGTGTCAGGTCTTATTCCAAGAGAAATGCTCAAACTGAACACCAGTGTTCAAAGTAGTCCTATGAGACACATGATTTCAGATGAATGGGATAAGCAAGATCTGCAGAGTCCGAAATGTGGGCTGTGGTGGAAGGAGTCCAACCCATCATGTCGACATCTTTTGCTTTCAAAAATGTGGCATTCTGAATGGCACAGCCACTTGGAAACAGCCGTGATATAAAATACACAAGCTTACAGTTAAGAGATCTTGAGTCTTAATAATTTTGTTCAAGCAACCAAACTTCACAATTTGTGAGGGAAGACAAAGTTGCTTAAGCATAAATCTCTATGGCTAGTTTCAAAATGAAATATATTCCATGTAGCACAAAAAATTTCAAGGTATACACCTGGAAGGCATTTCAGTTTCTCAAGTTTTAGTTTTTTAACAGCATTATTTTTGCTGGAAGGTTTGTGGGTTTTATTCTCTCTTTAACATATAGGGGGAAAGAACTCACTTTTCCCCCTCTTACCTCCGTGTAATTTATTGTCCCCCATGCAGCCAGGACCAGGCGACCTAGCAGAGGCAAGCAGACAACTGACAGCCGCAGCAGCAGAGACAGAGGCAAAAGCAAAACAGTTGAGTTTGAAGAATAATAGTCTAATTAGACCCAAGTATAACTAACCACCCACACTTCCATGTTAAATAAAAGAGCAGCCTTTATGTGACCATGTGCCACATAAGTATCTTGTTAGATAACTATTTTTCAAGAGGAAAAAAAAAGATCAATTGCTCAATGCAGCATGAGTATTAGCAAGAATTGTCCCACAGCTAGGTTAGGAAAGCAAGCAGCTGTTTTTTCTTCCCCTTTTTAGGAGGGCAACCAGAAGACAGCAGACTTGGTCCTGCATAACATTACACGGGAGTCTGGAATAACACCCTGCAATGTCTGTGTTAGTCCCACGCTACTGCACATGCTGAATATCTGAACTTGGCAGTACTAGTGAGTATATGATTACCTGGAGAGAGAAAAGTACTCTGTTGGGTTGAGGAAACCCAAGAACTGAAAAATTATTATTTTTGAAGTGCTGTGATTTGGACTAGACTTTTCATATAACCAGAAGCATCACAGGAAACTCAGTAAGGCAAAACTATCCAAACAAAGTGAAATAAGCAAAAATGAAGTTGACAGAACTTTCAAAAAGTAGACCAAAAAATCAAAGCAAACCAAACAAGAAGCTGTAATCACTTACATCTGTTCAAGGCTCCAAAAATGGGCACTGTTCTCTACTATTTTTATTTCACATTTTTCTTTTGATTATGAGAAAAGAATATGTGCAAACTCAGCACATAGATTGTTGAGGTTTTATTAAACATGCTTTTAGAGTTAGTGTCATTTTTACTTTACAAAACTAATTCCTAAAAAAAGCACGATACACAATAAAGTCTCAGTTAGCAGTTATCCGATATTTAGATTTTAAGTGACAACATGTGGCTGCTGCAGTGTGCAAACGACTACGAACATCAAAAATGCCAAGAACGATCAAATTTATAAGGTCCACTAGAGGCTTTCAAGAACAAAAATGTACTTTCTTTTTCACCACCTCCTACCCCCACACCCACCCCAGTGGAGGGGGGGTTCAGTGTTTGGAAAACAGTGAACACAGTGAGGAGCTGGGTTGCTTCACTCCACTGATACAGACTTGCCACATGTAACACATCGATTTCTGTAGGGTATTTGTGTGTTAAAAGGCCTTTCATGTTTTACTAATGGAAATGTCTGTTATATGAGGATAAACTAAATGTAAATAAAGTAAAAAATAAAGTAAAACGCTCATAGGTTTGTGAATCTGCATGAAAGAACCTTGGAACAGAAAAATTCTAGTGCTTTTTTGCACATTTGATCTGTAGGAATCCAAACTCCCACATGCAATGGACTGAACTCTTGCTCTGAACGTGTTTTCTGCCTGCACACAGCGTGCACACTTCCCAGCAGGAGTCCTAACGTTTGGTGTGTCAGATTCATAAAAGGCTTTAGAAGCTTGATTCTTTGATTATTGCTTTGCTTCTCGTTGTTTTTGCTCCTGATGAGGAAGCGGAGAAGGCACAGAGCACAGCAGTCCCTAAGGGGCTGGGGAGAGCGGTGTCTCCAGAAACGGCTTTTTAACTTAGAGGAGGATGTCCACAGTCTACAAGCAGGATTTCCACACAGCTGAAGAAGGGAGGGGGGGAGAAGAATTAACTTTCTAAACCCAATCTTCATCTTTATTGTGCATGATAAAAGCAAAGGCTCCTTTCCTGACTGCTTGAAAAACCTAACCAAACAAAAATGTTTCTTTTTCATTAAGAGAATAGAACGAATGAAGAAATAATTTCCCTCCCACATCCTTTCCTCATCTCCCTTACCCATCCCCCCAAAAAACCCAACAACCAGACTGTCAGCCAAACAAAACAAAGTATTTACTTTCTAAGCATAATAAATCACCTTTGCTCCTAACCCTTCAAATCATAAAGTCCTACACACTCTGGATAGCTCAAGTAAACTAGTCTGTGATAACAACCACCTGGATTTTTATTATTTTTTAAAAGGAGACTTCACAGACTCCATTTCTGTAATTTCAGATGGTCCCAAAGGTTCAAAACTCTCAATAAGCCATTTTAACAAGAAAATTCTGATAGTCTAATGTCTAGGCCTCTGGAAGTCTCAAAACTCAGATATCTAACACATACCCTATTTGCTGCAGGCATTTATTTTCTTTTACTATCTAGGTCATCAGTTCATGACTAGGGACAAAAGAAATCTGTGGAGAATTTTTACGCAATGAGGAGTTTTCAAATCCATTTAAGTCCGCAGAGCATCTGCAAAAGAACTTCATTCATCTTCACTTTATTTTTATATTTAAAAGTAGAAATCAGTGTGAAATGAAGTTGAGCACAGAAAAATACATTCTTAGTTCACATTAAAGGTGTACTTTTCACTACTGCTGGGTGAAACAATACCCAGAAAATAGTTACATATGTCTAATGCCTAATATTTTAGGAGGCGAGAAGACAAAATAGCTGAAGCAATGCACATCGCTCATGCAAAGGAACATTTTTGAAAGTTGTGAGAAAACGCAGAAGGAACAGATACTCTTAGCTACAGGGACAATATGATCAGCAATAGCTTGGTTTAAAATGCCAGCAACTAAATGACCATGACGAGACATTAAATCTACCACAGAATGATGACGCTTTCACTCCAGTAGTTTTGGTCAGTGTGAACAGTCTGTAAGCCTCATAACGTCACACAATAGGCTACACGATCAGCCCGCATGCCCTTGGGAACACAGGAGGTCAGTTTGGTCCTAAATGCGACGTCTAGTCTCTGTGATAGCCAGCACAAACCTACAGAACCTGGTGTCCTCCCCAGCCCACAGATGTTTGACACCGGCCCACTCTTTTGCCCTGCATCATGATGCTCCTTCTCTTTCCACTAATTCCACAGAGCAATATTAGCCTTTTGAGATACCTACTGAACAGACACATCACATCAAATGTGAACCAGTCCATGGTTTACCCTGTCCTACACTTTACCCGGCAACCTTGCAGAGAAGATTCAGGGTTAAAATGAGCCATTTCAATCAATTAGAACAATGCCAGGCATTGGAGCATGACTCAAACGCTTTAGAGTAACGGGCTTTTTCCTCAACGTTTTCTTGCAGCAAACATCACACTAATGGAGAAAGCACCTTGTCCCCCAAACAAATATTCGGGACGGTTGACTGTAAGAGGTACAGAGAAGGAAGGGAATGTCCACGTGGATGTTTTCAGGCCATTTGCTTTGGCTTGGCACGTGAGAGACTTCGAGCCAATGCAAGCTCCTTTTGCCCTTACCCTCAGCGCAACAGAAGCTGTGTGGCCGCATTTGTACAATACCATGCCGGAGCGATCTAGCCTGTCTCTCAGCAGGGCTTATTAGCTCAGGCTCGGCGCCACATTAACCGCTGCCATATGGCTTCTGGTTGATTCAAAGAGTGAACTGAATGAGCTCACATCTGCCTGACAAAAGTCCGCATAGCTACGCTCTTTAAAATGGCAAACCTGCAAAAAGCTGCGAGGAGAGAATCTTGTAATAGGTTGGGAGTTTCAATCCACATTTACTTCAGTGCTTGTGGAAATACAAGCTGTTGCTATTAACAGCTGTGGTCAGGGTTGGAAACTACATGTGGATGTGTTAGAGATGAAAAGATCCGTCTCAAAGAGCTGCGTCTGCAAAATGGTGCCAGTATGGTAAGACTGCAAATAGGACATGAAAAGAGAAAGAGGAAAATGAATACAAAAATAAAAGTATGTCCGATGTTTTCTCTTTTTTGTTAGCTCAGGCTATTAGATTTTTCACAGCCTTCCAAGATGAGCAGGGTCTGCTGTAGAAAAAGGTAATGTTTTTTTGGTTTTTAGGCTCAGCCAACGCCCCCCCCCCAAAAAAAAAAAATAAAAAAAAATGATGTGACAAATGCTAATCAAAGATTAACGTACCACTGAAAAGAGCTTAGATATGCCTGTGATCATAAAAAAATGACATGGGAAATAGCAGCGTAGGGGAAGATACCCCGAGATCTCTTTCTCTTAACACAGAAAGAGTGGTTGTGCAGATGTGGAAACTCAAATGGTTTAGGCATGGCAGGCATGCAAAGAGAATTGAGGAGGAAGATGGGAAAGGTGCCCTGATGATAATGTAGGAGAACGCAGAAGCACATGCCACAACCAGAACAGAAAACAAAAGAGACAATCCAGAAGACATATTTTGAATGATTTCTGGAATCTGGAGAGCAGAGAGACTTCAGCAGGAGCATAGGGAGCCTGAAATAGAGCTTAAAGCATTAACACAGAAAAACAATGCCGTATCTTGGAAAAACTAAGAGCAAGAAACAGCAGGATTTAGAGCCATTCTCACTATCCCCTGGGACAGCTGTGTGGTTCCAGATTATTTTTCACAATCTTATAATTTTTTTACCCCTTGCGGTTAACTCACAGCAGCTCCAGTTGTGTCACCAGAGGAAGCAATACTAATAGCAGAAGAAGTACGACTCATTAACAAAAACTACTCTTGATCCTTGAGGAAGCCACCATTGTAGAGGTCAGCAGACGAAGGAAAAAGAGAGGTAAAGTGGGATGCCAACCCTCCCAGGGAGTGAGAAAAAAAGACAGAATGAGGAAAAAGGACTGGGAAGAAAGGAAATTGCTGGGGGGCAACTAATACATATTGAGAATCAGAAGAAAAAATACACTTCTCTTTCTAACCCTCCCGGGGCACATAGGAAATTGTTGCTTGCCCTTTAATCTGCCCCCCAAAAGAAAAACAATTAAAATGAAATAAAACACTGAACTGTAAGTACACGTTCCCCCCTTGCCCTCAACCCCATTGCTTTGTGTGCTGTGTGCCCAGGCCAGGATCTTTCATGCAGCTCTCCATAGGACACAGAATGCTACCATTAGTGTGACATCTTCTACAGGAATATGCATTCTTTTGCGGTGTACCTAAAATATGCAATTTGGGGAGATTAAGATATTAAGAGATTAATGAGTAATGAATTAATGAAAAGAGAGGAGGCCAGAAGAAAAAGAGAAAGGGAGAAGAATAAATGGGGATATCTTGAATTAATTTGGAGTGGCATTTTAACAGTATGGTTTGTGTCGGGAGCATCACTGTTTTAAAGGGTTTAGACTGTTACTCCTGCACAGCACACAACCGTGAATTCGATCATTTTTGTCCCCTTTTTCTTGATTCACCTCTCCTCTGCAATTTTTCCCACTGCAATTTAACTTTGGAAGGAAAGGCCCATTTCCTAAATAGGGAATTAATTTCTGCTTTTTCCGCTGCTTCCTCCAATATAAACAACCCTTTCTCTTTTTGTTTTTGACAGATAGGCATAGTAATATTTTCTATTTTATTTTTCTTTCTTGTTATGACCAAAATCACATTGGGATCATCTATGTAGTTTTAAACTTGTCAAAGCACAATGAGGCTGTGAATGGCCTCCACCAAGAAGAATGAACCAAGGCTCTTCGGCAATTCGTTAACAAAAATTTTCTGGGCAAATAACTAAAACATCTTCCTGTGGATGGTACATTTAAGAAGGTTTTCCCGTCACATCAGGAGCTTTGTTTTCACATTTGTAGAAAACATTTTCATCACTTATTCATGTAAAAATACCATTGTGCAAGACACAATAAATGCTTCGTATTTGTGATGTACTATTTAAAGGCCAGGAAATGAAACAGGAATCAAGAATTCAAGTTACAACTTAACTAAAATAAAAGTGTAAGTCATTCAAAACTGTTGATTTCACAAGACAACCACACAAAAAAGGAATGAAAACCTGTATGCATTATTCATCCTGTAACTTTGATCTTAAAAGCTAAGAAACTTGAACAAGGAAAGATAAATGGTTTCTCAAGCTTTTCCTTTTAAAAATCAAATGAGGATGATTCAGGATAAATGGAAGATAAGAGCTAATATGAAAGAGGGGGAAATTGCAATCACAGTGCTGCACCAAAGTTTCAATGCAAAAGCTTTGCTTTTTGTATTCAATTACAAAGGATTTCTTTTTTAGGTATCAGCATCTTTTTTCACATATATGTAAAAGACTTTGCCTATTAAAATTTCATGTTCAGCATGCATAGCTTTTTTTCTTTTACCATCTACACCATGATTTCATGCTAACAATTAGGAAGCTTTCTGAAGCTGGGGCTACTGCTGGTCATGGGGCGGACACAGAAGCAGCTATGAAATCCTGACCTCCAAACCTGGCTCAAACACATCAACTTGCTCCAGAGCTTACGCAAGCTATGCATACATTCTTCCACTGGGAAAGTATTGATAATTACAGGCACTCTGACTGCATCCTGATTTTACTGAAGCTTGGTTAATTATGCAGGCATTGCCCCTAAAATATGAAGAGAAGTTGAGAAAGAGATCCAAAAGCACACGGAGGTTGCCCTGTCTTGATGGGAGATCCACAAAATCCTCTTTGCATGCTTTGCGCTCCTGAGAGCCTGTAATTATTGCCAGTTTTTGCCTAAAGATATGCTCAAAGGCCCCACCATCTTGGTTAGATTACTGATGTCAGCATCTCATCTACAGGCAATTGCATTTGGGATTCACAAAGATGGAGCAGCAACACAGTTCCTTAAGGAAGGCTCTGAGCAAGCCTAATGCAGAGAACACCGCATTCATACCGTATCACAGCACACCAGCCACGTACATTAACAGCAAAGCCAAAGGAAGAGTGTGTTTACGTTACGGCATGAAATGGGAGGTTTGGCTTATCTGAGCTTCCAAATTGTTACCTCCACACAAGCAGTTAGCACTAATCAGATGACAGAGTGGGGCCGGACAGGTAGAAGAAAAAGGCTGGGTGGGTGCCAGGGCATGTTGTGAGGTGGAGGAAACAGATGAGGAGATGAGGTGAAAATCCCATTGCAGTGGTGTGTGGTAGGAAGGCAGTGGGGACACCGCTTGAAAAGTAGTGGGAGATTTTGGGGCACAACAGGAAGATGGCTGAGAAGGGAATGGAGGCACACCGGAGGTATTCACAGGGTTACGCACAACCAACATTCACTGCAATTGCTGTGAGTGCCCAAGCAAGGCACTGCTAATGGTCCTCGCAGCCACTGATGCTCCTGCCAACTGCACCTAGACAAAATACATTTCGCAAGACCAAGCCCAGTGATCGCAGCAGTCAGCAGAAACCAGACTGACTGCACTCCCTCCTCAGCCCAAGGGAATGCAAACTCACAGCTTTCCGTGCCAAGGGAAGTGCCTGAAACACCTGATTATGTCCTAATGACACTGGGCTGCCATGCAAAAAAGATGGCTAGACTGGTGGGGCTGGGAGCAGACCAGTTCCTGGTGAGGTTACCTACAAGCCCGGAGTCCTGGCCTAGATCCTGGCTCCAAGCAACGTGTGGGGCTGTGAACCTCACCCGGCAAGACAGTGATTCCGAACATGCAAACACCGCTGCGGGCTGGGCGCAGGAGGAACCTCCCCACCTCGCTGAGCTCCCTTCTCTCTCACTCGTAGGGGAGACCTTGCACCTTCTTTCTCCACCCTGTCTCAGCTCCAAGAAGAGAGCAGGACAGCCTCTCCTGGCGCAGACAGGACATTTCCCAAACGGGAAAGCACATTTTATTTTTACATTGCTTGCAGTGAGAAATCAGAGCACCAAGGCACTCCTTTTCAGCTATATATATTATAGGAGGGATTCTTGATTCCACAGTAATCCCAGGAGAAAAATTAACTAGATGAGCACAGAATCACACTAGTTCTGCTCTGGCCTCCTAACTGTTTTTCAGTTCAACAAATTAAGTTAAAGATAAGCATTTGCTTCACATGCAAGGCTGCTATTCCCACTTCATTTGTAATATATGGAGAGGGATTAGCCACATCAAGCACATGCTTTCATACTGTGGTGTAAAGAATACACATGAGAAAAATCATGTTTTGCTCCGATGTGCTGAGAGAACTGTTTATAGACAACATATTCAAGGGCAGAGAGAAAAATAAAGTGTTTTGATAATGATTCTTCATCAGGGGCACCCGGTGGAAACATGTGCACTGGCAAGCCTAGACTGAGTCTGACTTGTCCTAACACTGAGCAGTACTGGGAGAGCTGCGCTCAAAGAAAATGCCTATAATCCTCATCACAGATAGCTGTGCCCATACCCTCACCTTCACTTCTTATTTGCTCCATTCACTATTGTTTATAAGCTGAACGACACATAAATTTATTTGGCTTCAAAGCACATTTATTTGCCCTACAAATGGACCAAAAATATGGAAAGACTACTTTGATTTTTTATTATCTCACCTACAAAAACATATTGATTTCCTTAACCCTACCAGGACAAAATAATACTTTCTTTTTACTGCATTCCAGAGGAAGTTGTGCCTTAACTTGGATCTTATTTAACTGCTATTTATCTACATCTACTGCTTCAAACTCTGTCAGGAACAAAGCTACCACCTCTACTTCTCTGGCACTGACTTAACACTCAGTCTGTAAAGCCTAGTTCTGCTGACTCAGAGATCAGCATTATCATTGCAGATGAGAAAAAACCAGCTTCCATATATTGAAAATAAGTTAGCTTCATGGACAAACCACCTTTTTTAAGAAAGTATTGATACTAATTGCAAAAGAGGTGCCAAGCATCATCCCTTATTCTAAAAAAAGTATAATCTTAATGTTTATTTTAAATCTCATCAGACAGGAAAGCATTCATATGAAATGCTTTAAACAGCCTTTGACACGTACAGACTCTTAAAATGGCAATGAGTCAAAGATCAACAAGCCTTTAAGAATGAAAACAAGTGGAAATGCTTTAGAAGTGGAACCACTGAAGTGTTTTCATTGAGCAAATGTCCAGTAGCATTACATATATATTGAACATCAACATACATAGTTTGATACTTCCTGATCTGGTAATTTCATGGCTTAAAAAGAGGAAGGTAATACCTGTAAAATATATTACTGAAATTTAGCCTGAGTCAATAATTTTGCCATCAAATGAACATAGGTGTTCATATATAAATACAAGCACCTAAGTGAAAAGTATTTTTTTAAAAATAAAATGTTGATTTCATGTAAAAACTAAATCTGTTACTTAGAACCCAACAACTTCACCCTTCTTTCAGCCATTGTCTTCTTTTAATTCTTTACGTTCCTGTTTAAACTGAAATGGAAATGATCTAAATGAGATAAGTTAACAGAAATGGAATAATTCTAAGTCAGGTTTCAAATTTAATATTTTCTGCCCATCTGCCCTTTAGCATGTTGTCCATTCCAGGTCCTAGTCTCCCCTCCCAGCCACTAGCAAGATAATACAGATGGTTACTGCAAAATCTGTTAAGATGTACATCTGAATACGTATTTACCCTCTTGGCAAAATCCTGCTACAGCTGTAAGTAGATGCAAATACGCATGACAATGTAGCTTCAGCCTCTTGCCTGTGTGAGAAAGCGGCCGTGATATTAATAGTGCTGCTTAAGACAATGCCAGGCAAATATGACGTAAGTGAACGCAGTTGAGCGAGCTACCACAGCACTGGTAATTTACACCTCTGAAAAGAAACACTCATTTGGGCACATGAAATAACTGCATATCTGCACCTACATCAAAACTCATTTTCATGTGTTTGTTTTTGGAAGCAGAAATTGATAATGCAAGATAATTCCTCCACCAGATGTCATGGTGAAAGGATACTACGTAGGTGAGTGTTTGATACAATCACCAGAAAACAAAACCAAACTGAGGGCCTTTCTCCCATCCTAAGCACAGTTTTAATAAATAAAGGTGGCACTGCCAGCCACTGATAGTTGCTTTTGTTCTGGGTATGTCTTTGTTCCAGCAGCTGGGACAAGAGCAGTATTCATGTATAACAAAAGAAACGTACTTAATAGGCAGCACCTGAAAATCCTTCAAGAGAATAAACTATAGCAATAGAAAATGCAAGTTCAGAAAGCACTTCCTGGGGGAAGAAAAAAAAAAAAGTACCACTGGAATCTTCTCTTTATCTCAGGTCAATTGACTTGTCACAGTGGGAAGGGGATTTGAAAAGGAAATTGCAAGTTCTTAGCAAGTATGATTGGAGGAATTGAGTTAATAGCCAGCAATCAGGATAGGTTCAGGAGGGTACTTAAAAATTTAAATGTATGCATATGCCACAACCACAGAAATCCTGAGCTTTGTCTTGTTTGTAAAAAACCCAAATGGAACAACAGGCAATTTAAATCTCAAACAAAAATGGTAATTTTGTACTTAGGTTGCTTAGGTTTAAGTGTTCTTCTGTAAAAGATTTCCCTCTTTTCAGTGCACAATTGAGGTGTATGAATTAATTGTATGTGCCTTTGGTCTTGTTTTGCTCTAGTAATCCTCCTAGTGCCAAAGTGATCCTATATGGTATACACTTTCAGATGATATGGTTTCTCACTGTATGGAAAGATGTTTTCTATCACCACATTGGCAGCATATAAATGATTTGTGAACTCCATTTTTCATTGTCATTTCTTCCAGCCATCTAGGCTCAGTAGCTTACTGT
Organism: Falco naumanni; assembly: GCF_017639655.2. NCBI lineage: Eukaryota > Metazoa > Chordata > Aves > Falconiformes > Falconidae > Falco > Falco naumanni. Next base: position 110,219,636 of record NC_054055.1, read on the forward strand.
TTCACATGTCAAAACCTAAAAGGGTAGTTTTCTGAGTTGAGAAGATGCTTTATCCATACTTTTGAATAACTGTGCACTGTATTCATCAAACTACAGAAACAAGCGAGTATGACAACACCTCTAAGGAGAAAACAGCTTAATTTGAAAGAGCAGGATAAGCCATCACCTCTCTGAGGAAAAGTGACTATATCTGAAAAGCCTTATCCTTTCTAATAAAATGCACAACTTTTCCGCACAGATTCTTTTCAACAGAATTACAAAAGAAGGTCTCACCTACACTAAAGTTCCTCTTTCCAACCAAAGAAGGCAGATATTACAGGTTGCAGAAACTTGTAGGTGGATAAAAGGCAAGAAAATTATAGGACAGTGACAAATCTAACAAATTTAATTTCCACAAGCCTCTAATTTGCCTGAGGAAGAGAAGAACACAGGTTTTGCATGGTCCTCTTTAGCAAACAAATGCATACCCTGCAATGAAGCAGCAGGAGACAAGAGGAGGCATTCCAAGCTAAATGCAAACTAGCCTTGCCTCTGAGGCAAGGAAAGGACAGATCCTAGAAAGTACAGCCTGGCTGGATGCCCACATGCTAAGGAGACCAATAATTTCAGATTACCCAATTTTTGCGCTGTTTGAAAGACTTTTTGTACTTACTGTAATTCGCTCATCTTTGTCATCTAGAGGGGTCCCATCTTTTTTCCACGATATAGTGGGTTCTGGGTGACCTCTTGGGGGCTGACATTCCATCACTGCAGGTTCACCCACAGCTACCATTACATCTGATGGATTTTGTCTGAAGTCGTCTCGTAGAACTAAAAGAATAGAGAAAAAGAAATAAAAAATTACCCAACTATACACCTACAACCAATTGTTTTGTTTATGCCTTTAATGGTCCCTGTTTTCATGGTACTTTATATTAATGAACAATTCACAGTTAATGAATTTCATCTGGCATCTGTGGATGGTACTTCCACAGAGTAACACAGAAAACCCATATACAACTCATTTAACTTCCAACATACAAGTCAAGTGACTGACAGGGAGGGACAGAGGTGAAAGGCTGGCACAGACATAGCACTGTCTGCACAGAAGAGCTGCCTCGCTGGTGGTACTTGGCTAGTGTTTGCCTAGTGTGTGAGCACAGGAGTCACTCACCTCTGTGTCCAGCAAGATCATGGAGCAGATCCTCCTGGAAACTACGCTAAGGCACATGGACAACAAGGAGGTGACTGGTGACAGCTAACATGGTTTCACTAAGGGCAAATCAAGTCTGACAAATTTGGTGGCCTGTGATGGGGTTACAGTGTTGGTGGATAAGGGAAGAGCAACTGATGTCATCTACCTGGACTTGTGCAAAGCATTTGACATTGTCCCGCATGTGACATGTCTCTAGACTGGAAAGACATGGATTTGACGGACGGGCCACTCTGTGGATAAGGAATTGGCTCGATGGTTGCACTCAGAATTGCGTCAACAGCTCAGTGTCCAAGTGGGGGGACCAGTGGCGAGTGGCATTCCTCAGGGGTCGGATTTGGACCAGCACTGTTCAGCATCTTTGCTGGTGACATGGACAGTGGGACTGAGCACACCCTCAGCGAGTTTGCTGACCACACCAAGGTGTGTGGTGCCGTTGACAACAGTGGAGGGAAGGGATGTCATCCAGGCTTGAGAAGTGGGTTTGGGGTTGTTCAGCCTGGAGAAGAGAAGGCTCTGACAAGACCTTAGAGCAGCCTTCCGGTACCCAAGGGGAGCCTGTAAGAAAGCTGAAGAGGGACTTTTTACAAGAGTATGTAGTAGTAGGACAAGGGGTAATGGCTTTAAACTAAAAGAAAGTCGATTTAGACTAGATATAAGGAGGAAATTATTCACTATGGCGGTGGTGAGACACTGGCACAGGTTGCCCAGAGCAGCTGTGGATGCCCCATCCCTGGAAGTGCTCAAGGCCAGGCTGGATGGGGCTTTGAGCAGCCTGGTCTGGTAGAAGAAGGTATCTCTGCTCATGGAAGGGGGGTTGGAACCAGATGATCTTTAAGGTCCCTTCCAACCCAAACCATTCTGTGATTCCTATCACAGGCGAAGAAGGCATGTCTTCTGCTCAGGTAGAATGTTGCTTAGGAAAAAGCATGGCAGAGACTGCTTTCTGCCACTCTATTTCTGAGACACAAGGTCAGCTTGCCAGTAACTAAAAGGTTTATGGTTAAAGATTGGCCACTGGCTACATGAATTGCACCCATCCCTAAATATATGACAAAAATTAACAAACTAATTAAACTTCCAAGTTCTTTGATAACATTCTAAAACATCAAACATTTGTGCGCCCTTAGCTAAACTCATCTTTGCATTTTGCCTTGTGTCTTCTTCAAGCAAAAGAGAGAAAGATCTTTCCTGATCTCTGGGAGTCATCCCTTCGCCTCAGCCAGACCACATCCTTCATTTGGAAAAAGTAAATTTTACTATGTTTTCATAGTAAGAAACTTTTTTTTTTTTTTTTTTTTTGCAGCATTGTTACTAGAATTCTTTCTCATCAGTTGGCTAAGCCCAGACTTTAGCTCCCTCCCATCACCCATTATGAATTTTATCAATAGCTGTCTGATTATTTTTCTTTTTGGGAGGGGAGAGACATCACACTGTGCTCAGCAGACCACTGTAGAGGGGCACAGTTTAACAGAATAATGACGCTCTTAAGTCTTGCCATGTAAGTGGCATTAGGTTTAAGCTGAAAATAAATAAATAAATAATATGATAACAAATATAACATTCCAGTCCTCCCCTCTGCTGTTACTGAACAAAGGATATGGTAATGGAAAAGCACATTACCACCAAAGAACTCAGGAACTTGACAAAACTGTCTCATTCTTGCTACCTGCAACTATCTTGTGTCAACTGCAAAAAAAATATATCCCTAAAACCACGGACCACAGATATATGGGCATTCGCTCCTGAATGGCGGTTTGGTTGTTAATGCCGCTTCAAAGTGAGGTGTGATTTATTGTTAGATGTTAAGGAATGTGGGTGTGCTTATAAATTGGCAGGTACAGAACTACCACCAAACCATTCCTCTCTGTAAGGTCTTTCAGGTTGTTAAAACCTTTTAAAATGGTCTGAGGGCCAAAGGATCATCTCCTTTGTGACAGAGGTACATACCTTGCTCACACCTACTTCCTGTAATGCTACATAATCTAAAATAAAGGGAGGGAGCAAAAATGACTTGTAGTTCTTCATTTTGGAGGCTTATTGACAAATAGCCCTGTCAATAATCAGTAGGAATATCTTCTATCTTTTCTTCTCCAGTACACTCATCCTGTTCTGATACCCTACCATTCAGTGGCTACAGCCGCAGGCCTATGTGTCCAGCTTGGCTCATTATAACATTATACACAACAGGGAAAGCTCCAGATTGACATATAAGTGTCAATGGGAATCAAAATCAGTTTATCAGCAACACTGAAGTGTATTGCAGATTTCACCAGACATCATCAGAATTTACCAATCCTCTTCCATACGGAAGCACATTTCATATATCTCAGTTTAATTACTAACATTTATGGATGCCCTGGCATCAGGAAATACTGATGCAATGAAACAGGACAATGAAAGATAAAATGTCTCTACCACTTTAAGCAATATAAACTAATATAACAGAATGATAGGACTTAATGAATAAATTATAGAAAACAATTAGGTTGGAAGTGACCTCTGGAGGTCATCTAGTCCACAACGAGATGCTATTGGAGGAATACGCTCTCTTGGATGAACTAGGTCTCTTGAACAGACCTAGCCTAGAAAGTTTATTAAAAAACCACCCCAACACACCAAAACAATAAAGCAAACAAAACACACCACACACCTATCGCTTGGTGTACAAAAACTTGAGAAAATATGCTCCACATCCAAGAACAAAGAATTTCTCTCACTAGAAAGCAAACCACAGGGATATTTTCCTTTGGTGACTAGGGAAAACTGAAAATTATTTCAGCTATAAAGTTAATCCAGGTCAAATCTAGAGGAAATAATATGTTTTCAGAAAGGGGAATGATGTAATTTTTAGTTATTCAGAAAGGTAAGTCAAAAGACCAATCCTTTGGCCTCCCTTCTGCTTTTAACAAAACTTAAATTTAACCTGCATTCTCTTACAGCTTTCTTACTGAATTCCCCTAAATATCAATGCATCAAAATTGGAGACATCAAATTATTTTGATGATAGGAGCATTAAAATACTACTCACATACACTGAAAACCTTGTATTTACTTATTCCATTTATACTTAGTACGGCATTAATAACCAGATGCAACTTCTTGTGCTCCCAAGCAGCCCTCAAGCCACCCAGCTACAGTAAATCACGTAGCGTAAGTGGTTAGGCTGACACTGCTTCTGCTGAGGTCAAAGGTCTTTTTCTTTTTATTTCCATAGAGACTTGATCTGGCTTGGGGCCACTGGTCAGATTAGTACCTCTTTTTACCACTTCTCCAAACAGAAGAACATAGAAGAAGAAGAAACAGAAGTTGTACCAGGTTTCCAAAAAAGCCCCACATATCCAGTTCCCAGTGCCAGGAGCACATAAAAGTGCCGAAGAGCTTGTTTGCTACTCCACAGTCCCACTGCAACACGATAAAAGGGGTGTTTTCACTGTGAGTAAGAAGCTTCTTACTGCTGAATATTGTATCACTTAGATAAAGCTAAGAGATACATTAAAACAAAAGTGTCCTTAAGTTTAAAAAAAAAAAATAAAAATCAAGTGATCTTAATAAACCGCAAGTGCTTCTCAAGTCTGAAGGACTTCATAATTCTAAGAAAGCCTAACAGATAGCAGCTCAGATAGCTTTTAGCACCCTTGAAGCAACAAAGGCGGCTATTACTTGCATAATAAAAACAAATTAATTCAGTAATTTCTACACTCCTCAGTCTTCCATCAGCTTTACAAGACAGTGCCTTGTCTATTAAACCAAGACCTTTCATAAATTAACCAATGCTTACTAGAATGCCTTGGGAGGACATGAAAGGTCCAGGCCATAGATACATCAAAACACGATTTTTTTTTTTTTTCCATTTACTATGAATTATTTTGGCTTTAACATTACATAATGAAATGCTAACAAAATGTAATCCATTAGAGATTACTCCATAGACAGTCATCATGTAATTATTTTTGCAGTTGTAAAGTATATACATGCTCTGGTTTTTTGCCTCAGGCCCTGGCAATCTTGCATGAAGTTATAAATTTAAAATTTTCTTCCCTTACTGAAAAAAAAAAATATAATTTCTTCTTTTCAGTTCTCATAGTCAAGGCTCACTGTAAATTGAGAATACATTTCCCTTGAAGATATATTAAAAGTATACTTTGTAATGCAGTACAGCATGTGCTTTCAGTCACCAAGGGGTCAGTTTCACCCCTGCACAAATTCAGAGTAGCGTCTTCATACATACACATGTGCACCACCACCCCCTACAGTTCTGACATACTGTGGGTAAGGTTTTCTTTAATATAAGGAATAATCACAATTGGTGCCATTGCAAAGCCAGGACAACGGCATGATCTTGCTGTGTGAACTCCGAACTCCTGTGTGCTGCGAACAATTTTCGGCTGTGCTTGGTGAACTAAACAGGTTCAAGAGCAACTTTTGTAACTCCACTTAAGAAGTCAACCACTCATGCAACTATTTTATATGGCGTACTGTTCAATCAACAAAACAACTGCACGTTCCCCAGAGAATCTTTCCCAGAGCAGAAAGGAACTAGCAATCACTTGAGGATAGTTTTTTATTGACAAGTAAAGACGGTGTTTTTTGTATAAACTCTAAACAGAGCTTTTCAAAATGCAGCACCAGGTGGTTGTTTTCTTAAATTTGTCATTGACTACTATGAAAAAGAGTAGGGAGTCACTACTGGGTGAAATGGGAGGTAGGTAAGGCAGGGTTTTTTTGCATATGCACACTGTAGATATTTAGGAAAGATTATTGCTAAAGTTTATCATTAAATAACTGTGATCTAGTTCAAAGAAAATAAAGAAGACACAAGAAAAAAGAAATCAACCAGAAAGCTCTAGTCAATATGTGAAAAAAAAAAAAGAATTTGTAAGAAACACAATAATTACCATCATGCCTTAACAGGTCGTATCACTTAAGAAGTAAGAAAATCTTCTGAAAATTTTGATTACACGTCTATTCTAGTCTAGACACTTCATGCTAGATCAGTTCAAAGCAGTGCACCAAAATATACCTGGGATCCCCATCAACTAAGGTATTACAGCCATGGTCCCCCAGCAAACAGAGGAAGAGAGGGAAATGAAGATGTCTGGGGTGCAGTTTCATAATCAGATCGAGGCAATCTTAATCCATTTCAATTCTCATAAAAGACATCATCCCGACTTGCTTCCCACTAACTCTCTTGCATCGTCCCAGACGAAGCACGCTATTCTGCAAGTCTACTTGTTAGAGATCAGAGAGCCAAAGTATTGCACAGTTAGCTAACAGAAGAGATCCCAACCATTCCCACTCTTTCAGCATAAAGATAATTTAAATGTTTCTTTGTATTGTAGCACATGCTTCAAAATTGGGGGAAAAGTAAATGAAATAAATAGAAGACATGCTTGTTCCTCACACTGCTTTAGAAAACAACCAGACCTCAGCTAATGAGCAAGTTTTCATCCAGCAAACAAAAACATGCTAACATCAAAGTACAATGCAACCTTAATGGCCCACTGCCCTGAAAGTTTCCATCTAATCCTTAATCATATAAAATACAAGAAATAAGACAACAAAAATGAGCACTTCCTTTAAAATGCTGTACGATTAAGAAAACAAAAAAAGGAGTTCAAGGTTATATAGATGTTCCAATCCCATGAAGCCATAATTAAAGATAAACTAATTATTTCTTAGTCAGGATTGAGCTGTTATTCAAAAGCAGATCAGTTCCTGTAATTTAGGACCAGTAATGATCCCCTTTCCCCACTACCTACTGAACTTGTAATTCAAATTTACAGAGATACGGCAGATATTTTTGGCATTTAAATATATTATGAAATGTTTGTCAGTTGGAACAGTGCTTCAAACAAAGTGCTTAATTTTAATTACAATTAATTTAAGCATCAACCAGACTATGGTACCTCGTTTAAAGACTTTGTTGGCATGAGATTTATACAGATGCCAGAATATAATTTTCAATACATGCACACCACTAACAGGAAAGTGTTATAGCACCCAATTAAGTTAAAAAAAGAACAAAAAAAGCATGCATGAGATAAGATTTAATTCAGCATGTGTTTTACCAAAATCTATTTTAGGCCTTTTTAAACTCTTTCACAGTGTTACCTGGTTTGACCAAAAACTTGATCATTTATAAATGAGAAATACTCTTTTCTGAAGACAACACCCTAAAAGTTTCCATGCTGTCATGTAAAGTTAAAGGAAAAACTGGTTCCCTAAAAAAATTAAATTATTCTTTTTCCATTTGGAAGATGTTAAAAACAGGTTAACACTGGTGTTAACTACAGTACGTAGTCATTAAAATGGAACAGAAGGAGCAGAGCTATAAATAGTCAGAAATTACTGTTTTCGTCATTTAACAAGATCACCCACATAATACAGGCAATACTTTTATGCAGTTACTGAGTCCAGCAGTACTATACTGAGCGTTTCAAAAGATGGCTACACTTTTTTAAGGCCTACAAAGGCAGGGAGTCCCCTCATTCAGCAGCCGGCCTGACTGGGGCTCCTCGCTTTCAGCATCCTCAGTTCTCATCCGATTCTCACCTTCAGGCACTTTGACCTTGGTTACTGGATCTTGCTACACCTTTCTTAGTTGGACTAAAAGCCTTCTGCAGGCAAGCAGGTGTCAACCAGTTCAGTATCTGGATCTTTAATCTTCTTTCAGCCTTCTCTGAGCTTCCGAACGATATAAACACTGGACATGTGGCCCAAGAGTTTGACTCTCGTGGAGTGACCCCCAAAAACACGGGGCTTCCCTCATTAAACAGTCTACAAATTCACATTGAGTAGGTTTCCAGATAAAAGAGATTACTCATTGTAAAGAGCCTAATCATAAAATGATGGCCATCACTTAACATCATCACAGTAGAGATCAGTTTTGTATCTTCGACTATACTTTGATGACAAGACATCAAGGTAATGTATTCATACAGTGCTGTCCTGCTCTGCTTTAAACACTGCCCTTTAGTAAACCTTGCTACCCCAAAACCTGAAGAAACAAAAGTACTTTAAAATCAAGTGGTACTTTTTTGCTTAGTATTCATATATATTTGTATCAGTTAGTGTCGATATCCTTGAATTGTCTTTGTAACTGAGATCACAGCATCATATACATTTGTATGCAAGATCTCCTTTTCAAGCTCAAAACAGCAAAGTTAAAGGAAGCAACAATCCCTGTATTTTTTCAACTCCACTATCATGGAGAGCAACTAGTTTAGTTTAACTACCTTGTTCATAAACGCTTCCTCCATGATCTCATCATGGGAGAAATTGTAAGGTTGACGAATGCAAGAAATTTTAAAAGGCCTTTCCTTTTTAATTTGATGTTGAAACAATTCAAAATCTACCTTTTATTATTATGCTCTTTCTCTTCCTAACCTTTCATATTGTCTATGATTTATTTTTAAGTTTGAAATTACAACATTTTTAAGATTGTGGTAGACACTGTAAGGGGCATACAAAAATGTTACCGGCAATTAAAATTTAGAAGAATTAACAGTTAAAAAGAATAGCATTATTTAACTTGAATGAATGAAAAAAAAATAAATGAATGAATTTAAGAATGAATGGTATACATAGAACACTTTAAACAATTCTAGGAAGAGACACTGATAAAACCTGCATCCTACTACCCACCAGAAGAACGCAGAATTTCTAGCAATGGGAAATTGCCCATTTCTCATCAAACACGCAGATCTGGCAATATTTTACTGCATTTAGTACCACATTCTGCTATAAAGAATGCTAACAGATAAAAAGTGTCAGGGAGGGGTATTAAGTTCATGTTATGAACCTATGTAATTTAGCATTGGCATTATTAGTACTGCCTAGCTGATGGCATCATTAAGGACTGCTGGTGGTCAAAGAAACAAAACCCCATAACTTTTGGTGGCGATGAATAGCACCAAGACACAACCCACAACTAACTGAAATAGAGTTAAATATAGGTGGTAGCCGTATGAAATAGCAGTAGTGAAATTAGATCACTCTCTAAAATGTTAACAAAATGTTCTGCCTCAATTAGTGTAACTTATAAGTTATTTTAAAATGTATTCTCTCCAAAGAGTAATATTTTTAATTGATTGCTTTTTATACAGCACCACCAAACTGAGAACTCAATATCTACTGAAAGTCAATAGTTACCTTCTCTGGAAAAAAAAGTTGTTTACTGTTATATTCCGCAATACACATTAGCAAACACAAGACCTGCAATGCTTCTATTCCATTAACGTAGAAAGAAATCAAGGAGTGCTGCACCTGCTGGATCATACCTTTTAATAGGTGCTGATGTCAAATACAAGCGACATGCTTGAATCAAGCAATATGCTACACTGCAAAAGCAATCAAATGTTGAGGCACTTGGCAATAGACATACTGAATGCATATAAAAGATGTTAAAATAAATATACTTATTGTCATTCGTTACTGTCATTAAGAAACTTGCAATTGTGAATAGAAATAAATGCATGCTTAAGGAGCAGGCTCCAAACAAAGACTGTAAAAAACACCAGCTGAAAGTTACTGATGATAATTACAAAATTTTATGGAAACTACTCACAATCAGTCTGATTTTATTTTACTAGTTGAAGATTTGTGCTTTAAGTATTGCCAGGAATCTTACTGGGGAACAGAGCTGTCAGCCCGTAACAGTATTTCCATGTGTGGAAAGGAAGGTGTAAATTAATTAGATGATGAATCGGGAAACAATTAAATGACCAAATCTGATAAGTCATGTAATTTAACTCCTGTGAGAAGGGTAACTGACAGGCCTACGAGAGCACACTGCAGTGCTGGGAAACCTGATTAAACCCTGAAGGATCTGTGATGCCTCAGGCATGCGACTCTGAGAGCACCCCTTAGGCTGATTAAAAATTGAAAATAGATAAGGAGAAGGGACCTAATTATTAATTTGATCCCTCTCAACATTTTCCACATATTATGGTCTAGGAAAAGGCACTTACTACCTGTAAGTCAAAATTTACCTCCTGGAGGAGTAGATTTGTTTATGCAGACTGCAGAGACAGTTGTCCTTCACTCGTTTTAAATATTTACAGTTAAATTTCCAATTTATTACTATTATTGTTATTTTATGTACCTTTCATTTAAGAGTGTTGGTGTTATTTGAATCACGCTTCATTACAGACAGCATTTTTAGTGTGACTAACACTGCAGATTTCCAAACTTATGGACACAAACCAAAAGGGTTTAGACACAGCTCACAGAAGAAATGTGTCTCTGGGATATCATAAATTAAGTTTTCCTTAGGCAAAGAATGATTTGCATCTTTAAATCCAAGGATTTGGGTGTGTTCTCTAAAGAAAGTTTTTTTTTCTGTACACTCCAAATCAAGGTTCCGATGTCCAGTTCGAAATGAACGGTCAGCTGCTTTCTTCAAAGCAGATTATAATAGAGAAAAAGAATCAGATTAAGATGCTGTAGGGAGACATTGTCTTGGCCCTCCAAATTAAAGCATAAAGAGGTAACTGAAATGCCAGAGGAGATAGAAGGCCCAAACAGTGAAAGAGAAAAGGTGAAAAGACACTTCACCAAAATGCCAGTGTTTTTCTTAACTACATACCAAACCTTATTTCAAGAGCAGAACGGTTTTCCCTTTAAGAAGACATGAACCAACACCATAATGCCAGTGCCCTGTAACTCAGGGTTCCAGGGAGAAAAATAAAAGGAAGGAATACAGGTAGCAAGGACAGAAGCAAACATTTAGCCAGTTTTCAATGAGGGCTTAAAGCTAGGATATACAGCACTGGCAAATGGGGCCAGATTACAATTGATGGAGAAGGCGTTGCTGCCAAATAGCGAGTTACACTGGCCTGGGATGCGAAAAACTGACTCTCTTCCCATAGCTTCCGAGCCGGAAAAATCTCTCACTAGGTGAAACCTGAAGGAATCTTATTTGTCTTGTGTTGTTAATAGCGGAGATACAACTGTTCCACAGACTTGCCAATGAAGCCGTGGCAGCACCGTTTCTGTAGTACAGAACAGACTTAAAGAGCCAATACTTGTAAAATTGCTTGTAATCATCCTTTCACCCTCAAGAAGCCAGAAACTTATCAGAGGAGACATTTTCAAAGCCATAAAGATTCACACGCCTGCGATAACACCATTTCTGCAGAACGCACAACCTAAATCTGCATATGGACTGTGCTATTGTTTTGCCATGGTCCTGCCTCAAGGCAACAATTTTAGCCATGTCCATCTGCTTAGCATTCAAATTTTAGCATGTTATAACTGCACCACTACCATCAACATTTTTTGAAAGGTCTCTATTTCCATGAAAAAAATCCCCATTATGATGTTAAAGTGGTGGAAAAATATGACATTTTCATATCAGAGAAGATACAGTATCATTATCACACTCAAACAGCAAAGTCACGTCTTTAATATTCCAGAGAATGATACTCCCGCGTTACATCTGAGGTCAAGCTTGAAACATCAGTCAGAAGTTGCAAGATGCAGGCACTTGGTATGGTTGAGTGGCTAATTCTATAATAGCAGAGCTAAGAAGAGCATTTCTTGGTGCCAGACACCATAGCAAAGCTACACTGCCCAAAAATGCTGCTGAACTACTATATACACTTTATATTTCTTCTATTGTTATTATATATGATTTTATTTTCTTGAAAGGAACTATAGACCACTAATCCCCACCGTCTTTTTCTCACCTCTCAAGACTGCTATGCAGCAGGATATACCCGAGTTAGACAGTAGATGTTTTGCTAATTATACTCTGCATGACCAAATGCAGAATACAACTTTCTTATGGTAAAGTTATCTTGTTTCTTTGCCTCCTAATCATTCAAGATGTAAGCTGACAACAGATTACCACAGTAGAAACAGGTAAACTTTTTCAAAATTACATTTATGCCAGATATCATATGCGCTTCAAATTACCTTTCCTGGTTTTAGAAAACATTTCAGGAAGTCACCTCAGGGAAAAATGGCAGACAGCTTTGTAACAGAGGTCATACAGAAATATAGTCTTCATCTAATTCAATTAACTACTTCGAGTTAGGTCCCAAACAGCACAGGCAAACATTTGTTCTATTTCAGGCATATTATAAAATGAATCATCCTGCTTTCTCAGTATGAAGCACCATGGCGCAATATCATACACTCAGTTTTTATTCTTCAAAATCTGAAAAATCTCTAGACAGACGTCTTCATGATTTACAATGATGGCTCTTCATTCAGACAATCATCCAAAGGCTGCAAATGTAAAATTCTACATAGACCATTACAAAAAGTAGCAAAGTTAATAGCTCCAGCAATAAAAAAAGGTTTTGTAAGCAAATGGACATTATCAAATTTACCAAGCTGAAACTCTGAATTGCAGCTCTTGGAGATTTATACACTATCATAAATGGCAAAAGACAATAAAAATCATGAGAAAAGTACTTCTGCATTTGGACTCTTATTCTGGCTTTAATCCCTACGAGATATTCAAAGGCAACATGCCAATTGATCAATATGTTAGTATTTAGTGTGCAGTAAGTGCTACTGAGTAAAAATCAGAGAAACATTGCCTCTTAGCAGAGTCTGCCTTGCTGCTGGCAGGAAGAAGTGCATTAAGTTTTGGTTCACTCCATGTGGTAAAACAGCAGCCAGAAATCTGATTCAGAATTAACAAAAGGAAACAGAGGATGATGCTCAGCATGAACACAAATGTGCATAAAGGCAGCCAGATTTCATTACTGAAGATTTTAATTTTGATTAAACGCTTCCTTTTATATTGGGTCACATTCACTGTTTTCAGCCCTGTGTTTTCATTAATATTTTAGTACGCACAGAACATTAAATTGCATAACTTGAGTGTTGTGGCTAATGATAGCATCTTTAATAACAGCTACAAAAGAGATGCTGGCATCCATTGCTGTCCAACTTTGTAACGCTGTGAGGCACCGTGGGCTGGTAGGGATTTCACGGCATACAAGACAACGTGTCTGCACTCACCACCAAGGAAAAGGAACGTAGATGACTGTAACATTGGCTTAATCTGTTTGAACTAGAAACTTAAAAACGCCTTCACAACAAACCAAACCAACCAACTGAAATGGCTGTGAAAATCTAAAAGGATCAAGGCGGTGAGGGCATTTGGTGGAAATGTTGCTTTCACCTCTGTTTTGCACCCTGTGGGAAACTGCAGGACAGTGCAACTCCTTCAAAACTTCCCAGGAAACAATGGTGGTAAAGAAATCGTAACACATTATTTTAGTAATTGGTCTACCGGCTATTTTCCCTTTGCTTTTTCTAACTGATTTTTTCCTATTTCCCCTTAGCTATTTCTAACTACTAATGATGAAACTTAAGCTGGGACAAAATTCAAGAGACCACGCTTTTTCTTGAGTCCATACGAGTTGTGGAACCATCAGCAGAAGCACCCATGCTCGATTTCCCTTGCCATTACAAACTGAACTGTGGGGTGCCATGACACACTCTTAAAGAGCGACCAACACTGTTAATTCAATTCCTGTCAGTCCTAAACAGCCCATATAGGTTAATTTCCTGGCAAATCAGAAGACTCAGTCTTCCATTCAGAATTGTTTCAGAGAGAAAAAGCAAATGCGGTATTGTGACAGACTGACAGACTGGGATTCTTTTATTTCTCTATGAACTCTGAAGATAATTAATTTTTCACATCAGTTCAGTGGACTGGTTCTTTGATGTATGTTTAAGCACAAAAAGTAAGCTTGAAAACATTATGAGACTTGATTTCGATTATCAATAGATGCAGAAAAATGGAAGTCATACATTTTCACAACAGTTTTAAAAAGCAAATACATTATGACTGATTTTGGTAAACAAGATACTGAGAAGCCAGTGAATTTTCAAGATAAAGGCTACTGGTATCTTCTAATAGTTCCCTCAGAAACAACTGAGTTAAGGGATGCGAAAAACATCAAAACCAAAAACATCAACACCAAAAAATTAGTGGATTGCCAAAATCCTTACACTTGTTTTTCTGATATACAGTGAGAATATATTTTTGCTGTTATAGGACCTTCCAGTAAAGAAAAACGCCAGGTGGTTTGGTACTTCTTACCCTCCTTGAGGCACTTTAAAACTTCCTGGTGAGTGGCACTGTTGAGGTTATTAATTGTTACTCATTACTGTGAGTGTCTTTAGTGCAAAACAACATTGGCTTCAGCAGTTCAGTCAGGAAGAATTCCAACTCCTGTTTTCCCCCCTTACCTAGTTAGTTAGTGCAGAGAAGCTGTACCACGGACATCAGAATTTCAATTAATTTGTTACATTTCTGATCTGCCTATTTATATGGGCCTCTAGTAAATACACAATGTATAATAATAATAATAATAAAAAAATTTTGGCTTCTATTGCTTACCTTCAGTTTGCTTCCAAACAGAGCAAAAACCAAACTCAAAGGCAAAACAGAAGTTTATGTGTTTAAGTCAGTACTTGAGTTTGGATCGGGAATACACTGTGAAGGAAAGTGCCAAACCTTCTCCACTAACCTGGCTTTGATTCATATCTTGGGATGGGGCTTGGAATGCAAAACCTGATTTTTTGGAGGGGGGTGGACGGAAGTAGAGCAGAAGATGAACACCAGGTTCCAAGGGATGTTCAGGCAGCAGACCAAACTGGAGTTCTCGTGAAACATGCACAGTGTAGACACCATTTCTCAGGCCAACTGTTTCCCTCCATAAATACGCTTCTGTTGGGTTGTGCTACTTCCAACTACTTGCTGCATATATAATGCATATATAGCAGAACCAAGAACACCCGGTATCATAAAAATTTCTTATTAAGATCCACTATAACAATCTTATAAAGGACAGATAAGTTTTTTAAGTTCATATTACAGGTTTTCTTT
This sequence comes from Falco naumanni, assembly GCF_017639655.2. Classification (NCBI taxonomy): domain Eukaryota; kingdom Metazoa; phylum Chordata; class Aves; order Falconiformes; family Falconidae; genus Falco; species Falco naumanni. The sequence goes on from NC_054055.1 coordinate 110,234,686, forward strand.
CAGTGTATGTATCTATTTATTACATTTTGGTTAGTGATTACAACAACCAACTGGGAGCAAGAGGGCTAACAGATAGAAGATACAAGCCTTTTCTTGTCAGGAAGCAAGAAAATACAAAACATCAAATAAGAATCTTCAAAGTCACCATGTTCATTTACATATGAGAAACTAAAGCAAAAAGAGACAATCTCTTTGCTAAAGAAACTGCTTTGTTGTTAGTCCTGTGCTCGAACAAAATTGATTGGCATCTTTTGGGAGCTTACCATGACAAGGGAATGCTCAGAAGCCTTCCTGAACTTTCACGCTGAGGGACTAGTTACTTCATGTAGGAAACGCTTTTAAATAGTAGACACTACTAATGTTCATACAGACTGTAAGGTGCATATAAGTACTTGGTTTTCCTTGCTGTTTTTCTTGGTTGCTTTACAGCAACGAGATGCTTGTGTCAGGACTGAAATACACCGAGGGTATTATGTACTGCCAAAACTGCAATGTGTGCACACTACAGGTAAATGTTACGACATATTTGTATATTTTGTATTTATTGGGGGGAAGGAGCATATCTATTGTGTCCTTACTACAGCCACAGAAATAACAGTATTACATATGTACAAATCCATTGAATCGATGGACCTGGTCTAAAATGGGAGCCCTTAAGAATGTAACAATGAGCAGGGAGGAGTTTTGTTTTTTGGTTTGTTTTTTTTTTTAAGGAAAAAAAAAAAAAAAGGAGTGATTTTATCAGTAAACAGAAGTAAGCAGTGTCACTAGCATCTATTCCCCTTATTGTGCCAAACGTCTGTTTTCACTCTAAGTCTATATGAGTAATGCCTAGGTAGCTTTTGTTATTTTAATATGAAAAACTGTACAACAGACGAAACTATCTGATCTCTCAGGAAATTTTTTTGAAGCGCAAAGTGGTAACTCTATACATATTCATCTAAACAAACAGTAACAAATACCTCACTAAATTCTGTTAAGGTTCATAGAAACAACTGGGATCTGTACATACATCATTTGGATATAGGCCATTATAAAACTATCTAGAGAGTTAATCAACACAGGACACTCTCAGCGAAACAAGACTGATGCTACATAATCAGAAACACCAGAGCTGTAAACAATGGAAATGCACCATTATTCCCAAACAGTATAAATAATTTAAGACTTCCAGAACTGAAATTAATCTGCATACCATTTGAAGCACACCGAACCACCAATTCAGACAGAATAATAAAAGGTAAGGGAAAAACAGATGGATAATTAAAAAGATACTTTCCAAGTGGGAATACACTTAGCTTAGCACTGCTGGTAACAAGTAAAGAAATAAATATCAAGGCAATCCTATTACATGCACCTATATTTTATATGATTTTTTTTTTTCCCAGAAGGGATTGAGATTTTTTTTCCTATGGTGTGATTGGACACTGAACCTGCTATATCCATCAACATCTATCTGATTAACTCTTCAGCTCTTTGAAGCATCAGTGTTTTATAGGGCATTATTTGCAGAGAGATGGAAACAATCTGATTTGTCCATATTTGAGATGGGCATTCTTCTTTTAGCCCCCACTGCCCTAGAAGTCCATACCCTTTCATCCCCATATGAAGTCTCAACAGCATACTTCAAAGGAAAAAGATACTTATGGTGTCTTAACCTTTCCTTTGAAACTGAACCTGTAGATCCAATATCATCTAGCAAGGCTAATTGCATAGTATGCAAGGAAATTACTATTATTTCAATAGAACCCACCACAGAGAAACGATGAAAGCTGAGGCCCTGTTGTAACAAGCTTTACATAAAGACAGCACCACAAACACACCATCAAAGGCAAATATCTTGCACAGGTAAACCAGGAAAATTTCAAAAATTATCTTTATAACCTTAACAATTACATTCAAATATTGGCCAGCTTATCTTGCAAAGAAATCCTTGGGGGGTGGGGGGTGGGGTGGGGGGAGAGAGAGAGAGAGGAGCATGCAGATATGAAGGTGGTATGTGATTTCATGGTTAGATGTTACTATGTATCTGTCATTACATTAACTTGCTGTACTCGCAACTTATTTTACATTTAAATCTCCTCTGCAAGTTTTATGTTTTCCAATAACAGAGGTCCAAACTACTACTCAAGTAGGTTTAAGATAAGGTAGAAAAAAATATGAAAATGCAACAGAGAAACTACGAAGAAAATTCTGTCATTAAAAAAAATTAGTATTTCTCATGCAGCAAGCAACAGTGCTAAAATATTTATGACGCGAGTGGCATGTGCGCAAGTAGAAGTATGACCTAAACAGCAATTTGGAGAACTCTTACTACATTAAACAGCTTCTACTCTTAAGAATATATACATGAGGTGATGAATTTGGAGACAACTATAAGTTTTAAAGTAAAAAAAGAACTTTCTACTCCGCATCATGAAAATTTGTACCCTCCCTCCATCAGTTCCATGATTTCCATCAATGCAGAAGTAAAAAAGAAATATTGGAACCCAAGCTAGAAGAGTGCTTAAACATGTCCCACTGTTTCTGATGCATCAGTGACTTTAAGATACGCTTAAAAGTTTTCTTCAGCCAGCAACAGTCCTGTCAGTTCTCCCAATAAATGTGGAAAGCAGGAAAAAGGTCTTTGATCTTGTTAAAGCACAAATATGGGGTTCAGGGGAAAAAAAAAACCAAAACCAAAACCAACAACCACCTGAAACAAAAATAAAACAAAAAACCCCAAAACCTTGAATAACACTAACATCCATCATTTTTACAAAATGGGAGCTGCCTTCTCTATTAGTTCCTTACATCAGAGTGGGGAGGTAGACTGCATGAATTACATTCAGCACTGCTCTATGCTACCTGTGATTATACACAAGGGACCGTGTATAACCTTCTCCAGAATGCCGGAGCTGAACCCAAAGTCACTAAGGCCTGGCATGCAGTAAAGAAGATGCAGCTCTACATGAGGTACCAGGGATGCAAATCATCTTTGAACACCTTTGCCCATTTATGAAATACATTCAAGGATTTTACTACTTTTTTAAAAAACTTTTTTTTTTTAAATTTTTTTTTTTTTTTTTAAGTTTAGCTTATGAGGAGGCTGGAAACTGTTAAATGAATGCTTTTGTAAATTCATATATATATATATTCCTGTACTGTCCAGATACTCCATCAAAATGGCTTTTGTTTCTCATGATTCCAAATAAATGTTGTGTAGTAGCATGCTCATGTACAGTTTACCATAAAATGCATCTAGAATTCACACATTTACTTTAGGCAACATAACCAATCAATAACAATCACATTTTTAAAGGCAGCCGAATTCAGAAATGGGTTGGATGTTACTTATTAACTTTAATTATTTTTCCATGTGAGTCAATATTGGTAGTGCCCACATTCAGCAAACACTGAAACAATCAGCTAGTATTTTTAAAGATACTTTATGTCAGATGTAAGAGTTAGGTCTGAAAAATTTGATTTACATATTTTTTAGGAAACAGCTATGAAAAAGAGCAATAAAAAAAATAAGGTTACTTGTAATTAAACACAGAAATTAATATCTACCACAAAATAACACATTATCAATGTAGTAATTAAAATACTGTATTCTGAAATATAAATATATTAGCAAGCCAGAAGGATCTGGTCTTATTTTATTATACTTTAATAGAGAGGAAACAGAGTTAAACAGATGGCATTCAGGATTTCTCAATGAATTCAGCATCTGTGAGTACATGTTGCGTAAATGCCAATTAAAATGTGTCCGAGTAAATTTAAATCCCTTGCTGATAAAAATGTAAGCCAACCTAGCTGGCTTAAGATCAAGGTTAAAGTTAATCATCTGCTCAACTTGTAGCAAGTTGCTCTCAAATTGTACAGAAATTCCCAGTGAAATAGTGAAACAGCATTCTTATTCATTTGTATTTATTTACATTCATAACTCTCTTCTCAAGCATTAGGTCAAAGCACAAAGGAAAAAAGAAAAAGGTACTATGTGAATCGTTTGACAAGTCTAAATGAAAAAAATACGCCTTTGATTTAAAAAGCTTCTGCACAAATGTTCTACAGAACTTTCTCTTTCAGTAGTTTTATGAAACAATTACCTCACAAGTATCTTGATAATTTTATTAACCACACAAGCCACTTTTTCCTTTCCTTTATTTTTTATTGACAATTTTATTACTTGTTACCAATATCTTACGTTGTCTGAATTTTTCATAGAATGCAAAGTGAATGCTGGAAATTACATAATAAAATCCATACAGAAAAGGCTATATTAAAAGTTAAAGCAATGCTGTTATGCAACCTTAGAAAAGTTCTAATTCAATTCGGCACTCAACCATCTTGCAATAACGCACAGAGATGAACAGAAAAAACCCAGTTCCTTTGGTATAAAACAAACACTAAACACCACCCAAAAGCAAAACTCACAAAACTTTGAGATTTTGCTATATATTTCAAGAATTACAAAGTGCAGTCTAGCAGGTCTGTACTCAGGACAGCTGAGCATCCATTCTCATGAGAAAAGAGAAGTCACTTTTGTGATGTGCTGGTATCATTGACTGAACTGGGGCAATCGTACACCAAACAAAGCTTGGATCTTTTGCAAAGCAAATCAATTAAGTCCCTTTATAGATAAACCATGTGCGCAGACTTTTCCCATACCAATTATTTCATGCTGGCAGCGTTTTGTTGAGGAAAAAGCCAGTCAGAAATTGTAAAACATACAACAAAACAGCAAATGAAATTAAATGCCAGAAGTGCAAATTAGTATCTAGGAAATGAAATCTGAACTATTCATGCATGCATACATACTAGTAATAAATTAAATGATGCTAGTCAGGGAAAAGACTTAAATGTCATTAGGAAGAGTGCAATGGAAACACTGGTGCTGCACTCAGCAACTATAAAATAAAAGCTTTCCTTAAAAGGGGGAAAACAAAAGGCTTATCACCATTTTCTACAATAGCAGGAATAAAGCTCCCCAGCAAGATGCATAAGCATCTCTATGTATTTTTAGATTATAGAAATCATATTAGATTTTGAACAGTTCACTAATTCAGCAAAATCTGTTTCTTAGGCGCTTCTGCAAGATTGGATGGGGAAGAGATCATCATGCCTTTTACAGAAGGCCAGCGCTCAACGGGATGCACACAAGGAGCCTGATTTTCAGACCTATTCATCACTGAACTGCTGAAGCTCTGGCTAAGGAGCATCACTGAAAATAAGGTCCCTGGGCATTTTAATGACAATAGACAATTGTACTGGAGAAGCAAGGAAGAGAAAAAAAAACCACAACAAAGCAACCCCAAAAGTCAGAGTCCACAACAGACAAGCTTCCTAAATTGAATTATGAAATGGGTAATATCAGCAGAATTTTCAGACATGACTTTAACTAAGGATGGCACGCTACTTTTGACTGCCTTGTGACTTGACTTTTATTGCAGTATAGAGCATCTGCAGTAGGGATGGTGACGTACTAGGATGCTGAAGTAGTCAAACGTCATACAGTACAACATGACCGACCATATAATTTACTGGGAAAAGAAGCATGTGGTCCAAACTAGGAAAACTTGTTGTTCAAAATACTATTACCAAGAAAAATAAACCAAAAAACCCCCAACCTTCCCAGCACAGGCAGCATTCAGCACAGAGGCTGAGGGAAGGAAAGACAGATGGGCAGAGTAACTTGGCGCTGCTGAAAACACGACCTGGTGCGTGCTAAAGGGGAGCCAACAACCAATGGTGCCCGCTTCAGGTCCTTCCTGTCCTCTGTCTTATCTTTAGGAGAAGCATTTTTGCTTGATTTATCTGTAAAGCGGGGTTTGGGGGAAGAGCAAATTCCAACAGACAAATGGAACAGCCCCTGAAAGTCAGATTTCCCTCAGCTCCCTGCAGGAGAGAGCCAGCGAAGAGGAGGGAGAGGTCCGGGTGCCACGCTTTCCTTCTGTACTTCTTTTGCTCCCTAGTTATTACTCCTGATTGCACCTGTGCTTGATTTCTTCTATTGGCTTATTTTCCAACCCTCTTCAGAGGTTTGATATACTTGCACTTAAAAGTTTCACCAGAGTCAGGACTGGCGCACTCCCCCAATCAGTTGATAATGGCTGAATGTTACGTACATCTCAGCAAATGACAAGATTTTTGAAAGTGGATTCAGACCTTTTGATGGCGGAAGCATCTCTAGCTTCAAAAACAACAAGTTTTGCAACTGATGGTTCAGACACATTTGTGTCAAAGGTCTTAGAAAAAGAAAGGCAGAGCACCTAACAGGATGGATCAGGCCCTACCAAGCCCTAATCCTCACAAAGACTGTAATGATACTTGCATCAGAATCTTTAGGTTGCAATGCACAAAATAATATGACTCAACAACTGCTGCAATTCTCTGCAGTTGCACAAAGAATAAACATGTAAAGATTCAACTGAGCAGCTTTCATTGTTTTCTACTGTAACTGCTGTCTATTGATTCGGAAGAGGTGACCTTCTAGTAACCTTGTTCTGTGCCTATGAATGAATGGAAACTTGCGTTTGACCTCAATTTATGACCTCGATAAAAAGAATTATACTACAATGATTTTGCATCTTTATGTGAGCATGTCAGATAAATATTTTATTCAATTGCTAACTGCATAATGCATTTGCAAAACAACTCCCAGCGCTGAATGTATTTTTTAAATATATTGCTAAATGAAGCAAAAATTCAGCTAATTTTTTAATATTTAAATACATTTGACATTTAAGAAGTACTGGACATATTTGCCTTAGTGAGAACGCATTATGCATTTAAAAAGTTTTAGCTTCCATTAAGAAGCAGAACCTATGAATAATACATGTTTTTCTAATGTCTTCTTACGTACACAAAAACACCAATTTGTATCTAGCTTAAAAGAAATCTAAATTACAGGTAAGCCATCTAATGTGTCCCTTACTACCTTTTGGCAAGCTTAGTCTAATCAGAGTTTTTCCACTAAATTACCCAGATCAACAGAAACCCTGCACAATTATATCCAGCTCTCTAAAACAGCACATGATCTTTGCTCATGTGGGTAATTGCCAGGGCAGAAAATTGCAGTGAGGATGATGGTACAGATGTTCTTTTTCAGTTGACCAAACAAAATGAAAGAAAACAAAGAATTCCTGTTTCATAATGACTTCTATGTAAAAAGCACTGGTTTATACACATTCGCACACACATAAACAAATATAACAGGAAGTTTCAACATTTTTTCTAATGGAAGATTACATTCTTCTGTTGATGCTATGGGAAAATATTAGGCTTCAAGGCAGAGAAAGTAATAATAAAGCATCAACATGTGAAAAAAATGTTCAATGTTTTCAAACTGTAAGAATGTACACTATTATACTTATTAGGTTAAAGTTGTTGAAGAGCTTTCCAAAGCAGCGTAGACTGGAGAAAACCTTTTTCTTTTGTATGCAAAGATGGAAGACAAGCAAACTCAGCACTGACAGGATACAGATTTGCCTGCAGATGTTATCACTGCTACATTTACTGGCCCTCATCACCACAACCAGAAATTGCACTTTAAGGGGATGAAGGTAGGACATTGTAAGTAATGTCTAATGAATTCACCAGAGACTGCTGCAGAACCATGCCTACAGAAGGGACATCTCATGGAAACCATTTTCCGTATCTCACAACCCTCTGCCCTCCTCCTGTCTTGTTCTTTTCTCCCCACAGGTACTCTTTGCTCTGTGTATCTCTGGGAGCTATTATCCATTACACATTTGTTCAGAGAGATTCTACCAAGGTGTGGGGTATTTTTGTTTCTTATAAATAATTATTTTACATCGTATCCAAACCCCATCGTTAAGCATAGTTGCTGTTAGTTGAGGCTTTTTAACATTTAGGTTATTTCCAAAAGTGCACTGCTTATTCTCAAATACAGAGCAAACCAACCAACCAACCAACCCCTAGCAGTTATTTTGCACCGACATACACTGGTACCAGTCTTCAGTTATGGCAATAGAGGGTGATCAAGATTTTCCTATGTTACAAGGAGATGCAACAAGAAAAGGACACACAGATCCAGGCAAAGTTGGTGGAGAGCTTAGAAGAGCAGCTCTGTGGAATCTGATCACCACAGAACCCTTTCATATAAGCAAAAGTAGTAATTTCTATCAAAATGAGTCAACGTAATGTATCGGAAGAGCAGCAGAACTTGTGCTGACCCGACAGAATATACTATGGGCAGTAGTGAAAACCAAATTGCCTTCCTTTACCAACACTGAGAAATATCTGGGCTGAAGATCTCCCACCAGTGTACTCACGAGCCAGGAGAAACTGAGATGTGCACTGTGTTTAGTTTCCAATATTTCAGTCCCTCATCAGCAAAAGTATTTGCATTTGCAAAGCAGGAAGACAAAAGTTAATGGGTGTCTCATATGTGTAAAATTTTGCTTTTGTGAGAGGTGCAAGAATCTGCGTCTCAAGAATAGCTCATTTCTGGTGAGTGAGCACAGGCCAGAGACTAGCGTTGTCCACCTTCCATGGTCTATGCAACAGTGCTTTACTGTTGTCTGCCTTAAAGCAGACTTCTGTGTTAAGTCTGAGTTGCCTGGACACAAATTATACACATTCAACATGGAAATGAAAAGACCAAGAGGCATCCATGTCACACTGAGACAGCATGCTGCTATCACCTGTCTCAAGGGCTCCATTACACCTAAGCCTACTTATTAGGGAAGGAAGAACAACCCAAGATGAGTCAACATGAAGACTGGGGACTAGGTATGGATTAGCTACCCTCAGCCTCATTTCTCACAAAATTCAGATGCTTATGCACCTGTATTAAAAGAAACCATGGGAAATAACCAATAAAGTTATCAGCACTTTCCAAGAAATCCAGTATCTATTTCATGGTTCACAACTGAGTATCTTGCAAGGTGTGTATGTAGATGCTGCGTGAAATCCTGTTGGCATTCTTTACAACTCCTGGTTGTAAAGTATTTACAAACAGTAATTTACAATTACTGGTTTCTAAACGTTACTGATAATTTCAGGTGATTCCATGACTCCTGCCTCTCTGCACTGCTTTGCTATTCCCTGTAAATAACGTGTCAGAAAGGGAATAAACATCCATGTCTGGTATAAACTGCAACTGAAAATCAACCATATTTTTTCAGATGTCTTTTTACAAATCATGCCACAAGACATCTGCTCAGCATTAGGGCAGACAGAAGAAGCACGAGAGGAACTGCCTTTCCCTAAGGTTTCTGAATACCGATAGAGAACATTAAATGCAATTATTTTACAATAATACATGCGCTGTTATGCATGCGTATTCCTGTAAAATCTCTAAGCATGAAGAGGGATGAAACCGTTCTTCGTATCAATCTCAAATACGTGTTTTATTTCTCTTCATTTAGAATAAAATAATCGAAAGCATCTGACAGGTGTTTAACAATAACAAATACATAATTACTGAGAGTCACAGATGGGAAGAGTAAATCCAGTGTTTCCCACCACCTCGTAGTGTTACCTGTCTGGAGGAGAGTCAGTCCCCATTTGTTTCCTCTGCAGAGCACAGACCTGTAACTACAAGCCAGGCTCACGGTCTCTTTTCTAGTTCAGCTCTACAGGCAACTAAGACAAAAATATAGCACCCTTTGGGCTATGTATCTCTCTGAACCAGTCTGTCAAGGATCAGTCACATCCAAGGCAGGTTCCTGAGACGCTGATCATCTCTCAAATATGCAAGTGACAATGAGTCAGAAGAACCATTTCATGTCTGTATAATGACCTCACAGCTGCAGACTTAGTTGATGACTAAAAGATCTGTCATCCTCTCAGACTTTCAAATATTTCTTCCAAGAGAAAGGAGGGGAGAAGTGTGAAACAGAGAACAACTTTCTCATCACAATTATCTCATCACAAAAGTAAGTCTGAGGCACAATCTCACACACACACACCCCAATCTAAAAACCAGGTTGTGGTGCAGGATTTTACTTACTTATATCTGGTTAAGCTAAGCACTAAATAATAGCATGTTTCTTTGCTTTGCCCTGGCCACAGGTCCGGCTGATTGATTTGTTCTCTGACAGCAGTTAAATATAGCTTTTTCTGCAAAAAGTATCAGCTTCAGAAATTTTGTGAACTATTTCTTTATTTGCCTTGAATCACTGAATAACTTCAACAAGTACGCATTGACATTTCAGCAATGTCGTATTAACAATACTTAAATCACCTCCCAAACAAAACCGGGAAGGAAAGGACATTAGCACTGACACCTATTGCATATATGCCAGTGGCACACACAGGTTACCTCTCGCCCAAGAGGTCAGCAATTAAGTTCACATTTCCTTGCTGTGATTCACGGAGAAACTTTAACATTCTTTTCCTGAATAATGTCTCAAACACTAAGCTTTTGGTTTATCTAAACAATAAAAACCTAGTGTTAGCAGCTCCATCCTATTCTTATTTCTGAGTTCTGTTCTCTGCAAAATAGTTAGGTATATTAGTGGAGAAATTTAGCATGCAATAGTTTTAGGCTTCAGGCTGATTTAAGTATTTTGTGTTGAAAATGTGTGATACTGTCAAAATTCTGGCTTTAGCAAACACGTTGTTGTAGCTTACAATACAGCATGCTATGAGTGGCCTGTATCTTTGATGCCCTGTTCACACAGAAGGAGCTGGAAGTGCACACTATGGAGTCTACCAGTATTCACATGATGCTTCAGTGACACAAAGATGGGCTAATCTCTTGGTGCTTCCAAGAAATGGAGAGTTCTTCAAAAGTATTTCAAGCAATAAGTATATCATTATCAGTACCAAAACACGTGGATGAGGACTCACTCAGGTTAATTTATTCTTGTTTCATGACTTTGTCTGAAAGCTTGCAAAAAATCAGCAAAATTAGAAATGGATCACACAGGATTATGGTCTGCTAAGTACACTAGTCTGCTACGGCATCATCTAAATGCCTTTCCTGTTCCACGAAAAATATCCTATACATCATCCGTGGGCCACCCAGGGTATATCTGCCTCCTCCAGCAGATTGCAGAGTAGCTACAATCAGGTTGGTACATCCCCACGGTGTGGTGCCAGTGATGTGGGGATTCCACTGCAGGTCTGAAATCAGTAAAGCCACATAACCCGGCACCTGAGGTAACAAACCTCTTCCTCAGCATTTACGAATCTGTGAACAGAACCACACTGACAGCCTCCGTAGCGCAAACATGCCTTCACTTCCTCCAGTCCCAGTTTCCCATCTGCAAAAATACAGGGCTACAAGTCACAAAGCTTGAAGTCACAAAACATTAGCAACATGAGGGCTGTATGAAAACCTCGGATAGATGTAGAACGTGACCTAGATCTAGATGTAAATACCGAAACGTAGATAAATACTGAGAGGATTTAGATCACTGAGCCCTTCAGAAACTAAAATGGGTTCATGTTAATGAAAATCCTTCCATCCTCTCCATATTGCCAAAAGTCCATGCACATATGTTAAGAAATTCAACTTAATTCATAGCTTTCTGTGCTTAAGGTCCTGTTTTTGCCAGAAAGACAGATTTTCCTTGACCACACTATCAGTATGTTAACCTCAGAAGGTATTAACAAGATGCTTCACTGTATTTTTATACCACATTGAATGCTGAAATGAAAGCCTGCAACCCAGTATTAAATAGATTTAAATCATCCTGAAACTGTACAAGTGAGATTTTCTATTGTCTGTTTATAACATAAAAAGCACTGTAATAATTTATGCGATACAGATCTGATAATTTCCATTCACCTGTTCTAATGGGAGCACGAGGTTAATAAAAGATGTCGATTTAAATGAAATGTACCATAATTGGAATCTCATCTTTTCATTTGCTCTCACACTATCAAATCCTGCAGAATAAACGGCCGTCAGATTCCTAGGGTAAAATATATGAGGACTTTACATCACTGATTTTTATTGGATAATGAGGCTGCTGCCATACCTGGGTCTAGACTACGGTTTTATGCACGCTCAAATTAAATTTACATTCTTTAACAAGGTCCTCGAAGCTCTCTTAATATTATGTGTACTTTAATTATTGCTGTGCTTGAAAATTACAAGGAATCATGTTAACCTGAATTCTAGTTAGATTGTTAAAGTCCAGGAATAGCTACAAGAGATGACAGGAAGAAAGAGGACAACAGTTCCATGCATTCATGGAGCTGGACTGCACACAAGCATTATATTCTTCCATAGGTTTCAATGTTTAGAATTTCCTAAATAATTTTTGGTGACAAGACAGACATTCAGAATCTTATCACAATACACATCTTGATACAAAAGATTCATATCATGCCGTGAACTGAAGAAATCTTACTGCCTTCCCTCCTTTTTTTCACAGAAAAAAATCCCCAAACTAAGAATCAACAGTTCCGCATGCTTAAAACTCACAGCACGTATTTATATATACACATGCAAACAAATATGCTCACGTTCCCTGTCTGTCAGTAGTTCCAAAAAAGCAGGTGACCCGCTGGGAGTCCTGGTACCTCCCAAGACCCCAATAGCGGCTTTGTCCTTCCAATTTCAGAGGAGGTCTCAGGTTCGTAACAGCTTCACTAGCACTAACTTCGGAATCTGTTTTTAAGGAAGCCTGCTACCAAGCACACTATGGGATTTTTTAAAAATAATTTTAAAAGCCTGACATACAGGCCAGCTCCTATCTAATGTACCTGAGAACAATTTCCAGCTAAGTACCACACTCCTCCTGCAGCTGTGGCTGGGAATCTGTAACGCTGCTACGAGCTCACTGATTGCAATACATCGTTGGAGCTTCTTTTAAAGAAAAGTACGGAGAAAAGAAAAAATATTGAAATAATGTCAATCACCAAACTTACACCAATAAAGCAGTTACAAAATTTAAGGTGCAGTGTAATTCTTTATTTATCACACTGAATAACTACTGGTGATTTTATATTTGCATACACTGGTGGATGGTACCAAATTTCCACACATTATATAAAACCACCACCACAAAAAAGACAGCTGTTCACCTTTTTGATTTCTTTGGTGTTAGCCTGTTATGATTTTTCAGTGGTTAAAAACTGTCTGCTGTAACAAACTTGTAGCTCAAGTACAAACACATTTGTATGTGTAGTAAGTGTGTTTTTACCACAATCAATAAACCTTTATGTTGAAGTACTTTGTCATCACTAATAGATTATCTATATCCTCCAAATTAGTTCCTTTTATTAGTTCTAGTACAGAAGGATTTTTTTACAACTCAGACTCTAGTCTACATTTAGGTTTGCATTAGACAGTTGTAATCACCTGATTGAATAATTTTCTGAACTAAATTAAGCTTACACCTAGACAACATGTGTGAATCTTGGGTCTGTAACAGCAGAATCTCTCAAAAGAGAGCCAAACCCTTAATTCATAAAAGTGAACTCCATTTCAGTGGCACCAAAATAATAGAAGGATTTATGAGTAGTTTCTCTCCTTGTTACACCCAGACCACTGTGTCGTCTGGGTGAGGCTGAGGACTTAAGAGCATTTCACCTAAACTAATAAACCTATTTACCGAATCTGAACTAAGTGCTGAAGTTTACTTCTAAGGAGTGTTGACTGATCTTGGCAAACAAAGTGAATTAGATGACACATAGCTGAGCCAGACAAGTCATCACTAGTCAGTGTGTCCCCAGGGGACAGGATGAATAAAAATTGTTTCTCAGCTTATTTTTTTTTTCTTTTTAAGGATCACCACAAACGCTCATGTTGATAGTGGCACTATCTTGACATCCTTTCAGAGCTGTTCTTAGCACTGACTGGTAATATCTTGTCTTGTTGAGACTTTTTTTTTTGAGTTGAAAAATTGAGCCATTTTCACAGTTTATTTTATTTTTATCTATCCAAACACTTATAACACACTCATCACTCCCATGTTTGTAAGCCTAGATTTGAGTGTTGTCACACAAAGGATTAGTGTGCAAATCCCCCAGGGTCTGGCACGCTCTATGTCAAACAATGGGGTTTGCAGCCAGTTTCCAGCGTAGCAGCTCTGGGGTGGCAGGGGGCTCTGCTCCAAGGGGGCTGGACTGGGGGTCAGAGAGGCTGCTGGGTTTGATTCAGCTTCTCCCGACAGCCTGAACAACTCACATCACATCCCTCTGCCTCAGTCCCCAAGCAGAATGGAAATGGCGATCTCTCAAATGTTACAGCTAGAAAGCCTAAATAAAAATTCTGTCTCTATGAGTATTCTCTATAAAAAAATGCACAAAATACCACTAAAAGGTTCAGAGTATTATCACATCTAATTGCTTCTACCAAAAGCACTGCTATAATGCCACTGGCGCTGTCACTCTCATGAAATGAAAATAGGAAAAATAATCCTGACCTAATGGAACCATAAAAATACTGTGTATTTTAAAAGTTGTTTTTTTTAAAAAAAGTTTTGCTTTTTTTCATTCATTTGAAGTGTGAACATGAAAAAGCATTTTTGCTTCCCTGGTTTCATGGGAAGTCACCTGTGGCTCAGATCAGGAACCAAACCTAACACGTGTCCTATGCAGCTGTGCTGATCTCTTGACCCGAGTATGGCTGGAAGAAGGGAAAAGCCAATCTTTTTGGATGTACCTTTCACCACAAAAGTAGCTGGCAGAATTACAAACGTATTGCTCCCCAGACGTCTTTTTTTCCCAGATATTCTGACCGCTGGATTCAGAGCACGTAAGGGCAGTAAGGGGCCCGGGGTGCCTTCCCCTGCCATGGGGCTGGGCTGCGGGAGCTCGGGGCTGACCCAGGGGAGGGGGTCCCTGACAGTGTGGCGAGGAGGCTACGGCCAGGGCCAGCCCCAGGGATGAGGGACCGCCTGCCCCACAGCCTGGCACAGAAACGCAGAGGGCCAACGCTTTCAGAGAGAGCAATGAAGGCTGCCTGCAGTACTTCTGCTAGAAAGACCTGGAAGACACATAATCCCTCCACATCAGTAAGCGCAGAACTGCATCGCTTACGCTCAGTTACTGTACCTAATCACAACTCGATTTACTTTTTCCATGGGCACTTACATTTGTGTTACCTTTAACCTGGGTTTGGTAAAATTTACAGCCACCGGCCTCCTATATTTTTCTCCATAGTTTAGTTGCTTTTACAATAAAGAAAATTCACGTACTGTGTTATAAAGGAGCGTTACAGCCAGAGAAATCAGGCCTTCTGTAAAAACTTTTAGGTGTGAAATCAGAATTTAAGCAAGATAAACTCTTCCAAAACAATATACAAACATTTAGTCTTAATTTTCATTTGCAGATATTGCAAGCTCAAATGACATTAGCTTTTGAAAAAAACCCAAAGTCTTCAAAACCAAACCTCACTTTTTTGATAAGGATGGGTATTAGAGACAGATGATGTGGAACACAACGCTGCTTGGACCACATTGTGCTACTAAGTGTATCACCATACAGGAAGCTGGAGATCTTCAAAGGTTATTTTAGAGACGACAAAAAAATTTGCAGCCTAATATAATAACAACATCTCCTTAAAAGTTACAGTGCATCTGCTAAACCGCTTTGTGCAAAGGGACACCGCTCACTTCCTCCCTGGAGATTTTCAGCTGTGCTGTATATTAGCTTGAATAACCATAAAAAAGAGCAAATATTACCTGCCATGATTTTTTTTTCTCCTAAGTACACTGTGAGATGGTCCTGAAGTTCTTTTTAACTACACCTTTTCTAACCTGTATGTTTCCCAGATATCTAGATCTAAGGCAAAAAAAAAAAAAAATGCTGGCTAAAAATAAAAAATAATTCAATGTTGGTGTAGTACTGGAGGAGGAAATTAGCATGTCCTTTGGATGCAAGCTTCAGACGACCTGGATAGAGCAGAAGGAATTGTGGGTTCTTCTAACTGAAAACTAGCATCCAGAAAAACTTGCACATATCTAACCTTTATTCTCTCCTACAAAGCTGTTCAATTACACATGGAATAATGGAGCACAATAAAAGCTATGGCATCTATTCACACCACAGGAATCCAGTTTAATTATTCCCAGCAGCAGACATGAAGTATTTCCTAATGCAAATACTGGACTCTCAGAACACTGACATCAAGGACCCGCACTGTATTTTCCCCCACAGGAAAGAAGTGTAAAACATGTTGCATTTTACACTCAGTTTACGCTCAAGATTTTCTGATGATTCTGTTATGGAATTAAAAAGGCAAACATCTAAGTTTTCGGTACAGCTCTTGCAGATTTTCCAATGTAAAATATAAATCTGCATAATTGATTATTGCAAAATACAGCTATTTCTGTAAACATCGACAGAAACGTAACACAGTACACTCTGCATTTACTCGCAGACCTGCCATTAAGATATAAGTCACTTTCTGTAAGCACTAAGCATTTAAGTGCTGTGTTACACTATTAGCTATGCAGTTACTATCGAAATAAGTGATAGATGCGTAAAACATATCAAAGACCAAAAGTTCATTTCTAAAGAAATGTCTGATGAGTGGCAATAAACGTTGGCTTTAAAGAGGGTAGACTGATTTGTTAATTAACAAGTCAAAAGATTTTTACGCCACAAAATTCAAAACTGAATCTTCAACCTAAGCCAAATTAACATTTACTGCCAAATACTGAATCCAACCTCCAAGTAAAAGAGTTCCATCCATGTTCTCTCCCAATGCTCTGCGCCTTGACCTTGCCCGTGCTAACCTCTGTGTCCCCTTTCACCAGTTGCTCTCACAGGCCTCCTTTTCCACTTCCAAGTTATTTCCAGTGTCTTCTGCTGGTCCGTAGACTGAGACAGTCTCCAAGCAGTGACTGGAGACCGGTACCCTGGGCTCCACCACACAGTTCAGCTGGCACACAGCTGACAGTCCTCTACGCTATCTACTCAAGTACTACAGAAATGAAAATGTGTATTCCTATTATATTTAAAAATAATCAAATAAAAAAGTAAATGTGATGGAAAAAAGGTTCCGAATCTACAGACCACCACACAAAGAGTCCCTTGTATCCCCCCAGAGTCTACGGATTTTATGTGGTGTCCCCTGAAATGGCAACTGAGTCCCAAAGCACACATCCGTCATGAGCAAAAGCTTCTACTCCAGCAACAGAAATAGGAAATAGATTTTAAGAAAGTACCTGTGTATTTTCATGAAAAGCATCTGTCATTTGATCCTAGGAGGAAAAAGGAGCATAATTGTGCTATATTAACAAAAAAACTCCCAAAGTTTAATTTTGGAGGAAAATTGGGATTTACATTGTCCTCCATGCCATGCTAGCAATCCAAACATTCTCATTTATACCAGAAACTGTTTGGTTGCAGATCACAATTACAAATAAAAGTAAATCGATTCTCAGTGTCTATGGTGAATGAAATATATGCATAAGTAAGTTAAATATATGCATATTTGTATATATGTCTTCATCCAAAATACTAGAGCTAATATAGGGTCGTCTTTCAGCATAATGTTCGAAGGTACACTTAAGCACAAAAAGATCTTTTCAATATAACATTTTAACTTGATATATCATTTTTAAAAAAGCTGGATAAATGAAATGTTTTAGACAAATGTGGTAGATTCACCACTTTAACTTCTGTACAGAGACATAGACACAACGTTGCCATACACATAGCCTGAAATTGCTACCATGTGCTAAGTAAACTTTTACAGACGTTCAGGAACAGAGTTCAAAGAAACTGCAGTGTGTCTTCCTCGATGTATACCAGCCAAATATATAAACCCAAAGAAATGTCACGGTATCAAATGAAGTGTCCATTTGCTGATGTTCAGATAAATGAGATATGCAGGACTAGTAGTATTCTTTCTTTCCAATTACTCTTGAACTACATTCAAAAGATGCTCTGCAGTTATTTTGAGCTTACATCATGAGGCATTCCAGCTAAAGTACAACATGTTTTAAAGTGACTTTCCCCTTGGCTCAAAAAAGTGTATTTCTACATCACAGTACAAGCATGGAATCCTCCTCCGAGAAACTTTTGTATGCACACATTAGAAACTGTCTCTCTCTCAGCGTTATACGATCATCGGGAGAAAAACCTACTCTTGTTGGGGTGGGATTACTTTTGTAAATTTAATCACAGAAAAACCCTTAACCATTTTGTGTGGTAGAACCAATGATGTCATAGATAAAGTATTTCTCAGTAAGGCATCACCTCCACCTCAAAAAGTCTGCTTTTATTTTTATTGCTCTGAAGACAAACATATTGTAAATTCATGTAATAAATCTAAAAATCTTGTAATGAAACCTGTAACTGTAGGGTAAAATTAATTCATCATGTCCTGTTGACCACTCACCTATCCTATAGATCTGTGCCTACTAATTAATTTTCTCTAAAGCCATTTCTAACATTTCTAACATTAAGACATTCAAGAATTTCCAAACATTTCTTAAAAATAAAAATATACCCGCCCCACCCACTCCCAAGAAATATTTCCTTTCTTTTTCTCCATCAGTGGAATTTCCATTTACTTCTTTATCCCCGAAACACCCCCATGCACACATTCCAAATTACACTTCCCTGAGGCATAGGACAAGCAATATTCAGTCCTGGAACACTGACAGGTTTAAAGTATAATATTTCACAGCCCATTAGGGCTGGAAAGAGAGGCTTTTTAGCATTTAGTGAGCTAGAAATTCCCTTTCCAATAAGACAGGATCCTGATCCTACTCTGGGTTACTCACTGTCTCTCTCTGTAAGTGTGTACTTATATATATACACATACACATATAGGTATACACTAAGCCTAATACATATGTCTTTATATACATCAAGCACATTTTTCCAACACGAAATTCATGGGAAATGTGTATTAGGTGTTTTTTAGAGGTTTCTACAATTTATTGCTTATAATTCTCCTTTCTCTTTCCACACATGTGGATTTGTTCTATGACAGGAATTCAGTCAAGCAAAGGAAGAGATGAGAAATAGCATCAATGCAAACAAGAAATAATTCAAGAGGGTTTTATGAAGCTAGATTTTTCTTCCATGCAAGTTATGTGATACATCGAGAATTCATGGTGTTTTGGTATAACATAAAGGTTTTATTTGCTTTTCCTTAGGATGAACTGCAGAAGCAACTTATGGCTTTCACATGCAATACCAACACAAGCTCTTGCCAACAAAAATTACTACCAAACGTTCATGTTTTCTTCCTCTCCTAAAACTAAAATTTCCTCTCCTATAAAAGTCTATAGTTATTGCTACTGAAAAATGACCAGTTGTTGTTTGTTGGTTTTTTCTGTAAATAAAGAAAATTCATTAGAAAACACAACTTTGTGAACAGTGTAATGAATGAAGCCTGATTTCTTGCAGATTTGTATCTCGTAACCAGTTACTCCTAGTAACTAACAAGGTGGCAACTTAAACTGTAGCTTTTCACTAGCTAGGTAATTTACAACAGCTCTGTTCTCTAGTGTCTTGTAAGGGCTGAGCTCATGCACAGTACCTCCTCCAAGGTCTCTAGCTCTCTGGCTTTCAAAGCTAGGTGCCTGTATTTCAGGAAATTTGTAGGAAAGAAATATTTAAGAAACTGGGCTCTACCTCACCCCTACAGATTTGGCTGAAATTGGCCATAAAGCTAAAAATTCTTTCGTTGTGGGAAACACTCACATGCATGTGGGTGCACGTGTGCATGCACACCCAGGCACACACAGTGTAATCACATAAACCTCATTTCCTTCGGAAACCAGGCTAAAAATGACATAGCAACAGCAGATGTGAACACAGTTATGAGAAGCAGCTGCAAGAGTTTTCCATGAAACAAACAAACATAAGGTCAACACACATACAGGTTCCTTTAACAAAGCTCAACTGGCAAGTCTTTGAAATATTTACATAAATATTTTAAATATCCTCTTTCTGGGTGGTAGAGGACGTACATCTTAATATCAGTTCATGTAAGGCATGTTTCCTGTTTTCTCTAGGACAAATTCTTACCCAATGAAGGCAACAGAAGCTTTATCTTTGACTTTTAAATCTACAGTCAGGATTTCTTTCCGAGTACACTGATGTATTTTATATGGGTGTGTCATACCTCCCATTCCTCTGGCTGCACTTACATAAATAATAATGTTTTTATATCTTCTCCATGCCATGCATGAATATATTTAATTAATTCCAAAATCTACCGCTGACAAAATACGTATGAAAATCTTCATAATAAAAGAGTTAGAAGCCAGAGACATTTGGAAACAAGTATCACCGCAAAGTAGCCCTATAGTCTTAACTAGAGAAATGAGCTTTTTGCTGCTGCTGAAATTCAAAAGCAGTTTGGTTTCTCTTAGACCAATATGAGAGCCATTTAGCAAACACTGTTCCGTACAAATTCTAAAGTCATCTGGAAATTATTCTATGTCATGTGTTATCCTGGTACCATAAAAGCACAGGACTGTGAGGGAAGTTGAGGGGCAACAGAATCCAGCCCCATCGTCCCCTCTTCCACTATGCAAGAGACATTTAATCTGAAGAAGTCCATAGCATATCTACCTTTTACATCCCACGTTTCTTCTCTCATCTATTTCAGAAAGCTCAAGATGAAACCAAAGCTAGCACTCTAATCACACACACCCTACGCCCCCCCCCCCCCCCCGACATTACATGTTCAAGAATCTGTTATTAGTATATATGTGGCTTGATATTATTAGTCTCCAGTTCGTCACAGCAGCTACATCACCTCTCCAGGTACTCCTCCAGGAAAGCTTCCTGTATGAAACTGGCATAAAGACAGTTAAAGACAGTATTAGTTGCCGGGTTTATACCACTTCCAGAGGTAAAAAGCATTACCTTAACAGCTTCTATGGCAAATGCAATAAAAGGTTAAAAATTCAACTACATTTTTAAATACTCTAAGAAGGGCTCAGTTTTACAGCGTTCTGACCATATTCACAGAATCACACAATACCAGGTTGGAACGGACCTCAAAAATCATCTGGTCTAACCTTTCATGGCAAAAGCATGGTCTAGACAAGGCGGCCCAGCACCCTGCCCAGGCAGATCTTAAAAGTGTCCAATGCTGGGGGATCCATCACCTCCCTGGGAGATTATTCCAATAGCTGATTGTTCTCATTGTGAAAAATTGTGCTCTTGTGTCCCATCACAATATCCCCAGGTACTACCTGTACTCACTAACCTTCATCTTTTTCATGTGACTCTTTGCAAAAAGCGAGCCTCTGTCTTCTTCGTAGCCACCCTTTAAATACTGGAACATGGTGATAAGGTCTCCCCTAAGACTTCTTTTCTTAAGGGTGAACAAACTCACTTCTCTCAGCCTTTCCTCACACGGCAGGCTTCCCAGTCCTTTGATCATCTTGGTGGCCTTTCTCTGGACTCTCTCCAGACTGTTTGTGTCTTTTTTGTATAGTGGGGACCAAACCTGAACACAGTATTCCAGGTGTGGCCTGACAAGCACCGAGTAGAGTGGGATAATGACTGTCTCTGCTGGTGATGCCTTTGTTGACACAACCCAGCACCCTGTTGGCTTGCTTTGCTGCAGCAGCACCTTGTTCACTCACATTCAGCTCGTTGTCCACCAGGACACCCCCCAGGTCCCTTTCTACAGAGCTGCTCCCTAGCCAGGCAGATCTCAGTCTGTGCTACATTCCTAGACTACATTCTCCCAGGTGCAAGACCTTACATTTGTCTTTGTTGAACTTCATAAGGTTCTTGTTAGCCCACTCTTCCAGCCTGTCCAGGTCTTCCCGCAGGGTGGCTCTCCCTTCTGATGTTGGACAACATTAGACATTCATGAAAAAAATCATAGAATGGTTTGGATTTGAAGAGGGCTTTATAGATTATCTAGTCCAACCCTTTTTTATAGGAGGGTTTTTATTTTCCTAAACTCGTAATTTCACTGGGCTTTGTAGTAGGTTTTAATGTAACTTCTGCTTTGAAACGGAGGACAGCTTCATAGGAGATGAGAGAGTTTGAGCTGTTATTTTTTAGTTGTGTGGCTGGTCCCTTGTTGACTAAAATAAAAGCCCCCAGTGAAATACTGGATTTGGAAATAACTATTTTTTAAAAAAAATATTCAACAATCAAAATTTTAACAGCTACCTCACTTACAGGCTGCCTTCCTAAATCTAACAGTCTCCTTTTTGTATGGCGTAAAACTTAATCACCTCTGCAAGGGAGATCTGGGTAAAAATTAAAAGAAATTCAGAGCTATATGCATCTGATATTGAGTGCAGTTGCAGTCATATATCCACAGGCTGTGAACTGAAACTAAAGGCTATTAGGATGTACAGTGAAGCACAAATACCCTACAGTATCTCAACTTCTCGATGTTCAGAGAACAAATAGCATAAGTCTAGTAAAAACTTGGTGATTACCAGCCTAGAAGCTGTAACTGGGATTAGTTACCTAAACTGAAATGTTTTCCACTCATTCCAGAGTTTCTGTCCACTGCTTCGTTCTGTCCAAAATGGGAGATGTGCTTTTGCTGGTAATATTTCTATTTGGTTGAACAGACAGTATTTTTCCACATTTGAATAAATGAATAAAGCAGTTGTCAAGGCAAGGCCTCCTAAACTGAGTGCAACTCTGTAAACACCTGTGTTCATCCCCGTTTGAAGCACCATTCTCAGTTTTACCAGTTTTTTCCCATTCTGCCACAGTTAATCTTTCTCAAATGCTGGGGGCGGGGGCAGTGTCAGTTGGAGTCTTATTAAGATTTTGCATAATAAAAGTTTCTTACAATATATGAGATTTAAAGTACTTCAATGGAGATGACAATGCAGCAAGTACTTTGGTACTGGTAAAATACATGCCACCTCTGAGCTGAGCACTCACTGTTCTGTTTACTTAGGAAGGGGAGGGAAAAGGAAGATCAAACGAAGCCAGGAAATGAAGATATGAAATATAAGCATAAAAATTAACTCCATCTAGGATGACTCTACAAACATTTCAATTGCATTTTCAACAACCCGCAAAACTCGTAATTTTTGATGTCACCAAATTTGCAGAGACAGAAGTAAGAGTGCCCAGATTAATTCTGAAGGCTTAATTGCTGTCAGTGCTTATCTGATACATTGGGAATATAATTAGAAGCCAGTAATCACAGAAGGAGTTGATCTGAGAAGTTGGTCTCCTGTGTACCTGTTTGGCTTGAGCGATGTTATCAGTGCTCCCCGTTGAGAAACATTACTAGCACCCAATTTTGTTTAGTATTTGGGATTAGAACTGTGCTCCAATTGCATCTGTTAATTTTTTTTTAGTATCAATTCCAAGTCTGCAAGTACATGTCTATTCTTTTACTTTGCTAGAATATACTTCTTTATGTCTATGATCTTGTAAAATAATAATAAGCTTAATATGATCTGACAGTTGTCAAACACATTATTCCTTCGAAAGATATTCCTCCCCTTGAAATGTGTAAATATTGTCGTGTAGCGTTTGTCCTCCCAGATGTGTTTTGGACTCTTCAGAATCAGCGTGGGTTTTATTTTAGGTTGAGACTGCTGCCTGATCAATGAAACACAATCTGCACTGCAGAATACAAACTGAATACGCAATCCTGTGCAACAGAGAACGCAAAGCCAGATCACGGTGCGAGGCGGAGCCCACTAACTTTACAAGACAGTTTTCTATCCCAGTGAAAAGTTTAGCAATACTTGCTACAATTTGTTTGAAAGAGGAGTGGGGTGGGGTAGGGGGGGGGTAGGGGGGGGGGTAGGGGGATGGGGTGGGTGGGTGGGAATCCCTCCAGTGGTTCTGGTTGGTTTCATTATTGCATAGTCATACATACAGAAAGCATTAGAAATTTTCATACTATGCATTTCTTTGCAGTAAAACACAAATGCTTTTATGCATCAAAATGTTATTTCAACCTCCCTAAAGAAGTAGTAACAACTGCACTTTTTTTCCAGTTTAAGAAAGCAAAAGTAAAACAAAACCTAAAATGAAAGAGAAGTTCTGTTTCCTCAGTGAATCCTTAAAGTAAAGCAGATGCAACTGATTTTTGTTTTGAATCTGCCTCAGGATCTGGCACATCCTGGATCAGCTTGCCAGTGCTTGGCTGCTTAGTTCACTAGAAAGAAAGAAAGAAAGAAAAAATAAAAATCAAAATCTTCTGGCAAAGTCCTTTTCCCTCCTGGAAGGTTTCCCAATACTTGTGGCTCATGATGCCTTTTTCTATGGACAGCTCAGACATCCGTGGGCTAGCCTGCAGTCTGCAGTCCTCTAGATTTCTTTGCTGTTCTTCTTGGATCAAGTTCCCAAAACCTTAAACTCATAAGCATTCTCATAACTCCCGCCTTTTCCATGCTCTTCTGCTTTCAGGGCTGGTTCTGGCACCAGTTTTTTCATAGTTCCTTTCCAGTAATGAGTCAATCTGTGGTGCAAGTCTCAGCACAGCAGCTACCTTCATCCTTCTCTTCTTTTAACTAGCAGTACTCTGCTTAGCATCACACAAGGCCAAGCTTTAAAACAAATTGTAGAGGTCAGCAGCAGTTTTGTTCCCTTTTGTCTGGAATTCAGGATTCCTCCTAGGCTCATTTCTTCTCTCGACTAGTGACCTAACACGGATAGATTCTCTTCAACATTCCAGCAAGTTTTCAGATGTAGGTGTCTACTTAGATGACAAACCCACCCCGCTGAGAAAATGGTTGCAGTTCGGTAAGAAAAAATGGCACAACATACTTGAAAGATGGAAGCTTTCTTTAGATTTCATCTACCAAAAAAAATCACTCGCACATGCATGCTTTCTCTTTTTTTGTTAACTCCAAAAGTCAATGCAGCTATGAAACACTGAAATTAATCTGACTTCGGATCCTAATGGGCATAATAAAACAGACTAATCCATGCCTCATTCTTCTGATTTGCACCTACTCACCATAACGAAATGTAAGGAAGCCAGGAGGAACTCTTCTATGAAACCTGTGCTGCTGATGGGGATATAGAACCTAGAGGGAGAGTACCTTCAAGGGAGTCAGGAAAGGAAAGTTATTTGTTGTAAAGACAATAAATCCAGCTGTATTTATACGCAATAATTTGGCTTGCTGCCATTACAGAAAGACCTCTAAAGTAGAACCAGATTCTTAAAGGCAGCTCTTCCATATCATTCAGGATCAAAAGCATTCACACTAGCACTTCCCTGTGCCACCAGGTATCTGTTAGCTTTGGGATTTAGTGACAGTCACAAAGCTGCTACTGAAGCCCTGAGATAACAAGGAACTTGGCATGCACCTAACTTCAAGAATATATGGAGCTCATTCTTCTTAATGTGGAGCACAGGTTGCACGGGCACATGTTATCGGTTCAACATACTATTTTATGCTTTACAATATTAAAGATATTAGCACCACCACGAAGATCTAAACAAGTCTTTCTTTACAGTTCTATACACCACTTTGTCCTTTTTTATGAGTTACATCGCAACAGTTCATTATCCTATCAATCTTACTTTCATGCATTCCTTACTAAAATGCTGTAAATATTCCTGAATAAAAATATTTTTAATTAGTCAATTATTTCTATAACCCTGAATTGTCGTATCACAGAAAGATGCGTATGAGATTAGGAGTTGAAGTGAAATCTAAAGTAGGTTTCTGGCATTTGAAGGTTATTTGTCATACGGAGATTCATGCCATATCAACCATTTCATATATGGCTACAAGGGAAACATCTGCAAGGTCTAACAGCTGATAAAGGGAAACCTGCCCTGCTACGAAAAAAAAGGAAGACTGCATTCTATTCAAAGGCTGCAGATAAGACTTAATGAACTGAGATTTCATAATGGAGAAATGATGGATAACATAGACCTCATATATTCCACATACACAAAGCATTAAGAAAATATGTTAAAAAGAGAATCTTAAGCTGGTTTTGGGGGGGTTGCTATTTGGTTGTTTTTTTTTGTTTTTTGTTTGTTCCCCCCCACCACCAGGTATTTGCAGCCCTACATAAAACATGGATTTAACAATTTTAAACAAGCCTCAATATCAACTTTTCCAGAGATGCTATTTCTAAATTAAGATCGTGTGATTCCCTTCCTCTCTCCCACCCATATTTTGGCAAGCATTACTAAAACATTGTTTTAACCAGGGTAGAACACGCAGGCTCAGAAAGGGCCTTGGGATATTAGGTTTGCTGGCCATTTCCACAGAGAAGAGGTTAAGCCACATAAATTTTCACAGTACTCTTGCTGGTCATTTCAGAGAGAAGCAAAGCTAGTTGGTGGCATGGAAAAGGATGGAATTAGAAGTTAAAGGAGGAAAGAAAAAAAAAAAAAAAAAAACAACAAAAAAACCACCAACCCTTTTCACTGACAATAAACAACAAGCTTTGACCTTTTGGAGGAGGGTGCTCTGTCCTCAGCTCAAATGAGCTGAAAAGGAGCTCTTAGCCCCACAGAATGATTTATAAAATGGAGAATCCTACAGCAGAAGAAAAGAGGGAGCCTAAATGACAATGGATGAAGGACTTAATCCCCATGACTGCAGGCAGGGTTTCACTTTTAGCTAAGTCTCAAACCAAATGCATTTGCATCTGCATACTCATTTAACTCCTTTTCAATTCTGTTTAGCAAAGGCCCAGCTTTGCATCTCCACCTGAACAAAATGAAACCCACAGATTGTTAAATAAGTCCCTGACACTTCATCTGGCTAAAGCCAGTACCACAGGCTGGTTTTAGTTGGTGAGGTATTAACACATAGGAGTTTCAAAGATAACAGAAATCTCGGAGATAAACAGAACTTCCACTGCAGATCAAGCCTGTCACACCACAGCCCTTCACAGTATTTGTAGCCTTGTCAACAGCTTTCATTTCAAAATATATGGCTGAATCCAAACTTTAATCTAAAACATTTCATTTGGCCAGGAACTGCTACTTCTCAACCAAACACTAATTGTGCCAACATCTTTTTTTCTCGTCTCGGTAACTTAGTCGCATTCTTGAAGACTGTTAAATATGTTACAGGACTTGTCCTTCACAGTAGTGACATCAGACTAGTAAGTAAAGAGGCTTTCATCATATAACAACTCTTAGGTGCCAGCTTTCTTTACTGCATATTAGTGAATAAAATGGGATAACCATGTGTTGTACAAGTATAATTGGCTGAAGTGATCAATATGATGGGCTTCCACTCCTGTGGTTTCCATAGGCACACAAATCAGTATGCATTTGCATAATCCCTCAGTAGGTGTTAAATAACCCAATGTGTGTTTTAGGATTGCCATTTAAAAAAACATTAAAACCATTTAAGGTCAATAACTGCTCCTAGGAATGCCAATAGGGAAGCATGCTACCAAGATTTCTACATTGTTTAAAACAGAAAAAAAAAAAAAAAAGAACAAAAAAGAACCCCCCCAAAAAACTATGTCAGCAAACGCATCTGGTGAAAAAATTATTCTGTAATATGCATTGGAAAAGTAACTTCATTCTGTAGCTACTTTCATAATTCAGCTCTTATGTTACCCGTAATGCTCCCAGGTCTGTGAAGGACAAAGGGAAGTTAGCATCCAAAAAAGTGATACATATGGTTTTAATTGCTTTTTGCAGGGAAGTCGGGTCCAATGTAAAGAAAAGTTATTCCAAACTCCAGCTTGCAAACCAGGTTTTCATGTGAAAATTCCCAATAAAAAAGCAGCAACAGATGTGGCTGAGGCTATTAACTTGCTTGGGACATTTTTTTTTCAGTCTGTCCACTTTCAATCGACTGCCATCTACTTCTTCCCAATCATCGCTGTTTTCACTTAGTGCAGTCAAGACTTCCCTCACAAACCCTCTCCCAACAAAGAATCAGCTGTACGTACAGCGATGTCCAATACCTTCCTTTCCCTTTAGTTCTCTTGTTTAAAAAATAATGTATGCCTGATTTTTTCCTTTTATTCTTGAAGTCATACATTTGGGATAGAGTATATCATTTTTAAATGAGGTAATGAAATATGGTATCAAGCTACTGCACAGCACTGAAGCTGACTGTTCCAACACTAACCAGAGCAAAAGAACTCGACTTTGAAATTCTATAAAATATAACCAACATTTTCCTAATTTGATTCCTTAGTCTTGGCTATAATAACTCAGGGCATTAGGTAGAGTAAACCTTCACTTACAGAAATCATATGCAATGACACAGTACGGTTTTAATGCCCCCAGAATAAACATTACCTTTTTCTTCAACAAATTCATCTAAGAATTTCAGTAACCGAGGAGTATTTGCTGTTACATATTCTGCTCTTCCACACACCTATGAATGTGTTTAATTCTGCAAGTGAACCATTCTTCTATGAGTGGAAAGCAGAGGAAGATCGACTATGCAAAGCTAAATGTTGTGGCCAACGTAAGGTTTAGCAGAGGGCATGGGAAGATGCATTTTAAAATTTAAGGAATAAGAAAGATGGTGTGAGAGATAATGGAGGTATTATCAGCAACAAAAAAAAAGTAAAACATCACCACAAAATATTCTGAGTGTAAGCTAAATTTCTTAGGTCTGAGTAAATAAATACACCAAGCACACGAGAATAAAAATAAAAATACAAATATTAAACAAACCATCATAGCTAGGTGAAATTTTACAAAGCACTGACAACTAGTTTTATAGAAGGTAGTTATTACTAACTCAAATTTTCTTGTTAATCTATAAATATAAATATTTTGTTTAGTCCTTATGATTCACAGATCTGGATTGTTATCAGCTGTGATAGATGTGCAATAAGTAACTAAAGCACAAGAATTCAGTTCAAATACTAATGCATTTTGGGATTGCAAGCAACCATTAGAAAATGGCATCTGAATGAACTGTCTCCAGAACAAATCCTCATTTGTATTTTCAATAAAAGTATGGATGTGATGGTTAAGTATGGAGCGAAGGAAAAATGCTCGATGAAGCTGCATTTATCCACGTGGGGTTTCTTCTTGTGATTGCATTGTTTGACTGTCACGTACTTGGGGCAGAGATTATATATCATTCATGTCCTTTAAATCTTTTTTTATGATATAATATTAAATCTGTCCAAGATTTGGGGTTTCAAAAAAACATTCCACTTCTAACCAACATATAAGGAAAAAAAAAGGCCCAAACAAGTAAAAACCATAAAATCAAATAAAAATTACAAAATTGCAAATGCTGACTTAACATGCAACACTTTTGAAATGTATAAAAGAGGTTAATTTCAATCTATAGTCTAATTAATGTAATTTAGGGACCTTGCATTTAATGAAATAATATTTACCAGTAAGTTCCAAATGAAGACAAGGATATGAAATGCTCTGAAAATACGTGAGACTTTCCTTTTGTGCATATTCTTAATGTGACATACGACCATGTAGATTTGGTGATGGAGAACTTTCCAAATGAGAACACCTGACCACAGCAAACAGATCCATTAGTTCAATGATACTTCTGTGATGAAAATTTTTGGTAAAGAAGTCTTCCCAATAACAAATTAATATAAGAAAAATTCTCAATTTGAATACTGAACTCGGAGACTATTTTATGTGGAAAGATAGCCCAAAATTGATTTGACAAGTTGTGCAGTCCAGCAAGCTGAATCAATGGGACTACTACATTTAAAGACAATCTGACAACTGTTTTTTGCTGTCCTTCTTAAACGAGTTTGCACTCTGTTCTCTTCAGCCTCAGGATAAAAAGGAATAAAAGAAAGGAATGGAAAAAAAATCCCAAGGTTTTCAGATATTTTTCATGTTAATATTTCTGGTTCTTCAATGGCCATTCACAATGTACGTACCAACCTGCTGTAATTCTGTGACTTGAAATTGTGAATCCTATCTATCATGATATCATCAATCTGAGAAAAAAAGTCTGTGTTGTTAATAATTACATTATCAACTATGTATTTTTAGTTGATTTGATAGTGCAAGTAGAAGTAATCAAACTAATATGCTTTAGCATATGTTAACTCAGTGCCCAACATAGGCTTCTTTCAATTTGCTGAGGAAACATTCCTAGTGACTTTAACACACTTTAAAAAGGAAATTCCTGGATGTAACTGGGTGATACCTAGCTCTTCGGAGACTAATGACACATGTATCCTCTTGAGCATTAATTTGGCTGGGAGGTTGGAAATATCAACAGTTTATGGACTAAAGCACAAGAAGAACAAGAAAACAAATCCCGTTTATATGAACAGAGCAGACATTTGTTAACGTTCTGTACAGGGCTCCCAAGGTTCATTAACAAGTACATAAGCCTCTCTGCTCCCTTCTGGAGAAAAGGCGTATTGTCTCTGTACATAATGACAAGGACATACTGGACAGGGATTCTGGTATCCACAAATTCTTTCATCAAGAACAGCAGCATTGCCTCCATCATGCCCTCAGACTGGAGGCTGCAAACCACTTGACCAATGGAATTTGCTTGATAAATGCCACCGAGACTTTTCCCCAATACATCCCTGCTGCTACTTCTCTTTTCTGTACCTCTCTGTTTCTCCTCTCTATCACTCTTTCCCTGGAGCAACATTCAAATCTCCATTCTCCTAAACAGTAGTAGGAAAGTGTCACACAGGAATGGACATCAGATCTGAAAATAAAATAAGTGTATGGGCAAGGGGCTTATACTTGTGCTTTACAGCCACCCAGGCGAACAACATAAAACTAACTACATAAATAATGTTATGTCATGCAAGCTGTAGCAATGTACCATGCCACCCGCAAGGCTGGTGGATTAAATATTTACAGTGCTTTTGTATAGGACTTCCTCGAGCAAACAGCAGCAGAAGCCAGAGAAGAGCAAGCAGCTTTGCAGGGTCTAACTTCAGGGAAAAGAACACTCTGTCCATTGGAGTCTCTATTACTGGCTGCCAGGGAAAACACACAAACAAGAAATCTTGCTCCAATACCTACCGACCTACCTGCACATTTTTATTTTAAGGCAATTACTCAGCTTTCTGCTTTTCATTTTATCTGAATACAGGAATTTTCTCTAATCAGAGGTGAAAATAAGTAGCTGAAAAGGAGAAAAGAATGTCCTATGGTCTAGAGAAAAGTCAAAAGTCTTGAGCATCACTTGAGTGAAAGGATTAAGTTAAAGAAGGGCTACGCAATAAGTCAAATGCACAAATATATTCACTTTTCAACTCTTCCTATTCTGACACATCCAATTTCTAGACATCTAAGATGTGTGCAACTTCAGCATGTGAGACACCTATCAGTCTGTCTACAGTCAGCATCATGCTTGAGAAATACTCTAGAACACTGTTAATAAAAGCCATGAACTTAAGTAGACCAAGAAAGTGCTTGGTTTTCTCTCATTTTGAGACTATTAATTATCTCAGTTTGATATAAATGGCTGAAAACAATATACAAAACTAAGCAGTTCAATAATCACAAAAAAAGGACAGAAGCAGTTCAGATAATTACCACCAAAATAATGATGAAGTATTGGTGTCACCATGTAGCAATGACAGAGTGGCTGGAACAATGACTAATTTGCACTTGTACTGCTGAAATACAGAATTCAAGATCCTGATGCTGCCACTGGGAATACATGGGTTCTGAGATCCAACCGCTCTCCATAAGCAAGCTTCAGGACATCTGTTGGGTGACCACTTCCCAATTTTTTTCTTTCTGCTAAAAACAAATTAACTTTTTTTTTTTTTTTTTTTTTTTTTTTTTAAATATAGGTTATCCTGCACCCATTTGTTCATAATAATTTGATGTTCTGGTGATTTGTTTACTTGGACAGCATACCGCAATTACTAAAGCTTGATTTTGTTCCTGCTTATTTTTGTAACCTATAGGCTCCATTACTTTGTGAACTTTATTGGGTTTGTTTCCTGTCTTTTTCTTTAACGCTCTATCTAATAATGTCTTTTTTTCTTTCCCTAATGTTGTTTCCTATCTGAAAAACAATGCTATAGCATTTCTCTATTACTCATGTGGTTGTAACAAAATACAGTGGGAAATCTTTAATTTTATAGCTTCGTAATTAAGATAAGTGAAGCTGAATAAAGAACTGCTCCTATAAAACTAAAGAACACCAAAGAAAGATTAGTAGTTAGTATGGGCTTATAAAGTTTCTACAGAGAATATATACATTTTTGTACGTGATAAAACATTCTTCTTAGGCCAATGCAAATTAATATTTACAAATTGTTCTGAATCTTTTTCTCCAAGTATACAATAGCTCACTTGTTACCACGGACATATTTATCTGGCCTTTCCCAGTTGTAGGAAAAAATTATGTCAATTTTCCCTCAGACTGCCTTCCTATTTTGTCACACACATTATTTCATGAAACATGAATCCAAATGTTCTGTTTCTTTTCAATTTCCTTTCACCACAAATTCCAGAGTCCCCCTCTCCATGGCTTTTAGTAACAATTCAGCCTTTCTAGTCTAATGGCAAAAACTCAATACCGCTGTCTTTAATCAGGCTAGTTTTCACTTCAATGTCTTCAATACTGAAGATTCAACCCTTTGTTAGAACTACTTCTTTCCAGGTCAGATATAATTCTACATTAAGCATCTATTCTCATAAGAAACAGCAAAGCTTGATAAGGCATCTGAAAAAACACAGAACACTGACAGACAGAAGGGGAGGGGAGGAACTAATGGATTTTAATAAAGAACACCTTTTACAAGTTGTAATAATCACGTATTCAGGTGCTTCTAAAAGACCCAGGTGACTTCGTACCGGGATATGAGCCATTAGAATTATAGTTAATGCAAAGGTAACCCTTGTTACTCAGAAAAGAAAAGAAGAAAAGGTAATGTTTAAATAATTAGAGGGAATATCTTTGTCTCTTTCCAAATCAAAGAAACATCCCCTAGCTGGTTCAAACCATCTGCAACTGTAATTCTGCATCAGGGTTCTGACAACTGAACAGATGAAGGTCCAAAGAAGCTGGATTCAGATTAAGATCACAAAACTGACACGATCCTGATACTTTCTATCCTGAAAAGCTCACAAATACAACGTGTGACAGACTGTACAAATAAAGGGACAGCGTTTACTGACACACTGAGGAGAAAAACATCATTAGCATGTGGATTTTCTTTTTTCACTAACTGCAGGTTTTGCATGTTTTGTCCTGTGGACAACATACTGCAAACGCAATGTGACAAAAGGAGTCACAGTTACGCAGGCGAATCCCCTTAAAAGTAAAGAATGGGAAATCCTTTGATTAGAAGAAGTAGCTGTCTTTCACACATTGCAGAAAGGTAAATCTCAGGACTGTGATATAGTTTGATATAGACTAAATAGGCAAGTCTTACACTTGCCTAATTCATCTAAGAACGTGCTTTATTGTGAAAAACCATCATCCTTGATCAGCCACATCTCTTGGTCCCGAAGGAGCAAAATACTCCAAAGGAATGTCATATACCGCTAGAAACTAATGTAAATAGAACACAGCAGCAACCAGTATGTAAGAGACACAACAAAAATAAAATTGCTCTGTATCCGTGGTCCAGCTGATGCTGTGAAAACTAATGTTCTAAAAATCTTTAACGATCTTTGGTTTGTTATCAAGCAACAATATACAACAACCCAAATAAGCCATATAACCTGTGAGACAGATTCATAGAATCATTTAGGTTGGAAAAGACCTTTAAGATTATCAAGTCCAACCCTTAACCCAGGACTGCCAAGTCCACCACCAAACCATGTCCCTAAGCACCACATCTATGTGGCTTCTAAACACCTCCAGGAATGGTGATTCCACCACCTCCCTGGGCAGCCTGGTCCAATGCTTGACAACCCTTTCGGTGAAGACATTTTACATGGGGGAATAAGCATTCTAAATTCTGTGCTCATATGAGCGATTCGGGTCCCCCTTCCCACTAAGAGCTGCAGAAGGACAAACACCCACCGGGACACTTGAAGCCCCTTCTGTGGACTTCACATACATCAACCTCTAGAGATCTGCCGCCAGGTACAGATTCTGTTCAATCAATAACACCCCACTGTAAGTGGGGAATATATTGTGTGGAAATATAACCTAGAGATAGCCTACACTGCAAATTGAAAATAGTCTAAGTGGATCTCCAGATAACATAAAAAAAACAGGAACATTGTCTTTTCTGTTGGATTGTGTACATTTTAGGACTCTGGTCCAAAAGAACCGGATGTTTGGTTTTAAAATATATACATTAAGCTCAAAATTGGTTACTGAAATGAACTGCAGTTCTAATTCAGATGAGTTTATAAACATAGGAGTTATGCTGAAGATCTACAAGCATTTTAAAGTGCTATGTATGTTTGTGTATGACTATCTGCATATAAACTGGCCTCAAGTGTTATGCTTTTATTAATCCCTAAAAGGCAAAGTTTTGAAACCAAGGACAATTTACAGTAACAGCAACCACAGAAATTATATTGGGGGGTGGGGTGGGGTGGGGAAGTTTACCTATAGGAAATACATTTACTTCTTTAAAATCGGGGGATTAGCTCACACATCCTTCCTCCTAAAATACCATTCCATTTTAAGGACACAGATGTTAGGCATAGATTTGCTTCAACACTGTCAATACCAATGGAAGATGTAAGCGTGTCACAGATTGGGGAAATCATGAAAAATATGACTCTTCAGCCATGAAAAGATGTAGCACCTCACAGAGCCAGTAGCAAACAAAACCACAGTCTGTCTCTTAAATGGGTAGGACTACATATTGATTGGAAATTACCTAAACTCTTGCGGCTTTTATCTAACCAAGCAACCTGAAAATCTGTTCAAATCAAAGTATTTTATTCATGGGATATAAGTAAGGAAATGCTAAAAAGTGGTTTTAAAATTGCAGCAGATTAGGTAACACAAACTGTTCAGCCATGCTCACCCTGTGCCAAGGTGAAGTCAAGCAAAACAGAACCCAGCTGAAAACATTTTAAGATAGGTCATCATGGAGAACTGCTCAGATTCCTAATGGGACACACAAATTACACCTCCTAATCATTGGTCTGCATATAGACTGGATTTTTGGTGGCTGAAAATTCCTGTCCTCTGATGGTAGTTGGTTGGTTTAACACTGAATTGTAAAATCAGGTCTATGATCCTCATTCATAAACATAACTCCTTTTTATGTATTGGTAATTATTTGTCCATTTAACCTTTTTATATAGTTGCAGTTTTGGAACAGCAAAAATTAATGGTTCCATTTTCCTCTGAGCTGGCAGTAGCTAAAGGCTTACATTAAGAGAACACTACTGGAATGCTGAATGTTAATTTAATAACAGAAGGGAGCCACCAAAGAAAGACAAAACACTTTTCCCACTGTTGAATTTCATACTGAGAAAGACTGGCATTGGAGAATGTAGTTTTCTATCTAAAGACATTTTTATATGTTTAAAAGGAAAGAAAAAAATTGAAATATGAAACTATGGAAGCTGTCTTGGACTCAAAAGTACTCCTGAGGTCAGTGCTATATAAGAAAGATGACTCAACAGAGTAAAAAAAATTAAGGCAATGAAAGTGAGATACTGCAACCAGGTTACTGTCCTTAGATCTGATCCTAAGAATGAGGAAGAAAGAAACTTTTGAAATGCCAGCATCAATAACCTTGAAGACAGTTATTAAAAGGTACCAAATTTGTACAACATTCTTTAAGAAGGCTGTAACGGAATATACCAGGATTCTCTATTTCCTATTAAAAAAAGTAAAGGGATATTTTGAAAAGACCAAGCACCTTTTGTTGGGATGTTTAAATAGATTCTCACATTTCCAATCCCCTAGTAGAAATTAAAGCAACAAAGTTCCAAGTAAATCTTAATAAGCCTATGGAATTGAATTAATCTCACGCTGAACAAAAGGAAGGGCAATACTATTCTACGAGTGTTACTCAGTACTTAAGAGTTTCCCAGAAGATGGATGCCTGAGTACATTTTGAGCCAAACAGGATTTTCACAATATACATCCAGGGGATACATAACTCACGATGTGCGATCAAGCAATTCTATTGTTCTGATCTTGCTTGTCATGATACTTGCAGGCTTCAAAATAACACTGTGGCTAGGAAAACGCTTTTATATGCTTGCTACAGACAGAGAACTGAAGCACAGATGAGCCAAGATGTCCACAGTTACACAGATTTTCAGTGAATAGGGAAATCAGGACAACCAAGCATCAGATGAGCCTTCCTACCCTTTTCCTTTGGAGAACATGGAAAAGGACTTCAGCGCTCACAGGGAAGCAGGTCTGTAGAGTACTTAGTGCACTATTGTAATTCCTCTTACTGTAAACTGGTATTTTGTACTATCGTAACCTGGAACTAAACTAGATGTAAAACTGATGACTGCAAAAACGATCTGTTAGTCTGCTACAGATTGAACTAAGCACTGTATTTGGAAGAACAGTGAACAGAGTTCTTCACAGAAAAAAAATCCTATGTTCTGTTAATCCTATAAACCCCAAAGCTACTAAGACTTCATGCAGAGTTTTTAGCATATACAGCTGTGATAAGATTCAAGGCAGATTTGTTTAAGAGACCCCATTTTGTCTCTTCCAGCAACCTGGCATCGTATGTATGTACAATACACCTTTGTGCATTGCAATCTGTGTATGACAATGTATACTAACAGATAGGGACAGAGACAGGGACTTCTTACTTAACTTGATCCAGAAAGCTAAAATCTCACCTTATTTACATATACACAGCTTAACTGAAATCAGTGAAGCTCCCTCTATTTGCTTAAGCTAAGAATATGGCCCAAGATTTATAAACAATAAGCCCCAAAGTACCTCATCTCAGTTGTGCCAAAACACTTTTACTAGATACATTAAAAAGGAATCAATGACCAGTGTACTAGACTTCATACAAATTATCTCATTCCGTTTCCTTTCTTTTACTTGGGTCTTGGTGCTAGCAAATCCAAACTCTTCCCACTATCTCTCTCTCATGTTTCCGATACCAGGAACCCCAGATCCACTCAATAAAACTCAATGCTTGTCAAAAAGGCTCTTCAGAGTGCTCTGACTTGGCTTTAAGCCAGTAAGATTATTTTGAAGGAAAAGGACAAAACTGGAACATATTTTCTATTTACACTGATAACGTCAGTCAGCTCAAATATATTAAAGAATTTGCTGGTGTTAACTTAAATTTTCTAGTAACTGCATCACCTGATACAGAAGTAAGAGAACTTCTCAATTGCAATCGGTTTATTTGAAGACCTGTTTCTTTCAGATTATATGTCCAAAACGATGACACATGAAACAACTTGAGCTCTGCTTGATGCTGTACAGCTCGAAATCAAGTTCATACTCTTCTGTGGCTGGGAGTAAAACTGCACTCAATTTCAAATTACCTCCAATAAGCAGCATGTACTGGTATACTTGTCAGAATTGCTCTGTTTACAGCAACAGCAGAAATAAGTATTTGTCAATAACTGACTCATATTTACAGATGTTGAGTTTTAATTATGATATATATTAGTAATTAGAAAAAATGTGGAATGTAATACATTCAGTAGAAGAATTGATTTTCTGAGACATGAGTAAGATTCTTCTAGTAAAAGCTGGAACCGCTGAGAAAAAATATAGGGATTCTTTGTAAATCTCTTTAGAGAATTCCTACTGCACAAAGATTTTGAAATGTTCTATCTTAATTTCTACATTTTTTATCTTTAGATCTAAAAATAGTTTAAATTATTAGAAGTGCATCACTAAAAAAAATAATTTTTAAAAAAGCAGGAAAAAGAAAACGAAGTAAGCCAAGAAAATACTGTTAGCCAGTATTTTGGAACTATACTTTGGAAGCTATAAACAAGTAAATTCATTGCTCTACCAATAAATAGTTAGGGCCTACATAGATTAATAGTGTCAACCAGGAGGGCTAGCAAAGCAATCTGTTATATTTTTGTGATGTTGTTAGTGGTCTGTGTTGATACCCCAGATTTTCATTTCCAATAGCTGAACTTGGTTTTACTAAATACCTGCATTGTATGTTTTATCTTTTATGACGTTTTGGCTCACAAAGAATGAGCAGAAGTGCTTTAAGGTCCTCAGGGAACTGTTCTTAGTACACTGCTATTTCCAAATGTTTTGGGTTGTGGGTTTGGTTTGTTGTGTTGGGTGTTTTTTTTTTTTTGGAAACAATGATCTAAACATAAAATCTCTATTGCAAGCATGCAGATGACAGAGAGATTAGTAAATACATAAATAATCCAAGAACTAAAGCAACTTGGCTACTGCTACAGAGTAATCTACCTGGTTAAACAACTGCAAATCAACAAAATATGTTTTATATTGACAAATAGAAAATACCACCTTTGAGATTAATACACAACCTAGCATAATAAAAGAATAAAACCTAAAGTTTGGAAGGCCTTCCTACAGTGCAACTAAAACAATACAGACTGCAAGACTCCAAAAAAAGCTACTGTTGGAAGGGGAAGAAGTATAGCCGCAGCAGCGTGGCACCATGCCAGAGCCCGACTAACCTTGGCACAACACCGCTCCGAGGGAGAATCTGGTCCCAAGCAAGTGAAACTAATCTAAGATTACACTACCACTGAAAAAGGGTTACAAATTTCTCTACTTCTGGCCAAAAGGCAGCTGTAGTGCTCTTCATGGGGACTTGGATCAGTTCACCGATACAAATGGAGACAAGAGTGGTGGGGTTTTTTGTTTTTCTTTTTTGTTTGTTTGTTTGGGGTTTTTTTTGGTTTTTGTTTGGTTTTTTTTTTTTTTTTTCCATGGTAGGTTTAGTCAGATGAGCAAACTCGATTCACCATGCTACAACTGCGGTACAAGAGCCAGCGCAGGGGGAGGAATGGGAACGTGTGGCTGAAGTAAGAACAACCCGTTCCCTTCAGCAGCAATGCAGGCTTTGACCAACTTTTAAGCCAATAAATAGCTACAGTGCTTCCAGAACCACATCAAGAAAAACATGCCATACAGCAATTCTTGCAGACAATTGCCATAACATGTGTTTCTAATGTAATACAGTGGCCAAAAAAAAAAAGACAAAAAAAAAAGACAAAAAAATGCACCAGCAATACAACAATCACGGGTTGTACACAAAGAGAATCTTCAAGTACAAGTGAGGAACTGGCCACACGTCTACACAGTGGTAGAAGGCAACCTACCAATTTTGGCTCCCAAAGCTCAACACAGACAAGCAGCTGTCACTTCTATGTCTTAAGAAAGAACCTAGTCTTCCCGGTTAAACCTAGGATTGTAAGGAAATCCCGTTCTTTCTTTGATTCGTGGCAAGTCTAGATGACTATGTAAAAGTGACCATATGCATTCTGCTCTGACTGCTTTCAATTTTCACATTTTATTATTCTTTTTCTATTTCTGGGAGAGGGAAAACAGGAATAAAGAAAAAAAACCCTCTTAATTGCTTTAAAATTTTACATATTGGTCAGCAACTACCAAAGAATTGCTATTCCTATACCAGCCTGTGTGCATTTCTTGCCCACAGAGTCTCATGGTGATCCCCCCGTGTACAGTCAGACAGATGTATAATGCACACTGTCAGTCTGACAGGAAGGGAGGGAGGAAACAAATCATCTCCCTTTTCAGCACGCACAATGACACACCTGCCGAGATCATCTTAGCAAACTAATCATTTTGCATAGACCACAAAAAGTGATAACATTCTAGTCTCTGCTGTTTTCAGCTGTTCTAAAAAATAATATTATTTATATACTTGCCGGTTTTAGCATGCAGATAACTGGGTGAAATTTAGCAGATGTGGCATGCACAGTCCCAATGAGACTAAATGGTTTATTGATCCTTCCCAGTCTTAAACATTATGAAAGCCAGACCTAGTATGCATAGCAGACAGATCTGAATTATCATGAATCCCCAAGTGAAAACAACAATTGTGCATAATGACGAGTGAGTGGGGGTGTGTGGGGTGTGTAACAAAAATTAATATAAATGCAATATAAAATAGTTTCCACTTCCAACTAATTTCATTTGACTGAGTAGAGCATGCAGTCGGATGCATCACAGAGTTTGAAAATATTTTTACTGCATGTGTACTTACGTGAGTATATGCATATATGTATACCATCAGGTGGAATTTATAAACCACTGATTGACCCAACTGATTGTCCCATGCTTCCTCTAATGACACTCATCAAAGTAAAAGATCTGAGTCACAGCCAGAGGCATAAGGGACAGCAAAAGAGTTTTTGCATCTCTCTGAAAATATGCCAGTTCATTTTGGTTCAACATGTGCAAATAAAGGAGAAAAAAAAAGAGAAAGAAAAATAAGACAATTTACATAGACATTTAGTTTGTTCTCAGGCCATGGACTGAACTTGCTGCATTTGTACAGTATCAAGCATAACAATGTCCTGGTCATAGCAGGAATCCCTAAGGTCTAGTGTAATATATGTAATGAGTAATAACGCAGCCTCCTGCTGTTTCCTGTGTCTCTAACTGCTACGCTGACCTTCTTCTCTTGATACTGCACATGTCAGCTGGCTCCATTTGCTCCTGGAATTAGCATTAAAATGGCAATCCTCAGAGATTATGCTACAGCCAGCGTAATGATAATGGAGATTTTTAAATAATTTCTAGGGCTTTTTAATTGCGTATTTTAAAATGCAACACTTTTCCTATGACAATGTGAAGCAAAGCTAAAACTTACCGGTTTATCAAAAAAAAAAAAAAAAAATTACTTTAAGATATTTGTGTCAGGAGATGTATTTCTCCACCTCCATCTCTTGTTGCCAAGACAGCCTGTGGATGGATTTGTCACAGCAATGCCACTAATGAGATTTTATTGCGAGTTTATCTTAACTGAAAGAGTAAATGTTTTTCCTTTCTAAAATAACTGCTACAGACATGAAAATTCCTGCAATCTTTGACCAGATTTTAAAATGAAAACCAAACTAGGTTAGTTGAAAAATCTGATCAGTAGTTCTAAGATGGGTGGAAGTAATACAATACTTGATAAAGAATAATTTTTAGATACTGAAGTGATTGGTTAATGCAATTTTGCATGGGCATTGCATCTTGGAGGATTCCTGTCATGCTATATGTCAAAGTTGTTATATATTAAATCTAATTCCTTCTATTGAACTAAACTGTGTTTTCCACATTTGTATCGCCTGCCCTTTACCTGAAACTCAGAAGGAAGATATTGTCACAATAGATTTGCAAGACCATATGAAAGTTCAGGGAGAAATAAGATTAAGAAATAGCACACAACAGCCCAAAAAATAAAACCTTTTTTGTTCTAAGATAAGTCTTATTGTTTCAAACCCTGAAATTGAGTTTACACCATGTTAACAGGTTTTTTTCTGTTGAACATATATATATATATGAATCTATGTATTTGGATTATTTTTTATATTATTTATGATGCATAGAAAATATAAGGAAATATACTGATTCTGCACCACAAACCTCTAACAATGTAAAGTAATACAGTTAGGTACTGCACTTTATGAATTATTCTTTTACCATAATCCTGATTGTGTTTGCAGTATATCAAACCTAAACCGCTATTGCCTAGCTCAGTATCTAAAAAGATGAATATTTCTAGTAAAAAAAAAAAATATACTTTTAATCTGGCAAACAGAAAGCTAAAGTTCAATTGCTCTAAGTTGTAACTGGACAAATTTAGTCCAGAAAATACAGAGAACTCTCAACAGCCAAGGAATGGAATAGATTCTCCCTCATTTAAAATCTTCTAATTAAGACTGGATGTCTGTCTTAAAAGATATGCTCTAGCTCAACCACAAATTGTAGGTTGGATGTCAAAATCACAGAGTGAAATTCAAAGGCTTGTGTTACGCAGGAGGTCCATTCCTGGTCTACATTTATACTGAGATGAAAGGCACTCTAAAACTAAGCAGCACGTAATTTGATTTCTGTAAATTTTGAAGTCAATGTGTGATCTCCATGGTCAGAAAGAAAGGAAGGATGCAGGCACACAGACTACAGCCTCCTTTTTTTCTAAATGAGTAGGCTAATTTACCTTTTTTTTATGACAACACTTTTCTAGCTATTGTAGTAGAACCTAGGCTCTAGGAAATATGCCAGTGCATTAGAAAAACTCAATAAAGTATTTTTTGAATAGGAATAAATGTTACTTATCCGATTTGTCATTGTGTTGTTCAGCCACCATCTCAGCTTACTATTCTACAGTTCTGTGGAACAGCTAAGGGTAATATTACTACCATTTAACAATCAACGGATTTTACCACTTTAAATACATACTAGCAGGTATGCATTTTCCTTCCCATTAACACAAAATGGAATTAAACTAGATGTCTAATAATTGCCTACAAAACAATTTCTGTGACATGATAAAAAGATTTTGTAATCTCTTAGTGCTGAGTGTGTTACAGAGAGAACATTCCACAAAATAACTCAGAAGTATATCAACAAACTGATGAGAATTTAAGGGCACAGCAACAAAAAATGTACTCAAAGACTTAGAGGAATGGTTTACGCAGAAGTATGCAGGCATACTAACTGCTCCCTTTGCAAAGACGACATGAAATGGGACTATCACGAAAACTGTCTCCTTGGTATCAAGGGCAGAAAGGAGAGGGCCTGCTTAGACTGTACAAGTCTATTATTAGCCTTATTTACACCAATAGTCACGCTAAGCTTTGAACTGTATACCGAAGCTGAGAACTCGCATACATTATTAAACAGCAGCTACGGAGCACGGAGCCCCCTAGATGCTGCGAGGCCAGGCTGGGCTGACGCAGCGCTACATGCTGCCTGAATAGATGCCCTGAAGTCCACAGGGTTACAAAACCCTTCCCTCCCCCTCCACTCCTGTTCCTGTCATTAGTGGGCTGGCACCAGGCTGGCAGCTGCAGGCAGCTCATCCCTATTCAGTTGTCAGAAGGATGCGGAGCCAGGATAAGCAACGCCAGCCTTGCAGGGAAAGACAGGCTGCTCCAGAGGAGTCTGGCCCATGTAAACAGCAGCACTCTGGAAACAAGCAGCTCAGGATAACCTGTTCTCCCAGGTTAACTTCCCATGCTGCTTGCCAGCCTCTGTAGCAGTGGCAGGTGCCCATCCGTGTTGGGACACTGCAGCCCAAAAGCCCTCCTTTTCCATCCTACCCACCCAGGGCTTTTTCCCTGCTGCTTCCCAGCTCCAATTGATACTTTGCGTATCAACTTCTTGATATACCCCAGAGCATGGAGAAAGGGAACCCAGTCTCCGAACAAAAGAATCGGAGTGAGGAAGGACAAGGCTTAGGGCTAACCATGTGTAGCAGTCCCCAGCCCGTGTGGATGTGCCACCAGCAGCAGCCGGGCTGTGCGGGCTGACACCCCACGCTGACACCAGGGTGCCCACCCACACCAACCAGCCTGCTCGGGGCTGTGGGCTGTGCACACAGAACATCTCCGTCTTGCTGACACCGCTGCTTTTTGCAGCACAAAAGGGCTGTGTTGGAATACGGTCATTCTCCAAACAGGTTCGTTTACATAAAAGCAAGAGAATCAAATAAACCACAGAAAATAGGAGGGGGAAAAAAAAAAAAAGGGGTGGGTGTATGGAAGAGTAAAACTATCAAATAATGTGCAATTAGCTTGTGGAAAGCTGCTCCAGGAACCTGAAAGATGCACCAATGTTTAAGTAATTAACTTAGCCACTCTCCTTTGGGAAGTAACTGCATTGGTGATGAGTCCTTCTGACAAGTTTCTTTCCTCTGTGAGCCTCTGGAAGGAAAAACTCTTAATTTTAAAATGCTGACCTTCCAGTGCTGTGACATTATCGGCTCTTGTCATTCTCACAATACCATCACCATTCCCCTAGTCCTACTCAACTTCTAACTAAGATGTCAAAGTTGTAATTTTCATCAATGAATAAAAATGTAATTCATTTTTAAATGGCAGAATTAGGCAGGAACTTCACAGACTCCTTTATCTGCCACTGAATGACCATGCCTGAGCTGTCTAAGATCGCCTTAGGGAGTTGCTCTGCTATCAGCTGAAGTAGCAGAAGTCTTTGAAGTCTTTCTCTTGTAACATCAAGTTAAAAAGAAAACACTGCCTCCAAGGAATTCTAATTACAGTACTCCATTTCCAGGAACATAGTTTTATACTGACCCAATGGTTCAAGGTACACAGATCTTTTTCTTGTCACTATGATACATTAATAAAGCAAAAGATATATTTTAAATGCTTCCCATACCAGAAGGATTTAAATATATGGTTTAAAAAAAAAATAAAAAAAAAATCAAGGTCAAAAATCATCTCTAATAAAACAAATCAAAATTTAATGAGGATTAAAAACCAGGTCACTCATCTGCTTTGCAGTTCTATTTATAGTGTGTCTACGTAGACTATTTACTAAATTGTGTATACAAACAGATTAATGCGACTAGAAAAGAATACAATAAAATCAGTAACAAGGAGAATGTCAGTAGTTTGGGTTACAATTTTTGTTGCTGTAGCTAAATACTAAACAGCTAAATAGACTTTATAATGTTCTATATTTTTTTTTTTTGGAAAAGCTACTTTACCTTAATTTTTAAGTACAGTAAGATATTGGAAACAAACGTCTTTCACTAAAATCTATGTACCTTAATCCAGTAGTTTGAAAAACATTTTAGCATTTTGATTTTCTGAAGAAATAGAAGGAAAGCTTCATTCATTAAATCTCCAGAAAGGCAGCCACAAAGCAATGACTTTGTGTGGATGGGTTCTAGTGAATAGAAATCAAAGTTCCTTGAGAAAACATTACTATTGTTTAGAAAATTTTGTCCACCAACTTTTTTTTAAAGTGATCTGGTATCATATGCTTCATAATATTTTTTATAAATATGGTAGAAATACAAAGATGACT
This sequence comes from Falco naumanni, assembly GCF_017639655.2. Classification (NCBI taxonomy): domain Eukaryota; kingdom Metazoa; phylum Chordata; class Aves; order Falconiformes; family Falconidae; genus Falco; species Falco naumanni. The sequence continues at coordinate 110,279,316 of NC_054055.1, forward strand.
GAACTGAGCCTACACAACAGTAATCTACATTGTTTACATTACAGGACTGCATTCTAATTTTTCTACAGGGAGCACTTAGTATTAAATTATAAAGCAATAATTTTTTACATAAAAATCCTACTGGGAAATGATATAACCTGAGTATTACAGAGGCAGTATATCTAACTGATTAATTATACCCACTTAAGAATTCTAAGTTGCCTGTATTTAACCGACTGGGAAATGCACATTTCATTGTATTTTTAATGCTGTATTAATCTCCAGTATTTCAATTTACCCAGTCAAATTCAACATCTTTGAACAGCACAGTGATACATCTCAACACTGTGTTAAAGACATTCCCTGCTAAGAAAGCTTAAGTATTCATTAGGAATTCAGGTGCAATAGAAAGGACTGATTAATTAAAAGAAAAAAACATATCTGACTTTACTATTTTTTGGATGCCATTAAAGAAGGCAATAGAAGGCAATAGGATGAGCTTCCTTATAGTTACTTTGCTACCATGTTTAAGTGATGCATTCTGCTGAAGAAACCCTGCTCCCCAGAAGTTCTTACAGTCTTAAAACGTGCATCAACATGGGTGTAATGAAAGGCCATTTGATTGTGTTTCTGTACGTTTAGGAACAAAACTTCTCCTTATTGTCCCAATGCGTGAAATGGGCTTGGATATCAGGCATCCTTTTCTAACAATATCACATGTAGAAGACTTATGGGATAGCACTCATCATAAATTCTCCACAAATTCTGACTTGAGCAGGTAGCAATACTTACCAGCTATGATATTATTCATGTTATTTAGATATACTCATGGGTATTTAGGAACCTACTAATCAACAAACATACAGCAAGAGTAATAATTCATAAAAGAACAACAGAAAGATGACCCACATAACCAGGAAATTTCCAACACCTTTATAAAAACAATAGTCCCTTTCATGCCTCTCCCCCAAATCCCTGCCCATAACGCTCTCTGAACTAAAAAATTCATTAAATATATCCATATTTAATCCAACTTTGTCATAAATTCAAAAACTTTGGTTGTCTCCTTAAACTCCTTAAATACTTTATTCAATTATCTGACAGGGTTTTAGTTGGAGATTGAGCTTTGCCATCACACTTCACAAAAGATGTCAGCTAGCTCTAGAGTTCAAAAGGGACCATAAAAGGATAACCAAAAAGACTAGATGTGTCCTCAGATGAAAAGGAGTGCTCTAAAGAATGGATAAGACTAAAAGGGGGACAATGATAATACTCCTTGTTTATGTAAAAATTCCTTTCCTGTTAATTTAGCAATGTATCAGAAATGTTTCAGTTTCTTCAACACTGCTGAGAAATTTTACTTGGACATAGTTACCTGTTGCAAGATTTGGGAGCCTACTTGATGCAAATGGCTGAAGTAAGGTTGTCTTGTGACTCCTGTGTCCTATTAAAAAATATGCCTCCTCTCACTCACATGCAAAATATGAAGAGCAAAATTACCGTACTGCCAAAACTATGACGGATGACATCCTCAAGTGTCAAAACCTCTGCTTTTGATTTGCTTAATTTTAATTCTTCAAGTTTGAACTTTCTGTCAGGACGACAACAGGATGATCCCTTGAGGCTTGTTCTTTCTGGAGATATGGATTAGGAGAATGATCTAACAAATCTTGATCGAAAAATGCTGCCAGGGAATGAATTAAACTTTGGTATTGTGTAATGTAGAAACTGTGACTTCTGTGCTATTTTCTTAACTGGTCTTCATATCTTCACTTAGAATCACAAATTGGAAAAAAAAAAGTAATCTGAACCCATATTTTTTTAACAAACAAGTCATTGGTAAGAGGCAGTTCCAACATCCACGAACTGCATCCCACAGCTCTTTGCAATGACTCAAAGTAAACTTGGTTTTGTCTGTCATGATAGTATCTGGAGACAGGAGACTGATTCCCCACCACCCCCCCTTTTTTCACTCAGGTTTTTGTTTCTTTTTTTTAAATTTATTCTGAATCAATGTGGAGATATGTCAGCAAGTTAACAGATGTTAAATGCTAATTTCAGAAGTTTCAAAAGAGTTTGCAAAATCACCATATTGAAAGGTTTAAGAGGTTTTATGTAGAGAGACATGTCATGTAGCAGACTAGCAGGGATGAGAATTCCAAAGGCTTTCTTCATATTACTAGTCACTGTAACAGTGAATAAATCTTTCCATTTCAGGTTTGTGTGTGCACGTGCATGTATCTGCATGTGCGTGATTACACAGTCCCAAAACAAGAGCAGTATGATGGAAAAACACAGGACCAGACAAATACGCCTTAATGAACAACATTTAGGTGAATGGTAGAGTTAAAGTTACCTGAAGCTTTTGACAAGTATAGCTCCCCACATCGATCCAGAGGGCTATTCCAAGAGGCCCTTCTGCATCCAAACACATGCATTTCAACTGGGCATTTTCTTCTTTATTGCTAATATGTGATAAAAAGGAGTTCATAAGAACAACCTAGTCAAATATGGTATTTGCTACATCATCCTTTCTGTAAAAGGAATAAGAGAAACTGTCCTTTTGCCTAATGCATAACTCAAAGATACTTCAATGGTAAAGGCACTACAAAAGGTACACAAGGCAGGCCTGTTCAATATGAAGCCTTAAAATATTGCCATTGCTGCAGGGGGTATTTCCACCCTACAGGGTGCTGTCTGCAAAAACAAGTTCCTACACAGTTCCTGTTATACCTGTAGGACATAATGAGATTTGAAAGATTCAACTTTTTGTGAGTGATGCTTTTAAATAGAAGTAGCTTTCCTAAAGAAGCAAGGTTTATACGGATAGAGTGCCTGTCTGTCCGCTTACCTGTCTCCTTCTAATAACTCTGTCAAATACAGTCGCTTTCAACCGCATTTAACCATCAGGTTATGGTCTTCAAGATAATTACCTCCTACAAGTTCTGTGAAAATGAGCAGCTAGAGCCAGAAGAGTCTAAACCAGTGTTTCCAGCAAGAAAAAGGCAATCAAAGCTTTTAGGCAGTAGCTGGCTTACAAATCAGCATAAATATACATCAACCACAACAGCTCCATGGCTCACCTGAGCATCACAGACTACACAGGAATCAAGTGGGGTTACATGTGTACCTATCTATACATTAAAAAAGTATCAAGAAACAGCCATCAGAACTCGTTTTCTCCCTCTGAACAGTATTTTTGCCTTTGCCAGTAGACTCTTGGGGTTTTAACAGAAGAACTCCAGATAGGACAGAGCACCCCTGTGTGCAAGCCTCACGTTAGGAAAGCTTTCCATGATGCTTCCCTACAGCTGCCACGGAGCGGCAGAAAACACCTCTGACCCACCTCTCTCCCCAGCCCCTTCGTCGGCGACTGTAAGAAGCTCAGCTCCATGCACAGTGTCAGTCTATGGCAAATGAAAGGTACGCTTATATAAACATAAGATATCCCTGATATTTCAAAAACCATCATCAAACCAATACAACAGTAAAAACGTTTTGGATTTAATGGTCTCACTACTTTGTGTTACTCTTGTGCTGTAAATGGTAACAAGTTTCAATGAGCAAACGAAATGTGAAAAGGACCGGACAAGGAAAATTTGTGAACCTTCCAACGCAATTATACATGCAACAGTCTATATTTACCTAGCCCTGTTTTCCATTTCTCCTAATTAAAAGCAATAAATCAGGACAGTTTATTGCTGTGTTTTGTTGTGGGTTTTCTTTCCCAAAGAAGAATGTTTTGACTTATCAGTTTGACATCTTCAGCGTCAATTAACAACTGGACCTCAAAAGGGCATCTTCTGCTACAAAGCTAATTTCAGATCCATTCCAAAGCCTATTAACAAAAGCCTGCGGACTAAAACCTTGCTTACATTCACAGTGTATAGCAACAGGACTGACAGAGATCACAGAATAGAGATGGTTACGTTTTATCATAAAAGGATTGAATAATAATGAAATATCTGATTTAAGTAAAATAATTATTTACTTTTTTGCACGTTAAGCTGTGTTCTTCCAAAAGACTATGTAGGAGATACCCATAAACTAGCCCTGAATCAAATGGTCCTGTCAAGTCCTCAAGGTAACACACCAAACAGATGCCAGTTTGGGTCTTGAAAGCAAGAGCATCCTTCATCGCTGCACTACTGTGCTCACACGAATAATTCTAGCACCTCCATGAGAATACAGATTATTTTAAGGCCATACGATGCAATCATTGCTAGGCACGCTGTGCCCTATCACTCAAGACATTCAACGTGCTATTCAAGGATTTTTTTTCTTAAACTGTAAACCATTTTAACCATAATTAAGCAATCTACATTAATAATAGAAAATAAGAACAGGAGAAAATTATTTTAGTCAAGTTTAATACCTGTAATACTAATACCCTCTGAAGATTACAGATACAGTTTGATTCACCTGTTGAACTAAAACACTGCTTTATGGCCCATGAAAAACTACCAGTTTAAAGACATCTCTAGAGAAGCAGTGCTTGCTTTTCTGTTTTCTTTCTAGCCACATGTGAAAAACTGTATCAGGGTGTCATGCTATATTTTAGTTAACTTTTACAATTACTTTTAAATATGCAGAATCCCTCCCGTGGCAATGACTTGGAAATTGATATTATTAAATAATGCAGTGATCTTAGATGTAAATAGTAAAATCACTTTATGTCTTAGTACTACAGCAAATGAAAAAACCCTGCTTCAGCAACTGCCAATTTTACCATGCTGATATACCTTTGCTGAAGAAATCAAGATTAAAGCAGAATATAGTAAGTAGCCAAAAGAGTGAATTTGCTCAAGGTGAAAAAAGATCTACATCTCTCATTTGAGCAAACACAGAGCTCATGTTCCAAGTCCCTTAATGAGTACGCGTTCAAGGAGTTCAACATAGTTTTAGTCATTTGACTTTGGTTACAGTCAAGCAGAGTCTTGTGGCTAAACTCTCAATTACCACTTTGGGAACCGAAGTGTTGATGGAGGCTTTGCTTATGCTGCTTCTGAAAGCTGTTTCCTCTTTATGGAGCAAGTAACTTGCATTCAAACAGCAGCAGAACAATAAGCATAATATTTGTCATAAACCTGTTGGTGATAGCTTTTAACCGCTCCAGTCAATGCTAAATTGACTCAAGAAAAATTCTAATCCTGCATACAGAAATGTAAAAGCCATACTGCCTTGATGAAAAGGCTCCCAAATTACTAAGTTGGAACATCATTTTTGCACATCTGTCTTGAATGGAAAGCTTTAGCGGTGGTCAACTCCAAACATGTGGGATACATACAGAATATTTATGAGTTAAAAAAATAACTCAAAGTACGTCCTTTACACCACCCAAACACTAAATATTTGAGTACAAAGGGTCAAACAAGCATAAACCACAGTACTTGACTACTTATCAATTTAGCAAATATTTCTGCAGCAGTAATACAAAATTATTAGGCATTTTATCTTAGTCCTCGGATGAACAAATTAGGATTATTCCAAAAAGCAAAATAACTTTTGCACAATTTATGACATACCACCAATCTTTTAAGTACTACTACGACATACATTGTCTTATTCAGACTTTGTAATGATAAACCGATACAGACAATAGCTAAGAACAGCTGACCTATGTCTAACATACATAAAAATATATACATACACTCACACACAGAGAAATATGCAGACATATGTATGTACAAAGAAAGCAAGTTTGCTTTATGTGGTCGTATGATACTACCTACTGCCAAAATAAGAATAAAGTAACTATGCATTATACTTGTTTAGTTAGAGAGAAATTTGTTGGGGTTTTGCCCCCTTCACTCCTACAGAAGAACAAGTGTACAAACATGCACCACAAAATCCAAGCATCTATTCTTTGTATACTTGTCTGCACAGATGAAACTTGTTCATAAACTTGTGATTTGAGAGTAGTCAAAAAGAAAAAAACCCCAAAATCTACACACCATCATGTACATGATATATTAGACCTGTAAGACAGAAAAGGAGATATAACTGCAAAGGACAGTGGGAAACCCAGACTGATGCTTTGGAAATACCCAATTTATGCTTAACTCCTCTTTGACATCTACTGTTTACAGTCAAGAGTATTTAGTACCAAATTAGGATGGGGTTTTCAAAAGCTCTCAGTGTTGGTTAAATCTGCTACCACTGAAGTTAATGGGGGACAGATTCACAGATGGTGTAAATCGGCTTAATCCTATCAAATCCAGCTTTGAGTGTTTTATCACTAACTTCACTGAGTACAGATTAGGCCACTGCCAAGTCTTTTGAAAATCCCACTCCTTAATTCTTCTGTACACAGTAAATTTAAAGCCCAGTAATTAAAAAAACCAAAAAGGGCAAAATAAAATTCTAGGCAAAATGAGGCTACTGGCTCCAGAGAAGTCCTCTTGTTCTCTCAATGAACATCCCAGCTGAGGCCTGTAATCCCAGTTTTCGAAGACACACAAGCAGTACATATCATTATTAAAAAGAATTCTGGCTTTTTCTAAGGGAAGTAGTAATATGCTGACTCATGTAATGTGTAATAATATGTATATGTGCAATAATGTGACCTACTCACTCGTGAACTAAATATTCTCAGAACTATTTGATAAAATCAGGGGAGGCCAACAATAGGTATGATAGCTGGTTTTTATATTATCATCATCTGAGTCAAATTAAGACTGTATCTACAATGTATTAATCTCATGATACAACTGTACAACTGAAAACATTGGTTTGGTTAGTTTGCTGTCGATCTTCAGAATTCTCTAAACAAACTGTAAATAATACATGGAAAGCAAAGAAATGGACTTTTTCCCCATATGAGCAAGAGGGATGATATCCTCTGCAAGGGTATCAAATTTTAAGGGTATTAAATTCGCAGTGCACAAGGTCAAGTGAACACTGCGTGTGTACTGTGAATGTACTGTGAATTTTCATTCGATAGCGCAATGACAAATCCACTAGCCTCAGCTATGCCAGAACAGTTCCATTTGTTAGAAGGAGCTTTGTACCACAAAGAACTGGAGAGACCAAACTGGTGAGGTGCTAAAACATCAAAGAACTGACTAGGTAATGTGGTCAGAGTCGGCCAGTACGTGTTTCACACTGTTTAGAAGAGCAAACCCCTTTCTGAAGTCCCTTCCCCCATTGTCTGCAAACCCTCGCTCCACATGTGGCAATCATTTAAAGCATGAGACTAGAGCCACCAAGGACATTTGTAGAAAGTATGGGGTTTGTACCATCTCATTTACTGCCCAGTGCCTCCCTCGAAAGATATTCTGATGTTACAGAGGCAAAGGAAACAAGTAAAAGAAAATAAAAAGCATTTAACGAGCTGTGCATCAGGGAACACTCTAACCTCCTGGCTCACCACGCAGAGGACCCGACAGAACAGCCACTGACTGAAAGGTCACAACTACGAGAGGGCTGAGGGCAACACAAGCAACATTGTCCTCTCCAGGGCTCCTGAGCGAACTGAGAGGAGTTCCCGGTGAGGAACTCCCGGTGCTGTCTCTCTTGGGAAAACCATCGCAAACCAGTATGTTGTCTTGTAGTTAGGACATTGCTCCTGTTGCACACACTTTTCTTACACTCCTGTGACATTTTCTCCATGCTAAATGTCTCTAAACAAAGTGAAAAAGTTATGCATGTGACTTGGAGGTTTCCATGTTATGAAGACACACAACATGACAGGAAAATTATTTCTGAGGGTTTTGCACTCGTTTAGTTAAATGCTGTCAAAAAGACTCAATGGCATACCACCATGCCTCACACAGAAAACTAAAGTACTCAACTGAGACCAAAAATACAAAATAACTATTTCAATCTTGTCATTCTTCAAGACTGGAACCTGTCCCACAACCTGTTTCATAGCTGGAACGAGATATTTCGAAAGATTCTGCCCTCTTATCCCCTTGTGAATTTAGTCACACAATGAAGGGTGCATGTGAGACCATTTTTACAGCTTTATTATGACAAATACAGTTTGAGTGCTAGTCTTGGTGATAACCTTAACTTTTGAGACCCCTTAACATCTGACCCCTCTGTCTGTCTTCCTTTTAATCAGCGTTCCCTTCACTCCATTTCCCCCCCCCCCCCCCCCCGACTATTAACTCCATGATTTCTAAATAGCATCCCTGTAACAGCAATGCTTCCCACAAAAGTCTCAAAGTCACAAAGCAGTTTTGTCAAAGTTGTCCTGTTGCAATATTTACACAGAACTCAAAAATTGCTAGGCTGCTGATGGACTGCCATCGTCAGTTACCATTTACTGCTTTCATTATTAGCTTCTATTCCCTCTGGCTGTTGTTTTTTTTTTTCTTTACCCATCTACTATCTCACATCAGAGACCTACCTGCACTGTGTGTGGTATCATATACAGCACACAGTTTCTTCTCCTGTTTTCCTTCTCTATTCAGCAACTGAAATGACTAAACGACAGCAACTGTTTATTGAGTGTTAAAAATATTAGAGGGGCAAGTGCCCCTCCCAGAAGCAAGAACCAACTTTAACATCCACAATCAAAATGTATGGTCTAACATCTCAGAAAGTTCAAACTTCTGAAATGTATCACACAAAGTGGTCATACAAAACTAGAGCAGGAAGAGGTGTCTGGTTTTTAAGTGTACCTCTGCACTTAATTCCAGTGAGTAAGGGACTCCTTGACATACTGCTTTCAGATCTCCTGTTCTGTAGCAATACATAGTAACGATCACTCAATTTCTTTCGTCTTTCCATTCCAGAAAAATAACGATAGGAACAAATCTAGTTGGAAAGGAATCAAAAAAGATCTCTTCTGTGCTGCAACCCTTGATAACTACATGTGTTCCAAAGCTGCTTACAAAAGGTGGGATTTCAGGAGAAGATTGTTGAAGGTTGGTCTCCATAGGAAAATGTAAATATAATAAACTCCACTATAGTGTTCACAGGGATTTACATACAAAATCCAGAACAGAAATTAAAAAAAAAAAAAATAAAAAAAATCCCTCTCAGGCGTTAAATCTTTAATCCTTGATTATTTGTCCAGGAAGGTGACAGATGGCAAATCTACTGCTATTATTAAAGCTCTTCCTCTGCATTGGCATCTGTTTTCCCTGGGGTAAGTAGAACAAGGGAGTTTGCCTGCCTAACCAAATCAGCAAAGTCTAGATATGACTCCTTTTAGTGTATTAATAGTGCACAGAACTATATATCCTCAACGCTGTGTTCTAGCATCATGCCTGCTAGTTATCTATTAGGTTTACATGATATTCTGTTCCAGTCTTTGCATAAAGGAGAATCTAAACTGTTATTAATTTACACCTATCTACATATTTCTAGTACATGAATTGCTGACATAAATAGGCATCAAATAATACCAATCTCGGAGAAGTGCAATTGTAGTCATGGAAACAAGATCCAAGCATCAATTTGAATTTGGAATTCAAAATGAATGATCATTAAAAGGAGGTTAGTATTGACAAACTCTTTGATACAGCTCTGTGTTTCTGCAAGCATATCTAATCCCCTATCATACAGACCTAGACTGCATCATAGATTAAAATGAAGCTACAAGGATATCTGCACCTATAGATGCACAGTCCAGGGTGGGAGTGAGGGGGGTGCCCAGATATTCAGAACATTGCATTTATGACAGAGTCATTGTTCAACAAAAATAATATTTCTGAAGGTAATAGCAGTTACCTGAGACATGTTACACGTTTGCCATACAGCTTGAAAGAAATAAAAGAGCATTTTTTTTCATGTAAACTATGTAAAAACATCCAGAATAACTAAGGCAACTTGCTGAGCTTTTCCTCATAGTCAATCTTTTTGCTTTCTTAAAGCATGTGTAGACTCTAAGTGGTGTCCAGCAGAGACATGGGACAGTTCTGTTTTCTATTGTTTCAGAAGGAGAAACTACACCTTGTTCAGAACTCTAACAGTTAAGGCTTTTATCTTCCCTAAAACCCAATTACATTCTTCCCATCAAAATAGAGAAGTTAAATTTTGCTCTAAATGACATTTAGCAACGTTTTGCATTCCCTGGAAATTTTAGTCACATTTTAGCGGAAGTACTTTACATTAATATATGTGGAATGTTAGACTAAAATAATAAACTAAAAGGCAGTTAGAGTTGAGACTGTGATGAATATTATATGCATAATGCTATATATCCATACACCCCCAAAGATAATACTGTAATCTACTTTGCAGAAATAAAGAACTAGTATTCAATGTATAAAGCTGTGTTTTTTGGTTTTTTTTTTTTTTTTCTTTTTTTTTTTTTTTTGGGGGGGGGCACATTGGCAAAGCCTATAATTCATTAAGATTAGTTCCATTAACTGTTTTTTACAAACAATTTCAAATAAACCAAATAAAGACAAACCAAAAAGAAGCCATCTGCACAATTCAATGGTCAGTCAGCACATTTAACTTATGTAGGCCACATTACTGAACAATGAAAACACTATCTCCTGAGCTGACATCCTGGCAAAAAAAAATAATGCATCTTTCATGTGTTTGAGGTTAAAGTTGCTGTGAAGTGGTGTATCTTGCTCTAGAGAAGAGGGCAAACATAGACTTTATCTATAAAGAAGAAGTGGGAAGGAAACAAGCCCTCTCAGTGGTGTTCTGTTTCTGAGCAAGATTAAAAAGGAGGAAGCTTAAAACATGAAAAATGCAGCAATCAGGATCTTGCCTACCACTTTTTTTTTTTTTCCTTTCTTTTTATTTTCCCCCCACTTGGTACAGATGTGAGTTAAAAGACAAGCAATAAGGAAGAAAAATGTATGTGGTAACAGGAGGCAGCTACCCGTTGTGAAACACACACATTTACAGTCTCCTGAAAAAACTGATTGTTTAATTCTGAGAAATATTTTTGGCAGTCAGGTTTTCTGAACTTCTTAATTATAGACAATTTGTTTCTCCTGCCACCTAGATTATTAAACTGGCTGATTTATTCAGAATGAGCCTTTTGCCCTTTTGAATATAGAAAAAAACCCTATTAAACAGTATGACTCAGGCATGTACCATAATTTTTCCAGCAACAAAACAAAAGGTCAAAGGCTGAGCTCAGAATTGACAGCTTAGCTGTGCTGTAAATCAATACTAGCCTTTGTTGACCATGGCGATCACTTTATGGAGAAAGGTCAAATGATTTAGAAGGTTCAAAGAATAGTAATGAAACCTTGTGCTTAAATTCTTCCGTTTTTCTACCCTCCTGTATTATTCTTTTACCGAACAGAAAGATGAAATGATAAACTATAAATCACTCAGTTGCCAGTCAGAAATGGGAGAAAGACAGAAATCATCATCTATAAACTCCAAAAGTTCCCCTGACACCTGAAATTAAGAGGATGATGCCTTCCCTGCTGGCCTAAGAAAGTGATTACTAGCGCTGTGCTAGTGCTGTAAAATACCACTTAATTTGAAATTCACCATGAGACTACTAATTGGGTCAATAGCCAGAAAGTGAAAGTCAGCAGTGACAGTCTGCCACTCAAGCATGCTTTGCTATCTGCTTAGAGAAATTTTATGCATTTGAAAGGAACCGCGAGCAACGGGATGCAGCTGCAATGACACAAGGAGAAGCGATGACTGGAGCAATAGTAGCTGACCCTGTATGGAAGGATGTGAGGTCTTTACACGGCAAGCCCTTCTGGTACCGAGTGAATGTTTTCTATAGCATGGCCTCCCTGGTCATCCCGTCACAAAGCCGTGCTCTGAGCCAGGTCAAACAGGAGAAAGTTCAGGGCTAGGCTAGAAGACAGCATTTATTTTGAAAACAGAAGCATCTCAATGAATCCAGAGTAGCTCCAACTGTCCTTTGTGATACAGAAACACGTACATTGTCTACACTGAAAAGACAGAGCTAAGTCACACATCTTTTGGAATAGACGCATCTTATCTTGAGATAAATTGCTGCAAATTATTAAATTAAACCATAATACATTTAATGATATAACCTTCAGAGAGTCATCACTGAATCTTCTATCAGTACAAACTCAGTTAACTGGGGTTTCCAGTGTTTACTAGCATTGCCTTGTCTGATCATTTCTTCTGATCTATTAAAGTTTTATCAGTTTCAACGAGTTTTTGCTACTGACAGAATTTCGATTAGTAACCACTCAGCTTCTTCCCTATTCACAGATTCCTTTTAGCAAGACTGTAAGCCACTTTGTCCCTACACTGCAGGGGAGAGGCAGGCCTTCTCCTGCGTTTTGTCAGCTTGGCAATCACGAATTTAGAATTCAGAAGAACAGACAAATGTTTTCCTCTCAGTTTTGATGAAGGTCAGCAGCAGGAATTCCTCCCTTCTGGGAAAGTCCCATACTATTACTGTTTTACACTTCTTTGGAGTCAGTCAAGAAAGGTTAAAATGTCTGAGGTTCCCTCTGAGGTCAGAAACATCAAGAAGCGAGTAACCCTCATGTAAGTGCACGGTCTTCACATGAGGTCTCAAAAGCTCTCCTCCCACTGCTTTGCTATTGTTTAACACATTTCTGCCCATCATATCAATGTAACTTATATCTGTATGTGTTTCAGGAACTTTATCTTCTCCTTATAGTAAAACTGTGCCTGAAACACAATTCTGCATGCAACCTGATTCAAAGTCATACCCTCATAGGCAACTATCAAAAAGATTTAAATGATCCTCTTAAGCTAACTCTCCACATGCCCTGTGCCCTGCTGGAATCACGGTGCTTCCTTCCTCATCTGAAAAACAGCAACAAAACTCCCAACCTGGCTGTAGAATGGGTCTGTCGTGAACTGACAGACATCATGCATAGATCACCTTAAAATGGAAACATCCATTTAAAATGGACAGGCACTATTTAAAAAAGAAGAAAAAAAAAAACACCCCACCTTCCTGCGGTTTTCCAAAAGCATTCCAATGAGGTTACTTACACTGCTTTGAAATTGGTTTGAGTTATGGGAAGGCCACAGCCCAAGACCGGCAGCTGAGACAGCAAGAGATGAAAGTTTTCTAGCTTCCAGATCTGAGGGGAACACAGCTGCTCCAGCTGGTCCGCTCAGATCTCAACACTTACTACAGTGATGGAGAAGGCGATAACGTTTTATGCCTCAGCTCGAAGAATGCATTAATAAAAACAGTCCTTAAATAGAATTAAAATCCTCCAAAATAATTAATCAAACACTAAGCTTTTAGCTCTGGAGGTTGAAGTGGGCTGATTTGAAGGAAGCCGGGTTCTGTTACACACTGAATTACCACCTCTGCCCGAAACTGCCAGTGGTGTGAGTCAGTGCTCGCTTTTTTTTTTTGTTTTTTGAAAGACAGTAATTTTTTTTTATGTTAACCCCACAAATTATTTTAATTGATATACAGCAACCCATATATATACGAAATAGTTATAGAAGTTTCTTGTAGAATGCTAGGTAATAGTTAATACTATTAAATGTGGACCATGGCAGATATGAAGCACGTTTTCAAAAATCCCACCAGTAATAACCTAAAGTGGAAAGGACTGGAGATCTTTAAGATAAATACTGTTGAACAGTGACTGTTCAACAAATGATTCTGTGACACTTGTACCCTCCCCTCTGGGAACTTTATTTGAAAGCTGGGGGTGGGGGAGAAAGAACACATAAATACGGGGTTTGGAGAAAATGAGCATCCTATTTCATACATTCAGTTTCAGTAACAGTGACAATTTCATAACTTAGCTACAAAAAAGTACTGGTTTAAAAATAAAATAGGTAGCATGGCTACAGCTGTTGTTAAAGTATTCAAGTCTGTTTAACCAACCTGAAAATTCCTAGTATTTTAACTGAATTTATCATCTGTTCCAGGATCTGGGTAACTTTTTAAAGCATAGAGGAAAGTACCAAACCAGAAACTCAAATTCAAATATTGAGGCTCAGTTTACAAAAAGGTTTCAGTTCCCAACAGAGAACAATGCAAACCACTGAACATAATAATAATGATAACAACAAAAATGACAGCAGCTCACTTTAGGTGTTTAAACATGAACAGAGCAACTTTGTGAATTTGCCTTCTGCAATGTTCTTTTCTTAGTCAGCATACTGGCTTTGGCTGGGATGGATTTAATTTTCTTCATAGTAGCTAGTACGGTGCTGTGTTTTGGATTTGTGCTGAAAACGCTGTTGATAACACGGGGACGTTTCAGCTGTTGCTGAGCGGGGCTCGCACAGCCCCAGGGGCTCCTGCCCCTCACCCGGCCCCGCCAGCGCGGGCTGGGGGTGCACAGGAAAGGGAGGGGGACACAGCCGGGACAGCTGCCCCCAGCTCCTCGGAAGGATGTCCCACACCATGTGGCATCATGCTCAGCAATAAGACTGGGGAAAGGAGGACAAGGGACATTGGGAGTGACAGCATGTGTTTTCCCAGGGCATCTTTAGGCATGACGGAGCCCTGCTGTCCTGTGGAGGGTGAATCCCTGGCTGCTGCTGGGAAGCAGTCAGTGAATTCCTTATTTTGCTTTGCTTGCGCGTGCAGCTTTTGCTTTAGCTGTTAAACTGCCTTCATCTCAACCAGGAGCTTTCTCACTTTTACCATTCCAGTTCTCTCCCTCATCCCCCTAAGGGGACTGAGCGAGCGGCTGGGTGTCTATGGGGGTTAACCCACAACAGCCAGCAAACAAGTGTTTGTTAAAAAATAAACCACCTCTTCCAAAGAAAAAAAAAAAAAAAAAAAAGGAATAACACCAATGGCCTCTTCAAATAAATACCTACTGCCACTGGTAGAATTATTTTGTACTGTGTTGTACCCAATGTTATGAAGGAGAAGGTATTTCAAATGCGGCTTTTTTCAAAATACAAAAAGGAGATCAGAGATTATTTTGTCATAGAATTTTTTCTGGAAGAAAACTTGAGGACTGAAATTCAACAGCTATATATAAAGGATGTTACAATGTTATTGCATCAGACCTATTTCTTCTTTCTTCAGCCATCTAGAATATAGCTCATAAAGCTGATGATTCGTCTGCCATCAGCCAAATTAGCAATATTTTCCTGTATCTTAAATTGCCTCCAACTAGTTTTATATGCTTACATGTTTTTTGTTTTTCTTTTAATAAACTCATCACTGGCTACGATAAAAGATATCCTTCAAGACTTCATTCATAAATTCTCCCTCTTTCCCAATAGTGAAAATACTGAAAGCAAATAACCACTTATATCAAAGCAGTCATCATTCTATTAAGTTAGCTAAACCATACAGGTAGTTGGAAATCAATACAAACTAAAAGCTGCAAGTCAGTATGCATGAAAACACACATTTAAACAGTCAAAAATCCAAAACTATTTACTCAAAACATGCTTGTTAGTTGTAATATGATCAGTCTTGGTTTATGTCTCAGGATGGGTAATGGAATTTTACAAAATCATCATTTTTGGTTCATGATTAATTAAAACAGTAAACAAATGAAAAGTCCTTCTCCACAGTAAATCTCCTTTATGAACCACCAAGCAACAGATACGGCATAAACTACTGTTCTAACACAAAGAAATGTTGTATGTTTCATCGTATACCATACACATAAGTCTTAAGTTATATTTTGATCAAATTATTTTATATTTTGATCAAAACCCTGAAGAAATCTGTCTTGACTGAAATGAATCCAATCATGGTTTTCCTCCATTAAGCAGGGTTTAAAATAAACAGAATTCTTCTGTTACTAAATTATGTACCTTTTTTTTAAAAAAAAATAGAATCTTTGTGTCTACAAAAGGATTTTGCACATTTTATTGCAAATGCTCAAGAAATTAGCTTCACAGAGAAGTCAGTGATAAATAATTATTATATACTTTCAAAAGCAGGTGCAAATGCTTGAAGTTTTTGTTTCTGCAGTGTGAGAAGTGATTCATTTTAATGTTGCTGGTTTTAATTATCCTATATTTGGAAAATGGATTTCAGAAAAAATGGCTTTCAGAGCTTTCACACACATCCTCCAATTTTAAGAGGTAGCCAGGAAAAAAACAAACCAAAAACCCACAACCTTCCTGAGAAATGTGGACATAGGAGGCAAGTATTTATTCATTTACAGTAGGATTCTGGACCTAATTAAGTCAACAATTGGCTACTGCAGGTCTAGAATTTCTTTCTATTCTTCAAAGGTATACTTCTTTCTAAGCTAGCAATTGGCCCCCATAGTTTGGGCTCTCTCACTTCCAGCTTTAGAAGCTCCCCGTATCAACAGGAGCGGCACTGCTGGTATTTCAGTGCAGAAGACAAAGTCTCCACTGAAGTGGATTGATTTATCACATCCAGCAGTCTGTGAAGAAGTACCACTTCATTTATTTCAGTTATATATAGCAAATGGCGCAAATACCTAAGCAGAGATCACTAAGCATTAGCTACAGCCAGAAGCACAAGAGTGTCACACAAGCCAGAGCACAGCAGGTCCTACAGACCAGAGAACATCTGGCCCTGACAGGCAGAAAGCTGGGAAGTCCGTGAAAGCTTGATTTCCCATAGGATCCATGGCCGTTCACACTGCTCATGTTTTAAGTCCCCTGGAGATAATCCAGACTTCAGAAAAAAACTGGCAAAAGACTACCATGCAAAGCACAGATCACACCCAACAGCTCGCTCTTTAGTCTTCAAACAGAAGAGTGCTACTCTACTCTAGTTTTATATGTAAGATAGCTCTACACCTCCCCTCCCCCCCCCCCCCAGTTCTCACCATTCGTATTCGTGGCTAGGCAGGGATCCCATTATACAACATCACTGTAGTGACAGATACTAATGAAAATTAAAAAACAATCATTTTTTTTCAACCTCATACATTGTGTTGTACATCCAGACACAGCTCCAGATCCCAGATGAAGAATAAATATTGAAAAATGTCTTTGAATTCAAAGGGCTAGAATATTAACATGTTGTAACCTTAATACTTCCTTTGAAAATCTGACGTTAAAATACCACCCCCTTAAATGTCCAGCAGTGAAGTAGGTTTGAAAGAAAAATCACTGAAATTTTTCTGCCTCACCAGAAATAACCATTACTTTAGAAAAGAACCATTATATGCCTTCTGCAAATCATAGGTACCAGCAGCAGGTAATTCCATTTGACTACTGAACATTACCTGTGGTATTTTCACTTAGAAATGCTTCAAGATAATTACATCACCTCCTTCTTCAGAACTGACGTCTGGGATAGATCCAGCAGTTGACTGCCACAACTATAGTAAGAATACTTAGCATTTAGAACCAAAACAAAACCTCCACGACTTCAAGGGAAGTATTGGTAGATAAAATAAAAGAGTAAGAAATACCCTTTTGTTTTCTTAATCCTTACTTAGTTCTATTTATATTAATCTATTATTAGTAGTTCATTTATTTTCAACAAAAGTTTAAGTTTCCAGAATAAAGCACCTAAACTTCTTAAGCTTAAAATAACTGAAAACAATGTTTTAGATGACAGTGAATTTCATATTTCTGAGTGTCGAACATGCTGGAAAAATTACAACTTCACAAAATCTGGTAAAACTACTTGTGAAACTTTAGACTAGTTCTTTACATCTTTTCATCTAAAATGATGCTACTTATTTTACTCAAGTATCAGTTAGAACTCAGAAATTAAAATCAGCCAATTTTAATAAAAAGTTTCTATTAATTACACATTTCTTGGATATTTATTTCAGTTCACGAGGCACTATCAGCAAAAAGACAGACAACAGGTCATACCACTCACATTAAAAACAAAAGCACAGCTCTACTTAACAGTTGGTAAGTGACAACAATCAGGGCATTATTTTGAATGGGTTTATAATTTTCCACTTAAAATACACAACTACTTCTGATTTTACTAGGTAAGGTCTATGTGATTCAAGCACTTGCTCAAGAAGTGTTAGTCTAAACTGTCAATATTCCTTTGGGACTCACAAGAGATTCAAATTAATTTCTCCTACATCTTGTGGTGTAGATTCCTGAGCAAGCAGTCTAACAGCCTACCACGTAAACAAAACAGCACCATGAAAATTGGCTTTTATAGACATTATAGCCATTATCTTTCTAAAATGAGGGTTACTATTGATACAGTTGCCATGCTTTAGAACCCATCCCACATAAAGGAGATAACCCTGGGAATCAAACTTTTCAGACAGCATAGTAGCATTTAGTTTGCAGGTCCCAAGCAGTTGTAGACGTGAATTCAGAACGAGATGCTCACCTTAGCTGGCACAGTGCTAACTGCACATCACCACGATAATAAAAAGTTAGACAGTTGATAAAGCATGGGCTACTAGAAACTTGACAGAGCATTTTTGAAATCTTTATTTGGACTGAGAACAAAAATTCTGCTGAAATTTTGCAGATCCATCTCTTAAAGACATCACCTGCACAACTGAAGTAATTGTTTTAAAATACTTGTACTTCTTTCCTTTTTTTTGGTGAATGTAAGCAGCATATTAATTAAAACTGCAACACCACCATCAGCTACAGCACATAATTTGTGAGCATTCTTTCTACAAAGTTAAAAAAAAAATCTTCAAGTTTTGCTACTGCTTTCAGAGTACCTTGTGGGCAGCAGTAAAACTGTAAATAATTATGCCAATGGCACACTACTGCTGAGTCAAATGCCTGAAAATAAATCCATGCCTTAAGAAACTCAGGAAATACCATTATTTGTGGAGAAATATGACCTAAAATCTGGTGTTATTGTGGGCAACCATGACCAAAAACCTGAAGCAGGGCGAGTCACGAACTGCGAGATGGAGATGAACAGCAGACACAACACTTTGCCTTCATTTTTTATTTCTCAAGAGGCTTTGCCACGGGAAAGTAGTTGAAAGCTCCTTCTCATCTCATCCTCAGTGTCAAAAGATAAATACTGGCTAAAACCAAATCTATGAAGTGCTGAACAAAGAGGATCTGACCAATGTTAAATGCCAAACCTGACAACTGGTATCACAAGGATCTCAGGCTTTGCATGAGGTTATGGCCTCCAGACTTTTGTCTATCATGTTTTGAAGATCTCCCTATAAAATTACACATTTTATTCAGACCAAGCAAACTGTTCCCAAAGCAGACGATCTCAACTTTTTTTTTTCTAAGAGAATTCATTAAGATAACAGTCTCTGTAACAAAGTGATGCATACTGAAGTTTAACAAAGTCATGGAGAAGTACTTGAATTCAAGTCAATAGTAAAGGTGGAACAGGTATTGACTTCATTGTATTTTTGCTTGTGTTCATTCAAAATCTGCTAACCCTAAAAAGGTCGCAAAAGCCAGGGATTGGGGTAAGCTGATTTGTCATAGATCTTACCATTGCACTCCAAACATGCATTAAGAACAGGAAAATAAAAAGCTTCATATCAGATGTTAGGACAAAGTTAGAATTCTACTAATTGCATCAGATAGACTTTTCATTAAGTACACCTTACTTTTTTCTTCCCCCACCCCCAAAAAGCCTACAGTATTGAGATATTCTATGTATGTGGAGTCCCAGCTCTATTTCCAGGCTGCATAGAATCCATCTGAAATACCAGCCACTTTAAAATGTCATCTCTAATAGCAAGTTAAATGAAGAACTAAATACAAGATAATCTTACTGGTTAACATCTGGTACCTGTAACTACTTCTGTTTCCAAGGAAATTCTACACCAAAACGTACAAGATTAAACAGGTATATTTCTTTCATAACTAAGCATTCCTTATAAATATTACAAGTAACTCACAACTGTTCTGTATTATATATAGCATGAGTCTAAAGCCTATTCCTATGGTTCAGATGGCCTTTCTGCAAATGAGTGAAGGTTTTTAATTTGTTGGTAGAACCTGGCAAATGAAACACCGTTTCTGGTAGGCAGTCAAACACTTTAATATTTCCTGCCAATTTGCAGCCACCCCTGAAGCCATTTCAGGTTCTGATTTTAAACTACACCACATTATTATTTAAGATACGTGTATTAGTATGTTTTAAAGAAGGTTAAGAAGATCATTTATCAAAACACTGTTTTCCACTCAAAATACATTTGGCTGACTGTCATTTCCAACGAAATCACCTTCATTGGCACTTTGAATGCTCCCTTTTCTTTTTAACTCGTTATTTTCATTTTTGTTTCATAAAGAATATTTTTAAAATATCGTTATGTTTGTAAATGATACAGTAAATAATTTCAGCACACTAACAACAGAATAAGCTATGTATGTTTTCAAAGGAAATGAATTCTGAGAGAAGAATCTCTATCTATCTATATATATATATAAGTGATCCAAAAGTCACCGATGGCAATATTATGGCTCAGGTCCCCGACTTCAACCTTGGAAAATGTACCCAATGTCTCATTTTATTTGCCTTCTTTTCAACAATCCTCTGACAATGATTGCAGCTATTCACTGAAGGCCTACAAATGAGCATTTTCTATTCAGTCATCTACAACGAAAAGTTTATCATTGTCTAAATAAATAAACTGCATGCTTTCACTAGAGATAATAAAACTATCATTATTTTCAATCAACAATGAATTTTAATTACGTAGACCTACATTTATTTCATAACTTGCCTGCAATTTCGAAAGCATTTATCAGTCTTCATTTCTATAAATTTTTAGACATCAGTCCTGTAAAGATTTATGCACTAGAAACATGTTCCAATGCAGCTCTTTACTTCCCTTAGAAAGAAGCCACAATTTGTATTTTAAGTTTGTAATATGCACTTAAAACTCTGAAGTAGAATTAAATTAAAATGGAATGTATTCTAGTTTTTTAGAAGAAATGAAAGTAAATTCAGTAAGCTATTTTTAGTGGGTTTTTTTTTAGTTTAAAATATTTAGAGATCTATTATTTCTTGGTTTCAGATGGTTAGAACATAGACATGGAGACTATGGCTGCTTTTGGCTACATACAGAAATGGTGATCAATGATTTAATGTGGACTCTGAAATTTACAGAATGTGCATACATCTAGGAAGTTCAAACAAGAACAACAGTTTAAAAATCAGATATGCATTGCCATTTCTCATCCTGAAAAAAACCAGTCGCTGATACATCAGTGTCAGCAGCTGGCCCACATGGCTATGGCAGCTATCTCTTCCTACCTGTGGAAGAAATCAACTGAAAGCCAGCTGTTGAAAAACAAAGTTTACCCCTTTATTTTTTAAAGGCAGGCTCTTTTTCCATCAAGGTACACTCTCGCAACATCCAAGGAACCTGGATCTCATGGATCCACAAGTTACATTGACCTTAAGGTAAGCAGTAATTTATTATGCACAACTAATAGAAACCGCCAGGACTTGTTTACAGTCTATGAAAACATTCATAAGGGAACAGTGATTTTGTGTTATCAAAATAAATGTTTCATTTAAATTACAAAAAAACCCATTCATATAGAACTATCATAAGTATTTAAAAATGACAGTTAAATTCTGACTGAACTCCTCTGAGGTACATAAATACTGTTTTGCTAATAAGCAAAAAGAGAGAGCAGAAACACAACTGAATTCAGACATGCTGTTTCTTCTAAACTATTTCACAGTTCAACTGAAATTCAGCCCTGTGAAACGCTATGGTGCAGACAGGTGAACATAACTGTACTGGAATAACCACTTAAAGCAAACACTGAAAGGCAAGAGAAACATTACGTGAACAATTCAGCAAAACGAGTCTGATCATCTCTCAGAATTATTTTCTTATCTGGTTGAGTTGTGCAGATAGAACTTGCATGGTTTAGCAAAGATTATTATACTTTTTGCTTCTGACCTGTAAAATAACCCAACTCATCTATTTTAATTACACAACATAACGTACGTAACATTAGCTTAAGGAATTTAAGGGATTTTATACCTTAAAGATTATTTTGCATAGTATTAACATTAAAATCGTGTAATTATTAATTATAGAC
This sequence comes from Falco naumanni, assembly GCF_017639655.2. Taxonomy (NCBI): domain Eukaryota; kingdom Metazoa; phylum Chordata; class Aves; order Falconiformes; family Falconidae; genus Falco; species Falco naumanni. Next base: position 110,301,099 of record NC_054055.1, read on the forward strand.
CATTCATAAGTAATTATATAGCAGAAATTATAATCAGAAGAATTAAAGACCAAAGCACTTATTCTATTGTGAACACAATAGCAAGGGAAAGAGAAGGTAAAACAGATTTTTTAGTTTTTTTTTTTTAAATTTGGTATAAAGTGTTTGTAGACTGTGGGGCAAAGGGGTGAAGTTTTAAAGGGTAAAAATGGGAAGGAAGACATGGCAAAATGAAGAGTGGTTCAATAGTACACAAGGAGAAGGTGAGAGGGAAAGTAAATCTTGCCAAGAAAATGGGATGTCCACTAAAGTGACCTAGAGAAAATGACGAGACTTGTGTTTAGAAATTAGGTAACAGGTATGGAAAGACAACATGGGACTACAATGTCACCTGTTCCCCCCCACTGGTCAGGGGACAGAAGACTAGCAGAAGAAAGCGGAATAACTGTCTGTTCTTCACAAAAGATGGAATGCTAATTTTCTCTTTGGCTGTGAGACAACCACACATAAATTACAAGTAATGTCTCTTCCATCCTAAATACCACACTAATGTGATTAATCTGTAAAGTTTTAAAACCAATCCAAATTAAACAGCTTAGATAAGTCAGGTATTTGAGTACTCTTCTACATGAGAGCTATTAATTTTAATTTTTTTTTTAGAATTTACAGCTTGGGGTAATAGCAGTTGAGCACTATGGGTTACATTTATTGTATGTAGGAGAGAAAGTGCTTGTACTGATTTGGAAAGAGCACTAAGTGAAAGTTACAGCACTTTAATTAAAGCATGTCATGGCTATTGTCCAAAATGACTTGAACACTACTCTTATCTCTAATTAAAATATAACATTTGATTCTCTGTATCTGTCAATTTAGAATGGATATGACTTCTGAAGCATCAAAGGATACCGCAACTAGAAAACACGTTAGAGTTCGGAACAGCAGCAACTGCCAAAGAGCCGTCCTGCATTTCATCAGCTCGGAGTTAATACACTGTCATTCTAACAGCAGCACAGAGTGAGCATACTTGCAAAAAATAAACCAGGCAAAAAATACTTCAGGAAACAAATGACAGTTGACAACACACTTTTCTTTTATGTGCACATATGAGAGAGAGCAGATGAGATGGAAAGATACAAGAGAGTTAATGTTCTAAGAGGAGGAAGGGGAGTGCATCTATTTTCCTTAACATTCATGCTAATTTTTCCTAGAAGGCAGTCTCAATCATACAACAGGTTTGTGGAATTCTGCCAAGGACTAACGAGGCAAAACTTTCACACCCTGGAATACTACTCTCTTTGAGTTAAAAAGAAATAGAAAACTGAAAAGTGGTCAAGAAACCTGCTCCTCCAGCCAGTCCTTCAGGAATACCTCCGCTGCAGGACACAACAGAGTAGATTTTGCCATAATTTGTAACTATTTTGTATGCAAAGCACCTCACATGCCTACGAAGCATTAGGCTGTATCTTGATTTACTAGTAATTATTTTCTCTAAAAGCAGATTTTGTGAGATTATAATCTTGCACAAGAATTTTCTATAATGGTGTAAATATTTGAACCTGAAGGTGCTTTTACGTTGTGTAAAAGTACAATGGAACTGCTACAAAAGCAGACTTCCCTACCAGCACGAAGTGAGCCTGCTCTCCAGGCAAGACCTACAGACCTCTGAGGTTCAAAACAGGTAAATGTCATTTATGCTACTACTAAAAAGTTGTGCTCATTTACAGATCAGTGATTTTTACACAAAATAACAGAAGTCAAATTACACGCCATCGTGGATGTGCACAGGAATTTCAAGACTAACTCCATGATTGCCTGGAGGTCTCCTCCATCCAGGATGTTGGTTAGAAAGAAATGTTGCAATATTTACATTTGCTGAGATGATGAAAGAGCAGTGCGGGATGATGGAGTACATGACTTTGGAATTTCGACTGTGATTTAGTGGATTTTGCATGAACAAAGCATTCTGAAATCGGCGCCTGCCACATGGATCACTGGTGATTCAGAAAATATTTCAGTGGAAAAGATACACACATAGGCCCTCGTTAGCATTTTGGCAACAGATCATTGCAGTTTTTCTGCCAGACGTGCAGAAGCTGAACTGGCATAACATCGTGCTACACACTGTACATCCTGCACATATCTTTCAGCTGTGATTGCTCTGGTATAACAAATGGCATCTAAGAACTCATAAATATCAGTAAACAGTTCCAGCCTACTAATAGCTTCTCTCTCTCTTTAATTTGGCATTTCATACCAATAGCGTTAGGCCATTTCTGTTGTTCTGAATAGAGAGTATTTCCTTTTGGAAAAGACATTAAAAAAAAAAAAAGAAAGAAAAGAAAAGAAAGAAGAAAAAGAGGGGGACACACACAATTCAAAAAGAGAGATGCACAACTTGCTATTTCTAAAACCACTGAATATGTACTGAATTCAACTCCTACGCAATAGCTTTACACATGTAAAAAAAAAAAAAAAAAAAAAAAAAAAATGACTGAATGCAACTAGGATGAAACAGACACTTGACTTTTTGCTGCCACTTCCAGGCAGGAAACATTAACGGCCACATGCCCTCCATCTGCCATGAGTAAGTCCAGGCAACACCTGTGGCAAATCCTCTACTTCTTTATGGTATACCTTATTTTTTTCTGTGTTGCTGTTGAAAGCCCAGCAGCACATATACAAGAAGTCTAAATCTTCTTCTATCCAGTGCTCAAGCTCATTAAATGTCACAAAATGTTTCCAAATGGATAAAGTTGAAAGGGCAAGGTTCATAGCAGGATTTACAGAACACAATATCCCTTTCACTCACTGTAACTTGGGAGAACATTTATACCAAAAGAAAAACAAACAAACCTAAATAAACAGTGGAAGAAGTTCAGTCATCTGACTGTCCTAAAAGCTGTTAAACAAAACTGATAAAGCTAACCTATTAATCCTCCAGCACGACTGCTGTAGAAATAATAATTTGTGCAACCCCCCTGGTTACTCTGATGTCTTTATCTGTGGAAGTGCACTGACCCCGAAACGTCTTTGACCTACTAAGTGCTAACAGATCAAACACTCAACAGCTTTTAATATATTTTCAGATTTGAGTCCTTCTAATCACATGCTGACTCTCAAATTCTCCAGCAATGAATATTTCATAATATTCAGCCAAATACTGTTAGAGTCAGAAAGTATCAACTCCTGTGGATTATATGTAATATATTATCTTCATACAAATATATTAATTTTGTTGCCTAAATTCTTATAATTTGGCAGGATCAAGTGATTGGAGAGAGTAAGACTAGGCATGGCAGCAATACTTAAATAATAAATCACGATGAAAAATATATGGAAATTTTTAGTCTACAGCATTACATACATTTATTTCTTAGCAGTATTTCTTTACACTTGAAAGGTACACTTGATATATTACACTCAGAAGCTTATACTGACAGGAAGTATGAAGTAAAAATGTTGAACTTTTTTTCACTGTAATTCCATGTCCATACGTTTAACACAATGGCAAGGAAATACACTATTCTGAACACAGATCCAGATGTGGCATCATTGTACAAAAATAAAGACATTTAATTATAAATTGACCTACTCTATTGCATTAAAATAATAATTAAAAAAAGATGTAGTGGTGCAATCAAACAAAAGCAAAGGGAAAATAAATGGTAAAGATTAATCAACACAAAAAACTAATGACTGTAAAAGGTATTATTTTCTTAGGTTATTGTCTCCAGTTACTAAAGCAAAAGTTAACACGATCAATCTAACCAAAGATGATAATATTTTTAGGTTTTGTACAATACTTATTCACATTAGCATTCAGTTCTATGGGTTTCCTTTATATGACGACTAAGGGTTTACAAGGGCTTTGTATAAGTACAAAGAAAAGATCAAGACAAAGGTCCATCAGAAGCCACTAAAATCTGTACTGAAGAGAGACACTGCCATTCATAACCCAGCGGATCATCCTGCTCCTGGTTCACTTTTACTGTCATTGGAAGTACAATGTTATTTTAAGCTTGTCTCTACTAGCAAAAATTAAATGTTAATAATGTTTAATGACTCATTTTCCAGTTAATCTATTACTTGAATGCAAAACTACTATGCTAAGTAAAATCCTTCCAAACATGCATAGTTAATAAATCCACAGTATTCAAAATAGGGATTGAGAAGGCAAACATAATTTGCAGTATATGCCAGTAAGTAGCTCACCTTCTCATGAACTCAGATTTGATGATTATTTTGTTGGTTTTTCAAGCCAAAAATTGCTTGTACTTCAGAAGCTTGCCAGAGGGAAAACAAACTCTAGTATCTTATGAAGTGCAACAACTGAAGAACAAGCAAGTGCATATTTGAATGAAACAATTACACAATATCACTAAGCTGAGTGTGATAAATAATCAATACTCCTTAAAACATGCATTACTGTTCTCTCATAATGGAAAACGCATTACCTTTTGAACAACATTTTATTAAGTTAAGCTTTGTCCAAGAAAATTTTAATATTCCAACTTACAATTGAAAACTGAAAGTGAACTTTGGGATTTGTTTCCTTTCCACACACACTGGGACGATTACGAAAAACTCACAACCTGGCTTGTACTTAAGTCTCATCTTGCTGAAACAAAACCTACTGCCCACATTCACCCACAGCAGCTGTCTAAAAGGAAAGCTGTTACAGAAGAAAGCCTTCAACTCATGGTTTGCCACTACAGACCTCCCATTGTGACTCGCACTGAACAGGCTTGCAGGCTCCACTGAACCTCGCAAGTATAGAAACAGGGTCCCAGAAAAAAAGAAGCAGACAGTGGTAGCCGTATCCTCTCTAACGTATGGAATAAGCACTGCTTGGAAGCCAGAAAGGAAACCTGAGCTTTGATCCTTCAGTGAAGAATCCTCTCTCTGAAACCTGGATTTATAACTATTTTCCAACCAATAAAGTTGTCCCAACTTATATTAGAGGAAGCAGTACTCTCTACTTTCTATGACGGCAGCATCTCCTGCACTTCTAGGCTTTATATGGAGTGAGAAAATAGCAGGAAGCACTAAGAAGTAAAATCCTTTGAGATCTTTTTGAGTCCTTTGAACAGTTACACATTTACATTTCACTATAATGTTCACAGTTCGTGTTCAGAAAATTAGCAATGTGAAAAATAGCCTGTAAAGACAACAGTGAGTTCTACAGCTAACTACCGAACATGTCACACTGTCAATATTCAAAATAACTTATTTTTAATTTTGAGTGTCTAATAGTTTTTCCAACTAAATGTAGCCAGTTGCATGAAAAGACTTTCATTGGCAAAAAGGGACCTTTTATTGAAACCAGCAGGCAGGTAAGTGCAGCCTCTACTTGTGCATTTAGAAAGTATCACCCCAGTAAAGCCCTGATAAAAATAAAACGTGAAATACTTCTGAACATTTTTGTGCACTGCTGTGAAGAAGAGAAATTAAGCATTTCACTAATGCTGCAAACACAATTATTTTCATACTAACCGAAAGGATGTCTACTGGAGTAGACTTGTCACAGGAAAAGTATAATGGCTATTAAGTCCAGGCACTCTAATTGTTCTCCTCCAGGGCTGAAGGGCTTGCTTTGAAGAGCAGCATGCCACACTCCACTGAGGACAACCCCTCTGCCTGGTGAATGGTAGGGGGAGATTGCTGCTGGGCTGCGATGCCTCTCACTCACCAGAGTTGCCATCGCTGTCTGTAGGCTTCCAAGATGTTTTGGATTTATATAAAATAGAGGTGGAGGAATAAAAGCCAAATGGAAGTAAAGAGCACACAAAAACGTCTTATTAAATAGCCAGTTCCCTAGGCTGTTCTTTTATCAACTATGTGCTTAGCTAGACACCAAGAACAGTAAGAACTAAAACCAGCATTGCATCACATATGGCGTTATTCTAGTTATTACAGGTGTTGAAATGGGTTTAGATTTACTGGATGGGAGGCAGTAAAAAAATTCCCTTTTAGACTGCCTTCTCAGTAGGTATGTACATCAAGAACTACAAAGAGACAAAGAAAGGAAAAGGAGGAGAGACCAAGACAGATTCAAGCAAGCCAAGGACAAAGGGCAGGGTGTAAAGCAAGATAAAAACTAAAATACATTTGTGAAAAAACTCTCTCTTGCCATATTAAGTAGCAATTACATCTTGGCAATGTTCACATGCAGAAATGAAGCCGTTCACAGAAAAAAAAAAAACCACCAACAAACCACACACAACAAGAAAAAGAAAAAAAAAGGCGGGGGTGGTGGGGGTGGTGGGGAATGACACTGTCCATTTCAAAAACAAGGCAAACTTGTGAAGTTCTGACTAAAAGCAAGTTTTGTTCTGGCTCATTCGAGATGAGCAGCTGGCAGAAGACTAAACTGATGTCCCTTCAAATATTTTAATTTAGAAAATGTTTTTTGGACTTGAAAGAATGCACTTTCCAAATCCTGGAAAAAATGGCTTTTCTTCTAGATGAAAGGGGCAAAGCTTAGAATAGAGTAATAGACATGAAATATTTGGCTTCTCTGTCTAACTGGCAGATGTTTCCTGAAGTATTGCTAGGGTGGAACAGGCTGGTGACTGTTAGCATCACAAAAAAGTGGCTGAAACTGTGATCTTAGTCAAACATCTTATAGCAAGTGCCAGAAAGTGGTATGACAGAATTCCAGAGGACAATACAAAAACCTTCAGGTTTTTTTCTATGTATTAAATCTCATCCAATATCCAAACTGATGTTAATGTACTTAAAAGCAGAAACCCCAAAGAATACCTATTGGTTTTACCACCTCAGTAAAGACTTTTGACTGCTACCTTAATATGAAGAATGATATTGAAATAAGATGCATCACAAAAAGATTGTTAACACTGTATATGAAAAGAATACTTTTTATGCAAAAGTATAAAATATCATCAGCAGTAACTACATGATAATCATGTTTCTTTTGTGTTGTTCATTACTTCCCATAGTGTGAAAAGAGGAGCATGAATTCTCAGTGCTTATGTGCTACTGTCAGTTTCTTCCAACAATACGTTCAGATACTATCAGCATTTAACCTTTAGGTAACAAACTTGGATCCTTCTGTGTAGTAAATGGTATTAATTCACTGATAACCAAATTTGCATGAATTAGGACTCTGAAATAAGTTATAAAAGATGGAAGGCAAATACTACTTGTATTGGCCTCCAAGTAGAAGCACTTTTGAATAGCCGTTAAATTTAAATACCATAGAAAACGGGGAAAAGAAGCAAAAAAAATAAAAAAATACCCTATCTATGACTCTAAACAAGATTTATCTTTAATAAATGAAAAATAATTAACTATTAAATGAAATGACAGACTTCTAATTCAACATTTTAGACACATCTCTCATGAAAGGCCCAAGGTACTTTCATGAAAGGCCCAAGGTACTTGGATAGCTTCAGCGTCCTGTACCCCTGTTTTGCAGCAAACAATAAAATTATTCTTTGTTATTTTAGTAAAAAGTAAAAATCTCCTATATTTCATGATAATTATTGGAGTCTGGAAAAGTGTTCTAGACTATTATGTGCTTTGTCTTTCACATATTTTTTTAATCTTCATAGAATCATAAAATAAAATACCAGGTTTGAAGGTACCTCAAGGATCATCTGGTCCCAGCTTTCTTGGGGAAAAAAACCCCACCGAAACACACAGTATGATTTTCTCTGACCCCCACGCCCACACCACCCCCTGTAAAATAAACACGAAATGCCTTCATCTGAAATTCAGCATAAATGAAACCCTTCAGATATAAATCGATACTGTTAAGATTTTCCTCTTCATTTCAGTAGGTGATGGTAAGTCAGGCAGAAACCAATTGCAGTAAGTTGGACACATGCTGTAATCGCAACCAAGATCAGCTTTATGGTACTTCAGGGCCTGCAGCGTTTACACCATACCACCAATTTTCTATTACTATAATATCATTTTGAAAAATCAAAACACAATATTGGGGTTCTTCATTCATGAGCGCTACTCAACCCAAACAACAATACTTTGTGATAGCCTGTGTATTTTTATAACAGATGTAAGCAGCAAAAACATAATCAAATCTTGAGGTAACTTCTATCCTCTTCCAAAAGACAAAGGTATTTATCTCTTGGATGAGACTAACAAATCCAGAAAGACCAAGCTGAGCCAAATGAAAAACTGGCAAGGAAGTTTAAAAGGACAAATTTAACAGAGGTGAAGAATGTTTATTCTCGAGTGGAAAGTATATGCACAGATGTATGGGCACACAGACAAACACAAAATCTTTTCTTTATTAGGCTCATGCTTTTTTCTCCAGCCTCAAACAGGGGATGTCGCTAACGGTGACAAGCCATCACATCAAGATATGTCTCTAGCTTGCCCAACCAAATATTGCATACACTCTGAATTACCAGAAAATGGTTTCTGCAAAATGAAAGTCTATCTGAAATTGCTAGTTGAAAATTCTATCTCACGCTCAGTGAACAGACAAAAAATACTGAACATGCTGGAAAATGGGCACATTCAGCTGTATCTTCCCTGCATTACTTTACATAAATATTGGATTTGGGGTTTTGACACTGTTTATTTGTGGGTTTTTGACCAAAAAAAAAAAAAAGAAAAAAGTAATTAATTTGAGGAAAGCATGGGAGACATGGAGATGGATAAAAACATGCATGTGCTCCTATGAACTAGAATCTACTATCTGAATGCAAAGCATTAGCCAGGAAAAGGAGACGCTAGATTCTCATGGGATTATTTCATAGCACAGCACCTTTCAAACGTTATCCAATTCCTTGCTAGACAAGTTTTTACAGTTCAATAATGAGAAACAGACTACCTGATGATAAATACCCGTAATGAGCTCCAAGATGAGTGCTAGCCAGGTACTAAGCACCCTATGAACAGAACTACAAGAACCCCAAAATATATAGGCATGAATGCTGCTCATTGGTTGGCAATACACTTTTAAAAGTGTATTTGTCCAACTGAATAATTACCCAAACATCTAAATGTCCACTAAGGCATTTCTGAAGCTACACAAGACATCTAACCATGTATAGCAGGAGGATCCTAAGTTTCTTTAAATACACCAACCTTCTACCTTTAACTTCAACTTTGTTTGTAAAGCATTTGTGAAATTCCATGATTATTCTTTCAGAAATCTACTTAGCAAAAAACATTCTATTTACAGGGATAAACACAAACCAACCAACCAATGTAATTACTGGAGCTACAAAATCAAACTGGAATCCAGCATCCAAGCTCTAGATTCTCACCCTCGCACAGACTAATCAAAGTTTTACAACTTTTTTTCTTTTTGTTTTTGTTTCTTCTTTCTCCTCAGTGCTAACTGTACATACAATTCTTACCATCCAAAAAGGCTTGCCCTTGTGATGCTGCGAATAGCAACCTTGAAAACAGTGATTTTAACGAAATAAAATTCATGTTGATCTTGCTGGCTAAAGCCTACGTAACTCTTGACATATCAGCTCCACAATCTAAACGAAAGTAGATTTGAAAAGACAAGTCCATTTTTCTGGGAGTAAGGATCTATGAACATTCTGTGATGTGCTCAGAATCAGAATTTGGAGAGGTTCATAAAAGCAGTATATAGGAAAGGCTACTTAGTGTTAAAAACTATTAAACAAAAGAAAACAAAAACCTAAAAAAACCCCAACCAAACACACACACATACAAACAAACAAAACCTAAAAAAACCATGCAGAGTGTAACACTAAAATTTAGGAAGACTTCAAAACATGAATAGGTCTACAGAAAAGATCAATGGTACCTTACTGTCTATGGAAGTACTAGGTATATTCAAATTATTAAAGTGTGAAATGAGTTATTAACTACTTGGAAGAGTTAAGACTACAATCCGTAAATGTAATCTGCATGCATTAAAATACATAAGTAATTATTAACAATGAAAACACAAGTTTTAAGTGTATTTTAGATTATCTTATTGTGCAAATCCTTACTTCTGTTAATAAACGTGCAGGTATTCTGAAAAGAACACAGAAAAACGTTTACAATCCATTTTGAACAAAAAGTATGGAATTCTGTAGTGAAAATAAGTTTTTCTTAAAAAATTAAAAATATTGTAAGAAAAAAGTTTTGAAAGCTACTTCTTCCAATGTTCTCTGTCTTAAAGCTTTAATCTTCTTTATGCCAAATACCTATATTACTCCTATCACTTAAAAAAAAAAAGGGGGGGGGGGGGGGGAGTGAACGTTAAGAGAGAGAGAAAACAACAGCAAAGAAAAAATTAGAGTCTGTAGTGTAATTACATGTGCCTTGACATATCTGTTTTATGTAACAACAAGCATACACCCAGATCCCTAGGTAAGCATTTAATGTTCACAGGTGTCCTCTATTAAAGTTATCACTCACAAGTATTTCCCACTGATTTTAGCATACATCTCACTAGCCCTAACAAAAGGCCTGGATCCCATGAAGATGAGTCCTCCTCTTTCCTTAATTCTCATGGCGTAATTCTCCCGGCAGTGAGCTATCCAACAAAGCAATTCTCCCTTCCTTTTTCAAAGATACCAGTTCAGGAAGTTAGATACTGCATCAGGCAGCTACTAAACCAGACCACCCTGCTAGCCACCACATCAGATACAGGTCCTTCGGAAGTTGCTACTAAAATGTAAAACTAAGTCTGCAAAAAATTGGTTCCAGCAGACAGGAATGGGAACAGATATCTGACTTAGTCTTGCTGTTGTGCACAGAACCAAGTTTTTTGGTGGTTTTTGTTTTTGTTTTTGTTTTGTTTTGTTTTTTTTGTTATATCACCCAAGTCCACACTGCGCCACCAGACAATGCAACTGTTCTGAGAATGACCCTATTAAGCTGTGCAATTACAACAAACTGCAGGCTGAAAACCAGATTTATTTATGCATAAGTCTAAACACGATTTATCAATCGGATGGGAAGTATCTTGCATGTAAGTTTCTTCTTTAATTCCATGTACTAGGTTTGCTCTTTCCAGAAGACTTTAAAAGCTCAGTTCAAGTGATCAAAGTATAGCACTTCATTTTTTCTGTCCTTAAACTCTGTTCTGTTTTGTAAGGCAGCTGACAAAGTGTGCTTCTTTCTCTGGCTTTGCTTTCCTCTCATGTCCAAGACAAAACCCAAGCAAGCTGCTTTTTCAGCTCCGATTAAACACATCACTGTGTTACTACAAAAGGCATCAGCTCTGAGATGATGTTTTATTATGCTCCTTTATACAGTTTCAGTAACTGTTCCAATTCTTGCTCATGGCACCCATCAGCTGTCCTCTCCACCTCTGCAAGTTTCTTCCTATGTTGCTCTCAATAAATGAGATCACAAGGCTTCAGCCCATTAAGGTCAACTGTCTCTGTTCATTTAATGCCTTTGCTAAAATAAACAATTGCTTCATGGCATTCAGTAAGGTTAATTCCTAGGCAATATGCTCCACAACTGTAGCAGAGGAAAAAAGAAAAGCAGTTATTTGAAAACTTATTTAAGAAATTCAACCTCAGTTGTTTTTTGGGGGATTTTGTTGTTGTTGTTTGTTTGGTTTTATGGGTTTTTTGTTTGTTTTTATGGGTTTTTTGGTTTGTTTTTATGTTGTTGTTGGTTTTTTTTTTCTTTTCTATAAGATTTGTCTTTTTTAGACTTTCATCTCTATAGGTCAAAGATATTCTGGTAGCTGGGTGTCACCCAGGCACTGTGAAAATCTCATTAAATAATCAGCAATATAAGCTGTTCCTCTTCAGAAATGAACAATTACTACACTGGGTGGCTTCATACAAGATGGTCTATAACCTGAAGAGACAAAGCATCAGGATATAGGCCTAAGAAATTCAGGTCACCTCAGAGAAACCACCACATCAACAGGTAGTATCTCCAGGCCAGGTCAAAGGAGTAGAATCAGAAATAAGGAAAAAGATCTAATAGTTTAATTAAAAATCTAAATTAATTTTAATTAAACAAGTGCATTAAAAATTCCCTATTATAGCTTGGAAAATACTCAATGGAATAAATGGACAGCTTTTTGAAGGAAGTTCTCCACTGAGATGTGTTCCCTTCCATTCATTTCTCCTTCTGAAGTTTCAATTTTAACATATAAATAACCAAGCAAAGGCACACATGAGTCAATGGCACTCATGAGGTGAAAAGTGAGAATACAAACATAAGGGAAACCAGTAAAGAATACTGCAGTTAGGCTGTACTACTTTTGAGTTGGACAGTCTTGGCACTAAATGAAGCTATTTTTCATTACCACCGTTTCATACTAAACTATCCTGATACTCAAAGTAAAAGCTTCCCTATACTTAACCTAAAGCTTTAGCTGAATGTGTAAAAGGGAGCCCTTAAATAAAACACCACGAAACCCACCAAACAAAAAAACCTGATGCGGGTGAGCCTTTCTGAGAAGGAAAGTTTTTCCACTGAAAACAGCCAAACAAAACCCAAGTACCAAACCTATTCCTGTCTAAAATTCACTCTTCCCCCACATCATAAAAAATCCTTACCTTTTCTTTCTAAAGACAATAAGGTAATTTTTGCAACAGAACTGTATTTTAGGACATGAACAACTGAGTGCAAACATGATTTTAGCAGTCGACTTCCAACACTTTGGAGGAAACAGGTTGGGAATACTCACGTACTTTACCAATTTTGCTCTTTCTGCATGTACTGATAGTTTCAGAAGACTCAGAATGACTTGTTTAAGTCACACCCTCTCAGCTAGAAAATGCTGCATGTAGGAAAGCAATCAGCATACAACTAGCTGCAGATGCATTTCAAATTATAAAATATTACACAGGAGGTATATATGTACACTTACAGAAAAAAACAACATTAAAACACCTCAAGAAAAGAAAAAAAGTGACTCAGAAGGAGCCTTTTAAATTAAGCTTTAAAGAATGGTGATTAAAGAGAAACTAGGCAACCATACTAAACTAATTATACTTAAGATTCAGAGATGAATAGGAACAATCAGCTCAAATTTTAAGTGTATATAACAATTTTCTTTGAGGTTTTAATTTCTAGAATATGTATAAGTTGGATTGTATCCTTTTTAGTAAATCCTCTCCCACCAGAGAAACTGTTAATTTTACCCATTAAGTTAGTTAATAAATTAACTAAGGCTCAAGTGCATCTGCGATATAGTAGGATAGAACTGTCAAACATCCATGGTAAATTTAAAGTTACGTAAAAAAGAATAAGTGACTATTTTGATTAATGGATCATTTTCTTCTTACAATCTTGCAGAAAATTAAAAGCACCTGGAATCTGCAGGATGGCTCTGTACATAAGGATTTATAGTACAAGTTCCACCAATGCAAAAATAATTTATCTTGCACTGTAATTGTTAAAGGTGACTAAACTTTCTGACTGAGGTGACAAGGTTACTCCGTTATCCAGACTTCCATTAGCATGAAACAAAAGAAATTCCTGGCCCCTGAAATCTTTTTGGGGTTTTGGTTTTTTTTGTTGTTGTTGGTTTGTTTGTTTTTTTTTAAAGGAGGGACACCAAAGACTGACTGTACATACACAGTAGATTAATACACAGAAATCAGAAACAAATGATTCAACTATTATCTCCAGTATAAACAGAAAATTACTGCTGCTTTTATTTAGTTGACCAAATGTATCATAAACATTTGAAAGCTACTCAACAAAACAGGCATATAAGGACTATGACAGTACCACAGAAATTCCTCTTTTTTCATGATGCAACATTTCTATTTTTTTTTTAAAAAAGTAAAATAACTTGTGAATTCCGTGTCCTTGATGCACACTACAACTAAATTTTAAAGTATGCTGTTAAAAGACAAAGAAAAAAATAGCAACCTTGTCAAAAGCAGGAGAAGAAATAAAAAAATATCTGGCTGAAGCTCCACGGAAGAAATCCATAAATGAATCAAACCAGAGTTTTACAACAGAGTTTGAGTTGAAACTTTAACTACAGCTTTCACAGTCAGGGATAGGGACAGTCATAGACATTACCCACTAACACAAGAGGGAAAAAATATGTTTGGCACATCACAGCTGTCTTCCATTACCTGTAATTATCCAAGTTCAGACCACACTAGGAACAAAAGACACACAAGAAACAAGAGTTAACTGTATGTTACAAGGCAACTGTGTAGTACTCCTTCCAACATGTGATGTCCATTTCCAATGGAAAAACACCAAGTATCCTACTTGCAGGAAACAACATTTTGCTTTACATTGTGGATTTTTTTAATTAAATGCAAGTGAAAACTGGTATTGTTTTTTAATCTATTATTTTAAAACATATATATTATTTTAAAAAATATATATAAAAACTTTCTAATACATTGAGATTTGTCTCAGAAAGTGATACTTTTGACCCCAATACCCCAACCAAAATACTGCTTCAAAACCTTGCATCTCTTATAATTAACCCCCCTTCTAAAATTTCTGGTCAGGCTCTATTTAAGATCATTTTCTATTCATTTATTCTTGGGTAAAGTCTGGTCTTTTAACAGTAAGGAAATACCAGGCCCTCCTACATCATTCATACAGTATAGATTTTTTTTAGCTCTCGATTTTGCTAAGTAAAGCAAAGCTGCTCTTACAGTCTCTTCTTACAGTCCTGATTCATCATTCTTTCAGTTATTCTTGTAGCTCCCCTTAGAATCACTTCTAGTCTCAATTCATGTCTCTGGAACATGTGAGATAGATGTTCTATATGATATTTCAGATGAGGTGAGGTCTCATCTAGTCTTTCTACAGTGGTACAGATGCTTCCTTATCTACTTAACAATAACATCTTAAAACTGAATCTCATGAGATGATCAGTCATATTCTGATACCCTCATAAACCTTTTCATTTTTAGTCACTTTTGTTGCCTAAGATCATTGCTTATATTTCATAATTCTGTTAGTCACCTTAAATACAGGACATTCTGTTCATCATTCTAGTACAGGGTTATGAGCTTCAGCCAATCCTGAATTTAAAATTATTTTATTACCTTTGCTAGTTAAAATCCTAATACTACTATCTGTAGACTCATGCTATCAAACAAGACCAAAGGTGACGATGTTTTGAAGTTAAAATTAGGGGGAAAAAGTACCATTTAATGACAAACTAATGTGTCTTTTCCTTAAATATACTATCATTGAAAAGGTGAGAGAATTACAGGTGAGAATCAAATATTCACCTGTTAAATTAAAAAAACCCTCACAATCCCAAACAATTTCCAAAACTGATACCAAATTACCTTACGCATCCGCTCTTCCTCCCACTTTTCTTCTATACTATTTGACGGTCCCACTATCCTATTCATTATTGAAATAAAATCCCAAATGTAAGGATTATAGAGAGTCACACATTTGCAATGCTGGGTTAATCTCTCTATCCTAACACCAAAATGCAGCATTTTTCACCAGACGCTACTGACAGGGTAAAAAACATATTCAGAGCAGGATGCTGAACACCCATAATGCTGAACAAAAAAATTTAAGTCAGCATGTTCTGAAAAAAGTTCCCTGTCATTATGTAAGAGAAACGCTGAGGAATACAATCTTAAACCCCACCACTAAAGCAAGCACCTTGGATTCTCCTTTTATAAGGGAGAACCCAGCCAGCAGCTTATAAAGATGCAAATTCAGAATAATGGATCATTACCATAAACCACAGACTAATTTAAAGACAGACTGGTCTTTTGGGGTTTGCTTCACTCTCAAGAACATAAAAACTCTCATTTTTCATGCTATCGCTGCTGTAGAGCAGAGGAAGATTTGTATATAACATCAATTCTTTACAAGATACAATCCCAAGACACAGTATTTTCCATAAAATTCTGACCTACTTAGTGGTTTTAAAACTTGGCCTTTCCACTTGTTGAATTATGTCCCAACTTCTGCTGTTGCAACTCAAATATTTTCAGTATCAGGAACACTGAAAGAATTACAGGAATTGTGTGTGAGATAACTATTCCTCCTCACGCTGAAAGTGAATTTCAAAGTTTTTCCACCAAAAACCAAGCAGTATTTCTGCTACTGCTGTACACTTTTCAAACTATTTTTTAAAACCAGCTTCTTTGTTGATTTCCTTGCTGTTGCACAGGGTTGAAAATACTTTTCTCCTCAGACTGCTTTTACACTGTATTGAGCAGCCGATATGGTTTCCTTTTTGAGTAGATGCTTTTATAATTTAGCTATCTAATTTTACTTTGAACTTTCAGTTTTCCCATAATATCTTTCAGCATTGGAGGAAGAAGGATGCAGAACTAAAGAAAAGTATTTAGCCTTTTCTCACTTCATCTGTCTTCAAAAATTCTTTAAACATTACACTACTCATAAAACTATTGCACTAAGCTATCAGACTCAATTAATTTTTTCCCTTTTCTCATTTTCTTCAATCCGAAAGTTCTCCTTCCTTTACAAAAGAGAAACCGCCTGACAAAGAGTGCTATTCTTACTTGTCTGATTTATTTTATTCACCTTTTCAAGAGAACAGAGGTAACTGTGACTTTCAGAAGGATTTATTGTTTCGTTTGCACTATTATCTCCCTCTGGAGAGATCAGATTTTGCTGTCTCTCTTCTGCCAAAAGAGAAATAGATGGGCTAGCTAAACTGTTAGATCTTATTTCTGGGTTGACCGTATTCCTTTGTCCATCGACTGAAGCTCTGTCTGCAGCAGTATGCCTGCACCAGGTCTCCTTCCTTTCCCAGGCTACTGGATAAACATCTCAATACCACTGGGATCTCTAAACAATTGCTTGAAAAGTTCATCAGTTTCAAGGTTCCTTTCGTGCTTATATTCAGCCCTGATAGCTCCCCATTTAGATTAAAAATCAGACACCCAAATAGCGGAAGCCTTGCCAACAACCTTCTGAATCAGCAAAATCTGATCTCCCAACACATTGAAGAAAAGATCTTCCTCTTGCCCAGTGAGACTACATCTAAATGAGTTAAATTCACCTTCATGCAATGTGCCTGATACACAAAACAAGTATTTGTCCCCTCAGTGAACAATTCTACAACTGTGAGATAGTCCCATGGCTTCTCCTGTAGTAAAGGTTTTGCTACTTTTTCACTTGCGCTGCTTGAAAGCACTTGTGAGTTAAGAAAATCTTAGCGGTTCCACTCCTCAACTCACTATACCATGAACTTCTTTTTAACAAAATAGTTTCATCTGGATTATTTTTAGTGCTGGTGTATTACTCAAGAAGAACATTCTGGAGGGATATGGAATGACCCTACTCTAAGAGAGAGTGCTACATTCCGTACCTAGTTCAGTGATACTGGGGATCAGCACGCATTGCCATTCAGTATCAGCCCAGGGAGAATGCTTGCAGCTGTGTTGCGATACATACTCCCCCCAAATCTCTCTTCACAGCTCCATCTGGTATCTGACTCATCCTTTCATTCTTTTACCTCCCTTCTTGGCAGCTGGAACGAACAGTGAGATGTGTCCTGTATCCCACTCCAGCACGCCCCTCCCATGGCACAAATACAGCAGCTCTAACAATGTGGACATGCTTCGTATGCAATGTGTATGACGAAAGGGCACCATGAGATAATCACTGTTTTCTCGGCATGGAGAATTAAGATAGTAACAAAACTGGACTAATGGGCGAGGCAAACAGCAAAGGCCTTGCTGCCAACAGAGCTGCAGGGCCATTTTTCCCCTCACCAAAAGTTCACTGTTGCTCATATCTTGCCAATATTATCACAACTACAAACCAGAGTTGTTCTTTCAAAAGTTTACTTATTTTAGTTACGTGAAAATGTATTCTGGCTTTTACTATTGTAAGCACTGCACAAGACTTATGAACATAAGATTTATGCAAATCATATTAATCTCTCAAAATCCATACCTTTAGCTGGGAGAAAAGTGATATGGGGCCATGCTAACAGTTTTCAAATATTTGAAAATAGTTGCTGCAAAGAGAAATATAACGATTCTCTGTGTCCCCCCAGTAGACTGGACAAGGAGTAATACATTTACATTATAGCAAGGATAAATCAGGTTAGATGTTAGGGAATGACATCTTGAAACAGCGGAATGGATAACACTTGGGAAATAGTGGAGTCTCCAACGTTGCAGATTTTTAAAAATGGCTTAGGCAAGACATTTACCAGGATTGATACTGGAGGCTGATTCAAGAGATCTGCTTTGCAATTCTTCCTGAACAGTAGTGGAGAATGCCTCCTGTTGGCACTTTCTCCCAGGTTTACCTTTCAACTAGCTGAAATGCAAGGCAGTGATATGTACACTCATAACGAACATGTAGCTTTCTAACGCTGTCCATTCTCACTTCCATGGGAGACAAGATAATTTGAAAGCCAAGTTTTGTGCAAGGCTTGCTTCTTACAATCAAGAGAAAGACTGTAGTAGTATGCAGCGAGGTAACAAAAGGCAGGCAATGTCATCAGTTATTCAATGACAACTGCAACTTACTTTACAATATAGTCACAACAGCCGTGTGTTAATATCCATGTTAAACAAGGTATACACACCTCTGCTTCAGGGTGTGAAGACCACCAAGACTTTCTTAGGCATTTTAGAAAAACATATGGAAGGACACAGTTTATATATGTAACAAAATAACTTCCTTCAACCTCCTATGTATTTCTTTTTGAATACCCATGACGCTTAACAAAACAAAGTAAATGCAAAATATCTTAATAAACCTCACAGTAAGGAGAGTATAGAGTCACTTCTTCAAAGAATTTATATTTCTCAACACAAAACAAATGCTATCCTTTTCCTTCTCCTACTGGAGAGCCAGTAACATGGAAACAAAATCAAATATTCTCAAATATGGCACCGCAGCACACATCATCACTTGAATTTTGAACTTCATTACATGTAACTTACCATCTTTCAGATGGAAAACACCAGCTACCTATTTCTAGTAATACATGGGCAGCCTGCCTCCTCAAAAGGGCACAGAAGGAATCATCGAGTTCCTTCTGCACACAAAAAAATTCAAATACAGAACAATATTTTAGCCCCTCACCCCTTTCCACTAAAATATTTAATGCCTTTGTCAACAATCTGGATGAGAGGATCAAGTGCACCCTCAGTAAGTTTGCAGACGACACCAAGTTGGGTAGGAATGTTCATCTGCTGGAGGGCAGGAGGCTCTGCAAAGGGATCTGGACAGGCTGGATCAAAGGCCAAGGCCAGTTGTATGAGGTTCAACAAGGAGAAGTGCCGGGTCCTGCACTTGGGTTGTAACAGTCCCCCGCAACATTACAACTTCGGGGAAGAGTGGCTGGAAAGCTGCCTGGTGGACAAGTACCTGGGGGTATTGGTCAATAGCCGGCTACATATGAGCCATCATTGTGCCCAGGTGGCCAAGAAGGCCAACAGCATCCTGGCTTGTATCTGAAATAGTGTGGCCAGCAGGACTAGGGAAGCGATCATCCCCTTGTACTCAGCCCTGGTGAGGTTACATCTCTAATACTGTGTTCAATTTTGGCCCCCCCACTACAAGAAAGAGGTAGAGGTGCTGGAGAATGTCCAGAGAAGGGCAACGAAGCTGATGAAAGATCTAGAGCTCAAGTCTTATGAGCAGCCGCTGAGGAAATCAGGCTTGTTCAGCCTGGAGGAGGCTCAGGGGAGACCTTGTTGCTCTTTCCAGGTACCTGACAGGGGCTGTAGGCAGGTGGGGGTCAGTCTCTTCTCCCAGGTAACAAGCAACAGGACAAGAGGAAACAGCCTCAAGTTCCACAAGGGAAAGCTTAGATTAGATATTAGGAAAGACTTCTTCACCAAAAGTGTTACCAAGCACTGGAACAGGTTTCCTGTGTAAGCGATTGAGTCACCATCTCTGGAGACGTGTAGACCTGGCACTTAGGGGCATGGGTTAGTGGTGAACTTGGCAGTGTTAGGCTTATGGTTGGACTCAACAATCTTAACAGTGTTTTCCAACCTAAATAATTCTATTGTTCTAAAATATATTGTTATGATTGCAAGGAATTTAATGGCACCCACAAACACTCTATCTGTGAATCTGGTAATTTAAATTGCATGTTATTTCTCTTTAATACATGCTAATTCACCCATTAGTTCTCAGGCACTGAAATGATCCAGGTAATATATTCTCATTGTAATTATTTGAGTTCTACACAGAGTGAAAAAAAATTTAGAACATCATTGTGTTACAGACTCTCATGAAGTCCCTTCCCAGCCTTCAACACTATGCAATTTTTAGCACAGTATCTTAACGTTTTGTTGTTGAGAGTGAGGGGTGGGGCTCAGACTGGTGTCCACATCCCTTTTTTTCCTGTCCCCTACAATGTGACTGTTCTTTCTGCCTCACTGTTACGTGAGATAATACCCACCTTTCTTACCTACAACAGGAAAAATGTCAGCGTTACACCTTTTCTCCATCTGCATCATCTCCCATGTTCACCTCGAATCTCCACTCTTTAGTATTAAAATAAATGATAGACCTTACATAATTCTCTCCAATTCTACTAGCACTGGACTCACAATGTTTTGTTATAACCATTATTTCTTGACTGTTCTCTACCTCATCTGATCTCCTGGTTCTGCACTCTGGATGTTACCTCCATGTCTTTTCTTTCATTTGTTCCTTTGAAGTTCTTATGAGAATCTTTCCAACACTTTAAATATGTTCAGTAATAGTAATAAAACGCGGTAAATCAGTGTTTTATCAAAACAGTGTGGAAAATTCCCATTTCATTTACTGAAAGTCCACCTTGGACAATTTAAAAGCTTCAAATTGATTCCAATTGCACTATATAAATGCCAAACAGAATGAGAAACTGTCACTGTAATTGGCAAGTTCAAGATAAGATTTAAATACAGCACGTCTCAGCTTTTATGATGGCTCATTTATATGTTATTTGTTGGTTCCATTGGTGATGCAAAAGAAAATGCAAAACACTGTCATCATTGGAGTAATTTTTAAAGTATGATTTTTTTTCTCATATATAATATTGGGTTTATGTGATAGATTAAAAAAATAGTTAGCAAACCACTTTCCAATACAAGGTCTTTATAATGTGTCTCCCTCTCACATCTATATTATATAATTCTTTTGTCCAAAATGCTTATATCATTCTACAGAAAATTAACTTACTATATATTTTGAACCTGAACATTCTGTATGTCTTTGTCAGCATTTATTATTCAAAACAAGTAAAGCATAGCTCGTTCGTAATACAGTAATGGATATAACATTGGAATGACTGCAATAATGCAAACTTTACTGAATGTTACTTTTAGGGTCAACAACCAAGAAAATGAAAAAAAAAAAATTGTTGCCTCGTCACAAATACCACTAGCGCGGTGCAATACATTTACTTATTTATCACATGCTGTAAAGTGATTTGCTAAGAATTTCACTGTGTATTTAGGTTCAATTTCACATTTGTTTCCACCCAGTGGTCTGGCCCAAGTACAAGGTTAAGAAATATGCAAGCAAAACCTACGTAGCATGTTTGATCTTATAAAATTCATGAATATTGTTACCACATGCTTTCTTCACACAGAAAAAGGAATCTAAATACCATCTGTGCAAGATACTTTAATTAGGGGATTAGGACCACAGAAGTTCTGCTCACTCACGTGTTCAAGCGCCTGCTCCCTTGGCCACTTCAGAAAAAACGTAAGTGAAGAAGAATTGAAAAGGGAGAGCAGCACCCTCCCAGATCGAATGTAGACAGAAGTTAACTACCCTCAAAGAATTTAGTTGTCCAGCTCTACCCACGGGAGTTTGCATTTTTTTCCCTTGATGTATAATGCCTGGCCCAGCACAAGGCTTGTGAATAAACTTGGCACCAGATGAATCACATTTTAATAAGTTCAAATGATATTCTGCAACCAACTGGTATTTAATGGCTGCAGCACACTACAGGGACCAATTTTTCATGATTTGGCACCAACAATAGAAAACTAAATGATAAAAGCACATAAGTAGTTCTTAAACAAAATAAATGAGGTATCAACATAAGTAAAGGCTATACTGAATATATAAAAAAGAGTTTGACTACACACCAAACCAAAGACCCATTTGGAACCACCTAAATTTAGAAACAAAAGTGATAAACGTACAAAGCAATATTCTATTAAAAGTCACTAACGTGCTTCACCAGCAATTTAAAAGTGTTTCTGTTTCCCACATCATTTTTCTTAATCACAGGATAATTTATGAACGCTAGTTACAACATGCAACCAAAACCCTTACAGGAAAATTAGATCTTTTTATTTTGGACACATATTCTGACAAGTTTCAACAGCTTATATCATATTCAACCATTTGACAGAAATTTGTACAGGTAAGCAATGAATTAGCTCAGAAATACATGTTCAAAACATTTTTTTCTCTTTGACTCACAAACAGATGGGTGGGTTCTATTTGTTTAACATATTCAATATTTTTTTTTTTTTTACCCTTTCTGTAGTTGCTGCTCATAGTTCACTTTGACTAAAGAAAAATCAGCATGCGAGACTGGTAATGAATCACAATTATGCAACTAGCCTGCTTCTTGTCTGAATACACATGTATATCTTATCTATCACTAACTAAAATCTGTATTCTGAAAACATTTTTCAGTTTGAAGCTAAGTCAGAATACCTTTGTAGGAGTAGTACATATTGTCAGACTATGGAAATATGAAATGTAACGCCCGTCACTATCCTGATCCTATAGCTAGGAAAATGCTATACAAAAAGTGAAAACATTATACCAACGTTGTGCAAGATAACTGAGCTGGGAGGCAACGGCAGGTCTCCAGGACCTTGTATTAGCATTACTAAAATCAGATAAAGTCTTTACCAGTGCCCAGATAAAGCACAAGTAGCTTTTAAAAGCACTGTGTAACAATAAAGATGATCAGTGTTGTGCAGTAATTAAGCCGGAGAAGGAAATGACTCAAGTCAGTAAGTGTTGAGGTATCCAACATGATTACATCATTGAACCTAATTTTGACTTTCAGTGTTATCCCTTGTTTAGTCTAGCACTGCTGTGGAGGACCAAAGACTGATTACAAGGAATAATATTTTAAAGTGATTTGGTAAAATACAGCTGGCCATTCAGAAAAAAAAGCAAATCCCCCAAACATAATTTAATTACTTAAGATGGATTATAAAGCAGCTCTGAAAAAGCACGTCTCTGCTAACTTTACTGCAAAAAATTGCTTTAATTAAAATTTCAGTAAATTCACTAAAATCAAAAATATTACTTTAATCAAGTAAATATTCAGTAATTGGTCTAGCCAGAACAGACAGGCTTCTCCCAGCATAATGACCTTTGGTTTTCCAGCTGAACTACATAAATACTAGAGAAACAGAAGAAAACAAATACCGTATCCATATTCTACCATGTGAGCAGTTGACTCAAAGAGTGCTCCAACTCAGAGCTCTCACTGTTAGCAACTAATATTCCCTCTCCCATTCTGGACACTCTAATGTCTTTTCAGATACTGGCTTCCACAATGAACTCACATTGTCAACAGATGTGAGGGTGCTGCTTACTCAGCTTATGAATGGTTGCCAGAAGAGATTTGTTGCTTCAGGCTGCAGTAAATTAATCCCAGTAAAAGCAGGGTTTATTTGCTTCTCCAACAGTTTGAAGAAAATACTGATGGAACAATTCTCAGCAAGGCTAAGGACAACTGAGCACTGGAGATAGCCTTGGAAAAGCCAGAGCTCTACTGGAACGCTCTTTCAAGTCCACATTACCTATAGGGTATTGACCTCAGAAACTCCACTTACCCTTTACAAGATACTGCTGTTTGCTCTTCAAATGTTTACACAGAGAAAACTGTTAGTAACAGTGTATATATGCATTTAAAGTCAAGGACACAAAGTTAGCCAGTGAGGGTAATAAAATCAAATCAAACTGCAAGGTATAGAAGCTTTTTCCCAAAGCTCTAAACTAGAAGCAAGACTTTTTTTTCAGCAGAAATTCTTTCAAGATGATTGTTATTCCTAGAAATTCAATTTCTGCATGGTTGATTTTGTTTTAAATTTTATGATCACAAAGTAAATCTAAAATAACAAAGCCAGACCAACTTTGCTTCCATTTTCAATACCTCACCTAGATGAAACGTCGTGTTTTATATTGGGAAGTGAAGTCTTCCTTGCTGTTCTGGAAGCCAACTCAATGCTACTAAGCCAAAGTGGTAATGAATTTATTTTTTTCCCTTTGCTTGCCTGGAGAGTCAAAGAACTGCTACTACTTCCGTCTCTCTCTTTTGCCTGCCGTATTACATAAGTTAAAATACCTACTTATTACACTGCAACAAAATTGTAAGAGCTGCTTGAAAAGAAACAGTGCAGCAATGTTGGTTTTTTGTTTGGCTTTGTTGTTGTTTTTTTTTTAACCTAATACAACTGATTTTAAATATGATTTTAGTTGGACAGCCAGAGTCAGCAACACAGCAAAGAAATATTAAGAACTAATGCAAACTATGTATCTAGTTTTAAATAGTCAAGAATAACGCATGCATTAGGGAAGCTGCAAACTGATCTTTCAAAACATATGTACTGCATGTGACAACGAACTTATCTCCAGCAGCAGTCATTGCTCCTATGCTGATAAAAGCATTACTGCCAATAGGAGTATTCAAGTGCTAAATTGTAATCTATGCAATATAAAGTTTGCTTTGGGTTCAGCAGAGGAAGAAATACCGAAAGTTCTATACTCACTTTTATTTTCTTCATGTAGGCATGGATTTTCTATACCCAAGTTACACAGTTCCTACACAAAGCATGTATTTGTACAATATCTAACAGTGTAATATAGAACTTGTACAATATTTTGCATTCCAGTAAATTTTCAGCCTCTTCAGTATTTTTTTTTTGTTGTTTTTCAACTTTGACCTGCATTGTTAGCTTTTCCATGGAGATTTACAAAAATTGAAATAATTGAGCAAAAATCTCTGAAGGACACTCTGAGAGATTACAGCAGGAAATGGGAATCTGTCTGCAACATAACTGAAAGGCAAATAGTAATACTCATGGTGCAGATAGAAAAATAATGTCATGTTTACTGGTAAAAAAAGTATTGTTAAAGCCAGTGGTTTCTGGACTTTTTATATGTATAAAAAAATATCTTTACTGGCCATGAAATATCCAGTAACTCAAACCAGCACATGATCCAGAAACCTGTTGGAAGTCATTATTTTTAACTCCTAATGTTTCTACAGAAAAAAAAAAATAAAAAAAATACTCCTAAGGTGAGCTGGAACCGAATTCTTTCTTTTGCCTGATTCTCCAAGCATACATTTCATCTGACGCTTTTGGCTTTACATTCATCCTCACTGAACTGCTCAATGCAATCTTTGCCAGTTTGGGTTTCCTGATACTTACGACTTCATATTATTATTTTGTCAGAAATACAACATTAAAGAAAAATATCTCTGGCTAGATAAATGAACTGTTTACAACTGGAACAAATCTGCCAGATTCTCCATCCTCTACCAATGCTGTTTGTTAAAGAGTCCCACATTCCTGACCTTGTCACAGTGGGCCTTGGCAGGACCTCATGGCAAGCCTTGCTGCAGGAACAGCAAGAGTGAGCAAAGGTTTGCTTCATTCTGTTATTGCTACAAGCATGCCCAGAAGATAAAGACACAAGAAGTCGGCTGCAGAATGGCAAACACCAGAGCTGGGTTATTTACCATAGCCATAGATTTGATGGAAGGATATACAAGGAGCAAAATACTGTAACCTTCTCTTCCCTTCTCCCAAAGGCAAATTGGTATGAGAGAGAAGAGTTTGGCTTCATTTATCAAGCATTTATTAAAAAAGCCAGAGGAAATCAAATTTATGAGCAACAACATAAGAGAACAGAGAGAATTTCAGCACTTCTCCCTGTAAATCACCTCCAGTAAGTCATCAGTGCCTTAACTTTGATAAGCTACTCCATCTCTTTTTAATCATGTTTCTAAAATACTACTCAATTTTTTTTAAAAAAAGCTACTCTGCTTACTTCAGTAGCTGACAGTGCTGTATTGAGGTTCCTGAGATTCTGCACCCTTGGGAAAACTGGCGCAGGCGATGGACCCAGCAGGCTACCTAAGTAATGAAATGGAGCCCAAGGCAACAGAAGGTCTGAAAGGCTCAGAGACCATGCAAAGCCACTTCAGTATGACTCCAGGCTATATTTTTCATGTCCCTTTCTGAAGTCTTTTGAATTTTAAAAATATGTCGTATACTATAATTTTCTTTGTTGTTTCTCCATTAGCCTCTACACAAAAACACCTCTACCTATAAAATATAAGAACACAAAATGTCTCCTTGCAAAAGCAGGCTCAAGGACTGCTCTGCCCAGTATTACATTCCCATTAGCAGCAAGCTGCAAATTCTTAAGTAACAGATCTAACAGAATTATTGTTTTCCTAATACACAGAGTTCAGCTTCTGGAAGCCAGAAACTGTAGTTTTAAAGGCTTTGCATCTGGACTTACATATTTAGTAGCCACTGACAGATCTACTCTTCATAGTTACTTATTTCCTTTAGAAAGCAGTTTGTACTAGTATATTGCACCAATGAAGCCATTTCATCATGCTAGAAGGAAAAAAAAAAAAAATAGGCTGATATTTCCCAGTTTGGTAGGTTGGTAATTTTCTTCAGAGTTTCACCAGAACAGCACCTCCATTAAACAAAATGATACAACATTCTCCGTTTCATGGGTGCGAGAGAAGAGACGCAGAAATCATTTTCTGACAGTCATCTCACAACCCATGTCATCTTTAAAAATTACATAGTAATTAGGAAGGACAACTAAAAAGGAGTGATGGAATTTTTCCAGATTGTCACATGCAGGTTGTCAAAACACAATAAATGCTTTAGAGAATGTACTTTCCATGCCCATACTGGATCCTTAGGCCATCTGCCTCTGATAACTGCCTAATCTGGCCAAACGAACTAAATTGTCCTTTCCAAAGCATTTCCAGGAGGAAAATTACCCAAGCTTCTCCTTGAACAGTACTTTAAAAAAATTATATCATGGTTGTTATTCCAATGAAAAAGCAGCTAATCAGTTTACACAGAATTAGCCAGTTAATGCATCATTCATCACACGGCTTTGCAACAAGAATTTTGTATATGAGAATTTTAGGTTTTATGAGGCAATAACTAACACAGGGGAAGATGGGTAGACTATGAAGACAACAGAAAGGTTCTTTATCATAGTTCTACTGCTTTCCTCTCCCACTTTCTTTAAAAACAAACACATAAAAAATGACAAAACACCGCCACACAAACAAAACAGATAAATAACCAAATTAAACTAGCTAAGCTAACAAGGGCAATGGTCTAATGCTTCACACAGCAGAGTCATTCCAGATATCCTTAGTGGTCTTCCAGAAGAGAAAAAGGAATCAAATTTTATCAACAGTTACTATCCAGCACAGAAAAGTTAAAATTGAATAACTGATCAAAATGTGATTTTTTGTTGAAGATGTGCCATTCAAATTTTATACACTTACTGGAACCTCCAACATCTCATGGTAGCCTAGAATTTTGACTGCTGGAGCTGACAGAATTACTACAACCAAAGCCCCTCCAACAAAATCCCCTTAGTATTCAGAATCAGCTCTTGAGCTCATTGTGGCTACTCTATCAATGCCAGGATCTTTTTTCCTGTTCCATTCTAGTAAATTATATAATTTCTCTTATTAGTTTTCCACCAAGAATACCAGCCAAAACCAAGACAAACTGTTTCTATCCTCAGCTTCTTTCTGATGTAGATGAGCAGCAGTCTCAAAAACTGAAAGTGCTCTATATTCCTTTAGAACAGGTATGATTAATTTTAAAACGATCTGGATGAATCTGGACAAATCCTACAGTAAGTTTCTTAGGAAGCACTAGCTAATCTTGAAAGAAACAAAACCCTTCCCAGACCTTCTCAGGATTTAATCTCCCTAGAACCTTGCTTTTGCTTTTCAAATTTATTGTGAGTAACAGAGAGAGGACAGTTCATCAGCTGCATTCCTGGACACATAAAGAGTTATTTAAATGCTTTATCAACATATTGGAAAAGACCTCTCTTTCAAAACCAAGTTCCCACCACTTCCTCTGTGGTTCCACTCAAACAGTGGGCAACAGCATTAATTAAAAGCAGCCAGCCAGATTTAGAGTATGTGCTCTGTTTGTTGTTTTAAATTGTTGAATATCAATTACCTTATTATTTTGTGATTAGCATGAAACATATGCATCTATGCCTTGTGGCTTTTGGCAGTGATTTAAAAAAAAAAAAAAAAAGAAAAAAAAATCAGCAACTTTGCATACGGCTGTAAAACAGCATGTTTCCAGGCATTTTTAGCGCTGACTAGAGCCATTCTCAATCTGCTCACCAGCATGAAGTTAATTAGGAGAGGCATGAAGCTTATGGCTGGGTGCAGAAATCAGCAATGGAGCAAAATTATCCCTTTTTTGGATTGAGCCAGTAACTGCCACTGACTACACATTTTTTTTCAAAATGCTGTCACTGTTAAGTATTGGTTTAAGCTTTAACTTTGTATCTTATCCAATTTTCTAAATCCTTCAATGAATGCAAATTGATGAACATATGAAAACAGGAAGAGCTAATTATGTAGAGCTCAGGGAGGTATTATAATATACTAATTTACAGAAAATCCAGTTTCAGACACAGCCTTGGGATTCCTTTATAAACAGTCCATTTTCAACCAGAATGAAACTGGACATTTTATTCACAGAATGCCAAACCAAGCTTGGGCAGCAAAGCATAAACACCTTACAAGAATATCCACATAAAAGGGAATCTTCCTGCATGTTTTACAAGAGTCCTGCATCTGCATCACTACAGTCCACACTGGGGGGGGGGGGGGCGGGTCGGGGAGAATAAGAGTATTACTTTGGGTAAGTGGATTTTATCAAGGCCCTGTCTATTTTTATTGTGTAACAAGCCTGCAGTGAAAGCAAAGGAATATGATAAAAGATAAGTAGATAGGAAAATCTTCCTACCAGTCTTCTCTAGTAATAGATTTCATTCCTCATACGATAATAGATCAGGGATTTATTAAGAGGATGCGTTAAAAAAAAAAAAAAAAACAAAAACAAAAAAAACCAACCAAACAAAAAAAGTAATCTAGGGCAAGATGAAATTAAAACTCCTTTAGTTTTCTTTCTTTTGCCAACTAAGAATGGATTTCCTTGTCTAGATATTCTTCTGCAGTAAAAGGACTGCTCAGTTACCAAGGTATTTGTTACCCCTGCTGTGCCTCAAATCATGTGCATACATTAGCTTTTCGATTTAGGTAAGTCTGTTTTTGAAAATACTTCCAAACATCCTCACTTACTGCATTTTAGTTCGCATTGCATAGCAGTCCTGCACTGTGAACTGAATTCCCTTCAGATGAAGGTAAGACAGAAGACAAGGCCCTGAAGGGGAGCAAACGGCATTCAGGCCAGGCAGCTGGATCAGACCTTTAAAGCAGAAGCTCCAACAGCCATAAACAGCTGATACTGGGGCCCTACCCCAAACATTTTCACTTCTATTGCACTGTAGTATTTGCCAACACCAATACAATGGCAGTCTTCCTAAGTCCTTTAGCTTATGCTGGCAGAGTTTAACCAAAGGAAAATTGATTTTCATATCCTACACAGCTGCCAGACATCAAGGAGACAACATTATCTAGGTGTAAGAGGATATCTGGGAGAATGGATTAACAAGAGTTCAGATGCTAACAACAGGAGGAGGTTTAAGATATTCCAAGTCAGTCCCTTCTTTCTCTTCTCTGAAAGTGAAGAACTATTACAATGGCTCTTTTTTGGAAAATGCTATTTGCCTCTTCCAACACTGATTTAAATTTCTGTTCAAAGTACTTCAGGAAGTGACATGAGCTCATCACATCCACAAGAGACCATCTCATAAAGTGAACCTTTTTCTGACAGTTTCTCCCTCAAAAGAGTTCTCCAGAACAGCATCCCCATTCTTCAGAAGGCTGATTCCAAATGACAAAGAATGCAAAATACCAAAAGTCAGGGGATTTTAGGTTTAGTCCCATCCTCCCAAAGCAAAAGTCTATTCAGCATGTTGCTACCTCTTGCATCAAACACCACCTGTACACTTACAAGTACAAAACAGGACTTACACTCTTAACCTAGATACAAGTTCAGACAGAACCACCAGGTTATTTAAAAACTTCTTAATTACAGCATTCCATCACATCATGTCAATTTCACATTAAAACATAATCAGAACATTAACATTTTGATAGATAAATACAAAAGATTAATTTTTATAATGGGCACATCAATCAAATACTGGCATGTCTGATCTTAGCTTTTCTTTTTCTCTACTTTGAAGAAGATTTAAAGATACAGCCAAGCTATCACAAGCAAAAAAACCCCAAAACACTACCCACAAGGGGGATTTCAGACAGTCATACAAACCATAGATGTTTCCAAAAGGAAAAAAAAAAAAGTCACCAATAGATCAGAACTAAAGACCAGAGAAGGCAAAGAATTTAGAGTTACAAGCTATATTGAAATTCATTATTTTTTACTGTGCCTTGTTTGTGACAAAAATACTTCTCTCTGATAAACTCTTGCAAAGAAATACAAAGAATTCTTTCTTGTACTGAATAGTCAAACAAGACATTATGGAAGACTCCTGGATTTGGGGAAAAGATGAACAGAGAGAAGAATCTGCTGTATTTTTCTGTATTCAAAATTAACATTAGAAGAACTTGAAGGAAGCAAAAAATAATTCAAGAGCAAAAGCACATCCCTGAAGTTATGAGAACTCTGGGATCCAGTGAAACCTTCAGGTTCTAGTGCAACCACCTTGATATTGCTAATTCTTCTGGTGGTAGAGATTAAAAAAACATTTGTGTATACTCGAGACAATGATAAAAATAAATGACTATTGTCACTAAATAGTAAAAAAGCTCACAATGTTTAGATCTATAATTATAGTTACCAGTTCCAACAGTAATAGATTCATCTATAAATGTGATGGGAATCAAACATACACACATTCTGAGTTCTGTACAAATCCAGCATGAGGTACATTATAAGTACATCCACAGTACAAACAAGCATACACTTTATCGATCACAGAGAAATTACTTTTCAGATT
The DNA here is from genome assembly GCF_017639655.2 of Falco naumanni. Lineage (NCBI taxonomy): Eukaryota > Metazoa > Chordata > Aves > Falconiformes > Falconidae > Falco > Falco naumanni. The sequence continues at coordinate 110,332,107 of NC_054055.1, forward strand.
GCAGCCATTTCTAATTAACATATGGTGGGTTTTTAAAGATACAATTTCCTTATTTATTCTTCTGTCATATCAAAAAAATTCACAATGGACTAGCAAAAGGAAGGATTTAAGCTGCTAACTGGTAAGGTGAACAATTTTTATTCCACATTCTCAGCAATCCGAAGAAGAGTTTTATAGTGTCAACTGAAAAGTTAGAGTGAGTTGATCTTACTACATAGTTGCTACATTGTAGCAGCCATTTTATATTCCACCAAGAACTGCCATTTTACTGCTATTTTTACATATATTTAGATTTTATATGAAAACAGTTCAAAACAAGGTAGTGGGAAACATGGAAGAGTTTTTTTTTTAAAAATAACAATACTCTCCCTGTTTTGTGTTGGCTTTTCTCCATTAATTGGCTGAATTGTGCAGGACTGCTCAGAAGATTTATTGATGCTAAGGACCCAAGGTGCCTTCCAATGCCAGGAGGGGCCCTACTCTCCAAGGCTTGTCACCGAGGGTTGTTTCAAAGAAGCAGGAGTATACAAACCACTGCAAGTTAGGAATGGTACCTTGTCACAAGGTGAGGGAGCTACTGAACTCATATAATGCATTTCTTACCCGTACAGACTTTTCCAAGCCTAAAACAAAACCTGAGCAAAAATTTCAAAAGAAACAAAAAAATCCAAAATAAAAAAAAAACAACCCAACACACAATCCAGAACTGAACACCTTCCTCTAAATTTAGTCTTACTCATTTAGTCATGTGCCAACTGAAGCTCATTAACCATTTTGAGAAAAGAGAAGTCCTTCAGGTTATCTATTAAACACAGCCAAGGGTCCCCCAAAGAGTAAGTGGCCTCGTGGCTGAGGACCACGGCTGGGACATGTGCCACTGGCCTCTCCAGAGCCGAGTGCCAGACTTTCCAAAGGCTCTCATTACCCCCTCAGGTTGAGGCCAAACTCAGCCTGCCTGAAGTTCTGGTAATCTATTAGCCAAGGTCCAGGCCAGCCCAGGAGGGGAATCCTTTAAAGGGATGGGTGGGGAGCGTGCAGGACAAAGGTTCCTCCAGTACTAGAAGAGCTCTTCATGCGCCTGTGTGCCTTGAGCATTGTTCTGCCTCTGAGGAGCCACATTAATCAATGTTCAGGAGGGCTTTAAATACAGAAGTACAGAGCTGGCTATTCACGGGTGATTTATTACCCGGCCCAACACGCAGCAGACACAAAACAAGTTGGTACTTTGGAAGCTGCCACCAACAGACAGAAGAAGGGGGACGTGGCAGTGGGCGTACGGAGGCACAGTCAAACCGGCTCCATTTAACTGCCACGTGAGGGAAATGTGATGTCGGCAATCACCTCAGCCAACGTCCACAACGCACCCCAAGGGAATGAATGCCTCATTTTGATTAGCAGTATTGTATAATTGCTGAGACTCCAGAAAATTAGAGCTCACAGAGTCATGAATACTGCCATTATACATACATAATGTCTTAAATGTCAATTAGAAGTGCCTGGAACTGAGGTTATAAATTAAGATATCTACACCTCCCTCAGAAGGCTATGGAAGTTTTAAAGTTGTGTGCCCTTAACAGTGAAAAATAAAACCAGTTTCCATGTTCCTGTACTTCCAGAATTCTTGTATAAGCCCTTTTAACTTAACCCTGAGATGGAAGCTTCAAAAGTATCTCTCACTTTTTATGTCTACGGAAATTGTATTTAAAACTTTAAAGAAAATTTATCTCAGAAATCACCTCTTTCTGTTACATACTTATGTCCCAGAGTACATATGATAATGTAGTATCTTCTCAGTAAGTCCAGTCCTCTTAAATATTACTCAAGAAGAGAGGAAAGACAAAAAGCTCTCTGAGCAAAAAGATGCACATATGTATAATTCTAATTTCATATTGTTCCTCGTGACAAATGCTAGAAAAAATAATTACACATTTCTATTATTACAGGGCAGTTAATATGTAAATTTTATCTTGAGATATACAGATTATTTTTAAAGCTAAAATACTACTATAGCACATCTCAACTTCAGGGTTTTTTCTTGTCTAAGATACAAATTACTGTAACGTGGACAAAATCCATAAATTACATGGTAGAATTCTTAACACATATGCATTTCACAAAGAAGAAACACTAAGAAATTGTTTCAGGAAGAAAAAGGAAATCACGGCAACTTGAAATACAAAGGCCATGATAATAGCCAGAGGTCACAAGTTTAAAAATGTACCAAATAAACTCTGACACCAGCCCAAAATAGATATGTTGCAAAGTGCCATCTGTGCAATGTACGTAAATGTAAATGTTTTTTGTGATCTGTGTGAAAACTCAAAGGAAATATAATGACAGCCTGTGGACAATTACAGTTTGTCTGCTATTTCCAGGAAATTTAGGTTTGTGTTCTCCATTTAAGGAATGAGTATTCACATTTACTTGAATAATCTGCTGTTTCCCTGTAAAGAATACAATCCCTCTGATAATCCTACTTTAAATACAACATGTACAGTCTTCAGTGCCTTCGTTAGCTGCAAAACCAGATGTACCATTTGGCTGTACAGCATTACACCTATTAACATTATACTAACTGGATTTGCCTCAGTGTCTACTGGGTGTCCTTAAAATAGAATTAAAATTAAAAAAAAATACTCTTCTTCCCAACTTCTACATCATCTGAGCCCAAATTCTCATCCAAGTAAAGCGCTCCAAGCTTCTGGGTTTCATCCTCACAATACCTTTATTTTCACAAAGCTCTAAGGGAACATTTTATTATATGTTCTAAACAAGGATTTCTTAGAAAAATCCAAAAACTTCTTCTAAAGCATCAGCTTCAAATTTCAGAGCCTAAATAAACATTTCTAATCCATGTGTTCTCATCTGAAAATTCTCCTTGAAGATATTTTACAAAAAAAAAAAACAAAAAAAAACCAAAAAAAAAAAACAAAACCCCACCCAACCAAACTTCACTATTCATTTTATTTCTAAGATTCACTTGTAAAAACATTGCAAGTACACAAAACAGTACATAAAACACCATACACAATTGTTTCCTTGCATTGGAAGTCTAATAGATGAAACTGCTACAATTACAACATTACTCTGATGCAAAGTTGGTATTTATTTAAAATTTATTTTAAAATAATTTGAATGATGGCAATACAAAGGGAAGAAAACCAGAGCAAGTCTGAGGCCTACCACGTATGAAGTACACAGACTTTGAAATCAGCCATAAGGAATTTATCAGTTTCTCCAGTGACAGCAGTCTTGGGGAAAAAGCAAGAATGAAGAGGATTATAGAGCCAAGAATCCAGTATTTAGCTAGCTATAGAAAATTTTAAAAACAAGTGTCCTTTTCAAAACCAGGTTACAGGATGAAATAGGACAACAGAGGATAAAGTTTATTACATCTCTCGTAATACTTAGAAATCAAAGCTCCATGTACAAGAAATCAAGCTAATTCGATCTAAGTTCTTCAAATAAAAATATGTTTACCTCACTTGACTAGTCAAGTTAATCTACTAGCCTTAGCTGGTTACATAGCTCCCTGTTGAAATTAGAGGACCAGGACTGGCAACTGAAGGCGGAAGCTTTGGATGCACACACTGTTTACTGATTTATTACAGGAAGGGTCTAAAAAAAACTCGTATTCACTAAAACCATTCAAATGGCCACCGCTAGATGACACACAGCTCGCACTAACCCTACAGAAGCTAGTGTCTGCCTCACAGTTACAACATGGGTTTTGACAGTGATTAACAAATTCAGGTAAATATTTTTTTTCTAACTAGCATGCCATAACCAAGAATGCAACAGGTAAACACTGTGTACCCATGCAAATACACCCTGTGATTGCCCACTGAAGTAAATCCTCAACTTGAGGGTCGCAATTATAATTGCAAGAGTAATACACTCCGAGGTGCTCCTTGGCCTTCGCTGAGTCTACTGAGAAAAGCATTTGTTGTAATGACAATTATTTTATAATGCAGATGAGGGAGTGTCCAAATCAAAGACCTCTTGTCACTCAAGCAGCAGGACTGCTGTAAAATTTCTGAATACCACCACTCAAACCTGAAATGCTAACTGGGGGGCTAAAGGCCCAAGACTCTCCAAGTTGAAGTTCTGAAAAGACCTTCTCTACACCTGAGAGGTATTGTCAGATGACTGTCATGATGTACATTTCCACTAGAATAGTTGGCTCATGCCAGCACCAGAAGGAAAAAGACTAGCAAAACACACAGACATGGGGGTTTGGTTGGTTTTGTTTTGAGTTGGTTTGTTTGGTGTTTTGTTTTGGTTTTTTTTCCTCACAAAAAAAGTAGTTAAAATGTAATCTGTCACCCAGAGAGGTAAAGTACTGCAATGCCTCCTATTTTTTTTTTCTTGTTTACAGCTAGATGCACATCAATGTTTGAGAGATACTTGAAAATGACAAAACAATTTGTTAAGAAAACTTTGAAATACCCTTCATCAGAAAGCTGTTGAAGAAGTTTATATGTAGAAATAAAAATGTCAATATGCTATGAAACAAAAATTATATTTTCATCCCCCAAGTATTAGTTACGCAATTACATCTCCCAAGAATATTCTCCTTGAATAATTTTATTGAAATGCAAAAAGAACCTTCTCAGATGACATTTTCTAAAGAACTGCTAAAAAAACTCCCAACCTTGAAAGCGAAATTTTTACCTTAATTTTTGAGATAAAAATATATATGCGTTACAAACATCAGTCTCAAAGACAATACTCAATATAAATTAGTTATAGTTCCTAAATGAGCTTAAGTATATATTTCAATTTAAACTCCTTTAATTTAATCCTATCTCTTCATACCCTAAGTCCCGTTCATTTGTGGAGTTGTCTGGTTAACAGGGTTGATGCCCTAGAGGAATCTTTGAAGACAGGAGATTTGTTGTTACTGAACGATACAAAAGACCTCTTCCAAACCTTGCAATTCTCCAAGTAAATTGTCCTTTAAAAGTGAAACTGAACCATCCATACATTTAGAACGTGCTTGGTAAAGACGTTTCATGGGTCATCTGATGTTCTTACAATACGTTTTAATTGAAGGATTTTGACTTAATCACAACACCGTGCTAAAATCCAATCAACGGCCATCTCTTAATCACCCATATTTTATTTAAGCTACAAGAACCCATATGCAGAATAATGCTATTCAAGCGAATGAACACTCAGGAGAATAAATTTAAACATATAAAATCAAATATCATTAACTCTTTGGGACAAAGAGATCTCCACAAAGCATTTGTTTACACACTAGCTTTAGTCAAAGTACTTAAATTTGTAAAGATTACATATCAAGGTTAAAAACTGGAGGATTCAGGCCTCTAGCGTAAGTGATGATAAAGAGGACACTGTGCTTTTACTTGAGGTATCTCTCACACATATGGCCATAAGACCTTTAAATTCAAACATGATGCTTCTGTTTCTGTCACTGTACCTTGCATTGAACTGGTTTTAACCAATTTATTTTACACAGATATAAGTGACTATTTTTTCCTCTTGTTTTAAGGGATTCCCCTGGTGCCTTGCAGCCTGACCTGGTTCAGTTTCAGATCAGGCAGAGCATTCCCACTGCACGGACCCAAATGACAAACAGGGTAGTGAGGCGGTTCCCAGGCTGCACAGCCCATCCAGCTGCAGGTCTGCAGCTGGCCCATGTTCTCTTTAACAATGGTTGTAAATAAAAACTTAAATTATCAGTATCCGCTTTGGGCCTTGTGAAATCTGGATGACTCATTCATTATTGGCCATCACTCTTAATGTTTCATTTACTGATGCAGAAGTTAAAGGGCCCACAAGGACAAGCGACCAGCACAACCTTCCCCAAAGTAACTTTGACATGGCTCTCAATGTCTGTCCTGGTTTTTCCAGAGTTATTATTAAGTCTTACTTGAAAATGGGTGGGGGGACACACAGGGGCAGTCACTTTAAAATCAGATACTGATGTTGTCTATTTGGCTTACCTATTTTCTATTTGGGCTGATGCAATTTTTGTGGAAGAAATCCATTGTTTGAAGGGGAGACATTGATTTGTCAGTTTTCTGAAGGTACTCAGGATTATAAAACCTTTAAATAAGACCTGATGAAACACTTTAGCAAGAAAAAAGCATGAGATTTTTTTTTTCTTGTACCACAACTGTTTGTCATGTGGGTGAGCTCTACGAGACATACATATATATATATTACATATATAGGCATAGTTTTAGCTCACTGGATAGACAAAAAAAAAATAATCTAAGTTCTCCTAAACAGCACCAACTTTTTTTTTTTTTTTTTTTAAATGGGAGTCTGTTTACCATGCTCAAACTTTGAAGAACAGTGATGCAGCCTCTCAATTTCAGAACTGTTGCTTGTTCTTGAATCAATGTCAGTAATTCATAAAAGCAGCAACTTAGTCTTTATTACCTGGGCTGTCATGGGAGAAGCATTGCAAAAGCACTCACCACAGGCATACACTTTGGCCACAAAACAATCCAGATTATTTTACTGATACTACTCAGAGAAGTAAGAGTTATAGGAAGACTGCTAACCCTGCCTGTAAATCAAGACTACCATAACATTTCTATGTGTAAGAAACACAGAAATAAATTAAGTCATAAAAATTAATCTTTCAAAAACAGAACAAAAGTAGCTACTGGCCTTTCTTCATATCCTGCCAGCGCAAAGAATTCCTGCTTGCAAGAAAAACAGTCCATGTTGAAAGCAAACAGAGGCCTGTGGGAATTTGAAAAGTGTAAGGCTATTATTTCTAGGCTTTCATAGACAGAAACGTGATCAGAGCTTCAGGAAAATGCAGAAACCAGAAGACACAGCAATTTCAGTTTTAACCACAGGAACTTTGAAAGTGCAGTTATGCATAGCTGCGGCTCTTGAAATTTTATCAGTATTGCCACATAAGCCTTCATGAAACAGTTAAATTAATATTTAATTTTATTCCAAGCAAGGTCCTTTTGACAAGGCAACCTATTCTCCAACATGTACAAAATTAATTCAGGTATATATCCTCCCCCCACCAAAAAAAAAATAAAAATCCATTTGCTGGTTGGATGATTTTTTTATTTTCCTAACTGAACTTCAGGACAAAAACATCTCGACAAGTACATATTTGACGTCATGATTTCATTCTCAGTTCTGATACTACCAGCACAGACTTGAGGGGTGGGGAGGGAGAAAAGTGGGACAGGGGGAGTTATCCAAAGAATATCCTTAAGGAAACAGAAGTCTGGTCCACGTACAGAGTTGGACTGTTTTAATAAATCAGTAGAACTTCACATGCTGACACACTTTAATGGCTCCACCACTGACTTGTATATTTTAACACGTGTCAGTAAATATACAGAAATAAGCCAAGCTGACATAAGCAGTTTGAAACCAGTACAAATACTCAGTTGGGACACTAAACTTATTCAGTTAAGTCAGCTTCAAAACCTACTTTAAAAAAGTAAACAAAGCATACCAAGTGCATACATGTGAATATATAGCACTTAGAAACACTGCCATGAACCTGAGTCCTAAATGTGCCAAAACCCCAGCTAGGGTGCAGCTTCTGCAAAAGAAGTGAGAAGGGGTTCTTGGGTTTTGTTTGAATGTTTTTCAAAAGAATTTAAATGGAAAGGCAAAACACAGACATGTGGCATTCATGTTTCTCTAATTTGCTGTCATAAGACTAAAAAATAACATCAATTTCAAGTTTATCTTCAAAATAGTTGCTCTAACAAGCCTTTGGCAAAGGATTGTTCTTAAAAAAACACGACAAAGAATTACGGAAAGTGATAACATTTGGCTCCTGCATGTCCTGAACAGTGCTCTACTTTATTGAATATTCCCCTTAATCATCCATGTTATTTGTAAACACTTATCATAATCTCTCCTGACTTTACATATAGTCATCTGGGTTTTTTTAACAGGGAAGATAGACAATGTTTTCTCCTCTTAGCATCTTTTTTTTTAAAAAAAAAAACAAAACACAAACAAAAATAATTACAAACAAACAAAAAAAAACCCCACACTGAGAGAAAACGAGACCAATTAGTCACATTTTCTTGCTTTATACAGACAGCTACCAACTTTAAAGCTGTGACTTGCTATACCAACCAAACCCAAACTCCAGGACTGACTGGCCAAGGGAGAATTCCACTCACCCTACATAATGAAGAGAAAAACTTTCATTATTGTTCGGTTTTCATATTTGCAGAGGATTTTTTTAAATTATGCAAATCTATGAGAAGTGATTTATATTAACTAATTAAAACCAAAGTACAAATCTATAATCTGAAAATTCAGAACAACCGTTTGCATTTTCTATGCAATCTAAGAAAAAAATGACAAATACAATTGGGACCTTCATAAATATCTGCTTTATTGTCTTATATTTTTTCTTTCTTCGGCAAAATTCTCCCCTCTAATTGCTGTTCTATATTTAGAGTGGAAATTGCTTAATATATAACTAAATACCTAGAAACTGTCATTTCATAGATATATCTTAGGTTTATTCTTGCTAGAATAAACTAATATACAGTGTACATACTACAGCAAGATCTCCAGGAACACAGAGGCCATCATCTCTGTGGAAGTCAGCACGGAAACTCACAAGTTCCCTCTGACAAGAGTTCGTATCCAGAGTTTCACGATGACTTGACAGCCACAAGAAGCAACAACCACCTCCGCGCATCACGGAGAGTTGATCAACCAGCTCCGTTTCATTAAAGAATAATCTTGCAGTGGCATACAATATCAGAACAGAAAAGAAGTTGTGACTAACTTTAAACACAGAATTCTGAAAAGGAATAAATTTTGAGAAGATCACAATAAAGACAGAAACACTTCATTTGAAGGACTGAAGTTTGAAAGGATTTTTCAAATCTATGATGAAACAACATCATCTAGGAACTAATCAAAATTCAGCACAGTAGCACAATACTGGTGATTTTAAAGCGGTAACATTTATTGCAAAAAAATGTGCCACTTCCAATCAACTTTTTTTTCTTTTTTAAGTAGGTGGGCAAAACACCATAAAACTGACATTGGACAAAATTTCTTGTTAAAGTGGGGGAACAGAATCTTGAACAGAAATGATTTACACCTATAAAATGTTACCCTGACAGGCATGAACTGGCTCCTGTCTTCCAAAATTTAGAAGACGACATATTATCTATCATTTCTTCACACCTATACCTTTGATAAATTAGACCACATCAAGTGTCTCCTCTAATAAGTACTGTGATAGTCCAGTTTTCCCTCTGCATTTGCCATTTCCATGCTTGTTTTCTTTCTCTGATTATGTCAGTTTTCCCCTTGTCTGCTCCTCCCCCAATACCAATTCAATAAAACAGGACAAAAAAATACAGTAGTTGATGGCCATGTCCAAGGAAAGGTGAACATGCTCTTTGATATCTTTATACACAATTTAAAATCAAATACAAAAAAATTACTTTTCTAGAGTCACTATAGTCCAACCTTTATAGACTGAATAGTTCTCTGCTTCATTAACCTTTCACTTAAAGACTTTCTGTATTATTTTTAACAAGTTCAAGAATAAAAGGTTACCCTTCTTTTCAGAAGAAGTCCAAAGCATCGAAAGCAATCATTAGAAATTAAATACACAAATAACTGTACATGTTATAGGATTTAATTGGTCTAAAGAAAACATTTATTGATAAAAAGTTTTAGAGATGGGGTTTTTTTTAAATCTACTCAGAGTGCATAGGCTAGAACAGGATGTTCTTAAAATTAAGCAACCCTATTTCAGATCAAAGGATTTTAGAGCCATTTCTAGTCAGAGAATGACATTATTTATACTACTGTCTCCACAGAGGATAAATCCATTTCTTGTTTGAAAAGGTTAGGCAATAAAGAGAGATTTAAAAAACTAGTACAAATAATTGGTTTCCTTTTCCTTATCCTCTGTTGGCTTCAGTACACATTGGATAACCTTAAACCTCCACCCAGTCTGGAGCAAAACATTTTTATTGAGATTTTACATCACTGTTTTTCTAAGAAATCTCCATATTTATAATTAGGCTTGGACAGAATCAAAATCATATTTTAAAAAGGAAAGCTATCTGCATATATTTTCTCATACTGTCCTAAAATTCACATTACGAATAGCTGATTTTTCAAACAATAAGTTTTATGATTTCACTCATCTGTGTAAAATATTCACAAATATTCAGAAGACAAAAGATGGGAAGAAATTTCTGCTGTATAAGCACTGATATTAAGAATTAATTTAACAGAGAGTGAAGGCAGAAAGAATTAAGGAGGTAAACAGTGGCCTTAATTATCTCTGAAATCTGTAGAATGATACTAAGGCTTTATTATGGTTTATTTTTTTGTTTAGTTCTTGATTAATACCAGTGTTAAGTCACTATATCTATCCATAATTTTGTATATTGCAAATACAATTTCATAATCCCTTAAAAACCACAACAATAATAAAAAAATGGAATGAATTGGTTAGCTAGAGGTAGCCCTTCTGGAAAAAAATAAAGGGGGGTGGGGGGTGGGGGAGCATTTTGACATGCTGTGGCAGTCATTGATACAAATTCCTAATAGCATTTGTAAATCAAGGGTTTCAAGATTTTGTTGCATTTCACACAATGTCACTGATACTATTGTCAATACCTAAAACCTATTTCTAAAAGCATGTGAGAGTTGCTGGTGACTATCACTGACTACACTAGGTGATTGAAATCACTGAAAATTACTTTTAAATAAATATGAAGGGACTTAGAATGAAATCTTGTATATCTTACATTCTATTTATCCAGAACAGAGCCAGAACAATGCCAGCAAAGAACAAAATTTCTTTTTCTGTGTAATTAAAAATTAAATCTATCTAAACCATAATTGTAAAGGAGGGATTTCTCAGCAAAATGGTTCTGTGCTGATTTTCATGCTCTAATTCAGCAATTTGATCCTGTTAAGCAAAAGAATTGGATACATGCTTAGTAATAAGTTTCACATACTTAAAACTTTTTGATTTCAAAGTGACATAAGAATAAGCTTCAACATTTTGCAAAATTATTGCTTAAATATTTGGTGTTTCTTGGGTGACAGCTTGCCAATTAATGCAAATTACTACAGCACTTAATATACAACTTTAACACCTGGGCACCAGAAATTAAGTGAATATTCATTTATTCACTTCACATAGGCGACTTAGCAATAAATCAGGCCTAATGGCTGGAATGCAGCTTCTTACCCAAAATGAACAAATTGAATAGAACAAAAGAATATTTAACTTGCCTATAAATAAATGCAGCTTTTTAGAACCTTTAGTAGTCTCTACTGGAAATACACCATGAATATCCAGCCAAAAGGAATGCTGTAACATCACAGAAAGCCACAGAAGATGTTAGAGGGACAGTGTCCCCTTATTTTTCTGAACTAAACAACTGAATAGCCAATTACTTATAAAAAATATTTTTATCATATACAAACAAAAATAACACATGCAAAAAAAGTTATCAAGCATGTATTTTAAAAGTTATATATTTCCCTGTAGTCCCTTTGATCAGAGCTTCATATGCTGCTCTAGCAAAAGCCATGCATTAGGTAACATTTGGGGATTGTTGTCTCAATAACTTGGCTAATGCTTTTACCCTACTTTCCAATGCACACACCAAAAAAAAAAAAAAAAAAGATTCCAAAACCCAACCAAATCACCCACTCAAAATCCCCAAAAATCACATATCAGGAAAAAAGAATTAATACAGTATTTTTTTATATATATTACATATAATTAGGTATATAGATACTCTACTGCTGAAGTGCCAAACCTAGTCCTTCATTAGCAACAGCAGCAGTGATGGGAGCTACAGCTACCAGCTCCTGCCAGGCAATCTGCAGGGAATGCATTGGAAAAATAAGGCCCAGCTCAAAAAACTATTCTATATTAATGATCACACTATGCAAGTAAACTCAGCTTTTTCACTGAACAGACAGAACAGCTATAATGAATGTGAACTAATTCAATCTCCGTTGATGAAAACTACTTCTACGGTCCTTATCTAGTGACACACATCAATAAGGAAGCTTTCAGTCCACAGACTAAAAAAAGACCTTTTTGTACAACCACAGATCTATGAGATGCATTCTTCCCCACAGTGCCCTAACACTTTGTATCATTCGGAATCTTCAAAGAGTCTCAACCTGTAGGGGTAAGAGGATGAGCCAATAATACAGCGCTGTTGTGAGACTACAAACACAGTTTGCATCAGTCAAGCTTCTGCTGCAATATTGTGTCCAATTTTGGGCATTATTCTCCAAGAAAATAAAAAAATACAAAAAATAAAATCGAGTCAGACATTTAGAAATAGTCTGTGGGAATGTAATATGAATGACCAGAAGGTATGAAAAACTTGACATCAGAGGAAAAAATCGAGAGAGTTCAGACTGCTTTGACAAAGGAAGCAAAACTTAGGTGCAAGAAGTAATAATGGTCTTCAAGTAGGCAAAAAAAAAAACCTTGCAAAAAAGACACTTGTGCTCTCCATCGCCACTGGACAAAGTATAAAGTCTTGTATTTCAACAGAAATGTCACAGCCAGGTCAAAGACTGTGAAAATATTTGCAATGCTGAAGACTGCAAAGCATTATTGACTGCCTGGGAAGTTTACAGACTTCTCACTGGAGGTCTCCAAGATCAGACTAGGTGACCATCTGTCAGGAATGATACAGGAATGATTGGATAGGGGTAGATTTAGGACCAGATGGGCTTCTATGTTTTACAAAAACATAAAAAACATGAAGGACTTTTTAAGCTCACGCATTCTAAGTCAGATATATAATACATTGCAACAAGTTAACAACTGCTTAGGCAAATTAAGATATTTTTTTGTAAAAACAGTCAAGCACAGTTGATATTAGGCTCAGAATCCTTAACAAAAGTGGTGGTGGTCTAAAAAACCATGAAGAAACAACTTAACTTGGTCTCAAATACAAGATCGTCACTGACAAAGAACTACTTAGTACAGTGACTATAAGACACAACAATTAACATCCAAAAGGGGAAATAACGAGCTAGAATTAAAAGTTGAACTACATAAATATTTTAAAAAAAGAGTATCAGAAAATAACTTTAAAAGATAATATTCTTCCAGCTGACATAGAACTATTTGAAGATCACGTGAGAGATTCATCACTTTTTGTCACTTTTAACAGAATGACTGGGTACACCGACAAAAATACTAGGCAGCATATTTGCTCATGCCTTTTTAAAAACAGTTTTCTGTAATTGTTTTGCTTCTAAACACAGTACATTCTGTAAATAGCTCCACAATGCTAATAATCACTGAAGGTAGAAGGGAACTCTTGAATTGTTCTATTCCAACCTTCCTGCTCAAGCATGGTCAGTTAGACCAGGTTGCTTGGGTCAACTATGTCCAGTCAGGCTTTGAGTATCTCCACAGATGGAGACGTCATGACCTCTTCCAGGCAACCTGATCCACCATGACAGTATTTTTTTTTTTCTTGCGTTCAGACTGAATTTTGTGTGTTTTAATTTATGCCCACTGTCTCTTCTGCTGTCACTGGGCACTACTGAGAAGAGTTTGGCTCCCCCTTACGCATTCCTTTCCACCTGGTATCTACAGACATGGCCAAGATTCCCCTGAGCCCTCTCTGCTCCACACTGAAAAGTCCCAGCTCTCTCAGTCTTTCTTCATACGACAGATGCTCAAGACCCTTAGAGCATCATTGTAGCTCTGCGCTGGACTCACTCCAGTAAGATTTACAGTTTTCCTGTACTGGGGAGCCCAGCACTAGACCCAGGACTCCAGCTGTGTCTCACCAGGACTGAGCAGAGGGGAAGGATCCTCTCACTTGTCCTGCTGGCAACACTCTTGCTAACACAGCCCAGAAGGCTGGTGGCCTTCTTAGCCAAATGGGTGCACTACCGGGTTATGCCAAGTTGCTGTCCACCAGGACCTCCGGGTCCTTCTCCACAGAATTGCTTCCCAGTCCATCAGCTCCCAGCCTGAAACTGGTATATGAGGTTACTCTTCCCCAGGTGCAGGATTTTGCACTTCCCACTGTTGAACTGTATGAGGTTTCTTTTTGCCCATTTCTATTGCTTCAAAGTAATATGAATAGCCAAACTGTAAGTGCATTTAAAAAGAATAAATACCTAGCTACAAGCTTCTGTTCACCACCAGAATCTGGGGAAGCATTCCAAGCACACCTGGTGTTTATTAAAACTTTTTCCCTCTTAACATTTAACACAGGCTACTCGAACTTTCAGCCTGATCAACATAACCCTTTCACACTCCATAAGTTAGCAGTAAAGATATGATAAAGGAGAAAGAAAGGAAGTTTAAAAAAGGGAAAAAACCCAAGTTCTTCTTGTCAAGAGCTCCTTTCACATTCTTCCTCTTTATTATCAATATACACTTGGTAAGAAATACCTCCAGTCCTAGTCTCTTCTGAACTAACATAGCTTTCACACATTTTTATTAATAACATTCCAACTACACTCTCCTGTTGTTCCCTGGGAGCAATTCCTACTAATCCTATTGTTTGTCTCAATTACCAAAGCTTCTACTCACTCATTCTGCTGTTAAATACTGAAAATTGTCTACAGTGGCTCTCCGGTACTACACAATCCGATTCCAGTCCATGTTTTTCACTAAAGTAATATTAAGTCATCAAATCTGAACAAAACCTCTGAAACTGTAACCACGGACAATGTATTACATGGTGTATCCAGTATATTACACATGGGACCTATTTCTGATACTACATTTTACTTCAAGAACTCCACCATTTAGACAAAAGCATGCAGCACGGTTTCTAGCTGTATGCTTACTTTTCCTCAAATATAAATAGACAAAATGGAGCATTTTTAAATTTATAATCAAAAAAATCAAACTTGACAGCGAAGGATATTTTGTGAGAGAGACTGCTAAGCAAAAAAAAAAAATAATCAACTTTATTTCTTTTTTAATCCCATTCTAATTATCTTTTTAATCTCTTGGCTAATGGAAGTCTACTTTAAATGCTATTTTATTCTGTTGTATTTCCTTTCAGTTATACTGCAGTGCTCATCTTGACTAATACATGTCTGTAAATCAACTAGGCTGGCTGTCTCTCCCAGTACCTACTGACCAGAAGGCATACCCCAAAAGCTAATGAGCTGCTAAACACTGCTGCCATTGAAGAGAGATGTATTGTGAATCTGCAATTTTGCAAAACACCATGCACATAACTGATGATTCCTGTCAGTAGGTGCGGTGTGAGATCGCGATTGACTCCAAGGTAACAATTAGAATGGAATACATAAAGTAACTCGTTATGGATAGAAGCATAAAGCTTGTCACTGACTGTGGCTTCATTTCCCAGAAGCAGACACTTCATGAAAGACTTAATGACTTGCCAGGTATCAAAAATGATGAGTCCATGTATAAAAATTATTTGGAATAGTCTATAGCTTTGTTATGCAAGCAAATCACAAATTTTATTTACTTGAGAATATCACCCTCTTTCATCAGGATGCCCAGACAGGAGAATGGTTAAATGATTCAGAAGTATTACCGTACAGTCATTCCGTCATACAAAATTAAAGATTTGATTTATAAAACTACTACTTGTTTTTAAAAACCAGAATTCCACATTGGACTTTACTGCCCTGCACCTTAGTTCCTTCCTATCCCACTGCAGAAGAGAAAGAGACAGCTCAGAACCAAATTCACACAAAGGGGTTTTGGTAATTGTGCTCCTGGACTCAGTATATAAATTCTTACACTTTCCTTTAAACATTGATGCACTTACATAAACCTGAACTACACATTCACTAAAACTTCCAGGCAGAAGAATTTTGCTGGAACTATTAAATGCTGAACAGGGAGCACATGAAATGTCATCCTTTATAGAGACTTTGGCATATGTTTCATCAATGAATTCATAAGCCGTAGCCCTCTAGATTGAGGTGATAAAGATCTCTCTTTTAAAAGAAAGAGGGAGTGATTCAATCCAAGTATAAACATTTGGAAGTGTACTTTCTCTACATTCAGTAATTCAGTGGTCAAAGTCCTTGTCCATTTATCATCATATCCTCAGGGACCATCTCCCTCACCATCTGGACTGTTTTGAAGTAAGGTCAGTTATAAGATTATTTTGTTTATTTAAAAATAAACAATCATCATCATCATCATCATCAGTTAACTCCTGATCAGCTCAAAATATATTTCACATTTACTTTGCTCCCTTTCAGTGAACCTGCTTTTGCCACATTTGAACTCTCCTCCACCTGACTCATTTCTAGGATAAAACTGTTCATATTTTTTATGTTTATGAAACTAAACATTGATATTTCTGTGACTCCTGGACAAGACTGTCATTCTAGTTACAGCCCTGTTCCTTTGTGACTAACAACAAACTAAATTTTCACTGACTGTGCTTTAAGTGGATACATGTTTTTTCATACTGACCAACTGAAGTGTATGAAATCAAATGAAAATGGTAGTGACTTTGCATGTTCTCACAGTATTATTTCCAAGCAATTCTATTACAAAAAAAAACTGTGGAGAAAAGCCCAGAATGTCAGACTGCAGATTTCAGTATTTTCTTCCAAGTATAACTTTTCATGCCACTTGAATTCTGAGGTGCAGTGAATTTTATATAATGAAAATAAAGCTACAATGATCCAAGACTCAGGGTTCTGATGAAGGCTGCTAGTTTAAATGACAAAGAAAAACAAGACATGGGTATATTTTACATCAGAGATGGAAAATAAAGCAATATATCGAGCCAACTTCAGAATTCTATTTCTAATGTCTTATAATTCCTCACACTAGAACTGACAGGTCTGGGGCCTTAAAATCGTACCTATTTTATTTTTTTACTAGTTTGCTGTGATTCATTAGATAAATTCCAAGCTTGACTTCTTGCAACTAACAAAGCATAAAAAACTAAATCTATGAACCACTACTTTCATTATACTCTCCCTTCCGAGGCCAAAACCCAGCCTTCGAGCAGCACTGAATGTTATTAGCATCTAAGTGCACTGGCTCATGAAATATTGGACATTAAAATCAATCAGTGTTTATCCCAGGAGCCTAGACAGAAAATGAGATGTCTCTAATGTAAGATTTCAATATAAAAATGGAGAAGTATTTTCATCTTTGTAGCTCATCATCACTGTATGAGTGAAAAACATGTGTGGATAGGCAGTACAGACATTTTCCGGCTTAGGAAATACTTGCTAAATGTGGGTCTGTGAGCAGTAATCAGACAGGAAAAAAAAAATATATTCTCCAAGGACACATACGATTAACAAGCTGGAACCAATTAAAGTCAAGTGAAATCCATTAGATCAGAAGATCCTCAAAGTCCTGGTGATGCCTCCCTGGGTGGCTATGTGCTGCCTAAATATGCACGTGCAACACAGAACAGGGCAACCAGGAGTAAAAAGTTATATTGGCACTATCACATTGCAGAAGAGATCGTGTAACATTTTTTTCTAAAAGCTTAAATACAATACTTAATGCAGTGCCATCACTAAAGTATGTTTACTAGCTAAGCCAAAAATATCTCTTTGGCCATCAAATCTATTTAGGCTTTAAACAGTTGGTCGTCAAAAAAAATAATACTATAAAACAATCCCAAATAACACACTATGCTGGAACTTTAATTTGAGCATAAAAAACCTCAAAAATCCCTCTTTTGTGATATAAAAAACCAAAACAAAACCCATGTCTTTTTAATTATTTAATCAGATAATATTTTTAATATTATTTTTATTCCTGGCTGACTCATATTAGGCATATAGAGAGATTAAAAAAAAAATCTTTTTTTCTTTGGTAATATCTTTAAAAGATTAATTTGAAAAAATCTGCGATCCATACCTCAACTTGAAAACAATGTTGACATTTTCTGACTTAACTTGCTTAGGAGAAAACAATACCTACAATAGTCTTTTACAATGAAGGTTATGTTCAATAGTTCTTAATCTGATGTTTCTTCTACCTTTAATTTAAAAGAACAGAAAACAAACAAAAAAACCCAACAAAACCACACCAAACCACTTTACCAAATGGTAATTAACCACGCACAGTGTTGGCAAAACTGTTGATTTTCCAAAGCAATTCTGTTTCATCTCCTCTATTACAGACTCTCTAGTTAACCTTTTCATTCTAGTAAGGCCATTAAACCAATTTTTTCTACTTTTTTGTAAGATACTACATTTGGCTGTTAATGAAGACTTCAAAGTTGAGGCTGTTCTCTTGATTAACATTGAAGTTTCTAGCTCCAAATTTAATTCACCAGAATTTCTGAAGAATTTCTGGTTTTATCTGTCTAATCTTCATCACAAATTAAAGCCTTGACAAGCATTCTGCTTGGGCTCACCGAGTTCCAATTTCACAAACTGCATGCTCTTCTTCTGGACAGAACCCTTCTGCTGTAGATTTTAGATCTAGGGTGGGTTTTTTCCTCCAAGTTTCCTCCAACATTCATTTTTATTACTAAGCAAAAAAAGAAAAGTCCAAGCATAAATATGTTTTCTAAAACAGCAACGACTTAACAACCACCACCATTCTATTCTGATAAATACATGAAATTCTCTGTTATGTTACGCCCTACTAAAAATAAAGTGTCTGAACATTGGCTTCTCTCAGGCTTTGCAGTCCCTGCATCCCCGTCTCATCCTTCTGCAGATGTAACTTTTTCTTCTCCTTCCTCCAGGATTGGTGTTAGCTGATCTCACTGATACGGCTTTAAAGACCACTTCTGTGATGATAATTCCTGGAGCTTCCTCCCCACTCCTGACCCATCCACGCTGTGTCCTGTAACACTGCTGTCCCTTGCAGTAGCTCAACGTTACCAGAGCTCGTCCGGGGCTTTAACCACAACATCAGTTGTGACAGAACAACCTAACTGTTGCTTAATTTTTATCAATTAACTGAAAACAGCCACATGTAGAGATAGGAGAGTTTGGCTCCCGCTTGCCAGGCACAGAAGGCCAAGTCCCGCTGAACCAGTGTGTGCTGCCTTTCATGCAACATCACTACCCCGTTTCCAAACAATCTAGACAATAAGTCAATATTTAAGATAAAAATTATCTATGAATAATACAGTAGTTGTTCCTAACCCATTGTGCTTAGGCTGGAGAACCAAATTAGTGTGTTCAGAAAGGAAAAGTTACAAATGCACGAATGTTTAGCAATGTGGCTAGAAGTAAATACAAGTGCAGTTACAAAACAATTTTATTTCTTCCCTATATGACTCCTCAGAGTCTCCTAAAGGGGGTCGATTCTCAAACGTTCCTTGAGTGTGAAACTTCATCAGACAATGTTTTGGTTTTTTTTAAAATCTATAGAAATTGTGAACTCTAAGATTTTTACCTACTATCTTCTGATAAATATAATCACAGTAATGCATGTAAAGAGGTCAGTAAGACAAGCTGCATGGAACTTACATTACTAGAAACAAAATCACCGTGCTTATGGACAGGTAGCCTGATATTTCCCCCTTTGGACATCACATAGAAATAGATAAAAGGGTTAATATATACTTGGTATTTTTGTAACAAACAAGAAATCAGCTGGTAGGTGAGACCATACAGAAAAGCACCGCTGAAGCCCAAGGAAAATACCAGCTGTCTCTGCTCAGAGAAGACAGATTACCACCTGTCCTGTTATCTTCCATACACAATACAAAGCACGTTGGTCATTTTAACAGGGATAACTGTACCCATATGCTGTTTAATTTTGTGCTGCACTCTGCCTACTTGTAAATAGTCGTGATGGATCATTCTAAAACATAGATTAGCCCAGTGGTGATGTTTAGCTAGAGGCTGAACTTCACGCCTACTTTAGCTCTCAGAAGCCTTAATCTACAGTGTGTTATGTTAACATCCTTACTTTAGGCAAACAACGGAAGACAAACATATGCACATGCATTTGCACACATGCACACGGGGAGGAAAATAATTTTAAAATATACTAAAATTTTCAAAAGTTTTTAGGGAAAAATTGTTTTAAATCACAGGCTGGTTAAAGAGCTTTGTTTTATATACTGTGAGAAGTTCTGCTTACATTTTAAGCAATGCTCCAAATAGTTGTAAGATCATAAATATTGCTGTAGCTTTCAAACCAACATGAACAAGAAAAAAATAATCTTCCCACATGCTATACGGCAAGAAAATAAATAAATAAAATCTGTTCCAGTAAGTTTTACAAAGTTAGTAGAACATGCCATTTAGGATACATATAACATGATCGGCACCTTGTTTAAGTTATTTGCATAACTAAAGTCTCAGCAACAACTTCCTATTGATTTAGACATTGGTTCTCACAAGTGAACTGAGTGTTTTTATCTTTGAAATATGGCTCTGCATTATTAGTTTTATAACACAGTCTGAGTTTTATAAAGAAATATGCAAGATAATCATCTACGGTGTAACTCTGCCACCTTCACAACCATAGCTCTACCAAAAAAAACACTCTCAACCTGAATCTTCAGATCACACATGAGCTGCAAACGTTATTAGAATATTCTGGCTCCTCTTATTATTATTTTTCTGCCATTCTCTGTGTTGAAGACTGAAAAAAAAAACCAAAATCCCAGAGGAAAAAAGGCACTTGGGAAGCACTGGCATAGAATACAGCTGACTGCTGTCTGTCAGCCAGATGTTAGTGGCTAAAAGCTGCACCCATTTGCAAGGAATAGCAACGATGTCTGAATAGGAGTCAGGAATACATCAATGAGGAGTGAGATGAAGGATCTCAAATTTTGACTGTCTCTGAAACTTCAGAGATTTGGAGTGCTCTCTAGCCTTGCTCAATCCCTGCAAATACTTTGCCCTAGCAGCTGTTCAGATGTTCAAACAGATGTTTGTAAAAAATGATGAAATGATTATTCTGTATGAAGC
Source organism: Falco naumanni (assembly GCF_017639655.2). Classification (NCBI taxonomy): domain Eukaryota; kingdom Metazoa; phylum Chordata; class Aves; order Falconiformes; family Falconidae; genus Falco; species Falco naumanni. The sequence continues at coordinate 110,352,984 of NC_054055.1, forward strand.
TGTTGCATCATGGTCTAAACTGCTAGTTACTGCAGGGCTCTGAGACAATGCACTGTGGTTTTGACCCAGAATCAAGTATTCACTTATGCTGCTTTCAGTTTTAGAAAAAATTAAAAGACTCAGAGCTGTGAAAGATTTGAATGGAAAAGAAGGATCACAAATTCCATGTGAAAGCTCTAGTCAGTCACTCATACAACTCACTATTACATCAGGTGTGAAATTCATGATAGCTAAGCAGAAACACCACCATATCCATCCCTACATGTTGTTTTTGCCACAATAATGACACAAATCATAAATCCACCACTAGACTTTTCAGTATTTTGATATTCTCAGTATTTCAAACAATAAAATGTTACCACATGTTTAGTCATAATATATATTTTAATTTCTTCCTTGTCTGCACTTGGTATTAAGTTGCCGAGTTATCAAAATAAAATAAAAAATAAGTACAAGAATTCCCACCCAGAAAACCCCAAATCCACAGAACATGATTTTCAACAGTGACATACAACTTATTAAAATTTCTCAAGCTAGAAAACACAAAATTGTTACAAAATTAAACCAAGGTAACTTTCAATTTTAAAACATGTTATATTGTCGTTCAACATGCAAGACATTCACAATTTATTGACAAATCACCTTAAAATATCAAGTCATTTAATTAGCTTCCACTTCACTGATGCTGATAAAATTTTATCCTCAGCTGAAGGAAGTCAAGGCTTTTCTTATGCTGATTTACATAGGAACTGAGATTCACATGTTGCTTTTAAGAAAGCTTAAAATGCTCTGAAGATATGTTTCTTTAAACATGAAGGCATTTGCCTTCTTAAAATTATTTCCCTGTTTTGTAAGGAAGTATACGTTCCTTCAATCAGATTTTAAAACAACACTTGTAAATCTACTGAAACACAAAATAGCTTTTATATCTGAACTGCAGATACATTATTCATTTGTACTCTATCTCCAGATACATGCAGAATTATGTAACTTAATTAACACAGGTTTGCTCTGAGCATATTCAACTGCTTGTTAAAAGGATCACATACAAGTTAATGATATAGCTATCAGTACTCTAAGTCTGACCAAGCATTAACTTCTCAGCCCCGGCAGTGTGCTCCCACCACCTGTGCCAGAGGTAATACCCGAGCGTCAAAGACACAGCTCTGCTTCAGCCTCAAAATGACAGATTTTGCCACTCCAACTAAGTCTAACCACAACAGCCCATTAAACAATGGTTATAATACTGAATTACACTGAACGATTCGTCTTGGATTATTATAAATGGACAAAAAAAAACCCAAAACATGCAACCAAGAGATAAAAATAAATTACTTTTTACAGCAGTTTTTACAGAAATTAAGGAATGCCTTGAGCTCTTTTTCTTTCAAGAGCAGAAAAATTAAGTTAACCATTAAAAATGTTATTTCATCGCTTTCCTAAGTTTATTCCCTGTAGAGTAGTCTAATATTTTACCTAAAACCCTACATTATGATTTGTCTATATTATAGTAGATATAGTAGATTATAGTAAATACTGTAAACACAAATTTATTCTGTTAGCTACTATATTAAATGCATAGGGTTTTTTTTAACAGTCAGCTCACACAAACTCTAGAACACGGTCTTATAAATAAATAAATTGTTTATAGTTTAGGCACTTTGAAAGAATAAATCTTCTATGCAGTCAAAATTTTATTGCTTCAGTCTAATCAGACCTTTGTTCTGTGTAACCGAACACAGTTCTGTAATCCAGGCAAGAAACAGGGGTCCCTACCAGATGTCACTACTTAAGGCTTACAAATCAGGTGAAAATAAGGAGCTTCAATAGGTGGAATTTTAAGAGCTCAGTTGATCCTTAGGTTAAAGTCAAACAAAGAAAAAACAAAAAAAAAAACCCAACACACAATTACAGGCACAAATACTGTATAGGAAGACAGAAGTCACAAAAAAGTAACAATCTGGAAGAACATGATCTTTTCGTACCTTTGCCAAATACTTAATTATAGTCTGGCAGCAATATGCCATAGCCCTGCATGCTACCCTGATGGCAAGAAGAGATTATCACCTTTGGCTGCTTATTCACACCCCGTTACCAAAAGCTACCCTCGCTGATAAAGATCTGTTTAAATATGTTAGCTTAAATAAAGGCTAAGTAACAGCTAGCACATAGCCTTTCCCTACCATAGTTTTGTCAAAATAATTCTGTAGCCTTCAAATAGCATAACTTAATTCAGTTTTTCTTAAAACAGATTGTCTTGGCAGTGGCTACACATGCAGTTCTGCTGCATCTGAGTGGGGCTGTACTAACTGTAGGGGAGGACTAAAGCAAACCCAACTAAACTCATAACCTGGCCTAACAGTAGCCAGAAGAGCACATCTGACCTAACTTGACAGAAGAGCAGTCAGTGTCACACCCAGCCAACCCCCCACCTCTGTGGGGTCTCACCCACAAAGAGATGAGGTTGTTCTCCTAGTCCCCACTTTCTCAGCCATGCAGTAATAAAAGCAATTTGCCCAGGACACCACAGTCTGGTACTTCAACAGCTGCCATCTGGAGGTCAGCTCCACAGTACTGGAATTTCTTTCCCCATGCACCCAAACCAGCCTGTGCTTGCTGTAATTCTGCATTTCTAAATGTAACAAATATCTTTTTTCCCCCCCCCCCGCCCGAAGATTTACGAAGAATGAGTAAGCACCTCCTGCATTTCTACTGTGGTTCTTTTTTGGGCCTATATAATCTCTCAAGTATTTAATCACCTGTTATATTATACAACTATTATACAGATTATACCAGGCCTGATTTCCTCCAGTATTGTGACTGAGATACAGCAAGCCAGACCAGCAGCAGGCTAGCACCAGCCACTTACTGGTAGGTTTTCTCTGCAGTCTTAGGTCAGTGAACAGACTTCTAGGCTGAGCTATCTCACATAAAATCAATACTAACACAAACCCTTCCAAACTTTATTCAGGTTACTGATTTTAAATGGGAGACAAACTCATTCATATTAGCATCTCCTGCGTCTTCTCATTCATAACAATGTCTGCCAATGGGCTTAGTAAAGCAGTAAACTTCGTGGTTGTGGGGTGCCATTTCCCCTGTGAAATTTCACAAAAACCTGCTTATCTCGCCATGCACAAGATGAGCAGTGGCACAGCATCACAAGACCTGCAACAGTAGGGTGGTTTACCCTGCACCTGAACTGAAAAATCCAGGATACTCAAAGCAATCGGCGAACATCTTTGGACCTTGTCTGTGACTCACTGCAAACTTTAGAAAAATTTGTTTCTAATGTCCTGTTGGGGAACTTAATCTGCAAGGCTGTTCTTCTAAGCTGCAAGACGACACAGCGGGAAGAAGTTTAGGGGCAAAGCCCGAGTTCAGTATCCGAAGAGACTCACCTAACAGCACTTGCTGCCTCTGCCTAGGAAGGTGTCTACAACAGCACTTTTAAAAAGTACAACACATCTGCTCCCTGCAGCTTTCATCTCTTCCGATCCACTTTCAGGATGTTTACTCTTAGGCTAGGTTGTAAGCTCTTCTGATCCTGTGAATGCTGGATTTCACTCTATAGTCAGTATTAAAAAGGGTGAAAACTAAGCAAATTTTCTTAACAAGTTCCTGACTTGCTCAGTATCTATGACTATGCACACTGATTTCTTAGAAGGACATGTTAACAAAATACTATTTAGAGGAGAAAAACACAACAACAACAACAACCCCCCCCCCCCCAAAGAAACCCCAAACTATTCATACATTAAAAGCTAGCCACACAATGATCTATATTTTCATACTGAAGAATTTCCTTACAAGAAAAGAAGTAACAGACATATATCAGATATCATTACATGAAAAGAACAGAGCAACAAAAATAAGCCAACCAAAGATCTCATAACCAGGATAAAGTAATTATTTTTCTCCTTGTAATATGTGATCTTTGGAACTCTGGGAAAGATTTTAAGTCTTTTTTTGCAAAACTTCATATAGGAAATTGATTACATCTTTTTCTCTATTGCCTAGAATAACATAGCCAGAACAAAAATGTATTCCTAAGTGGTTTATACTTGCCTCTATTTTATTGCTTTGAAATATTCATTATAAGCTCTTGATCAAAAATGAACATATTCATAAAGACATTTATTTTATTAACATAAAAGGTAAAATAATCTCACATTGCATTTACCAGAATTTTCATTTTCTCCCACACAAATGTGTGCACAAAAAGATCCACAATGGAAAGTCTGAGAGTACAACTTTAAAAAGACCTGTGCAGGATCGATATTAGCCTTCCTCAGTGTATCTCTTGATTTCCCTCCCGAGTAAGAAAGCAGTGAAGTAAGCTCTAAACAACAGCTAAGAGAGATACTTTATTGCATCAGATTTATGACAACCTGAAATCTATTACTTTCCCTTATAAACTCAAACATAGTTTGGCATTGACATTATTTTGAACTCTTCCCATATGAGTAAAAGCTGAGAGGCTTTGAGAAGGGGGGTTGGACTTTACATCCTCTAGAGGAACCTTCCTACCACAATAATTCTGAGGCTATTATATAAACAACACCCTGCTAAATATACATGTTAAAACACTCAGATTAATAAAGTATTTCTAGGTGTATTTTCTGTTACAACTTCAATAATTCAATCACTATTCTTATTAAATGAACCCTGCAGCAGAAGACCTCCTTCATGCACGCTACACAGAATATTCAACTATGTTCACAAAGGCAATAAACATGCAAGGCCACTCCACACAGCCTCTAACAAATCATCTCTAGCTAGCTGTACAACGACCTCTGTAAAAGCCTCAGTGACAGCATTTGTGTACTTCAAATATAAAACAAACAAAAATTAAATACTCTTTAAATTTATGATTAATTTCATTTATATTGTAGGCTCTGTGTTTTTAAAAGAGACTAACACATTGCTGGCTGTATAAAAAAACTGGCGTGCCCTCAAGGAGCATCTTTGAACTTAAAAGTCTGAAATGGTATGATCAAGGAAGACCATCTTCCACAAGAGACCTTACTTTGCTTCTGAGAATATTAGGCAACTGAAAAACACGGGAAAAGTCAGGTGTTGCTGAGTTTTGGTTTCCTCTTTAAGTTAATCTTTACCTGAAATGAATTGGAAAAGTAACGATTGCAAGTCAAGAGAAAAGAGAAATATTGCTTTAAAACATTCTGTTTCTTAACTTGAAATCTCTGTTCAAACTCATAAGCCCTAATATCAAACAATCTTGAATAAATTAATATAAAACTCTACTGGACCTTTCAAGTTTAGGACCCTAACATCTAGCATCTGCATAATTTCACCGTAAAAAAATGTATATTTTAATATGATTCGGTGCCTTTACAGTGAGGAAGTAAAGGCAACTACAAATCTTACTTTGTCATCCAATAGACTTTTTCATTTACTTTCAAAATTGCAAGCATCCAGATTACAAGAGAGAAAACATTGGTAAATAGTACCATTTCTAGAAATCTGCTTTATCAGCACTTACTGGGTTGCAATTCAGACAGAAATTTTGCAGGGATGTAATTTACTGGACAATTATAATATTTGCAAGTAGGTATTTTCTTTTTTTTATCATGAGTGCGTAAACTATCATTTTTGTATTTTTTTTCTGTAGAATTTATCAAAAAATATCTACAGGAAAATAATGCATTGCTTAATGTTTAACAACTACTGTGGTTTTGCATATTAATCAGACTTGCTGTACTTTTGCAGACAGACAACATATTGTTTGCATTAATTTTTACAATCTCCCCATCCAAGTATTTCCAAACTAAGTCCATTTCCTACTTCTGGCTCATTTTTGTGTTGCTACCTTGTACTTATTGGAACTATAACTCTGAGCTAAGAGGGAACATTAAACAATAAATGACAGAGGGAAACACTCAAAAGGCAAATCTTTACCCACAACAAGAGTACCACAGGTTTGGCTGAACTCTTCCTGTTACCTGGGTTTCTGCACAGCTCATCTAAACCAGGAATCACTCTGTGAACTAAAATGGTTTTCTATCTTCTACAGTTGTTACCGATTCCAGTGTGGAAAACACAGCAGATCTCTCCAAAAAACCCCAACCAAAATATGCACATGAATCACATAAACAGCTATTATTTTTTTAATTCTTAAACTTAGGTTTTGTTTCTACCAATTTTTGAAAAGATTTTATTTGGAATGAAGCCTGAAAAGTCACTGCAAAATATTTTACTGATTTTTTCCTAAAATCTGACAATAAGCAAATTACAATGTTGATCTGCCCATCTCAGTAAAGCTGTCCTAGCAGAAGGGCCAGCCTCCTTTAAATAGTCAGCAATAAAGACTCAGCTGGCACTTCTTCCTCAAAGTAGTCAATAAAGTGCTACCTTTGTTGTATAGAGCTCCTATACAAGGCATTTCTATATAGCCATAGGTCTCTATAGATACATATTCTACTGACGCCAGGGTTAAAAAGCTATACTAGTTCAGGGCCACAAAACACATTAATTAAAGTCTGGAATACAGTGTGGCTTCCTGGCCTCAGTACTCTCTGACATAACTCCTTTAAAAACCCATTTTCTTTTTCTTTTAGGCCAGTTCTACCCTTGCACTACAGTCTATTATAAAACCTGAAGACATAATACAGACATTCCTGAAAGCTAAGAGGAAGCTGTGTTATATTTTTAAAATAGGTAATAATATACTCTTACGTGTATTTTGTATTATTTTTAAATACTAATGAATTTCTCACTTTTTAAGGCAGCAAGGACACAATGGGAATTTTAAAATATATATATATATAAATAATATATTTTACCGTATTGATTGCTTTATAGAAAATTCTTAAAAGAAGGTCCAAGACTTTAAATACTGTAATTTCTGCAATACCCTCATATATACAAATGTTTGGCATGCTAAATGTTAAGGCTGCACACACACATACAGTTCTTCAATGAGCAAAAAAACAATACCTCAAAGATGTGTGATAGGTAGTGTAAATATTGGGGTATAAATTTATTTATACAAATTCATATTTGTACCAGTGGTTCAGAAATCAACAGTCCAGTGCTGACCACCCTGAAAACACAGAACAGACAGTAACTAGGATGTTTTTGCTAACCATCTAAAAGAAGAAATGTCTCCATTACTTAGCTTGTCAAATGCCTACTGAATCTGACAAAGTCAAGTTAGCAATCTAACTAACGGAGCAATACACTTCCAGCAGGTGTATTTACAGCTTAAGGACACTGTCTGCCAACAGGACAGGTAATAGAGATGGCTATGGCCCACCCAGACTAACAAACAGCCCACAGATTTGATACAATACTACCTCTGTAATTACTATTATCCTAATGACGTCTGCTATGAACAAATGTGCAGCAGTTTGATTGAAATCTTGTGTAGGCACAGCCTCCATTCTTAGTTCATTTCTTTTTATTTCTTTTGCAAATATTCTAGATAGAACCTAAGTCCTAGTTTGTAGCCTTTGTACCAGTCTATTTACACAGAACTATTCAATACAGATCACTTCATGTAGAGATAAACCCCGCTTTAGGAAAGAAAAATCTGTAAAGAAAGAAAAACAGCACATAAAAGGGACTTTAAGGACAGACGAGTTTCTCAAGATAACTGGGCCTTCAGAAGACAAATGAAAAATAGCACTAGAAATACAGATTAACAGCTCTTTTACTGGAAGCATGCCCAAGGCTGAAGGAAAAGCTGGGTAGAAGATTCAATGGATAAAAGGCGAATACTCTATCATTAAAATAAATGAAAATCTTTCACATTAGGGCTTGCTATTCTTAACTACAGAGGGGAGAAAAAAATCCAGTGTATTTCTGATTCTTGTCTACCAGAAAGTAAGCAAATAATAAAAAACATTACTGGATTTAAAAATAACTTTTCCACCACTCAAACCCAGAAGAGCACGTCTGTATCGCCAAAAAGTGCTCACAAATCGTTTTTGTCCTCAACTACAATCTTTTTTGTACTTAATCTTAAATAGAATTCAGACACATTTAACAGCAAGTTTCCCTGCCTCCTTAAAATTTTCATAAACTATAACGGTTAAATGACAAAGGAGACTCTTCGCATTATACTCCCTCCAAAATCTTCCTATGCATTACCAACAATCTACGCAGAACTGCAGGGATTTGGCCCTGCTAATGAACACGTTCAGGTGCCTACAATCACCAGAAGGCCAGCTTGCCCCAGGACACAGACAGATGCTGATACTTGCTCATAAATGGCCAGAGAGTTAACACAATAAGTATTTCCAAAATAATGTGCAAATCCTAGAAAAGAACAGAAACCTGAAAAAATCTCCCACTCACCAGACATCAAATAATTATGAAAAAAATTCTAATTAATAAAATCCCTTGTAAACAAAATCTCTTTAACCTTCACTGGAATGAAAGGCTCTTACTATCTCCACATGCTACCATCGTATTTATCACCAGTTTTAATTATAAACTGTGTTGCAGAGATTTCTATAGGCTAACAAGTCTCATTTCACATCACCAGTAATCCTTAACACAGAACAAAGCTGCAAGAAACAATAATGCTCTACTATGAACCGCTTACTGTGAATTACTTGAAAATTATTGTGACTACTACTTTTCTAAACAAAATGGTAAAGCATGCTCAGAAGGCATTTGTGTATTTTGACCATCTTCATCATCACCGCATTTGCACACTTAAAATATTCAGAAAGATGTTTACTACCTTATCAAAAGAAATCACCCTACCTTATATTTTATTGCTGTTAGAAAGAAACAATTACCTTCCTATCACCATAAAGCTTACTTCTCCCCAGTGTAACAAAACACAGCATCTGCCAGCATTAACTTTATTTCTATCCATAAAAAGGGTGAGGGCCTTCAGACAGTATTTTCCAATATATTTTGGATAAAATCCTCTTCCATAAAAAGCACTTCCCTCCCTCTAATTAGCTCTAGCATAGCTCTACTCCTTCCTGATTCTTGTTGTAGAAACACTCTCATTTCCAAGCACACCTTAAACTTCTTAAAACATCCCCAAAAAGGTGAAATCTGTACTATTTCCCAATCAGTGCCTTAAAAAGTACATCTGCAAAGCTTGCCATAACTTTTAATAGTGCCCATATTACTGCCTTTAGAGATGATACAGTAAATCTGAGATACAAAAATAAAATGCACAGGCTCATAAAAGATCTTTATTACATACAATAATTGAAAATATATTTAATATTTTATTTTTTAAGGTAGACTTTCTCCGTGTATTAAAATAATAGAGCCTTGAACAAGATCTCTGAATAAATTTGCGCGGAATTTTTATTTCAAGTGAGATATATGCAACCTATAATACACACGTGTATGCTTAATTAAACATTTTTAAAACAAATGCTAGTGTACATTTTATTTAGATCATCACGAGAAATTAAGTTAAAGTCTAAAGTTAATGTGTTTATTACTTAAAACAGTTGAATCTATATGAACACTGACATGCCTTAACATTCCGTTCAATTAACTCATTTCCCTTGCAATTAAAAAAAAAAAAAGCAATGTAACTTCTTCCAAAGTCTGACACACTACTACACTTACAGCAGAGCCTACCTATGATTATTTATTCCCACTATGCACACATGTTTCAGACGTGATTTTTACTTATCAGCCAGAAGAGTTTCCAATACTTCTATAGCAGGAACAATCAGACACAACTAATCATCAGGCATTAGACACACTAAGCCATATGTCTCAACAAATCATCTTAGCCAAAGTAATATCCTCTCAGGGAAGTAATTTTTATTTCTCCAAATCATTTAAAGAGAAAGACAAAAATTTGAATTATTAAGGTCAGGAATAAAGAGATCACTACTCTTAATTTACCTTCCCATGTTTCAGGTCCTAGCCACAACACAGCGCTGAACCTGGGGCCACCACCACTCAACTTTTTTGCAGGGAGCCATCCCCCGTTCACTCTCACAAGGAACAGCTCACTGAGTTCCTCAGAGTTCACCAGCAGAGTTTAATAAAATACAAATTTCTGGAACTACTGGATGGACAATGCTCTACCTAGCTTGGAGAGACACATGACCACAGCTTCCTTGGCTTGCTGTCCCCAAGCCAGCACCAGCCCTGGGGGCTTCCCTCTCCCACCCTCTGGCAGCACCAGCCCAGGCAGCCTGTGCCCAGGGGTCGAGCCCCTGCAGAGCTGCCAAAGCCCCGTTTATACACGCTGCAGAGCATCAAAAGCCTTAGATCCAGCAGAGAAGACAAAGGACAGCTGAGCAAGGACTAAAACTGCAGGTACAGCCGACAGCATATTCAGAAAACATACATACTTTTAAGAGCCCCCAGAAAGAGGAATGAGGGGAGGGAAGGGAGCCCTGAGGGCCTGGCACCTTCTGCCACTGGGCACAGCGCTTCGTTTGCTCACACAAGGCCAGCTGGCAGACCTGATGCGATTGAGTGCCTGCCAGCAGAGGTGGCTGAGGATATAAAATACCCTTTTCTGTGTAACGTGCACACATCAAGCTACCTTTAAATGAAATCTGCTGAGAAAGACTAGTGTGTAACCAGCTACTTTCAACTGTTCCCTGCTCTTCTGGTGGTCTATGGATTTACAAGATGCCATCAAGATGAATCACAGGCAGAGACAGTATGTGAGATCTGGTTAATAGTTAATGTCTTCAGATGCAGACCACAGGTCAATTCAAACTTTCTACTCTCCTCTTCAAGTATAAAGATACTGCACAGATCCTCTGCAGTCTTGCATACCGGCAGCTCACTTAACACAGGAATATTTCAAGTAAGTGTTAAAAAAACCCCAGCCAAACAAAAAAGAAAACCCAAAACGCCACAAAACCTAAAAATGCACATCATATTTCAGTTAAATACGTCCCAAGGAGTCTACATTTCCCATGAAGAAAGGCAGAGTAAAAGCCACTATTGTTTTCTGACACGCTGTGCTTCTGAAGTTTCATCCACAATTCTGTTCTGTCCCTTCCACTTCTGGGTTCGCTATTTTGCATACTATATGAATAAACTATGTATTTCTTCAAAACACTAATGTTCCTTCGGAAGTCAAAACAGTCTGAACAGCAAATCACACTTTCTTATCCTGCAGCCTCCCTTACTGTGTTCTTAATCGATGAATAAATGACAGTAATGAAATAAACTCCAGTTCTGATTGAAGTTGCCAGAGCCGCATGAAAACCAAAGAATTAACAGTGTTTCACCTACTGATTTACTTTGTAGGCACAGAATTGTTTACTTTCTTCAATGCCTTAACTGTGGTCAGGGTGGTATGCATATATATATATATATGTATAGCATCTTAGAGACAGAATCCCTGCATCTACTTTCATGTTAATATAGTACTAATTGGAATTTTTATATACTATGAGTAGATTTCTGGCCTCAAGTTGCCTCTTAACACTTACTTTAATAAAACTATACTAGGTTGAGCAGAAGCGTCACATATACCAAGCTTGTCAAACTTGGAATCATTTGTGCAAACATTTTCATCAGAGTCTGTTCCAACTTTCCAGTGTCCTTTTTCATGCGTGTGCTTGGACTCAGCATTCCAATAACTGTCTCATCAATGATTCACCTGTACTGTACCTCTCTATTCGTATTTGCCAGCACAACTGGGAAAATCCTATAAGGCTATATAATGTAATTCCAGTCCTTTACAGCACCACTCCCTGACAGACTATGGTCCCATAATGCTAAACTGAAAATACACCTTTCGTACTTAGATATACAATGCAACATTTGAATGCAAGCATATATACCTGCCAAGCTGTTCAAATATGGGGGGCGGACTTCGCTTTATCACTACTTGTTTATCTGATAACATTTGTTTTGTATGCAAACCCTTCAAGTTGTGACTAACTATTATCAGGTAAATTCATTTTGAGCTAGGTACCTCTACTTCGGTGGCTCTTTCTACATATTATCTATTAATTCAGGAGTTTTGTGTGTGTTTAAAGGAAACAGTCACTGCTTGATTCTTTCTATAAAATCATAAGTTAATTTGAAGAAAAGTAAATCAGTCTTTTCACCATTACACTGTTCTTCTATAGGCAAAATCTCCTCACACTCATCTAATCCTCTATGAAGACTGGTTTAGATCAAGTTTCTTTTTTGTCATAACTGAAGTCAGGAAAAGATTAAACTTACTTTCTTCTTTTCAGTAACAAAATATTTAAATGGTGACAGCATATTGAAGGAGCAAAACCAGGGACTGTGACTGCTAATTACTGCTCCCATTTCCTACCCTCTTAACTTTGAAGCTCTAAATCTATTCCATGACAGAGCACAAATATGCATGAGTTGCGATTCTCCCTCCAGAACAGGGAAAACTAATTGGCAGCCTGAAGGCTGAATTCAGCTCCGCAGGACTGTTTTGCTGGGCTCCCACAGTGGCCTACAGCAAGACTGCACTTCATGTACTGGGCTGAACAATCTGCTCAGCTCACAGGAGAGCAGGAAAAAAAAGGGAAGGAGGAGACATAGGTGGTGGGAGGAATGAAAGAGCGTGGGTGAACGGCTGCTGAGCTGAAAATGGGAGTGTAACCATTCCAGCACTTTCCTGAGTTGCCTGTGTGGAAAGCAGCTAACATGGAGCAGAGCTGGAGCAGGCTGGGTCCCTCACTGGGTCTGCCCTGAACTGGACTGATTCCGCTGCAGTGACTGGGGCAACCACGCCTGCCTCTCCAGCCCACATGCCTTTTGTGATGGGCTTTTAAGGGGTAGCTTTGCTAGATCTACCAGACAATTAGGGTAGACCAGAAGTGAACCAGTGCCCCAAGAACCCTGCAAATAGAGGGGAAGGCAGTACCATTCCTGCATGGGAACTACAATCTTTTCAACAGGAGGTTGCACTCTTGGAGCAGAGAGATAGCTTGGATGTTCCTGGCCTGGGCACAAGGCCCTCTTTTCTTTGCATCCACTGTGTATTAAAGCAAAGGGGATTAATTTGACTTTATAGGCTTTCCCTGAGCATGGGTGAAATTAAAATCAGTGACACTCATTCTGTTCCCGTAGGACTGGTCCCAAGTCTGGCAGGAACACACTAAACTGAATTCAGAAAAGGAAGTGTCCCTGTACCATGCTCACCTACATATTATTAGGATTTCTCTTTTGTAGACTTCTCTCTCTGAACAATGGAGGGTTAAATATACAATCACCTTGATATATTCATCTGATCCATGAGCAGCTGGCAGGGAGAAAGAAAAAAAAAAAGGTGACCCATATCCATAGGGAATTAGCAATCCAGGCTCTAGAGAAACAAATCCATAGGAGGAAAATAGAAAATTACAAGTTAAGAACTCAAATTATATCCCAGCACCACCCAAAAGGGATAATTTTTGGAACATTTCAAAGGACTTTGAAAGTTATTTGCAACCAGTGCTAAAAATAGCTAGGAAACATTTCAAACCATTCTTAAAACAGAGCAATGAAGAGCAGTTTTGTGAAGAACAAATGTAACAGTGAGTGACTCCCCAGTTGCTCCACGGCTGACAGCCGTCTTTGTGACCCTCTGAGACCAAGATTTAATTTCTTCCTGCCTCAGTTTTTGTGTCTAGAGAACAGCAACAGTAAAACCACCTTTTTTTCTTTTTTTTTTTCCCCTCAATAATGGGCATATTTTAACATTTATAAATTGCTTTTTAAAACTTCATTTGAAACACCTACAGATACACAGAGAAGAATGGATTTTCAGGGTACTCTTGCAAAAGGAAACATATCACAAAGGAATGCCAAGATACCAAAGTTGAAATATATGCACTGATTCTCTTTACTCTGTACAGGGACAATATTTACTAAAATTAGCTGGCCTTTATGATTTTTTTTTTCATATTTGGAAAATACTGTGACTGTTTTTGGTTTAAAAACCTAATTATTTCAAGTTAGCATTTTAAAAAGAAACAATTTGCAATTCCCACCATTACACCTTTTATTAACATCAAAGGACCAGTTCAGCACATTAATAGTGAAAAAGCTACATACTGAGGAGATTTTTATTGTTTTTATTTTACTAGCTAATTCCATGATTGCTGTTTTGCATATTTCATTGTCTGCTTCTTCCGTAATTACTAAACTCTAGTACATCTTACTTTATAAGGAAACTTTTCTATCATATCAAGTATCTTGCCAAAAAAATTGCTTGATGCCTATTTATGAAAGGACAGACCTCTGCACTGCATTTTAATTTATGTCTATTCAGAAAGTCATACATAGGTAAGTATTCATATATTTTGAAGAAAATTTGATCAGTTAATAAACCAGAGCCATATCTAATAGAAAGAACAGTCCAGAAGAAGACAATTTTATAAAATAGCTTAGTGAAGTCAGTTATCAGCAGAGCCTTTCCTGTTTTAAAACCTCACCACAGACTACTACCAAAGAACTAATTCCACTAATAAAGCTGGAGCCAAACAAATTATCTTCAGATAAAGCTGTCTACGACAGAGACTTGCTAGTGTCTGATGAAAAATTTAAGTACAGCATGGTATTCAAGGAATCTGCTTAATTATTGCCATCTTACTCTTGTAGCATTTTTAGTCTATATATTCTCTATACTTGAGGGTGAAAAAAATTATTCATTTTTTTGACATCAGAGAAAAACCTGCAGGTTTTTAATAAATAGTCAATCTGTAGTATAATGTGAGTAAGAATAAAGCATTGAGCTGAATACCAGATTTTAGCACTACGCTTCTGCCAGTAAAGCATTTACTAATAGCAACTGAGGAACAAAAGGAACCAAGAATGCCTTTGCATCTGGAAATGGTTACAGAAACCAAAATGGTAACTGTGTATAAAGTAGCACAGTCACACAACCCTGACTTTTTTTTTTTTTTAAACAAGGGTTAGAAAAAGTATTTAACACTTTTTTCCTTTTTTTTTTTTTTTAATTGAAATATTTCAAAGATGTAAGCTAATAAAAAAGCTCGTTTCTGGTGGCTTTTTAGCACTTCATTATGAACTTTTGGAACTGAAATTATAGCATGCATATAGGTAAAATATTACATTTCAGTCAAGCCAGCTCAAGCACACAGCTCCCTCCAATCACTTTTGCTAGCACAGAAACACAAAGAAGCCCAGCTTAGAGTGTCCACATGTGTTTAATCTTCGATTAATTGAACAAAAACCAAGCTCCTCCAGACATATTTCTTTTAATCACGGGAAAGATATCTTTTCAGTTGCTTTCCTAGTAGGAGAGAGTCAGCAGATGTCTGTCTGGTCTAAAGGGAGTTTCTCTTTCTCTGGAGAAAACAGTTTAAATAGGAGAGGAACAGACATATGCTGACTATGCACTGCTTAACAGATGACGTAGAGAAGCATCTACTACCACAGGGAGTGAAACAGGGCAGTTTTCAAATTAAATTTCTTTCAAATTCAAAGCAATCAGCTGAAATCAATTTACATAGAGGATGCAAGTTAAGTCAGACAGCTCTCATCAAAACATCTCACAGACACAAAGATGCAAATGTGTCTTTGTCAGCAGCATGATTTTTAAAGAACGCTTTTAATGTGATGACAGTAAAAAAATCCCTTTCTTCACAGTTTTAAACACAGCTGATACTTTTGTTTTCTGGGGAACGATGACTCAAAATAACAACAAAATATCTCATCAATATGAAGTATTTGCCAACGGTTCTAAATTCATACACAAAATGGTACTGGCACATGCAAATTTATCTCCAAATTTATCTCAGAAGCAAGTCTTTCAGTATGTCAGGAAAACATGTTTTTAAATGTAGTATTGGGGGGAAAATAACAGCAGAAGAACCAATGCATGAGGATTACTAGTCAGCATTTATTTGTCTGACTTTATTATTTTGCCTACAGGCCTACACCCTATATCACTTAAGAAATGTAAACACTTATAAAAATAGGAAGAATCTCCTTCACTTCATCTAGTTCTACCAAGATGTCTGGGGCGGGTGGTGAAGATCAAGAGTTTAAAGCAGAAACTAGGAAAAAAATGCACTAGACATCTATTAGCTGAAAACGGCATATAAAAACTCCCTTGGACCAGAGGAAGCTCACCGACCAGAAAAATAAAAAAAAAAAAAAAAAAGAGGAGACAGCCAATGGTCCCATTTCATTTGATAACTTCCACCAAGGAGCTCCCCCTGAACTCTGCTTGAGGTTCTATCTTTCACAGCCCACAGGGCATACAGGCTTGAGACCTATCAAACAGCACATCACCGAGCACCACACGAAGGGGAGTATGCAGCAGAGGCTGAAAACAGACTGTGCTATCAAAACCTCCATTTCCTTCTTCATATAATTAGGATGCCTGCCTTTATTGGTATTTATACTAGATGTTATCAGTCTGAAACGTCAGAAGCTTCTGAACAGCAACAGCAAATTAAGGAGAGCTTTGTTATCAATTCACAATGCAGCTGGATTCAAAGAAATTACTTGCATATCTGTCTCAGGCTCACGCTTGGAAAAGTAGGGTCTTTTAAACCTGAAAATTTTTAATTCAGTTATTTTATTTCCTCTAAAACTAATGACTGAGGAGTTTAAATCTGCAATAAATAAATATATAGCTTCCACCTTCTTCTAAGAACCAACTTCTCCAGTTCTGGTTCAAGGTTTCAGATAATCTTTTACCCATCGAAGTGGCCATTTCATAGAAAGACTGCCATCACATTTTCTGATTTATGAATGTGCCAAGCTGCACAGCAATTTCTGGCAAGACTACTAAATACTTAATTTGCTTGATCATCCATCCCAGCATGGCCACTATAGCATCCTAAATTACTCATCAGCTTAATCTGCGTAGTCACAGTATCATAACCAATCAAGAACTCTGTTGGCTAAAGGCAACCTAAATTCCTCTGCTCTGCATAGTTTCTGGAAAGACACAGATATGCAAGAACAGCTTTCTTGGGCTGGACCAAGTGCTTATGTGGCCAATTATTTTGCCCTGACTTTGACAGGAGTAGATAACTGCATTGAATAGCAATCTTATTTACAGGCTTTGTTTTCACAGTAGTTGTAATGTGTATCATGTAGTTCTCGTATATCAGCATTTAGAAAAAGCTTTTCATTTGTTGTATTGGTTTCATTGTTACCCACCAGCAATAACACTGACCTGTGAACTGCTCTGAGTACAGAATTAGCTATAATGCTCTAAATATGTTGACACACATCCTCAATAGAAGTCCTCTTAGTCCGCTTCCAAAATATATTGCACCTTGGCACTTCAGATCTAGTATGAAGTATCAACAATATGGGCTTTCAAACATCTCCACAGATCAACCAAAATCCTAAAACACTACTCTTACAACTGTAGACTATAAAACCTTCTAACCTTTAAAAATTACTTTTATATATTCCCAAATACATACTTGTTGTATTTTAGATAACACACATACAATACTTTAAGAACAGACTTAGACATAGCTAGAGATGAAGTTTTACCATATCAAACTGTATCAGTTAGGAAACACATTTAAGCTATGGCATTTCCAGTCAAGTTTTGGTTTTCTGTTGTTTATTGTGTTTTAAATCTGTACATCTTATTCCTCAATTCATACAATAACCCTGTAACCCTCTTTACAGTATGAACACGCAGTAACTCTGGTAAGGCACGTTCCTTATTTTATACATTTCTTTCGTAAGTACAGGGAAGACTGAATCACCAAATCACCATCAAATAAATAAATAAAAGTAACCCTTCCTTTTGTCTCCTCCACTGCCCCTGCAAGTGTAGATATTTTCCTGAAGAAACCTAGTCTTTGAACAAAACAATAAATGAAAAACTCAAAAAAGAAAGGCCTTTTGTGATACCTTAAAACTAACTGCATACTTGAAACAAAAACCATCCAAAACTTTCATAAGTCTTTGCCAAAAAAATTGTAACCAACATAAACGGCACATGCTTGCCATACAAGGCTTTCATTTTATTATACCTTGCTGCCAAGTACTGTATACAGCCTGTGAGTGCAGCAAATCAGTTCTTTCCAGTAGGAACTTCTGTACCAATGTACTTCAAAACCTATCAACCATCCTAAGCAGCCTACAAATGGATGGGAGACTCTCTTCCCAAAAAATTTACTGTGGCATTGTCATTGCTGCTGACAAAGTTTCAAAAGAATCTCCGGAACCTATGGTGAAGTAAGAAGCAATAAAAATTTAAAATAAGACCTGCTTTTGACTTGGCATGAATATGTTTTCATAGAATAAATTAGGTAGGAAAAGACCTTTAAGATCATTAAGTCCACCGCTAAACCGTGTCCCTAAGCACATCTACACACTTTTAATAACATCCAGAGATGGTGACTCCATATCACTGGACAGCCTCTTCCAACACTTGACAACCCTTTCCCATAAAGAAATTTTTCGTAACACTCAATCTAAACCTCCCCTGGCACAACTTGAGGCCATTTCTTCTTGTCCTGTCACTTGTCACCTGGGAGAAGAGACTTACCTACATCTGCCTACAGCCCCTGTCAGGCAGCTGCAGAGAGCAATAAGGTCCCCTCTGAGCCTGCTCCCCTCCAGGCTGAGCACCCCCAGCTCCCTCAGCCGCTCCTCATCAGCCTTGTGCTCCAGACCCCTCCCCAGCTCCGTAGCCGGTCTCTGGACACGCTCCAGCACCTCAGGGTCTTTCCTGCTGTGAGGGGCCCAAAACTGAACCCAGGATTTGAGGTGCGGCCTCACTAAGTACCAAGTACAGGGGGACAATCACTTCTCTAGTCCTGCTGGTCACACTTATTTCAGACACAAGCCAGGCTGCTGGTGGCCTCCTTGGCCCCCTGGGCACCCTGCTGGCTCATGCCCAGCCGGCTGTCAACCAGCACCCCCAGGCCCTTTCCCACCAGACAGCTTCCCAGCCACTCTGCCCCCAGCCTGTAGCCTACTTTACCAAATAAATCCCAAGGCGAACAACTAAATCTTAGCTGTCTTTACTACCGGAGTGTTTGCTTCAGATCCAATATGAGATTTTATCTCAAACTATCAACATGCAGGCAACAACTTTAAAGCCAAAGGAGTCATAATTTACGTGCATTTTGTACACAGAAAGTATTTATATCATTAATGGAATAGAAAAAAATTAAAAGACATTAATACTTGAAGAAATGTAGTTTGAGTTACTGTATATCAAAGTATTGATAAACAAGTATGACTTCTCATGTATTTATCAAGCACTAAATGGAAACTGTAGCATGCACCATAACATTGTCTACTGGCCCACTGCAAAGAGCATGCAGAGCAAACAAAATAATCATGATTTAAAATTGAGCTAAACTTTTAATGAAGTGGTAGTACAGATCATAGCTCTAGTTGCAACGTTCCACCAACAGGTGAAGGGGGCTGCCCTCCCCAAGACAAAGAGAGAAAAGATCATATTAAACCTAAAAACAAATACCCTAACACTGAGAGGTGGTCAACAGAAGTTGAGGGTTGGTGGTTTTTTCCTGATCTGATGAGGTATGATGGTAAAACATTGCTAATGAAAAACGTCATTAAAATCTTTTTAACCCAGCTTTTAATGAAAAAAATCCTTAAAGTTTTTTTTCAGTAAGAAATGTGAAAATATAGTAAATGAGATAGCTGCTGGAAGCACAGAAAATGTAACAGCATTAGCCAATACGTACCACTGTTGAGCATAGTTGCATATATAGATCTGTGGATCATGACAGCAAATAAACAGAACTGTTCTTCTGAGGTTTGCCCAGTGCTAAAATCATATGGCTTGGTAGGATAATATACTGCCAGCAATATATTAAATTCCTTTCTTCAATGAGGAAAAAAACCTAAATGTTTTGTTAAAAAAGACTTTTTTTTCTCTGAGACCACAGATGCCTCAAATGTTGGAGATTCTGATACATACCCAAGGTTATATTCATTATCACGCAACTGAAGAAGGTAGTAACCTGTTTGCCTGATTCCTCTACCACACCAGTGATTGCACATAAAGTATAATTTAAAACACAGAACATTTATAAAAATTAATTGGTTTGAATTTTGACAGTATTGCATAACATGAAGCTAATGGTACAAACAACAACTCAAGGAGAACTTATATCGCCTAAAATTCATGCAAAATGACAAGGAATTTTGCAGTTAATCAAACAGCTCATATTCTGTATAACACAATAAAGTCGTCACTGATCCTTAGATTATGGAGAAACCTTTCCTTCATCTGTCAAAGGAATTTCAGAACAGGGGACATTCCATTTTATCAATAATAATTAACAAGGCTACCGATGAAATTATCCCCTCCTGAGAATGGTTAACTCTGTTTCTTGTAATTCAAATATCTTGAAGTGTTTTTAACTGTAAGACACCTACACTGACTGTACGTCATTTTTATTCCTTTTCTATAATTTCAAAACTGAACAAAGCATTTTTATAACTAGAACAGTCACCTAATATGTACTGAAGACCATGTTACAACTATGACAAAGCTACACATGAAAGAATCATGCCAAATTCCCTGGTCTTAAATATACTACTTCTCTACAAAAAATCGTAATGACATAGCAAGGGGTGAGAGAAAAGAAATTTTGTACTAATTCAGTACAAAACATGAGATTTCAGATCTTGATTTCATCAAATAAAATGATCTTAAAATAATTCAGCCACTTTCTCTGAAACTTGACACAGGGTCTGTGTCAATTGGTTGCATGAAGGCAACTTCTGTTCATAAAGAGCATGAACGTAAGAAACTCAACATATTGCCTCCACGTGTCAGGACAGTCCAATTTGAAGACAATCTAAAATTATGGCTTATTTCCACCCAGTAGAGATCACCCTAGCAATTTCTGTTCTCATTTGGAATCCTTTGAAATTATTATATTTTTTTTTTCTAATTACACCATGCTATGAGTTCAACTGAAATTCTTCATATGTGTCAATATTTCATTTTTAAACCCTGCTATAGGACTTTCATAGAAGGCTGTCAGGACAGCCATGGAAGGCTCATGGAAGAGCATTTTTTCTAAACCTGAAATAGGAATATAATAGCTATAACAACATGATTAAACCTGAGTACAGTAGGAACAATGATTTTTAAGCATTTCCATTTGCTGCACTGCTGGATTTCTGTGCAGCTTCACTTCTCTATCTGCTTTCATGTTTGGCTGATTCATGTTATAATTTAAAGAAGGTCTACAAAGCAGAAATATTTACATCAAATATGAACATAAACCCTCCTTATTTTGTTATAGAGGTTTAATGGGACAAAAATTCCTTATTTCACTCTACTTTTACCCTTTTTATAGGTAAAAGTAAACACAACTGGATAAGCATTCTGTAAAATATGGAAGGTTTGTTAAGCATCTGCTGTTCTCATTAGGTTCACCTCAATATGTGACAACATCATTTTCATCTAATGAAAAAAAAAAATAGAAAGGAAAAAAGTACAAGTTTCGCTTCCCAAACTTTCAAGGATGCAATATTACTATGCTTCAGAGAGAAAAAGCATGTGCATGGAAACACACACACACACTAGCATCTAGAAATACAACGGCATATTTCAAAGACTTTTTTAATTTTTTAGTTTCTCCGCATGTTCTCGTTCATTCTGAAGTCTCATTGGGACAATTAGATTTCCTAGAAGTAGCATTTAGTGGGATTTCATAATAGTACTAATAAAATACTTCAGTTCTACAGTTACCAGGGAGTTGGTTACTAAAGGAAACAATATATATGAACACTAAAGATAAGGCTCTATGCATCTTCAAAATCCAGGTGCTGGACTTCCAGAATTACAATGACATTTAAACTCTCAATGAGTTGTAACAGCAGAAGAAATTAATATAAGCAAACTTGTAAAGTAGCTAAAATAATTGTTCTTGCCTTCCTCAAACACAGTTAACTACATTATAAAACCAGCACATCTGCATGCAACTTTGACCTCACTGCAAATAAATTTCTTCTAAATGATGTTACATTTTTGGTAAAATATGCTTCAGAGGCAGTTTATAGTAATCCAGGCTTAGTATACCACTGCGACAAGCACTGAAAGAGTCAGGTTCAAGGTAAACCTGCCATTGACAAATAGTAGGTTTTAAGAGGCATTAGCAACAGCACTATTATTAAAACCTTCTATGCCTCAAGCAACTGTTGTTAATGCCATTGCTTGTGGTAAGGAATGGCATAGTTTCAGTAATTTTTTTTATATATACATAGCAACTTAATGAGATTCATCTTTGTTATATATTTTTAAGTATTTGCATTAAGTCACTTGTTTATCAGTAAGACATTAACAGCTCAAGTAACAGGATCTGCAGATTTGTTCATTGATTTCAGCTTGGTTTGAAACATTGATGCTGTACAATGGCAGGCAGTAGGGCAAGTTTACTCATGTAGCCTAAAACCACACAGGCCAAATGTGATGAAAGCAATACACACGAAAAATGCAACTTTCATTGTGAGAAGGGTACTATTGTTTTAAAACCACTAAGCAGACAGAGCTGTTAACTTCTCTTTTGTATCAATCCTTTGCTATGCAAGGGGTTACGTTTCTTTTTAAAATCACAGCATAGCAAGTCTGTAACTGGGATGTTCCTGGGATCTGATGTAGAAAGTATTTGGAGTATTATCGATCATAAATTGAAAACAAATGCATGCAAACTTCTATACACAGCAGTTACTTAGCATAAAATATCCTGTTATTGAGGTTAGAGGTAACATACATGTGTACATACTTTACAAATACTTTTGCAAAAGCATTGCTCTTCAGAAGCAAATCCGTATCATCAGTGGGAAATAGGAATGCTATGTCAATTTTTACCCTAGAACTTTCACGGCAAAAGTGAAATAAATGTCTCTCAGAGAAAAGCAATTTGAAATAAAGACTCACAAAGCCACTGACAAGAAAACAACTTCATTCATATTTGATTTTTCTTAACATCCCTAAAAACATTAGAGTGGAGAAATAAAATGAATATACCACTGCAGCCATTGTTGCCACTCTTGACACGGGTAGGTGTCTACATAATGCTATGTAACAGACACCTGTGAGAACCAGAGATCAGTTTTTCCTCAAAAGGAGGAACTGGAGGAAAGCAAAAGAAAAAAATTAAACCCTGAATCAGACTTACCACACACCCCAATAACTGAATCTGGTCTTAAACAGGTGCACTGTTCACCAGACAGTCCAGAGAGATTCAGGCATATGAAGCAGCTGCAGCCGCTTTCCAGTCTGCTAATGGGTAACTTTCCAGTTTTCCAAAACTGCTTTTATTTCTCTACCGTGAAAATTGACTTTTGTTTCCCAAGGGTTTATGTGATAAAAGTCCCCAGCCCTTACTCTGAGGATCAAGCATGGTTTCATTTTGTGCTCCCACCCGTAAAAGCTGACATTTATAGAGAGAATTACTCAGTTTCGTTTTGACAGGGGTATGTCCTTTTTCATGTTCCTTAGCGTCTTTCACCACTGGAGAACATGTGACTGGTAGGCAGTAATCCATAACCAGTTACATTCCTCAAATCCAAAATATGGAGCTAATTTACGTAGGACTCCAGTGATCAAAAGGCTGAGTTCAGGAATTCAAGAAGAGTAAGGTAAATGTACTTGTAGCAGCCCAAGTCTGAAGAGTGACTGCAGCCTGTTACCCGAGTATCCCATTGCACACCCTTTCTAGGCCACCCTACTGAAACTGTTCTACTACAAATTAAGTTTGAACGCATACAGTGACTCCCCATTTCAGAAATTTTGTGGGAATAATTTTTCATATGCAAATGAAGTCAGTCAACTACCAAAACCAAAATCCCCCAATTAAACAGGAGTTACATCTCTTACTTAACTTACTCTGAATTCTGCTTTCTGCTGAGTTCCTATTTAGGCAGATTCTTATTCTTCCCCTTTATGAAAATCTTATAGATCTAAATTACATAGAAAATGTCACATAATACTCAGTTACAAAGCTACTTTGCACAGGGCTGTGTATCTTAGAATAGTTTTACTAGTCTCACAAGTGTCTGAGATTTAATTATTGAAATATCAAGTGGCTACCCATTTGATTTGGGAAAGTTACAGTCCTGCAACATAATCAAACACAATAAAGTCAGTGGGGGTTCAAGCACTTGTTTCATAGATTTAAGAACAGCACTGCTCTTCACCAGCCAAAAGGACCATCTTGTTTTTAAGGCTATTTTGGCGACAAGGATGGGGCACGGTTTCAAAGAAATAACAACAGAAACTGCAAGAAATACAGCTACAAACGGTGTGTATAGATATACATATATAAAATAACATTATGAACAAGATATAACAAATCCCCAACACTATAAGCAGACACATAGGATCTACAAACATTTTGGAAGGGCCATAAGTTGCAGAGATTGCATAACAGACTGACTGAATTCAGTTTCCTGATAATAAATGGTATTTAGATCACGTTCAATGGTATAATTTGAGGACTAACACTATCATGACCGAGATACATATCAGTGGAAGAAAATGAAGCATCCTTTAGATTAAATGACATGCACACCTCAGTCAAGTCACCAAAGAAAGGTTGATGAATAGAAAGGGACAAAGAAGAGGGAAAATATGATTTTAATCTCTCCCCCATTGCGGCAATCACATTTAAAGCTATTTTTAAACTTCTTAAAATACACAGGTATTTAAGAAGATAAACCAACTTCTAACATAGTGCACTTCTGAAATTTTTATAGTCTGGAAATCCTTCCACATTTCCTTCTTTTAAACTGCAAAACGTATGCATAGTATACTTACGGCAGATGTCCACCTTATTACACAGGCAACAAACTCTCCTTGTGGACTATTTAAAACATTAGTATTGGAACTGCTTAAAAAAAATTTGATATGCACAAAGGAGCAACAGGAAAAAAAATATTTTTAGTATTAACCTGAATCTGAAGTCAAATCTACACATCCATTGAACAGTGAAAGAACATCATCCAATTAAAGCCATTACTGTATGAGTTGGTAGAAGAAAATGTGATAAACTCCCCATCACAAAAACTGATGCGGACAGAAGCTGCTTCTTCCAGCAAAAGCTGGAAAAAAGTACAGTGCCAAACATGCTTCTGTGCCTTATGTTTCATGGAAGCTTTTTGGTTAAAATTACAGTATCAAAGCATATAACCAAATGAGTACTCTAAATGGTCATCCGTATTTTGCAAGTGGAAACTAAATAAAGACAATTTTACCCTATAAACATACAAAAATTAAACTATAACATAAGGATTTCGAAACCAGTAGTTGCATATGACTGTATACAAAATATAAATGCTGCGGTGCTCAGAACAGGCGTACTGAGAAGCTAATCAAAACAGTTTACTGATTTGCAGCAATCCACTGTGAATGTAACTGCAGTTTATAATGACAACAGCATTACAGCTATAATACATAACTTTTAAATTTGATGAATATTTATTCCAACAGCCTTCAACTCTTTCAGTGTTCCTTACCTCTTCTGTACTATTTAAAGTGGTTTTGTGCTTTTGCACTGTCACATCACTACTTTTTATATTAAAATCCTAACTTCTTCTGTTAAAACTCTTTGTCTATAATCTCCTGGTGTACAGTTAAAACTGTATACAGTTACAAATTTTATGTCTAAATATAGATTGGAGGGAGGGCAGAGCTTCCCTTCAGCATTGTTGATAGGTATTTTTCCTGACACTAGCCTTCAATATGAGGGTAATTTTGAGCTGGATTAACAATTTAATGCTATACTATTGTTAGGTGGTGTGCATTTGAATCCCTTTAAAAAAATACTAATTTTGTTTTATTATTATTATAGTCTTGAGTGTTGGCAGATGGTCTTAGAAAACAATTGTAGCAATATCAATATTTTGCATTCAGACCCTGTCAGTTAGGCTCTCTATTGTAACCACATGAAGATGACTTCAGGCAGGAGTGACAAACACATTTAGCAACTATCACCACTTGAACTGATGCACACCACAGTGTACCAACCACTGAAATTTTCTCACGTTTCTGGGTTCTGATGAGAAATTGTGGAAGACACAAAACCACATGTATTTCAAATATTACTTCAAGGTACGTCGCAAACCAAAAGAATGTGAAATAAGCACACTGTCCACACTGCTTTGCTGCATGGACAGAACATTAAAACTCATTGGAAGAGTCAGTGAGTAGTGCTATGAAGTAAACAACAGCAATCAGATAAAAATCAAAATCTCTTGAGCATTAACACCCCCCTCAAAATTACACCTGTAAGATACTGAAGATAACATTTGTGAGTAACCAATCAACAGATGCTTTAAACAGGTTATACGTTTACTGGATAAGCATACTTCCAGCTAGCCAGACACTGATTTCTTTCATCACTGGAAGTGGCAACAAGGAAACTGCATGGTAATAGATGTTACTCATGTGTATTTACCATATTACATGTGATGCTCAAGATCCTTCTGGTACGAGCATTATGAATGACCTTGGGTCTGCCTGTGAATGTGAGTGAGACCAGGCAAAGGGCTCAAGTAAACGCACAAATATAAAGTCTATTTCCTTTACCTTCTGTGAGAGTTACGAAAATCTAGCCCTTCTTCTATAGTTATACAGGAGCATTTAACTTCTCTAAAAGTTAGGAGCCTTGTCAGAGCTATTTGACAACATGAATCATTTAGACAGGGATCAGTGTTTTCAGAGAATGACTCACCCAGTTCTGTGCTAGCTCTTCAACATGACACCAGACTGATGGCTAGAGATTACAGAAGAAGCCTATAAAAGCAACTTAAAATAGACACCTAACTTTTGAATCCAAGTTTTCCTCTCATACTTCATACCCCAAAACTGATATTTTTTGACCTATACTTGGCCCTCCATATGAAACATTAAAACACTTTCATGTACACTCTCTCTTCCTGTAGAATTTAAAGGGTATACAGGAAGAGATAAGCAGTACAAACTAACGTGAACGTACTTGACTGCTTCTTCCGTTGCCCAAATACTTAGAACTAGAGACATAATTTGTAGGTCATTTCTTTTGGAGAGAAAAAGAAAAGAACAAAAAAATTTCTAAATCTGCCAATTTTTGTTTCTAACGTTTTATTGGTGCAACAACAATTGCAAACATACCCTGGCCCTCCTGCCTCCATATGGCATTTTGCATGGTTATCTGGAGAGGAAAAACATCTATAAACTGAAATTTAATATACAAAATCTGAAAAACATTAAGTAATCATAATTGCATGGAAGCACAAAAGTAGTGAGAAAGCACAAAAATGTCTGAATTTCTGTAGTGATACGATACCTTTCCTGACTGTTTTTCTTTTTTCCTCTCTCTGTATTAATAATATTTGAGCATATCATTCCTTCATTGGTTTTAAGTCAATGCCTCAGAGGCAGCTCACAATTTTTTTTATCTTCAAATAACATCAAAGCAAGCGGCTGTTACCGAAGAGTGAAGAAAAAAGAAAAGAAAAAAAAGCACTTACTTGCCACCTCCAGCGATGCATTATGACTTACAGCTTCCCCAAGGTAATTCCTTGCCACACAGACATAGACCCCTTCATCTGGCCTACTCTTGCGCCCGTGGACTATGCGTAAGAAAAATAAAGATCCACTGGGCAGCAGCATGCGGTGGGAGCGTGGATCATCCTTGTCCGTTTCTACTCTTTCTCCCCCCTTGTACCACTCAATGGTGGGGGTTGGCCTTCCTTCTGCTTTACAGTTTAAAGTTGCTGGTTCTCCTTTGGAAACAATTAGATCAGAAGGGTGTTCAACAATTCGAGGTGGGAAATCTTCTTGACGAAGACGGGAACCTGCAAGATAAAAAAAACAGCAGTTTTCTTATGAGATCACTGCCAGGTATAGTCACTGTGTTTTGCAGTACAACTATCTAACCATTACCTCGTAGTACAGGATTTAATAAGAGCAGCTATTGACATAATCTTAAAGTAAAAAAAAAAAACCCAAACAAAAAAAACCCAAAAAACCCCCACGCAAACATTCAACCTTAATGCACTTCTTTGATTGTAAGGCTCTCCCAAGTGAATACATTCAAAAGCATTTTTCGACAGGCAACCTATGTTAGTGAACTTAACTGCCATGTTCCTAAACATGTATTTGTTTATTTATTCATGTGTGTAAGTTTATACACACATCCATATGTATATGTAGATTATGAAATACTAGTTCTACAGATACTCTATAAACATCAGACCATCTCTACCAGCAAAACTGGTACTGCTCTAATTCATAGCACAAAGTCATAGTCAACCTCATTTAACCTCTTGGAAAGTCCATTAATTCATGCAATGTCTGCAGAGTAAGACTAACAACACCAGCACACACAAAGTTGCTTTATTTTACTTGTACGAGGTAAAAATGCATGGAATCTAGAATACTGATACAACATGAGACAACAGTATCAGGGATAAAAGAAAAGTTACAAGTCAACAAAATACTCTTCTAAAAAAGAATTTAATTTCAAACTCATTCAAACTGCAAGCTGATAACTGGCATAAAAAAACACCTGCAACTGTCCGCATAGATACATACCAGAAGAATGTGGCAGCCAACCGGGTGCCAAGAATTCCAAATTAAGAATAAGCAGCTACCAAAACTTTGAGGGTTTTAAATTGCTGACTCAATTTAAAACTATTTTCCTTATTTCTCTCTTTCTTGATATACAACTTTGCCATGGATAAAATTAGTCTCTTGGGTCACTAATTGCTGATTATTAAAAGTTCAGATGCCAAGATTCTTTAACATTATAATGTGGGCTTTGAACACCTGTGAATCAGCAGAAAGAAATACAAGACCTATTTACTGCAGGTTAATAGACCATAAATTTGTAGGGCAAAAGGGAAGGAGACAAGGAGAGCAGAGTCCCAGAGAGCTCTGCTTTCAATATATACTATGTGTGTGCATACCATAAATATGTCTTTTATATATAAATAACAATATTCTATAATGTAGAATTTTCCTGTAAAGTTTATTTCACACATTTCCCTTCCAGATAATCAATGCAAATTATGTTACATTAATCAGCTAGCACTAGTCACGCATTTCCCAATCTCTGGTAGTATGGCTTGGCTACACTGAAATATGTATGCATTCTGTATGCAGTAAAAGAATACACTTGTACATGACCGTTACTGATCATTAACTAAAAAATAATTCCAAAAGCAATAAACCTACTCTTTAGTCCTTTGAGGAAAGATAATATATGTAGTACCTACTTTGCCAATTTTTGTTCGGATATTCACAATACTGCAAGATCTCATAGTACCTAAAGCAAACAAGTAATTATATTTTACACTTACTTTTACCTGCAACAACTGCCTGAGACATGAAAAGTAAAGTATGGGTAGACAGAACGCAAGTCAGGAAGCTCCCAAACCCTTTTGGGGGCTACACATCCCTGTGCAGCCCAGCCCTGTATGCCACTAACACAAGACTGAGCTGCACCTCCTAGAGGTAACAAACAGGTCAGACCCAGTGAGAGGAGAGGTAAAAGTACAAGAAAAGAAAATTGTGCCAACCAGCACAGGTCTTTTGCAGCCTCTAACGGACTTCTGTTTTCCCTGAGAGCACATCTCAGTCCTTGCAAACTGTGTTTGTGCCTACTCATCCTGAACTTTTACAGACCTTTTGTGAAAAGCCCCTCATGTAACAATGCTGCCCTCATAAATGGGGTGACCAATTTTAGAACTCTCTTTCCAAGGTAAAAATGCCTATACAGGGATAATTTGGTTTTGGGTTTTTTTTGTTTGTTTTTTTTTTTTTTTTTGTTTTACAATTCTACTCACTTATGTACGTCATAAGGAGAGGCACAGAAACAATGAATTAGAGCACTAAAAACCAGCTGTTATAAGTCACTCTGAAAATATAAAAAGACAAATTCGATGTGAAATGTTTAAAGATAGTTAAGAAAAATTTGTTTAAAACTCAAAGTTTGCACATATACTAGTACATATCACATTTTATTTTCACAGATAATGCTAGCTAGCCAGCACACAATATAGTACAAGCCTCCCATTGTTTCTGGCCTGGCCCAGACCACAAATAAATGAAGTACCATTTTCGCATACACTGTATGCACGCTTCCCATACTGACATTAAAGTGACTGTACACTGCACTTCAAGTACTGTATGGAATTAAAGTTTAAAGAATGACCTCTGAACTTTCTTGAAAACTTAGACTCAAAACTGACAGGGGAAAAAAGGTCCTCAGGAAACTCCAGAAATGCTCATATACTCTTTAAATTTCCTTACTGGGTAAAATTAGAGGAGTTAAAATGAAAGAAATGTACTTTTTTTTTTTATCATAGCATTTTATTAAGTAACACTTCTCTAGGAAATTTCATAAAACTGCTTAAAACAGAAAGCGACCAAAGTTGCATGAGTAGTAAGCATTAACCACGGATGTAGTGACAACTGCCTGAGGGGTATAATGGCCTTGAAAAACAAGCTGTAATCTTTCTACATATCTACTTTTTTTTCTTTTTCTTTCTTTTCTTTTTAGAATATTTCTTTCCTTTTAGCCTAGCTATTCAAGCTGCATTTACATTTTATTGAGAAGAAGCAGCTTCAATTATCAACATAAATCTTATAGTGGGCACCAATCCTGTAATTTTCCTGTCAAAAATCCTTCCGAACGGGATATTTGGTGTTTTTTTTTAAAAAAAGAAAAAGAAGCAGAACACCTATTACATGCTGGATCTGCCATTAAATGTACAGCAGAGCTACTTTTTCTTTCCCCCAAGATGACAGCACTGGGTTATAGAAACTAACCAACTTGTGTTCTCTGCTTTTATTATAAGTCAAGTTCTTCATATAAAGTCAACTGTATACCACCAATTAAAGTATGCCATACTAACAATGTCATGCTGCTACTTAAAAGAACAATTATATGAAATCATGTTTCCAGTTTCTTGGACTGTGCCACAACTATTTTTACAAGAACTTGAACACTGGAATGAAAAGATGTGACAGACCAGCATTAGATGAATGCTAAACTCATAGCGGCAAGATTTGCCTTTATTCCCACCTTAAATCTTGCTGTTCGTAGTATATATAAACCTAATTATTGAAAAATAGTTGGGAATGTCTTTCAATGGGAAAGCTGATGATATCAGTACAAAACAGTGTGATGTTCTCCTTTAGCAGGACAAAAAATCCAACTTATGTGCTACTGGAACAAAGTGCCTCAAACTCAAACTACTGCAGCCCAAGACAGCTAAAAATCAAGATTGTATCTACAGTTGATCTAAATTTCAGCTCAGGTACATACGGAAAACCTGAATTCCCAAGCTCTATATATCTAAATAGTAATTTATCCTATGTCTTATAAAAATGATACATGACAGACCATGTCTTTGGCCAAGGGCCAAAAAGCCAGTACACTCTTGGCCCCATTTCTTTTCCATTTCAGATGTATAGCATTTCACACTGATTTTCAGAGCACCACATCTCTGTTCTTTTCTTTTATTGAAATGCTTTACGTCATAACATAAGATTGGAGTAACTGGCCTAATTGCTATAAAAGTTATTAGTAAAATGCTA
This sequence comes from Falco naumanni, assembly GCF_017639655.2. Classification (NCBI taxonomy): domain Eukaryota; kingdom Metazoa; phylum Chordata; class Aves; order Falconiformes; family Falconidae; genus Falco; species Falco naumanni. The sequence continues at coordinate 110,384,437 of NC_054055.1, forward strand.
ACAAACAAGACCACTGGTTTAAAACCAGCATTAGGTGATTCTCTCAAACAATTATACTTCACCAGAACATATGAGTGTTCCCAATTCCCTGGTGTTTCCACTACACATAAACTTAACCTCTTTCAGAAACTTTTCAGAAAGCGGGTGGAATTTTATTATGGTTTTATTTACATTGACTGGAAAAATATACCGTAACTCTCTTGCTCTAGTGGTGAGAAACCTTTTTCTAATCCTCAGGTTAAACATATCCCTGAGTAATAAATATCTCATTCTTCCTGTGCTTGAGTTGCCCTTTAATTCAGAACTCTCCATGGCTTCTTGGGATTTTATCCCTTTGACATGCAGGTTGCCATCTTTTCCTTCTTTACCATCCTCTTGGATTTTTTGATCTTGTTGCTGTTAGAAGCCAGCAAACTAATCTCATCTGGTTTTCCCCTCATAAGATTCACTCACCTTTTCCCTGTCTTAAATTCTAGATTGAGGCAAAGCAGACTTCGAATGTTATTTCAAACACACAGCGCAAGGCAATGTCACATCATGTTACAGGGGAAAATCAACTACAGGCAACAAAAAGCATTTTTCTGAAAGTGGACTTTCTGCCCCAAGACATGCAGCTAACAACCTATTGGGTTTACCCGTTCTCACAGTCAATAATTTTCAAGGAAAAACAACAGAACAAGGAAAATACACAGAGATCTCAGTCCCATTTACTTTCTTTCTCTCAAGTTCAATTTTTCAATATTCTTACTCTTTGGATACTACACTTGTTCAGCCTGAATAAAACATCTTATTTTCTGAGCTTTGAAGCCTGCAAGAGCAGTGTATATTTAAATGCAACTATTCTGAGATTTTCTTTACAGGTGTTGCAGCCTTCCCTCAGTAACCAAAGACGAGAAGGAATTACCAGAGTCAATAATGCTGCACCTATTTAGATTTTCCCAAAATAGTTAACTGTAAGAAAAGAAATTTCATTTTTTATTCTACTTCACTATAAAGCACAAGAGCCAAAACTGCACCGAACTGATATTTCCGGAATACTGATTTGAGAATAGCATTGGTTGATGTGTCACTTTGGACTCAGTAAGTAGATCTTTGCACCGAGTTTTATTTACACCAGCTGTTCATCTCAAACAACTGAGTACTGAACATATAGTCTAGAAAAAAAAGGAAGTCATGTTTTTAACCTAAATCTTCCCATTACTTCGCACAGTCATAACCGTGACCATATCCATACCTACTTAAAAAGGATGTCACCTTTATTAACAAAAATGTCAGGTGGCAGATGTTACAGTCCTGCAAGTGAGCCAGTATCTGTACACAAAAGACAAAAATGAATAGTTGGAATTTAACAGTTCTGGTACATCAGCTGATTAATGGCCACCCAGGACTACAGGTTTATTGCACTGCACTTTAAGATGTGTTTAATGGTTCCAAATACCGATCTGGGAATAGGTCCAGTTCTTTCCAATAACTTGGATAACATAAAATGTAACAAGCAAGGCTCTCGGTTTGGGATCAGTAGAACCTGCAATTCTCCTACGTATTTCCAAAAAAGAGCAAAATCTCCCATGTCTTTTCCTAGGCACACAATGGAAAGCAGGTGAGCAAGATGTAACTGCAAAGACAGACACTGAACACTAACTGACGATTCCTACTAAGAAACCACTGCAGCGTTTCCTGCATGAGAAGTTAATCGTGTAAACTGAAAAAAGAAATGTCAAGGACTGCATTTGTTTCCCTCCTTTAATTGCTACTGGAGTTCCTGTTCCTAATGAAATTAAATTAATGAATGGTTGGGGTTTTTTCATTATTTCGGTTAAGAAGGGATCTTTTGGGTTAAAGCAAGTTTTATTTTAAATACAAAGTCTGGTTATAAAATATAAAAAGAAATTGTGTGGACCACGGCTTTTAAACTTCAGAGTTACAGGCACCCACAAAACATTCTTCCCCACTTAAAAAGATAACCTTAAAAGTATTTTTTGTTGCTACCACACCATGAATTACAAATACATTTCTGTCATGGCTATCACACTATCAGGAGATGTCAGAAACCAATAATTTACTGTACACTTACAGCTGGGAAAAAACCCTAGAATAATGACAGAGCCTGAAGTTTAAAGCCACGTCTGTCGGTCTCTCTGAAACAGGAGCTTAAATGGGAGCTGTACTAAAAATGCCTCAAATCCAGACTGATCATGTGCCTGGCTCTTATACTGAAAGAAGATGTAACCTGAACATTGGAAGCTATAGACATTCCATTTACATAATAATCATGTCCTGGTCAACTGAACAGAAGTTAGCTGAAGTATTATAGCAATAAGCTAAATAACGGAGAAAAAATAATAAAAACCAAACATTTATACATCACGTTACTTTAAATGGTTTGTTTCTGTTCCTTATTCTGCAGTAATTCTGGACATATATTATTAAGATTAAAAAAAAAAGCCATACATTTTTAGTCAAAAAGACTTCTGGAAAGGTGTAGAGTATCTTATAGTTATTTAAATTTTCTGCCTGGTAGAAATGAAAAAGAAAAATATTGGTAGGTAAAACAAAAAAATCTGTACAGATATTAAAACTGAGTTAATATTATACAGATGTTAACACTGAGTTTTTATTATAATACCCAAAGACACATTTCCCGGGAGCTGCTAAGAGACCAGCTCTCTGAAATAATCACTTTTAACAAAGAAGCTGAAAGTGTCAACACCAGGAGTCATGTTTTAGTTTCTTCACCTAAAATTAAAAACAACACTTAAAGATTGACTCTAAAACCATCTCTCTTGAAAAAGAGATGTTTTTTTCAAGAACAATTTTTGTTACATGAACACACACTACTGGTTTGTCCAGCAGTTAGCATAATTCCTGACCTGGTTATTCATTAAATTAGCTGGAATATAAATTTTAAATAGCAATATTTATATTAAGCTATGCAAGAGGCTGACATTTACATAAAACCTCAGGCAGTAGGTAATGTTCCCTGTTTAAGAAAGCATTCAGATGTATTTTTTCTCTCTCTTAATTCTGCTTTCTGGTAAGATATTTATCACATTCAACTTTAGCAGATACTGGAATAGTCTGAGACAGCAGTACCAGGTGCACTGACTTTTGAAACCAAACCTTACTCAGTAAAAATTACAATATATACACCAAAATGTTAAGTTGGGAATAGTATTTTCCCTTAAAGAACACAGTAATGAAATTACAGGCATGTTTTAATTAATAATGTAAAATGAACTATGACCCAGTCAGTAAACAACCACACTATATTCAAAAACAAACACAAAGGTAACAAAGCCTACTTCATTACTCATTTTGTCTTTGAAATGGCTGGAGATACCTTCCACACTGGGATGAAAATGAGAAGAAGTGCACGACAAGAATGGGAATGGTTCTGAAGGCAAGCTTATCTTTGGAGAATCGGATGTGACAACCTGGCAATGACAGACTGTTGGTGATGATCATACCGAGCTGCAAGGTGAGTGAAGCAGTGGGGTCAGGCCAGTACAGGGTAAACACAAAGACCACCATGACATTGAGAGCTGTACAGACCCTGGAATGAGTCAAGAGTGTAAAAAGATGGCTGGGGGAAAGAGGTAGCAAAGAATTAGTGAAACGCTGGAAGTATTAGGTAGAGCTGAAGTAGAGAGTGACTGGAAGACGACCAGGGAACCAGATACTTGAGCTATATTAAAGTGATAGGATTTGATGATAACTGGATAATTCTGTGGATAAGAGCTTAAAAGACATTGGAAATGATCACTGGTTAAACAGAGGAATTAGGACATGTTAGGAAGATGTGGGACAGCTCTGAGCAACCACCGTTACCCTTTTCTTCCCTGACGTATCATGTTCCCTAGAAAAGAAGGGCTCCCAGCTCTGTCCATTGTCAGTAGTTTCACTGGCACACCTGGGAAGGAAAACCAGGCACAGTAAGTGGGAAAGTGTGGGGACAGAGGCTGATGTGAGTCACACGAGAATTGCCATTTCGAGGGCTTGCTCTTCTGCTGAGCAAGGAGGGAGGGAGGGAGGATTAGGAAACAGACAGTCAGGCTCTGCCCTCCTCTCCATCTCTTAGCATTGTCCTCAATCATGTTTTATGCCAGACAAAGAATATCTCATTGGCTGTGAACCACTGATTTGCTATTTGAGACAGAAAAACAGAACTTGGGAGAAAAATGACAGTGCACCAAAAGCAAAGAGTTTTTTTAGCTGCACGGAAGAAACCAAATGCACCGTCAATGTAGTGAAGATTCCTAGGACTCAAATTCATATACATATACACATATTATATAAAGTATTATTATATTAATGACACGTTATATATTTTAATATATATTCTATGTTGATAATTCAGATGTCAGACATACTGATGCAGAAAAATGGTACTTCACCTTGAGATGTGTCTGTGGTCTGTGTAAAAGATTTCACCTGTGTGTGGTGTGATTAGAGCACACTAGGCTGTTTTACTCCAAAATTTTATCTATATGGACAAACAAATAAAACAAAACATCCACATGGATGATTATACTCATTCATAAAAAACAATACATCTAAAGATATACCTGATTTTTGGGTTGCTCTTTTTAAAAATCATTTAGTCGTGAAAACAAATTTAACGCCTTCTCTTCGTACTGTTTCAGATGGTTTACCCCATGTACCTCCAGACTTCTCAAGGCCACTTCCTACCATGCTTAGGAATGCCAGCCTCTAATACATTTGCAATTCCTGATTCAGTGTGAGACTGAATCCGATATTGATCAAATGTTCAAATCTCCCTGAGACGCTGAGAGAAGGGAAAATGGATCCTCATTTCCGCAGGGCTATCAGGAAACCAGAAAAACAGCAATTCCCGATAGGACCAAAGGCTTTCTTCTGAGTATCAGGCAACACTCCTGAATTCTGCGACAACAGAAGCCCGATATTATACCACCACAGTCAATAGCATTCCTAGGCTTATGCCTGTGCTAATTTTGGTACATTGCATACAAATGATACTGCCATTTATTCTTGTTCCCAAAATAGATTTAAAAAGAAATACCAGGATTCAAAATACCCATCCAAAATCCTACTCCCTTAGACGACTACAGATTTGTTTCAGATGCAAGGGTGAATGCAATAATAAAACTGCCCTCATGAATCCAAATATTAGGTATTAATAGGAGGGTTATGTCAGCTCAGGAATAAGTTTGAATTTAACTATTCAGTGCTCACTATTCAGAAAAAAAAATACAATGGAATAAAAAGGATCACTATTAAGCAGTTCAGTTTCCTTATCTCTGTTGTTGTTAATGTGTTAAAAATTTGTTTTAAACAAAGTGAGAGAAAGCTGTTTTAATCCGATTTGGCTTTTTGTACATCAAGTTTGGACAATTACAAAAAGGCCGGGCAGTTTCAATTATAAGTTGTTACTGGAGTAACACAATACTGTCATGTTTTAGTTGCATAAGGAAGAATGGAAATTTAAATCCAAATGGAAAACTATTTTCAATGAGTTGTTTACAATTACATAAAATGTACATATCTGTGTCAATCAAAATATTTTATAATACTTTTTCAAAAAATAAAATCAAATAATCACTTACTTAAAAGCCATCTATCCATACCCTCTTTCCAAAACATACTTCTATCCAAATATAATGCTAAGTAAATCAGTATGAAAAACATAAAAGATAACATGCTCTCAGGGGAAAGCAATAAATAATCTCTTCCTGAGAGGAAGAGAAAAAGGAACTATGATCACATTGGTTTAGATATTAAACATCTGTTGAACTTGTAAGAACTGCTAGTCACATCTGACCATACTGCTGGACACTTGTCACATCAGTGACTCAGTGAGAAATTACCGCTTGTAGCAATAAGCCAGAATCAATACAGCATTTTCAGAGAACTTAGGAAATATTTCACTTTCCCATATAAACGCAGATTAATCCCATACTCCTCAAAACATATTTCAGCTCATTTGTGTACTAAAAAGCCACGAGTTACTTGGCATAGCAATCAACACAACACTCACTACATGATAAGCAAAGATACCTTTTTACTGCTATTTTTCACCAATGTAAAGATACGTCAAAACAGTAAACAAACTTTCACCTAAAATAAAGTTCCACCTATCAATGCCATCAACATAATTTTTTCTGAACAACTGTGCAATTCCCTTTGAATGTGTTTGAATTTCCTAACCCTCAGCAGGCTAGGAAGTCCACTGGGATTGTTTTTTTTTTTGTTGCTTCAAAAGTTTCTTTGGTTCCAAACAAGGAAAATGAGAGATCCACACACCCATTTCTTTTAGAAATGTTTCTACTTGATCGTTTGCATAAAGCATAGCTTTACAACACTAACGTGGCATCCAACTGCAGATGTATGGTAATACATGCAAAAAGCCATATCCCAGGATGAGCTTAAATGTACCACAGCATGGACACAAAAGGCTATCAACACAGTGAGTTTTCTCCTCTCAGGGATGAAGAATTAATGCTGCCATTATCTGTGCTCTGATTCTCCATCCCAGAGCATGACTGCTGAAAATCTAGTGAAAAATCACGAAGAATTTCAACCAACACCTCTGCCACTCCTATATCTTCTCATCTGGATTTTAATTCTGATTGTAGTAAAAACGGTACACCTGGATTACAACCACAGTGAAGACTTCAGTATCATTCAGTGGCTACCACACAGCTTCGAAAACACAAGGCCTGGAGAAGTTCCATTAATCCAGCTTGTGTATTTACTCTTACGTAAACCGTAAGTACTCTTGATCACCTACACCTTTGCATGCAGAGCTCTCACCCTTTGAGCTCTGAATCACATTATGAGAAAAGCCCTCTGGAAGATGCCAAGAAACAAAGCCACACAGCGAATCGCTCAGCTCTATACACTCCTCTACCAATGCACACTACAAAATTTCCCCATTATTCAAATACTAAAGTAAGATCCGTACAGAAGAGTATTTTGTTAAAGTGACTGCGGTAGAAAACATGAGACTTTTACACAGTGGAGAAGCACAAAAAACAAGGAGCTCAGTGAAACTTCTCCATGTTCTCATTGCTGAGCACAGGGAGATGCTTCAGCCAACCAGGTGAATGTTACCTATACGAAGAGTGACAGAACATCAGCCCATGGTACCTGCTACGAGAGGCACTCCCACAGCCAGCAGTTTGACACTGCCAAGTGAAACATATAGGTATAGAGCTGAGAAAAGCACAAAGGACTTTCATTTTTACTTTACCATCTCTAGATAATTGCTGAACTATCCTCTCAATTGTCCCAACGTAATAGCATTCCTTCTCCGTAAAAGAAGATTGTACAGTATTTACACAGTTTCACAGATATAAATATATAAAATACAGTTAGCAACATGGCTTTTTGGTGTGTCTTGTTTTACGCTACAACACAATCTGTGAATAAAGAAAAAACCTCAAAGGAAGTAGTTTCAGGACAACTGTAAGTCTCAAAGCACTTTGTAGACACTAACTTCAGTCTTCAAGCATGAAAATTATATTTAACTTATCTCAATACAAAATTAAGCAGAAAAAGAAAAAGCATACTTTATCAAGACATTACTGGTAAAAGAAATAGCGAAAAGAAATGTTCACAGACTATTTTCCTGTGTGTGTATAGTGAATTCTTCAGGAAACCTGTGACTAATCACCTAAGTGCTCAGCAGCCTGAAATACCTTTAAACATTTAAAACAAAAGATTTTGAGATGTCCCATATAATAGGCACACTCAAGGAAGGTACTTACATAGCACTGGTTTGGGGCAAGTTATTAACTTCATCAAGAAATAGAGTACTGAACCACAATTTTAAGGATAATTGTCTGGAGTCATTTATGCTTTAAGAAAACAAAATATTTGAAATGGCCTTTTAAAGGATTAGTAACAAATCCCTAGAGGAATGCAGCCCACCTCAGTCAATTTTCAATCTTAAAAGCAAATTCTGACATATCCAGAACATTAATGAACATCATGTTTATACTTACATAGCATGCTAAATGTAAGCATTTCACAGATAAACAAAAATGCTGTTGACTCTGCTTACTGAAGCTTAGAGTAAAAATAAAAAGGTTCAAGAAGGGCAGTAGCTTGTAGTTGTTGAGGATGAGTTTTAAGGGAGCGAAGAACATTACTAACAAACAGTCTGAGAAAAAGTTAGACAAATTAATTGATCAAATTGATCAAAAGAAAAAAGTCAGGACTTTTTCATTTGTACATTTTTAATTATTTTACAGTTATTTTAATAGCTTTTTTAACAACTACCTTTTGTATTAGTATTGTAAGTGGTTCTGGTGAAGGGATGAGAGTACTGACAAAGAAACAGGGAGGTCAATATTCAGAGGTCAAAAACAGAAATAGGAACAAAAGCAGAGAGGTATGAGAAAGACACAGTGCTACATAACCACGAGGCCAAGTCACAAGTAGCAAGACACAAGGGAAGAGAAACAGATCTCAAGAGTTCTGTAGAGGTGCCCAAGAAATATAAACAAAAAAGCAATTGAACTTAAGAGGAAGGGAGCTGTATGATTTGAGAAGAATACGATGTATAATACACCACCACCACAGGCGAGCAGGCAGAGGTTTGTGTGTTTCACACAAAGGCAAATGATGACAAAGCCTCGAAATTATTAAGAATGCTGTTTGAAAACAAGGGAAAGGAATCACCATTATCATTAGTATTAATATTATTAGCCATTGATGCTGGAAGTAATAAAGTGACAGGGGAGGGTTTCAACTGCAAGGAAAAATTGGTTACACCAAAAATTAATAAGCCTTAGGGGAGTCTGTGCCTGAAAATATTAGACCTCTTTTTTGCAACTTTATCAGTAGATCTAACAAAAGATACTACCCCTCTGCAGAAGGCTTGTTTTGTAAGTTAAGATAGCTCTGTACAGAGAGAAACACTGTAGAAAAACAACAGGAAAAGCCTATAATAAAAATGGGCAGCTAGATGCAAAGAATTCCACTAAGTGTGTTCCTTCAGAAAAGGAAAGCTACTTTTCTCCAGTCTGTAAGACTCTAAGGTATGATTATATTATTAGAGTTTTCCTTCCAACAAATCAAACTGCATTTTATAAGGATGTAGAACTGCTGGGGAAAAAAGCCACATACTCAAAGAAAATAAAAATTAATCTGAAGTACAAGCATCTCATCTTCTACTACTCAGCATCAGGGTAATACTGCCTATTATGCATGGAAGCTACCTGTTCACTAAGTTTGCATGTTCCAGTCATTCATTACAAAGTGGATTAGTTTTAATTACCACCTCTATCCCCTGCCTCCCTCTCTCTCTTCTCCCATGACTACCCGATGCAGAACTTGCTCAACTGCTCCTGAGAGATGAAAGTAGGCTGGGTCCTTTACTGTCAATGTGTAACATTAATCTCACTAGAAATTCAGACTGTTCAACTAGCTACATCCACCTCTGTTGCAACACAGGTAGGCTATCAAACGTGACTTGAGAGGTAGACAGAAGGAACTACAGGTTTTGTTTTCATCCTTGCAAAGGACTATGCAAAGTTTTAAGCAGGCTTTTTTTGCAATAAGGTTTTCAAGGCTAAACTACCTTTTTGCATCATGAATGTAAGTACGGCGTAGTTTCTAAACACTAAAAGGCAATCAGCATATGGACTTTTCCGCTTTATGTAAACAGCCATTTGAAACAAAACCCCTCAACCTAAATTAAGGCTTCCTGAATAGGCTGAGAGCCTTCAGTGGGACTAATTAGACAGAACCACTAGGCCTTGAGGCTCACAGCTGCTCACCAGTACCCTATGCAAAAGCTCAGTATTAAATGCCTGGTTAGGGGTTTAAAGTGATTAACAGGTATTAGTTGTCCTTTCTCTACAGGTAGAGCCCTAATCTCTTTTTTTGTTATTATTATTTATTAATATACCACATGACCAATCAGTAGACATTATGGCACATATATCAGTTTAAAGAAATCTGAATGACAATTATCAGTCCTTGTTTTAAATTCTCACTTTAAATAAACAGGAAATTTCCCCTCAGTGTTTTGAATACAGGCAGAAGCTAAGTAGTGCTAAAAAAAAAAAAAAAATCCATTAAAAATGAATGGGTCTCTTCCTGAGAGATTGTACTGCAAATTGTCAGTCCTCTATGCGTTACACAGGAATTCTACCCTTAATTTGTTCTGTAATTTCATGATTGCTGCAAGTACTTATGAACTGGCATAACTGCAGTAGGAACACCACACTGGAATAGCTACAGGACTTTATAAGCAGAAGTGAACTGTAAGAAGTCAAGCTCCTTAGGGCAGATTCAACACCATTTGATTCTTCATAAGGACTGTAGTACTGTAGTAAACAGCTCACTTCCAAGACTGTTAGGAAGGAAACTGGGGAAAGGCTAGGAAGTCTTTATCCACATTATCTGCTTAAAACTTTCAACAGAGCACACCATCATCATTGATAAAGATTACCATCAAAAGAGCAATTGAGTTAATTCATCAACTTTAAAAATTATAATCCAATGAAAAATAAATGAAGAAACTGGTGCATAAGACTTCAAAGAAGGGAAGAAAAAGGTCTCTAAAATACTCCGGTCAAAACCCTGAGTTTTAGCATGAGGAAAAAATGAACTGGGTTTGAAGGAGAGCTCAAAGCTCTCAGCAAAATGGTGTGCCACTCAACCATATGTTCTTCTTTAAGCTTAAGAGTGATGTGATGAGAAGCTACTCAAGGTCCTCTCTGGATATAACCCCTAGGAGAAAACACTATTTCTAAAGACCAAGTGCTTGGTCTTTGCAGTTAGAATAAATAAATAAATAAAGATTTTTCTATTAGGTACATGGAACACACATACACACACACACCCCCCCGAGTGCAGGGGAAAGACAGATGAATTCAATACAAAATAATAGGTTTTGTTGTTTGTTTGTTTTGGGGTTGTTTTTTTTGTTGTGGTTTTTTTTTTGTTTGTTTGTTTGTTTTTTTACATTCTAAGCAGAAAATGTAGAATGAGCCTACTTGGTGTGAAACTGCCTAACCAAGCCAAAGTCAAACCTCTTGTTTCTTTGTGTCTTGCCACTTCAGTAATGGTAAATTAGTCATCTCCTTCCACATGGAACAAGCAGTCCACAAACTTTGGATGCTTTCCTGGTGTTTATGCCCTTTCTTTTAAAACTACACAAGAATATTTTATCAGAGAAGTAGTGAGGAAGGTGATGAGGGGGACCACTTCTATTGGCAAATAGGGAAGTCTCCACTCCAAGGGCTATGGATCAATTTTACACAAAGCAATTAAAACACCAGGTTTACAAGAAAGCAATTGCGACTTGTTCAACAAACGCAACCTGGTAGTTCTAAGACAGACGCCTACGTAAGCTGTTAGTGGGCTGAATGCCCTGAAAACCATAGGAAGAGTAGCAGGCATGAAGAAGGGCACAGAAAGTAGGGGAGGAAAGAGGGGGAATTTCGCTGGCAGCATTCAGGCTTCCCTGTGGTTGTGAAATAGATGATACGTGTTTCAGAATGGCAGTTTTAGTCACTGGTTCACTTCAAGTATCCAACTACTTTTTGGATCCCAACTAACCTGGGTGATTATTTCAAGTCCAGAAGAGAGACAAGATATTTATCCACCCATTCATGGAATCTGCTAGCACTCCAATCTACTAACACTTAGGCATAGCCCTATTTAAATACTACCATAAATAATGGAGAACTAAACCAGAAAACTGAAAATAGTATGTTAGGTGCAGAATCTAATCAAAATAGTAATAATTAAAGGGAAGGAGAAAAAAATAGATTTTTCTTTTCTCAAACGCTGGTTCCATGCTGGTTTTAGTGCTATTTAGTCAATGCTACAGCATTAAAAAGATTGAGAAGCGATTTTCAGAACATCCAGAAATCCCAAGTCCCAGCAGAAACAGCGAGATAACAAAACAGATTCACAGGGCCTAGCTGCTGAACAGTAATCATGTTTTTTAGGGTTTTTTTTTTTCCTTTTTAATATTTGTGTTTAAATATTGGTTAAAAAATAATCAAACAATATAGCTGTAATCTGTGCAAACAACTGTTCTTTACAGGTCAACCTTAAGATTTCACAACTGCTTTGTTATTTAGCTTTATTCCCTCTGCAAAGATATTTGGCATATGAAACAGGCTTCTCCAAAATAACAAGACACCACACCACTTTTAAAAAAATTAATAAGATGGTATTTGATTATAAAAAAAAGATTAATTAGGAACAATGTTACAGAAGTCTCTTCAAGACAGACTTCTATTTTAAAAGACAGAGAAATCTGAGCCAAAGCTGAAAACTTCTTAACTATAAGTCAGGATAAATAGCTTTTAAAATGAAAATAAAATCTCTGCCTTTCTCTTCTTTAAAGAGGACCATTTTTCAACTAGTTGCTGTATTAGTTCTTAATGGACTATGCAGCATTATCCATGAGACAAGTAAGTTCACTGTTTGTACTTGTAATTCTCCAGATAGTCATCTGTTAACTGGTAAAGAAATTAACAGGGGATTGAGTTAAAGCTACTGGAGCTTTCACTTTGTGTTATTTATATGAACAGAGATCAACTTTTATACAAATGCTTTACTAAAAACCTGTAAATGGAAGAAGGTCTTACTTGGAGTTAAATTGATACCATAGGATGAAATGTTGACTCAAACCACAGTTCCTAATTTACTTTGAAAAACACATCAGAGAGTGAACTGGGTTTAAATCAGGCCTAAAAAAATAATTTTACAAAATCAAAACAAAGGCTTTTTTCCACATGCAAGACCAGAGCACTCAAACTACAAAAAAAAAAAAAAGTATTTTAAGTCTTTTCTTCTAATGACAGAAGCTGAATATACTAAATAACATACTTTCAAGCTGTCATTCTGTACCCTTTATACACACTGCAGAGAGTGTTTCATGTAGCAGGCAGCCTTCTTTAAAGGTCGCAAAATGCGCTTAATATTAAAAACGCAACAGACCCTCGATATGTCTGTTCTTGCCAATTAAAGTAATTGTCATCATTGCCTGTGCCTTTGTAATCATATTAAAAGTACCCATAGACCTAGACTGAATCAATTTATGACTTTAGACAATAAAAGATTCTACGAAGCACTAAGTCCCAGTGCATTTCAATGGGATTCAAGTCTCTAAATCCTTAAAGCTGATTTATAAACTGGAAACCTTAATATAGTACTGAGAAAAGAATGTAGAATGTTTTTATTTGTTTGGGTTTTAGATCCCTTGATCATAGAACCCTACCCCTGTTAGAGTATGCCTACAAACAGGTCAAATCAAATAGGTTACTTCAGCAGGTGTTTACCAACATTCATACTGGTTTCACTAGCCAAGCTATAAGAACACAATACTGTGTGATGATGACTAGAAGCAATAAAGTCAATGATTAAACAGGAAGCTGCACACTGAGTGTGCTGCACTCAGTAAACTTTACTTAAAAAAAAATAATTGAAGTAAACTCTGTATCTCATTCCATCCTTCTTGTAGCCTAATAGCACCCATCTTCAAACAAGATTGGCTAAAGGAAACTGAAACATGAAACAAAATTTTCTATTCCTTGTTTATGAAACAAAAATCTCTCTTTCCTTGACCTTGACAAAATACCAGCTTTACAATTCTTTGAAATTTCACCTGTAACAAAGAAAAAATACAGAATACAGTTCTTCACCTTCCCTTAATTACCGTCCTTCACTATCTTCTTCCATGAGAAGTCACAGGAGTTTGGTCAGCCAACACAGACTAGTCTCTCTCTTATATCCCCGTAAATCCAACTCTACAATGAAACACATACTTAACCTTTGTTCTTAAGCAAAACAACAGATATCAAAAATTCCTTCCAACCTAGTTTAAGTAAATATCCTCAATGATTAACTGCAAAAGTAGCACTAATATAAACATGCAGAATCAAGCCATAGTAGAGATCATCCCTGACCTTGAAAAAAGCCTTTCTTGATATACTTCAGGAGAAAAAAAATCCCCATTTTCCTGTTAATGCTGTCATAAAGCTCAGAAAGAATTACTAAAAATCGTTACTTTTTACGTTAAAAGCTCTCACAATGACAAGAATGAATTAGCCTGGGACAGGAAGTAAAAAGACAAATAATGCTAAAGAGGCCATCTCCACAGAACACTGCTGTGAATGCAAGTGCTAAAGCCTTGCATGCTTATTAGTATTGCTCATTGTAGTCCCCTCTCCACACAACAATTTACCTGTTCTCCTTCACTAATGTACTTTTTTTTTTTTTTCCCTTCCATTAAGAAGACTCCCTTCCCTATGAATACCCATCATTCAGTCTACAGCATGCTGGCTCTCCACCGAGACAGAACTCTATTTAATAATTTTTGGAGAAAAATAATCTGCAGGGGTAGACAAAATTGTAGTGATAAATAGTGCATTACTAACAGTGCATTGCTTCCAATGTAGGTAAGACTGTACACGACAAGGGATAATATACCAGAGGAACTGAAGTTTCAATCCTGGAAAAAGGAATCTAATCCTAAGGATTATTTCATCAAGGAGGGGAAGGAGGAAGAAGGGAAATGCAAATTTCAGCAACTAAAAATAGGAATCATTAAAGATTTGAAATGATTGGTATCCTTCCTGAAACTGATCTGTAAAAAACACACACACACACACCACAAACAAAAAAAGAACAACCACACACACAAAAAACCCAAACCCAAAAAAGACTACGTTAATAAATTCTATGCATAATATGAGTGTACATGTTCACCAGAAACTACTCTGAATCAAATATTAATCCATACAACTTAAAAATTCCATAAATCATTAAAAGTAAACATTATCAATATACACCGTAACTTAAAACAGTACAGCTGGCTTGTCCATTTCCTCCAAGTAAATATGCTTTTAAGTTGATCTTTCAATCAAAATGTGATAGGATGACATTACGACTTTACAAAATGAGGTACTATTCTCAAAATGAAAGATTGCTTCATACAGCTAAGAGAACAGATACATATTCACAACGAGGAGTCCTTTAAAAAAAAAAAAAACAATACTGTTTGTACATGCTCCTTTCCTATTTTCAAGGCCAAATTGCTGCATACAGATGACAGATTTTTCTGTCTTGCATATAAAGATATGTTCATGGTACTTCATGAAAAAGAAATAATTGCAGATACAAAGTTTGAAAGAAAATGTGGTTTAACTTGACAAGTTACTATGCATACTTTATAAAAATCTACAGAATACTGACAGAAGCCTGTTTAAGTTCTATTTTAAACATATAGTTCAAAGTTATATTGCATCCAAAGTAACACAGTGTGATGTTCATGATAGTTACTTATTATTACACTTAGAATTCATTAAATTGTCAAACTTTCATTTCTTAGTACGGGTTTGAGATTGTAGGCTTTCCAGTATCTTTGTTGCAGCCACATTTGGATCACTTTTGTTTGTGATCAGGTCTCAGCAAAAGTGATGACTGAATACCACAAAGCCATTTGTAAAAAGCAGGAATATTTTTGTAACTACTTCTAAACAACATGAGACTAAATAAAAACAACACCCTTCTATAAACCAAAATCAGGTATTTTTCCTCACAAAGCATCAGCTCCTTTATGCTACAGATTTCTAAGTTATGTGTGAAATAATTTTTATTCATTATATATCTTTTGTTTTTTTAAAAAAATTTTGTCCTCCTCAAAATGCTCACAATGTAACTGTTACAGGACGTGCCCAGGACTGCAGAAACAAATGCAGTGCCTGAGAGGTGTGACTCATACATTTTTCATAAGATGTCTTAAATAAAATGTCTGCTTACAGAACCAGTTGGAAAAGATGAAAGACTAAATAAGACATCTATTACGTCTTTAATATTGCTCCCATCTTTGTGACCAATAGCTAATTTTAGTGCTATGAATGAGTAAATTTAGCAGAGTACTATTTATTTTCCCCTGTCCTTCAAACTAACAAGAACATATCCCATGAACTCCTACAGAAGTACCAGGTCCACTGATTCTCTGGGACAGGAGAACAAGAATCTCAGGATGCTACAGAGTCTTCATGAGGAAGACCAGTGCAGGAAACCTAGACAGGATTTGTAGTTTGGTTCCTCCTGTGTGATCCCTGAAAAAAACCCAATGGACATAAACAGCAGGTATTTTTAAGGTGAAAGTTAGTTATGAAGTTACTGCAGATAATGTTCATAAGGTTAGAACATACTTGTTCAATAGGTGTGGGCACAGCTCTTCTAAATTCTTGTTATATTTGTACTTTTTTGTTAACATAAAAATATAGTTTTGCAGAACCCGTGACCAGATTAACTTAAATTTCTAAATACCACTAAATTACATGGGTCAGGTTGCTCAGTTCAATCAAGAAAGTACCTACAACATCAGTACTGGTGTTAGAGACTGAGATTGTTTAATACTAACCCACATTAAACATTACCAAATTAGAAACTCATCAGCTGAACAAAAGAAAGTTAGTTTAGTAGGAAAAATTAAACTTTAAGTCATTACCTGAGAGAAGTTAGCTCCACTTCCCAGAATCTCTAGCACTTGCAATGGCATCATCAGCTCACTTTCAGTGCTCACTGTTGACTCAACTCGGATCTTTACCTAGCTTGCTTTTTTGTTTGTTTGTTGGGGTGGGGTTTTTTTGCTATTTTTACCCCTTTTTAAATAAAACTCCTCATATCAACTTGTGATAAAGCTACTCTCGCATCTTGACTAGGTCTTCATTTACAAACTACAAGTTTTGTTTTGACATACCAGGATTTTCAGCAAGCCCAAGCAATCACTATCGCTCTGGAGACTGACCACCGTATTTTCACTTCATGGATATTGGTAAATGGCTCAGTGAGCCACAAGCTGAAGCTTCACCATGCTTCAGAACATCTTCTTTAGAAAAGTCTACATTTTAATATAAATGTATACAATTGTCCCTCCATTAATCATCACATTAGCAACAACATTTCCTTAGAGCATCACGCTGCTTCTGCCAATGGTAAGACTGAGCAGCATTAGTTACTGCTGGAGCAGTGCGCATCAGTCTGTGCTTTCCAACTCCCAAACACCCTCATAGTACTCAACTAGAATAATTTTATATAAACAGGTATTCTAAGTATTAAGTAGGATTTAACACCCTCTTGCAGAAATAAGTATTTCTGCCAGCAAACAGAAGAAGTAATTCAGAAGACATCACCTCAATTCTAAGAACAGTATCTATACACACTGAATAGTTTTAAGAGAATTATCTGCAAAATAAGCTATTCATGTTTTATTTCTGCCCAGATTGCCCTACAGCTTCTATACTATGGTAAAAAGTGCCAACATATCTTATAGCACTGGAGAATGAACAGAGGTATTTACTGGATGTGCAAAAGGAAGTTAGGGAAGTTGCGGGAAATTCCAGCATGAATCACCCTGAGGATCCTTGGGAAGGGAAAGGGAACAGAAGAGAAAAAAAGAAGAAAAAAAAATAAAAAGAAAGGAGCGCACAAATAAATCCTCCTATAAAGAATGCTTTTCAATTGAAAACTAAACCAGACTTCGAAAAAGCTGCTGTGGATTCCTTAGACAGATGGTGTCAATAGATCTGCCTATTAGTCACTTCAGCAGCAGCATGGTGATGGGGTTTGTAAAATGCCACTTAAACACTCAATATAAACACCAGGGAAGTACATTAAGAAGTTAACTCAACTTTCCAATACATGACACTTTTTTCCCACATATCTCATAAAACTAACTATTGCTAGTGTCTGAGACTTTGTGGTCTTAAACCAAAAGTAATACCCAACGTGAGACAGCTGGTCTGAACAGGTGAAACACTCAGATCTTATGACTTTCTGGTCAAAGTCCTACATTTTTGCTTTTGTTTTCTTGTAGGAACTGATGACGTGTAATGCTATTTTCTCACTGATACAACGTTTAAAATTTGAAGTCATGGCTGTTTGTGCTCCTCCTTCCCCTGTTGCAGGGTTTCTACTTCCTACTAATGTGATCGTAGAATCATTTAGGTTGGAAAAGACTTTTAAGATCGAGTCCAACCACTAACCTAATACTGTCAGGTCTTCCACTAAAACAAGTCCCTAAGCACCATATCTATACATCCTTTAAACATCTCCAGAGATGGTGATTCCAGTCCTTCCCCGGGCAGCCTATTCCAATGCTTAGCAACTGTTTCCATAAGGAGTTTTTTTCCTACTATTCAATTTAAGCCTCCCCTGGCACAACTTGAGACCTTTTACTCTTGTCCTGTCACTTGTTACTTGGGAGAAGACACTTACCTACATCTGCCTACAACGTCCCTTCAGGTAACTGTAGAGAGCAATGAACTCTCCCCTAAGTCTCCTCCTCTCCAGACTAAACCACCCCAGTTCCCTCAGCTGCTCCTCGTAAGCCTTGTGCTCCAGACCCTTCCCCAGCTCCATTGCCCATCTCTGGACATGCTCCAGCACCTCCTGCAGTGAGGGGCCCAAAGCTGAACACAGGATCCCAGGTGCGGCCCCACCAGTGCCCAGCACAGGGGGACGGTCCCTTCTTTAGTCCTGCTGGCCACACTATTCCTGATACAAGCCGGGATGCCCTCGGCCTTCTAGGCCACCTGGACACACTGCTGGCTCATGTTCAGAATTCATTAAATTTTAATTAATTGATTAATAACTCCTAAATGTTTTAGTTTTAAATGTATCTGGTTTAATTATCTGAATTTACATTCCAGAAATGTTTGATGCCAGCAAATGTGAGGCATTCTTACAGCGCTCTTCAATGAACAAACATGAATTTAAAATCCTTCACAAACACTGAAATCAACTTGGTTAGCTTCCAGTGACAGAAAGTCTTGCAGGTGGAAAAAACCACCAAAAATACAAAAGAGATTTCTGAATTAAAATATTACCATTGTAACGCAGTGTATTTTCATAGGACCTGATAACTTAAGGATATCTAGAATCTGATAGAATAGCTGAATACAGTAGGAACAAAGTCAGCTTTGTATTTATGCAGAAGTAAGCACTAGTGATTAAATGGCATCCATCTGGCTAAGCTCAACTAGTATATGTAAAATAATATCATTATTACAAATTAAACATATTTTAGAAATAGATATTCCTAGGATTACTGTCTTCCTCATTGTTGGTTTACTGATTAAAATAAGCTGTAGCAATAACATTAAACAGCACATTTTGTGGCAAGGAGCTCAAAGGTTCAATTTTAATTCTCAGAAATATTTAGAACATTCAGAAAGTCAGAGTCTCTCCCACTGCCCTACTTCATTTCACCAATAAGAAACTTCACTGAAAGAAGCAATAGTTGATTCCTCTTCTTTTAAGGTGGAGGCAGATGCTTAACACTGAACATCAACCCTCAGAGAGGACAGACATGTAGTTCCAATAATTTTGGTTGTTACCCACACAGAAAGGAATGCATAAGCCAAACAAAGAAAAGGTTGGTCTTATCACAGGCAATGCATATGGTAGGAAAACTCCTTGGAAAATGCTCAAGAACTAAGAGCAGAAGAATCATAATTTAATTAGCCACTACAAAGCATTCCACCTGCCTACCACAAAAATCTGAGTCATACAGTTGCTATTTTAATTATAAAAGATTCATTGATTTTAACTATGTCTCCACTGGCACGGCAAACTTCAAAATTTTTTCCCTCCCTTTTTTACTGTGGTAGAAGGGAAACCATTTCTGAGAGAATCCATAGGATGCAGCTGAAGACAGGCAATAACTCTTGGATGCAACTACACGGTCATATTCAGATTAAGGAAGCCAGCAACACCTCAGCCTACTTGTAATATCTAAGTCTGACCAAACAATACATACATATGGAGAAAATACAGGATGTAAAGTGTCACTTACACAAAACTCCAAAAGTCCTTTCAACTACTACCTGCCATTATAAAAGATGACCATCTTTGGTCTTTCCTTGAAGGTGGTTCCTAAGCTGTAAGCTGCAAGCCACTATCACCCACATGAGACTGTTTTAAGAGATTCATAGTTCGATATGATGGAATCGTACTGATAACATGGAGTCAAAATCACCCTCACAGTATTTTCCATTAGATTTAATTTTAATGGTGTAATAGTAATATAAAAGAATTTTTTCTGCATTTACAGGGTACCTTAATCCAAAGAAGGTGGAAACAGTTTATCAAACCGTATTTAAGAGTAGTGCTATAAAAAAAAATTGTAAGCTACTACATTGTGACAGTTAATCTTATAAAACTTAATTCCAGACTTTTTCTGTTTGGTTATTTTTGGAGTCAATTATCTTTACTTGAAAAATAAAATGCTTTCTACTGTAGTACCACAACCTGTCAGAGGGGGAAAAAAAAAAATAAATAAAAAGGAGTCAGCTCTTGGCATTTTATGCTGTTTATATAAAACAATAGAGCAATAGAACTCTGTAACCAGTATGTTAAGCAAAATTTAAATTCCCTTGGAATTTTATGCTGTGGACCGGCATTTCCTTACGGTTAGAGAAGGAATAGCAGCAGTGTGGCCTTGTGTTCACACAGCAGACTCAAGCAAGGTAGGGAAGCGAGAGAAGAGGGTGTGCATGCAGAGGGAAGAGTGGCTCTTCCTAAGCAAACTGTGGCATTCCTATAGCGGTGTTTCAATTACTGCTTAAACAACAGATGTAGAAGGAATCAAAAAATTTTTAGAAACATGGATGGGGAGGGGCAAATAAGTACTCCTCATTATGGAATTTTTAAATGGTATTTTCTATTCGAATGGAACAGAAAATACATTTTATAAATAATTTTTTCCACTCTGCAGCTTCCCAAATTAAAACAAGCTGCTTAAATATGCACATGAAAGATTATAGCTTTTTTCTAATTATATAAAAGCTTCCTCATTTTATTCCTTATAATTACATATAAGCTTCCTTATTTTAATAAATTTCTAAGACACTTCATTTTTTGTTTAAAGATTAGTATTTTCTCAGAGAAAACGTTCTCCCCCTTCTCTAGCATGCCTAAACCTGTATTTATAAAGATGGAGACAGGCAGTAGCAGAGGATTAAAGACCTGTCTAAAAGGAGTTGTTGAAAATTGTCAAAAGTATTCACGGGAAGGATGAAAGTTCTTAAAAAAAATAGTAACAACAGACTAATATTTGAATGTTATGCAAGGATTACTCTACTTCAAACTAAACAACTAGGTATCCTGGATATAAAATATGGCATTTTGTGATCTGGAAGAACAGGTTAATCCTTTCACCTATCTCAGAGACAGAATTTAAAGTAAACCAGAGATTTTGGAAAAAAAAAAACCAAACACTTCGACCTTACCTAGGACAATGAATTGTCATTGAGTTTGGGATTTAATGATCCAATAAATAATAAGTCAGTCTTCCATAGCTACAACAGAATTACATCAAAGTAGCAAGCAACATAATCACATATACATTTAACTAGCAGTTTTTACTAGACAATAAGGAATATTTTTTGAAGATAATAAAGAGCAATTTATTTATATTCAGGATACACTGAATTCAGCAGGATTTATTTCCTTTGGAGAAAGTAAAAGACAATGCAAGTGAAGAAAGCTGTCCAATACAGTCAGGAGCAACTGTATTCAACTAAAAAAAAAATAAAAACAATATATCAGTGATTAAAAAAAAGCAATACAGCACAGAGAAAGCTAAAACTTACAAAGAACTTGAAAAGGACAATCATCCAATAACAGGCTATTTATGTGCCTGTTTAAAATTAGTATAAACTTCATTTGTCTACCCTGAATTTTGCTGGAACTGAAAACTCATAGTATACTATTTTACACACATTACCTATTCCTAAATCTAGTTGTCTCTCAATTCTGACACTGAAATATCAGTGTACCAAAACCATTTACCATATGGAGCCTCTGACTTGATTATTCTAACAAGTAGTTAATGATTTTTGCATAATTTTTTTAATCAAATTTACAGACTGAACTTTGAAGTCTATTCCCATGACAAATTGTTTTCATTTCCTAAAAAGCAAGGAAAGAGATAGAGAGCTTATCTTTAGAAACTAATATAAATTCTGCTTACAAGGTTTACTCCTTAAGACTGTTCAAAGTGAAAAAAGAATTAAAAATACTATCAAAATACTTAAGATTTTACTACTGTGGTGCAGGTATACTTAATCCAGTGACAGGAAAAGTATTACTAAGTATTATCTAGATAATTATTCTCTTCCTGCTGCTCCTAAAATTAACACATGCACTTTTTTTCTTTTAATTATGTTGAGAAAATGTATAACATCGTAGATTTCAACCACAAATATTATACTAAAAGTGGTATGATTAACACTCAAATTTCATGCTGGTGTGAAACTTCATGTACAATTCCAAAACAATAAGGTAGTAACAAAAATTATAGATCAAAAATTATTGCTTGCTTTTTTTTGTTAGTAACATTTCTGCCTATTGTAAACTCAACAACATGCTAGCATTCCTACCACAGACAAGCAAATCCAACTCATACTTCCAACTACAGCTTGAAGTAACCAAACCTTCACAGGAAGAGTACTTGTAACATTTTAACAATCAAATGTCATTAGAGTTCCATATAATACACATCAGCAGGAAAGATGAAGTGAATTGAGTATCCAATCCTTCTTAATAATCTATGATAGCAGATAAATGCATTGTGGATAGATAAAGAATTCCATCAAATATTTCTCTATTGTACAATAATGAGTCACATGTCTAAATGTACATACATACACACAAAACCAACAAACAGAACAGTGCTTCATTGTTAAAGGATATACAAAATATTTATCCCTAACACAACATTCCTTCAACTGTGAGACTAAAACCACTTTCTTATGATGGCAAGATAGTATTGGATACACTCTGTTAGTTTCAAGATGTCAAATGTGGTCTTGCTCCAAGGCTACACCAAAAAAGGGAAAATATGATTTCAACAGCCAATACATAGCTATTTTAATAAATCTTGTTCTTCAAATTCTCTATCAATTCTCTTTATGGTAGAAACACTTCCTAAAGAAACAAACACAGCTTGAGCAACATCTACTTTTTATTGAATGCACATAATTAAAGCTGGCCAATATATCAACAGCTTAATGCAGTTAAGGCATTAATTACCTAAACTGCTGAATACTTCCCAGACTACTATTGCTTCTGAAGGTTTGGTACTGTGACCCTCTTCCATGACTTTCATGGGGTTCTAATTAGTGATTACTTAATCCCATTAAAAAAAACAAAAAAAAAAAAAAAAAAAAAAAAAAAAAAAAAAAAAAAAAAAAAAAAAAAAACCACACCGAAGAAACACAACCCAAACCATAACACAACACAACCACACAAAAAACCAACACAAAACCAACCTGAACCTTAAGTTAGCCTTTGTTGTTGCATAAACAGGCAGCTATTTGTACTAGGTCAAACCAAATGAGCCCATAAAGCATCCTTACTCAGTCAATGTGAAACAGAAGCGACAAAAAACCCTACCTAATCTTTCTAGATTCCAGCTAATTAAAACATACAGAGTCCTAACATTACATATCTGCTGATATAATGCACTAGGAAGAAGGGGTGAATACATGAACTGAATGGCTGTTGACAGGTAAAGTTTAAAAAAACCCAACAAACTAATTAATTAAAGAGTTTGATGCAGTTTGATGCTCTAGTTAGGTTTCAATTCAGAAAAAAACTCCAATTCACTTTTCATATTTTTCCCAGAATTTTTGCTCACTTAATATTTTTAAGTCTATGTGGTTATAAACTGGATGTATTAATCTCTGGAACTGACCCTTATCCATGAAAACTGCCAAGTTTTACATGTAACCTTTCCGGCAGGAGCCCATACTAGCATGCTTTCTGACACTTTTTCACAATCAAATTGTGGAAACATTGTTTCCTTGAGCTTAATTCCTACTCAGATACAAATAGGCCTCTACTATACTGACTTGGTCTGCAATAGCATAAAATAACAAACTTTAAGAAAGAGTCCTGTCTGACACCAGCCCCAAAACTGGGCTTTAGCCCTTAGGACTGCCAAGTCATTTCACTGGGTACAAATGTTAGCAACATTGCAGTATTAACACCGATAATACTTAAACCAACTTCTTACACAGAAATGGCTTCTGATTCTACTTTATCCCCAAGGGTATTACTTCGTATTTTTTTAAAAAAAATAACTCATATGTAACTTAAGAGTAAAATAATAATTTCCTACACTACATACAATATACATAAAGGCATTATTTTGCCTAACAGTTGCCAGGGAACTACGCAGGTTCCAAAACATACCAGATACATTATATAATATCTGACTTTAAAAATACATATGTATTACAGAAACATACCTTAACATGTTCAAAGAAAAGTTAACTCAAGCTGTAATTAAAATAAAACCCTATAAGCAGGGCAGGGCAAGCAAAACGTCTGTATAGACAGTTTAAAAAAAAAAAAAAAAAAAAAACAGAAAGAAAAAACTACGCAAATCATTAAATGACAGAGCAACCACACAACTAAGTCAAACCAAGAGATTTTCTGTTGCAGCCTCCCACAACACTACCCATCTTAAGGAATCTCCAATCAGGTAGGAAAGAACTGCTAAGGAAGTCCAGTACACAAGGCTTTTCTGAATAATTAGCAGAGATCACATGTCACTGAGGACCTACAGGTCTCTAATTCTCCATCTTCATTACTCTTGACAATCATGCTTGCTGTGTAAACGCTGTTTCTCAAACTGCTGACATACAAATGCCTTCAAATTCCAACTGACTTGGACCTAGAAAGTGACTTCCTAATCAGCAGGCACGTAGCTCAGAGCAGACCTCTGGACCACTGCATCTGCTGTCCAGCTGATGTACAGAAGGCAAGAGAATTCACATGCTGTGAAGGTGATGCCAAAAAAAACAACAAAACCACAGATACCCTGTGCCTGCAGTATGCTTTCTCATCACAGACAAATGTGACTGACACCTGACTTATCCCTGCAACCCTTGAGAATTTAACAGGAAAACCCATGCTTAGGTTACCCTAAACACAAAACCATGATACTCAGTTTTCTTACATATACAAAGCACATTACAGATCTGGTATAAAGAAGTACTGAGGAATCTATCTTTGCATTTGACTTTGTTCTTCTTTACATCACCTTAAGTTATACAGCTGACAGATGAAATGTCTGATGAATCAAAGATCCTCTTACAAGAAGTCCTAGCTACAAATGGCAACTAGTCTTAAACAGTGAACCAGGATACAACCAAGCCTTCCACCTAGGAGTATCAACCACTCACAAAAAAAACCCAATGTGATGATACTCGATACATTTGGAAATATCCAGAACACCCTCTAGGCTAAACATTTCATTTTAAGTGCCAGTGGATGGGGTAAAGGAGCAAATCTCCACATACTTTCAGTCTTATACAAGATGTGGCATTCTGCATACAGCAATTCTTTTGATTATTACAAGTCTTCCTTGAGTATATGTTTATGAACATTTAAGTAGTACACTGCCTTATTCCTGGTACTAATTGATCACAAAAAATAGGAAGTACACGTTAAAGAGTAAACATTTTACATGGTTGCACCTAGCGTAAATGCACAGCAATTGGTATGCAAAAGCACCTTAAGTAAAAAACTTCAATAAATCTGCTTGCAGGAGGAACCAAAATACTGGGCAGTAAAGAGCTGCAATTGAAGCTGAACCAAATAAACCTCTCCAGTCCTGCAAACACTAAGAACATCAAGAAATCTAGATAACAAAATCATCCCATCAGTTGGAAGCGTCTAGACCTAGAGTCTCTGGTTAGCGCTGAATTGTTCAGGACAACAACAAAACCAAGAGTCAGTTGGAATTTTCTTTCCTAACGCACTGCACATTCTTCCAACAGGTCGATATGTAGTAGGCTATAGAAATAAGGGGGGGGGTCTCCTTTTTGCACATCTTTAAATCCAGTACTAAAAGCATCTGACTGCTCTCTGAGACTTACAGAGATCACCACTTGATAACACTAGATTAGGAAACTCTTAATGGCTTAGTTACTCTGATGTGGTTTTTGAAGTCACCAGCTTTTTCATTCAGCTTGCCAAAAGGGCCATAATTTTCATTTGACCTGTAAGGCCATTTTTATTTTTTTTTTAAACAACTGAAAATGTTAAATGTTAATGTCTTGCAACTTTCTCTAACGTGTATTTGTATCTACAGGGACTAGGCTGATCCAAGTCTGTCTTTTGTGAAGCAGTTCTGAACAGTCAGAACTCATTCTCATGAGCCTCACCAAAGGCTTAACTAGTCTATATCCTCTCCCTTCTGCTATATAAGTGTCAGGTAAACACCACTATAATACAGCTCTTTGGGGGCAAAACACAGCGTTTCAAAACTCCTGGGTAAGTGATGCCTCTGTTCTGTGAATAGGACAGGTCAAGTGCTAGCAGTCTCCGCTAAAAGCAATCTTCAGCCTTTTCCACACAGAAGCTGCTAATTATGTCAGTCATGCAGAGTGATGATTGACAGTTTTGTGATTTCAACTATTTTTCAACTGAGTTCAGATCACCCACTCATTTTATTAGTAAGGAGAGGATCTGGAATGAAATGCTGAAGTACTTATTATCTCTTTATTTCCAAAACAGCAACAGTTTATAAACGTTTGTTTGTGAACACAATTCTACTTGCAATAAACACAATCAGGATGTAGGAATGTTAACTTCTTCCTCAGAAGAGAAGAAAACAAATACAAAACACCTAACTGATTTGAACCACTCGTGGGATAAGTGCTTGCCTTAGAGTTTGCCAGTTGCTCATCTACTTGGACAGATTCTCAAGTGAAGTAAATTAACACCGGCTCATTGACTTCACTAGAACTACACTCATTTACAACAGTTAAAGCTGACCTACATTAAGGCAGCATTTCACACCAGGGAAGAGCTGCCTCAAGACAGCTGGAGCCAGGAACTGCAGTGTATTTCTTCGGTATACTTAATCCTCATGCTGAACACCCATCTTCCTCTTCTCTGAGGGCTTGCAGCCCTCCGTACATTGCAGTGATAACAAAGTGACAGCTTATACAAACAGCAACTTCTGAACTGGTCAGCCCCTGCCAGCTCACAGCTGGTGGATGACTAGACGAAGCGTGTGAAAGCCTGAGCAACTGCCCTTGAAAAGTTCTGGGAGGGAGTGGTGCCTGTGCTTGCCAGACTAAGTTACAGAACCCCATTTTCAACTGAATTCTTACGGCTTTTGCCAGCTATCCTTCTTTTAACAGTCAGAGACATGTTCTGTCTGGAGCTGGTGGTTCCTTCTGACTGGTCATGTACAGTAATGAAAGGAGGCTCTACACAAAGGAGTCAGAGATGAGGCAGTGAAAAAGAAGTAAAATTTGTGTAATTCAGAAGGGACACCTGCTAGGATACTTCCACACCCTTGAATTTCTTTTCTACCGTACACAAATGTGTATCTGAATACATAATCCAAACCACTAATAAAGGGTGAAAAAGCAACCAAACTCCACAACCACTGGCACTAAATAAAAAGTTAATATACCTGGGGAGATACACAGCACCATTCATGAGTGCAAGACTGATAAACACACAAGCTCCACAGCGAAGTAATGCTCAATAGACAAAACTAGAAATAAAAGTTCTAAGAAGAAGTCTCATTTTGAACTGGAGGCAAAAACGAACAACTGCCTACCTGCAGAGTATAAGGAGCAGGCTCTGGGAAAGCTACAGCAATGTTACTGTGCAAAGCCTGGCACCACAGACTCACTCAGTAGCAACAGGCATCCCCCAGCAAGCGTGAATAAAAGCTTGTATTTCCTACTTTTCCTCATTACCTGGTTAAGTGAGGATACAGAGGCTGCAGTCAAATTTTGATATCAAATGAGTGCACCTTTGTTTTGGTGTGGGGTTTTTTTTTTAAATTAGCTTAACTTTGTTAAATCAATTCTTATACTTACCAGGGCATGACATTGTTTACATAAGACTAAGTGCAAAATCCTGACCTCTGTATCGCCATCATGACCTCAGAGAATAGAGCCCACTCACCCTACCCCAGTTCTTACAACTTTAATTATGTTCAACAAGGCTGCCGTGCTTTAAAGGTATCATTTACCAAGACCAAAAGCTGTTTATTTTTATTCCTGTTAATCACTTCCATTTTGTTTTATTCCATTTATACACCCTGGCTTTTGCAATCAGAATTTCTGTCAGACTGGATCACTTCTTCAGATGCAGCTGAACAGCTTCTTTCACTAGTATACAGCCCTATAAAAATCCACACCATTTAGCTTTTATCTGATGTAAATGGAATCCATCACAGAAATTCAAAGAAGCTTCCAAATTGCTTGGCTCTTAAGGATGCAGGGGGAGCACACAGAGAGGGACAGGTCCTACCTGTCTCATTACTCACAATTATAACATCATGAACCAGGTAGATATCTTAAAAAAAATAAAAAAAATAAATCCAGCCTTTCTTCATAACTTCCCTGTCACTCAAAGAACACTCATTCTCTTCTCACACACTGTTGAACTTGAATTTTCATTAGTAAATTAGAGAATTGAGTGAAAAGCAAAGTTACGAATGCAACTTTAGAACTATCTAGAAGAAAAGCTTAAACACACTTGGGGGGTATTAGGGTTTTATCTCAAAAGGTTCTTAAAATTATTTAATGGCAGATGAGGAAATCTACAAAAATACATTAATGTTAAAAGTTAAGCTGTAATACTTTAAAGCCATTATCATTTAGTTTATCATTATCACATTGTTTAAAGCCATTATCCTTTCATTTTACATTTAGAAGATGAACAGCCTAAATAAAAGCTGTATTAGATTCAGTTTATTTAATGGGATTTCTAAATTGAAATAAGAAATATGTAGTTTGAACTTTATGGCAAACTACACAATCTTCACATTTTCTTTTCTGTACCACATGAGCTGCTTGCTCACTAGACATAAACGGGTAGAAAACAAGAGTTTCTTTGTTTGTATACATTAACTTAACGCTGTAAAACTCATTCAGGCAAACTTTCACCTTTAAACCTTAACCTGACTTGTAACAACATTTGTAGCCTCTAAAATTACACTGCATGCACCCAGACGGAGTTAATCACCCTTCACTTTTGATGCGTAGAATAATGATCTACCACTTAAACTTGAGCCCTTAAAAGCCTGAAGAAAAATATGTACATATCTGTGTCTTAAATCAGTAGCAAAATAACAAAATTCTACCTAGCATTACCCAGCTGAAAAGGAAAACAAAACAAGACACAGAATGTGTAGCTTACCAAAGTTGAAAATGAGTGCATTTTAATTCTCCTCAGAGATTAAATTCATGCTTCCCAGCACATGCTATTGATCAGACACCTGGTACTTTTAGGAAAAAGACTAGTCACAGTTTGGCTTTATTTTTTCTGTAATTTAAAACTCCAGGGGGAAAAAAAAAATATCTAGAAATTTGTAAACAGCATGTTCTAAAAGTTGATGAGCACATTATTATTTTAAATGGCCTTTTTTTTCTTTAAGTAAGTGATCAGTGCTTAACACTTCGCTTATACTATATTACGCTCCCTTCAAACATTGTGCTAGTAGGAAGCAGACTTTATTAATTTTCAAAGCTGAGCAACACCAATACTTGAGTATTTTTGCTATCTAAAAAAAGAACAGAAAAAATCAGTACTGTGTAGAAGAAACTCTAGATTTATGTATTATACTACTCTCACAATTCCAGCTAAGCACCACAGAACAAGAGGATATTATACAGCACATGAAAATTTAAAAGCCAGAAGTGCTTTGAAATAAGTTATTAGGGACACAAACAAAAATCAAACAAAGCAGATAAAAATGAGGAGCTAAAACAAAACCAGTTTGGGTTTTGAGGAAGCAGGGGAATTAACGACCACCACAGGAAAGATACCAATAGCACAACCATGCAATAAATCCAGCCTTGCAATCAATGACAAACATGGAAGCTAAATTGCAGAATTTTATTAGTCTTCAAAATTTCCTCACTTTTAAAATTTAGAAGTGACACTATTAATCATCTCTTTTTCCCCACTATTAGGTTTTTCTATGTAATATCACATGACGAAGAACCATGCACAACTTGAGTATTTGCAAGACAAGGTAAAAAATGAAATCAATAGTTAAACCTCCTTTGCCTTTCAAGGGCCAAGAATTCATCCAGATTTTTTCTTCCTCAGGCCACAAAATGAATGAGCTGCTGTTTCTCTTTTAATTTATGCTAATGAATAGGTAGCTATTTTTATTTTCTCTTTATTACTGCTTTTTTTTTTAAAAAAAAAAGAATCCTCATTTTAAAACAAGTTTTAACAAGTACATTGCAGTCTGCACACATAATGCGTTGGGTGGAGTAAAAGCCCTCAGAAACAGTGCACAGAGCCAATAATGGACTTGTCGCCAACACCCTGTGATTTCATGACTGCCAGAACAAAAACAAATGCCACGTTCAGTTCATTGCAAAGAAAAGGATTCATTAACTTGATGTGGCTTTTTACTTGACCTGGGTAAGGTGAGTAAAATAAAATTTCTTTTTATGAGATTCAAAATGATCAGCTGCAAGCCTACAGGAACTGTGATGAAACGACCAAGTTAAATGACTAACTCTGTTTAATTCTAATTATTACTGGACTGTAGGTCACCACAAATTTTTAGCTGTGAGGTTGTTGCTTTCCTTCCTGCAATAAGGTAACAGACAAACAAAATGTGTCTTTCTGTAAACTGATGTAAAATAAAATGTAAAATCCTTCAAAGACAGAAATATCATTCCCGAACACAAAATAATCTGAGTGCAGACATTAAGCCAGTCTTTTTGTAATAGTAACAATTGACTTCATTGACATTTAAATAGTAATTCACCACCACAAAAAAAAAACCCAAAACAACAAAAAAACCCCACACAACCACACACCCACATTTAACAGTCAAAACCAAACATCAACAATATCAATAATCCTATAGTCAGAGAAAAAAAAAACCCAACAAAACAAAACAAAAAAAACCACCAAAAGCCGACTGTATAAATATCATGTGTTCTTTCTGGTCACAACATTAAACACTGGGTCAACCTAAATCTGCCAAACTTCTTAGCTGGGCTATCCCAGCAAAGGCAGGGAAAAAAAACCTCCATGTGACCTGGAGTATTAGGGAGTTGGGGAGTAGTGAGAGGGAATTAAATAGTCTCGTTCCACATTATGGTGGCAGGTACCACATAGACGTATGGATGGGAAAGAAGCAATCATTTAGCTTTAAGAAGTCCTACTTCCTCGCTTTCTGCTGGACACTCCTCAGGGGAAAAAAAACCCTAAAATTAAAGAAAATTGAGACTGACATTAAACAAGCAGGAAAACTGGCAATCCAGAAGCCAAAAATGTTGTGAGCAGAGATTTCTCAGCAATGCAGTTCAGGGAACCTCAGCCCCTAGCTGGTAGAGATTAAAGCTGAATTCTATTTTAATATTTGCAGCAATAAGCCCCAGCGGGATAATATCTTATTCTAAAAAGGGAGTTAGGCCCTTCATTTTCTACCCCCATGAACTTGCTGCAGAAAGGTCAACCATTTTAATCACTGGCATCATTTATGATACAACTGTTTGCTTCTTTTTACATTTCTGGAGAATTCAACACCTGAACACACACTTCACTGGTTTCTCTATTCCCTCCACTAAAAACCTGGAAGTAAACAGATGCGTGTATGTATCAGTACTATAATCTTCCTATGGAATGACAGCCTTTGAACATTTTGAGCATTACTCCTGATGTGATACCAAACGGCATTACCATTCAGCTAAGTAACTTCCAGAACCATGCTCAAGAAAAGTTAAAAGTACTCTGCATGTCTCTTAATTTTGTTTCACTTTATATGTTTCAATATTTTGTTTTCCTTACAGGCAATACAGATTAACACTCCTGAGAGAGTGAAAATAGAAATAATTGTTCTGAAGTTTCCCAAGAAGCAAAGTACCTACCAGCAGCAAAATTCTCCATCCTGCACACTCCTTCCCATGTCAAGGCTCCGACTGCTGCATACACATTTAAAGTCACCAAGTATTCCTCAGAACAATCGTCAAAAGTTAAATTCTTAGTTTCTAAACTTAACAGTGCACATAACAGATTTCTCTTTGTATCAAAGCAGGTAAAACTTTCCTTCACCTACTGTATTGAAGAGGTCAATAGTAGTAATGGTTCCTTCTTTCTGCTTTGCATCTAGTTTGAAATTATTCCTTTTAATTTTTAAGGGCTGTATAACCTAAGCAATCAGTCTCATTAATCACTACTGAATGATTTAACCCAGCCATTCAGTTCCAGATGCCACTCAGTGCTAGAGATATGCTAATTCCTTCCAAGCTTTACCTCCTTTTGCAGTTGAAACCATAATTTTCCACATTGGTGGAGACAGGATTTTACTCCTTGCACGGGGCCTCCTGCCAATCACTTTTATGCCTGAGCAGTAGCACAGTTCCATTCCACAGTTACATCAGACACCTTTTCATTAAGCTTGTTCATTATAAACATCCACTCTCCTATATTCTGCTGCAACAGCATCACAGTCCCAAACTCTACCCTCTCCAGTGAGAGCTCCTAGTTTGGGTAGCAAAAGGTGAAATAATTTGTTACTGCCCTTATCTTGTTTTCTTTTTTCCTTATTTCCTTACACTATTTTGCAATATTTTTTTTTCCCTTTATCACCACCTACCATTAAACACTTGACTGTGGAGTATCCACCAACTGTTGTACCTAGGGCAACAGCTATATTCCAATATTAGAAAGTTGTACTGACAGAGTTGTTCTGTAAGTAGGAGGCGGGTGGGGGGGTGGGGGTGGGGAAACATTCAGAATTTGCAAATCTCAGTTCTGAACCTGCCTAGCATCCAAGACATCTCCCAGCACAAAGCTAGACCAAGTGCCAAGTTTAATATCAGGTACCAAGAAATTCTGATAGAAGAAAAAGAAGAAAAAGAAGAAAAGGATTAGTGACACTGCAGAACATTTGATCCAGAATCTGTATTTTATGACCCTGTATTATACAGGCACAACCTGTTTTTTGATTTGGAGGCTGCTATCCTTACCTTGGGTTTACTTGACCAACAGGAGATGTCTAGGTTGAAAAGTGATGTTAGTAAAACACACTAAAAAAGGGACAAGCTAAGAAGATTCTAAAAGAATACATACTGAAGCACATCTTTTATTGGCTTATCACCTTACACGGAGATATAGATTCACATGCAAATTCAAAGGTATACAGCTTTTTTCAGTTAATTGGCTCTAAAGGAAATGTTCACCACAATCTCAATTTTCAGATGGGCCAAGTACTCAGTGACCCATAAACATCCACAACTGAAGATAAAGTCAAACACTTCCTGCGATTTAGCTGTAGTTTCCCAATTTCAATTGGGAATTGAACTCACAACATCCTGAATTACAAAAAAAATCTGAGTTTTACTGCTTACTGAAAATCAAACCACTCTTTCAACCATATCCATCTGATGACTATCAAAACACCATTTCTTTTCCCCTTTACCTACTTCCAAAAGAAAGGTAAGTTCATCCTGTGCATAGCTTTAGGCCTACATTATATCCTTGGCCATATATTATAATCCTAATTTCTAAAATGATAAACTGTTAATATCTATTATGGTAGTGTCGAAGCAAACAGTAAAACTAAAGTCTTCTATACATGAATTTAAAACCATGAACCGCTTTATATGTCTAATCTTCAATGTAAAGGCAGTTAAGCAATTAGATAAGATGCAATATAGCTAACCCAGAATGAAAAATAAGTATCTTCCCCGGGGATATGCAAATTTCAGAACACACAAAAATGCCAGCCAAGCAAGTTCTAATGCATTACTAGCATGAAACAGTTTAACAGTACTAAAGAAATCACAATTCTGATTTATGTACAAGACACTTAAAGAAGCGGAAGACAAAGACTACTTAACAAGAGTAATAACAAAAGTGTATAGACCACACAGTTCTCTCACATGGCTGCCAGGGATGGCTTCAGGTTTCCTTGGTTGGAAACTGACCCTTGCTATACCCTGCACTGCACACCCCAGAAGACAGGTTGTTCCGAAATTGAGCTTATCTAACTGCTAATTCACTAGGCAAGGCGAAAAAAAATAAAATATTAACTTTAAGATTTTAAAATCCCAGAGCTCAGCACAGGCTTGTCAGCTTTACAGATCTTCAATCTACAGTAAAGGGTGTTCATATTATTTTAATCATTCACTATATTAGCATTAGACTTAAGGTAATGCAACACCGTACTGAGCAAATACTTGCCAACAGAAAAGGGCAGCTTGAAGAACTTTGCATATCTGACTATGCATCTCATCAAATAAAGTATATGTATTTCAGGACTGCAGCAGTCCAGAAAACATGCTTGTTTCCTGATTAAAAAAAACCCACATTCATACATTTCAATAATATTATATTCAACTAGCCATTTTGGTCTAAGTTGAATTTATAGTAAATTATACTTAAATTAAATGCTTTATTTAACTTACAGGGATTTACTTAAATTTCAGTAAATATAAGCATTTAGTATCATACAAAGTCCTACGCCCCTCTAACAGCGTAAAGTCTAGTGGAAGAAAACAAGAGCTGAATGGGAGGACATTGTTGAATTTACCTCTACCACCAGTCAGCCAACTGAATTGTTTGTTTTGGAATTTCTTTGAAAGCCAACTAAGAAAGAAATCTTCAGAAACATATCGACTACTTTGTGAAAGTATATATGCTAATACAGGTATTCTATATATGTCAGCATTATGACTGAGAAAATTAACACCTTAGAGGTGTAAAAAAAAAAACCAATACCAAACACTGATGTTTTTACATACTAGCTGTATATAGTTTATATAGAAGAAAAATCTCTTAAGATAAAAACCAAATGTGCTAACAATGAGGTTGAAGATGACATTAAAAAATGCTATTGCTGTTATCAAAATCCATGTATTCAACATATGTATCAGAAGGTAAAGAATATTCCCAAATTACACCATCAAGGCCTTCACTCCTGCAGAAACACGTTGACATCACTTCACTAAAAGCTAGTTGGAAAAGTGCTCCAGTTCTGTGCAGTTCTTTGGATAGCGGCACAGAAAGTAACTATGAGTAAGCCTGAGGACCAGAAAAACAGTTTTCACAAAGATGCAAAACTCCTTTTTAAGCTTTTAAAACATGCTGATCCTTTATTTAGATCTACAGATTTATCCTCTGCTGATTAACTGTTGATCCTCCTTCCTAATTTTCTGTTTCTGGGAAACACAGTTAACATTACTTCCCACTAAAAAAAAGTGAAGACTAAAGGTTTTCTATTCCCCTTCTCAGCAGAGTTCTTCTTTTGGTAAAGCCACCTTAAGGATGTACCATTCAATAAACAGTTCCGTCTTCAGCCATGGGGGAACAACTTCTCTGATCACGGGTGTGAACAGAGCATTCTGCACCTTCCCCTTAACTGCAGCTGCTCAGGTAACAGGCAGGCTCTAAATTAAAAGACTGGCCTGACACCATTCACAGATCTTATTATTGCCAATTTGTGTATGATTAAAACAAAAATGGTAGACACATGCATACACACAGTCTTGGTCAGAAACTTTCCCAAGACTCAGAACAAGACAGGCATGGAAAATTTCTACAAATCTCAGAGAACCCTAGAACAGTTCTAAACATTTGACAGTATTTAACCCCATTAGTTGTTCACCCACTCCTTCACTTTCCCAGGAAAAATAGTTTCCCCACTTTATTTTCAAGAGACATAAAAAGAAACAGAATACACTTTCCTTAAGCCTCTCTTCATTGTTTTATGGAAGCATAGGACATTGCTCCTACTACTTACACCTGAAGTGAGTACTTCAGGGAAGTTAAATGAGTATAAATACATGCCTACCTCTGCCACAGGCTGACTTTGTGCTGCTGTTGTAACACCAATTAAAATATTCCTGGTGTGAGGCCTACCTTGTACCTCCTAGCAGATGTTCCAGAACCCTATCTTAGAATTTTTGTGGGTAAATGCACAATTATTCCAATGAATTCATTGTGTCAACTAACAGAGACACTCTGGCATCCAGAATTAAATTTACCACCATCTTATTTCAAAATCACTTACCATCATCTTCAGGGAAAGGTAGCTTTCAGCATCTGACCTAAGTCTTTCCATACTCTGACCATTAACTTAGCTCTTTAAGAAAACAAAACCCCAAAACACAATACAACAACAGTGTAACAGAACTCTGCTCATTGACTGAAAACCGAAGTCATTAGCAGCTTCCCAGCTGCTCTGCTTTTTCACCTGTTGAGATTTTTTCCATAGTACCAGCTCTCAACTGTATGAATTCAGCACAGCTGGCTGCCACCTACAGCCCATCTCCGCAGAACAAGATACTTGTTCTCATAAGACAATTTCCTTCTTTGCACAAAATACCCTTCTACCCACACCAATTCAGTGCTGATTTAAGGCTGATGCAATAATCAGCTAAGAGACATCAGTCAATGGGTGTAACATGCTATTATAGTCAAACAGTGCTATAAGGACCTATACGTAGGTAATCCTGAAGAAGGTATGAAGAAAAAGTATAAACTAGTAAATTTATCTGCCCTTAAAAGCAGCTCTCATTATCAAAATACTTAAGAGTACTTCTTTGTATCTCTAGTCTCACCTTTTGGTCAAGCTTCTAGTCACTAAAAGGAAAACGCTCGAATCTCCTCTGTTTACACCATTTATTGGACTCAAAATGCACCTCAGTCACTACTTCAGTTATTTCACTATTTGCTTTACAGTTTTATGAAGAGGCACTCAGGTGAAAAGTTAAGGAAGGTTATCACTACAGAATGAGATTATATAGCAGAACACACAGGACCTCAGCATATAAAATTCTTAGGTGCCTTTCAGTTTGCTTGGAAATAGCAAGGTTCCTGCTAGCTTCCTGACCGCAAAAATCACCTCAAAACATTAGCAATTATTGACAACAAAAAGCCTCATTCCCAACCATTCAAGCACACAAAAACCCCAACAAATCTACAACTTACACATTAACAATGCCAGTCTTCACTATGAAAGAGAAATATTTTGAAGAAGAATGTAGAACGTCTACCATGACACCAAGCCAAGTGACCGTTATTCACACAACACATTTAACGATGACAAAAATAGTAAGTTGTAGAAGATGAGCAACTGACTGGACTTGCTAGCCCCAGCATATTATTAAAATAATTAGACAAAGCTAACCTAGAATGAGACATGGTATTACATTTGTTTAGGATTGTGAAACAAAACTCTTCCAGTTATTTAGAAAATTAAGCGTCAAAGCAAAACTGGTATTATTTGAGAGTGTGGGAATACGTTCTCAGATTAGTAAGCACAGCAGTAGATTTCTCAGTCTCAAATGTCTAAATATTTTTTTCTCTCTACTTCTTACAAAAAGATGATTTGTTGATCCCCCACTGGACCTCTTTGGCTATCACTTCCAAAACATTTTATACTAAAGCATAATTTGCCATGGATATCACATGTTAATATTTGACATTAAACAATTTTGTTACCTTAGTGTCACTAGTTTCTAAAAATATTCGTAATGGTCTATCTATCTTTGTATGTCCAATCATAACTTTGAGCCTGTAGACTTTGGACAGGAGATTCAGGAGTATTCTTAAAATAAATCTGTTTTCTAGTAAAATCTTATGGACAGTACAGAGAAATCGTCCAAAATTCAGCACCCTGAATATTACAGATTATCCCTGATAATGAAAATACTGTCTTGCTTCAGGACAATGATGTGAGACTGTATGACACAGCAGCAAGAGAGCATTTTACAACCAACACTGACTGCAGTGAGCAATGCGCAGCTTGAGTGTTCCTCTGTTTTAAACGGGTATCAAAATTAATTGCTAAGTTTTACCAGAAGTGTCTTTCTAGTTGAAAGGCAACAAAACCCATACTAATGCAAATTGAAGAAAATAAGTTTGACCTCCACAGATGCTATCACTACTCAGAAGGGTAAGTGGTTTTGAATCGTCAAACACCTGGATACTTACCTGGAAAACGTTCCATCACAAGTAAGGAACTGTCAGTTTCATAGGATGTGGTTATTTCTTTTCTAGTTTAAAGTTCTCAAACACAATGCAAGTGTGGCCAGTTTCTTCAACTGTAAGCAGCTGGCTCAATCTTTCTTAAATGTTCTTGCAGTAAAATCACTTACAACAGCATACAATGCATTAAGGGTAGGAGAAAAAACAGCTGGGTTTTACGTTTTCTTGGGTAGCATTTGCTTTACAGATTATGCACTTAGCCGTTCATAATCCGTTGAATTACTGTGTTTTTTAAAAAAAATAATCTCTCTTTTTATTACTATTAGACAGAGAACATGGTAAAAGAGCTGAAACATTTCCTGAAATACTCTACCACTTCTTGAAGCAAGGTTCCCTCTGAGTACAAACTTATGAGGCAAACAAAATGCATCAAAGAAACAGCTGACTTACTCCAACAGGCAGACTAGGGAACTGGAAAGGACTTTGGGGACACCCCACGAACACCCTCAAACTATAAACTACTCTCCCATGAAGGAATACAAGAGACAATTTTGCCCTCCACTGGCTAGAACAATCGCTGGAAACCATGCCTGCCTCACTGCTGTCAGAGCTGCCTATTTCACACACCATGGAAAGCCCTCTTGAGCAAGTCTACCTATCCCGTTTGAAGTACAGTAATTAGTATGGGATATCATGGACAGGAAATGGGGAAAACATATTGAGCAGGTGGAAATCACCAATGCAATGAAATACTTCATAGAAATACAAAGATTTCTGTGGAAGGATCAGAAAAAAAAAAAAGTAGCCTATTTATAAATAGCCTTGAAAGTAGTCAGAGCAGCGAACACACATGGAAAACCAGAACCCTGACAGTCTTATTCACAGTAAAAGCATTCTGCTTGTAACTCTCCAGACAACTGAAAGCTTTTATTTTCCAAAAATATTAACCTGATGCTCCTGTTTCTTGGGGGGTAGAGAGATGGGAACTCTATGGATTACAAAGGAAAGGCTGCCACAAAACAGAGGAAAAAAGGCAGACCGCAGGTAAATATTCAAGAAAACAAGGATACCAAAGAAGTACCCCTTAAAGCAATTTTTATTCTTATCTTTATGCAAAGAAGTATTGAAATCGCACTGGAACATTAAGGAAGGAAAGCAGCTATATTCCAATGTTCAAAATTATTCAAATTTAAATGTATTCAACATTTATAAACCACAGGCTTAGATGAAAGAAGGTACTTCACAGGATTGCAGAGAAGCAACACCAGGGTAAAAATTAGGGGTTTAAAATTCTAAGTGGTTTACCAATTACTGTTTTAACAAACACTAACCCACTTACCTGTTTATTACTAAAATTTTCCTCCTCCCCATCCCCCAATTATTTCCCACCTCTCTGTAGAAGTTTCTAACATTCTATTTAGAGCGTGGCCACAAAAACCATTGATTCAGTATTGGGTGTAAGGGAAGTCAAAGCCTTCAGTGGAAAAGGGAGGAAAGGATCAATCAACTTGCAAGCATATCAGCTGTCAGTAGAACTCAAAGGATTTTGGTGTGGAATCTGCTGTAGATGACTCCTGTTGTTCCTCCTGTACTGCAGCCATCTGCCCTCAAACTTCATCCTGCAAAAGGTTTCTGGCATCTCCATTGTTCTAGACACAAGACCCACTATTCGATCACACTCTAGCTAAGGGGGAGGAAAAAAAACCCCACCCTCTGGTGAGGGAATGAGTACAAAGTTACTTTCTGGTGTTTGTCTCTTTGTTACTGACTTTGCTTACATGGCAAAATTAAAAACCTCCATAAAAATTCATGGCTTTCTTTTTTTTCTCCTTTCCAACAACTCAGCTGGAATCAACATTATTAAAGAGATCTTCCTCATCCGTGGGGTGTGGAGGGTGTGTCTAAATAATAAAAAAAACCCTTACATCTGTCTTACTCTATTGAGCATTTCTCTGAGAAAGGTAAGAGAATAAAAAAAAAAATAATAATCCAAAACCACACAGCAAAAAACAACCTACCAAACTGTTTCTTAACTTGGGAGTTTAAGATACCCTAGCACAGAACTAAGTTACAGAGTACATAATCTATGAGGTCTGCTTTTCCAAGGTGGGGAGGATTGACATGGAAGATTTACAAAAAACAAAACTGGTGAAGAGGCTCTTCCCCATTCCAATTGTTCCCTCTATTAGATAAAGGCGACAATACAGAGAAAAGCAAATTGAAGACTGCACAACTGACACAGTCAGTGAACAGGGTTAGAGTTACTCTCTTCTTTTAAAAGAGGAAGATGCAAAGCTTTCCATATTCAAAGCCACAAGAAGCAAACCTAGTACCTAACA
Source organism: Falco naumanni (assembly GCF_017639655.2). NCBI lineage: Eukaryota > Metazoa > Chordata > Aves > Falconiformes > Falconidae > Falco > Falco naumanni. The sequence goes on from NC_054055.1 coordinate 110,424,744, forward strand.
GCAAAAATTTAAGTTGAATTTATGATATAATCTAGAAACAGACATAAGTTATTGCATTTGGTGACATAATTAAGACTTAAAGCTTCAGGCAGTGTACTTAAGTCTTTCAAAAACTTCATTCACTTATTTACTGACCAGGTGTCTCACGCTACTGTAACTTTAATGACTCAGAAGAGGTCCTCAGCAAACTTATAAAAATCAATTAAGGCATAAAAGTTCGCGCCCAAAACTAACCTTAACTATAACACAAGGTTTTACTGCATTTACTCATAGCTTAACGTATGACAAAAGGCGTTGTTGGGAACGGGAAGGAATACTGCAGGCAGACAAATCCGGCCTCCTAAAAGCAACAGGAAGCTTAGGCAGGGGAGAAAAAAAAAAAAAAAAAAAAAAAAAAAGAAAAAAAAAAAGAGAGACACAAAACACAAACCCCCCCGAGCACCCTCGGGACCCCTCCGGCCCCGCTGCCGCCCGGGGGTGCGCGCTGCCAGGGGCGGCGGAGGGATGCGCACCCCGCTCAGGGCGCTATACGCGGCCCTTCCGCGCATCCCTCGACACCGGCACTTGCTAGGGTGCTTACACGGAGCAAAACCTGCCACCAGCCACACGCTATTAGTACGACCCTGTTTTTAATCTACAGGCACGATAAAATGCCCCAACACGCATAAGCCCCGCGCAAACAGTGACTAATGACCACTAATCCCCCCTATCTCCTCGGCGATCTCTCCCGCTCCCATTTATCACGCTGGCGCTTCACCTCACACACGTGGGTAAACTTTAACCGCCAAGGTGATGCGAAACCTGTCCCCAAACCCCACACACCGACCCCGCCGTGCTCCCCACCCGCGGCGGGTGCGCAGGCTGAACCCCTTCACTGGGAAGGGGCCCGGCCGTTCCAGGCCCCCCCCCCGGGGCAGGGTGCGCGGTACCTGCGGCCTCTCCCCCGGCGTGTTACCCGTGGAGAGCCCCCTCCGTGCGGAGGCGCAGCCCCGCTCCCGCGGGAGGACGGGGTCACTTCCCGCCGTCCCCTCCCGGCCGGGGCTCGTCCCCGGCCGCGGTCACATCAAACGGCCCTCAGGAGCTGCCGGCGGGGCGGGGGGAGGGGGCGCGGCGGCCGCCGGCAGCGCTGGGGCCGCACCCGGCGCCGCGCACCCCTCCCCACGCCGGTCCCCCGGCAGCCCCCCGCCCGCCGGCGGCTCCCGGCACCGCGCCCCGGGGAAGCGCGGTCTGGGCGCCCCCCGGGTGGGAGGCAGGCTCCGTTTCCGAGGAAGGGAGGGGGGCGGGAGGCGCGGAGGGGGCAGCCAGCGCATCGCCCCCGCCACACCGGCGCGGGCGGCGGGAGCGCGGCCCCGCCGCGGCCTCACATCCGAGTCGCCTACGCGTGGTGGTTACCTGAGGTGAGACATATGAATCCAAAGAGGTAAAAGTGAGCAAACTCCGCGATCATTGTCCTCGGGTGGCGCCTGCAAGCAGTCTCATGCCAGAAGAGCGGGGGGAGAAACGAGGAGCCCCCAGTTGTAATTCCACAGAAGCTTAACGTAAGCGAGGCTCCCTAATCCCGCCGGACGGCCGGAGCGAGCCCCCTCTGGGCAGGGGCCGTCAGACCCGCGGGGCTCCGGCAGCTCCGGCCGGCCTCCCCACTCCTGGCCCGGGCTCTCCTAAGCGGCGCCTTGACACTTCCCAGGACCATCCAAAGCGACAGGAGAAAACAAAAGATCCTCGAGTTCCCGCAGCCGAGGTCCACCGCCGGCCGATCACAAGTTGCTGCTCCGGCCCGAGACTTGGCTGTGGGTGCTCGGGACGAGCCAGTAACGGGACGCAGCCGGGACGCGCAGGGACCGGCCGCCGCCGCCCTCGGCGAAGGCGAGAGGCGGGAGGGGAGCGCGCTCCGCGAAGTCCCCGCCAAGTCACTGGGCACCCGGCGAGGGGCGGGCGGCGGCGCGGGGCGAACGGCGGGCAGAGCGCGGTGGCGGCGGAGCGGCGGCAGCCCCCGCTCCCATGACGGGGGAAGGAGGCGGGCGCGTCGGGGGCCGCAGCCCGGCCGCAGTCAGGCGCGGCGGCGGGCAGGGGAGCCCCGGCGGCAGCCCCTCGCCCTGCCCAGCATCGCCGCCGCCCCCTGCACGCGGGAATCCCGAGCTCGCCCCCTCCCCAGCGCCGGAGGAGGGCACAAGAGGGGCGAAGGAAGGAAGAAAGGAAAGAGAGAGAGGGCGAGCAAAACTTCCCCGGGCCAACGCCCCCAGCCACCCACCCCGCCCGCCCTCGGTGCGGCGGCAGCGGGAGGAGGAGGAGAGGAGGAGGAGGGAGGAGCGGCTCCTCGCCTTTCCCCGCTGCCGGGGCAGGGGTGCACGAGTCAGGCGGGGCCGAGCCCGCCGCGCCTGAACTTTCTGGTGTCACGTCGAGCCGCTCGCGGCAGCCGCGGGTTTCCCCTTCCCCTGCCGGCCGCCCCCGCCTCCTCCCCGCGCTGCCGCCGCCGCCGCGGCAGGTCTGGTGCCGCCTCAGGACACCTTAAAGGAGCCGCACCTACACGGCCCCCGCGCGCCCGGAGCGCCGCGGCCCGGCCCGGCCCGGCGGATCCCGCCCCGCGCGGAGCCGTGGCGCCGCCTCCCGCCTCCCCGCCCCGGCAGACCCCGCCGGTAAAGCGGCTGCAGCCCCCTCCGCCCCCGGCCGTGCCCCGGGGCACAGCGTACACCCTACCCACCCACCCCCCGACTCCGGTCTGAGCCAAGGGTCGCATCGGTCACAGGCCCTCCCAGATCTCCCCCCCCGAAGAAGCCGCCCCAGCTCGCCTCCCCGCAGCCCCAGGCCCAGGCGGAACATGGCGTGAGGCGCGCAGAGGCCGCCCCACGCGTTACCGACCGCGGGGCGCGCTCAGCCCCGGGCACCCTTCACCGCCGCCACAGCCTTCCCCCTCACGGTTTACCCGGCTGTTTATTTTCCTTTCTTCTCCTATAATGATCAATGGCACTAGTAGGCAGCACTGTGGGCAGGTAACAGCACTGTAGGCATTTCAGGTGGAGCGCGGTGACTATGGTTTGGTGGGTGATCCCCATCCCCAGCCGTGCTCCAGGCATGGACCAGCCCTCTGGGACAAGTGTCCTCCACCCCTCGCTCCAGTGCCTGGGCACAGGGACAGGTGCTGTGCAGAGCCACGTGAGCAGCTCAGAACAGCTCCACGTGGTTGTGTGGGCTTTATCCCGCACCACCAGAGGTAGTGGTGGGGCACGAAGGCTTAACGCTGTTGGGGGAAAGGGAAGGCGGACATCGAGCAGCACTATCACCTCACAGCAAAGCTCCAGCTCTTCCTAGGTTTGATTCATTAAGTTAGGAAGATTGACTGAGATGCGAAAGGAAATTTAAATTTCCAAGAAGCATGTTGAATATATTAACCCCATTGCAAGCAAGCTTTTCTTGCAGTGGGATAATAAAACGCCAGGGGAAGAACCTTCCTGTAACTCCCCGTCACAGGATTCATACGCAGCCCACGCTGTTGTCAGCCAAACAGGTTTGGATGCTCTCAGCCACCATCAACTGAACCGCTCATTTGCTGGCCTCCCACTGCATTTGCCCCATTTTGTCTCCCTCAGGGTGGTGCAGGGCAAACTGACTAGAAGTCCAACAACAGAAAGGTCCTGTGGGTTGCACTGAATCTATTTCAGTGCACTTTTACACGAGATCTGTAGTAAAGACAACTTTTCAATAATGTAAAACAAAACTTTTACATTGCAAAAGGAAGTCCCTGGTTATGTATATCCAGGTTTTTTATGTATCATCGGCAATGACCCTGGCAAGATTTTCCACTAAAAGTGATGAGGACAGACCAGACACTAAACCACTCAAAAGTTTAGGAAAATAATCTAGTGTTTTGACACCAACTGCACATTAATTTTCAGAGAGAAAAAGGAATTAGCTCTTAGTTCAAATGCATTTAGAAAACAATCATAACGGTGGAATCAACGACAGTGAATGCATTTGGAGATGACCAGATTTCTTCAGTCTGTACCTAGTAAAAAATTTCTCTGTCTGTTCAGTGACCTCATGCATCATTCTGCATTTTATGAAGCAAAAATGCATTGGCACCTCCAGAGTTAAAACAGACTGCAGAAACAGTGAAGAGGTCCTAGATAATCCCTTGTGAGAAGTTTGAGATTTCAATAAATTAGGTTTGAGGTTTTTCATTTTTAATTAAATAAACAGGAGTCACATGCAGGGCTGAAAATGAGCCTCAAGAGTTCATTTATTTCACCTCACTGTTCTGATAGAGGGTCAAATATAAGTAGACTCCCACCAGCAAGTATTTTTTAATCCGATTACTATACATTTCTAATGACTTGAATTTCATATTGTCTTTAGGTAACCTGTTCCAGTAACTATATAGTCAGACTTTTTATTATTTTAAAGCCTAGACTAAATAGTATCCAGGGAGAAAAGAAAACACACCACCACCACCACCGATAACATTTTGAAGGCGTGTTTTTTATTCCTTCTGTAGTATTGGCAGACTCACATTGTACTGAATTACATATTTTAATTGATAGCTTCTGTTGAAAGGGCAAACCCACAAATCTACAAGTAGGTCACTCTATAGGGAATAAATGGGTTTACATATTCTGTGAATGTACTTACACACATAGATTTTATATATACAAGTATTTATTTACTTGTAAAATGTAATTTTTATGTATCCCTGGTTTTATATGAAGCTGTCAATATTCCCTGTAATCTTTAATTGTAAAAATGTCAGGTTTAGTGTATTTCTATGACATATGTATCCTCTAGCAACACAAATTAATCCATTTACCTTTTGACTGCAATAAGTATATATGATGTCCAGAGACAGTAAATAAAGCATTTAGCTAATTCTCAGAGTGTTTCCTCTACTCAAGATAAATTTGTTTCCTGCACATTAGTGAAATAGTAGGCTTCTAGATTCACATACTCTTTTGCTTAGGTCTTTCAAAAAAATGCCCAGTGAAATTTTATGCTGTGTTGAAGTCTGATGCATGCTGGATGTTAATTTTCTAATTTCCCATTTCAGATACAGATATATTCTAAATACAGCAGTGGATTAAAGCTTTGAAGCTTGAATGGCCTTACCATATGATCATGAGTTGAGTGTAAGTAAAACAGTTTAAAGCTTTTGTGCCACAGTTACTCCATCTTTTACAGACATTGGAGACTGTTTCTACCACTGTAAAGAAATCTTCATCCTTTCAGAAGTGCAGATTCATTCTACTTTAGGTACCTATAGTGAAAGTACACTAGAGCTTCAAAGACTTATTCAATTTATACTGTGTTGGGTACTTCATAACATGTTTAGCTGTCAGTGTTTTCTTGCTTCAGAAAAAAAAAAACTTACTAGGAGTGTATATATACTGCTCTAATTATCTTTTTCTTAAAAAAAAACCACTTAGATTGTAATAATATATAACAGCTGCACAGCTGAGTGAATCTCCTGAAATTGTAAGCCTACAGAAATTCATCAGAATATCTTATAAGTAATTGACATCATCTTTAACTGCAGATGTTCTTACAAAATGTGTGCCATTCAAGCATCCTTATCATCCTTGATATTGAGACATATATATATATATATATATGAGACACATACATGTATCTGACAGAAAATGTTTCTAGGAAAAGAAATATGGCTTTAACCTCTTCAGAACTGAGGAACACTTCTTCTATGTGTATTAAAATGCAGGTGTGCTTGCTGTGTTAATTCTGTAATATGTGAAATGTGAATGCCTGAAAAATAATCGGAGAAGAGGGTGGCATCTGAAAAGGCGAAGGCAAAAATGCCATAAAATTACATTCCCCTCTAAATTATATCAATGGATTATTCTAACTCCAAAATGCTTAGGAAAAAATAGCCCACTTTCAGTGGCATAAAGTCATGTTTTTAAGTGAGTTTAAAACTACAGAAAATACAGTAATGTATGCATTTGATTGTACAATAACATATATCTACTGCATTCATCAAAGTGAAACATTAGCTCTAATACCCAGTATTTATCTTTTTATTTAAATTTCATACAGTACTGAATGCACAACAGTTGTAGGGCTGAATTTTTAATCTGGTATTTATCTTCCTGTAAACCTCACACACACATCCCTACACACACACCCCACCGCCTGCTGCCTGTCATTTCTAAGACTTACAAACATGTAATTAATTTCCAAGAGAATAGGACTACTCCTATGCACACAATTACACATGCTGCCTGTGTTTGAGGCATGGGATTCTGGTTGGGAAACCTCCAGGAAAAAAAAGAGAAGGTTCTACAGAACTGATAGTTGTGATTCAGCAGATGGCACTCTTCCCTCGAAGTGACTGAAATCAGTGCTGCTGGTGAATAGAAGGGACAATGTGCTTTTAGAGATTAGTTTTTTCATGTTACCCTGAAGAACCTGAATTTCTGCAAGTACTAAAGATCCCAGGGTACTTCTCTCTGAAGTCTTGGATGTGTTATGGTGGCAACTGCACTCTCTCTCCACAAACCTTTTTAAACTTCAAATGACTCTTACCTTCCTGATCTTAAAACTACCATGTAGCCTTCCGGTTATCTCCAGGAGCTGGCTGCCAGAAATAGCTATGAGCATGTGTGTGTATAGTATTATATGAACACACGTGCACATGTCTGCATAAGTGCACAGAGTTTACGATTCTGAGCATTCTGAGGCTGGCAGATGAGGGAGGATGACTAAATCAATAACATTATTCTATATGCTAAAACTAAGCTTCCATCAACATCACAGAGAACTTGTTCAGATAAGGCTGCAATGTTAGTATTACCAATTAGAGTACTATGAGGATGTCTGTACGTACAATTTATTCAAACTAGAACTATTTTCACAGGTTTTTGTCAAGATGTGCATGACATCCCTCCCAGGTTTAGGTCTGCTTTCATGTGATCTGCCATATAGATTCGATTCCTACAAAAGTAGCCAATGCACACACGTTCGCTCATAGTAACTCATGAAATTCCATGTGTTGTGTCCTTGGTGTTCTTTTTTTTTTCCCCTCCAATTAATCTCTTAATCACTTTAATGTTAGTTATTTACCTGCTATAATCTAAAATATGTTTAAATTACTGTATCACATTATGCCACCCTCATAATGTAATACTTGTTTTAAAAAGGTACCCACTTAACTAGTCCACTGTACTCCTGCCATTGTTCTATCAGATATAGCTAAGTTTCAAAAACCAATTCTTCCCAGAATATTTAGGACACCACAGAAGTGACCTGTTTGATAATTCAGCAAACTGTCTTAAAAAAAACCAATGAAAAGTCTTATTTCTAAGTGTAAGCATTAAAAATTGCACTTAAATGGAAAAATGGAAGGAGCTATACATCTCTCTCTTTACACGTGTCTCTAAGTGCATTATGGGCCTAACCCATGGTAGCAATCCTAACTGAAGTCAATAAACATACATGACAGCAGAAGAATATAATTTCAGTAGTTTTTTGCAGGTTTCAGTGGTAAAAAAAATGGATTTTTCTACGTTAGAGGTAAACAGAAAGTGAAGTTGTTAGAAGGAGCACTGTGAAGTGTATCTGAATATAAAAAGTGCATGGATGGCAAAAACTTGAAAACCTACAGTTGCCATATAATTAATTGGGATAATTATGACTACACAAAAAATATTATGATTTCCATGGCCATATAAGTCAATTTCTGTGTCTTTCTTGACCTGGCAGGTTACTGTTTAAACATGTAGTTCAAATGAATTATTTTCTTGTATTTGACTGTTAGGGCCTTAACATGATTTTGCTTTTATTTACCTTAATTTTCGGATGTAACTCATATTTCTTTGATGTTACTCTTAATTACACCACTAGTGAATTCAGACTTCTAGCACCTTTTGCAATGTACAATGTTTAGAATAGTACTTATAGTCATTGCAGAGTAAGGAATACTATCAATAAAATATAAGGTTTTATTTGCTGTGTTGAATTCATAGACAGAGACAGTAAACAAGCTCAAGCTTCATTATGCTAGGCATATAAAAATAACATGACAAAAGATCCTTTCTTCACAGGATTTATAAAGCATCATTATCAACATAAAGAATTACAAGAAAAATTCACCACTGGCATAAACATGCAAAATTTCATTGAAGTTTGTCTTTTAATACTCCTTTACATTCGCAGTGAATGTGTTTTTTCATTTCTGTTTCAGAGATGCTACAGCACATCCCCACCGGAAAAAAAAAAAAAAAACCAAAAAAAACAAACCAAAAACAAACCACCAAAAAACCCCAAACACCACCACCAAAAAACCAACCAAAACATCACTGAAGCTATATTCCTTCTGTTCCCCCAGTAAAATATGCTAAGGGCATTATTTTCTATTCAGTCTACTCAGCAGACTAGCTCAAGCGCTTTTTAACAATGTTTGTAGGAAAAAATATTGCATACAACTTCTGCTCTGCGGTTTTGTTCCTGTTAATGACAGAATGCTAATCTGCTTAATATGTTATTTATATACAAACAGCACAGTATTTATTACAAATAACAGTGTTATCTCTGATACTACTAAACAAAGAGAGACCTGTCCCTGAAATCTCAGTATTTGCCTCAAATGTTTAACAAATGAGCCACGCTATCTCCTTGTTTCTATACAGAGTATAGGGAGAGTATGAGGGTGTCACCTAGTGGATTGTTTGGACTGCCTGTAAGAGAACTAACAAGCAAAAACATCCAAATGGCATTGAATGAACTAACAAAACGAAAGAAAAAGGATTCTTTTTTCTTTATTTAATTACTCCAGGAATTGTGAAGGCTTACAACAGAGCGTTATTGTTCTGTAATATCAGCCTTTGGTTTCCCATTCATGTCACAGAATCTATTGGCACTGCAAAAGGCTGTAAGAATGATGCATCCAAAATTTTGAAAGGAAAATTACCTATGTTCTTGGCTCAGAGGAGAGGTTTAATATTACCACAGATGACCATTTTAAATGAGTTGCACAAAACTTTTGTTTAAGATTACAAATAAGTGGAAGAAATGATATACAGTGCCTGTAAGTTCCACCAATTATATTTTAAAAGAAGGAACTGTTCCATGGTTTTCAACAGGCCATCAAAAAAGGGTTTTTTACATGTATTAGTTTGAGATTGCTGTATGCATTTATAATTCATGAATAGTTAAGGTTAACCTTAGCAATCTGGAGATGAAAAGGATTACATAAACTATCCATCTTATTTCTTTGATTGAATTACTGCACATATTTAAAGCAGACACCACTTAAGAACTGAATACCTGCAGTGAATTAACTCAGTCAAATGTGAAGCAGACACCCAGGCTAGCTCACCCAGTACAATTTCAATTGCATGTTGAAATTTAAAATAACCAGCATACAATTTATAATTGCATAATGAAAGCCTATCTGTTCCCATATATTTAACCTCTTTTAATTAAAAAAATGCTCACTATGTTTTTAATATTGCTTTCTGCCCTTGAGTAGAAGAAGCAAAAAATACATGGAACTATAAATGATAGAGACACCCTGTTTTAGTGCCTAGAGCATACATTTTATTGCACCCCCTCAAATTTTTCAGTGTGTGACCAGCATTGGAAGGGGAGGAAGTCTTTGCCCCATGACGGTATGCTTATTTGCTGGTGTCAGAAGCACTAGCTGTCAGCAGACACAGCATACTACTGAACCAGCAGCCAAAATCTTATACTAGCGGTACGGTTTGCTGGCAGTATCCTTCTTGAAGTGGTAATATATCTGTTTTAATGAACAAGTAAAACTGCCTTCCTCTGTGTGTAAGGGCTAGCCCAGCTTAGCCTTTTCTGCATATACGGAATACATACAGACAATGTAAAATTTCTTGCAAAATACCCTAGGTGAAAAGGTATAAAGACCCCAGCAATCCTTATCCATAGTAAAAGCTCTCAAAGCCAACACTTCAAGAGAACTGTAAAAATGTATATTAGTTAATTTAATTACCAAACCAAAATTTTGTATAAATGTATTTCAAGTGTTCAAGTAAACCCAAAGTACTGCTACTTTTTGAGATAGGAAATGAAGGAAAAAAATGGAAAATATATTAGTTAAATACCTCACCCTCAAAACAGAGAATAGAGTTCTGTTGATCAAAAGCATCTTAGTCTGCTAGATACTAAATGTTTTCTGGACCTTAGAAACATTTATTTTGGGGTTTTCTTTTTGCTTTTTTTTTTTTTCCCCCCTCAAAACTTTTGGTCTAGGTCCTAATGGATTCTGGTGAGAAGTGCCCAGGTGTTGTATATTGTGAAGTTTTGTAGTAGACACTGATAAAAGTACAAAACCTGCAGGGCAAGTAAGGATTGCTGCTGAGGGAGAGGATGCTGTCGATGAGCCTTGTATACCCATTCATCCAGCAGGCTATTTTATTTTAATATAATTCCTTCCAGCTTTGTGCAGGAAACAGCAGTGCCAGGCTCCCATACAGCATACACCTCGTTTCTCACTGAAGGTCAGGCTGCCTTCAGAATAAAAAGACAAAAACAACAAAGCCAAACCGAAGAACAAACTAGAGGGAAGGCCTTGGGCCTCAGCTAAATATTTCATTAAAAAGAAAACTGGTCTTGCATGTGTTCTCCTTAAAACCTCCCAAAGGACAAATCTGTCAGGGTATGTCTACATAGTTAGGAGCATCCAGTAACACAGCTATTCCTCCCACTCTCTGAGACGGCCTGACACGAGCCAACTCCAATCCAGAAGCTGAGTAAATATGCTATCATAGTGCCAAGCCTGAGCTAACACAGGTTGTGTCTCAACAGGCCTTATTAGCTCAGGCTCATTACTATAATAACATGGCTATATGGCTGCTGCACTGCAGCTGGCTCTGTGTGCCTGGCTTGCTGTGTGCGAGGAGCAGGCACTTAAGTATCTGCTCCTGACTGTGTAGACATGCCGTCAGCGTGTTCCTCCTCTTCTTCCCGGGGATTTTGTCATTTAATTTAAAGCTAGCAGCTGCTCCTCTCGAAAAAACTGTACTGGCATAAAAGAAGAACATTTGAAAAATAGTATGCTTGTGAAAGGTTGTGAAGTGCTCATTGCCTCTAGCAGGTCAGAGGATCACTTGTGTTACACCGTAATGGTGTTTTCACAGGTAGAAAGCACGACCTTGAGCAAGGATCACATAGGTATACAACTGCAGTTTTCTCTCCTATCACCTCTTAACAGAGAAGATGCAAGAGTAAATTACACACTGAGTGCTAGAGAATGCCTAAAACATACAGCAATCTGCTTTCAAATAAAAAGTCAAGAACTTGCCCTTCTCCCTTATATAAAAGGACAAGTTTTGTGTTTCCTCAGTTGTTACTGAGTAAACACAGTTTACCTGCATTGTCCCTCAACTATACTTATGAAGAAACGTCCTACTTTTAGCTGGAGGGCAGAGTCAGATCTGCGTGGACTCATAGCCAACCTGAAAGAATGCAAGAACAAAAAACTTGCTCTTTAAATCTTAATGCTGGAAGGACACCATGCCAGTATGGCATTTCAGATAGTAATATCAGACTACATAAATACTCAGACCAAAGAAAGTCTCAAGTGAAGTTTTTCTAGACCACAACAGTGGAAGATACTACCCAGGATCTACTCCTTCCACATAGGATCCTTGTAGTTCTAAGTTGTACATGGGTAAGTAGAAAAGCAACAGCAGGACACTAAACGTTATGTGCCAAAAATCTAATTCTAAATCTACACCTATAAACACATATGCACGCAGAAAAGTATTCATGATAATTTTGCATTATTTAATAAATCATTTTTGGTTTTAGCTTTCATGGACATTTTTAAATGTTGCTTCCTAATAATGGAGCTGGGAAACTCGCTTTTCTGCATTCTGTATTCAAAATTAATAGTCTTACATAAAGACAACAACCTCAGGCCAGGGGAGATTGCTGTGGCATTGTGAGGGTTTGCAATATTGAAACTTTGCATATTGCCATGAAAATATGACATTGCCAAGGGACCTCTTCTTAACTGGTAGGGGAAGCTGTTCAGCTGAATAGAAGTTGGAGAGATTTCATTCAAACATATTCAGTTGGTTCTCATTAGGAACAATTTTATTTTTAATTGTAAAATTCTAAACTTTCACCCCAATTTTTAAGAAAAAATACATGCTTTCTTTTTGCAACATATTTTGGTACGCAACACTACTCGTGTTGCAACATTGACATTTTGATTTAAAGAAGCGAATGAGGTTTTAGAAACCTGATTTTTATCATTATAATGGGGAAATCCTCTCAATCAGTTCAATGTGATCATTAAAGAGTCTACATGTCTTTCAGTAAATTACTTATCAAACCTCCAACGTACTTTGTTCCTGTCTGGATTGTTTCCAGCAAGTTTTTATGTCTTAGTGAACTATGCTGTAATGCCCTCTGCTGGTATTAACCTGGTAAAAGCACTTTAGATACCCATTTTAGGTGATTTTTAAAGAGGTATAAAGGGGTTTAAAGATTGAGGGTTCACACTACTATGAACTTCTACCAGTACCCTAGGCTGGTGAGACTCTACAGAGGCTTTTAAGTAAAAACAGCCAAATTGATCTTAAACGATACCAAATTGGATATAAACTTTTTACAAAGTTGTCAAGACCTTTTGGTATTTCTTATGAAAGAATATTTGCTAAATTCTCAAAATCCTGTGGAAAATTCTAGGGCTAAAGAAAGAAAAAATTAAGAGCATCAACTGATGTCCATTTAACTTCAAAAAGTTAATTCTGCATTAGCATATCAAGACTGAAAGTCTTATCAGAATGGTCATGTTAGATTTCAGTATTTCAAATGGAATTTCAAAGTTTTTGGCTTATATTTTACCCAGCCAACCCATGACAATAACCACAGACTGAAGCCACTGTTCAAGCAACGAACTGAATATAGGCACTAGGACTTACATGATGCTCTTGGTCAGTATTTTGAATAGCTTTTAAGAAAATGGGAATGACAATTTTGACAGTTAAATATACATGTACTGAAGAATCCTGCACCAATACCTTTATGGCATGAATACACGGGAAGAAGAAAATACAGAAAATCAACTAAGTTTTTTTCCTTCCCAACTTACTACTATCTTACAGAAAACTTAGTGAGATGCTACCCATTCCCAAGGAGTTAATACTTTCCATGAATAAATACCAAACACATTCTGTGCAGCAAGATTAATCAAGTAATTATTTTTGAAGTGCTATATCACTTGAAGTCTGTATTTCATAGTGGCTTGGTTAAAATTGCCTTAATTTGATAGAAGTACTGATAAAAAGAAGGTCTAGGATGTTCTGGGATATGTCTTTCAGTTCTGTGTGAGCACAGATTTATAAACCTGTCCTGAATGTGGTACCTTGGAAATGCGTGTGAGAGTTTCAAAAGTGTGTTGCAGAGGGGGATGTTCAACTGCCATTGAATCCCTTTGGTATTCTTGAAAATCCCAGCCTTAAACCTTTATTAAGAATCCCTTGAAAGAGATTTTTGCTTGAAGCCAGAAATCTTCCCATCAGATATGCAGGGCAAATCACCAATTAACAGGAGACATGAAGGATTTCCTTGATTACAGTTTGGACATGCATTTCTCCGGAGAGCTGCCTTTGTTCAAAACCAGCCTGTCTACTCCATGTTTGAGCTCACAGTATGTTTCACAATCGAAACCCAGACAATTTTAGTGCAACAGAAATATGGGTTTGCATAGTCTAAATTGCTTTCATGAGACAAATCGTTACACAATAGGTGACATCATATTGTTTTGAGACAACATCGTTTCAGAAGGCAAAACCATTCTGCTTCTATGTGACATAACGGCGTTGGATCCAAATGGTGAATACATGTTGATGTGGTAATAAACACATTAAAGGCAAAAATTAGCACTCAAGACTATTGTGTGGATTTAGGGTAATCCTTAGAGGGGTTTAGTTTCATGGATCTGCTGCATCCTAAGCTGGCAGTGGCTTGAGGTGACAACCCACTGCCTGAGAGCAGGTGTGGGAGGCATGACTGCTACTTTTCAGGTACGTATGAAAAGCTGAAGTCCGTTTGTTTTCTTCCCCAACATTTTAATATTTGCTCTATCTCTGTCCACGTCATTTAAGCCACAGTGAAGACAACAGGGGAGATAAATGTTAAAGAGCATAATGTGGTTCTCTGAAATCTGCTTTGCTCTGATGTGGATTGTAGTTGGTTTTATTTTGTTTGGGTTTTAAACTTAACATAATCACTACAGGAAACAGTCTGATCAGTGATCGGAGTTCCTGTCGGTGAAATAATGTGATGCCTAGCCTTTGTGACACTTGCTTTATTGGTTTTTTAGAAAACATTGTCCAACGTCGTCTACTAAAAGTAACATTCTTGAATTGTCTCTTTTCTCTGCTCTTCTCTATTAAATACAGTATTACAGGTAATGTTAGTCCCAAGTATATGTAACGATTTCTTTCTAAAGAGGTTAGCATTGACTCCAGTGGCTAAAACAAGACATCTTGAAGAAATAGCATATTCTTTTGTTACCTATTGGATTCAGGATTATCTATTGATTTTACATTGATTTCTCACGTGAACAGTGAAGAGGCTGAAGTAAGCATACAGTGAAAAACCCCTCTTACAGAGAGGAGAGAACTAATTACTAGAATCTTGGCCCACAAAAATACACAGAGTTTTGCGGCACTTTAACATTGTAATTAAAGTGTAGCAATCATGTAATATCCTCGCCCAAATGCTCCCACGCTTGCCATGATACTTTAAATAGAGCAAAGGTCTCAGTTCTAGGGAAAAAAAGCTGTCTTGGTAAAGTGTAAACTTAAGCTGTTCCCGCGCTGGCAGCCATTGCCGTGGCATAGCAATCTTCCCTGCATCTCATAACCAAGCACACACTGACAGCAGCAGGCAGAAAGGAAAACTGACAGCCCTTGTCTCTTCAATGCCCTTTTGCTACACAGGTGTCAATCCCGAAGTCAGACTGAGATTCCATAAAGCTGGATCTAGGTCTATATAGAAAACAACAACAAAATACTTACATTCTGCCCACTCATTCAACTGCCAGGTCTAAATAAGAGCAGAACAATTCTACCTCGTGAGGCTTGAGGTCATGACTTCTGGAGCAATATAAAGTCTGGTTTCTGTCAAATCCTGGAAAAACTAGGAACATTGTATTTTGTACTCACAGAAAAAAACAACAAGATAAAAACAGCTTTTTGGGTGCACTTATGCCTAACTGTTAACAAGTTTAATAAAACATACAAAATACAGCTCTCCTTTTGAAATCAGATACAGCTTCTAGAACCAATATTTACAAATAATTTTTTGTTATTATTATTACAAACCACCTAAAATAACATAGTACTGAAAAGTCAAGGGAAGAAGTTTCTTGATCCCTGCAAATTAAGAAAAAGTGCTTTTCTGGAAGCCTAAGCAAATACAAGCATGTCATATGGAGCCCAGTACAGGGGTTAAATGTGTGACATTTATATGGCTTTTATAAGATTATATTTGTTAATCAGGTGGTCTTTTCTATCTTAAATGTTACAAGTCATGTAACTGATACTAAACTAAATTATCTAGGAAATCAACATCAACATTTAAAAGATTTTATATATGCCAACTAATTGAAAGGGTTCTAGTTGTGTCTGCAGCTATAACCATACTACAGCTTGTAAAAATTCTTTTCTATTCTGTTGACAAAAATGAACATAGATCCAAAACGTGATAGTTCATACCCACAAAATGGGAATGGGTTACTCCTTTGACACCTCTTCAGTTTGTGGTTTATAGACTACAACACAAGCTGATTACACTTATGTTCCTAATTATGAAAGTTAAGGAGATTTTCATACCTTTCAATGAAGTAATGTCTTCAGTTGATTACAAGTAAGATTGGAAAACAAATTCTTTAATGAAATATGTGACACAGTTGTACTAAATACAATCACACGTTGCTCAGCAAAGCTGCCAATAAAGTGAAACAAATACAACTCCTCAAATGTTTCCATGAAATAAGTAATTAAAGGTTTTCTAGTATGCAGCTTCATGGAGTACAAAGAATAAATCACATAAAATAAAGGCAAGACACTAACAGCCCAATTTCATGCAGAATTCCAACTCCTGAAAGGTTTGAAGCCTCAGGCACTTAGAATTTACTGTTCCCATTCAGAGAAATGATTTGCAGACCTAAATGAATATTTTAGGGTTTTTTTCTTTGAGTCAAATGATCCATCTGTTTACTAAAACAATTCACTGCAAAGCCAAAGAGGTCATTTCAGGGTAAAACCTCCATCTTAGCAAAGAGTAAACCAAACAGAGTGTCAAGTTGAACTATTTGAAGTATAAAGTGACATCAGATAATGTTTGATGATGGTCAGATTGTATAATCTTTCTGCTGCAGCATTTTTAAGACTGGGATACAAAGAATCATTTTCTTGGAAGGTACAACATTAAGAAAGGTTTGTATTTCTATGTTATTATCTTAGTTTTACACTGTTGAGTAGTGTTGATAGCAAACTTCATATGTAAAAATGCATACACTCTCCAACTTACTACAAAACTTAAACCCACACCATCAGACAAAGAAGCGTTTGTCAGTAGGCTATGAATTTGTAAGTTAAATCAAGGCAACAGACATATGCCAGAGAATGTTTCTCATCTTCTCCCATTTTAGAATGAGAGATCCCGTTTATTTCAATTTGATAATCTGCAATAAAGTTGGAATGCTTTCATGTGGGACTTGGTGTCAGGGGGAAGAGAGTAAAACAAGGATAGAATGTGTTCTTGTGGAATCAGCACATTGAGTAGGAAAATGTTTGTCAGAAATGAAACTATACCATACTACCTAAATTGAACACTACCAAAAATTTCAGTGGTGTTAGTTTTACAACACCGCTTCTACTAAAACCAAAGGAGAACTCCCCTTAAATGGATTATATTCTTAAAATTAGAATATTTTTTTTGCTTCCTAAAATAAAAAATAGAGAAGTTGCCACATTTCTTCAAATGTGATCGCTAGTCTCAAGAATTAGCAGAATATAGAGAATAAGAGCTCTTCTCAGTAAGGTGATTTCCCCAATTTGTTTTCTTTTTTTTTTTCTCTCTCCCCACCACCACCCCCACCCCCCCTTCCATGCATTGGAAACAGGAAGGCAGAAATGCTGTATTAGTGACTCTGCAAATAGTATAGAAACTAGTAGAAGAAACTTCAGAAAAAATCCTGTATTTACAGTATTATCTATACTCTTCAAACTCACAACCTTATCCAGTGATTGAAAGTATAGCACTGGGTCCCAACCAGAGTTTATCGATGTCTGCAACATCACATACAGTACAGTTCTGTGGAGCCCAGGGCTCCAAAGAGAACCTGTTCTGTTGAACCCAGATTTCTTTTCTGTGAACATAAATATCAGCCATCATCTCCATCAGAAAATTCAAAGATCATTTGTTTATTCGTGTGTTTTTCAAATGTTTTTCTTAAAGCCAAAGTGGAAATTTGTAGAGCACTTTCTTTTTTGCACTAACGACTTCTATGTACCTGGTTGGGAATAGTGTTTCAAAGGTCAGCTGTCTGAAAGCGAGTTCTGTCCTTATTCCATCTACAGCCAACACAGAAAAGTGGGCAACTCCAGAGGCTTTTTAATGGATGGATCTTAACACTGATCATAGAACCGATGAAGCATCTTCTGGAAGCGCCTGTTTTTACCATCTTACTACATGATTGGTTTAGACTTGGCCTAACAAATTTTCGTACACCTGAAGTGAGGCAAGATAAATCCAATCCTTACAGGTAATACTAGAGGTCCACTTGAGTGAACCTTCTTCTGTTTGGAAAAGATGTTCACACAAAGGCGTTTTCAATATCTAGCTTTAGATATATTTAACGAGGTCTTTGAGTTAGGAGCCTTTGCTGTAGACACGGTCTGTGAAGAAGCTGTGACACTTCTAAGAGATCTGGATCTGAGTAGTTTGGCTGAATCATCAGCCAACTGAATCATCTGAATCCTTGATTTTTTCCACGTAAAATTATATATCATCTGTATGCATACATAAATGAACTAAAAACTGAAGTGGCAGCAAGAAAGGGATGGACTAATTACTCTGCAGTTTCCTTTGCCACCATTACATTACTTATAATATTATGCAAAGACAAACAGACAAACACTTGGCCAGCCGTTTTGCAGTACAAGAGGAAATTGGTCAAGCCATAGTGCAGGACTTCTGTTGAGTCTGACATGTACACAATGTGTGTGCTTTTTCTCTTTGTCCCATTTGTCATTTACCCATTCTTGTATTTCAGAAAGAAACCGTAATGAACTGTCTGTGCAATTAAGATCTTGCGTCAGTGTCTCTATTAGAAGTCTTGAATCCCTCTTGCTTTAAGGTGGCTGGCTTCTTGGTGTTGAGTATCATAATAGTCTATCAACAGAAAAAAATCTTTTAATGTTTTCCTATGAACTTGCATTACTTCTTGGCTTATAGAAATTATATTGTCAATGTGCAGAAGTTGCATCAATAGTCTAATTAAGCAAGCAGGGCACATGATGGTACTATTAATTCTTCCAGTAAAAATTTCTAAGATGGGCTTTTTATTTTCATGACCGTGGAACTGCAGGAGATCCTTTATCAGGGGCAACGTTGCTTCTCGTGCCCCGATTTGGAACATGCATTTTTCTTTGAAATTAGAGAAGATGACAGAGAAATTGTAATGAATCTGTGAAATATGAGCATCAAAATCAAGTCTTATTCTCCAAACATGCTACACATTAGACACTAAGCAGGGAAAGAAAAGAATAATAAATCCGGCTATTCTAAATGGAAAGCAACAGAGTTCCTTGTGTTCTCCTGTGTTCTGTATAGTACATATGAAGTGTGATGATGATAAGAAGTTGCCTCGTGCTTTACTGTTTTCACATCTTTTGAGTTTTAACACCCAAGTAAGTGTTTAATTCTTACTGTTTGTTTTCAAAGCCAAGGACAAATTCTTCCAAAGCTCTTAAGATAAATGGTTAAAATGCTGTTGTGAAAACATATGTGTTGCTAACTTTCTGTGTCTTCTTTCAAATCCATTCCTTTGTATGCGTCTTTTATACTACTTTTGAGATTATCAGACACACAGAGCAGAGATAAAACACTGATACTACATAGATTTAATCTCGTAAGAAAACACATGCCACCTTTAAAATGATTTAAAGAGTACAGGTGCTTTATATTAATCAAATTCTTTTTTGCTTTGAGTATAACTTTGTCAATTGAGGTGCTTATCTGTTCATGTTCTGTTCAGATAAATTACTGCTAATCATGTTTGAATGCATGTTTAAGAGTTTTTAGATTGGCTATAGATATTATACCATTTCAAAACTATCATAAATATTGTACTTGAACAGCTATAGTGCATCTGGATAACATTCAACCTGATTCATAATCATTGCCATCTACTGTGCTACAATAACCAAGCATAAAAGCATGTTGTTATTAGTCTGTGCAGACTACACTTGAACTATACAGTAAGTATTTGGGAGGTGGGTATCACAGCCTTACCTGTTTGAGTATCACTGCATATTCTTATACTACAATTGTTAAGAATTTATTGCAAAGCTGTAGCCCGCGCTATATATTCAAGCCTATTCCACTTTCTTACAGGAGTGGGCTGTTAGCAGGGGAGGCAGAAGAACCAAAGATATTATTTTCGTTTCTCATTGGGAAGGACAGTTTCAAACTGGGGGAGGAGAACAGGAACCAAATCGATTCAGATAACAAAAGCAAACTTTTTTGAAACAGCGAAACAAAACACAGAGGTTCAGGTGAGGTAAGCCTGTTATTTTTCAGTATCACCAACAAAATTAATTGAAGTATGGGAAGATAACTGAGACTACTAAAAACCTTTGCAGGTGACAAAGAACACATTGGAAAATGTACGGTGTGACGTGGCAGATGCTGCAAGGTATAGCCATACAAAGTGCTCACTAAGAGAAGGGAGTAGGAGTGGGCACAATGAATCAGAAAACTTGGCCGTGAGTTTCACATGATGATACTATGCTACTACAAGGAGATAAGGGGAAAAGTGAAGGAGAGGAAATGCAGGAAATAATGCTGAAGACAGTTCAGATGGAATATTTTGAAGGAAACCAGGGAACAGGCAGATACAGAAGCTGGGAAAAAGTGACAGCAACTTCTAATGAGAAGTGGAAAGGATTAGAATAGCTTTGGCAAGTCTAGTAGCATAGCAATAACCCTGAGAAACCTAATGACATTTGGGAACTCAAACAAGGCCTCATATCTAGTCTGGATGCTATCAAGGTAAATGAAAATCTTTAGCAACAGCACCACTTGAGTTCTTATTCCTGTGTTATGACAGTTACTTGCTGTTCATCAAAAGACTGCACTGTTGAGAGAAGGAGTGGGCTATGCATTAAATATCTAAATAGAAAAAAAATATCCTCTGAGCACACAGGACTTCCTATCCCTTTCTGAATAATACTCCCTTCCTTATTATCTTTGACAGGAGTCAAAATGCTGAGTGTTTGACAGGGACTGGGCCTTAAGAATCATCTCCAGTCATCACTGTCTTTCTATTTTCCTCGCTGCTGCCTAAGTTGTAAAGTATGATTTCCCAAGCCCAGTGCCAGCCACCATTCCTCTTCAATCAGATTCTTCCTAGAGACTCAAAAGTGTCACATCAACCAATCCAGCACCTCATTATAAAACAGGGGGTGAAACACTGGGAAAAGAAAGCAAACAGAAAAGAAAAATGTAAATAGCATCACTTCTTGGTTACCAGGTGCATCTTATCTTATCTCTCTCTGTCTCCCAGGCTGCAAATTCCTGCGGGGTAAGGGCTGTCTTAACAAGTGCTTTGTAGAGTGTTTATCACAGCATCATGCATGTGTCCTAGCACAGTGACAAATATGTCACAGAGCTACTTTTCAGCTTTTGTATGTTTATGCAATACTACTTTCGGATTAATATACGTTACATGATTTGTGTTTTGCAATAGCAGAACAAAAATCAAGGTATTTGGATTTCATTGTTACCTTTCTAGCACAAAACCCCAGAAATCAGTGCCAAACCTGACTTCTAATTGGACTGCAACATGAGGAGATGCATGAGAAAAATGAGTATTTAATTTATTCACTCTCAGTTTGTTTATGCTGAGACTTGCTGCTGCTTTGTTGAATTTCAACATGCTGGTCAAACTGCATGAAACTTGGCCAACTAAACTGCCTTTGTACCAAACTGCAAAACAGATTTCCACACACTGTCCTGAAGTCAGGATTTGCCATAGATCCCTACATTCTGAGCAATACTATTCACCTATTAGCGAGAACCAGACATCCAGACCACATGTACTTCTATATATGTCCATCCACTTTCTGTTTGGCTGTATTCCTGCATAATCTTCTCACCTTGACTGTACTGATTTCCATTGATATCAATGTAATTTAATCCCCAATTCATGGCATATTGGCTGTTTTTAACCTAGCCCTTTCAAAGATTTTCCCTTGAAGCAGTGGTGTCTGGGTGAGCATTTCTTTGCACTGCCTATAGCGCAAGTTTGCATTTTTCCCTCCACCTAACAAAAGGTGATTAACTAAAGGAGGAATCAGTCACTTTTGTCTCTTCTGCTACACTGGTCTTTCACACTTTCAATTCATATTCCAAAATTACAGTGGTAATACTTCTCATTTACTTCATTATTTTCTGCCATTTCCTAATCTGCTTTTCTAACAATGTCAGTGAGGCAGGCAGGTTGTATAAAGAGAAAGACTTTTGCCCAGCAGCCTAGTACATTGCTTAGGACAGTAATAAAAAGGATTGTTTCAGGACTGGGATAAGACCTAAGAGATCACAGTTTACCTTCTTAAACACCAATCAAATTTTACATCATGATCTATATATATCACATTGAATTGCCATTTGCATACAGGCCTAATAGCCCACTTACAAAATTACATGTTTAATACGTGTTTTATTCCTTCAGGTAAACCAAGGAATGTTCATATTAGGACCGCATGACAACAGGTCGTATGGTTTATATTCCAACAATGAATGAGAGCAATATTTCACATTTGAGCTAACAAGACACAGGAGAGTTGTTCAACAACTCTTGGCCTTTTTTTTTCTTGTGTATATACACTGTGGTCATCATGGACTTAATAGTAGCTAATATTAAAAACAGAGCAAAAAGCAAAGTATCAGTTAGCTAACAAGCAGTGCCACTCTTGTCACTCTGCTTCCTTATAAAAGAAATGGGTGTGCTATTGCATAACTTCACTTCCATGTGGAACAGAACCACACTCGCTCATTATTTGTACTACCATTTTGTGGCAAGTCCTGGAAATAAAATATACACCCTTTTATTAGTGCTAGAACATGTCAATACACTTTAAAGTAAAGCAATGAAAAGCATCAGAGAATTCGGGGCTACATACATTTTCCTTTCTAAACCTCAGATTTTGGAGATTTAGTTCTTCTAAAGGTAATTTAAATGAAAAGTGCCACTGCTAAGTAGAACCAAATTCTACTGCTAGCCACAAATAGGAGGTCTGAAATTATTGATTGCTTAAAACAACTGCTTTGGCACCAGCTATAGCCTACTGAGAAACACTGCAAATGCAACAAATGGCTTATTTCATTAGAGAAATGTGGTTGGAGTTATACTCTTAAATGGTGAGTGTTTAGAAAGATTTAGGCAGCTGTAAGGAGGGAGGTGAGATAACCTCTCATCTGGTGTGGGGGAACCCAGCCAGGTGTTAGTGACCCACCAGTTAGTGTATTTTTCTCCAGTAATTGCCACAGGGAACTAAGGACCCACTAGAATGTACATTTTGCTGTACAACCCTGGTGTGGAAAGGGTAAAGCAAGGTTAACGCTTCTTTAACAAGGATCCATGTCTATGAATAATGTTTTTGGCTTCTGACTAAAATCTGAGTCTCAAAGTATGTGACAGAAATAGATCCATTTAGTACAAGATGAAACATTACACCTAACCTTTAATCACTGGAAGGCTTATTTTTTAAAATTCTCCATTCAGTATTGAAAAAAAGACTTTTTCCCCCTTTAAAATGAAAGAAGAGTAAAGACATCATGCTGAGGAAATTATGCAAATTAAACAGAGTCCATATAAACCAATTAGTTTCAAGATCAGGGGTGACATATTTTCTAACTAATACCAGTTTAAGCTTTTATTTATGAGCCTATAAATAAGTATACCCTCACAGGAACATGTACGAAAGAAGACAAAGTATCTACAGAAGAGGACCAAGTTAATTTTCCATACCACTAATGTATTAATAAACAAGAACCTCTGAAGAACAGTTTATTTTGAAATTACAGAATTCCTATTATTATCCTGTAGTCATGACTTTACACAGGACTCGCAGACTAAAAATTTGCAGAGACCACGGACATAATGGCTAGATGCCTGGGGAGTCTTATAACAGACCCTTTGATTCAGAATGTCCTCGAGGAAGCATTCATTTGGTGGTTCTCCTCGTGCCCACAATAACACCACCTGCCTTCAAACGGCTGCTTTGAGTCAGCTCTCCCCCCGAGCAGCCAGCCAGCTAGTGCTCTCCACTGCACTGCATGCTCTTAAAAGCAATGCACTATTTTTTCCCAAATACCACAGCCATCTATTCAGTTGGGAATCTGCAGCAAGCTGGACCGAGGCCAGAGAGTAGTCCCCCGGTTCTGACTGCTGCCGGCAGAATTGCCATCCACAAACCTGCTGCTCCTAGCAGAATTGCTAGGGCAGTGTGGAAATTGTACTCAGGGCTTCATAAGGAATGTTGCAACTCTGTGTTTTTCTCCTATTCAGGAGCCAAATCAAAAGAATATACAAAGTCTGAAGTATGTGGTTGCTGAAGAGGACATTCTCTAATTTTGTCTTTACTACTAAAGTACATATTAAGTTCTACGTGAAGTGTTTTAAAAAGGAAAATTTTATTGCCTCACTCAATCCTGTCTTATTAGAACTGTATTTTTTTAATTTTCTCTTTTTAACTGATTTTTTTCATTCATCTGATGTTTCGATTTTGATAAATCATCATTTCAGAGGAAATACTGTTTTGCTAAACATTAACTCCTATTTCACTCATTAACTTTTCTGCAAAGGAATTATGTTTTACATTGGATTTTGCACCAATTATCCCTAAGGTTGTGTCAGAATTTTACTTCTCTGATGCACAGATGCCTATTTCTAATTGGTGGGTTTATTGATGGCCACTTCATGCCTTTTCTTAGCATTGTGTGAACACCACCTTTGTGTTTCACCATTACCTTCTCTTTCCCTGATGAGTATCTCCTAATGACTGCTTTTGGGAGCAAACCTTCTCCCTCAGCTTTGTTTCTGCACCACTGTTTACCAGTTGTCATTTTGTGATTGATGTGTACACTCAGGTGGTTTTCCTTTATCATTTCACAATCAAGAATTCTCAAATTTGTTGTAGATAATCTAAGTCCCCTAGTTTATGACCTTGTTGTTCACATACTCAGTCCCACTTCAGTTTTGCTAGTCCTTATAGTCAATACAGTTTTCCCTAATTGATGTCTGATTTTCTTCTGTATTTATGGTATCTCCAAATCCTACCATACATCATGTTCTCATACAAGGATGGTTAGGAAAATGAGTAATCTAGGGCAGACTAAAGACAAATATTTGAAAGATTCCACTGTTTACTTCAGCTTCAGTATTTCTGTAGTTCTCTTGACAGCATCACCCTGTGAGTTGCTTACTCAATTTACTGATTTCATAACAGTTACAATCTTCTGCAGCGTACTTTAATTTTTGCTTTTGTAGAACAGAAAAGATACATACCCGTGTCCAGGTTTATCTAATATCTGCTTTTGTCTCATCTCCAGGAATCAGTTATCAAAGATAAATCTGAGATCCCGTGATTTGTCTTCATGGTCATCAAGCGTAGAAAATCTTACTCCATTTTCCTTTTTCCTCCTCCCTTTCTCAGTCATAAATATGAATCTCATTTAATTTAACTCCACTGTGATCACAGTATTTTCCAATGTAAAGATCAATGTGCCTGTCAACACACAGTCTTTCTCCACCCACCATACTGTAAATACAAACCATGCAAACCCACAGTTTGTCTTCGGTTTACACCTTATACTACCAGCGCACAGCTGTGAATGTCAGGCAAGTGTGGGTAACTGAAGAGCGGGGCATCTCACACCCTGGGTTTTTAACATTGACATCCAGCTTCCTACCAAACCCTACCACGCTGTCCCTGGTCTTCTACCACCACCAGCTTTCTACTGTATTCTCAGCTTCCCCCAGAGAACACAAACCAATGTCCATTCCCTTCTGCTCCACCAGCACTTCTGCTGCACGCCTCTCCTCACAGAAACCATGCTCCACACCTTCTGCATTTTGCTACCTTGACTCTTTCTGTATCCTCAGGTACTGGTGGAGCTCCTCAGATCAGCTGAGGGACAAACAGGAAAACTGTGTGGGAAGTGGGAAGCTTGTGCTCCTCATCAGAACTTACTCTGCTTCTAAACATGCTTTTGCCCAGAATGATCCTCTTCTCTTTTCCAGTCATCAATGCTAACATTTGTGGAATCAGAAAAAGAACCTCTGGTAAATCTGTTTAGAGCATGAAACAAGCTGAGAATGATACATACTAGATTCAGCTGCAGTATTCTTTCCAAATTTGGGGTTCCTGGAAGGCTGCTTCTCTCATACCAGGTCTTCTTTGAGCCTTCAGTCAAAACCAGCATATCAAAAGGGATGGGGCTTAGCATCAGGTCAGATCTTTTTGTTACTCTTTATTTAAATTAACTAAAAATAATTTTGAAAAAAAATCAGCATCGAAGCACATGGAACTAAACAGGGTAGGCAGTGAGTCCTTGCCATGGCTGCTATAACTGGAACAGCAGCACTTTAATGCTGTACCGTTACTTCCCCCCAGTAGTTTACTATCCCCCCCCCAAACTCTACAAGTATTCCAAGGCACCTTGTGGTGTTTGTGATGGCAGTCTCTGCAGCACAGTTACAAGTTGTAAAGAAGCCTGATCCTTTGGGAAACAACTAATCCATGTTTGCTTTGCCTGCCTGAATTTGTATTCTTGTGAAAGATAAGACTCCAAGAAAACTGCAGAGGAACAACTCCCCCAACACACACACACACTAAAACGCTGCCACTGGCGTCTGCTTAAGGACTGATGGAGCAGGCCAATGATTTCGGGGGCATCACGTCCTTTAAAAAAAGTTCCCACACTCAGATGGCTGTCAATGGTGATGCCAGTGAACCGTTACGCAAAGTCCCCCAAACACTTTGTAAACTAGGATCCGGGAGGACAATAGTAAAGTTCAGTACTGGAAAGAGATAGTGTACTGAATGCACAATGCCAGGCTTTGTCTGTGGGGGCTTCTGTC
Organism: Falco naumanni; assembly: GCF_017639655.2. Classification (NCBI taxonomy): domain Eukaryota; kingdom Metazoa; phylum Chordata; class Aves; order Falconiformes; family Falconidae; genus Falco; species Falco naumanni. The sequence continues at coordinate 110,451,103 of NC_054055.1, forward strand.
GAGGGAGAGGGCTACTTAATCTCCCCACTTGCCCTGGGGATTCTAGCTGTTTTAATGTGTCCTTTTTGAGAGCCTGTGAACTGTAGAATATAGGCTGGTAACAACTTTCTTTAGGACTGCCTCAGCAGAACCAAAAGCTGCCAACACAGAATACCAGCACAGCAGTGCTAATGAGCACAAAGAAGACCTTTAACTGTTTTTACAGCTACCATGGCTAGGGTTTCATGTCATTCCTTGGTGAAGGAACTAATTCTTTGGCTTGTTTTATATGAGCCTAGCTTCTATCACGCTGCAGAGGATGGCCTCTTCACCCATTTTTCTTTTTTCTTTCCTCTTTTTTGAATAATAATAAAGCCTGATGCATCTTTAATGAACTGAGGGGCTTTCTTTCCCCCTTCTTACTCTACGGTGTAGATACACAGTGCGTATGTACTCACTGTTACAAAAAATATTAACATTATTATTGATTTGTCTAAGGATGAGTAGCAAATGCAAATCAAAATAATCTATATATACATTAACATTTAGGGGTTAACTCCTGAAGTCAGTGAAATTCCTGAAGCGAGAGTAGAATAAACCAATAATCATGACTTCAGGAATGTTCTGCTTTTTGTATTTTTAGGAAAAGTTAATGTTTTATTTTGTGTAATTTGGGCCTTTTGCAGTTTATTATACATTATGAACGAAACTGGGCTGTAACTGAGAAAAACAAAATCGTAAAAATTATGCACAGTCCAAGCACAAAGACATATACCCTAAAAAAATAGAACAATATCAGAGATACCTTTCAGACAAATGAATGACTTTAAGAAATTAAAGGAATCCTACATATAAGCATATGAACTCAAGGGCTTTCCACCATTGTCCAACCCAAAATGTTTTCTTTATTAGCTACACACCACATTACCTATATGTCGACATAAAAAGCATAAATAATTTTCAGTTTAGTCTTTGTGAATGTTTGTCTCTGTGTCAATCTAATGACTGCACTTCTCAATGCACTCACACAGGCTCATCGAACATTTGTATTTCACTGTTACTTCCTTCCCTCTAGGTGTCTAGATGCCATATAAAATCTGCATGTGCATACATCCATATCTGTATCAGAATATCTTTGTTTCCTATTTATTCTTATTTACTTTCCTTTTCCTTTCAACTTCAATCTGAGGTTTTGCATTAAAAATTAAAAAGATACAGCGCAACGAAGGTTGAAGTGTTAATAAGATACTCAGGGCAAAGGACATGTTCAAAACCTGCAGTTAGTTGCTTTTTACTGCAGTGGTGTAGGACAAAGCAGCACAGTTGCTCTTTGTAGGTACATCAGTACTTTATATCAAATAATAAATGGAGCCTAAGTAATGGACTCGTGCACATGCAAACCCAAAATGCAGCTGCATGTTTCAAAGCACACTGGCGTGCTGTTATCTCTTTGTGAATGATTGTACTTTATGGTCTCGTGAGAAATCACAGATATTTACTCCCATAACGAAATGAAAACCAGGCTGATCAGATTGAATCCAGGAGAAATGCATATTGTAGTTAATCTGGAAGCATCAAATTAACTTTATTTTTAGTACTTTGGGGCTTTCCCTTTCTAAAATCATTTGTGCACTACTAACTTTTTATGTGGCAAGCTCGGCTATGAAGCAAACCTGCTTTAACACACACCGATGCCTCCCCAGATTAGCCAGCGAGGTAAGAACTCATGCTGAGATACCAGCTTTACACCTATATGTCAGGAGCCAAATTCATGACCTATTTTAGTAAATTGCTGCAGTTTGCATGTGATGGCACAAGATGATCAATGAAGTAAATTAAATAACATGATTTATGGAGAAAAAAAAGCCCGAGGAATAAACAGCTGTAGTAAGTTTCGTTCTAAGTTATAATAGAATCATGGGATACTGATTTAGGTATTTAGCAAAAAGATAAACTACGTATGGCATTTTACAGGCAATGGAGTTTTGCTTGGCAACCAGCATACGCTGAGAACCAAAAATTCATACAAAGCCAGTAACTCAGTCCTGCTCTAGAAAATCAGATAAACAATTTTGCTCAAGATTTGCTAGGAAATGAAACCAAGTTCTGCAGGGTCAATATTCAAAGATTTCTTTATGCAGCTCGGCTGATAGATTAGCTTTCCCTAGAAATTGTGGCCTCAATTCAAGTCCAAGCCAATTGCTCTTATTTACTTTTTCCCAATGGTACCTTGAGCCAAAACTGTTCTTATGGAACGTAACTGACTTTCATGGATGGAGCATGGATGCTGCAGAATACCTAGCTAAGATAGGGATGCCAGCATTATTTAGCCACAACTTCAAACAAAGCAGAACAAACCAAAACAGAGATGCGGAGTATGTTGTTTTTTGAAGACCAGAAGAAACACGTAAACAAGATCTAATGCAGTAAACTACTAGTGGAAAGCATGGAAGTTATTCTAAAATTTTGCAGGCAAGTGTAGGTATTCCCATCCATGCAAAAGCTGTAGGATGAACCTGCAGAACAGGTGGGAAACAACTATTGTTTAGCTACCACGCAGGATAAAAAGTCCCAAAGAAATACAAACCAAACCAATTTTGCTTTGAAGTGTTGCAAGAAGGCACCAGGTTGGCTGATATTTGTCTGGAGCAAACCAACACCAAAAAATGTGATAGGTGTACAAATCGTACAAATCGATAGGTGTACAAAACTGGCATGCAATTTATAAAGGCAGGTTTTATGTCAGTTTTACTCGCAGACCCTGGTGTAGTGGAGCAGAAGTTCAAATTTTGGTGAGAGGAGGATGAACGTGGCTGAAGCAAGGTCATCTTCATCAGCTTCAGAAAGCTGGTGAATTGAAACATGAAATAAGGTTTGATTACCCTGTGGAGGAGAGATCAGTTTGGACAGGAGAGGATAAAGGAGAAATCTATTTTCCTGGCTTTAGAGAGAAAAATAATCTTTATATTAGCAGCTTAATTTCTGACCTAAAAATAAAAGTTAGCTGGCCACAAGAGATTGGTTTTGGATTCTCATGAATCAAGCAAAAAAGTGAAGAGGCAGAGAACGGGAAATTAATTATATGAAACCTACATCCACATTTCTCTCTCTGAAGCTGAAGTCCAAACAGAAAGGCTTCCGTGGCTTTGCTGAGTGTGGAGCCAATGCCTGTGGCTCACTGTGGACACAGGGAGCCCCTAGGTGACTATAAATTGCAGATCTCTGCATGAATGCAAATATAGCTACATTCACACATCTGTGTTTTATTAGGTCAATATTGGTTGCCAAAATAAGTATTATCATTTCCACTAATAAATAAACAGTATTCTTAGGACTAGCCAAATACAAAATTTTACTGCCACAGGCAACCTTGCTTCTATAGAAAAAAAACCCTAAAGTTTTGTACTTTAGGCACATTATTTTTGTGTACAGAGCATGAGTTATTTGATAGTGGAGCAATACGGTTTCCAGAAATTATCTTGTACAGCTGCAGCAGAATCTTACTAATTTGTCCTAATAAACAACAGTCCCATTTGTGAGTTATATCTTGTCTATATGAGGAAATGAATGCACTGTGCACTAGCATGTGTATTAAAAGTATACTTGCTACTCAACATCAATTCCTTGTATGGATATGCTAAGATCTAGATTCATCCACCTAATTTTGGGCATATAACTGAAGAATCCAAGTTAGGAGTGTAAGCGTCCTGCACTTTTTCAAATGGAAGAATCCATTTGAGATTTCGCTTATGCTCTAGAAGCAGCTCTCTTTAGCTATTATCTGCATAGAGTAAGTAAATAGGTTGCCTGAATTTAAATACCTAAGGATAGGTGAGATGTGTCCTGGTATAAGGGTGTTCTGAAACAGCCAGCCAAATGTGTGCAAGGAGGCATCTCGCACAGCTGTTGCCCTGGCTCTGTAATTGTTCCCTTTGTCCACAGATCAGCAGTGAACACAGGGGTTCGGTACTGCGGTTGCTCATGTTGTGCTGGCTGTCTATATAAAAAGAAGCGTTCTATCTTCAGGGCTGTCAAATCAATAGGGTTTTTTTTTTTTTACAAGCTTTAAAAGTTCACAGTTTTCTAGTGGAAAGGAAAGAGTATAAATAAAGAAAATATAATCCTAAGTCCCTTTCCCTCTCACTCCCACCCCAAAGGACATTAGTGTGCTCTGTCTGGTCTCTTTCAGCTTTAACATTTCCTGCTACACTCAGTGAAATTTAAACAAAGTCACTTTTACAAACATTTAAATGGAAAAGTATGGAGTTTTGTCATTTCCCTCCTTGTGCAGCACTAATTAACAAAGCCTTTTTTGTGAAAGCATAAAGCTTTCCTTTTTTAGAACTGACATGGTCCTCCTTACTGATTCCCAACTGTGGTGGCACAATCCAGTGTTTTTGAACAATGATGAGAACAGAAATAGATGGAATTCAATAGAAGCATGAATAATGGCAACCAGAAACGGAGTGGTGACATAATCTGTCTTCCAAACTGCCTTAAGATATAGTCAGGAAAACACCACACTGTAACTTGTATGTTGTGATCGCGTCTGATAGGTATCACCAAATAATTTTCAGGACAGATTTACCCACTCCGATTAGCCATTTATACACTTTTTAATGAAAGCTATGCTTACGTACTTATGTCATATATGCCTTCAGCTCCCACAATCTAATGATTATCAGCTGGTTATTTTCCCTCTTGAGCTTGAAAAAGCGGAGGTTCTACAGCATTTCCCATGTGTTGCTTTCTGAAAACACACTCTGGAAGGATATGCTATGTGAAAAACATATTGGACAAACAAGTTCAAGGAGGCAAAAGAGATGTAATGCTCTGTGAGCATAAAGATGCATGAATAGGCAGAGAAGTACAAGGGAACAACCTGAATGCGGTGTGAGGCTGTTAAGATTTCAAAATTGAAGGAGGTGGATGAATTCATATTCAACAGAACAAGCCTTATTTCCAGCTGATGCTTTGTTTTGTTTCCAACACCAAGCTGAAAGCTTTTTTTGTCAATACTATATTAGGGTATCAGAAAGATGAATAAATTTTTTAAAGTGGTATGTTTTTGCAGGTTTTTTAAATAAAAAAATATAATTAATTACTAGTGAAATAATCTAACACAGTGAAGACGCAAAGTATTCAAATACTGATAGAATTTACGGTCCTCAGAGGGATATGACCCATTCAAATTTGCTTATTATTATAGCTTTGGGGGGAACAAGAGATGCATGGCTGTTAAAGCTGTGCCACGATTTATCACAGTCTTCTGTTTTCATTTGTTTGTGACTTTCTGAAAGAGTCTTTTTTTGGGCTGAGACCTCTATAATTGGTCTCAGCACAATGGAACTCCTCCTCACTCATCCCTCTTGCCTTCCCATCCCCCTGCCTTCAATCTGTTCAGCATTTTTGTGTTAGTGGTGAGTGGAAAAAATAGCACTTATTAGAGACATTTCTTTTTTGGCTTCACCATGATTCAAAAGCTGTCTAAAAAGAAACCAAGAGAATTTTTATTTGGCACAGTGAACAGCACAAGCTGCCCAGTTTAAAGGTGCAATCAAAGTGGCACTTTTGAAGGCTGCTGGCAAGATGCCCTAGGAGGCATTTTAGTTATCTTTGCCACAGGCAGGTAAAACCCTTCCAGTTCCTTCCTGCTCACTGACATAATGCCATGCCCACAACTCTGCAGAACGTTTCCCATTCCCATTGCCAAAGAAGTAACTACTAAAAGCACACAAAAGTCAATACAGCAGCAGGATCAAATAGCGCGCGGTGGAAGGAAATGTGGTTTGGGGGCTACTGCAATGGTTTGCAAGGTCTTTATGTAAAGACCTCTCCCTCTTCTTTCAGATAGATCCATGCAGGATTTTCACCTCCATTTCCTTTATATGCAGCAACGAATGCTGCAGTTGACCTGTCCTTCTCCATCTTTTTTCCCTCTTCCCATCATTTCTTTCTGACCTTTCTTCTCTTTTCCTCTACCCTTCTGTGAGATTTGCTACTTGGAGTTTACTCTTTTTCACTGGCAAAGCCATTCCATTTGGTTTTGTTCTGCTGCTCGTGTCAGTTCACTAGGGGTTGCATGCAGCTAGTAGCAACACACCCTCTGAGAACTGTGAGGCTCCATTGTATTGACAAAAAAGGCAATTGTGAAAGAGAGCTCAAACCCCTGCCAAAGCAAGAGCCAGAGCCCAACCATACCGATCTAGCACACGGCTGCGTACCAGAGGGCTGTCTATCTGAAGTCAATGTCCAGATCTATCAGTAACTTTTTTGCACCTGTAAGCATTCCCTAACCTTTGTTTCCAACAACTGGAAACTCTTTGGAATAGTTCCCCAGTATACATGAGTGCAAAGTTTAGGACAAGAAGACGCTGCTTTGAGTTGGGATCCACAGGTGTGATTTAACTGCCTATAACTGATTACTGTAACGTTTGATGTGAGTTCAAACATTCAGACTTGATCGTCTTTTTCCTTCTCTTGAGTTTTGAGAAGTCATCTGGGCAAAGATGGCCCCAGAAGTCCCCTCCCATGCCAGGTTTGCATCAGTGGAACACCCCTGATTTCACTCACATTCTTCCTCAGCTAGACGAGGTCAAGGGGAGAAATAATCACAACCAACCGGTGCTGTGTTGCATGCACTTAATTAAATACAGCGACGCTATCATTAATCAAAGTTGTGTTTTACTGTTATATTCACAGTGAAATATATGATTAATGCTATTGATATGAGAAGAACAACCTTCTGTGATCTTGCAACTACTTTGTCTTCCTTAAAATGACTGACAAGTTGCATTTGAGGGTATACATGAGTGAAGGTATGCACATGTGTGTGTATTCCTGGCTTTTATCTATTTACCCACTGTATCTGTAAGAGGTTTGCTTCTCTATGTATAAGGCTGCCACGTGTCATACGTGCACAAGTAATCTTGTTGTTTACATTTGTGAATCACCAGTGCATGGTTTTAGAGGAGCTCATCATACCATTCACTGCGACCCAAGGAAAGCCGAGGGCAGCTGAGGCACAGCGCTCTGCGGCAGGAACTGGAAGACATTCTGCATCAGAGCTCCACTTGTCTGAAGGCACAAAACGTGGGTGTGAGGGAAAGAGCAGATTTGGCATTACATTGATTTATGGGGTGCAATATACTCCTCCTGCATACCAAACACAGAGTGCAGGCTGGTGTGGAGATTAGGGGAGGTGAGGCCAGACTTTATTTCCTATCCCCTTGAGAGCCTGCTCACCCCATAAGGATGAGGGATAAAGAAGTCTCTGTAAACACCTGTTTCTCTATTTTTCCTTTCTCCTTCTGCACCGGTGTCACATCTAGGAAGAATCTAGCCAGTATATTAATTCTATTTTTTTAAAAAAATAAAATTTCAATCAATAAGGAATGGGTTTAGCGAGCAATCAAATGACATTCCTGGCCATTCTCTGATGGGCCTTTGAATTCCAAGGCTTTGTAATTCCAGTCTCTGTGTATACTACATAAACTGCTTTTCCCTAAAGGAACTGACAGAATTTGTCTTGATTACTGAAAACAGATGTTTGTAACATATGCATCATGTGTTACAGCTCTGGTGCATGAAAAATTGTGGAGGGACGTTGAAGTTTCATTGCATGCAGACTTACACGCCCCCGCTAGAGGGAGGTCAGCAGAAAGCAGAACGAACATTCTGTATCCAGAAAGGACGATACCAGCATCATCCTGGTTTTCCCTAAACTGGCCTTTTTAGTTATGTTGCTGTTTAGGCATTCTTAAGTAACCAGGATCCACCTACATATGCTTTCAAGTTGTTTGCATATTTATGCCAGAATTTATGGATTTCAGTTACTTTAAAGTTGTCGTCTTTATGAAACGTGAAATTTCTACATCGGAGTTGGAGATCTCATCAAATCCTCATGTTTACCTTTTTATTCTGCAGTTTTGGTTAGTATGTCTTATAATTGAAAACTATACGTAAATACTCAGGAAACACAGGGACATGATCACACTGATGTTTTGCTTGTGTCTGACCTCTACATTTTATTGCATATACTGTAATTTAGTATCTCAGGAAGTACTTAAGCGTGTAATTTGGATTTTCAATTATCTCCCTCATGAAAAGAAGATAATTCTCTGAAGGAGAAGAAAGCAGTTAAATTATTTTATCATTTAGAAAATAAAAACAGTAAAATAAATTTGAAATCATGTCTTACTAACTCAGTATTTTACAGTTGATAGAAAGAAACCAACACAATGCAGAAATGAGAGAATCCTTTATAAAGTCATGTCCCAGAATTCGCAATTTTCACTTCTTGTTACCATTTAGTTATAACCATGCTGTTGGTACACAGCCTTTTAAAAGCAGAACACCTCCCTAGAATCTGTATGTATTTGTATGTTTTTCTAATGTCCAAGCATGAATAACTTTCACTCTCAAAATTAGTAGTACAGCTTTCATTATGATGAATCTGTTGGTTCATGGTGTTACAACAGATTGGGTTCTTCTATGCCTTAGAACTGGAAACAGTGAAACACTAATGAACAGAACTGGGATATTTAGACAGTTTAGACAAAATGCGCAAAAACTGTGTGTGTGTATATATATATTTATATATTTATATATATATACACGTCACACAATGCATATCTATATAAAACCACACATATTTAATACATACAACTGAAATGGTTTTCATGATAATGTGCACGGAGTATAAAATATTTTCTAGCACTGTGTGGATGCTTCTTTTGCAAATGCCCCAAATGGGTCATCACAAAAGCAGTTTAGTCCGTGACAATTTCTAAAATCTATAAGTTCTTTCTATTTCATAGATTTTACAAACATTTTTGCAGGACCTTAAAAAGTTAATTTTCCATATTCATTTGCCTGTTACATCTGAATCCTTTAGGTAATAGTCTAAATCTTGCCCAGCTTGCAACCCAGAGCAGCTATAACTTTTAAGATAAAATTCCATAACTGGAAAAAGTAAGAATTCTTTCTTAGCCCCTTTGCACACCAAGCCTAAATAATTTCTAATGTTTCAAAAATATAAGAGCTTCTGTATTCTTATCAAACACAGCCTGCCTAGTCCAAGATCAGGCCTCTAGGACTGATCAGAGATTATAAAAGTGACTTTGTAGTAAACAATTTTTTTAAATTCTTTTTTTTTTAAGTCACTATTTCCTTTTATTCTGAGCTACAGGTGTATATATATTTAGGCAGTTAGGGCAGCTTGGGAACCATGGTCTAATATTTTCAAGCAACTATTCCTTCTAAATCTGTTATCTAGAAATACTTGCATATTTTTACATTCCACCTTAAAATAAGCAATTTTTATATAGTCTCATGCTTGTTTAATCTTTATTTCACCCAGTCTGAATGGTTTTACCAGAACTGAAATAACACCATATTTTTAATTATTAAATTCTAATGTCTTAATGCTTGCGTCTGTTCTATTTGAAATATGTATCTTATCGCACAAATAGAAGTAACATCTAGCAGATCGATCTATCTTTACTTGACTTCCTGTAAGAATAAAGCAGAATAGAGTATTTCAGTTGGAAGGGACCTACAGTGACCATCTAGTCCCACTGCCTGACTACTTCAGGGCTGACCAAAAGTCACAGCATGTTATTACAGGAATTGTCCAAATGCCTCTTAAACACTGACAGGCTTGAGGCATCAGCCACCTCTCCGGGAAGGCTGTCCAGTGTTTGACCACCCTCTCTGCAAAGAAATGCTTCCTAATGCCCAGTCTGAACCTCCCCTGGTGCAGCTTTGAACCATTCCCACATGTCCTGTCACTGGATCCCAGGGAGAAGAGGTCAGCACCTCCCTCCCCCCTTCCCCTCTGCAGAAAGCTGTAGGGAGCAACGAGGTCACACCTCGGCCTCCTTTGCTCCCAACTAGCGAAGCCTGAAGTCCTCTGTTGCTCCTCATAGGACATTCCTTCTAGCCCTTGCACCACTTTTGTTGCCCTCCTCTGGACATAACCAAGGGGACCTTCACACCCTTCTTAAATTGTGGGGCTCAGAACTGCAGCCAGTGCTTGAGGTGAGGCCACACCAACACTGAACACAGCGAGATGATCATCCTTTGACCGCTGGTTACGCTGTGTTTGCTGCACCCCAGGATGCAGTTTGCCTTCTGGGCTGCCAGGGCACACTGCTGACTCGTATGGAACCTGCTGGCAGCCAGCACCCTCAGATCCCTTTCTGCAGGGCTGCTCTCCAGCTACTCCTCTCCCAATTTATACTTGTGCCCAGCATACCCTGTCATAGGTGAAAAATACATTTGGACTTGTTAAATTTCATCCCATTAATCGTTGCTCAATGCTCCTGTCTATCCAGATCCCTCTGGAAGGATTCTTGTCCCTCAAGAGAATCAACAGCACCTCCCAGTTTGCCATCACCAGGAAACTGTTTTGTTCCTCGCACTTCAAGTTCCACTAGAGATTAGGGACTCACTGCCCTGCGCTCTGAGCTACACCTCTCCCAACATCTCCAAATCCTTTTTACTCTCCTGCCAAGATGCTTAGTAAAGGCACCATTCTTTTTCTAACAAGTAATATAGTAACGAGGGGGGGGGGGGAAAGGAAAAAAATAGTTTGTCATGTGAGGATGAAAAATTCCAAACTTGGCAGGCACACTGCCTCCAGTACTGAGTTAGGTGAATAATGGCACTTTGTGTCCGTGGTGATAGCGGCTTCCCCCTCAAAATGACTTTGGAACCCAGGGGCTGCCCTTGTCTCTCAGAGGTACAAGAGTCTGATGTGCTCCCGTGCGAGGCAGTGACTCCAGCCTGTCCTAGCCATCAAATGTCCTAGCCATCAAACATCAGTGCTGCTAACATCAGGGCGCTGGTGATGCCACAGTCAGAGGGCTCACCCCTCCTCCTGCGCCTCAGAGCAGCTATGGCTGCATGAAGGGCAACGCAGTATGTTGCAAATTTTTCAGAAGAGCACAGCAACTTAGTTAACTCAAGAAAATTCACAATTTATATTGCAGTGTACTGGAGTTTTATCATCAGGGGCAATGCATTCTGGGCGGCAAATGGATAAAGTTTGGTTAAACAAAGCTACGGGTTCACAGACTGGAAAACAGATGTATTTTTCAAAAATTGACATCTCTGGCTGTCGTGTCTCAATCAAGCAGTAACACACATTTGGCTAGCTTTTGCTGATGCTTATATTACTTACACCTGAGAGAGTTTATATTCAAGTCATATCCTAGATGTTGATTTTTAAAAAGTACAAGCTCTTCTTCCTTAATAGATCTTATTTAAAATATATATATTTCAAAATATTTTATGTATTTTCAGTTACAAATTTAGTATTATGGGTTCAGAATTAGAAAATTAGAATTTCCTTAAAATTCAGAAATACTAAGCTGGCTGTAAGTTTAAACAAAAAATAAATCTTAAAGACAATTTGTTATACCGTATGAAATACTGTTTTCAAGGGTACAAAAGGCAATCTTTAAAAAGAATGCCAAGGAGAGAAATTAAATCATTTATCTATCTAAAAGATGGCAAATTTGTAGCTTGGAAAAATTAGCATGCATATATACAGTGCAAATTCATTTTCACATCTATTTATGGTCACATGCATTTACATTTACATTCAGAGAGATGATTCATGAAGCATTTTCATTCTGTCAAGTATGTTGGGAAAGTTGAGATGAAAATAACCAAAGTACAGCTGAAAAAAGGTGTAGTTTTTGTGCTGCCTGGCTATGATGATGAACAGATATTTTTTTCTGTCCCTTGGGAACCGCTGCCTTTATAAGCATGAAACGTGGATGTTCTTCACTTGGTTGATTCCTGAACATATTTATTCATAAATACAGTGTATTGATCTTACTGTACACTCGCAGAAGTGTCTCATTATTTTTGATTATTGGATGTGGTACTATACTGTACTTTACATATTTCAGAGTGCACAAAATGTCTACATACATCAGGCCACTGTAAGATACAGGAGGATAAAGTAAAAACGTAAATAATTTGCTTTGGGAGGGGTGGTAAATTAGTTTAGCTGACATAGTGGTTTTCATCCAGCTTGTGTTATTCACAGATCTTCTTTCAGCTGAAGCTGTGTCAACTGAAGAAGATTTATCCACGAGTCACTGCCTAACACCTCCCTGCTGGAAGTCAGGTTCTATACAGGTGCTCTCTAACCTGCTCAGTGAAAATGCATGATGTGAGCTGAAGCAGTGACTTGCACTTCTCCATCACTCATTGACTCAGGAGCATCTGCAGGAGCAGCTGAGCCAGCTGCTCGCTGGGGCCATACCCTTCGTACCCTCCTGCAAGGTGATGCAAGGAAAAGAGAGGGAAGACCAAAGGCGCTGGCTGAAGATGGATGAGGAAGTCCAGCCAGCTCAGGCAGGTTCAGTTGTCACCACCAGCAAACTATGAGACTAACGTAAAGCTTTAGGAATAGGTACCTCCCTGAGTATCCCTGCCTCTTTAGCAGACTGCATGGCATTCTGCAGGAAAGTACAGGGCAGGTGGAAGCTGGCTGTGGATTATCCTGGCACGGTCTAGGTCACTAAGACTTAACGTGAGCATGGGAACACCGACTAGATTTTAAGCCTGAAGACCATGAAATCATCTATGTTACCTAAAACAGCCATACAATTTTATCCCTTTTTTTGCCATATGTGCTTGATAACCTGCATTGCTGAATGAACTGCGCTGTCATGGCCTAGTGTTTCAAGCATTTGAAGACACGGAATGATCTAGAATTCAGTGCTGATTTGGCCATTATGTTAAAATATGTTGCTACTTTGGCAATGAGATACCTGGGTTTAACTGCCATTCATTGTTCTGTGACGTGCAGCCACATTCTGCACCAAAGGCTGTTTCATGAGCATGGTAACACACTGTGATCAAATGTCTCCTTGATTTAATTAATAATTAATAATTCAGCTAAAACAAACTAAGCTTGTTAGTAGTCTTCCAGTGACAAACACAGAACCACCTGTTTGACACTCTCCTGAATCCATTTTTTCAATATCTTCTGATATTAATAAACATTAAAAAAGAAAAATATAGGACTCCTTCCATCCTCTAGGTTTGCATCTAAAATCTCAAACTATAGAAGCTATAAGAGGCAGAGTGAATGGCCACAAAAGGACAGTTTATCAGGATTTCTATCTGTTTCAGGTTCTAAAATAAGCTTTTAAACTGGAGACATTTTTTCCACTCGTCTACCTTCTAAAGCCACAACTGGGAGACTGGGTCATACATAAGCTATAGAGATAAGCATTTAATGGAACTATAATTATATTTTTAATATAAAATTATAATCATTAAGCATATGGGATGATTCGCTCTGCAATTCGAACACAGAAGAGCTGTTCAGAATGACAGCTGGGATCCTAGGCTCATTGAAATCAATGGAAAAATCCTGTTGACATCAGTGGACTGAATACTTAGCATTTGTAATTTCCCAGAGAAGGCTTAATAGCAAAATAAATCATTTTTTCAAGATGTTTTGGTGTTACTGTGCTACAGAAGAATGTAAGAATGTTCAAAGATCTGTCAAAAAAGATAGACATCGAATACCGATGAAGGAAAGGCACCATACACATATAAAACCCTATCATTTTACCTGCAGACCTTTTGTAGACAATTTGAAATTATATACATTACTATTATAGAATACTGGTTTTGCTGCAGAGGTGCTATGCAAGCTGCAGCACTGAGAACTTTGCGTAATTTATCCTGTTACAACCTCTGCTTTTATTTATGACCAAACGAATTCAGCATAGCATTTCTCTTCTTAGCTCTTTAAAATGGAGACTGTATTTCCTACCAGATTATCCCATGTAAAGTGATTTGATAATACATACTAATTTCCAAAATGAATTAGCTGAGCCATAAAGGCTAGTTATAATTGTTGCCTTTGATTCTGAACCAAGGTCCAGAAATACATTAGAATTTCTTCCAGTCAATTTTTATCCCATAAGCCAAACGACCCAAATATTTTCTTTTCCTTTAAGAAAAGTGTAGTCCTGTTTTAATCTCAGAACACCTGTATGACTTTTAAGCCACAACGCTGAATCATTTGGTAAGAGATCAAACAGAACAGCATTGGTTTTGATTGCTATTCATTTATGTGCTGCCAAAACACATTACACTGCTTTTCAAATGTGTCGTGATGATTACTGCTTCCAAAGCCGATTGCGTTTCTACAGGTGATGAGCTCTGTTTTGTTGCCTCTGTCAAAAATGAACACTTGCATTGTGAATAATCTCTCTCACAGGTTCTGAAACACATGAAGGGACTTAGCAAGTTTGTAAAAATTATGACTAAAATTATTTAAGTGGTATTTTTTGTTGATATAAGATCTAGTAAGCCTAACATAAATAGCACCTAGGCAGGTGTTGATGATGTAATTTTCTAGTTTTCTAAAAGACTGTGGGTCTGAGACAATTATGACTGACATCAACAGATAATTTATCAGTGCATTTCCAGTCAAGCCCAGAAAACCTTTTCCAAACGAGCAAGATGCTTATCTGTGTGAATGGATCCATTCTATTTAGATGATTGAAGTTGTATATGGGAATTGGTCTTTTGCTGACTGGGCCTTCAGCTGCCACATTTTCTGACTAGTCATGTTTTCAAAACTCCAGTACAAAATCCTTTTACCTGTTAAGATTTTTTTCAAGACATTCATAGCCGTGCACCTACATAACTTGCAATTACAGTTTGCCTATGATTTTTTGAACTTGTTCGAGTGGAATCCACCCATCACCCTCCTAAATTACAGGACACCTGCCACTTGAATAAATACTTAATGTCAAGAAGCGTCAATTGAATAGAATTAAAATACAGCATTTCAACACTAATTCCTACATTGTAGCTGTAAGTCATTCTCATGAGTAAAGTGACTCTTATTATAAAGCAGGTGTAGCTTTCATGGCTATATTATGTCTTGTGGGCCAACGCAAAGAATATGTCAGTGAACAAACTGCTATGACATACAGAGCCCTAGGAAGGATTTGTGATGAAGCACAAAAATAGGTTAGTTACAAAACTTAATAAACAATTCAGTATTAAGCTTTTCCATCTAAAAGCACTTTATGCAAAACAGGCAACATTGTGAAAAAATGAGATCCGTTTTTTCAAAACAGACCTTCTCTTGTTTACTTTGAAATACATTTTTTAAAAAATAACTTACATAAATGCCTTGCTTCCATGGCCTTATGAAAGCTTTTTCTGAAATGCACATTTTATAGGATGAAACAGCATAGAAAAAGTGCATAGTTTCTCAGTAGTCCAAAGTTGTCCAAGATTCTTAGCAAGACTTTCAAAGTGTGAAGAAGATATAAAATGGTGCTGCAAGTGTAGTGAAATGGTACCATAATAAAGCTCCCTTAGAGGTTTTACAAAATGGAAAAAGTTATGATTCTGGACCTACAGATTTTCTAATATTTGAGACAACTAATTATGAATAGCAAGAGGGGAAGAGAAAATTAAGAATACAAAGAGAAATACCGTGTAGTCTCTCTGCCACAATATGTATCCAGCTGCCTGAACCAAATTATTTTAATATGTGAAAATCTATAACAATTATATTTTTCAACAGGGTTTTTAATAAGAGGCAAATTTTGTACATTCATCACACAAAGCTGGTAAAGCAAAACAACTTAGAAAAGACTGATCAAATTGATGTAATCTCATTTTTTTCCTATTACAGCTAGATAGCTCTTGAATTTTAACAGAATCTCACTGCCCTTTTTATATGATTCAAAAGTCGAGAACATATGCAGAGACAAACAAAAAAAAGCCACCAAAACATGTGCTAGAGAAATTCCTGCAAATGCAGCTTTGCACAGTTGTTCTGGAATAGAAATGAGCCAGCCATTTGAATCGGTTTTTTAAACAAAATGCTTGTTTCTTCTGCATAGATTTTCTCAATGGGAGTGACCTTTAGTTGGCACCACGGAACACTCAAGTTGTTGAAAAGTTGGAAAAAATAAAAATAAAACAAGTTTTTACATTTGCCTTTTGAATGTATCTCTGTTTTCCTGCAACCTGCCAGTAACACTTCAATTCCAGCTGATGCCTCAGGATGCCTGATGCTGAAGATTTATGCCACTTATCTAATGAATGCTACTTTTAAGGATGTTGTAAGTCAAAAATAGGATCACAGTCACAGTATGAGGGTTCACAACTGATTTCCCCAAAACATAGCATGCATCTAGATGTATTAATCAGAAATGTTAAATGTCAGAGCCTGCCCTAAGGAGTTTTCTTCTGGGACCTGCCCAAATGTGGACTCAGACTCTTCTCCTGATCTGTTTTGGCCAGCTGTTTTCACGGAGTTTCAGACTAAGTAAGATAAAACTCAAAGGAATAGATGACCTCATGAGACTTTCACTCCTTAGAGTAGAAGCCTACTAAGAGGACTTTATGATATTTCCCAGCTGTCAAAGTCATAAGGAAAGCCTCGCATTAACTGATTTAATATAATATAAACAAGTACCTCCAGACTCCAATAACTTGGCCAACACCAAGTTTGCATTTAAAGATCTTCTATAAAAACAAAATCTGAATTTATTCTCCACAAATCTATGTGTGCAATGATTCTACTAAATATACCCTTTACAGAAAACATTTCACATTTCTTTCCAGAATGCATTTATTTTAATTAGCTGAATGTGATAATGGAACTGTGTCAGTTTTCAGGTTTCCAGCATTTAAACCAAATATTTTAGTTCACAAGGATGGGAGCTGCTCTGTGGGATATTTCTGTGGCAGGTGGCAGCCTGCTTTCTTTCAACACACACCATGCATGCATTCATTAAAAAATTAAAAAAAAAAAAAAAAAAAAAAGAGAAAGCACTGAATAAATTCCAATTTGGCATGATTATGTGATGTGTGGCCTTTTGTGCATGGAAACTCTCACCTATTGGCACTTGCAATTTTAGTATCATGTAATTAAATTGATTTTTTTGTCAAGTCATTTTTAAACTATGTCTTTGAGGTAAAAGGCCAGTGCATTAATCCACTGTGGAATTTATTATTTAAATACTAATCAAGAGGTCAATTAATGTTTTCATTGCTTTTCTAAATGAGTAATGGAGTACTGCTTAGAGCTCTTGGGAGAGTCTACTGTTAAATAGGAATCTGATTTCATTCCTTCTTTTCAAATGGCCCTAAATGTACTTATTATGCAACTCTTACCTTCTGTGTAGCAAATGGAATGTTTCACTTGAACTCTAATCCCTATACTGCACATCCAGACCCCCAAGTTTCTAGAATATGCTAGGATTTTAGTCCCAGTTTTCAAATCCACATCTATTTTGAAGTAAAAGTGTGTCATGAATATGCGGCTGATTTAATTGCAAGAATGAAAGCCTCTCCATGTGACAGACATGAACTAGGAAGTTTCTGTTTGATTCATATTATCAACAATATTGAACAGAAGGAGACGTAAGTCAGCAAGGGATGATTAGCCACTTTGCTAAAATTGATCCATGCGTATTGAAGAAGAGATTTTGATATATACATTCCAGAGTTTAATAAACACCTACATAAGCTCTATTTTCCCCACTCATTATAGATAACATTACCTAATGCATTTTGTACAAAAGCCAGACTTCCAGTTCCTTTATCCTATGGGAGTCAGACTTGAACAGGTACTTCATCACATAATGATATTCCAGAATGCTATAAACTGATCACGGTGCAACATACTTCTCCTCATAGTTACCTGCTTCATTATAAATTCTAAAATTCTCCTGGCCCAAAAGAGTGCTGGCTGTCTCAGCTAGGAGCAGAGATGCTAGATGTCAGCATAGGAAAGAACTGGTTCAAGATCATCATCCCAGCACAGTCTTGCTCACTGTCCCTCTGGCATCTGTTACTTTTCCCTCTGTATCCTTTGGTCTCTTGCGCAAAGTGGAAAAATCAAATAGACAGGGAGAGAGACACTGTCATACCAGTTTATATTAAGAATATGTAGAACTGTTTCAAGAAGTGATGTTTAATTTCTTCCCACTGTTGCATTTGGGAACAAGGTTAATTGACCAGCTAAAATCTGACTTTGCTACTGCATCTGATGTTTATACGAGCGAGGAAGAGCTATAGACATGACCTAGAACCTCCTGCATTGTTCAAATGCATTCTTCAAGTCAGGTCTCCAGTATTACTTGGGCAGTTAGAGTGGATTTTTGCATCTAAATGAATAGTGATAAGTAAGGGCAAGTAAAATACATCTCATTATGACATCTTAGTGATCAGAACTAGTTTTTAAAATGCCATGAAACACAGTTTAGAAGACATCACTACTATACTGGTAAATAAGACAAAAAGACGAATATGTACCGACAAGAGAGGGTTTGGGAAGAATTTTAGACCCTTAAAATATAAGCTTTACCCCAGCAGAACGGAGAGTAGGACCCAAGCTTGACCATTAAAACAGAAATGGAAAAGAAAATGTGAACACTGACCAACAGGGAACATGACTGAGCTCTGTACTGAAAGAAGACAGAAAATTTCCTTCAAATACTTTGTGTAAAAAAACCTCTTTTACTAAAGTTAAGTTGCAGCTGCCTCTTCTTTGGCCTTGCCCATCTAGTCCTCATCTCTGATGCATGAAGTGAGAAGCAAGGTGCTGAAATGCAAACAGGACTGCAAATGAGGATCATGTATGTGCATGTGTTGCTGGGACTTTCAGAGAGAGCCTAAAAAGCAAATCTACCACAGAAATCCAACATTACTGCTACTCATCAAGACAGGCGGGCACTCAAGGCAATCAAGTAGGTTGTCCATTGCTTAGCAGAGGTAGTTGATAATTCTCCACATCCATTTGAAGAAGAATGCTCAATAGTAGGATTTTCTTCATATAAAGGATGCAGCTTCTTTACTATGCCACTGACTTTTTTTGTTTTTCTACTTTTTTTTGCATCGGACTTTTGTCTGGAACTGAAGCTTCAAAGCCTAGGGTCCTACTGTCAGGGCTTATTTCCTTTACTGGCTCTTGCCCCCTTTCAGACTAAGGCAATATAAATGAAACTGACAATTTTTCATTACTAATATGTTTTTCATGGGGTTTGAACTTCATATTCAAAGGTTTCTTCTCACAGGAAAAGAAAATCATGTTTAGTTTCCATTACATTAACACCCAAAAGCTTACTTTGAGCCAACTGCAATACGATGCTCTTAAAAAGACAATTTCTGCTCCAGAGGCCCTATGATTTTATATTATTTCTAACAGTTCTATTTCTGACTGTGCTGAGCACTTAGCCAAGATGCAATCTGACAAATGAGGCTCAGAATATGACTACTGCTAATTAGCAGGTGTTAACAACTGAAAAGATACATGTGGTACTAATACTTCATTGCCAACAGAGAGAAGGGCTTCCTGCATGATGAGGGGTTATTCACAGGGTTGCAGTGGTTCCTGAAGCAAGTCTATTGTTGTTGGCACCCATACTGCAGGGACAAAGATCGTATCGGCTGTGTGTAGGCACTAAGCCATCCCGACAGATGGCTTCTGTTGTGGGTAGAGCGTATACGTTGTATGCAATATGCTAGGGCAGTGATGCTCACTTAGGCCAACTGGAGCGTCTGCCTTACCTTGATTTTCCGCACTGCCATTACTGACTCAGTTCTGCAGTCAGTGTGTTTTAAAAACCTGCTCACATAGAGATTTTCAGTATTCCTGGACTTTGCGGCGAGCTTGAGAGGTAAGAAGGGTAACAGTAATGACAATCCCATCACCACCTTTCATCCTTCAGCTAGAAGAATACGGTGGTATGAGCCAGAAATTTTTTGGTAGGCCTGCCAAGGTCTGTAAATGCATCAACAAGGGGAGGGAACTCAGCGATAGTCCCTGTGCTTGAATGAAAAGCACGTGTGGGGACACCTGAATCTCTAGTGCATTCAGGTGAGAGAGCTTTCTGCGTAACTGCTGCTGTCCTGTGGCAAAGCAGTTTGATATACTGGAGATATTTTAGGAAAATGTACTTATTTCCCAGTAAGAAACTACTTTACTGAAAGCATTTCTCAAATGACAGCAAACCAACAGTTTCATCATGAGGTCAATTCTTGATATTTTGCCTATTTACCTGCATCACAGGAGAGAGTAACATAATGCCTCTGGTTATATATATGTCCCTAAAATTGAGAACGGGAAAGTTATTTTCTATACAACAATAACAAATGTAGCTTTCTTTCAAATTGTGCAGTGTCATCAGCGATGAATAATATATGACTAGTACAGCACGTGGCATGAGAATAACTAGTTTCCTGACCAGCCAGATCAGCGAAGCCTGGTTTCCTAAGGAGCTGTTCCTGGCCTTCTCTCCCAGCACTCAGTCTTGGTGCTCTCTCTTCTTGTGATCTCTGTACTGTCCGCAGTGTAATGCACCATCATCAGTTTTCCCACAATCTTCCTTGCACACTGTAGTATTTCAGCTCTCCCCTGTGTTTTCTATTTACCATTTTGAAGATGTTGGCTGCCCAGGAGTCAGTCCATGCTTGTAGGCAGCCTGCAGCTAGTATCTGTTAATTTGTCAACCAGTCCAAACGCAATGGGACCTGCCTTTTGGACAAAATATAGTCTTCCTCCTCTATCAAACTTAGTTGCCATTCAAACGCTAAAAGTAGGGCTAAGATCAGAGGTATTTTGTTCACACAGAAGTTCCGACAAATAAAACCTGCTTTTGCCCTTATATCTAAATACTCAGACTATTTTTATGTATTATCCTACCTTTGAAGCAAGTACTTTATTCCCTTATTTTTTCTTTGCTACTTAACATGTCATGTTAACATTTTATTGACTCCAAAGTGTCTGATTATTATGCTTTATGTTCTTTACAGAAGCAACCCCTGACCCTCTTCCTTCGCTTTTCAACAGAGATTTACTAGTAAAGGCTGAAGTGCGTAACAATGTTAGGGAGGCCTCGTGATTCCAGTATATCATGCTTCTGAGCATTTGTTCTGTTTTCATTACTTAACTGTACTTCCCAAAATGACTATCTGTCATTTATCAAAGTAATGTACCTTTAATAAATATTATCCTTTCATTTTGATTATATTTGCTCCAATATGCAATATTTGCAACCATCATTTCAAAAGGGGCTTTCCTTCAGGATTATGAATATGAGAGGCTTTTTCCTATTCAGTTGAAATTATATAGATCATAAATTAAAGAAAAAATGGAAACAACTGTGATCGAATTAAATTGTGAAACACAACCTTCTTATGAACCCTTGTAATTCATTGCTTGCAGAGCTCAGTCTTATTTAACTAGAACCCAGGAGACAGTATTCTAGAGACAGAATGAAAAGCTCCTTACTGTATGCCTTGCTTTGGAACGTGATATTGTATAAAACTTATAACATCATTAGATTGCCGGTAGATTGTTGGAATCAATAAGGACAGAACGTGTTTTCTGATGTTTGTTTCACCTGAGAAACTTACTCTTGGTTTGTATTGATTCATTCTGATGTACGGCAGCAATATCATGAAATGTTCTAGTCTCTGAGTTCCAAACAAAGGTTATTTGAGAATCTGTATATATTTGTCTTACCATTCTATGTGATTATCTATGAAAAACATGTCTCATATTTTTAATATAAATTGCCAGGCATTCTCCATCCACTGTAACAGTTTAAATGCTGAACCAAAAAGTAAATCCATTCCTTCTGACATATGAAGAAATACTATTTGCTTCATCATTGATTTCTGCTCATGTTTACAGTTCATCAATGGAAATGTATTTATGTAACACAGTCATTGTGAAATTCAACACATTTTAATCCACAACTTCATTTTTTTTAGTGTTTTGGACAATGTATGTGTGTACCTGCCTTGTAATAAAGAGGATGTGTGAAAATTTACTCTAAAATCTTGTTCATCTTGCACAGAGGTAATTCATCTAGGTATTTATAATGTCTTCCACATTTTTACTCTTTGTCCTCACAAAAGCCTGTATTTTAGGAGGGAGAAACCTTATATAATCTAACACAAAAATGTTACAGTTTTCTATACCAGTTAAAACAGTTAAATGCTGGGCATTTGTTCCTCTCTACACTTAGAGGTTGCTAGAGTTGTAGGGGTAGCTGCAGAGTAAATGAGGTGTTCACTGCTTGAATCAGACAAATAGTTAGTCTTGTATTTGCACACCTATCTTGGTAGAATTCCTACTGATTGAACTCCAATTAGACCTATTTCCATTAGTTACCCTACAGAAGAGAAGGACTGAGTTAGACAGAGGTCGGATCCTCAGACAGATGGAATTCTAGGCATGGATCCGTATAGATCTTTATAAAGCTTAATCCTTGCTTTGAGCAGTACTGAGTAAAGGACTAGTAATCAAAAGCAATAGCCCCTGAATTGCTGGCCACTGTGAACTGAACCATGTCTTCATAAAAATTGAGAATTCATTTGTAACTCTATGGGTTAGAATAATCAATATAAAAGGGACCATGGCTTTTAGTAATGTGCATACAGCATTTTAGTATGGAATAATTCAAGACAGCATTTGGCAAAGATCAACAGGCCCGATCTAACTAAATTTACCCATGCCAAAGGGGGTCTTTGATGAGATTTGTTTCCCGTGTAATCAACTTTGCCAAAATAATGCTGCATCTACTGGCATTTCATACAAATCATAGTGTTTTCCTAGAGATATAATACATTATATCCCTGTATTCTGCTTCTAGTTTTTAAGCTTCTTGAAAAAGAAAAGAAAGTCACAATAATTTTCTTGAGAAATGCTTGTATTCTTATTTTTAAGTGACAGCTAATAATACAATCCCTTCCATACTCCACTTACTGGAATACAATGAAAATCTCTAGGGAGGTCATTTAAGAAAATGAATGATATAAAGCTACCACATAAAATTCAGAGTATCTTGAATGTGGTTTGGTTTTGGGGTTTTTTTTGAAAGAGCTTTTTGATATATGTAGGGTGTTACAGTAAAATCTCTTTAGTGAATTAGAATTTTCCATCATATCACACTGAGAGTAATACAATGTGAAACAAAAAAGTATTACGCCTGATTTGGTAGTCAAGAGGATTTTCTGTCTATAAATCAGAAATTGACTGAGCACAACACATACACCACATACCTTTGGGGAACATAATGCCGTTAAATGTAGTTCAAGTGTAGTGGTGCAGTTAATTTCTACTATTTTAATATTATATTCCCAGGCTTTTATTAAATGATCACTCTTTAAGGAAATTTCATTGTTTCACATCCCTTCTCATTCTTGCCTTCTTGTACATGAAAGGACACAATGCAAATCAAAACAAATTCAGAATGACACAAAGTCTGTGCAGGAAGGTACAGCTTACTGCTTCTGTGTTGTGGGGTTGGGGTCTTTTTAGTTGTTTTTTTTTTGGGGGGGGGTGTCTTATTTGAATACTGTGGATTTAACTGTTTAGTTTCTCTGCTGATTCTTTCTTATGCCAAAGGAAATTAAATCAAAGTACATTTAAAATTGGAATGTGAGTTGAACATAGGCACTTTGAATTAGAAAGAACACACACAGGAAATCATTTTCAGGTGATGTAAGTACTGAAGGCATGCTGGGATGATATTTTTGCACCTCTAGGTTTTGATGAAAGACCTCTCAGCACTAAAGCACTGAAGGACTAGCTTCAGTGGGATTATTTTAAAGAACAGTTATGTGGTAGGTCTGCTTGTGCTATTTAAAATGAAGACCAATCAATACTTAACATTTTATATACAAAATTATGTTAATTCAATATATTTACTGTTGTTCCATGTACGTTATTAATTTTGCTAAACAGAAATTAGCCCTTTCTCTTAACAATCTCAATAATGAAATGTATAAAATGTTATTGTTTTAACATCATAGATAATATACTTTATTCAGTCTTTACTCAGATTATTCTTTGCATGCTCTTAATCAAGGAATACATTGTTTTGGAAAAGAAAAGACAGTATGTTATTGTTTTCTTTAGTAGCTAATATTAATGTGATAGATCTAAAAGACTCCATTTTAAAGAAAAAGTATGAGCTGTGGAAGAATTTTTTTTTAAAATTAATGACCCAGGAAAGTAGTGTTTGCTGTGCTAATGGCAGCATATTTTAGGTAAGTTTATTAATCTAATATCCTGCCAAATAAAGAAGAAAATTTGTAAAGAAAATAAAATAAGAATCTACTACTAGATGTGTGATAGAAACATCAGAGTAAGATATCATTTCTCAAAAGAAGGCAGTTTTTTCTGCTTCTCTGAAAAACTATTTAAATGAGGTCTCATTAGCCTTAGCCTCAGTGGTTGGTGCTTAAGGTGCACTGCTAGGCTTGCTAACCTTTTGATTAAATCCCTAGAGGTCTCTGACCTAGTTCTTCTGTGCTGACCACCTGAAATATGTTCAGATGCGTACTGCTGGTGAGGTGGCTTCTGAACCAGTATAATTAGTGAGCCTTAAGCTATTTAGAGCTTGAAAAGGCAAGAAACCATTGATATGGAAACTCACACACTTGGTATCTCTTCAGATGAAATCAAGAGTCAGGACAACCCTGGGAGCATTTAATATACCTTGTAAATAAGACTGCTTTCCTATTTAACTCTTTTACAGGCTTCCCTAAAAAATATTGAACTTTATCAATAAAATAAATTTTCAAGAAAAGAATGGAGGCAGAGTTGGATGTTATAATAATGGCGCAAAGGAAGGACACGAGGAGTCGTAATTGTCAGTACTTTTTCAAGTGTAGTTATCTAACTGAAATAGAAGATGCTCGCATACTATTAAAATATTTGAGTTTCGGTAGTTTTTCTGTATATTGTAAAGAACTGGTCATCTCTAACTAAAAAAAAAAAAAAAGTTCCTCGGGCCTTGTTTTGAGCACTGTGCACTGAACCTTACAAATCATGCAGCTCAAGCTGTGGCTTGTCTATCAGTCCAATTTATAGAACTGTAGAATCAATAGCTTGGGTTGGAAGGGGCCTTAAAGACCACCTAGTTCCAACCCCCTGGCATGGGCAGGGACACCTTCCACCAGACCAGGTTGCTCAAAGCCCCATCCAGCCTGGCCTGGAACACTGCCAGGGAGGAGGCACCCACAGCTTCCCTGGGCAACCTGTTTGTTACAGGGCTTAATTCTAAATACTAAAGTTCTTAATACTAAAACAAATAGTGACTCAGTGGCAGCCACTGTCTAGGAGCTCTCACTTCAGCTGAGACCAGCTGCTCCCTTTATCTGCTGCAGTATATTGTCTGCACGTCCTCTTCGCTCTGTTGTACCTGCTACCAACAGAGTTGCTTCTGAATCTGGGTTTGATGAGTAAAGCCAGGGAAAGTGCAGAAGGGAAAACTGAAGAATGAGGGGTGAGAGATGGTGGGGACCTTGGGGGAAGGCCAGAAGAAGTGGGTGCCATAACAGCCCAACGGCAGGAAAAGCAAGAGGGTAAGTGCAGCATGCTAGTCCTCCTGCATTACTTTACATTGGACAAAGACCCTTTATTGAGAGCAAGAGTCCAGACCCAGGACTTATGGACTTATCTGCAGCATTTCTGGGTCTCTACCCCAAAACACAGAGTCTCTCATCTTAGTGCCTCTGGTGTGGCATATGTGTTAGCAGGTGATGGAGCAGAAGGAAACAAGCCTAGTGCTGTATCAGCCCATTACTCCTTCCCAGCTCTTCTGCTCTATGTACAGGAGGACATGTAGAGAAGAATGACCAGAGTAGTACACACAGTTTGGGGGCACAGGAGAATATGAAAATTATGTCCCTTTATGCCTCAGGGCGAAAGTTGAGGATAGGCAGTAATCTAGCCTATTGGCTAAGAAATTCTTTAACCAAGAAAGGTGTTCTGTGTTGTTTTTAAAGTGTTATTTTTAACTGCAGTTAAAAGTATTTTTTAAATAATGTTATTATTTACATATAACTGCAGTGCTATTTTTAAAGAAACACGTATCAATACCTGTAAATCAGAAAACTGCATACAATACGTGTCATGACTCCCAGTAGCTCATAACTAACTCTCTAACTGAACTTCTACTTGAGTACAGAAAGGTACGGGAAACATTCAGACCATTCCAGTCCTCCTCATTTTCTTCCCCAGACTCTCACTTTCCTTCTCTCCATACTGTTTTCTTCCTTGCCTGCTTGTAGTGGCACTAAGAAGCCAAGCTCACTGACTCAGCAGGAAATACTGTTTAAATAATTTCCAAGGAGTCCTTTTGCAGCGAAAAGGCAGACTAACCACTTAGGCCCTTGTAAATCTCCACCGTTGCTCCATTAGAATAGAAGAGACAAGAGGCCAGTGGGTATTTGCAGCGCTTTACCCACTGATTTCTACGTAACACTTACGGAAAAACAACCCACTTCTATGGCATACTCCACTTTATTCCAAATTGCAGGTTATTGCACAAGAGAGGCTCATTGTAATCCAAGTCCCAGACCTGACTATATACTCTGTGTGCATATGTTGGAATCAGCTGGTTTAAGAAGAATCCAGAATATTTTTATTCCACGGATCTCATCTAGTGAAAACGATAAACAAACCCCACTGATTCTGAGATAATGAAAAGCAAATTCAGAAGAGGCTTTTATCTATTTACTTAAAAAAAAAAATCTTTCAAGAGAAAGACTTCAACCTTAACTTCAACCATACTGATAAATGACAGATATTAAATCCACTTTTTCTATTACTTGCATGCCCTAACATTGTCCTGAAAGTATGTTCTTTACCCCTATTGGAAAAGACAAACAAATAAGCAAGCAAAAAATATAATTAAGAAATGCTCCATACCTCACAAGACTGGACTTTGCTCTCTTGGCAGAAGAAAGAAGGAAACTACATTTCAAATACTGCTAGAGGACTTGGCTTCCTATGTTGTTCTAACTTAGATTCATACCCTTAACTCAGTTTTTAGCCATTTTTTGAAAACTTCCCATGAATAGGCTCCATGGCTTGCTGAAGTAAATGGACTGTAGTTGGATGGACATTGGATCAGTCTTACCATGAACAGATGTGATATGGCTAGAGGGAAATTAATACAGGCAGCAAAAGATCGCAGTGAATCGTAATTTCTCACTATATTCAGTTCAAGCTGTGTCCTGATGGACACGCACTTTCTAACACTGTTCTACCCTGCCAGCGCCAGTGCAGATCCTATCGCAGGGACACAGTTTTAGGAATGCTAACTCAGCCTTTTCAAACTGCATCACTTTGATACACTTGTCTGCCTAAATACAGCCGTCCTGCTTTGATCAGGCTGCCAAAATAAATGTGTCATGATGCTTTTTCTTTACCTCACTTCAGCTTCGGGACAGCAGAATTTAAGAGCATCTGCAGCTACAAAAAGACCTTAACCTTAATACAAGGACATTTGCCAACCAAAGTAGTTGAAAACTCATAAAGGTGCCATCTGGGTATTACAAAGGAATTAATTATTCAGATTTTAAAACTTGCTGCATCCACTCTTCAGAGAACTTTTATAGACCTATTAAGAAAGAGATCTCACCAAGCATATTCTTTCTAGGTATTATGTTCACAGTCACGTGGGTTAAAAAAAAATAAAAATCACTTATTCTTTCTATTCTGTTCTCCTGTGAGTCCCTACTCTCTTGATATTTGTAGCTGTTTTGGTTTGGATTGATATTCAGTATGTCGGCAAGTACAGAAACACAGAGAGAAGCTAGACCGACATATTTGCATGTATACACATGAATAAACCTATAATAAACTTATATTGAATCTATGTATAAATTAATTAGTTCATAAAGCCCTTAAACTATAGAAGTATATTTTAACATATTTGTATGGCAAAATCACATTCCTGTCCATAAAAACAGGGCTCTAAAACTCTAGGCTGTGCTCCTGGAAGGAAGAGCAAACAACTCCTAACCTCTGCGGAGTTTTCTTTTTCTGGAAAGATAAAACCTCTGCATTCTGGAGTTTAAGGGCAGCCAAATAATCTTGATGTTCATCACATCTTATAAGTATTCATTTTTCAAGCATCATTTTAAGCCAAGAAAATAGTTAGCTACAGGTAGGTTAAGATCAACTAATGTGGGTAGGTTTTTTTGTCAAAGTTCTTACTTTACAGAATCACAGACTGGTTGAGATTGGAAGGGACCTCTGGAGGTCATCTTGTCCAGTCCCCCTGCTCAAGCAGGGCCACCTAGAGCTTGGTGCCCAGGACTGTGTCCAGGTGTCTTTGGAATATCTCCAAGAATGGAGACTCCATGACTTCTCTGGGCAACCTGTGCCAGTGCTCAGCCATCCCACAGTGAAACAGTGTTTCCTGATGTTCAGAGGGAACCTCCCGTGTTTCAGTTTGTGCCCATTGCCACTGGGTGCCACTGAAAAGAGCCTGGCTCCATCCTCTTTGCATCCAGGTATTTATACACATTGATAAGATCTCCACATGTTACTACAAAATTGAGCGAACTGTTAGCTCAATGCCTATTCTTAATAAGCTAAAAATGGCATACTGTGCTGATGTGCTGGAGATAAAGCTAGATTATGGCTGCCCAACTGTTAGCAATGTGTTACAACTAATCCCACTTGTAGGAAAAATGCACACCTACTTTACCTAAACAAACATTCCCTCTGCAAGTCCTTCCCTTCGTTATGAAATCTTTCCTTTGGGATGATTATGCTGTTTACCTGGCTTGTATTCCCTTATAAGATCTTGAATTTTGAAGAATTTCCATCAGGGGCTCTCTGGAATCAAAACATTGTCCTTATGCAGAATTTTATTTTTTTCCTCCAAATCTTCAAAACATTCTTGCAAGTCCCCAAAACGTAGGAGGGGAAGTCAAATGTTGATTGCGGTTTCTATTTCAAAATTACTATTATTTTCTTTAGAGAAGGTTTATTTAATTTCTCGTTGCATACTATCTGATTGTTTTAGTTATGTTATGGCTGCATTTTTTTTTTAATTCTTAATAAACCCAGAAGTAGAAGTAGTTATATTTATGCATATAAATTTTGCACAAAAATCCAGTTATGCCTTGGGTGATATTGTATGCTCAAGATCTGAAAATCATGCTGTCAACAATTGTGTGCATATTATAGAACAATATTCACACTATTCCCACAAATTCCTACCTATCTTTTTCAAATAAGTTTTCTTTCTATTTTATATTTCTATTTAATAATGGTCTGGAAGGTATAATTTAACAGCTACAATTTTGGAGGAAAAATTCACCCCCAAGCCATTTTCAGCCTCCTGTGATGTGCTTAATGTTCAATAAAAATGGTCTCTAACCTCTATATAATACCTGAACATCGCACAGTTATTTTTTCCAGAGAAACAAGCACCTTCCTCGCCCACCATACTATTATGCTAAATTTGTCATTTGAGGTTTTGTAAGAAATCCAGAACACTAATTTTATAGTGACTAGTTCAGGAAGTTCATGATCCTTTCACATTCTTTTTCCTTTCTCTTGTGCTTTCTGTCAAAGTTTACCATTTCTATTGGTGCGAAGACTACAATATTATCCATTTATTTAAGCAAAAAAATAAAGAAAAATAGTCTACATATGAAATGATGAAAGGCATCAGTACACATCGGAGTACAAGTAAACAAACTTTGCTCTACAAAAGTTTAAATCTACAGAAAGGCAATTTGGTTTCTCTCACACAATACTTACTCCTAACAGAAAGAGCAAAATCTTCTGTTTGGGTTTGCACTAATCTAGAAACAAGATAGAGAACCGTATTCTGCTAAAGATTAGATAGAAATAAATACAGAACTTAGTTTTTCAATGGTTTTTGAATGGGTGAGTTATGAGTGTTGGAGTGGGCTGGTTACTCCATTCCAAGTTTAGCCAAACTGCCACCCTTCTTTTCCTGTTGTATATTCAGAAATTAAACACGAAATTAACACCAAACAAGCAAACAAACAAAACAAAACAAAAACAAAAAAACAACAACCAACCAACCAAAACCAATCAGGAGAATGAAGCAACTGCGAGTTTATCACCTCACAAGAACCATCTAATGGGAATAAAAGGAAGAGTCTAAGAAGAGGCAGAGAATCTAGTCACAAAGGTAGTGCCGATTTGGAAGGGATTATTTCATAATATTCATTGTTTGGGGGGTGAAAAAAAAAAAAAAAAGGTTCTGCCTGTACTTAGAAGTCCAAAATAATTTAGGATTTTCTTCAATAAAGAAACCAACAGTAAATTTTAGTAGTAATTTTTCACTGCCTTTTAGGAAGTATCAGACTTAGAAACACTATAAATAAAGTATTGTCCAGTAAATTGTAAATGTTGCCACAGAAAAATGTCTCCTTTCTTCAACAAGGGTCAGTGAAAATCAATACATTTCCTTCTAAAAAGCACTCTACAATGTTTTAACGCTTGTAGGTGATGGTTCAACTTGTTACGGTTTATGGATAAGGAACATAAAAGAACCACACACTCACAACAAATCCAAAGCACTGGAATGAAAGTACTGGTCATACTTCCAGAAGGATCTAACAAAAATAACTCCGGGCCTTCTAAGAGATGTTGATTTTTATTTTCTTATTCAGAGTTGATGTATGAAGTGGTGATGCTAGGACAAGAGTTGTGATTATAAACGATGCTAAAAGGAGAGATCAATTTTTATGGGAAATTCTAATTTGGTAGATTCTTTAGATTTTTCAGCTCCCCATGTATTGGGTTCAACACTGTCTCCCATAATATTCACGTATCCAAGCAGTGACATTATGGTCTGAGTGGGTGAACCATCCGATGAGTCAAAACTTGATGATTCATCATCTCAGAAGATAATGGTTGTTGGGCTGCAGCCTACCTTGAGGACAGTAACAAGAAGAGGGACCACCAGGTCTGCCCTGGGACCTGGCCTGCTTAAGATCTTTGGCAGTGCCCTGGAGGCATGAGGGAGGGCACGCTCCTCACGTTTGCAGGCAAAAGCAAACGGGGGAACCAGCCCACGTGCCCAACAGCAGGGTTGCCACCTGGAGAGAGTCAGGCTGGTGGGGAGGGCCACAGGAACCTGCAAGAAATTTAACAAAGGCAAATGCAAGTCCTGCTGTGGGACCACCTTCGCAGTGGTCCAAGCAGGGTGAGACACAACATGCCTAAGTCAAAACAAAAGGGGTTCAGACTGAATATATGGAGAAGTTTTTTCCCTATGGGCAGTGTAGTGGGCTGCCCAGCGAGGCTGTGCCAGCTCCATCCTTGGAAGTTTTCAAGACTTGACTGGATCAAGCCCTGGGCAGCCTGGTCTGACCTCAGAGCTGACCCTGCCTGCACAGGAGGTTGGAGTAGAGACCTCCAATGGTTGCTTCCAACCTGAATTGTCCTGTAAATCTGTGATCCTGAATTATCCTGTAAATCCATGATCCTATATAGTCCTTATGACAAAATACCAAAAATGCTAATATCTGAATTACAAGAAATTACCTTTCAACATTTTTATTTTCCTGTAACACTTTAGAAAGTGCATTATTTTAGACCAAAAGAAATATGTTGTCATCTATACAGTGCATTGCACTGCTATGCATTTAATGAGATGTGCATTATTTACTTCCTACTTCTTTAAATAAAACAAATTTCCTGGCTAAAACAAAAGACTAACTTGCATGATTAGGAGTGATCTCCTCTTGCATTTCTCACCCTGTGATAGCTCATACTCTTTTGACCTACCGGCAGAAATTTGCACTTCTGAACATCTTCACAAATTGCTTCGTATCCTTAATTCACTGAACTGACAGCAGTGTCTAAGCGTAATTTTCTCTGTCTTTACTCTTGCTAGGAGGCCCTCAGCAGAAAGCCCCTCGTCAAACTCCAGGGGTTCCTGTCTGTGACAGTCCAAACAGAAAAGAGAAAGTGTAATACTCTGTGGACGCCTTTTGTTTTGATTTCACTTGCCTTATGATTAATTAGGAACACACAAACTCAAGATTAAAATGCTTATCCTGGGGAATCAAATCTAGCATGCACAGCTTATCGCAAAATTAAAATATTTGGAAAGGAGATTTCAAACTTCTGTCTGAAAACTGCTCTAGAATCTGCTGCTTTAAAACATCTTAATTTTCTATCCTAAATTAACTAGGCCCCATTTTATGCCTGCTTATTCTTTTGTCAAGTAGAAATGTGTAAGTGAAAGCTTAGAATCACCCAAGGTAAGAGTTCACATTTTGAGCACTGTTTGAAGATAGGCTATTTACCAATAACCGGATTTCTTCAGGTTGTAGAGTTTATATGCTCTGTAGCTATTTTTTTCTCTTAAGAACATAATGCTGGCAAGAAATGCCAATCACATCCCCCTTTCACTAAGGCCTCTGTCAAAATAAACTTTCTATTCCCTGATTATTTAAATAGCCCTTTCATGCACCTTCTCTAGCTCAAATTTATCTTCCTGAGATGGGGGTATTTAGAACAATCCTTAGTATCTCAGCTATATAGGGTCATATACTGATATTAATGTCACTATTAGACAAATTCTTCACACAATGTTTTGGGGTTTCTTTGGGGGTGGCTGGGGGGTGGGGAGCGGCTGTCATTTTAAATTGGTCTGATGGCTACCAGAAAACTCACTAACAGGTTGAGAAGCATGGGATGTTGCCGTTGCTTCCCATTTTAATCAAAGCTCTGCCTTGAAATAACTGGAGGAGGAGATTTTCTTTAAAATTTTTCATAAAAAACTGGCAATGCATGATTTATATCAGTGGGAGTATTTGTGCTCCAATATCGCTAATATATGTTTTAATGAAATTATTATTGCCCAAACATCACTATCATTGACAGAGAAGTCTATCGATTGGTGTTATATTTAAATCTATATTTTAATACATATTAAAAGAAAAAAAAGCCTCAGTATCTGTTTCAGAAGAATGCTTGCAAAGAGAAGCACAAAACTGAAAAGACCTCTCTGGCAGTTTAGATTGACATAGGGAACAGAGAGATTGCTGATGGACAAGAGCAGGGGATTTTTTTTTTTCTTCCTTTCTTTCTTCTTTTTTAAATAACCATAACAGTATCCATCTGTTCCTGGATTTAGAGTGCAGATGTACTCTGAGAAGTAACTTTGTAAAATTGGTATCATGGGGCTCTGTGTTCATTCTCCCAGTGACTCAAGAGCACACTTGCTCAGTTGGCAAGTTTTAAAAAAGAGAAAGACTACGAAAAAGGTCTTAACTGCTAGCCTTGCATACATCCTGCGGTGTAAAAGTCAAGCAGAAGTCTACTGTGTGTTACTGCTAGCAATAAGGGTTCACTAACTGCAATTAAATTAACATTGCTGCAGTTTAATCTAGTGATTCATTCGACTCTGTCAGATGTCTATTGGTTCTGCAGTGCAAACGAGTGTTTGTTTTTCTCTTCAGGTTTCTGCCATGATGAACTCAGTGCAATATGAGAAATGCCAATAGCTTACTTGGAATACTTGTACAGAAACAAGACCTTTGCTTTGTTCAGACAGTGCTACCTACCTGCCTCACACCTGAAATTACAGCTGCCTCCCAGCCCAAAATACCCAAACTCTGCAACATACATGTTCATGCACCGATTTTTCCACCCCATTAGCCAAACACTGCTTACTTTTTAGCATGGGGTGATTTGTTTTTTTTTTTTCCCCCCAATATTACTTATTCTTTCAACTAAACTTTAAAGATGATAATCTAGAAGGAATTTCAAATCAAATAGCAACTATCTCTTTACAACATTCTTACTTGTCATTGTGTTGCGTATCATAGCTTTTTCTTCTCTCACCCCTTTCTCTCAGTCACAAAATCTATATATGCATTTACTACCTCTACTAATCTGTTACAATAGAAATGGCTGAAAAATACTCCATTTCTCATTAAGTATTACTGTAAATTTCCACCTTTGATGTCATAGAAGTCTTAGAAGTGTTTCTTGAATGGATAACTAGTGTAAAGTTACTGGAATAGAAAAAGAAATATCTTAGAGATGGCCGTGCAATGAAGAGAGATTTCCCCCTTGAAATGCTCACCAAGGGCAATCCGTCCTGTTTGACACTGGACAAGCAGCGATCCACTACAAACAGCTCCTCTAATCACATAACAATATAGTAATGAAAAATAAAGGTAGTGTGAGAAGAAGGGATGGGATCCTTTGTCTTACCACAGAACACTATCCCAATGTTTTTGTGATTAAAATCAGGGAGGGAAAAATAAAACACTAACTTTGGGTCACACATGGGAACCACCAGATTTCTCTGCATACTGGAAGAGTCTTTAGAGAAAACTGTGAATAAAAAAGTTTATTTGGAAAGATTCCTTTCAAAAGTCATGAATCTACTTAATGAGGAGTGGTGATCCTTGTCTGCAAATGTTTGACTATATAGCGTTAATTTAACAAG
Organism: Falco naumanni; assembly: GCF_017639655.2. Classification (NCBI taxonomy): domain Eukaryota; kingdom Metazoa; phylum Chordata; class Aves; order Falconiformes; family Falconidae; genus Falco; species Falco naumanni. Next base: position 110,485,359 of record NC_054055.1, read on the forward strand.
CCATCATTCTGGTCTCTGTAACACAAGCAATACGCTGTGATCTGTTAAATGATCCCCGATATTTATGTCACAGTTGATTTAACAGGAAATGTGCTACTTCCTGGAATATCATTCAGCGCGCACACTTCGATAGCACAGCACAATGCAATCTCAGAGATTACTCTGCAGCCATTGATTATGCGGAAAATAACTGAGGCTCATACCTGGTGCTTACTGCCCTTGCACTATTTTGGGGAGGAAAATAGAAGCTCATGAGCTAAGAGTGAATGGGTACTTTACTAATTAGGCTGGTAAACTACATGGGAAATCTGATTTGGAAATACTGCTTTACTCTTTTCTTGAAAATCAGCTCTAACAATGAAGAATTAAACAGAAAAATGTGTTTAGTCATTTTAGTCAGGACAGCTTTATCCTATGCTCTTATTCAGGTTTCCTTGCTCCCTGCTCCCTGTTGCAGGGTTCTGGCTCTCAAAGCTCCTCAGGAACCGAAGGACATCATTCAGCACATCACACACCCCATCTGACCACTAATCACAAGCTCTTCTCTTGGAAATCCTGATGTTATTTAAGGCCCTTCCTTCTATGAGCTTTTCTTCCAAATTCTCCATCTCTTGAGTTCCTCCAGTATCTTATTTGGATGATTTTCCATATTTCTCCTCTGATACACAGTGGGAACTCTCCTTGATCTCTTTCCTTGCTTCCTTTCTTTTCTGTTTGTCCCTGTACTTATGTTCAGGACTTCAATGAAAAAAAAACCCAAAAAACCCAAACAATGGGCAACTTAAGGGTTTCTTTCCACTGTAAAATAACTGTTCAAACAATAGTCTTTGCCAGACATGTCTGCAGTCTAAACCTGATCAAGATCTGGATTCCTACTTGCACCTTCCATTCCCCTGCCTTCCTCTGATGACCAGAAAAGATTTCACTATATTCTCTGGTGCACACTCCTATCACCTGCTTCTCCTTTCAGAACCTAGATCCAAACTGTTGGAGCGGTGGGATTACTAGCAATTGGGTTTGGGTATCTACATCACTGCTAGTCACCTGAAGTTCCTTTAAAGTCTTAGGAAGAGAAACAGGCAGAGTTATAAAGCATTTCAGAAAACTACTTTGGATGTCTTCCTTAGGGCAAATTAAATAAAACACAAAGCATCTAAATCATATGCTTTTACCCTCTTGAATGTCACTGTGATCTGGCCTGTTCTTTATGCACATAGTTAAAATAGTAATTTAGATTTTTACTATTACACGTCTTAACTATGCAATTATTTTCCAATCTGGTCTTGACAGAGTAGAATTGGTCTTTTGTGAAGATGCAGACAAGGTGACAAGGTAATCTCGTTGGCTCATTTCTTTAAACTGACAGTTACAAGTAAAATTCTTTGTTATTTTTTTACCCTAAATCCTTCGCTGAATCAAGCCAGGTATGTCTGGCATCTTTAATACGATTCCTATTTGGTCACATCAGCTTTAAGATGTTTTTTAATTCTTAGCATTTTTCTCATATCAAATATGCAAGAGAAAAACCTATAAACTCCTTCACTCTAACATCATTGTCGTGCATATGGAACAATCCTCAGTGACTGAAATTCTTATCCTGATTTGTTATTATTCAGCCCCTATTTATTTACATTACAAATGTTTTCCAAAAGTGATCGTCTTTAATATAGATGTGTATACAGTCTCTCCATTTGAGTCTACAGTTAAAAAACTACTAATTAAAAAACCTGATGATCTATAAAAAGTGCAAAAATCTATTGGATACCACATTGCTACATTGATTAGGGAAATAAAAAGCCTAGGGTTTGGTCCTGTAACATACTAAGAATCAGGAAAAGTCAAATACAAGTTCATCATCGGTCTTGAAATTTACCAAGAACTTTAATCATTATCTGAAAGAACTTGGGTCAGCAACTCCTCTTCCCTGCCTGAAAGCGATGTGCTTCCTGTTTGGTACGAGGTTACTTCTCAAAGCAAGTGCTCACATCCACAGTGGAGACAGAACCTAACGCGATAGCCAAAAATCTCCTACTTTAAAGCAGGCTTTAGGAGAACACACTGAAACACTCTCTAGGAGTCAGGCACCTCCACTTAAGAACAGTATGAAACAGCTGCATATATTCATCCTGAAAAACATATACAGAAAGAAAAAGATGTAGGAAGAAATCATAATCTTTAACCCTGAAACTTCCCATAGTAGCAAATGCTTTGCTTATTTACCTCGCAGCTAAACTTACATGCAACTAGGAAGACGTGCCCTACAGATGTATCACTGCTCTTAGTATGAGTAAAAATGTACGATCCTACTGTATGACAGCAGTTATTAGCTTGTTTGGGTTTTGTCCATTCAGACACCACCTGAAGATAAATACAAGATTAGAGAATAAATTGCTGAGTTTTTTTGCCCATGGGTCCAGACATCCTGGACTTAGCTGAATGATTTTAGGAACGAAACAGAGAATTATCAGCACAAGCGAGCTGCTGGAATGGTTTTCCTTTTGGAGAATGGAATTCCATAGGTAAGAGAGAACAAAAAATGATCTAAGAATACTTTTGTAAAATCCAGGAACTCCATATTAGGCCCACATAAATGAGCCCATAAATTAGAAAAAAACCCTGTAACTTTACCTATAAGATTGTATTACAGTTAATGTTGTTCTTAATAATCTTTACTGATTATTACAGAAACCTCTTGGAGTAATTTTAATAAATACCTTAGGGCTTCTCTATAGAAATCAAGGTATACACACATAGTGCTACTCATTACTATTACATTGTGGTGAAGAAATACCGGATCATTAAATCTTTAAACATGAAAAACCTTGTTCTTTATTCAGTGCTCTTTCAAATAAGAGGCATAAAAACTCCAATTAAACAAAACTGGCCATCCTCTCGGGTTTCATATTTGGTCGGCTTGTGTTTGCTTCTAACTTGATCCTGACTCTTGTGCTTGTTTGGAAAATGCCTATTAAAACATGGCCTAGAGTTAAGATCCGGAGCCTCGGGGGGACTACTAGGCCAGGGTTTGATGTTGTCAGCCTTCCCCATGACCCCGTTAGTCTCTGAGAGGCAGGTTAAACCGCTGCAATGCCCTGCAGAGACATGGCACCCAGGTGCATGTGCACACCTTGGTTTGGGCGAAGGATCCCTGTGGATGGGCAGATGCAGAAGGGTCTGTGCTCTGCTCAGGAAGCAATCCCATGTCCCCACACTCAGAGGGGACCTACTCTCTTAAACACCACCGTGTATGCCTTAAATACTGCCCTGCAGGAGGGGGACAAAGTGCAGCACCACCTGCAGCCCTCGCACCCTCTGCCTGCCATCACCCACCTGGCACGCTTGTCATGCAAGACTCCAGCCCCTCTTTGAAATATGCCAGTAGGAAAAAGTGATGGTGTATCCCCCTGAATTCCTATCCCTGCTACTCCTGTGGCTAAGGGAGCTTATGGAGAGCACATGCAGGGCCCCCTCTCCCACCTCCATAGGGAAATATGAGGCTCTGGGCACAGGAATCCACCTGCTGAGCACCAGCCCCAGGCCAGGGAGGGGTGAGGAGCTGGAGGGGAACTGATTGCTCCTCTCTAGGTAAAAGCAAGCAACTTTATTATTAATAGAGTCTCACTCGTGGTCCCACATAAATTAGTGGCTGCTTAAACACAAAACCCAGGGATCACCATTTCCAGCCCCGTTTTCTGAAAGCCCAAATCTAACTTCCAGTAAGTTAAAAAGAAAGCATTATTTAAGCTATATTAATTTTCATTTTTTCAATATGATGACCCCATATGCATCAGAGAGCACAGATTCGCCAAACTCGGGGCGTGGGGGAGGTGGGTGTGTGTGGGGGCATTTAGAAAAAAAATAGGAATAATCAGAATGTAGAAAAGTTAATAACCACATGCAGTAAAGTTCACGCCATGGCTTTCTGAGAAGGCATCTATCTTCTCAACTGAGGGGAAATTTGTATTGCCTTGCTTTTTTACCTTTTAAGAAAAAAAGACTTTTAAAATGGAATAAAATTTTGTGTCAAGGTTTTTAACCACATGCAGGGATGTTTTGTGAGGCGTAGGCAACGAAAGCCATAATCATTGTCAGTGGTGTATAACAGACTTGAAGTTTTATGAATGGACAAGAAATTATGCCCTCTTTGTTATACCTGCCTATCCTCTTCTTCTATCCTATAAGACTGTTTTAGTTATGAATGTCTGATTCATACGCTTTTGTTAGGAACTTGACTATAAGCAATTTTACACAGTGTGAGCAGTAGTAGCACTAGTAACCCACCAATACGGTGTTCAAAGAACATCTTCCAGTTAAATGTCCAACTCCTCACTCCTTCCCTTCCCAAAACTTGCTACCACCAGAAGAATTATTACTTACCTTCACAACCTAAAGTAATTTAGATCTAAGAGTCTGTCACTGTCCTGGACCACCCGTAGTTCATGAAACCCCTGAACTCGGGAACTCTGAAGCTGAGCCCGGGCTGCGGTCAGTGGCGTGCCTGGAGTGACTCCTGGAGCTGGGTATCGTCTCAGCACGCAGAGGAGTTACAGAAATGGGCTCCTCAGAGATCCCTGCTGCTACATATCGTATGGTGATGCTTATCTGTGGGTTTTCTTATTTGGCCTAGAGACATGTTTCTCTAGTTTATGCAATGCAGAGGTCAGTGAAATAGATTCTTCTCCAATCACATTTTAGTTTGACTTGGATTTTTTTCCCTGCTGCAATATATTTTGGGTTTGTTTAGAACAGAAACAAAGCAAAAAACAATCCCAAATAAACACATAGAAAAATCCCTGTCTTTGGTCTTTGGAAAAATTTCTCTTGGATGATACATTGCCTCGTGCACTAACATACACAGTTTGAAGGAGAATAATGGGTGCATTCTTTCAAGAACAGAAAATTACTTTAAACATTTAAATAATTGAAATGTACTAACACACAACAAAAAGACAGTCATCTTGGTTAGTTAAAAGGCACAAGAATATCTTCCAACAGCACTAACAAAGTTGAACTTCTAGGGTGATGGTGAAAGATAATCAGCTAGCAAAGATGATTAAAAAAACGTGTACAGGTGGTAATGGCAGATGTATTTTGAAAGTGTCAGAAGGAGGCAGTCAGGAATATTTTGGAAAGATGCACTCTACCTGTGTAGCCCAGCGAATTGTCGCCGTTATCAGAGGTGGGGAGTGGTGTCCCGCTGTCGTTTCCCCTCTCTAGGTCGCCGGAGTCTGTCGGAAACAACACCAGAGCTGCTGATGGGGTCACAGGAGTAACAGTAGTTGCCATTTTGATCACAACACGTCCAGACACGATTAAATCCACACATGACAGCAAAAGCCACAGTGCCAGCGCACGGCACACTTTGTCCTTCCCCTGCCGACATGGTGGTGCCCAGCAAAAGGTGGCAGGGAGCATCGCCCCAGGTCCCCTAAATGCTGCTCGCTGTCCCTCTCTGCCCACTCCAGGTCTCGCTCTGCAGCCCGCCAGGCGTGGTGGCCACCCTGCCAACCAGCCAGCACAGGCTGTGGTGAGCATATGGGGACGGGAAGGCAGGGGAGCTGAATGCTAGCATTGCTAATTTTCCACCTTATTGTTAATCAAAGCTATTGACTGTGATCACTCCCCATCATCGCTTCATCTCCTGGCAATTACAGACTCAGGGGACTTCACCTCTTTGTGGGGAGGAGGCGGGGGGGACAGAGGGGGGGGGACTGGACGACTGTGTCTTGGCAAGCACGGGGGCGGGGGGGCTGCTCTACCTCTTCTGGAAGATGGGGCAGAGGAAAGGGCTAGAGCCCCTTTATGAAAAGGCAGCAGTTCAGCAGCATAAGGAGTAAGATGCATTTTCTGAGTTCAAAGATGCTTGCACAGAAACACTCGATTTCAATGTCACATAAAAAAAAAAATAAAAGGAAAAAATGGAAAGGCAGCTGGTCAGCTAAACGCATAAATGAACATGTGTTTTAAGACCCCAAGATAAATTGCTGATCAAAGCACCACAAAGCACTGTGAGGATAACTCATAATAATGAACTAAATAATTCAAAGAAAAAAATAAAATTAAAATCCCAATGGCTCTGAAAATAAAACAGCACAACCCAAAGGAATTTGTAGTCAATATCACTAGATCTTTTTACTCATCTATACAGCTTAATGTAAAACTGTTTATTAAACTTAAATTCTATTTTTAATTTACTTTTGATAGTGCACTGTTCAACAGAAAACACCTAAAAAGAAACATTCATATTTTGTTTAGGAAAAACTGCAAGAAGCAAATCTCTTCGCAGGAATATCACTACACAACAATAAGCTGCTTATTTCTTTTTCCTGTTGACAGGTGTCAAATTATTTATTAATTATTGTAAAGACCCTGAATAGGAAAGATATGTTATGCTTTCTCCCACACAGACTTATTCTGGACTTCTATAATCACTGAAAGTTACTGTTCCTTTTCAATAAAGTGCACATATTGCTAAAAAAGTATTCTGAAGTTTCACAAAACATTTAAAGCAAACTAGAAAAAAAAAAAACAAAAAAACTAAGAGGATTTTTTTTCCCCTGGATGCTTAATTTTACTAGCTCTGTCAATCTAATTTTTAAAAATGTGAAGCCAAACATTCATATTCTCCTTGTTTTGTTTTGTTTTTTAAATCTTAGAGAGACAGCATCCTTACAAATAGAAATCTTTTTACAGAATTACAAAAGAAAAACAAAAATAAAACCTAAATCTTCAAGACCAATCCACTTAAGGGGACTTAATGGAAGAAACAATTATTTTTAAAAGTCAATTAAAGAATTGATAACATGTCTTTTAAAGTACTGCTGCACATATAATAAGAGACCAAAACCCAAAAACCAACTAAACACCAAGATGGTGCTTCATCTTGGCAGATGAAAGAAGTGAAATATGTTCGTTTATTGGTCCATTCATCTTTGTTGCCTCACTAATGGCCAATGTCACGTACAACTTTAAAATCTGCTCTGAAAATGGCTTTAGAGTGACTGGATCAACATTCTGCTTCTCCAGATTGCTCACTTATTTGCATTCAAGGGTGGACCGGGTCAGAGTTTTAAATTACAGCAGTAAAGGACAGAAGGACAAGACTTTTTATTACATCAAGTGGCAGAGGCTGTGCCTACTTATTTTAGGGCAAATGTTTATAATCAACTACAGAAAGCTCAGACGGAGATTTCAAGCAACAAACATGCTGATGATCATTTTGTAAGACTGATTGCCTTTTAGGACATTTAACCACACACTGCCCAAAATGATGAAGAAGGAAGAAGACGCACTGAAAGCTACTGGAGTGTTCTATGTCTTGGTGTATTGTCTGGTGTCATGTACAAAATATAATTGCATAATGAATTGATCTTTTTTACCCAAGATATGACCTCAGACATGGCACTCCCACCAGCAGGCCACCCTCCTCGTAATACCTCCCAAACCCACCAATGCTAATGCCCTTAGCAAGGCTCACTTTGGAGTTTAAATAGGAGCAGTCTGCGTTTCAGAAATGCTCAGCATTCAATACAGCCAACAGGACACGAGAGCAGCAGCTTTAGAAACTAGGCTGCAACTACCTGCAGCCATTTAGACCTGAAAATATTGGCTTCAAATCCTCCACTGATGGAAATGAGGGGATTAGCCTCTTTTTAACAGTAATGATACTTACATGATATCTGTTACTGACAACGTACTCGTTCTTTACAGTCCAAAATACACAGATATATTCACTCATTCTTTGAGAAGTGTGGCTTTTCTACCTGATATCAAACATGATAGTCAACTAATGTTAACTTATGGTCTCTGGCTGGAAACTACTTTCAATAATGATGCTCACTGATGTTCAGCTCTTGCTGTGGTTTAATTCTACCCATTTCACTCAATGGTAAGTCTGCGCCCAAGTCCTACATTTTGGGCTGTGGCCCCTTGCACTTGGCTGAATGTAATTTTAGCTCTGTCACAAGATCCAGCTTTGCCTTTCCTTGGGACTCCCTCTTAAAACTTAAGAGAAATAAGTGCTATTGACTTAAAAGAGTGCATTTCACCATGAGACTGCTGTGAAGGCACACTGTTGAATGGGTGGTAAAGTGCCTGAATGTTAAGAAATGATGTATTTCTTATGACTAGTGTGCTGTAGGATCAGGCAATTTTTCACTTGCCTTGGTTAAACATAACAAAAAATTTTACATCACTACACTTCTTGAACAGTCACCATGCCAAAAAAGGTGTAGAGAATGAATTATAAAACCTGAAAGATTCACCTGATATATGAAAAAATTTACAGCTCGGTCCAAGTCAAAGTGGAGGCTGAACTTGATGCCTCATCCTTCAGAGAAATAGCATAATCACTTTATAACAGGTTCCACAGAACTGACAGAGAGATGTCCCTCAAAACAGCTCTCCAGTAAGGCTGAACATCTTGGCTGAATTTGTGTATCAGACAGGAGGAATTTAAACCAATGTCTCTGATATTCTAGCTGCCAAGAGAAGACCATTTTCAGTGAAATAAAACTTACACTTTAAAAAAACCTAGGCAGAAATTGGTTGATTCATGAAGTTAAAAAAATCAACAACAACAAAACCCCCCAAACAACCACCAAAAAAACCAGAACAAAACCCAATATTTAATTCAACAGAATATTATTTCTCCCTATAAATACCCAATACTTCAGGAAGATGGTAAAAGGGTTTTTTTTGTGTACCCCCTCCCTCTTTTTTTTGTAGTACCAAATGGGTTTATTTTGGAAAAGGAAGATGAAAAGCGGAGACTTGACTACCAAAGAGAAAAAAAGGTGCAAGCTGCCCCTTATTGATTGCTACTAGAGTTTTCTTTCATAGGAACATTTGAAAGAGGCTGCCTTTGAGAGGAGGAAGCGCCTCATCATGATGAAAAAATCTCATTCCCTCTCTACAACCATTTACAAAGCAACCATTCAGTAATTTGGGCAAGTATCTTCTAGCATAACACCCCCCCCCCCAAACCAAAAACAACAAAAAAAACCCAACAAGCATCTATTTTGACTTGATAGGAGAGTGCTAAGTTTATCAACATGAGCCGTCTAACTTTTTGGTGGAATGGTTTCAGGTTTAGTCACTGAAGCCCAAGCACAGACAATATCTTCAAAGCAGCAAGAGGATTTAGCTTAATCACACAAGTTCATAACAAGTTTAAGTGGTCCAATGGCAGTTTGATAGCACCGAAGATTTATGTGAATGCAGGGAACTTTTTCCAATTAAATTTCCACTGAAATCTCTAAGTTATTCCATTTTATTGGACTGCAGCAGGAACTACTAAACACCAATCATGCTTTAAATTACCTATCTTCTAAGTCTTCAAAATGATCAGAAAATCAAAATACTAAATATTTACTATTGTTATTCATTCTCTTGGCTCCTACAACACCTCAAACCACACAGCCACATTTATTTTCATGGATACTTGCATTCAAGTGCTTTGTGCAATTCTAACCTCAAAAATTATATTAAATATATTTTTAACCATGGCTCTTCTATTCATTGAAAATTCACCAGTGATTTTGGTTTTCCCCACTGGTAGGAGAAAGTGATGCCATCAGTTATTGTGTCTTTTGTACCAGGGAGATATGTCTGCGTGACACATTTTATTGGCAATGCATCCTCAAAAAGTCCCCAAATTAATCAGTATTGATGCTCTGACCCATCCTCCTGGAGGAAATAAAGAAAAATGGAAAATACCTAGGAAACAACTTACTACTGTAGGAATCTCATTGTATCTGCCCTGGTCATTGTTTATCTGAAATTAGCGCCATCTATTGAACAATGTCTGATTACAAAAATAGTAACTGTTACCATATTTAATTTCAAAATATAAAACTTCATTATTTCTTGTTACATTTCTCTAAATTTCATTATCATCATCAGCTTGGGGGTACAAAATTGGGAGGAAACAGCATGAACAGCATTTTGCAAATGAACATTAATAAAAGATTAGGGTGAAGCAAATTAATATAAACTACTATCAATATCAGAATTGTGTTCTACAAATTGGATCAATTTCCATTGATTCCTTTCTAGTGATCTAGAGGAATTCACGAAGAGACATCAGAAAAAAAAAAACCAAACAGCTGTGACTACATCAAACCACAATCTAAGATGAGGAATTAAATTAGTAGCCTTTTTTTTTGTTTTCTCCCAGTATTGATTGTAGGTTTTTATTGCAATTACAGTGGAAATACACCATAATACGTCTTAAGGAATATTTGATTTAATTCTGTTTCTTCATTTGGTTATTCATAATAACAAAAGATTTCATGCTATCAGAGTACAGGTAAGTAAAGCTAATACTTTAGGGAAAAAACTACTGTTAATATAGCTGTGAGAAGTAATTTGGGGGTTGTATTTAGAAACACACAGACAAGGTTTCAAGATTGTAGACCTATGCTTCAGATCCAGAGCAAAAAGGAAAAGCTTCAAGCTATGATGTGTAGAACTGGGAATAATTAGACTACCCTTGGACTATCACCGCTTGTTAAACACTTACAGGTCTGTATCAGAAGCCGATATAGCATATGGCTGATTGACCTGGAGAATATCCTTACTGATGTTCCATATTAGCTGAAGGAAAATATTCTATTATTTTTCATATTGCTTCAAGAGCAATTTTCTAGAGACATTCACATTCAGCCAGCTAGCTTGTTTAAATTGGATAACTTTAGGGAGTTATGACCATTTTCATCAGCTAAGAGTCTTCACAAGTTATTCAGTTCTTCATTGAAAGTTTATATTGCTCAGCTGCCTTGTCTTAAAAATTAAGAAAGGTTTAAGCTAAGGGGAAAAGGCAAGAATTTGTTCACACATATTGGCTTTAATCTGAGGATATGGCACAAATAAATTACAAATGAATCCATAAGGAGGCTTTTATTAATAAACTGTACAAGTATGTTGTAGCAACTCAATATATGGTTCTAAAAATAAAATGTGCACTTATAGGCAGGTACAGAAATGCTATTCATTACACACAGGAGACAATTTTCACATGAGAACAGAATACCTTGTGGTGTAAAAAAAATCCCTTAGAAACAGTTTTCTAATACAAAGAACAATTTAGCTTTTATTTAATGATTTGAGTACCTTTCTTTTGGTTGTTTTCAGGCAACTGTGCATATGACTGAAATCCTGACAAAATCTCGATAGTGAATGTTATTTAAACACCTTTCCTTCCCTTCGTTGTCATGATTCATTCTGAAATAGCCTTTAACATAGTAAAAAGGAAATGAGGACTTCTAGTTATGCAAAAGCAGAAAACTACCTCTTTGCATCTTTGTTACAGGTAAACAACCTCTTTGCATATTATTTTTTTTTATTTAGGAAGTAAGTAGTAAACATAGGTGTTACCAACTTCAAAACAGATCCAGCAAATGTATTTTACAGAGTAGCATAACTATGATTGTTGGGTTTGTTGTTGGGTTTTTGTTGTTTTATTATTTATTGGGTTTTAATCTGCATAATTTCCTTTCAGATTATGAAGCTGAAATCTTATGTGGAACCAGTCATGCCGGAGACTTTACCAATAAAATTCCATAGCAACATTTCTGATTTAACACTTAAATTCTCAAAATTTGGAATTCAGCAGACAGCAAGTAAACATGAGTAGTAAGACTTTGATGCCCCAAAACCTGTCTATAGTCCTCACTTCCCTACGCACCTTGACTTACCCTAGCTCTTCTTTATACTTCTTTAGCTGTGCCTTGTATCTCTCTCCTGTTCTGCATCTGCTCCCATATCTTTCCCTGCCAGATAAACCCAAAGGTAACAGCCATTCAGGCTAATTAAATGGTGCTGGAAGTGAGGTAACAGGTGGTGGCCTCAGCTGCTTTAGTTGCAGGGGTAGATAAGAGACCCATCAGTAGCCTGTATGAGGAACTATGATTAATTAGGGCAAGAATCCATTTTCTAAGGAGGGACAACCAGATTTATAACAGATTTTTCTTCTCTAAGGCAACACACAAACTTTCTCCAGAATGTACAGAAATGAATTACCTATTCAGAAGTGCTCACTAGTCATCTCGACTATATTCAATATGGCACAAGAAATTTAGCACAGGTTTCTTCATAGCAATATTTTTTATTTTCTTTTTACTACAAGCTCTGAATTTGAAGTTACTTTAGGAAATTTCCTCTCCTTTAGAAGCTCTCTTATTTTGTTTTCTTCCAAGTAAACTTACCTGTTACTCAAAGGAGTTCTGATTACTGTGGGAACCAACATCAGGGCACTAAATAATAGCAATTAGCACCAGCACCACATACAGTTTAAGAACTGGTTATGCAAGCTTCCCATGCAATCCTGCAGCTCCACTCCTTCCAATAATCCCCTAAGCATTTTAAGCAAGTCTAGGAGACTACACCCACCCCTCCAGGCATTAACCCCTGGGGCTGCTGCTTCTATGACTTTAGCCCTGTAAGGTTGTTTTGAGGCTCAAATATGCAGCTGCTTTATGAGTAGCTGCCCCCAAAATACGAGCAGAGAACTGGGTTCAATTTCTCTTTACTATAGAACTGGAACACAGCAAGAAACCCACCATACTTAATTACCTCTTATGTTATTCAGCCGAGTGTTGAACTTAGGAAAGGTGGTGAATTTCCATTAATGGCTATAATAAACAACAAAAATGCAGAAACTCATTGAACATGCCAATGCCAACAGCCTTGCAGTCACATGGTTTGAAATTACAACTACCATAAAAATGAATACTGAAGAGGATGTACACAATTCAAGGGCTGAGAAAGCTCTTTCTCATTCCTTTGCTTTTCTGTATGTGCAAAGTCATCTTCTAAGCTGTCAGATATATCTGCAACACAGCTGTGCCATTTACATTTTACTAATCTATCTGCAGAGCTCAGCATGAAGAATAATATTAAATCAATGTATGTCAATGCTTGTTTACAGAAATAATGGGTATACTTGCACTAATACACTGTCAAGCAAGGGAATACACTGGCACATTAAGCAAGCCTATTAAAATGGCTATATAAGCAAGAAAGTCTGATACCACAAGAATCCCAGGTCCTTTTTTTCAGGAGACACTCTTACCTACATTTCTACCTGTCCTGGTTTTGATCCCCTAGCACCCCCCACTCCCCCCCCCCCCCCCCCCCCCCCCCCCCCCCTTTTAGAAGAACAGCATTTTGACCCTTTTTGCTGTTGTGAACACACGTTCTTTACCTCCCAACAGTGACTTCAGCCACCTTGTGATTACTGATACGCTCAGCATATGGATTTCTCAGAGGAAATGTGTCCAGTTGTTCTGCTGTGCTCTCCCTTCCTTTTTGCCTTCCACAGTCCCATCCCTTTGGCTATGACGGAGAAGCCAGCAGACAGGACAGGCCTCCATACTTCAAGCCACTCACGTTCTACTTAACCTGCCTCCTGCACAAAACGAGAAACTGATGATGCTATTTCCTATGGGGTGATTCACAGATTAAAAAAATGAGGTTTTAACCCTGACGTAGTTTACAATGAAAATCTTTGTGACCTAACAGGAAAGTAATTTAGTAAGTGATACACAGGGATGATTTTGAAGTGAAATGAAAAGGTGAATTGCATGGTTAACAAATATTCACGCTGACTTGTAAAAAAGGCATGGAGTTGAAAAACATACCATGTCAATCAGCACAGCTCTACAAGAACAAATTTACAGCAAGCTACAAGCGTCATCAAATCACAAATACATATCCATGTAAAGTAGTATTAAGTCGAGTCTGTCCAGAATTCCCTTTCCTATTCACCTTCCAAGACAGTGAATTAGCTGCAGATCTCAAACAATACTCACTTGCAACATTTGTTTTTTTTGGTTTTTTTTTTTTTTTTTTTTTTGTTTTTAATACAAATAATGTTTGCTTTTATTCATACTAAATAGAGGTAAGTACATCAGGGAAGTTTTTGTCTTTTGTTATTGGATCACAGGGGTTCTTTCTGTAAAGCTCTTTTTAAGAGCTACTTCTTTTGTGCAGCATAGTGAAGTGCATTCTACAAAGAAGGTTTTTAAGTTTGTCCCTTGGAGAGAAGCTGTACAACAGGTGTTCCTCCTTTCTTTGTTTACCTGAGCTGACTGCTCGCTGCTCAAAATCATATCCTTAAGAAAACAAATGATGGAGCATGTAAGCATTTGCCTGGAAAATTTGATATTAGGCTAAAGCCCTTTCTTGTTAAAGCAGCAAAATGCTTCCATTGACTGTATGCAGGGTTCTGTTAGCACAGCTGTGAATACTTCAGGGAAATGGGAGAAAGAGCCACAAATAAAGAATTAGCAATTACTATCTAGCTCATAATGAACATACACATATGTCCCAATCAACTTAATAATTCTCAGTCTAAACCGCAAAATTCATAAAATAGTGGTAAGTTAATTTATTAGTTCCTAGTGGTTCTTTAGCATCTTCCAGCTGGGAATCTCATTTCTCTGTGTGATTAATGTCAGCCTCAAAAGAAAGCACGAGGTCAAAAATTACTCCAAGTTTATGAAGTCAAACTCCAGACAAAATAGAACAACGATAAAATGAAATAGCTGAGGAGGAGAACAATCAATAACTCTTCATTCTTGTCAGATTTCAGCTCTGCAAAATTAATATCAGATAAGAAATCACACAACACAGCGTGGGATACTTGAGTTTACAAGGATCTACAGATTTCTCTAGATATTGTCAATTTGTAATACTGAGTACATTGAGCATGGGAATTACTAGCTAAAGGCAGTAATTTTGAGACAAAATAGGACCTTCAATAGGTCCATGGGAACTCCTGAAATAATTAGATCTGTAGCTAGAAGCGCAGAGCCCAAACCAATAACATATGAACACTGAAAAAACGATGGGATTTAAATAACACAAATATGATGAGGACAATGCCAGTGTAAATAAAAAAAGAAGCCACATCAAAATTTTGATGGATAAGACTACCAAGATGGCAAAGACAGACCAAATTACGTTTCTATGTTCAAAAAACAACCAGGCCTTTCAGATAAACTACCCAGTAAGACATAAACTTGTCAGAAACTTCAGTTTCTGTGTTGGTAGATAGAGAACAACAACTAAATAGCAAATGGAAGGAAACAGTTATGCCACCCTTAAAAAGCAAAACCAGAAAATCCATAGCGCTAGAGATCAGGAAATTAGGCTTCACATAGTAAGGGACTCATTTATCATCACAGCAATGAATAGAAAACGAAAGCACAGATGACTAAGAATGCATTGTGTCAGATTTACTTGTAGAAAGTTTCCCAAGTCTACCATTGCTGACTAGGTCACAGCTTTAATATTTCTAAAGTACAACACTGTGAGAGTGACAGCTCAAAAAAAGAAAAAATTCTTAAGCAAAACCCAATTGTTTGTTTGTCCTAACTTCATTAAATGTGTTGGTGCAGCTGCTTTGGGCAGGAAATAAAAAATACTTCTGAAGCAACATGATACATATCATATGTTTCTAGCATGATTGGTTCCATATTGTTGGGGCCCTCAAGTGCCTCTAGCAGAGTTCCTCCGCAAATTTTAACATGTCAAACCGGATAAAAGTCACAAGTAGATGCTTTATCCCTACAGGCTAGGATAACTGCTATCCAGCACAGCAACTCCAACAAGGAAGATGATGGCCTGGTTTCAATCTGAGCACCGAATGCTCCCACAAACTGCCAGTAAGAGTACCTGGCCTGAGCCCTGAGGTGGCCACAGCAGCCACCTCCACACTGCTCCATGCCCTGGTGCCCTCAGGGTTCTTTTCCAACCGTCCACGGCTGAGACCACAGCCCAGGGGTGCCCCAGCTCTGTGGCAGTGGGGCCAGCAGCACCTAGCCCTGCTGCATGCCGCAGGTGGGCAACAGGCTGTTGGAGCACAGTAGGTGTGTCTTTAGACCAGTCGAATGTCCTTCAGCAACATTTTTACTACCTAGTCAACAGAGAAGCTGATAATCAGGTTAAGTCTCAAGCTGAAAACTGACTTACTGCTATGAACCTTTAAAACTAAATACATGGAGCAGAATAAGAGCATACCACATAACGGAGTCTAATCAGAAGATTAAGCCACTGACAAACACAGAGAGGTTCAACCAGATTTGTACCCGTAGCTCCCAGCTGCAAACAAGAGGTGGCCCACAATTCAGAGATACATCACTACTACTACTACTGAATTTAAAAGATAAGATGCTGTGTCTAAAGATTGCTACTCTGGAACTTCACCATATTATGTTATTAAATATATCTAGGTATGATCAAGATTATTTCAAATAGTGTACTAAACTTCTACCACACAACAGACCACAATGGAAAAACATTTAATATTTTTACAGACTTCAAATTTACTTTATTGATCTTGGTGAGAATATAGGTATGAAAGTTTATGGAAGAAGAAGACAAGAGAACAAAACAAATACGTAAGAACCTAGAGAAAGAAAAGCATATTTAGCATATTAAAGTAAATTAATCATCTTTCATTTTAGCAGGCCAGACTATGTAAAATTCCTGGAAAAACAATGTAATTTCAGAAGGTGCTAGTTACAAGAAAAAAAGAGAGTAACAGATTGGATCAAATATCATCATATCCAGCTAGAGACTGATCTGACATTGAACACTAGTTTTAAAGAAAACAACACAAAGCAGAATAGTATTGTTTTATTACACTATTTTAATATTTCCACTTTAAAAAAATTACCGGAAGAGCTACTGAGAAAATTTAAACTTTAAAACAAAAGAAACAGTAATGAGTTTATCACATCATTCCCATTACTCAAGTTTTACAGTTTATCTAACTCTAATGAAACGTGTGTTGTTGTTCTGCAGCTAGAGAGTAACCAAGATGATGTGATACAGTCTTGAAAGTTTATCTCTGAAGATATGTAAGCATGTTTGTTCAAAACTGAGGACAACTGAAGCATTAAGCAAGTCAGAGAAAAAGAGCTTACATCTGAGATGGACTGTTTCAAGCCCACTTACGCAAAAAGGGCAAAAACTAAAACCGTTAAACATTTTAGAAATTTTTCTTAGCTACAAAAGGCTGAACAATGAAAACAGCAACATTTGTCACTAGAAATAATATAATTTTAAATAATTCAAGATGTTTTCACTATAGCTTTTATTCTTTTAAATGGCTATAACAAATGGCTGTGTATTTGAAAATGCATTTTGCCTCAGAAAAGAATGCACGGACACATACAAAATAAAGTCATGCTCAGTGATGAAAGGTAAACTAGGTAAAAAAAATGAAATAAATCAATAAAATCTTCCATAAGTACTGACTGACAGTTTTACACTGATTGACACTCATGCCTAAGAAGGCTTGCTAGGTAAACTCCTATTTGAAGCTTTTCTAATCAGCTTGAAACTTGAACATAATTATGTTTGACTAGATTCAGGCTAAGTGTGTCTCAGGGTCCTGTCCCTGCAGGAATCCCGGTCAGAGTCCTAGACAAAACCTTCCTGGTTGCCTTGCAGCCTTCTCACCATAGGTATCTTTCTCAAGACAACCAAAAGGCAGAAACTGATGTATAGTGAAATCTTGTCCTAATATGCAGACAAAATGTAACTACATCTTGCGTCCACTGGTTCGGACATAGCTTTGAGACTCCTGACATCTTCATTTAAGATTTTGGTTAAGATTAGCAGTTGAATTCAGAAGACACTAGAGGAGTATGCCCAACAGATGTAGACTATGTAGTAACAGAAACCCTATTCTGTAGAAAATCAGACTAAAGTAAACCGCTTCCAAGGCCTCCCCCACCCCCTCAGTTCAATTTTTCAACCCTTATTTCATAATCTGAATTAATAACATTAATACAAATGATGTATTTCATAAATCTGAATGACTGACTCCAATTTCACAATTTGAACAAAGATTATTACAATTGAAAATAAAAGCCATTCATAAGAAGAAAATTCACTTGATGAAAAATGCTATAGGGACATGAAGATTTTTGTGATGATATAGTATCAAAGAAAATTTAGTTGAATTTAAGCTGACCCCTCATTTATCATATCCTGTGAGTGAGTCAGTTAATGACTATATTGATTCTGTTTTATGTTCATTCTTATACACACCATCCAACCAAGGTGAAAGTAACCATAAGATATTAATTTTAGAGAAATATATTGCAATGATAAATGTTTGAAGTTGCAGTTAAGAGTGATTATTATACAATGGGTTTGCTGTACTGAAATTACAGGACACATTAATCTCAGGGGGAAATATCACATAATATGCACTAGGAGATCCCTGGATTTAGTGTATTGTAAGTAACTACAATGGATTTCAACAGAATTGTTTCAGTTGAGGATGTGATACATGTTAAGTGTCACTTTTAGCCTAAATTCATGAGTACTGCATTGCTTGGAGACCTGTGATCATTCAGAGAACAATGTGAAATAGGTACCTGAGACCAGGGTTTCTCTAGCCTACAAGTGCCTATAAAGATGAGAAGAAGGAAAAATATCCAATTTCTACCCACATCTGATTTCACAGGCATCCTATAGAGTTTGGTTTTTTGCTCTCACTGAAATGTAAAGAGCAGAGCAGATGACTCCCACTCTAATGTTTTTCTGTTTTGAAGAAACGTTGATCAATGACAGAAATGAAAATTATCTGTCTTCCACAGGGAGAAAGGATGCTCTGCTCTTTGTGCAATTGGCTTCAATCTGTGAAGAAAGGTATAGAGCACACTGAACTACTGTGTGACTGAACCACAGCACAAGACATGTAATATTCCTTATCAACACAATACGTCTTTAAAAACTACTGGAAGCAGCGTCAGTTTTTTCTTTGACTTCCCTTTCACCAAATGTAATACTGTTCTACCTTTCTTGTACAACTGGTTTTCATTTTCCAACTAAACAGCTCAACTAATGACCAGTCCTCGATTCCTGGACCAATTCAATCAGTCACTACTGTATTATTTGCATATTTAGAAAGTTTAATCTTTGCAAAGATCTTTTTGGTACTTTCTTTATTTAAAAACCTCTTTCTCAACGGCAAACTTTTCCCCAATCTAGCCTAAAGTTTCCTGCCATTTTTTCCAATGCTTCTCATTGTTCAGTATTTCAGGTTTAGGTAGCAGAAAGCAAAACAACGTTGAAGACGCATCTTTGTGAAAACTGTGTTCACAGGAGCTTCCATTAGCTGCTGAAAGGTCACTGTGCTACGGGAAGGTGCAAGGTGGCAGGTAAGTCTACCTTACCATTTTATTTAAGCTTTTTGGAGAAAAGGAGAGAGGAGGGAGCGCACACAGTTGAACCAGTCTGTGACTCCTTTTAAGGAATCAATTGATTTCTTTAGGATTTTTATTACTGGAAAAAACTGAAAACAGATATCTGAAGAAAAAGGAACCAGATCTCCCATTTGCAAGGACACTCCGTAAAATCTGGCTGGTGTCTGATGGAGTGCTGAACCACAGGGAAAAGCTGGGCTTGGGAAGAGCCGCCAAGCACTGCAGCTGGGGCTGGAGCCCCGTGGAGGTCAGGGAGGTGCAGTGGCCCCTCCGGGGAGAGCTTCCTCGGGGCTGACAGGGCTGCCCTACAGCTGCTGCTGCTGCTGGAAGGGGAGGAGGAGGAATTATAGCGTGGAGCGGGGAGGCAGGGAGGGGAGAACAACAGAATGTCTGAAGGGATGAAAACACAGTTTTACTTTCATCCCTCTAATATTCTCAGGAATTGCTTTAGGGGGGGTGAAAGACTTCCCTTGAAAGTATGATTTCTCTGTCTTTATGTTTTGCAGGCATCTACAGACAGTAGAAATACAGTGAAAATGAACAAGCATTGAAAACCCCACAAACTGTTGCCTGAATCCCAACGAAATGAGTGCAGGCAAATAGACGTTCCTTCAAACATTGTGACCAGGTTTTTTAATCAATAACATCAAATTATAGGCAGTTATAGGATAACACACACACTCTCCCAACCAAAAATACTTGTAAGTAAAAATACTTTTTACAGTCTTATGGTCACAAAGACACAAACTTGAAACTTAGGGAATTGTAAAAGTGAAGCTGCACGACTGATCTTACTACAGCTTCCCCAGGCACGTCTTTGTCATTAATTCTGTGACCATATCAGAGTATTCTCCCAGTGCACAGAACAGATAATATTCAATATACAAGCAAATATGCAACGTTTGATTTGTCCTTACTGTTAATACATATTCAAAACATCATTGAAACCATAGTGTCGTTTTGCTAAGTGACTCTGGCCCATAGTAACTGAAGCCCAAAGTGTGTGAGGTGTGTAGACAGTGAACTCTGATTAGGAATCAGACTTCTTCAAAACTAACAAACTGGCAGACATCACTGCTCAATGTTCTGCAAATGTAAACTAACACATTTTCCCCAAAAGCCTGCAAGGTGGAGGAGGTACTGTTATCATATCCATTTTAAAGCTGGACATCTGAGATGCCATTGTGGTTAGAGTCAAGTTCTCTGAAGAAAGTTACTTTCTTCAGACTTCCATCATCAACACTCCCAGCTCCATGTTTAAAAGTCTGTAATGCTGGAGCTAGACAGGGAGAAAAGGACACCCAATGATGTCCCAATACCCTGGTGATCTCTGTTTTGGAGCTTTTAGTGTGCTGTCATCAGAACAAGGTTGACTAGTTTCAAAGTTTTAGCCTAGCTAACCTGAGGGACCCAGCAAGCCAAAAATGTTACAAAGCCCAAAAATGGGGACACCTCCTGCCTTCATGAACATTACTAGACCAATGAACAATTAGTTGCTTAACCTACAAAGGAGCATTTCCAATTCTTAGGAAAGGATTAGTGAGCATGAAATAGATCTTTCACTTCCACCAAATGTGTTTAAATGATATAATCGTTAATCTGTAGTACTCCAAATGGGATTCATATTTAATGCTTAGTTTTGAAAAACACATTTTAATGTTATAATCAATCTTTTAAAATCTGGATTTATGTTTGCATGGCTAATATGAAATCAACTTTGATTGTTTTTTTTTCTATTTTGTCTCCTTCTTCCCAGTCCTCTCCCAACAAAGCAAATAAGTCCTATTGCCATTTTTAAGTATGCATGTGGAAAATGATTGCCAAGGCAAGGTTCTCTATGTGCTGCAGAAAACAGGGTCATGCTGACAAAGGTTCGCTTTAAATAAAGAAAACAGTTTGTGACTGATTGCTTATGAAGAAAACAAAAGTTATCTTAGAGAATATTTTGGCTCCTGGAAGCAAGACAGTTTAAAGGAAAGAAAACCTTAAGGAGAGATAGATGTTTTGAAAGAAAGACTGCTAGCCTGGAAAACATCTCAACTGCTAACTTCTGAAAGCAAGTGTCTTAATTTGTCACTTTCTTGCTGGGTTTTCACAATCAGATCAATAATACTCAAAACCAACCAGGTACTAGGATGCCAGACACCTCTGTGGATCTATTCCCGAGCCCTTCTTTATCCAGTTTATGAAACGGGAATAAAAGATTCCTGAACTATAAAATATGTATGTCCATATCAAATTGAAATGTGTCTTAATGT
This sequence comes from Falco naumanni, assembly GCF_017639655.2. Classification (NCBI taxonomy): domain Eukaryota; kingdom Metazoa; phylum Chordata; class Aves; order Falconiformes; family Falconidae; genus Falco; species Falco naumanni. Next base: position 110,506,843 of record NC_054055.1, read on the forward strand.
CTTTGTTACTACTATAAATTACACTATCAACTATGTTTCAGTAATAATCTCAGTGTCTTACAAGCTATGAGGCATAAATTTATCTAACACGTTTCTTAATCATGTAACCTTAATCACTGAAAGTTTAAGAAAGTGTAAGTACAACTCTTATCTATACTAATCCTATACTTTGAAGAGGACATTGTATTTGCATTATAATTACATCTTCAGAAACGTCAACTGCTGCACCCTGTAAAAAAAGTAGTTTTATTAAGCCTAAGTTTGGCACTACTGACAGCTGGGCACTTTGCTGAGCATGTCTAGGTATTCAGTATTCTGTAAAATACTAATTTATCTCACCATTCATGTTTTAGAGGCAAACCCCAGGGATTTTCTTCTAAATAAAGAGAAATACTAATATGTTAAGTATTAAAAATGTTCTTTCTGCAAGTCTCTTAAAATGCTCAAGTGACAACTTAGTCTTACAAAAAACTGTCTTAGTATGAGACTCCTAAGCTATAAAATCTAACTATGTCTACCAAATATGAGCACCAAGTCTTAACAGATTAGGTTTTGTCATTACTCTAAACTAATGTCAAAATTGTTTCTGGTATTTCTGTGATACTGCAGAAGCCCCTAGCAGTATTTAAGCATGACATTTTGTAGTACAACTCAGTGCAATCTTGAAATGACACAAGCTGGAAATACTTCCCTTCTTCCAAATGTCTTGCTGAATGCAAACCCTACATTTGCATAAACCTAATTAACAGCTTCTAAGACTGTTAACTCAGGTTCTGTTATTTTTTTATTATGAAATGAACTGCAAAATTAGTGTGGGTTTTATTTTCTATTATGTAGAAACAGCTCTTGTCACCAAACTGATTTCCGGGATCACGCCTAGGTGAAGAAGCCACAACAGCTTGCTCTTTTGTACTTTAAGGAATTACTGGCATTTTAAGTATACCCAAAAATCTATTTTGGAAAGGGGTTTAAATAACAACGTGGTCTAAATATTTTTGCTTCATGAAGCTGTGCTAGCTGCAGCATGCCCAGGTTGTTCTCAATACAAAGAAGTCCAGGCAAAAAAAAAATTCTTGGCATCTACAAATGCCATATGGAGTTTCCATGTGCCATTGTTGTATGACAAAATTATCTCCCAATTTTATTTTTTTTCCCCAAGTTATTTATTACATGTTGACATTTCTGCCAGTTCTTTTTCTTCCAAATCTGGGAGGAGGAGAGTTAATTTTTTTTTGATTCCAGAAGCAGAGAAAAATAATTAGCTTTAAAGACTCCAGCTATAGTCTGAAATGGCTTTTCCAGGCATAAAAACTGCACGTTATTAAGGCCTACTGTTGTGGGACTTTCCGTGGCTTGAGGCTAATGCCCTCCCCAAGCAAAGCTGAGGATCCATCCTTTCTCATGGCTTGATGCTCCTGTTTTTAACTGTCATGGTTTGTTAGCCAGGTGACCTTCAACCTTTGATCCTGGAAAGACTATTAGTGGTGACTCCAGGAGATTTGCCTCAATAGCACGGCTGTATGGGAGCATTCCCAGGTGCATTATAAATGCAGCTTATCACATCATTCTGCAATGAATCAATGGGATATCACCATACAATCAGAATACATATATAAAATATATATTATAAATAGATATATCTGCATGTATTTTAAAATGGGCATTCAGTGGAGGTAAGTCAAGCCGCATCCCTTATGCTGCTGTGACCCACTTTTATGCATGTATTCCCTGCTTCTCCTCATCCAAGATAGGATTTATGCAGTTACATTGCTTCAAGCAAAACCTTAGCGTCATGACTGGGGAGTGTTCTTTAAACAAAGCTATGGAATCAACGGCAAACTACTAGAGAAATTAACTATGCATTTTCAGCAGCTTTTGTTGACCTGGGATCTAATCCCAGCTCTTTAGACTACAAACTAACATTTCAAAACTTGGGACAGGTTTGAGTACATCAGGTAAACAATTCAACATCTGCCATACTTAGGCCCTTACTGTAATATCTATATTAAATAATATCCCTTGGACGTGTTTAGAAGAATTGCCAGTGAGGAGTAAAACTTCTTTTTCTCCCTCTTTTCCCTTGTAATTCCCACCACTCCCTCTCTTCAAGACAGTCTGTTGTGTTCCTCACTGGTGTCCTCTAAAATATTTCTTTCAGGATAAAAGACTAAAAGGAAGCTTTCTATCATGAAAATGTATGACTAGTTAAAACCTGCAGTGTTTGATGAAGTTGTAAAACAAAGGGATACCTGATTTAGTAATTTTGTATCTAGATACAATATTTGAAAACAATCTTTAGATCATTCTTCTATTTTTTTATATTTTATTCTTAAATCATAATTAAAATTAAAGTGTATGCCTGAGACAGGAAGAATAAGGGCTATGACAACAGAAGGTCTAAAGAAGATGCCAAAATAACGTGTTCCTTGAAGCAAATAAGACAAAGCAGTATTGTTTTACTGAGTTTATGGAATTTTGAATATATATGTTTCACACATAATGCAACATGATTCAAAGCAGCTGACCTTTCCTTACAAAAAGTAAAGAAATTACTGACAATTACAATGCAACGTAGCTCCATTGACATAACTGCAACATGAACAGAAGCTTCATCTTGCAAAGATTTTTGTGCTTTCATGTGCTGTGGGAAGTCCCATTGACATCATGGCTTTGAAGGTGAAGTAAGCAACTGCATCTTCTCCTCTTTATAGTTTAGTTGGCTTGTGATCTAGCAAATTAAGAACGAAAAAGTGCCAAGCTTAAAACTAAGCATTTTTATGTGAGGGGCCAATAATTATATGGACTCAAAGAAAGGGAATGATAGATAAGAGTAGAGTCACAAGGATGGAAAAGGGAAGAGAAATGTTTGGTTGAGAAATGAGCTCCAGCTGCTGACTCACAGCAACATTTCTCAACAAAGATCATGAGGATGTTGCATAAGGATTCAGTATGTGCGTGTGTGACTGCTGAACAGTCCATGGATTAAGAGCCATAGACACAGTTAACATCCATCCTGAGCTTTTCCATTCTAATGACTAATCAAGCCTGAAAGTTTCTCTTTTTTTTCCCCTCCAATAAAGTTTATAGGTTGTATAACACACACTTAAAAGTCTCTAGAGAGTTCCCATAGTGATCTCGGCGGTACAGTACCCTTTGGTGATATTACTAAATAATCAATCATAAAGAAAGGGAAAAAATATTTTCCAGACTATTTTTGTAAACTTAAGTAGCTGAAAAATAAATACTGAGTCTACATAACAAATATGATCATCAGTACTGCGGGGAAGATATAAACTCTAAAAAAGCACAAAACCTGGCTCTGACTTTCTGCTCCTCTTATTCCACAGTTTCCATTTAAAACAGCAACACAGACAAAACCTTTCTTGAAATTTCTCCATCGTCATTACCAATAGAGCTGCATCACTGACGACAACAACAATGCGGTTTAGAACACCAAGAAGTCAATGTCCTCTTGTTACAGTTTCCAAATTCTTAGTAATACGATAGGATGCATAACATGTTCCAGCTTCAGCAGAACACCAAACAGGTATTTAAATTTATCCCTTAAAAAGCAGTTAAGCATATACTCCAATTAGGCATATTTAAGCTACATTTATTTCAATAGGATTTAAGCATATGGTTAGCAGCAGTTATATGCCTTGTGTAATGAGGATAAAAGTGCTATGAAATTAATATTGGTTCTACATTTAAATTTCCCGGTGTCTTTTAAAGACAGATTCTGGAAGTGGTTTGTAAATATGTTCATTTATTATTATATATTCACTAACAGACTTGTGTTGGAGTCCCATAATAGTACAGTGCAGATTCTTCAGATTATACAAAAAAAAAATATCAAAATAACTATTATACGCAAGGTCTTTCCTGTAAAATGATATGCCAACTTCCATAATTATTTGCTATTCTGTCTTTAGAAAAAAATTATATATTTAAAAACCTCCTAATTACAATAACAAATAAAAAGTCCTTTTTAGTAATAAGGAAGGAAACTGGCACTGAATCATAATAAAGAAAAGCCAGCTGAGGAGCCTGCTAGAAAACAATACTATGTATAATTGGTGTTTAATTATGCAGAATTAACAAATGGCAGCAGCACTGGTTGTATTACTTGACCAGGGCTCTTTGCCAAGTCAACAAGCTGGTTTTAATGTAGGAAGTAACCCATTCAGTTATCTGGCGCCTTTGAGCAGGGCCCTGACTGCTGCGTTCTCCATCTGTGTTGCCAAAAACATTTAGCAGAAGAAAGAAATCTGTTGATTTGCTAAAGCAAGATAAATTTCGGTCATTGATACGGGTGAATGCACCAATAAGATCATAAAAAAGTTTTCTAAACATTTTATTCATCTGATGCCAATGATTTAGCAACACTATGAGAGCTCAAAATACTAATTAGTGTGAATTTGCTGGGTTGATATATTATACAATAGAGTATCGAACACGTTTATTTGAATCTATTACCTCCACTAACCCCTCCCCTCTCCATACACACGTATTTGAATGTATTTAAAAACACGTTTAAATATTTATGTTCTCTAGAGCCTCATTACATAATTTACTCCTATACTAAGCAATTAATTTGCATTTTGAAATGACTACAACTATGATGATACATATAAGAGGTTCCTGGAGAGTGTGTCTGCTGATGAACCCACACTCACAACTGACCCATGTAACAAATCTGAGCACTGGCCTCACCAGCAGCTCCTCCTGCTTCCTCACCACTGCTATCTACCACACTGAAGAGATCTGGCCTGGCATACCTGTAACACGGTGTGCTGATTTGAGGGAGCTCAAATTCAATCTGAGAAAAGCCTTTTTGAATTAAATACAGATAACAAAAACCTTTTGGGCAAGAAAGCAACAAAACCTCTTGGAGATCCCCATAAGCAGGTAGGAATCTGCCCCTTTGTTGGGACTTCTCTTTCATGTGGAGGTTTCTTTGAGAGCTGTTCACTATGATAACAGTAACAATAGCAGATGTACTGTGAAATGAATAAGAACTTCAATTAAAAGTGTATTGATACATAGATTTATATTGTATATTTATGTTGCTTCCAGGAATGCAGAAGATCTATTGAAAACCATGGAGAGAGAAGCAGAATTTGGGGTTTGATAGAACAGAGAACACAGATTGAAAGTAACCAAATGGTAAAGTCTCTGCCAACCAAATAAATCTACAGATTTGCATACATTCAGGTTCACCTGAGCTGCTGGAGCTCATATTGTTAAAAACTTGACTAGTTTTCTGTTAGGTCAGGTTGGGATTTAGATTACTGCGAGCTATGGTGAGCTAGTCTCATCTGAAATCCTGGAAGTTAATTTTGCCCGATCTTTCTCATGAAAAGTCATTGTCACAAGAATCTGGTTGCAGCTGAAGAGAAATTAAGAACAGAAAGACTGATCTTTGTTTTCAGTGCTTCTCAGGATGACAGGGTCCATGCAAACAGGGACATTGATCTGCAGAGCACTAAGTGCAACACAGAACTAAATGGGGATCCCTTTTACATCCTTAAAAATAATAGGCTTTAGAATTCAATGCTTATTTTACACACACTCCCCTACTGGCAAAGAACAGCAGTTTTCTCCTTCCTTTTTTGCCATACTTTTTCGATGACATTCAGATTAATAAAAAGCAATTCTTAAATCCACAGCATGTTATGTTTGGAAATAGAAAGTAAAATAAAAATGCCTCTCTATGTGTGCATGTATATCAGCATGTGACTTTACAAACTTGAGCTATTTCCAATGCAAACACAAGTAAATCTGGACATCCTCATATATCCTATATTTTATAGGCCCAGTAAAACTTGATCAAGATCCACTTATACTTGTTGCTTGTGTGACTTAACCTTTAGGGTAGATTAATTAGATTAACAGACCACATACTGTAGATTCCAGTACTTCCTCAATGGCTATTAAATTACACAGAAGGAATTATGTTTTAGAGTCCTGCTTCCTTAAATCAAATTCCAGCCGTCACCTTTCTTTCATTTGTTAAACTGCAATGCTCTTGTTCCTTTCATAATAAAAACTGAACCTCTGTTACAATTCCATCCTTAGTTCTTGAAGATATTAATGATTGCTGTACTCAGGATCAGGTAACTACAGAATCTGAGTGCACTGAGTCCACAATGGGTATCCTACCAAAGGACTGAAAAAGGTGCCACAATTTGTGAAGAGGCAGGGAGTAGCGGAACATTCTTACTTGTAAGTGACGGGCTACAAGCCTCCCCATGCAGACCACAGCAGTGGAAGCACAGAGCAGCCACTGGCACGGCAGAAGGGAGTACCTAGGCTGGGAGGTGCGTATGGCTTGACGGAGGCCAGTTTGGCTCTCACCATCCGGACAGATAATGCTCCTATGCCGAACAACTCCTGGATAAGGCATGGAGCTGCGTAAATAGGGCTTAAGAAAACTCTACAGCTTTCCTAGCACGTTCACTTTTTCTTTCTCAAAACATTATCCAGGCAGTAATCAAAGATTTTTTTTCCACTTTCCCTGTATTCCCAGACTCCTGGGAGCCTGGGCATGCCCGTAAATCTGAGCAGAATATCCAGTATTTCCCAGACAGCGCTAGAGAAACTGTATACACACAACACATACAATGCACCTAGTAAGCTGAGGAAAAGAGACAAGGTTTGGGGCTTTCTTGCATTTGCATCTTCCTATAAACTGTTCCCTGGATATTACAAACAGTACAATAACTGAGAAACCTAGGTAAAAATGTCAGGCTTAAAAGCCTGAGATGATCTTTGCCCTGAAAAGGCTGTACAACTGAGAGGAATATAATAAGTAGTGCCAAGGGAAAGTCTGCCTTCTGCACTTCTGTGATGCAACAGCAGAGAAGATGGAATCTAAACCCTGTGACACAAGAAGATGACTATAGATGTATCATCCGCTGCATGCCTGCTGATGCACACTTTTCCACTCAAATGTCAGCATCCTCCTGCTGTCAAAAGTACTAGGAACTTTGGAAGAGTAAGTATGGAAAATTTGGTGACACTGTAATTTTTTAAAGCTCTCAGGATGCCTGGACTAGCTTTGAAGTAGTGCCACACAATCTGGCACTAAACATACCAGAGTGTGCCCAGCCTCAGGCTGTACTGGACATTCAGGACTGTCCCATTAGGGCATCAGAAAAGCTTGTCATCATCAAGACACCACAGCCTCAATCTTCTTTCTCTGCAGCTCATTTCTGGCCTGTGACATTAATTCTACACTACATGCCTAACTTTCTCGCTGCGTTTACTGCTGATGCACTGTCTCGGTGCTCCCTGTATTGCTGGAACTATGGGCTGGCAAGTCCCACTACAGTAAGTACAGTGCTTTAGTAGGTACGGCAAACCATGGCTTCTAATGACAGGCCAATTATCTTTGAGGGTAGCAACTTACCTACAATTGTATTTCTCCAAAACTACGTCATTAAACCCATATGGCTTCAGTAAATAACAAAGCAGTCTTGGAGAAAAACCTTGATGAATAGAGACAAAAGAATCCTCCACCTTTATCGACAATGTGCTAAAAGCCACCTACTTGTATATATTTTTAAGACAGAAATTTCATTTCAATCTGAGCAGGCTGGCACAGCCTTTAAGCAGCCTGAGACAAAGGGGGGTTGGAACAATGGATGAAACAGCAAACCCTGACAACCTCGTGCTTATGATCAGGTAGCTGAGCCCAGGAAGGGAGCCTGGTAAGGCAATTAGGAGCAGGTGACGCTTGCCAAGAGAGACTTCAATCTTTAGGCAATTCCTGTTAGAAGGGCTTTGACACAGCCTACAGAGGAATCCAAAGCTGCCCTAACTTACCACTGCTCAGAACTTACTCAGGATATGGACTCAGCCCCACAACTGGTGCAAAGTATGACAAGCTGTGACGACTCTTAATATAATCATGGCAGTGCATAAAAACATTATTATTTATATTATATTAGTTTTGATTGGACTTTCATACCCTGCTGATGGCGACATCTTTGTGCTTTGCACAGAAGAAAAAGGAAGAGTGTACATATTTTACACTATCTATACTTGCCAACATAATTTGGATGCAATCTACACACCTGAGGATCCCTCCATGGTGGGAAGCTCCTCTCCAGTGATTTAAAGCACCTAAACTACAACTGCAGCTGGAAGAATCTCTTCTCATTCATTAAATACTTGTCAACTAGAGACAAGCAGCTAAAACTGCACGCCTAAAGTTGGTGATATGACACTGCACTGTAAATACTGCTAGGTGGTTTCTGCCTCAAAATGCTTACAGCTCTAAATAGGAACAGAAAGAAAACAGGCAGAGGCTTCATTTGCTATATGCCACAAGTTAGCAGCAGAGGGGGAAACAGTACCTAAGGTCTGTTCTCCATTCACTAGGTTTCATGGGCACAGCCAAAGATGTTTGTATGACCACATACAGAATTTAAGCAAAAAATCTCCCACTAAAGAAAATTCTACCATGAATATTAGAAAAAAGGAAAAAAAATCCTTCTCACTTCCTTGAATCAGGAAAAAAGTAAAATTCTTTAATGCCTTCATCTTCTCAATTAAGATATAAATCTGTATTCTGAACTCCATTTTTTCCCATTTGATTACCATACTGACTCGGGGGGTGGGGGTGGGGGGGGCAGCACACAATGAAAGATACATTCTTTGAATGAAAAAAGGAAAAAATTTTAGTGTCACAGATGGCTGTCAGGATGAAATGGAGCTTGTGTCTGCTAAGGGAATCAGACCTTAGTGTGAAATCTGAATAGAAAAGAACATAGCAGAAGGCAGCATTTCAAAAGGACTTCAGCACCAACTGGCATTGTGAGGGTTAATTTACTGCCAGGAACTGCTGGGCTTTTCATTCTCAGCAGACACACAATAGACAGATCCCAAAAGTACCCATCATAATCACAGATGCTGGGGAGTAATACTAAAATAAAAGCTTCATGAATATTAAAAATAACAAAACTGCTAATGGTTTAGCAGAGTTTGGAATAACAACCAATCTGAAAATCTAAGAGTGTGCCATGCAGACATAGTGAGACACTGTCTTTTTAAAACTGATTAAACCTACTCAATTTGTAACAGAAAGGCTTATGCATATTAGGAGCTGAATTGACTGCCAAACTTTACAAATTGCACAGGCTAATTACCATAATTAAGCTTTGGATTGAAGAAGAAAATTCCATTTATCTCAGAATGACTCAGTGGAACTTCAACAAAGAAGGCAAAGTACATCAGATGGTTTGGCCTTTTCTTCCAACACCCCCCCCACCCCCCCCCCCCCCCTTTTTTTTATTTTTGCCTCTAAGTGTTGTTTCAAAAGCAGTTGTGAAAAAAATAATCAGAGTAACAGCAGAAAAACACTTTTGTGTGAAAATCAGAAAAAAATGAATGGTTTAGGGATCTGCTTTTGGAATTTGCTGTGAACCCTCCCCTACAAACCAGTACAGTAAAATATGTTCTATTTTTTAAATATGAAATCTGTTTCAGGGGGTAATGTAAAGCCACGTGTCTTTTATAACCTGAAGCCACACATAATTCCTGTAACTATGCTTTATCAGTTTCCTGGGGAGGACTCTGAGTAGCGTTTGATCTGCTGGACTCTCCTGCTGCTATACATGTCTGCTATTTGCCTTCTCATGCCGATGCAAAGAAGTTATCTCGAAGGGTGAGATAACAGCTACCACACTTTAAGATAAAGATTACATGCTATTCTATGACTTTGAGCTGCATCCAAATACTTCCACTAATCTCAAATGGGATTTGGATCTTTTCCTTAGGGAATGCTTAGTCTGTGAACAATAAAAGCACAGCTGTGAAAACTTTATTATGGGATACAAAAAAATGGCTTACTGTATTTCCTTTCCTATCCCAGTTTAGGACAAAACCACATGAACATCTTCCTTAAGCTTACCTAGGCTTTTAAGTCACATATGTATGATACCATGCATACACAGAGACATGATGCAAAGGAGAATACCGAGATACTTGGGAAGTATTAATCCTCCCACATACCTTGTGACTGACTTTTTGCCCATCAGTTACTACAGTTTTGTTGCATTTACCTAACTTTTGCTTCTGTAATGATGTCTATACATTTTCAGGTGTCTTTACAGAATTTCTTGAACAAAATGGTTCCCCAAAAATGTATATGCAGGCTAATTTCTAGAAAGCAAGCTCTAAATGGATAAAAACCTCCTAAACAGACCTTCATTTCATTCCCTGTAGAACTCTGGACAGTTAAAATAGATCTACCATTATGAGTATGCTGTAAATACTTGTAAAAATAAACTAGGTAAGTGTATGAAAGAAAACCAGTCAAAAATAAAAAGGTCTTCATGTTTAAAACATGATTTTAGAAGAATCATGAGCCCATCAGAACAGAACTCTGCAAAGAAAAACCAGGAACAATTTCAAAATGCAGACAACTATAAGTGAGATATGTGACACACAAGAAGAGGGAGAAGAATGTAGTGATATTTATCTATCAGCATAGGTGCTTTTAGGTACCACCTGGATTTTCTGGAGCACATCTTTATTAAAGATTCACTAACATTATGAAAGAACGTGTTCATATGAAAGCATGTAAGAGAGAAGAAACTACCAGCTATTTCTAGTCCAGTATTTGCATCCATCAAGACTGAATCAAATTTTAAACGTGGTATTGCTCATCTCATTTATACAAACCATACACATAGGCTTCATTGAAAGTCTCATCTCAAGTATCAAATAAAGACACAGAAAGCACTATGGCATTTACTCCTTGAGGAATCAACAGAAATGATAATAAACCACCAGACCATGGGTACTTTTATAAAATATTCGATCTATACATACCATGCCTTTCCCTTTTTTATATGGCTGCTAATACAACCAACTCGGAGACAGCCATCAGCTGAAATTCCCCACTATGCAAACTAACCATTCTGGCAGAAACACTACTCTGAATTCCAAAAAAATCAGAAGGCATTTACTTCACATGCCCAAAATTTAGCCTGTGTGACTTTGTGTGGTGGCAGAAGAAAGAAATACAAATTTTGGAAACCCTTTCATCACGAGGAATTTCTCAGACTGGGATACACAAGCGATTATCCTGAATATGTGTGCATGTATGTGAGCAATTTCGTCTGTTACTAATTTTGTGTATGAAAGTATATCAGTCTCCTCATATAAGTTGGAAATGAGTCCATCAGATATAGTAGAGATTCAAGTAGTAAAGGAAGAAGACAATCCCAGACTTGCACCACTATCGCTCTTCCTTATGCTCACCATTAAAAAAGGAAAACACACATTAATTATTAACACATAAAAAATCCTGTCTCTTTTTACCTTGTTTCAAGATTCTTTTCTTGCATTGAGCTATTCTGGAAACGCATGCAGCTGTTACTGGATGAAACAGCAACAGAATATGCTGCATTATTAACTGTCCTAATGTGACTATGTCAGATTCTTTTCATATCGACCTGTCATGACAGACTCCGTTTTCTTTTTTCTCCACAGTCCCATCCCCAATGGAAAGCTCTATAGCCAGAAACTGCGCAGGCAGCGACAAACCACTGAAATGTCCAAGCCCGGCTTTAAAGTGTTCAGCTGGCATGAGAGTTTTTTCCACAGTGGAATAAAGAGGTTAAGTGGCATCTAAAGGTAAAAAGCCCCGTATTATTTAATTATTCCTACAGTAAGACACTTGCTGACTCAACTCAAATTCACCATTCACAGTTCAACACCTTGAGTGAAAAATGCCGGCACTTCAGATGTCCATGTTTCACCTGATCTGCTGTTTGATGGACCATTCCTTGAGTACTTGTGGCTAGAATGAACTTCATATCGGTAACGTACTGCTTAATAAAACAATCTCTGTGCTTTTCCAGAAAATTTTTCCTTGCCCTCACTTTAAGGACAAGGAAAAATCTTTTAATTCATAGGTTTGTCAACAAGCTCTTAAAACACATATTACTTAATATTTAGAACCTTTCCAACAAGAATAACCGTAACCTAAAGCAGGTCAAGTACAATTGTGTAAGGTGCCCATGCTATGCAAGATGCCCTACTGTTGGTACTCCCTATTGTTTATCCATCAGATAAAAGCAAGAAAGATAAATTCCAAATATTTGAGTTTTGATTGACTCAGTTCAGTTAATGATTCAGGATTTCAGAGTCTGTTCCCTTTCATTTTCCTGTTTGTTTTTAGTGTCTTGTTTAAACAAACTAACAGAATCATTTAAAATATCTCAATCCAATCTAAAATCTTGGGGAGGGGCACAAAAAAGAAAAGCTCCAGCTCTGTCATTTATTACGTGCAGAAAATAAATGTCTTCAAATTGTTTAAAATTAGTAAGAAGTATAATATGCTTTGTGTATAATCAAAAGTACATTATTAATATCCTTTCATCCAAATAATTGTTCTATATTTTGCATTTCTAGAAAGAATTAAAAGTTGTACGTAAATGTTTGGTAGAGACTGTGAAGTTAAAAAAACAAAAACCAAACAAAAAAATACAAACAAGGTAGAGTCCTAAACCACTGATGTTTCACCAGCTTAACAAAACAATAAGGAACTTCAGAAATCGGTATATTATTACTTGAGAATAGCTTTAATTACAGTTTAGAATATGTACATTATTTCTAACATCACTCAGGTTCTTCTTAAGTTTTCTTTGCATATATTCCTGTTCTGCAACCGTGGGCTAAAATCTTCAAGCCTTGCTGTGGTGTTAGGAATAGAGACATTGAAGAACCAACCCCGACCCTTCAGGGGGTTAAAAGAACCCAAGAGATGCTTTTCTTCAAAACTCTCATTCTTGTGCCGGCCTAGAAGGAATGTGGTAATTTTATCAGTTGATGCTGATGAGACTCTGGAATTCTTCTGAGAAGCATACTGTAGAATCGAACACTTGGATGTTAATCTGTCAGCACAGTAAAGCACAGACATACAAGTTTTAAAAATCTTTCTTATTTTTAAAGTATTTCCAGGTATAGATTAGGAAAAAAGTCACTCAAGTCACATTGAACCTTTAGAATGAAAAATGTGTAGACACGATCTAAAAAATATCTGTAATGATCTTCAGAGGGAGAAATTTGGGAAATACAGCCAGGCTGACCTGTAGAGTTTGGAAAAGAACATGTCTTTATATTGAACTGTGGACTATAAATATGCTGAAATTTCATTTATTCTGAAACTTGAAATATGAACAAAATAGTGGCAGGATACAAATACTCAGAGAATTAAGAAATATATTGCCTGTCACCTGTAGGTTACTGGTTCAAATTCAGTCAGATGAATACTGACAGAAAGTCAATACAAGGCAATGGCTACTTCATGAGCTACATGTGAATCAGGTTAAGTAATCCAAGAGCAGATCCTGGTACAGTAAAATTCCCGATGAGTAACAGCTGGTAGTTGTAGCAAAACAGCCAAACTGAACTCCTCTCTAATGAAGACTTATATTATGAAAGTATGCATTTGAAAGCATAGGCTGCACATAATTTGTGCTGTAGATACAAAAGATCCATTTTTCTTCGAATGTTGTTAATGGGGCATAAGCACATACACAAAATCAATGTCACTAGGCACCATATTCCAGAATTCTGGAGAAATGTCTCTTCAGAGATTGAGTTTGCTGCCAAGGGAAATGCATTCACTTCATAAAACTTGCACTTGAATAAAAGGTATTCACCAATACTCTTTCTTGCAAAGCAATTAAACGAAAATGATAATTTCCAAAAGACTATATTGGTGTTAGATGACTGAGTATTATTATATTACATAGTATAAATAATAATAAAAAAGATAGTACTATTAAGAGTTTTTATTATATGGTATTAATATGGGGGTTTAAAACTCAAAAAAAGTTCAGTTTTTAAGAAGGTGGTTTTGGTTTTTTTTAAAAGACATTTAGAAAAAGAGAGTGAAGAAAAGGCAGGAATATGCTACCTGACATTCTGACTTTTTTTAAGAAAAGCTAATTATTAGCAGCAATTTAATGATTTTAAGATTTTTAATTCTAGAAGTTCATTGCCAGTATATTTCTATGTTACAAGTTAGTTTAACTCCCAGGAACCCTGAAGCACAACTTTTTGGTGCTAGTGGAGCCAGAGCTGTGGGGAATATGTTCAGGAAGCAAATTCAGCGCTGCAGTAAATCAAGCTGCTTTCTAAATTTAATTTAACACACTGGTCAGAATTTTTGAGAAAATAGAAATAGCTTTTTACCACCTACACTGTAGATAATGCAAAGGATCCTGCTAATTACGTCTGGCAGCACAGTTAAAAAATTAATTATTTATCATCAGAATTTAAAGGACATGTCTTTGGAATAAATTTAAGTGACTCCCAAATGAAATACAATTAAATTGATTAGGGTACACAATAATTTAAAAAATCTAGAAAATATTAGACTGCTATTATCAATGGTTTTATTCATACTGCACACATTGTCCACTTCATTGCATATTTTCACTTTTAATTTCTCTCAGATTTTTATAAAATGCTGTCTATTTCAGAACTTCAATCATATGGCTCATATGACACAGCTTTCCGCTAACTTTACTTAAGGTAACAACTTTTAAGCTGTGCATTTTTAAAATAACCTCAGATAGCTACACAGTGAAAATCCTTGGATTTAACTCTAAGTTACTCCATACATTTTCCGTAGATCTAGAAGGGCCTACCTCTTCCACAATCTTTATTTTTCACTAGTTTGAAGACACATCTGGAAACAAATCTCTGCTATACTTTTGTCGCAGATAACTTGTTCCACTGTGGCTGAGCTGCAGTTTTACCCATACAACTTTCTGTACTGCAAAGAGTAGATTTATCCTGGTTACAGTGTAGGAAGAATGTTTTCAAGGAGCTGAGGAGTATTTGCAATGCATTTAAAAAAATAATGCAAAATACATGAAATATTTAAGAAAACCCTCCAAATAAAATCAAACAACACCCAAGACCCCCCCACCCCAAGAACACTTTGTTTTGTGGAAAAGGACAACATAATTTGTAATACCCTGTGAATTCAACACGCAGACACTTAGCAAAACCTCTTTTCAAGCCACACAAAATTGCAGGCATCTGTATCAAGGCTGGCTACTATTCTCCAATATTGGACAATAATATTAAACACCTGCTCTTACAGCCTACTGAATGAATATGGCTGATTTTGACAGACAAGTACTGGAACTAAACCATCAAATTACAAACCAAGGTAAGCTAGGGAGGGATAGAAGAGGTGGAGAGAGTTGAAAAGGATACAAATGTCTGTTCACGTGTAAGCAAGTGGTAAATCATGGAGCACAATGTTATTTCCTGGCATCTTTTTATAATGTGGCTAGAGACTGATGAAATGCAGAACCAGACATATTATATCTGATAACTGGTTCTATCAAGCCCAGATTTCTGTCCGTGCTGGATGTTCAGAGAACTAAAATACACCTAACCTATTAGACAGTCTTAGATATGGAGGAAGACTACTTATAATCCATTTATGCTTAGAGGAATGAATTTAGTTTTTTCAAGCGAAAAGACTAAAAAAAGTAGTTTATAGAAACAAAATATACTGCACATCAGAGAGATGCACTGAACATTTCAGGAACTGTGGCTAATAGGAGGCCCAAACAACACTTGGAGTGGAAATCACTGCCACATGTTAAATGTATTTAGGTTGTGATGCAGAAGGGCAAGATTAGTAAAAAAATTCCAAATATGTGCAGGGAAGGAGATAACCCCTAAGGAATTCCAATTCTACACAATAAAGGTGAAACTGCTCAGGTTTCTCCAGACTTGCTGTGGCCACGTATGTGTTGCTATTCCCACCACCAGTTTCACGTGCAGCTGCACCAAAACCTAAATGTGAGGAGAATCAGAGAACCCATCTGTGTTTAGTGTAATATCGCCACAGGCACTGGAGTGGCAAACATGCAAATGAGCTGATTAATCAGGAGGTAATTATGCTTGAGTTATGCTTTCTGTTACAGGACTGCTTTGATAACAAGATTAGGGATTATACATCGGAGCAGCTCATAGGGGAAAGCGTTACAGTACCCTCTGAGACAGTTTAAAGTCCTTTACAAGCACATTTCCTGTAATATTTAGATGAAAAATTTCATTTACAAGAATAGGTTCATATGTCATTAACTAAGTGAATCTTGACAGTGAGAAGCAAGTCTATAAAATATTGATTTCAAAATTAAAACATTTACAAGGTACTTTTCACCTGAAATAATTTGCTGGCACTGGGTACAATCTGTTTACTATTTTCCTTTAAGGACGATTTTCTCAGATAAAGTGAGTCTCAGATCTTTCCATCTCTTAGGACTGCGCTGCTGCAAAATGGAGCAAGAGTCACCAAAGGAAGATCATCTTGGAAAAAAAGAATAGGCAAGATGGTTTGAGCATCTTCACTGACTATACAAAAAATCTTGGTTTTGAATTCAGATGGGCTAAGTCAAAAAGCAAAAATAACCTGTAGCAGTTACATTGCCAAGTAACAAGCAAACCTTTTGTGCCCAGAGTGCAAGTGTAAGACAGTAGAGGATTTCTATCTCCAACTTCAAGAGTGATTGCTCTAGAGGATGCTTGATGATAGCAATCAAGGAAAGCCGTCCCAGCCTGCAACGCACAGATCAGCAGCTCTGGGGCTTACTGAGTGCTGTAGCGCTGTGGTGGCTCCTCTGCAAGCAGTGGGAATTGCTGCACCTGGGGACTGGGTGTAATTCTGCAACTGTACTGATTCCGAGTACATTCTCAAAACTGTGGTGTACTTCTCTTACTCAGTGCTCACAACACAACTGACATTTTAACATCCATTTCTGTATACTGGTTAATTCCTTGTATGTTTGCATGCATACGTTTCCTACTTTTGAACTTCTATAGGAACTGGTCACAGGCTGCCAGAAGCAGAACAACATGCATGCCGGAGCTAATTCATGATACAACTTCAATGTTTAGTTGCACTGATGTTCATAAATCTCTATGGACTCAAGGCTATGTTATCTCTATCAGTTTAGGGTTTTTTTCCCTGCTAAGAAGATTTAGTACACTTCACTGAGAGGGCAGTATGCCCAAGTAGGAAGCAGACTTTCACAGATGTCAAACACAATAGCCTGTTCACAGGTGAAAGTTACACGATGATTAGGATCACAACAGTGGGGGTCGGTATTTCTGGAGGGACCACTAAATGCCCCGGCTTCCATTATTTATACCAAAAATATTTATACGTGCACAGGTATCATGTATCCAGCTTTCACCTCCTGAAGAGCCTAGCTTAGCAGAACAAGCTGAGCTGAGACACAGGGGCTCCAGCACAACCAGAGCCAGCCACAGCATGCCTGTTCCTCACTACCCAGGCACCTGTGACTCTCCATGCTTTCAGTGTGAAGAGATCTTGAAAGCAAGATTTGCACCTGGTATTAAATATTGCAATAAACTGAGGCTGAGAAGGGTACATGTAAAATATTTTTTCTTTGTAGGGAACATCTCTGTCTCACATCTGTAGTGTCCATGAGGCATGTTTAAGAAGCGATGTCTGATTACTGCACTCTAGGATCCATTCCAAGTTACCCTGCGTAGGTTAACTACAATATTCCCATAAAACACTTCAGTGTGTCCCTTTCCCTGTTGCCTGGACTTCTCACCAATGTGGCTGATTACATCTCTGATGGAAACCTCTGCCAGTGATTTTCCACTGGGCTTCTTCAAAGAGCGGATCCTGGTTGCAAAAATCAGTGAGTTTGGAACCTAGCTGATTCCAGCTGGGTTTTGGAACCCCATATTCATCTTGGATTGGGCTTATTTAAAATAAAAATGAGCTAAAATATGTACAACAGCAGTGACTGCTGACAGTAAATGACAGCCTGTGTTGTGGCGAGTCTCGTGGCAGCTGGCTGGCTTAGGAGTTGTTCAATGCCTCGAAGAGCTGGCTGTGGATCTGCCCCTGCTGTGCCTGGGGAAAGGCTGATGATTTTCTGGATCCTTGCACACTAAAGTTCTTTCCTCCTCAGAAACTCCAGTCCTTTCACCCGAGCACCTAAGCATTAGCCTGTTCCCCACAGCATGTTAGATCAGTTTGTGAGCTGAATACTGAAATCCAGTGTCAAATTCAGAGCCTTTGTGTCCGTCTGTCTTGAAATAATACAAACATCTCGATCAAACAACAGAAAAAGAAAAGTAGCAAACAAAGCTAAAAGTATTTCTTCTCCAAAGTAACATTCAGTGCTGTGTTATCACTTGTGACATTCCAAGGTAATCAAACACTCATATAATTCACTGCAATCCCCTAGCGACTTGAACAAAGTCACAACATAAATATAAATAATAAAAATTAACTCAATTCTGTACATGAAACAAGTAATACTGGACACCTGCTGTAATATCCCTGCTGAGTAGACATGCCAGGCTGTCTTACAGAAACTCAAACAACTTCATTTTGTGGAAAGATGAAAAACCAATAAACTTGAAGCTGTGGTGTTCTATCACTTGGGCTTTTTTCCATTTCTTGCAGGGATTGCTGAATGGGCCAGATCTTTAGGGTGGATATGCCTACACTCTTCTCTTAGGCTGAGTAGCAAAAGTGGACCAGAGGATCAAAAAACCTGATTTTATCCAAATAAAACCTTCAATACTGAGCTTCTAAAAGAGAAAACTCCATGTACACAAAAGACAGAAAAGTAACGTAAAAAGTTACAGAGAATTCCCACAGCTCTCTCTGTGTTGGCATATTTGCCTTAGCCCTTTGTTTCAGCTACTGAGAGACTTCTTGATTAGAGCAACTCTGACTGGTCTGCAGTGATGCCTGCGAGGTTATTTCTGTTCCCACCACTAGCTGTAACTGATTTATTATTTTTTTTACATGACCTCTGAGTTGTATCTTTGCTGTGACTATGTGCTTTTCCTTTTCCTGCAATTTACCCACATTTATAGCACTGTTTCTTTTAGAGAACAACATTGTCAAAAAAACCCAAATAACTTTTGTTGTATTCTTGAAACATGAAATATTCTCTGAGAAAGTACTTGTTTCATTTGAAATCCTAGAAGAGGTTTCACACGAGGTGTTTTGAAAGTCAACTGAAAAAATAAGAGGAACTAAAGAATGAAAGACAGTTAGATGATCACGCTAAGCGAGACT
Organism: Falco naumanni; assembly: GCF_017639655.2. Classification (NCBI taxonomy): domain Eukaryota; kingdom Metazoa; phylum Chordata; class Aves; order Falconiformes; family Falconidae; genus Falco; species Falco naumanni. Next base: position 110,525,963 of record NC_054055.1, read on the forward strand.
CCACAAGCTTCAGTTTTGCCAAGAGTGGATTATGCATAACATATTTGTGGGGATAACACTAGTAACACACAGTATTTTATTTTCTATTATAACTTCTTAAAACAGTTTTACAGGAGACAAGAATCTCACCACATTTAGACATCTAAAACTAGGTGACTGCTAGAGATCTAGATGGGTGAAGCCAGGGTATTTTGTTTTTCACTACCAAGAGTCAGTAGGACACTTCAAAAGATTTTGCTTACTTTGTCTGCCTATATTCAGCAAAGAATGAAATCTTACCTTTTCAAAGTGCCAAGTCATCCAAAAGGATTAAAATTATTACAGACATAAGCCATCCCAGAAAATACAAGACTTACAGTTTACCTTTTTCTTCACTGACTGTATAAATTTTAGTACTTTTAAAATGTGATGCATTGCGTGTATTCTTCCTTATTAAGAGATTTCCTCAGATTAATTCTGAATATAGTAATTCACAGCACACATCTGAGGTTCCTAGTTCTCCTAAAGAATAATAACGATGTGATTAAAACGACTGTAAAACAATATAATTAATCCTTTTAAGCAATCTTTAGAAGCTTCACTAAAGCAATTTGAAAGCATGCAAGCCACAAATACATTCCTGAAAAGCACACTAAAAGTATATTCTTTTTTTTTCTTTTAAATAAAACCTGTAAAAAAAATCCCCAATTTCTGCTGTTTTATTTTACTTTCAACAAATGTAGCTTTCATCAGTTATACATGGAACTGATAGAAATATAAAGCTGATACAGAAATATCAGGCAGTTGGCAATACTTGTTAATACTTTCCTTTGAGAGGACACTTGCAGGAAAATTTGGGTAGATTTTTTACTGAAAACAATAATATTTGTCAGTATTGTTAACCTAAATAGTGAAACAGCTGCCAGACAGACTGTAAAGAGTTATTAAGGGTGTGGTAATGAGGCAGCTCCAGGAACAACTGGATGCCATAATATTTGGTATTTATTCTTAAGAGGCTGAAATAACGTGGAAATGGAACTAAAACCATACCTACATAACGGCCAGGAAAGGCTGCCCTCAAGTGATTTTTTTATTAGCATCATAAGCAGCTTCAGATACTATGACTAAAACATGCTGTTGATTCGCCTGAGAATTTTAGCAAACCAAACAGAACGCTCTTTCAGGTTATTGATGTCAGATGCCCCAAAGGGAAATTTGCCATTTTTTCACCTTCTTACATGGATTAGAGTTTAGGTTCTCTTGGCATAACCTGTTATGTACTGTTTACAATGTGCAAATACGCAAGTGGAAATCCATGAAATGTTGGTCTGTACCATTCTTTACTTGGGCAGCATCCGATGCTCAGCTGTGTCATTCACTCCATTTCATGCCATTCAGCTGGCAGACTTCAGCAACACAGCATTTATTGGCTGAGTAGCAGACTATGTACCGAGCATCTAATATAATACATCAGCGATTATGGTTTTGTTTTCTCTCTTATGACTAGATTTTAATAATGAAATACTGGAAGAAAAATCTTAGGTCATCAAGTACAGTCGTATGGTATTACACGCAACCACATTTTGTAATCCCTTATGTAAACTGATCAAGCTCCCTCAAATCTGTAATATTTTTATGACCTTCAGAGATGGCAGCAGCAAGGTATATTTATTTTGTTTCACACTGGATGAACTCTTCCTAGCTTCTGTTATAGCCAAAGACTTACACCTGCGCCGTGCCACCCCCTCCCCCGCCCCCCGCAACAAGCACAACAGAATTTAAGAAAAAAAAAGTACCCAGTGTATTAAAAAACAGCTGTCTCAACGTTAGCCATATACTTTTGTGATGAAAAAATTTAACACCATGCTATCCTAACATTTTTTAATCATAAAAAACACACACCTGTAATCACAAAATCATATTGAAATGTGAATGTTATTTTTTGCTAAGCAACTGTGCCATTCCAAGGTGCAGTTACCGCTACAACTAGGGATGGGACCAATCATCCGAATTTAATTTCAAGTGTTTGTGAAGCTGAAGTCTATCTAAGAAGATTCACCAAAAATCCAGCTTAATTTGATTTTATCTAGTATGTGGAATCGTCCCTACTGCAACCAGAAGAAAAAGGATAAACAACACATGTTGCATAGCAGAGCTATTCAGCATCACGAAAAGAGCCTAATGAGACAGTATTATGATATACATCTGGATAATTAATCTATACATGTAGAATTTAAATATTAACATATTGATGCCATCTTTCAAACCAAATCTATAAATTTGTTTAAGACCTGGAAACAGGAGTGGCAGAAGATATTTCTGATCTGAAGCTAAATAAGAACATTAAAAAACCAACCAACCAACCAACAAAATGCAACAAGTCATATAATTTTCCCATGGGCCATGAAGAGCTGATAATTACTGGCAGTAGCACATCAGACATTCTTTAAATGAAGAACATTGTATAGGACATTCAGCTGTATTTTCAGATCACACTTTGGTGTTTTTCAGAAAGCTATCTTAAGAAAAGCAACCACTTGCTGTGCTTGAGTTTGCTAAGCAACAGCTTTATTTGTGGTCTCATGAAATACCTTATATGTTGCTGATGACAGACAAGTGCCTGCACTTCTTGTTCAAAGGCAAGCTGGAAATCAGGATTTTGGACCAGAAAATGTGTAATGAAATAGTTAGGTTCAAATTATGACTGTATCAAGCACATGCTCAGTTTTCAATATGTAGGATCTGCTAAGGCTTTCTTAGCTGTAAGGTAATTAGGTATACATTATAGCCTTCTCCAGACAGACTGACCTGGAAGAATGAAATGGCCTCAGACCCAGCACCTGACTGTGGGGGAAGGGGCGGTGGAGTGAGGGTAGCAACATCTGTGCTGTACGCTGTTAGCAAGACCAACTTCAGAAACAAATTCAGAGGATCAAGCTCAACCTTTTTTGCAAAGATCTTGATGCTGTGCTGGGGAGAGCAAGACATTTGACCTGGTGGCTGTTACTGTCAATCTCTGAATCTGGCAAAAACACAGCTTGGCAGCAGTAGTTACAGCATCTCTTTCTTTGCTCAGTTTTTCATTGTAATTCCTCTCAGCCAGCCATTTATGTATGTGGAAAGTGATGGGAGGATGACACTTTTCTAATACAGTAACGTTTACAGCCACCTTTACCTTGGACCCTCAGTAGATCCAAATGCAATAATTACGAGTGCAACAGACCATGATGAACCATCTGATAGAAATTCCATTTCTGTCATACTATCAAGTAGTCCAGACATATTTAACAACTAAGCTATCGTAGCCCTACTTCTATAGTTCTAAAGCTGTGAAAACTACTTGGGGAGGAAAAAAAAAAAAAAAAAGTGGTGTGAAAACAGGGACTAATAGCCAAATTCAGGCCTTTGCAGCTCTTGAAACACCAGCTCCAGCTTTTCTTGAGAAACACAGATATCTCACCCAGAAATCGGGCTGTATTTGTTTTGCAATTTGAGTGAGTCAGACACATAAATATTTAAGTTTTAATTCAATTGCCTCTCCTGCGGTCGATGAGTCACTACTACTCTGATATCTGAGGAGTCTCACTAGGGGAGGTCCTGGAACTGTGTTATGACTCCCAAGTGGGTTCCAGCCGGAAAGTCTGTAAGCTGCACGTTTAAAATGTATAAACTTATTTTCCTTTCATACACTCAAAATATATCTAATGAACTAGAATGTGTTTGCTTCCTGGACAGCAAACAATCTTGCAGCCAGAAAAAATGTTTACTTTGTAAACACTATTTTCTTTTCAGAAAACTGTTTTAGTAATAGGTTCCATGATGAAAAACAGTTTAGGTCATAAAAGACCTAAAAGAAATAGAAACTTGTAACACTTTTCCTTCTCTCCAAACTTATGAAATTAACTTACAAGTTACAGTCACTCTAATGTGCTTAAAAACACAAGTCCATACTTTATACAAATGGATGATGCAAAGTAATTCCAAAGTCTTTGATCAAATAGGGAGTATTACAAATATTTCCATATACAAGCTCCAAAGAGAGACTCATGAAAAACTAAGAAGTTATATTCCATTGGCATACACCTTACAAATCAAGTGGGTAAGTCAGTTGCAACTGACACGTAAAAATAATTAATGCAAAGGTGTAAGACAGGTACTTCCTTTCCTATATGACATTCTGCAATATTCCTGTAACCTTCTTGATTCATCTTACCACCACTTGGCAAGAAATGTGCCACCACTTACTCACTTCTGAGAATTCCTATTTTGACCCATACTAGATAAAACACGGGGTCAGTACCAAAGCAGAAGATGAACAATGAATTCAGTAATGCTCTGAATTCAGGAGAATTCATGTGTTTCACCCATGGAGGTACAAGTGAGAAAAAAAAATAAAAAAATTAATCACACTGGAGTTTAACAGCTCCAAAACAATGACAATGCAAAAGATGAATCTTCACAACCTTTGTGGCCTTGTGAGCCTTGCAGCCCCTTAGAGACTTCTAACCCTAGCTGTGAACCAAGCCAGCTACTTGGCAAATGAAAAGTAAACCTGCTGCAGTTGTCCTGACACAGACCAAAATTCCCAGGTCTCCAGCTAGAAGTTATGGAGCCTGTTCAAATGAGCTCTCCATAGTCCACATCTGACAACCCCCGGTCCTCAAAGTTCTCTACACATTTCAGGGGGATGAAGCCCAAAGCAGCAAACCTTTGCTGAACAGCTGTTACTGTGGAAATATTAGGTGTGAGCACAGTGTTATTAAATCTTCACCCCCTGCCCTCAATAACCACCTGTTGTTATACCCTCTACCCAAATTATGAATCTGTACGCTAAATCAGAGTATGTGTATACACTAGGCACTTCCTTCCTAAACCAGAGACAAGACCCTTTGATTTTCACTTCACTAGTGTTTTGAAACTAGTTTTGGTATTTACATGCAGCCCAGGCTTTCACAGGTCACTTGGTAGTTTTTGTGGCAGCTCAGATAGGTGTTGCAATCTAATGGCACATGTTAGGAAAGCATTATTTTCACCAATCAGTAGTGATAACACAGGATAGACACCTAAAGGAAACCTGTTTTTACAGTATGCAAAAGCCCTTTTACTATGTGTAGCAAGTCTTGCACATTCCTCTTCTTTTTTCTTTTCCTGCTGCCAGGCTGTATTAATGAGGTGGTAGATATAGAGGGAAATGACATACTGCCTACATATGTTATTTCAGAATAAAGATTCCAAGAAGAACTTGGAATAAAGCATCCCCCACAAACTTTAAACCTATCAGCTCTCTTCACTAATGGTTGTTAGAGTGGCGTCTCTTTTTCATTTTGCAATAAGCATCTATGTTTTCTGGGTGCTATGCTACTCTCACGTAGCGTTTCATTCTTAACCATTGCATCCACCTCCAATTAATGTCATTTTTCTGGGATACTGACAGGGAGCAGCCACTTTCCTACAGGTACTCCTGAACACAAGGATTTTCAGAAGGGGAAATGCATGCCATGGGTAATTTCATGGACAGGGAACAACATCATGCCACTGGCGCCTGAAATTTAGCGGTTAACTGTGGGTGCTGCAGGGCTGCTTTTTATCACTGGTGTCAAATTTACAAGAAAATCACCACAGAATGCCTTTAATGTTGGCTACAGTTTTCAGTTCTGGAAAGTATCAGAGGGATGCAAGGCAATGTATCCCTTCCCATGTACAGGGATTTGTCTTCCAAAGCTGGAACTACTATGGATGATGGGCTGTAGTTTGCAAACAATCAAGATGTCACTGAACTACAAAGCATTTTTTTCTTTGTAGGTCACAAAAGTAAGATAAACCAGAATTTTAAAGAAAATAATCAGTTTATTCTTTTTTCTTTCTTTTAGTAATTTAATGTTGATCTTGACAGGCACTATCCAATCTAAAATAACAAAGTAACTAGTTTATTAACAAAATATTCATAGTAAAACGGTAGAAAAAAAGAATCTGAATATGAATTATTACCCCTGTAGCAAGAGTAGGGATTTTACATGCAGTAATTTGGCAAGATTTGAAATACAGTAGTAGTATTTTCCCAAAGGGAGAGCCAAAATCTGGCCACATCTGTCATGGTTTTGTAAGTGTGCCAGATATGACACAGAATAGATGTGATTAATTATCTGAAGAATTATATATGTACATGTATTTCCATGAAATAGTCTCAATCCCCCCCCAAATTACACCAACAACAGCAATCTTGCTGTGCAGTCTGAGGTAAGTGAACAGAGGGAAATCTCACAAAGACAATGAGGTTCTACCAAGTACTGCAAAAAAATAATTCCTTAATGGGCATTTATTTATCATTCCAGAGTGATTTTTAAATGTCTTCCTTGCTCAGTTTCTCCTTATTTTGTCCATGGTATAAAACTATACCAAGGCATTCAAGAATTACAAAAGCATATGGCCGTCATTTTAAAAACTAAATGACAAAATTTAAACTTCTGAAACAATCTTTAAATATATAAAAATCAGCTTGAATATTCAAAAAGTCAAGCAACAAATGTTTGTTTCAAAAACTTATTACAAAGGCATTTTAATTAGCAGCTCCTTTTTAAGATGCTCTTTCTGTAATCTTTCCTTACTAACCACCACAACAGAAAATATTTTTTTAAATTCTTGGTGCCGCTAGACAAGAGGCACAATAGCTTTCTAAACTGAGCCACAGAAATAATTGTTACAATCATAAAGATTACGACTGAACTGAAATAAATTTAAAGATCATATTTTAGTGGATTTAGCACCAAAACATTATGCGCTATACATACTGTCAGATGATAATTTCCAATTAAGCTTGAGTTACAGGAAAGCAGTATTTTTGACATGTTATGGTGGAGCCTCAGTGCTCTTGCAACTATAAAGGAATTCCAGAATTCCTTAGACACAGTTCTGATTTTTGTGCCTCGGGGAAGACATGAAACAATTGCTTTATGGTCAGTCAATGAGGTCTTTAGAAGACCTTGCTGGAGAAACTGCTACTGCTATCTGTAGTGAAACTGTATAGGCATAACTAAAATGGAGCACAAGATATTCTTCCCTTATAAACTCAGACTTGCTGGAGTAATTCCTGTGAACAGCCACCTGCTCCTACGAGCCATTTGTTCCATTTGTAAAATGGATGTTAGCTCCATATTAACTTGTGAATGAGAAATTCATTAAGCTAGACAACCATTCACACAGCTATTCCATCACAAAAATTGCATATGTTCCTATACTTCAAAATACTAGGTGATAACATGTCATCCAGATGTCATCCCTCTTAGATGGTGCAATTAAAACACTCAAACTGCAAGAAAGAAGTATGCAAGATAAAAGGGTATTATAAAGACAGATTTTGTAATTGTTCACTTTTTTTAAACTACACATCATACAGTAGCCCATGTCCAATCTACATGGTCATGGTATCTACAAAGGTCACTTTGTAGCTGTGGCAATATCTAGCAGCTGTAACAGTCATGAAGTTCCACCCTTTTGTGCTATCTGTTCCAGTCATATCAACAACACTAAGTAAAAAGCTTGACATCTTTTCCCCTAGGGAATGACGTCATCCAACCACCTTAAGACAGAACCAGTTGTTTCCACCAGACATTGTGATGTCACTTTGGATGCAGACCTCAGCTGTCTCCATGCTGAACAGCATCACTATGGCTCTCCTCATAGTGCCGAAGTTGTATTCCAAACTGGAGACGAAGAACCCACTTGAAACTGGTTGATAGCACAAGTTATACCTTGAATTCTGCCCCTTTCTGGATAGCTAATAGATGTCAGAAAATCTGGGAATTTCAAGTGGGATTTTTCTGACTACATACTACAGTTAGCATGTAGTACACATCCACATTACGGTAGGGGAAGTATGAAAAACAAACTAGCATGATAAGGCATAAGCCATATCTACAATAGCAACCTTTGTCTGCTGCAGGATCCTTCAGGGGTTTGTGGGCCAAAAGTGAAATCTAGAAATTCCAGCCAGTCCCAAAAGCACCACAGGAGCTGGAAATGTTGCTGGGCCTGAGGGTGCTGAGTTCTTGGACTTGCTCTCGGCGCTGTGGATGTGCCAACAGCACTTTAGTGCCAGCATGTGAAGAAAGACCATGACTTTTTGTCACCAGTTAAATGAAAGTGAAATTCATATTCACGTTTTAGCCAAACCCAATAAAACAAAACCTTAACCAAGGTCCAACTGTAAATACAAAACTCTTCTCTCACTTCAACCACACTATCAGAGATATGAATGACCCTTTTTACCTGGTTTCTGCACATGTATATGGTCTTGATGCCATAGAATTAACATTGTAAAAATCACTGTTCACCTTGGGAGTATGTTCCCAGGAGCTGATCCCCAAAAAAAGGGATAACAAGAGAGTAAAGTTTGCCTCACAAAGAATGCCCAGGTATTTTGTACTTGTACAACATTGCTTTCTAAGTGGTGGAATTACAAAAGATGGAAAGGAAAAACCAATTTCATAGCTTTTGTTCACCAAAACACCCTTAGCAGATGAAGTTCTGAATTCAATGGTACAGCCTGAAAACGTGATCTGATGCAATGGACAGATTTGATACTAGAAATATATCATATGTTTATTCATGTCTGTGATGTGAAATATGCATTTCCAACACTGCTGGCTGTAGCCTTCCTGTCACCTAAACAGGAAAAGAGCATTTTAAAACCTTTTTTCACTTGTGTTGTTTTTATTCTGTGCTTTCAGTAAGGAGGTGAACACTGAGTCCCAGCTGGTTACCAAATCACATTAATCAGATTATTTTTTAAGTAGTAACAATGTCACTTTTTTTTTTTTTAATTAATAAACAGTTACTTCAGAATTAACATTTTAAACCCTAAAAATACTGTTCTTGTTTTAGTGCCTAGATGTCTGGGTTTAATTGTAGACACTAGCCTGAACACTTGAAAAAGCAACGAAGTGAATTAGCAGACCATATTTAGCCACGAAGTAATGCCTTCTAAGATCTTTCTATTTCCAGCCTACCCATAGCCAACAGCCTTACCATAACTTTAAACAGACATAAGGTCATGCCATTTTGAGGTTTGGTCCATTCGTACTTGCAATAAACCATCACATGTACTTTCACGTATGGTGGCAGGACTGGGAACTTTGCTACGGCTCCTTCTGCCTTGAGAAGGGCCGGCTGGCAGCAGAGCCCTGCCAGGCTGGCCTGCAGGCAACTGTCCTCTGCAGCTGAGTAGCTATAGGTGCCAAGGCTGAAAAAAAACCCAGTTTCTTAAGCCCTGCTTCTCTCTCCCCTTTTTTAAAATCCCTCTCTTTTTCTCTGCTCAAAGGCTTTGCAAATGAAGAAAATGGATTATCAGGTCACCCTTAATTAGCTACATGAGTGGTTTCTGGCATTACTTCATCTTTTTTTTTTACATTTAGGACACCACCCCAGTGAATTGATACATCTACACACTTGCTGCAACTACCACTTTTCTATTTAAGTTATGAAGAATTTCTTTTTCCAGCAGGAACAGCACCCACTCAAGCAGTGTGAGGTGCAGTTCACTCAGGAATACCTGTGTCACAGTTGTGCTGGAGTGTCAAAATGACACCCCACGAAAGGATGCCTGTAACATTGGGATGGGCCAGCAGCCCTGCTCAGCAGGTGTGTGATAGAAAGCAGGAAGGCAAAAAGGTGAGGTTTGGGAAACACTGGTAATGCGCTTTTGCTTTGCCATGTAACTCCAGTAAAATCCATGACTGTGGGGAAAGGAGAGAGATGGGAGACCTCTAGATACATGGGAGGCAGCTGGATAAAATAAAATAATCACTACCTGCATCTTTAGTACGAAAAGCAGAGGATGTGCTGTGTCTTCTCCTCTGAGTCTGAATAAACAGCACCTCCCTACTCTTCTTCTTTTGCTCTGGTGTGAACTGCCAATCCTATTTCAAGATACTTTAACCAGCCACAACACATAAACCAAAAGTTTCCAAATTATTTTGTTAGTAATTGTTTTCTTCATTGAGCACATCTATACTGCTGGGATAAATTAGAGATAGAATGTGGAAAGGATCAGCAACACTGAAAAAAAAGTATGCTAAGGCCACCTTCTCACAGGAAAGGAGTAAGACTGCCAGGATTAGGGCCTTAGCCTGATGAAATCAAGAACTAAGATGTAGACTTTTTGTCTGACCTTGAAAAAAATCACTTTCCTTCTAAATTAGATCTTAAAGGGGGAGTATTGACACATTCTCCTTCATTATCAATAAGGGCTGCAAGCCTGAGAGATACCCTGGGAACAGAAAGCATTAAAGTGCACTAACATCGGTGCGACTTTCCTGATATGGGTGACTTGAAATGGATCTCCACTCGAAACAGCGGGGCTTTCCTTTCAGGTACATACATATGTACACACATACATCTCTTATATGAAAACAGGTTTATGTGTTTAGTTTGAGAACAATGGAAGCAAAACTTATCCACTGATAAGTGTAATAGTTTCTTCTGAAACTCTGAAGTATATTGCTGCAAATAAGAGTATGAATTCTTTCCTGTATTTAATTTCCTCTCTACCTTACCTTCTTCTGAGACATCACATAAACTGTCACTTACATGCACAATTCTAGTTATGTTTTGTTTATGGCTTTTCAGCAGCTCTGTAATCCTAGAGGATGAAAATATTTTCCATTTGCCACAGTGACACGTGCTGCAGAGAGAAAATATGAACAGCTGCAGGCTTCCCTAATAATGGGATCAAATAACACACTGTTCAGGATCTGGGTTTATAATTTTTCTTTAAAGGAAAAAGCAGGTCATCTGTTCAGGCATCCCAGTGTGAGAGTACGTAAGGACCATTATACTCTGGATAAGAAGCAAGTGCTTCAAAATTAAACATCTCTACACTGCCTGGCTGAGGGAATTTCACCAATACAGAATCAGCCCATTTTAACCATCTTCTTCTAAACCAAACTTAGTGGCTTTAAGTTAGCCATATGTGCTTACATGAGTAGTCAAGGGTTCAGTCCTTTCCAATTAAACCAACTTTTCAGAAGAAAAAGCAGCCTACATGACAGCATGTCAATGAAACTTAGGTGGTGAGTTGCTGTTCCCTTACTGGAGAACTTTCAATATTTGTCAGTGATATACTAGGACCGTAAAAAATAAAATATCATTATTTAGGATGTTTACCTTAGCTTGGCTCTGAGCGACATTTGTGACCTTACAGAAGTACTTCATTGGAGGTCATTATTTAGACTAAATTCCAGATACAGAAAACAAAGAACTCCATTCATAACAACTAAGACAGCAAAAGTATTCACAAGAGAAATGACCAAGAATTTCAAAATGTAGACTAAATAGGACTGTGATTCAATAGAGGTCCCAATCCAGGGAAGCATCCCTGTAAAGCTAACTCTTTAAGCACATACTTATTTTCATCCTAAGCAGCAGTGCTTTCAACGCAACTTTAAAAATACTTTAAAATAATTTCTTGACTTGAAGCTTGGGATTCCTCTCAAACAAATTCCTTGATATACGCATAGGATAGACTTTATCAGAGAACAAAAAGACCCACTACAGTATCATTCACCACTGCAGCTATCAAGCACATCTTTTTCATGGTTCAGACTTACAATTGTTCTTACTGAATGTCTAGAAGCACAGAGGTCAGAAAGGGATGAAGCTTGCAGACAGGCAATGTGAATTCATTGAATCAACAATAGATCAGTGAGCCAAAACAGGGAATTTTGTGTTCCCAAGACATGCTGTAGAAGGATGGCCTGTAATACCTTGAGATCTGAATGAGCAGATCAGTTTTTAATGATTACTTCCCCCTTCTATCTTTTCAGCAACCAACCCTACTGAAAATATTGAATGCAAAGAACAAGCAATGTTGGTGTGAGGACGCTATTCTGTTTTTTTTTTTTATGAAGGATACATCAGTGTTTCCTCAGGAATACATAAGCATCATTTATGTCAGGTGATCTTAGAAATATTCACGTATTTCAAGGTACCTATAAACATTCTCTGACCTAATGAGACAGATTGAAAGAAAAAAAAAAAAAAAAAAAAACAAAACACCAAAACTGAGAAGACAACTGCTAAAAGCCAGAAACTGTACAAAGAGAATGAACTTTTGACTGGATTCATGTCCATTCACAGAAGCTATGAGGAATGGGTCGGTGGCCGGAGAGATCCTGAAGACTGGTGTGTCAGTGAATATCAAGTCTAAAAAGAGTTGGGTATGGGATCTTCTCTGACAAGCACCTGGGGTAAATTCCCACTGATCTTCATTGCCACCTTCTTATATGAAATGGGGATCCTTATTAGGATTGTGTTGTCTTATACAACATGATCTGGTAATGAAAAAAATGAAACTGTAAATTCCAAGTTTTCTTCTGGAAGATACAAAAGAATACTGAAAGTTCTCATTGACAGGTTACACAAGGCTAGTTTTGAAATAAACAGACTTTGTCATTAAAATATTATCATGGAAGACCTTCAACAAATAACATTGTCCATAAATGTCAGTGATTTACAAATGGATATTTTTTATTATTTTTTTTTTGCGTTTTAAGTTGCTTCCTTTTCCATTCCTTCCATTTCTTTATGCCTTTATATATGAAGGCTTCGTACAGAAATGGTTTCTACATGCACAGCCTGTACCACATGGCTTACAAAGCCCTGGAGATTTTTGTGGTATTGTACTAATAATTAGTGAGACATGATGCCAAGAAAGAATGTCTTTCTACAGAACATCCTTGTAACACCAAACCACTTTCCCTATCTGCTGAATGTGGAGGTAGAAAAGCATTAAAAAGACAGAGAAAATATTTTTCACTTTTACAGGGATGGTAAAATTAACCCTGTGTAACACTCATTTATGGGATAGACGTTTCTGCTTCTATATATACTATTTTTAAGCCTTCACACTATTTAAAAACTATTGCTTTAACAATGTGACATAGTCCTCCCTCCAGATTGAACAAAATTGATTCTATTTAAATGAGGTTAATTTTGTTTTAAAGCATGGGAATTTCTGTCTCTCACAGCAGGCTTAAAAGGGAAGAAAGCTGCCTATGCTTCTAAAAATTAGTTTTATATAGTAATATATATTATTGTATTAATTGAAGTTATTGTAGCAGGTCTGATCCTGCTGGATATCTTTGTGTATGATCATTGTTTTCACCTCTGAAAAGATATTGAACCTGCAAAGAAGGAAAGATCTCAGTTTCTAGAAGGAACACTAACAGGAAATTGAAAACCATCTTTTTCTTGCTTTGAAGAGAGAGAGGAAAACTCTTTGCAATAGCTGGGATGTAGCCAGGAATGTACTTTACCCTGTACGTTCTTAATCTAATACATAGTTGTTTTGTTGTTACAGGCACAAGACCATTTGCCATTGTTTTGGGGATTCTTAATGGTTCACATACTTACTAATTGGTGTACTTGCAGCTGAGGAAACTCTGACATGACTCACAAACATTTACAAAACTGTAAATTCCTGATTTTGCTCAATTGTCTCAGCAAAATACATATCTATAGATACAGCCATTTTTAATCAGCTTCACCTTCTGGTAAGAGTACTTCTATTAAAAAACTCCACAGATTCTGAAGAAAAGACAACCTTTTTTTTTTTAATAGCAATATTTTTAAACCGCTCAAAATGATGTATGTTAACCAAATTCAAGTTCTTCAGGAAAAAACATGTATAGACATTAATAAAATCTGTTTGAAGTGCAATATGCTGGACTATAAGTAATAAGCAATATTAATATATTTGCAACACAGTACTTATGTTACAATTCCATTTGAATCTTTCCGAATAATCACTACAACTATGGACCTCTCAAAAATGAACCTGACAACTCAATGGACCTGATCTTTGCATTACTTTACTGCTACACTAAAGATGACTGGAATTTATACTCACTATTGCAGGGAAGGAAAGACTATAAATGATCAGATACCATTCATTTTAGATTGCTTTTGCACTGTCTGGACATTTTCTGAAGATTCCAGATTCAGCATTCTTAAACTGAAGGAATCTTTTTCCCACCTTATAAAACAAATGAAAAATTAAAAACATTCCTTACCAGGTATACATTCTGATAGTGTTTTGTATGAAAACATCAATACCAGAAGGAAAATTGCACGAGAAAAGGAGACTTCTACACACATGGGAACATGGGAAGCTGAAAAGTGCAGAACTCATTCAAACACAATTTCACTGTACAGGAACAATATAAAAAAGTAGCTGAAAAATCTTTAATCCTTGCAGTTATTCCTTTGCCCTGTGAAGTAGGACTTATCAAAACACATGACGCTAATTTTAACCATGAATCATATTTTACTCTCAAGTTCAAGAAGCCACAAAGATTTCAATTTTCTCCTACACTGGTGTGTAGGACTGCCAAATAGATTCAGATTTCGAAATATCACTGTATCTATTATACATGCTAACAGGATTAACTAGCATTAGACTGGCATCCACAGGAAGCATGATACACAGTAAGACCTGAGGAATTCTCTCGGGAGGCAAAAGGTCTAAGTTGAGGCATGCATGATTTCAAAGCAATTCTTGGCACAATTAACTGCTTGACCTGCAAGATGAACAAGCATATCATTTAATTAATTGCCAAGCCTTTTTGAGCCATGCTGCTCATTTTTCTCTTAAGTGTATGATAATATACTGCTACCAGTTTTTATGGAGACGATCAAAGAAATTATACATTAAATCACCTGGTGATGAATCAGGACTGCATTTCACATTGCCCTCAATCTCTCCCATCAATTCTGCTGATGTGATGTATGTATATTTATGCAACTTAATATTCGATAAAGAGGAAGCAACACTAACACTACTAGAAGTAGTTCTTACTCTTACAGAGGTTCCATATATTTTTTGTTTCCTTGATAATATGGTAAAAAACCAAAACAAAACAACAAAACAAAAAAAAAGTAAAGATATTTTTAAATCCTTTATTAAGTGAGGTGAAATATCTAATTAACTGTTGTAAAAATAGTTTCTGTCGCTTCTGGACTACATCAAATGTACTCTGTGCTAACATCTGTGTAGTCTGGAACCTGCAAGTCAGAATAAGAACCAATTCTCCCCCCTCCCATTTCAATAAATGGATGGCATTTTGTATTTTCTTTCTATAGATACACATAAATGTCTAATTATTCCTTTAAGCTAGTATCTGTTTAGAAGTAAAAACATTCTTTCTTTGGATTAGTGGCAAAAAACTCATTTGAAAATCTGTTAACTTATAGTACACACAAGGAAGCACGTATAATATTTTTATAATATTTTTAAATAGTAACTTTTAAAATGATGGCCACAGCATGTAAGAAAAAACCTTCTGTGTATGGAAAACAACTGTGTCTTGTCTATAACTGTTCCTTCATGCAGTGTGTCCACAAACAAGACCAGCTTTACTGAGCTCTTACAATTTTCATTTTGGCAACGAAGCTGGTATGTATTTTATCAGTGTATTGTATAATTAATTTTTAGAGGACTTTGCCCCTCTGCTCTGCTCTGGTGAGAACTCCCACCTGAACTACTGCATCCACCTTTGGAGTCCTCATCACAGGGCAGACACAGACCTGTTGGAGCGGGTCCAGAGGAGGGCCACAGAGATGATCAGAGGGATGGAGCACCTCTGCTATGAAGACAGGCTGAAAAAGTTGGAGTTGTTCAGCCTGGAGAACAGAAGGCGCAAGGGAGATCTTATTGTGGCCTTTCAATACTTAAAAGGGACTTACATGAGAGGTGGGGCAGACTTTTTAGTAGGGCCTGTAGCAACAGGACAAGTGGTAATGGTTTTAAACCTAAAGAGGGTAGATTTAGATTAAGGAAGAATATAGACAGAGAAAAGAGAAGAAATAGAAACAAGGAAGAATTTTTTTACAGTGAGGGTGGAGAAACACTGGAACAGGTTGCCCAGAGAAGTAGAAGATGCCCCATCCCTGGAAAAATTCAAGGTCAGGTTGGACAGGGCTCGGAGCAGCTTGATCTAGTTGAAGATGGCCCCGCTCATTGCAGAGGGAGCTGGACTAGATGACCTTTAAAGGTTCCTTCCAACCCAAACTATTCTACGATGCTATGACTTAAGGAAAATAATTCTGAAAATAGGATTTACTCAATTAACTAGGAAGGTCTAGGGAGATGGTTCTGTGCTATTAAGAAGCTAAAGCTTTTAATAATGAAAATATTGTCTTGGGGTCTCTATAGTTATGTCAAAAGTTCTAGGCAACCTTATAGTATTCATATTAACTCTGCCAGATTTAATTTTAATTGTATGTAGGTTTTCAGTTGAATTTATTTTTAAAAATGGGGTAGAGTCACCAACAACTGCTTTTTAATCTCCAGCGTTTCTTGTAGTTCTTCTTGGACTATACTGCTGTATTGCCGCTCTTTCTTCCCACCCCCAATCAATCAACATATTATTATTAGTTCATAACACCTATGTGAAACCCATTGCAAATATAAGTGAAATATTAGTTTTCTTAGGTGTTTAAATACTGTCTTTACATGACCAAGCTAAGCAAATAAAAAATTATGGCTGCATGAGTTCCCTTCCCTAATTCTCCCAAAAGGCAAAGCAGAGACCCATCTGTATTTGGTTTGATTTAGTCATTTAGAACAGGCTACAGTTCCGCCCTGCCCCCCCCCCCCCCCCCTTTTTTTTTTAAATAACCACATCTTTGTATAATTTAGAAGGTAACTGATTAAATAGTTTTTTCCTTCCTTTGCAATGTGTATACTTACAGAAAAGTATAAATAATAGAACACTCACAAGAAGCCTCTAGTAATAATAACTTCTTCTAACACTAACTTTTTATTCTATATGATTTCTCTTTGATCAAACAGCATCAATGTGCTGCAGAACCTGTTGCTTTTAACACTTGGTGAAAGTATAACAAGTTTTCAGGATGGTTTAAGAGTTCACCAAGGAATGTACGAGACTAGGGCAAGTAACATAGTGACTTTAAACAGAAATATAGAAGAAATTGGGCAGGGAGTTCGGCTGCTGGGATGAATGGGAGCATATGCCTTTAGAGGTGAAGGAAGTGAGTCTTTGCACCTCTTCTGGTCTCAGAACTCTTCTTCCTGACAGCAAGAGATTTCCCAATAAAAGCATTTCACTCTTCTCAGTATTTTTCATTTACAAAGTGTTAAAGATTTTCTATGAACTTACCAAGTCTCTACTTGCTCATTCACCTCTGCTCTAAAAAGTACCAACAAGAGTTTTATCTTTAATTCCCTAATATAATTAAGTTAAGCTTGAAGCAACTCTTCTCTTCTGTGATTAGCTTGAAGTTTGCTGTTTCTGACCTTGGTGCCTGAGAGCCAAGGAATCTGTATTTTCCAACTGTGTCACCTCATCTAATAAAGTAATGTAAGAATCCCCAACAGCCTTGTCCCCTGAGCCAAAACTCTCACCCAATTCAAACTGATTTATGAATATACATTATTTCTGAAAGTGGAACCCTTAACACACTCTGATGCTTTGGAACTAGCAGATTAATTATCTGGAAGACCAGCCATTCCATAATTAAATTTTCATGGAAACATAGACACATCAAGATCCCAGAGAACTGTACCAGCAACATGTAAACAATACAGCAGTAAAAGGCAGGAAGGTTCCTGTGTAAGAAAGCAGTTTTCTGTATAAATAAGTACATTCATAGGAGGCAAGAGACGCAATACGTCCAAACAAAAAGTCTTTTTCTGAGAATTTCTTTCCTCCTCCACATCTCTTTGTTCACATATACCTAACCACAGTACCTACTGATGCCAGAGGAGACGAGAAATTAGCAGACTGCCACTCCCACTCGCTTTAGCATGCAAGCCTGATGGATTTGAGATAGCCACAAAAAGGGCAAAAGACAGAAAAACAGCCCTGGGCTGCCTCCTGTTCTCTGATCTTTGGTGTCTTTTGGCCAAGAACATGTTAGTAATGCATGACGTTAATCGGTTTGCCTGCAACTCATCCATACCTATCTCTCAGATATTGAAAAGATAGCCCATTGATTTGTACAGGTCACTGATCAACTGTTTTAGAACTGGAATGTCACACAAAGAAGGACAAGCGGGAACTGAGAAATGAGCCATACATTCTGCTGAAATTGTAGAAAAGGGAATAACAACATGTCCTAATGTCTACCTATCGAAGTAGTGTCTTCCCCCTGTCTTTGAAATCATTGCTAGGTAAAAATGCCAACATAATTGACATTTATTCTGTTTACTATCAGATTTGTATGTTCACTTCAAATAGGTACAAATAAGATAAAAAAAAAAAAATTTGGAAATCCTACGTGCATATGAAATACCATATGACTGCTGCTGTAGGCTTTTTACGTGCCCTAAGGCAGATAAGTAAAATGCCTGCTGCAAAATAACCACCAAGTCCATCCCGGTCACCATCCCACCAGTCACAGAAGCACAGGTGAAGAAAGGCCACAGGGAATGATGTGGCCCACTTTGAACAAAGCAAAAAAGTGTTTGTTTCTTTACTAATGAAACAAAATAAGGGAAAATATTTTCATTTGTTGCATCCATGCTAGGTGTCTTTTGATACAACCCCCAACATTTTCACATTACTCTTGGAAAAAAAAAAATAGAAAAATGATCGAGGCATTTAGTCAGTTGAGGCTTAGGAAGTTTCCAAAACAGTGCAAACTTACCTGTCTGTATGCAATGCTTGCTATGTTTTCACAGAACTGGTAGTAGACCTCCAGATTTTGACTCCCCCAAAATCTGGGGAAAAGTAAACATGTCCATTGTATGCAATCTTTTAAGCTTTACAATTTTCAATGGAATTACTGAGATTTTGTGCTCAGAGTGGGTGCGGCGGGTCTCTCAGGGGCTGGGGGCAGCCCCCATGAGGCGCGGCCCGGGCTGGCACAGCCGTTTCCAGCTGGCCCCAGCGCAGGGCATGACGAGGGGACCTCTGGTAAAGCATGTGTAAGAATGGGTAGAAAATGCCAAAAAGAAAGGAGGAACACAAAAAAAAAAAAGGAAAAAAAAAAAAAAAAGTGTGAGTACCAAGGTGAAAGAAGGAGGAGGAGGGAGAGGAGGTGCTACAAGTGCTGGGGCAGGGACTCTGCTGCAGGCCCCAGGCCGCCGCAGGTGGGTGTTCCCTGAAGGAAGCTGCTGCCCAAGGAGCCATGGAGAGCCCCGCTGCAGCAGGTTTGCCCTGGAGGCCTGCAGGCTGTGGGAAGGATCCACACTGGAGCAGGGGAAAGGCACGGGAAGGACAGAGCAGCAGAGAGGAGCTGCAGCGTTCTGACCACAGCCCCCATTCCCCTGTGCTGCTCGCGAGGAAGCAGGCAGAGGAGTCAGGAATGAAGTTGAGCCTGGGAAAGTGTGGGGAGGAACTGGTGTTTTAATTTTGGGTTTTTTTTGTTTCTCACTAACTCAACTGCCTTGTTTCTCACTATATTAATCTGAAATAATTTAGTTTTCTGCAAGTCAAGGCTGTTTTGTCTGTGACAGTAATCGGTAAATGATCTCACTGTCTTTATCTCAACCCATGAAATTTTTCCACCCTATTTACTACCCCTGTCCTGCTGAGGAGGGGTAGTGTGTCAGCAGCTGGGTGGGCAATTATCCCTCAGTCAAGGTTAACCCACCACACTTTTTCTCCAAATGATGCTTCCAATGAACAGCATATCTGTCCAGACCCAAGATCTTATATGATCCTCGACACTGCAGAATTCCAACTACTTATTTAGTAAAATATTAATATCCCATGAGGTAAGAACCATCTTGTCATCCCTAATTTATTTCCAGAGAATTAATGTTTACAGATTGCTTGACTCAATATCACAGATTATTTCCATTGCAGCAAAATTTGAACACACATATTCCAAGTCTGACTCCTGAGCCACAAGCAGTCAAATTGAAATGATAAAATGCCTTAAAATGTTTAACTTCCTGAGGGAAGCAGCAACTACTGTTGACATCTTTACAACAGCTACTTCTACTACTGCATGATAACGCCATATTACCAACATTTATGAAATAATTTCATTGAAGATAGGAAAATAATTTTACAAACACTGTCAAGTCCTCCTTATTCTTACTAACGTCACCTAAAGAAACCATCAAGTTCAACAGTAATAGTACCAAACCCCTTTCATCACATGCAGACCATGAAGGAAGTATAAGTACATTTGCCACACCACCACCAGCTATATGAGGGAGGGGATTATAACAGATTACTTCGCCAAGATCATCCAACCTACTGCTGACTTCTATTACTGAAATGGTCTCCCAGACATAGTCTGTACTAATATAGAATTTATCGGGGGGCAGGGAAGTGTATCTCCATTTCCAGCGCAAAGAGCTACCACGATGAACACACAATATCCCTAGTATTTCAAACAAAGTGAAATTGAAACCTAGGAGATCTAAAGTTTAAGGAAATAGTCTCATCCAGCTACATATTTATTTCACTATTTCACTATTTCACCAGGGGAGATTACTGTAAAGACACCAGGACTGGTAAGTAAAAAAGGCAAAAATTTATAATTTGAAAAAAGCTCAGGACATAGGAATGAAATGCCTACTAACTGTTGTTTTTAGGCTAAATTTTCTTGAGAAGTTTCAGCCCACCAAAGGCAGCTTGGCTGTTTTTATTCAGTCTTTCAACATATCCAGCTGAAAACTAATCTCAGTCCCTTAAAAAAAAGACAAAAAAACCCCAACCAAAACTCCCAAAACCCAAACATAAAACCCCACAAAAACCCCAAACAAAAACCCCAGAAATTTGTTTTTAGCTAGATCAGATCCTTTATTGGGATGAAGGTATACCACACACAGTACTAAGTCTGGTACTGGGTATTTGGTAAGAACCAAGTTTGTGAACCAAACTGGAAAGAAAGAAGAGTTGGATCATTTCCTCTAGTGGTCCATTCTGCCTTTAAAGAGGCCTCAGCTGCCTGTGAAATCAGATTCCAGGTACAATTTTGAAAAGGTACAAAGGAAAATAAATCTTGCGAATCTGTGTGTGTATGTAGTGCTCAGGCAGAACTGTTCTAGTTTGCCACCTGAATTCAATCTACAATACCTGGGGAGAGCTAAGCTCCTTACAATAACATTTACAACAACCAGTAGCAAGAGCAGAGCATATTTTAAGTAATAGGAAGTAGTGAAGAAGTTACCTCCATCCCTGGAGATAATCAAAACCCTACTGGACATGGCCCTGAAGAACCTGCTCTAGCTGACCCTGCTGCTCTGAGCAGGGTCGGACCAGGCAATCTCCAAAGATGCGTTCCTGCCTTGACTAGTTTGTGACTGTCAGTGAAATTCATGCCACTGAGACACCTTTAGGAAGCTGATTGTGGGTTGGAAATTCACACCCCATGACCACAGAAGTTTGGCTTTTCCTATCACTTTCACTTTTAAAAATACCTTCTGCCCCCACATAAAAAGAAACACTTTTAGAATAATTCTCACAAAGTATGTATTTTGTTTTCAGACAGGTAAATGTATCACTGTATTTCAAATGATAACATCTTGACTCTATTCTGAATACTGGCACAACATGTTAACTGATAGATTAAAATTTAAAAAAAAAGAAAGCTATTTATACTATTGATATCTTAACAGGTACATATACTTTAAAAGCCCTCAATGGGTTTTCTGTAAGACTTAAAACTTTCTGGATTTAAAACTTTCTGGCTATACAGTCTCTCTCAGAAAGGTACAATGATTTACTCTTTTCATGAAACTTTTTAGTACAACTTCTCATCTCAAAAAAATGTTATTTTATATTCAGTACTTTTTCTGGCAGTCCTTTAAACTACTCTTTGACTTACAGAGCTATCAGTCACTGTTTAAAAGTCCTCAATAAACTAAATTGACTGCCCTGAAAAAAAGCCATCAATCATATTGACTAGTACTAAGAAAGGGCAACACCATGTTAATTGCGTGCAAAATTAACAATTTGCAAGTGATTTTCTCAAGCAGAATCCCTTCTACGCTTTGCATGTGTTGAATTGCTAAGTATTCTTACCATAGAAGTAGCTCAGGAAATCACTTAATATTATCAAAACACAGGAAAAACAGTAGGAGATGAAGAAGTTTTCCTTTTAAAACCTTGGTTACATCAAATAATAGCTACCATGCTCCTCTGAGGTTTTAGGGCAGGGCTGCTTACAGTGACTGTCCACCCTCTGACATCCCAACAGCTGCTACAGCTCTCAGATATTAGATATTACAAAAAGCCCTGGCCAACTGAGTGTTGGTGTTCAAAATGCAAATAGCAGTAGTAGCGTAACATACCTAAACCAGGATGATGTGTTCAAATTCACTGAACAAAAACCTCACCACTATTGCTATATTTCTAAATTCCAGAAATGTCCACTTTGATGATCACATGATTCCTTTTGTAGAAGTCTTAGCATAATTCCTTATGAACAGTATTAAAATAGTACACACAGCTGTATCCATTTTAGTCTGACAAGCCTTTGTTCTTAGTTTCAACCCTCTATTTTTTTCACTTTATAACTTGGGGGGATATTCTCATATTGATGAGTTCAATGTTTCTTATATTAACTCACTGTGCAGGAGAAGATAATTATCCCCCGAGTAAGGTCTGACACCTTTCTTCCCCCTCTCCCCCCCCCCCCCCCCTTTTTTTTTTCCTGAGTGGGTAGATGAAAGCATGCTTTTTGAATTTTATATTGTATGTAAAATAATACTTCTTTCCCATTTGATCTATATAATCTTTATCTAGCATCAGTCACATAAGCTTGAAAAACAACAGGGGCAGATCACATGAAAGCATTCTTGAGGGGCAGATGTGGAGATTAACAACTATGAGAAAGATACATTTTCACCGGCCTTCCAGACAGATCATAATGTCTTTTAAGACAGATTTTTAATCCTGCAAGTAACAGACTGATGACCTAAAACATTCTCAAAGTGTAATATTATGTATGACATCTACACATGTTGGAGGAGTTGACAACAAAAAACATACAAAAACAAGTGTGGATTTTTGGATGGTTTGGGCTTTTATTTGTTTTAAAAGCAGCCTGTCAGCACTTCATGGTCCATTAAGAAAGTCGTCTTGCATTCTCCTTCAAATATTATTCCTTCTGGGAGACTTCTCAAGAATACGAAGGGCCAGATTGTGGGTCACACTCTATCCACATTGCCTGTCTGTGTTGGCATAAAACCACTATAAAATTCAGAGTGATGGCAGGCAAGACAGCTCAGCTGACCTAAAAGGCTACTGTAAGTGGCAGTTCACCTATTCTTTCACTGTC
Organism: Falco naumanni; assembly: GCF_017639655.2. Taxonomy (NCBI): domain Eukaryota; kingdom Metazoa; phylum Chordata; class Aves; order Falconiformes; family Falconidae; genus Falco; species Falco naumanni. The sequence goes on from NC_054055.1 coordinate 110,549,198, forward strand.
TCCTGGTTCTACCTCTTCTCTGTTTTGCTCCCAGACTCATACTCTTGTGCTTCTTGCACCGACTTTGGTACTAATCTGACTTAACAGCAAGCTGATGTGGTTCACCACAGTAGCAGAAAGTCTAGTTCCCTCCCTCTACCCCTTTTATTACTTTTCTGCTTGTTAAATAAAGGGTCAACTGAGCATCAGGAGCAGAGGGAGAACATGTGATCATCCCTTTCAGTGGCAGTGAACCCTGTGATCAGCTATGCCCCTGTTTTCCAGTTACACCCTCATTCATCTACTTTTAATAGATGAAAACCAGCAAATGGAATAGATAGGCAACAGGAGCCTGCGTACCACTCGGCTATCTAGGGCACATTGCTGGGTGCAGTCAGGGCATTACTGTGCTCTGATGGTAGAATCATAGAATGGTTTGGGTTGGAAATTTAAAGGTCATCTAGCTCCAACCCCCCTGCCATGGGCAAGGACACATTCCACTAGACCAGGTTGTTCAAAGCTTCATCCGACCTGGCCTTCAACATTTCCAGTGAGGAGCCATCCACAGCCTCTCTGGGCAACCTGTTCCAGTGTCTCACCACCCTCACAGCAAAGAATTTCTTCCTAATATCCAATCTAAATCCATCTGCTTTCAGCTTAAAGCCATTCCCTCTTGTCCTATCACTACATACCCTCGTAAAAAGTCCCTCTCCAGTTTTCTTATAGGCCTCCTTTGGGTATTGGAAGGTTGCTGTTAGGTGTGCCTGGAGCATTCTCTTTTCCAGGCTGAAAAACCCCAACTCTCTCAGCCTGTTTTCATAGGAGTCCTCTATGTGGGATCCCATGAGAGCAGAGCGGGAGAATCACCTCCCTCAACCTGCTGGTCATGCTTCTTTTGATGCAGCCCATGATATGGTTGGATTTTTGGTCTGCAAGCACACACTGCTAGGCTGTGTCGAGCTTCTCATCCACCTACACCCCCCAGTCTTTCTCTCAGGGCTGCTTTCAATGTTCCTTTTAAACTAATCCTCAGAAAAAGATAATTTAGAACAGCATTCAGAACTTTGACATTTAGTCTGAAAGTAGGCCTCAACACCTAGAGATGAGGGGATGATAAAGATGCTCCAACTTGCATCCTACTAGCTCAAATTGTATAAACCCAAAAGTGTGGAGTTCTGCATCCACCCATAGTAAGAAGTAAGCATTGATTATATTACTGAAAGATGCATTCATAAGGAATTTGTCAGGACGCAAGGGAAGGGGAAAAAAGAATCATAATCCTTAATGGTGAAGGGCAAGAGAAGCAAGACAAGGATTTGGAAAAATTAGAACAGTCTCTAAAAGACCAGACAGAAGACATGATCTGTTAAAAAATCCAGCTAGGTAAAAACTCAGATACATCCAGGAGGTCTTAGATTTAGGCATCATACTTGTTTTATATTGAGTAAGAAGTGAGTCTCCTGAGAAGAACTCTGCCACTTGTCCAGGTAATTTGAACGTTTTTCCTTGACGAAGTTATATGACTTGCAAAGATTACTCTGGTACTGGCTCTCCTGTGGAGCAGAGTGGAATAGCTGAATGCACTGATAATAACAAAGTATTGATTTGTTGGTCTAAAACTCACTGGCTGCCAATACCTTTTGTGCAACAGTTTCATGAGCAGGAATTCTGCCCATCGCTGTGTTCAAACCTCAGTTTGCCAAGCAACAGCAGTGCGGACTTAAAAAGCACCTCTCCTCCTCCTAGCACCACATCCCTTCATCAGACCAAGACACTAGTGATGACACCATGAAGAGAACCATACTCAAGAATGGACTCGGGCTCAAAATAATCTGCCTGAGGGTTTTGTGGATGTCTTTTATCTTTCTTCAGATCATTTTCTTAGTAAGTTACTTAATCCAACAGTACATAATGTCTCTAATATGGTCAAACTAAAGGAGGTATTTCTCACATGAATAAAAAGCTGCTGGTTCAGTCCCCCTCCCAAGCCCTACCCATAGCCCTCTTTTAAAGAGAAATGCAACAATTGGGTTTCATTACTAATTATATGTGTCCTTCTAACAGTTCAGATAAGTTAACTGAAACTTAATTATAGATTTAATTAAGTATCCTCTTTAACTTGTTGCATGTGTATTTTAGCCATAGTGCTGACTAAAGAAGACTGACATTTTCAGCAGCACTGAAGTCTCCTTGAAAATACTGACACCTTCAGTGAATTACTGGAAATAAAATAAATACAGTAATACTACACAGAGACTTTCTTTGCTTTAACCCATATATGCCTGAAATAGAGTAAGCACAGATTCAGAATAACAAAGACTGCTGTTCTGAGATAACTAAAAGATAAAAAGATAAGAAAACAGGATGAAGTCCAAAAGCTGAAATCACAAGAGAAAATGAACAGAGGTAGGTGCTGGCCATTATTTTTTTTTTTTAAAGTACAATGCTTTTCAATGCCATACAAAATACAAATCTGAGTCATAGTCAGTGAAAACCCATATATTTGCAATAAAGGGTTAAAAACCTGAATACTAAAGGTATTCTTATATTAAGGGGCATGCTTAACTATCAAGCAAATGACTAGATAGTGAAACTGAGTCACAGAAACCAAAACATATGGCCCAAACACAGAGCCTGAGGAGTTAACAATTTGCAAATTAAAATTCACAAAAATGTATTAAGATACTCTTCAAGTAATTTTTCACTAACAAAAACAATTTGGTTAAAGTGTTTTTTCCCTGATACCGCTCATCTACAGTCATCTATCAGATATTTAAATGGCTTACTCCCCTCAAAAAGACTTAAAATTGCTAGGCAGAAAAAATGAAGATGTTGAAGGTAAGCATACAATTTTTAGTGAAAATCCTTTATTTCTCAGAGTTTTTGATTTCTTGATGAAAAATTGTAATAAAGGCACAGGCACTATGGAAACCAGCATGAAAAGGAAGATGTTGGCTCAGAAGAGTCTCATGCTCTTGAACAAACTAGGTATTATCTTTGTGCAAGACACCTGACCTTATTTTTAACCACAGCCAGCTTAGCATAAATTGAGTCCGGTACCCAAACTGTGGATCAGCTCGGCAGAAAAATTATTGTGTCCGAGAGGAACTAGCAATAAGTATGCTGACTGAGTACACTTTGTTACGCTAAAACGTTGCTGTAGGACTCAAAATTCTGACTAAATTATCGTTCTCTATTCATAAAACTAAGAAAAATCTCACAATAGCCATTAGGGCACTATGCATGTGAAGCTTTTTATGCGTGCAGTTTTACTGCAGCCACTGGAAGCGGAGCAAACCACTTTGCTGGATCAGACTTGTTCTGACTGTAGCATCCGTCACCAAGTAAGCACACCCCGGCACCCACGCTGAAGGGGAACCTCCTAGTACAGACATTGTGTTACGGCACGTAAACAGCAGAAAACCAGGTACCCCAGAGCATCCCCTTCTGTAGCAAACATGGGAGCTCAGTCTTGTAGGGTCACAAATGCAGGACTGCTTGAACAAAGGAGGCAACTCTTTCTACTAACTCCTCTGTGCAGGAATTCAGTGAAAAATGCACTGCATTACTTATTGAAGTTTTCTTCCTTTAGGATAACCCCTTCAAGCTTGCTTTTGCAATAGTAAGAAATTTGAGCCTGATGAAGGGCAGAGCTGGCTACAGTCAAATGGAATCCACATGCTTGTGCAACATGAAAAGGCAGAATAATAGAAAGAAGTTACTACATGTCATGACTGTAGAGTTTCCAGCCTAACTTCCTCCTATTTTCCTTACTGTCTGTCTCATTCTTATTCACATCACAACTCTATAAAAAATAAATAAAACCAGCTGGGCTTCTTTTTGTAGCATTATATCCAGGAAAGTATAGCTAAGCCCAGTGTTCAAGTTACACAAATTTAGATCAGCTCAGGATGAGGTCCATAAAACTTCAGAAGTAACTCACCAGTATCATAAAAGCTCAAAACCACTGGCCAAGCCAAAAGGGCTAAAAACACTGGGAAGCAGCTGAAGCTGGCAAAAGTATAAGCAATTGAAAACAGACGTGGTAACAGCAAGTGTTAAGAAACTCTAACTGTAGATATTGCTGCCAACTCTAGCTATAAATCAGAAAAGTAAAATGGGAGGGGAACATTCAACAGTCTGTTCAGAGCTCTTTAGAATAAGAGCATGTCTGTTTATATACTTTTGTACAGTGCTAGAAAAATATGGTAATTAGAATGGAAATACTACATTTTACTTTACACTAAGAACAGATTAAATAAGAGATCTCCAGAATTTACAGGAAAATATGAAATCACAAAACTAAAGACTTCCTTTCAATTTTTCAATGTCTTCTAAAATTTTGTTAAAGTATTAAAATTTGAGACAAACTACATCTCCCAACCAGCTTTGTGAAAATACCAGCAAGATGTGCTCCTCTTGATCTAGAATATCAGCACAATTCTCAATGAATTTCATTTCAACCATCAAGCATACTTCTTCAACAGTAGGAAGATATTTTGTACTGTACTATGGAACACGTTTTGAGTATCATAGGGTTAATAGGTTGGCAAATGAGTGAGGCCCCTCCTAATTTTGGTCTTTGTGGCTAACCTTCCTCAGATCTGTTCCAGAAGTTCCTTCTTTCCATCTTAAATCCCCAGACAAAATAATATTGCTTGTCTCTTTCACAGTGTTTTATATCTGGGATATATTCACTCATCACAGAAATGCTGTCATTCCTCACCTTGCAGATGAGGAACAGAAGTGATTTACCATGGTCCCATAGCAACTCAATAGTTAGACTGAACAGATGGACCTAAATAATCCAGCAAGGGAGCCACAAACCCACTCTCCTCTCTGCTGAGCTCTACCACTCCTCATACCTAAAATGTGCCACGTCCAGCCCTGGGCACCACATCTCCTCCTCATCCCCTGCTCCATTCCTAAAGCATCCTGGCCTTCACAAGGTCACCCTCATTCCTACAGTTGCTGCTCCCACAGCTCACTCTGCTGATGGATTTTTTATGACTTTTGAGAATGCTAGTACTACATAACCACTTGGACTGACATTTCAGCATGGACAAACTGTTCCATACACACAGCCTTGAGCTTCTCCAACGAGACAGAGGCAGGCAAACAAAACTATGATGAGGAAAAAAGAGAGAGTGGGTAGAAAGTGAAAAATAAGGACAGAAGCCTTGCAGTTTGCTTTTAAATACTAGTGATGCACTGACGGCAAGCTATATACCAACTTTCTCATTCATGTAAGTAAGAGGCATTTCTAAAATGCAACTTACCCTCAGCCAGGACCTGTGTTACTAAGGTCATTTTTGAAAATAGATTAATTGAGGGGCTGTAAGAAAATCATATGCAGTTAAGTTTTTTATTAACTGCTTTATTCATTACCATTAATGACTTAATAATAGTATTTATTCTCCCCTAGATAACTTGATAACAGAATGTACTGCTAGTTTTAAATAATTTCAGATCATCTTAAACATTGTTTTTGTAAAAGTTAATCTGTTACTGATCTTGACAGGTGATTCAAACCAACTAAGCATTTTATTAATTTTTCAAACCCTTTCCTTATTTCTTCTCAACTATATCTCTGTTTGAATGGCTAAGTAAAATGTAAAGCTATGCAGTCTGTCTACTGATTTCAGCCACCTTATTTGATAGATCTATTACCTGTGAAGTTTCTTGCACACAGTTTTTAAGAATCTAGTATTTGTTGCTCTAAAAACTAGTAGAAATACAAAATAGTTGAGCAGCTCTTGTTTACTGTAGTATGGAACCAGGACAATAAATAAAACAACGGATCAATGATTCTTGGACATGTTTGAGTTTCCATTGGATGCATTTTAGTATGACTTCAAGAATACATTGACCTATAGACACTAATTTTGAGTTTGCTCAACTAACACAAGCCCAGAAATTCTCTTACATGAAACACACTATTATAAGGGACAGTTTCACTTTGAATTACTGATGTGTTGACTCAGTTTGGTCTTATTTTTTTTAAGCAATGAAGAAACCGAAATACAGGATTTTTTCAAAAATTTAGACCTGAAAAGCCTGAAATAAATCTCATTCACTTTGAAATAAATCAGGTAAACTGTAGATGTCACAGTATAGAGCCCTTTTATTCAGAAGACTAGTTAGGAAATACTTTATTTGCTATAGGAAAGTAGAGGTACATTACTATTGCTAGACTTAAATATCTATATATCAGAATATTATATATATTAGAATACATAGTGCTATCTGGAATATGTATAGTTAGTGATGAAGTGTGAGACTACAATAACAACAGAAACATGCCAAGAAGTGCATACTAATTTTATATCCAGATACAGTTTAAGAGTTTCTATTTTATTAATATATAAAATAGGACAATAAGGTGGCAAATGCTTGTTTAAAATGCTTAAGGTCGGCGAGCTATCCTTACGCTGTTTTTCTGGACCACTTAATACCTGACTTCTGGCAGGCCTAGTTAATATAAACAAGACATACAACTAACTTGGCTCTGAAGAATAATGAATGCTAACACAAACTCTAGATTTGCCCTTATATAAACCCCTACTTTTGCTGTAAAAATCCCAGAGTGATTAGTTAGAGGTGAGTTGAGTAGGTAAGTATTAATTGATCCATATCTAATCTAATAAAGAGGTGATCAAAACCTTATATGTATTCTTGTACAAGTATTCAAGCGTCAGTGTGGAACAAAAACTTCCATGCTTTGATTCACTGCAAAAAGATGCGAAGGCAGGTCTTCAGCAATGAGAATATATAGAGTAAAAGTGTGGGATTTCTTTCTGCCAGTGATGAAAATTAAACAGTTAGTGTGAGGCAGGAAACAATGAAATAATGAACTGTATTGTTTTCTTTAATTTTGAGCTTGGGAATGTCTAATGAGCAGGAAAGGAGAACCACTGGACCAGCACATATTTAAACAACTGGCTGGATCAAGGTCAGTATGCTCAGCCTTTGCCAGGACTGAAAGGAATTCAGATGCTAAGTAACACTGTTTTCCTTCCTAAATTACTCTCTCCTAAAATCTGCAGCCACAGTGGTGGGAGTACACATGGCAAAGTAATATTAAACAAGAATGAATATATAATAGCCATAAACTACTCATTACCCATTAGAATGGTGGTAGATTCTGACCCAGTGGGGATGCACATTGTTTCTTAGATAACTACACCATGGTTCCAGACACTCATGCCTGCCTCAGGTCATCCTTACATGTCCCAAGCCCAGCTGTGTGTGACAGCCACCCTCACCTGGTACACTAAGACAAACTCATGGAACGCCCTGTGGCAGCAGGGCAGCACCAGTACCAAAATGCCTTGAATTTATCCAGGAGTCATCTTGGCCCCTGGTGCTGTGTGGTCAGAGCCTGGCTTGGCCAGTCTCGGCGCAAGGGCACGTTCGCACTGTAGGGACAAGGGGATGCCTGGCACCGTGGTCCTGTATTGCATCAGGCAGAGCCAGGGAAGCATCGTGCCACTGTGAGTAAACCTGTCAAAAGGAGGAGCATAGCAGAAAAGCACCTGAGAGGCTCCGAAAGACAGAGCTCATAGCTAGCTAATTAAGTTTCCCTGTCAGAACTGAAATAACTCCCACTGGGGGTGACTGGGCTCCTGCCCAGCACTACATAGCACATGCCATAGTGTTCTATTACCCTGAATAACAGAACATACAAATAACATTACCTTGAATGACAGAAAACACTCTCCTGAAAAAAACAAACCCAAAACCTAGAAATACTTTCTAAACTTCAGTAAAGGGTGGAAGGTAATGCAAAGCACAAAAAGTAAAGAGTGGCCTGAAAATTATACACCTTTTTATTTTTTAATTTAGTATTTTTTATTTTTCTGTCTTACACTAACCAGCTGCTTGTAGTTCTCCAGGTTGTATTATCAAATGTGCTTTTGACTTGGTCAAATATCCTCCTTTTGTGCTAGGATGACTAGCTAGGATAATCACAATATTATTTACAGAGTACATGGGAATGGCTTAGCAAAAGTTCAGGTTGAACAAAGCTCAAAAGATGACTTTATTTTTGGCACTTGCCATGTTTGCAGAAGAAACAATATCTAAGGAAGTGCAGTTAATGAAAGGAGTCTGTTTAATCAGCATTAAATAAACAGCTAAAAGCAGGTTGCACAGGGAGAAGCAATAAAAGAACAAGTGACTTGCTATGGTATTGTTTTCTTTTCAAGTTCTGCTCACAACAGAAGCTTTTCAACAACTGTACTTAAATGCTTCAGTTTCAACACTGAATTCCATAAGGAAAGAAAGAAAAAGCTTTCAGTCCTTTGTACTACAATGCTCACAAGCCACCCTGGATTTTCTGTAAGCCTTATGATGCTCCTCAAGCAAAAAGTAAAAACACGAAATCAGTAAAAAAAGAACACAATTTGTACACCAGATGCAAGTAAACCCAGTAATGGGGCATAAAGACTGGAAAGCTGTGTTCATTGAACAAATACACTTCTCTTAGCAACACATACGTAGAGTCAAGTGTACACATTGAATTTGGGAATGTACTGCACTCCCGGAAATCTTTATATGATCAGATCCTTTTACCCCAGTGGGACTTACACAATGAAACCCCAAATTTTCCTCTGATAGTAAAGAGTTATGATACTGTTTTGATTTTAAGCTGCTACTAGAGCCAGACAAATAATGTATATAGTGTCTTTGGAATAATAATTTTAAAAATTATAATAAAAAGCCCAAACCAAACCAAAAAGAAACAAAATCCCCAAACAAAACAAAAAACCCACATCCAAACAAAACCCTGACTTTTTCTCCTTCAGCAGTCTTTCTTTTTAGAAGATATTACAATAATTTGGCATTTTACTAAGTCACCAGAAAAGGAGAATTCCAAAATATCTGTTTTAAACAAAATTGTCTTTTCCCAATTGCTTTATAGGAAATTAGATGAAATCATATTTCCATCCCTACAAGAAGTGGGCACCATACAGAAAACCACTTTCTTCATCTGCTGAGTTCTCTTTGGAGGCATCACACACACAAGACAGCAGAACCAGCTGGACTACCCAACTGAGCTATAGCACCATGGTACACACAAGTTTGTCTTCTTGTTGCTACAACTGAATAACAAACTCAACAGCATCTGTTTCTGTGATCTGGAACAACAGTTTCATACTAGAAGACACATACTACTGCAGCATATTTTGGTTTTCAACTGTTAAGCTTTTAAGTATAGTGAAGCCAGTTTCACTCGCAAGATGTCAGATAAGCATGTAGAAAATGTAGGTAAAACTTGTACTTTAAAACCTGTCCAGCAAAGAAATTAGAGTAAAAAGCAGGGCCAAGGTTGTGGGCTTGCCTTCAGAAGAGATTAATAATAGGAGTCATACAACACCACAATGAAAAACATTGTACAAGCGAAAAAAAATTTCAAGCTTTTCAGTTCACCATACCTCACAATACAGGATCAAGAGAACAGTCAAAGTTCTGAAGAAGTAGGAAGCTGGAAACAGTTGAAAGAGAAGAACTTACCTCACCATGCAAAGAGGCCATGTAAACCTCTGCTAAAAGGCACAACTGAGAGCACACTTAGGAGACTCAGATTTTTTTCTATTTTTTTTTTCTAATTGTTGGTGAAGTTTATCACATCTGTTGCTAATGCTGCGTGTTGCTGCAGCTGATTCTTTCCCTAAGGCCCAGCTAGCAATTGCTTATACCTTTTATGATTCAGGCAAAAGATTTTCACACTGGATATAGCTGCAGACTGAAAGCTTTGCAGGTTCATAATAACCTCTAAGAGTGTCAATGTGATTCCACACCCTGGGATTTAAGATGTCTGGATTTTGTTTTCAGTTTCTTTCCTTAAAAGCCAGATCAGCAACCTAAAACTTTCCCTCAAATCACTCATAATACTTAAACACATCACTGATTACACCGACGGCTGGAATGCTCTGAGGAAGAACCAGAACAGGGCAAAGGAAACTTCTGTCAGCTTAATTTTCACGGAAATTAAAAGCTGTATACTGAATGTCTGGAAATGTTTATTCCTAACTTGCATACCAAACAAATGTTTTGCAAATATAGATGAAGGGAAGTTAATAATATTCTGATCATATGAAAAAGGGGTCTAGAATAATAATTTCTAAATAGTCAGAAGAGCCTGGAAGGTATAAAAAAGGTACATGCCCAACAGCCACGAACTCAGCACAGAAGAAATGAGAAAAATGTGATGTTAAAAAACCCACTTCTTCAAAGTGCACATGTTCTCTGAGGAAGCAAGGAAGGACAGTACATGATGATTTTTTTTCTAGAAACTAAGTACAGGAGAAATAAACCTGATTGTAATTGTAGTGCTTTGTGTTGACTGTACAGCTGCAGCACTCAGAGAACCTGGGAGCATGGGTGTAACGTGTACAGAAATGCAAGTGTTCATAGAGCAGAGGTCGTGATATGTAACACCTGAGAAGTAACTCTGAATTTTAAGTAGAACTTGAAATAAAGCTGTAACACACATAAACTATGTTCAGTGCTCTTCTCTAGTTCAGAATCGCCGCTCCTATTACACCATAGAGTATAATGCTGTAGCTGCATATTGATGCAGTTCCACATCATCCTATTTTGTTTTTCATAAGGAGATGGGTTTATAACTACCATCTGGGATCTTTGATTTAGAGCTTATTTATGTGCTGAGCTACTGCAAAGTTCTTCACTTTTGTGGGAGGTGAAGGGAGAAAGAGGAAGGAAGGAAGAGGGATAGAATTTATTTTGTTTAAAACAAGACTTGTCGGAAAGCAGCTTACTTTTCAAGAAAATTCCCATGGGGAAATGTGTCTTAATTTTAAAGTTTTCCTTTAGAAAATTAAGGATTTCATAATTTTGTACTGCATGTTACCTTTTTTACCATTAAAAAAAAGTATTACCGTATGTTTATTTCTGATCATGCTCTGTATGTTTACACTTGAATTGTATATACATAAGAAAGTTATGTGAAGTTGTTTTCAGACCAAGAGACATTTTGAAGAAAAAAGGAGGAATATTTTAGTTAGCAGTAGCTGTCCACAACGATTTAAAAAAATGTACTAAAATAAAAATAGAAGAGAACATTTTGTAATATTTTGACACAATAGCAATGAAAGTGTGCTGTTACTATTACTATCATGTATTGATACATAAAGAAATAAAATTTTACACGCATAGAGTAAAATGGTATTTTAAAAATAAAAAAAATAGAGTAACATCTTTTAACTCTCTTTTCTATCATTTCCTTTTTATGGAAAATATAAGCACCTCCTTTAATTCTGAGAGGAAATTAAAATAGTGACAAATGTGGGATTTTTAACAGCTGCAGCTGCTAAAGTGTTATAAACTCAAGTTTTAAGTTTATGCACATGAAGTTGTATATTGAGGCTTACCAAAATCCTATCTGACTGCACTACTTTAGAAATAAAACTTTGACATACAGTAATGCATCTTATCCATTCAGTAATCAATGAGATCTTAAATGATAAATAAGTAAATAACTTCTCAATTATATTAGTAACTCAGGAGTAATGCATACCAATTTGTAGCTACATCCTTGAAAGAGGATCTGGAGGCTGTCCTTGTTTTTGCAGTTATGTGTTGAAGAGTCAACTGATGAGCTAGGAAAAAAGTCCTCTTCCACACCAGTGGTTTGCTTTACCAGCTTAAACCTCTTTTAGAACCATGTGAGAAGGAGGCTTGCTCCCATTGTAGGCTTGTATCTTAAGCTGCTAATACCAGAATAGAAGAACTTTCCAGGTCCTTGATTTTAGGACTTGTCATATCATACCTCTAGCTTGTCAGATAATCTGAAACTCCTCTTGACACCCAAGTCATGTTAAAGTAAAAGTAATTAAGCAATCTATTCATTACACCTAAAACATCAAGTATGAGCAGGTCTATACAAAAGCATATGCACATAAGGAAACAATCCTTACATCTACTTGCATTTTAGTTGATTTCTAAGAAGCTTAATTCTTGCTTTATCCATCTAACCATCTAATATAACAGATGATCAAGGACTCACAGCTGAGATCCAGCCCTACCCAACCTTCATCTGAAGAACTTGTTCCATTGGAGCATACCTTTGCTAGAATACACTTTATCTTTTATGTTCAAAGTCTCCCTCATACTCAGATCTTCCACCCACAAATAATTCACAATTCATAACTTAATCAGGTCAATTTTATCACATTTCTAACATAACTACTGTCTTGGCCTAATTTAAGAAATATTGGTGCCTATTAGAAACGGAAGGCGGAACCAATAAACATGTAAAATACTAGAAGAGGTGTAACCTCTTTTAAAAATTTAAATCATTATCTCACTCTAACATATTAATATAACATACTGTATAGTCATACAAAGAAAAAACATTTGTAGGCTTAATATTCAATTCTTTTGGAAGTTAAAGGCGTTAGTTGATTTAGGATGAATAATCTCTTAACCTAATTTGTATTTATACTACTTCCCTATAATGCTTCGGTTTAAATAGATCCAACGTTTTCTTTCCATAGGAACCACACACATCATGAATTTTGTACACTGGTGCAGTTTTAGGGATGTCAAATTTTACTGCATAATTCTCAGGAAGTTTTTTCAGTTATAAAAGTTGTTAAAGAAAGTATCTGTAGAAGGAACCAACAGGTTAAAAATCTCAGACTGTAATTTATAGTGTAGCAGGCTACCATAAATGCAAAAAAGACTCATAACTTCATACCATTTTGTAGAAAGAATAACTAAGGAAAGAAAGTGCTTGGGGAATTGGCTGGAGATGGAAGAGTATCTTTGCCTTGTAGCCATGCTTAATGAAGGTATTAAAATTTTCCCTTCTGAGGCTGTCAACTTACCTTGCAGAGGTTCAAAAATTCTCCCTTAAGAGACATTTGTATAGAATGCATTTAAAAAATATGAGCTGGAAAACTGATATGAAGAGGTTGTCTTATGAAAAGAATAAGAGAAGCTTAATAGAATGCTATATTTGGCTGACATACTGAGTTTTTTCTTCCCTTTGTTGAGATACCACCATTGCTCTTGCACACACTTGAAAGGGAAGACCAGATGAAAGTTAGAAAAAAGTGATGTAGGAAGTGTGATGGGATTGTAAAAGGGGGATGGGGGTGGGGGGTTGGGGAAGCAAGCTGAATATGACACTGGATAAAAAAATAACCCCAAAACATAGAGGACACAGATACGAAAAAACTGGGAATTAACGTGACAGACAAATTGACAAATTAAGAAAATGGACATAAAAAACCAGAAGACTTCATTGTAAAGAAAAAAAAAGGGGGGGGGGTGTGTGAGGAAGGGAAAGAGGGAAAGAACTAGATACAACTGGGAAAAATTAAAAGGTGCCAAAATTTTAAAGATTACAAAAGTGAGTTTAGAACATAAATCATTTGAAATTATTAAATTAATATTTAGTTCAATGATTCTCAAAGAGAAAAGGCTTCTAAGTAATTATAGCTTCTGAATATGGGACTCAAGCTACTTTGAAAGTTTTATTCAAGGACAGAAATTATCTTGAGGAAAGAGAAGGGATTTTTGGAGAGAATAACAGCTTTAGACAACATGTACAGCTAAAGAAAGGTTAAAAGGAAAAAGGAACTAAAAAAAAAGGATCAAAGAGAAATTAAGATAAGAAAGTCAGTAAGAATAAGGGACTTTTCAAGCTTTTACCCAAATGCAGAATGAAGAAAGGAAACAGGAAATGAATACAAATCAGGGACTTTTCTTGACAGAAGTTGAGCATTAAAGGCAAATCTGTCATCTCAAACCCATGTGTTTGCACTCAGTTTTGGTACTTGAATTTTCAGACATGACATTGAAATAGAGAATTCTCATTGAATTAGTAACTTTGAGCAAAATACATCTCTTAAGTCATCATGTTACAAGGGCAAAATTGTGTTTTAAATTAACCTAATACATGTGAGAGCATGTAATTGCTTTGCTTCAAAAAATCAGTCCAAGAACAGGAGGGTGGCTCAGCCATATAAGCCCTTCCTATTTTCTAGTTGGCACATAGGGCAAGCTATTACCATCGGCTATTTTAAAAAATAATTTTTGCTTTGCATTTCATTTTGGAGGAACAGCCTCAGCCTGCAATGGGGCAGAATAAATGTGTTGCTTATTGTCCCCAGTTTTCTTCAATAACTTCCTGAGCACCAGGAAAAATAGGTGAGGTGTGTCTGCCAGGGCAAGCCTACTCCCTTTCCTAACTTCAAGGGATGCTAAAAAAGCGACCGCAGAAAGACAGCTTTGTGGAGTCAGTGACCTTTCTCTTTGCTCAGAGGAGACAGCTTTGGCATAGATCAGGAGAGTGCTGTGAATAAGATGATGTAACGTAACCAGGAGGAGGTGGAATAAACTTCCTGGTCATTGGACGTCATCTTCTCCCAGCCTTACCTCTTCTTAATGGGCTGGTTCTATTGCAGGTACTGGAGGTCTGAAGAAGGGCCATAAGAGCACTGGAGAAGTAGCGGGGAAGGACAGACTCCATGCTCCTTTCCTCTCACCCCACTCTTAAAATCCCAGGCCTCACATGGGCTACAACAGATCCCAGGAAACTGGAATGGGACCTGGCATTACTGGTAATACAAAACTCTGTAGCTCTCTCTGTTATATGCCTGCATCTAACACATTGTTTCTCATTCCCACCATGAAACTTTCATGATGACTTCTGGGCCTTGTCCTTTATGTGTATTCAGCACACACTGCAATGTGGTATGTAGGGCAGCAGCCTCGTTCCTCGGCCTTTGGAGATCATCTTTAAACAATAAGGCATCGGTCTGAAGCTATCTGCTCTAATTAATATACTCATCTAAATACAGACAATTTTCCTTTGCTTGTAGTATTATATGTTCCTCAGTACCGAGGACTCTGAAAGAGATCTCTACATCTAGACAGTTAAGACAAAGAAATACAGGAAAAAGAGACAGGAAAAGGTAAGAATAAAACCCAAACCTGCTCATCCTTCTGTTAACAGCAGAAGTGGGAGACAAATCCTGTGTCTTAACTGCCAGCACAATTCTATCTTTTTTAGAGTTGTATCTTGACCAACCTTACAATTTTATTTTTCCCCCATCACATTTTATGCAGGAAATATTTAAACAGCTATCTTAGTCCATGGACTGGCTGCACATCACCAATGGTCTAGCTTTGTAGTCAATCATAAGGCCAAAAAAACTTAGTGTGGAAATCAGAAATTAAAATAGTTCTTTGTTCACATAATGGCAACACAAAGACACTTTAAAGACATTCTTTAGGTCTAAGCACTGAGTTCAATTTTCATTGAAGATGACCATTTTAAGCAGCAGACTTTTGTGGGTTTTTTTTGACACTCAAGAAAATGTCCATATTCTCTTCTTTAGTTACTAAATTCAGTAGAGAAGCTGTAAACAAACGGTTATAAGAGGCAAGTCTTGACAGCATTTGCCAAAGTGCACAACTAACACTTCAAAACATCAGGCCAAACAGATCCTCATGTGCGTCCCAGTGAAGGTATTTTATACCAGTAAAAACTTCAAACCACATCTTTCAAATTAAAACTCAAATTACCTTTAAAAAATAAAGAAAAAAATGTGTATTTCAGAAAGATGCTTTGTTAATCTACACTAAAGTGAAGGATTTAGGTCAGGGACCATGACCATTAATAGAAGCCGTGTTTATAATTTGCAGGGGAAAAGGCTAGAACCAAAAAATAAAAAAAAAAATTGAGTAGAGGCAGTCTTAAGAATAGATAAATAGGAGAAACGATCTGTGGAGGCAATGGCAATGTAGAGCTTCCCAGTTCAACAGACTTCCTTGCCTCCTCAAGGTGTTGCAGACATGATAGGCTCTATAGGGCCATGGTATACAAATATCGTGATTAGATAATCCACCATCAGGGCATCTGCCATCATGTCAGTCAGGGCCAGGATATGATATAGCACTGTAGGCAAACCTGTTGTGTACAGTAAAATTTCAGTCTCCACACCCCCACCCCCACCCCCTTTTTTTTTTTAACAGCTTGCATGATTTCGATAATCATTTCCATCTGTCTTAAAACTGCTTGAAACATGATGTTGCATACGAAAACACATCTAGAATTAGAGTCCTGCACCTGCAATTACATTTTCAGCATATCTGAAACCTGAGGCAAAATCTTGATGACAGAATTCACAGAGTGAAATCTTAGTTTAACCTTGGGAAGATGAAAATACCTTTATTTAATATTCATTGACCCACCGTCTTAGTTTTGATCAATATTAATTTTGGATGCTAATAAATCTTTACACTATGCCAAGGAAACGAGAGTCAATAATTGCTTATTATAGTGAGAAATGAAAATACAATCTTGCATTTTTATTCTTTTCACATAGACAAATTACCAGCCTGCGTTAAAGTTTATAAAGGCATCTGTCTCAGGCTCCACCAGGTAAAAACAACTAACTTTCCAGGCAGCCATGGTTGATTTGAACACCACAGAAAATCTGAGGTTTTTCTCAATAAGCCACAAAGTACCACCTCATTTAATACCTATTATGTTGCAAGGAGATTATTCCATATGGGCAATCGATGGACACATATCCCAAACAGCTTCTCATGGAGAAACTATTTAGTAGACTTAGACCTCACAAATGAACAGCATTCTTAAACTTTTAGGCTAAACATTTCGATTTAAGATTTCACTCCCTTGCATTCACTTAAGTGTCAGGCATCGAAAAGGAGCTCCTGGCTATACTTAAGGCAGTGCCAAATTTCCCATTGATTTCAACCGGGACGAGGTCTTTCCTTAGGGAAACGAAGGCAACTGTCAATAATACTGGGAAAGCAGCCAAAAGCCTAAAATAGTCAATATTTAGTAACTGTATTTCATATTCAAAATATCCTACTTTTGCCTCTAAAACCCGTGCCTGCTTTACCGATGTCACTTCTGGCCCACACCAGTTAACGGACATGTTTAATGAGAACAGCTCAGGCAGATGAGGAGGCAATACATAATGACTTGACATATTGATGGTTTGGTTCCAATAATTCCAGTCCTAAAAGGAATTTTTAAGGCCATATATAGGCTGCACACAAAGCTTACTGCACTGTTAACTTTAACTGGTAAGTCCACTTTTTAAAGTTATATATATTCCATTTAAGTTAGTGACTTTTGACTTTGATGATTAAGCTTTCTAATGGGATGCCACATGTTCACAGGGGCAAACAATCAATCAGTGCAATATTCAAACCTCTTCACCAGTGACTGCAGCAATCACTCTTTATCACACAGTCAGCAGTCTCCTGCTTTTAGCCATCAGCCACACAAAAGCAGCTTTAGTCCACTACCACTTTTGCCCCTTCAACACATGATAGTGTGCCATTTATATATAGGCAAAAAAAAGGTAGTCATATGTTGCTAAGTTTTCTGGTACTTGTCTTTTGATAGTCTTTGTCTTTTTGCTAAAAAAAATACGAAATTGCCATCTGATTTTACTGAAATCTAATTTATATCTACGTTAATTATGCAGCCAACGAGCCTCAAGGGATTATGTGGGAAGCCAATGGTACATTCTTTATCATCATAAATATTGTATTACTTCAACTGCACTTTTGAAATTCCATTCTCAGCATTTCTTAATGACATTCACAATTCCAGGACAGAGCAGACTCTTATCATCCCATGTTAGAATGAGTTCTACTCCTTGTGTATTATTTTTTCTATTACTGCAATATCAATCTTCCTCTATATTTCAATAATTCAGTAAAAGATAATATTATTATGCTAGTCAAAGGGTTGCTGAAATTTCTATTTAAATGCTTTTGATTAAAAAAACTTTTAAAAGTTGCAAAGCTTTTACCATAGTAAGGAAAAGCCTGTACACAATGTTTTAGGCCAGTAAAAACAAAAGCAAAACAAACCAGAAAAAACCCAGCTTACTTTCAGATATGTGTATTAATCTGTCTTAATCTTAATACACTAAAATACTACTAGGTTTATACTTGTCTTAATTAAAACAAATCCACCAGTTTTGGAGGAAGACTTTATTTCATGCTTGCAAAATAAGTAGTCTTAGTAATTTAAAGTGCAATAATTATTTCCATCATTTAAAGTCTTCTTTATGGACCTCTATTCATGATTCCCTTTAGAATCTCTCTCTGGCTGACTTGCCACAGCTCATTTATTTTTAAGGACATGCTTGCTCCGGAAACTGCTATGCTTCCTAACTACTTAAATGCTTCACTATTAATTGCTGAGTACTGACATAAAAAAAAAAAACAAAAAACCAAACCACCTTGATACAAACATCTGATGTACATTCCTTTCCCTTATGGCTTTTAGTCTGTAAAGGCACAAATGGAACTTGGTCCTCCTGAAAACAAATTCTGCTCTAAGAGGAAAGAGCCATGCAAATCACCTAGTCCCAGGCAGGAGAGAGACATCACCTTTAAATGTATTTTCTGTTTAAACATATTGCTGTTCATTATGAGGATTCACAATATAAAATCTAAGCTGAAAAATAATGAAAAAGATACTGTGAGCACGTCACATAGAATTCTACCTGCGTGTTTGGTGGCGGACTATGTAGAGAACACTTAAAGCTGTGTGGTTGAAAGGTCACAAACTTGCTGTGCACTGCACATTACTTTCATACGCTACGTATCTCTCTCCCTACAGCTATGTAGCTGCTGGGTTGCCTTGACATAAACTACATTAGAAAACCTGACCCAGAGCTGTGGCTTCCTTTTTGATTCTTCAGGGACTAGTCAAGGGTTGGGAGTGGAATGGGACTTCGTCTTCATGGTTTCCCTCCCATTACCACAGCACATACGTGTGGTTTCCTCTCAGCTGTACACAGGTCTGATCAGCACAGCTAGTGGGACTAATCATATTGCAAAAGCTGGGTGGAAACAGTGCTGAAAGTGTCTTCAAATTAGCAATAGCTTCCCT
This sequence comes from Falco naumanni, assembly GCF_017639655.2. Taxonomy (NCBI): domain Eukaryota; kingdom Metazoa; phylum Chordata; class Aves; order Falconiformes; family Falconidae; genus Falco; species Falco naumanni. The sequence continues at coordinate 110,568,099 of NC_054055.1, forward strand.
TGCATTTCTGAGACAGTACGGGGAAAAGATGCTCAATATATACAGAACACTTTTTTTTAATATCTGTATTAAAATGGATATACCCATTTCCCCAAACCAGCAGTGAATAAGGTTATAATCCCAAATTCAACACTGCATCAGAATGCCAGCTTCTGGAAATCTTTAAAGATATGCCTCCCCATTATAACTCAAGATGCAAGTAGAAGTCATGTGTCCCAAAACGGAAGTGGAAAGAATGAAGTATGTAGTGTTCATGAAATTAATTTCAGATAAAGTTCCAAACTGAGTAAGTTCTCAAATATCAATTATTTATAAATTCTTACTCCCATTTTATTTCTATGAGCACAATTCAGGTTTTGATGTAAACTTCAGACGAAATATAGTTAAGTGTGACAACTACTATTACTCAGGTGTAATTTAAAGTGTATGTTTTAGGTCTAGATGTGCCATAGGGGATAATAAAAAAGTAATAAGAAAAGGAAAGTGTAATGAGAAATGCAAATAGATTATAGAAAAATGCAGATTTCTTTTTTTCCAAATTGCAGAAATAATTCCTGTTCATTAAATTCTGACAGATCTTTTTAATGGGCCTTAGTTTTGAGAAATGTTTACAATAAAGTATTATATCTTTTTTTCTTTATTTGGTTTTCACGTGTGGTGCCTAGTGGCCACGTTGCCCTGAGGTAATGGGTATTATCCCTTTGGATTCAATCGTTTTGAGTTCATGTCAGACCTCGTGTCACCATACCTGTGGTGACTCATACCTGCCTGGTCTCCGTGGAAAACGCAGCTAGTAATGCTTCTGTCATGCATCTAGGTCTCATCAGCATGTGCAAGTCAGGAGCCTCATCTGTGACCATAGGTAACAGTAACCTTATTCACTGCTAACCTAATTTTAGTTTTCCTAAAAGGAAAACTAAGCTTAAATTCACTGATATAATATGGAGAAATTTCTGCCAAGACATTTATTGTTTGTCTAATATTAGAACTTATTAATAAAATATTACAGATTTACACAGTCCTTTGCAAATGTGTCTTTTTAATGCCTTGTAAGAGTTGTATGAGCTACTTATCTGTCACAGAATTGCTGATTCCACATGCTGAAGCTATCCGTAGGTTTTCATCAATGTCCTTGATTTGTGCTGACTTTGTGCTTTTTATACTACATACCTCTTCCTTTATTATATATTGATTTTTATTTCTATTAGCTATACAATTGTTTTCATCTTTTTTATTTTCCTTTTTAAGGTACTTATGTCACATGAATTCATCTGTCATAGCTGGAGGCAGTCTAAGTCAATAAATTATACTTAGCTTCTAACGTATGAAAATAGTGGTTTGATACAACATTCAGGTTAGTTAAAAAACAATGTAAGTTAAATTATAAGTGCCTTTATAAAAATGTAAATAATTTCAAACTGTATTCTTCTTTACTGCTTAAATACTCCATTGAGATACTTAATAATATAATGTTGAAGCTAGCCACGTATAGACACCAAGTATTTTAGAAAGTGTAGCTTCATAGGAACAGGATCCACAAAAAAAATCAACTTACTTGACTAAAAGGGTAATTTCTCTCGAAGTTTCTCTCAGTGACCTCTATGGTTATCTAGCAAGAAAGGCTTCTTTATGGTCTGGGCAGCTGCTGTTTGCATGGCACGCATTCTGTATAATTGACTTTAGACTATCCTAAAATCTGGGGAGCCAGTGAAAGGCTGTGCCCCAGAGAATGCAAAGCTCAAGTCCTACTTTCAACAGACACCAAGACACGATGACCTGAATTCTGCCATTAATGCCACAACTATGTTGTGGTAAGCGTGAAATAGGGCAACATTTTTGAAAAGACATAAATACCTTTGGCATTTAAATCACATCAAATTAGTAGATGCTAGTCTCTTGCACACCTTAAAAATGTAATACTGTAGGGTTGCCTTTGTGAGGCAGAAACCAAAAGTGAGATGGGATGAGAAATTATAAAGCATATACTATTCTGATACTAATTCTACCCTTGAGAGCATTATCAGAGTGCAGCTAGGGAAGATGATTTTCACAGGCGAATGGGCTGGTAAGGTAGCCCATGGGGAGACAGCAAGGAGGAGAAGATATCAGTGAATGACCAATTCTCATGCAAAGTGCTTTGCAGTGCCTCCTCCCCAATGATTCTCAAGTAGCTGGGACTTCTCAATTACAGCTTTGAACTCTGGATCCTAAGCACAAGCAATATACGTGCCTTTAGAAATTGGATGTGAGAACCTAGAAGAACATTTATGAGTGAGGGAACATAGTCATCCCAAATCTAAACAAAATGCTGTTTCATTGCATGCAATGTGGTAAAGCTGAGAAATAATAATACTATGAAATTACCTTAAATGTCTCAAATCTGATCTGATTTGGGGTGAACAGGGAATATGATCTTGGCACCTTTGCAACTGTTTTCTCTCTCTGCTCTGCACCTGCACCAAACTGAAAACCCTGGAGGGACAGAGCGTGTCTCGCTGGCCTGGGTGAGCAGGTCGGCCCTCTTCCTCTCCCCCAATACACACTCAGCTATCTCCACATCCCGTAAACAGCCAGGCTTGGGTCCCACTCCTTTACATGCCAGGAGACAAGCCTTGTCTCTGGACAAGGGAAGCACTCGCTGTCCCCTTGCTCAGGCTCACCACACCGGCCTTTTAGCTTCCATCAAGACTCAAATATTCAAGACTCCACCAATCACTAAGAGAGCTGTGTCCCAGGGTAGCGACCAATCTAAACTTCATGGCATGACACTCCCAATTTTACTCCACATGAATTATCCAGTGTTTCTAGGCTAATAATAAAATCTCACAAGAAAAAAAAGTATGGACTTTCAAAAATGCTGAATTGCCTGACTAGATGTATTCTATCAGCTATTTCTATCATTTAAGCAATTACAGAATCACCTAGACTAATGCAGTTAATAATTTTGCTGGGAATTAGACTTGGGCATCTCATACTCTGGTAGAGAATATTTTTGAATAAAAAAAGTAATGTCTTCCTTTGAAAACTGTTTTGTACAGTAAATTGTACCAAACGATTTCTCCTATCTGAGCATTTTCCTATTACAAGTGGAACCTTCACCGGAAGATATTCTAGCAGTTCTCTCCTAATCACCACCTTCAAGTACCTTTGAGGACAGTACACCAAATGAATGAAAACATCGGGAACGCAAAAATCTACAAATAAGAAGGCCTGCTAGGCAGAGTCTGAAATGGCTGTGGCTCCTTCCCACTCACAGGGCTAATAGAGATATGCACCATACAAAAGTGTGATTTCTTATCAGGAAATAAAAATTCATAACCAGCTATTTTTAAGTTTGGCATCAAGAGACAGAAGTTGCAGAACTGGAAGGGAAGGGGTCATTTTGCACCATTGTGTATGATTTTTATTGTTATTTTTTTTACCTTCTTCTCCACTCTTTACAGTAGAGGTGTAGCTCATCCAGAAATCCTGCTTACTGTCAATCACGGACGGAAAAAGAATAAGGCTAGAACCTGAATAGAGGATCACTTCCCTGCTACAGCTATTTGAAATTATATATGTACACATAAATTTTTGAAATTTTTTTTTTTCTATTTTTCATTTGCAATCTAAAGGACCACCTATGTTTTACTGGTATCTCAAGCCTGACCTAACTTTAAGGTTAAGATCATTTTTTTCTGGAAGTTCATCATCTTTCTCATTACCTGTGTTCAGGAACTCAGATCTTACAGCTTTGATTTTGCTTTGGGCGCTTGGATAATATTATGTAAATATTTGGATTAAAATCTGTAGTCACGCAGTACAGCCCCAATTTAATTTACTAATTACATTCCAGATGTACGTTCCACACAGATACTTACCACTAATTGAAGATATTTAAAATAATTACTTTAATGAATGCACCATTTCACTTAATAATTCTACTCCAGATATTTAAAAAAAAAAACAAAAACCAAAAAAAAAAACAACAAAGACAACCCTTAGAAGATACAACCAATGATGGCATCTACGCTGAAAACACTGTTTAATGTTTAGTATTTGAAAAGTATCCTAAGCCTACTGTAACAAAAAATAAATGAGTTGAATTCAAGAGTATCCCTCTCTTAATTATATCAATAAGATTAACAGAAAAGAATTTGGTTCTGACTCCTAAGAGCTTGATTGTTAAATTCATAATGACATGGGAACTATCTGTCATTCACCAGAGGAAAAAGAAAGCCAGCAAAAACCAGATCCCCAAAATGCATATAGTATGGTTGAGGAACCTAGTTTACTGTCACAGAATTTCATTCTTTTCCTTTTCAGTAATTGTAGTAAAACAGCTGCTCTTCAGGGACATATTAGAGTAAGAATGGTAATTAAGCTTAGGAAGGTATAATCTGTATAAAAATGAATTAGAACTGACTCAGTCTAAAACTAACATATTATAGATTCAGATGAAAACCTGGCTGTACCCTGTGAATAGCTTATTCAAAAACACTTCCAGATTTCTACATGTCAGCTCTGTCACTTTGGGCACATTTATTATCCTCCTGAAAATGTGTAACCCTTCAGTGTGAAATACGGCATCACTGAGGAGCCAACACTTTCCCTTCCCTATGGAGCCATGCCTGGGAATACAAGCAACATTCCTAAAACCAGATAAATAGAAGCTCTCTTTATGAATGAGCCTGCACAGTTTATGGACACAATCACTTAAATTGCCCACATTATTTTAGCAAAACATACAGCCCATGCTCTGTTTTGGAGCCAATCCCAGCAGTAAAGAAATCAACATCTCAAGGGCTTTTAAAAGCTAGTGCTCCAGCATAGCTTTTTGAACTGAAGCAGTTTACTAAAAATAATACACTGTTGAATATTTCTGATACCTTGTTTCCAGCTAGTGAACACCGAAAGGAAGACTAACAATCCATAAACAATTCCTTTTTCAATTGTGTACTTGATGAAGTAAAGCAGTGAAATGTGTAGTTGGATGCATTTTATGGGACCGCCTTACACCATCCAAAGCAGCTGAATAAAATAAATAAATAAATAAATAAATCATGGACTATTGGAGCATACATTACTTACTACATTTCCATAAAATGGCACAGGCATCAGTAAAAGATACCATCAGGTTCATGGGACTTCACATTCCTGCGAGGTCAGAACTGGTGTACTTCCACATTTATAGGACATTGTTGCTTTCCTCTCTCCCACTCTCTCACTCCAGTGTTAGACCTTCCCTTACTGAGCGGATTAGAAATGCACAGCTTATTCTGCCAAGTCCAAATACTAGATTTATTGTTAAAATTATTTTAGTCAATATTTGCACAGAAGAAAATAAAAGGGTTTTAACCAGACCTCTTAGATTTCTTCACTATAAATTATAAAACCAGAAATTAAGTTAAACAGAAAGCAAAATAAAGCATGACCCTCCCTAACCACTAAATCATCTCCGGCAACCTGTACAAATGGATGTATTTTGGAACGTTCCCAAAGTCAAACTGATGAAGCTAGCTTTAAAACAAGAAGTGAATTACCTTGCCATGCTCCACCCTTGACTTAACCCTCTAAGGATACGGCCAAAAATTTGTAAGACAAGCAGACAGGGAAGAGAGAACAGCATCACTGATGACAAGTCATAAAATTTCTTTCTTACAATTTTGCTAAGCACTGCCCTCTATATAGAAAATGTAAGAAATGTGGCACTTCTCTACTTCCCTTAGAATAATCTGTTGTGAGATAACAACATCACTGTTTCTTATTTTTAATTCAACATTATATTTTAATGATTATCACATCACATTGCATTTCTGAGTGTCAACCAGTAAAGAAAACAGGTGAGAGTGGCTTCTTTCAGGATGCAGCTCTCTAAGGCTTGGAAAACCCATGACAGTTGTGTATGAAATTAATGCAAACAAGGAGGGTTAGTAAAGATTTACTATCAAACTAGAAATACTGGTTTTAACAACTCTATGAACATTTGCAACAGAATTATGTAAAAATAAGCAGATTGAAATACTGTGCAATAACGTGCTGATCTACGGATACACGCACACACAGAACAGCTCCCTGTCACGCTCTTAATACTGATGGATAAGACACTGGCTCAGTTCCAGTCTGACACACATGGGCATGCATTTCCAGCATGTTCTGGAAAAGAGACAGTTGGGTTTGAGTTTGCAGGACTAAAGGAAAAACTACCTTCTGAAGCATGCCAGACAGTATAAGAAGTTTAAAACCTAATATAACAAGGAGATCATAAAATAACCTTCCTTTTATCAATTAAACACTTGACAGTGCATATTACATGAGATTTACCTATACCGTTTATTTTGTATTGCAATACAAAGAGAGAAACATGCCCCAACTCCTTGTTGTATGTTAATATTAAATCATTACACATGGCAGCTGGTTTGTGTTCTGTGTGGTTTTCAGTTTCTTGCTGACAGGTGTCCAAATCACAGAAACTATCCCCACATGTAGTGGCAGCTGGCCACACTATCAACCCTGAGATACCAGAAGTGAAAAAAGGAGTTTGTTTACTGGGATGATTAATATAATCATTAGCTAGCTCTCTGTTTGGTTTGAAAGCCAAGCAGAATTTAGAACAGTGTGTTTTGAAGTATTTCAGATGGAAAAAAAACCCTGATAATTGCTTGAAATGCTTGGTCAAAAGGTGAAATATTACGTGGAGTTTTCCTTGAATTTAGTGAGCTTTCCATAACATGGCTCTGTTCAAGTCAGGTAATCCCATCATTGTAAGAATCCAGTATAGTACACTAATAGATCATGTCAGTCCTACATACATGAATTCAGATTGTTGTGTATTTTTGGATGTTGTAGTCATTTTTCTGATAGTGAGAAGAGTTAAAAAGAAGACAGAGCTTTAATTTACAAGTGAACATTAGGTCAAACATGACATGTTTTTACTTCATTTACAGCAGGAACACAAATCAACAGTATCATTTTCAGCTGCCTGTTTGAGTGACAGTCCATCTAATTGTACAGGAACTGCTGATACGTGCTAAAAGATACAACGCAATAACACTTGCAACACCCCATAAGGCAGAAGGTCAGCCTCTAGGGGCTGGTGGAAACCCACTGCATGCTGCTGTCCTTGCAACCAAGTGATCAAATGCCATCACAATGCTAGGAGACAGACCTCAGCCGGCTTTACAGAAACATATCTCAACAAAGGAACAGTGGCTGAAGAGCAAATGTTGGACTATTTCACTGAACAGCCTTTCCCAAACACCAAGTCTGCCCAACATGCTGTGACCCAAGCTTTTCCAAAGCTGACAATTAGAAAAGAGAAGCTGAAGTCCAAACGGGCTTCATCTCACACCAATGCTGCTCTGTTTTCCCTGTTAACTTCCGGGCTTTAAAGGGTTTAACAAACTATTAACCATCTTGGTTGCAGTCTCATTCCCTTAAGAAATTCTAAACCTGATATTGCAGAAAGGCATGGATATTTCATCCTCACACCTGCTAACCCTGGAGGGAAATATCTTTAGAACAATCTTCTGGGAATGCTAAAAAAAACCCCCAAAAATCCTTAGAGCACATTCCCCAGAAATTGTAGAAATCTTCAAGAAGCACTTGCCTTTGAAAAGAAAAGGAAGCAAAAACCACAGCAACAAACAAGGCAAGTTAATTCAAAGCATATTTTCAAGTATCGGATGTGCTCCACTGTAGTAGCTCTTGCTTCTATCACAAAGTTGAGCAGTGCCACTGAAATGTACTCTATTAAAAAAATGCAATAGAAAAAGAAGTTTCTTTTTTATTTTAAGTGGTTACAAGAGAAATAAGTGGGGTTTTTTTTAAACACCAGATCTAATCTTGTTAACAAATGTGCGTGTTAGCATTAATGTGATTCTGATTGTCTGTAGCGCACTCTGAATATTGTTCTTCTGTTTAAAATTACTTCTTAAAACATACAATAATTTCTACATCTGCAATTCACAAAATGTGTAACCTTTTACCTACCATTATGTTTAGAAATGATATATATTTATTTATTCTGGGGAAACTTTTAATTAAAAGGTACCTACATTCAAAATCAGCAAGGAAGAACCACCTAAATATGCTAGGAGCCCCAGAATTTCACAAATGGGACTCAGTTGCACACTATTTACAGGCCATTGCTAGCAAAAGAAGAGAGAAGCAGGTCTTTCTTTATTTCTCAGTAGCTGCTAGGGCACGTGCACAACACATGCAGGAAGCTCCTCAGTGGTATTAGCTCCCTTCCCTCAATCCAGCTACAGCTACATCAGGAGTTATTCCCCAATATGGTATCAGCAACTTTCACAGAAATCAAGATTTCTGCTGCAAACACAGTAGCTGGACTGATGAAATCACAGTCCCACAGTGCTTTCTGTGCCTGTGCCTTAAAAAAGATAAATTATCCACCTACAGAAGACTGAATGGAACAAGCTCAGATGGGAGCTGATAAGCAATCCAAAACTCCGATTTTGGATCCATATGAAACCAGAGAGCAGATGCAGAATCCACTGGTCTGGCAATAAATCTCCTCTGCCCCCCAGCACTGTGGTTTTCTTTATTGAACTGTCTCCCTTAGAAGTTCACAGCTGCCCCCGAGCCTGACCTTCAACCTTCTGCCTGACTCAGTGTTGTGAGTATTATGAACTTTTTTTTTTTTTTTTTTTTTTTTAAGTTTTTTCCTCTTTCAGGCAGGAGCATAGCTGTTGAACATATAGGGATGTGAGATACTTATAAATATTCAACCAAATACTGCTGCGCCACAGCCAGGGGTACTGGTACTTGGTACTTTCTTATATCATCGATCAGACTAAGTGCAGTGAGAACAGCCTGTTACTGATTAGAGGAAGCCTATTCCTATAGGCACCAAGAACAAGATGTGCAGATGCAACAGAATAAAATAAATAGATCCTCTTCCTAATCTGAGGTGCATAGTTCTTAATTTATTTTAATTAATAAAGGGATATTCAGAACAGACTGATAAACCCCCTCCATGAGGGAAAATGAATGCGTAGGAAACAACAGCATACACTCTACCCTCCTTCGTTGGCCTTCATGTTGACAGAGAAATAGAATTTGGGACAGATCAGTGGATCTTGCAATTACTGCTCCCAAACACTCTGGGCAGGTTTCAAAACCTACCTGATCCCATCTCATATCTGATCACGTTTCAATTACAAACTTTTTTTTAGTGTCTGTTTTACATGACAAAGCTGAAGAGGCTCACAGCACTGCCTAACGAGGAAAGACCCCCTTTTCTGCTATTACAAAGTCATCTTTATGGTTTCATAAAGTTAGTACTACTAAGTACATGTTAAATATCATTAGTAATAATTTAAATATGTATCAAAGAGAAAGAAATGAATAAACCTTTTTATTCTTGCATAAATGTATCTATGATTCTGTTTATTTAAACTGATTGGTAACATAATCTGGTTATGAACTATAAATATTTTTTCTCATTCTGAGTGTGACACATTCTAATTTTGTTTGTAATATAATAATTATCCCTGCATATCCCAGTATGTGCTTTAAAGCATAATTTTCCCTATATGAAAACAACTACTTAAATTTCCACTTTCCATGAATGCGTAATTCAAACCTGTTTATTGAATGTTTTATACTAGTGCTCTGTGACCAGGAGAAGGAAGAAACTTCAGCAACCGTACAAGGGAATGAATCTTTAAACACAACATGCCATTCTAAAATATCCCAATATATCTCTATTAGGCCAAAGTCAAAAGTCAGCAGAAGTGCAGGCTGCCGAACCTCCTTATTCCTACATTAATCAATCTCATCCTGCTTCATTTTGCTTTTGGAATAGGAAATAAGAGAAATAAGGGTGGGTGGGGGAGGAAGAGATGATTACACAAACATACACTTCAAGGAGATAAATCCACTGTAGCTAGACTGTTGAAAAATATTCAACAAAATAAAGTAAGATAATGCTTTCTTTCTGTAAAAGAAAAATCAGTCATACTAATGAAATAGCCAAATGGAACCTTCAGGCCTAATGTAGTAAGTCTCCAGCAAATTCCAATTAGTACTGAAGTAATAAGTCTGGAAATGATTTTTCTTCATATAAGTAATGTATATACTTAAAGAAAAAAATTGATAATAACTTGGATGCCATCAAGGACCAGATCACTAGATAGGTAAATACATCATTTATATGTAGTATATAATTCATTGATACATAGTTTTCAAGATACAGGTCTTAAAAAACAAAACTAAACCAAAACCCACGTCAGCAAATCAGAACCATAACGCCGCCCTTCAACAAAACTGTGCCTTCTCATGGCCACTTTCGAGCTGGCAGTCCCATCCACTGACCAACTGCCACAAAACATTCTGTATCCGAGAGCCAAAGTCTCACTGTTGAAAATGGAAGCCTTCAACAAGATAAAATAAAGAAACAGAAATCCACAGCTGCATGGTACCAGCACTTTGTGAAACAGCATGTAAGTAAACCAAAATGATCTCAACAGAGATTGAGGAGTTTTACAAAAATACTTTGTGCAGAACAAATGTGTGCATTATATTAAGCTAATATTGAATTTTCCTAAACAAATATCAAAATTCAAGACCAGGTGACGCTTACATTACGGTAGGTAAACGCTGTAGATTTTTGACAAATGCTACCACAAATACACTTTACCATATATGAACCAAGGATCTGATCTCATCTATAGCAAAGTGATGGTGGAACTGGAAGACAGAGATGAATACCGCGCTCTCTCACCTACTCCTTCTCCACTCCCATATACGTAGCACAAAAATATCATAGATTTACCCGTATCAGAGAGAAAAATCTTACAGACTTCATAAGAATGGAGACTTCAACCCCAGGTCTGGGCACTGACTCTTAAACTGAGAGGTTCAACTCAAGACACGGCTGATCCTTCTTAACTTACTGTTCTCCATAGTTCTGCAAAACACAGCACATTTCCACATACTACACACAGTAAATAATCAAACAAAATCACCTCAATACCTTTGATCAGTAAAAAAGGTAATAAAGGTTCCTTCCTTTGCCTTTCCTTTCTTTCCACATGCTGGCCAGTAAGTCAGAGCTAACGTGGAGAAAAGTCCACCCAGGAAAATCTGTGTCCAGAAGGGACAAAGAAGAATCTACGCATCTTTCTCGTGAAACCCCTGTAGCAGGCTTTTCTCCTTTCCATGGATTAGTCCAAGAATAAAGATCAGACCACAAGAATAATGCAGTAGTTGACTACCTCTTCCTAGCTGCTCTAAGAATTTAGGGGGTTTAGATACTATAGATTGAAAACCACACATAGAATTCATTTAGCTGCTTCTATAGACATGCTTAACACTGAAAAAAAGTGGGTTTAGCTCTTGCTACTACTTAGTGACTCATGTTTACGCCAGTTCACTACTGCATACCTCCAAAGACCTAGTCACTGGCAGATTGCATTTTTATGCCACTATGATTTACGGAGTGCAAGGGGAACAATTACATAACTGTTTACTTAAACTCATAATTTCTTGGAAGCCCTACACAATCCTTTTGTTATCATAATCTCTAATGGGCATATGTAGCGTGAATATATCATGGCGTGAAACTGGATATAGCTGACTTTGCCTGTCTGACTGGTGACTTACCCAGTCCTGCATGTCTGAACTTCTGGGAAACAGCTGCTGGTCCCACACTGAAATTAGAACATTTGAGCTCATCTGATTTATGTTAATTCCCGTGGGAACAATGACATGAAAAATGAACACCACTTGTAAATAAAGTACCAGTTCTCTCAGTAGTGGGGGAGAAGAAAAAAAAAAAAAAAAAAAAAAAGGCACATCTATTTCAGAACACACTGATTTATTTACCACCTTGCTACACTGAAACATATACAGTGTAATGGTGTTGTAGAAAATGAAGCCTTGAGTATCCAGCTATTCAGAGAAGGAGGAGGAGGTTATCTGTCCCTACCCTGCCATTATTGGAAGAATTGCTTTGCTACAGTTATCGGGTTGGTTTTAGTATAAGAAGTAGTATTATGATGTTGTGGAGCATGAGGGAGTCGATTAAGAATGAAGTTTATGCAGAAAGAGACAAGGTATAGGAAATACATCAGGAGTGCATATTGTCCAAAATTTAGAAGCCATTCCAGTTTATCTAGTCTTGATTGCTCAGCCTGACAGGTCAAACATTTGAAATCTGTTCTGTTAAGCATACTGGACTCTCACGGGAGACTCCACACAACATTACAGCGTCCACTGATCAAGGCTGATATTCATGAGACCGAATCCAAGACGGAAATGACTCCTTGAGGATTTCATAGTTTTTTCCTGTAGATGGGAAGAATAATCCCTCCAAATATTTAGTGTAGTCACAAAAATTGGTGTAAGGGAAGGAATAACTAGTTGTCTGAGACCAGAACACAACTGCATCATATAGTAGCATAGCTGAGATATTTCTAACCTTTTGTCATTCAGGGTTTAATACTTCAGAAGCTCTAGCAAAAAGTCTCATCAACTGGCAGAGACTCTAAGTCTTAGCTTATGAGCACAGGCAGCTTTTAAACGTATAACTGACTGGAGATTCAGCTGCTTGAGATAAATGAGGTAGCAGAGCACAGGCAGGGTTACTTAACCAGAAGTTATGTTTTTTTAAGGAACATCACTTTATGATATTTAGCCTTTTGCTAGGCTAACTTGAAAAGGCGGTCAGAGGAGGAAAGAGGCACGGTCAATGTGTTTGCAACTACAGAGAATCAATAGCTAGAGCTATTAGGGCAGACCGCTAACCTACTCTTAACTTGTCATTTCCTTATGAATTTTACATGCCAAGCTCAAGTCAAGTTTTGTTTTTGTTTGGTTTGTGGGTTTTGTTGTTTTTGTTTTTGTTTTGTTTTTTTTTTAAAAAAAAAGCCTCCCCCAGGTTTTTGCTGTCAAGATTTCATGTAATTTCTCTGCCTCATATTTGAAAAGGCGTAACATACACAGGTAAAACCTATATTAATACATTTTTTAAAAATGCAGATTGTTTACTGAGGGAAGGAACACCACAAAATGTTCTTAGTTTTTGTTTCTAAAATTTTAAAGTGACAGATCACAACTTTATTGGGGTGTGTAAATGCTAATATGGAAATGGCCACTGAAGCCCCAAAGTGCATCAACAGCAGTACCTTCATACAACGTGCTGATAAATTGTAATGCTTCAGAAAGCCCCAAAAGAAAATATACATGTAAGACTGACTGAATACCTCCACATTCTGCAGCTCTTCAGAGGAGACTTCATTTCAGGCACAGGGTGACTTAAATTTAAGTTTTGATATGCTCTTGAATGGTATAATTTGAAAACCTAGTTGACTAATCAGCAGTGGCATTAGTGAAATAGCTCTGAAAAAGGAAGGAGGAAAGGATGGCTTTTGCCAAAGAAATGAGAAAATCTACAAATATCAAAGGACTGAAGCAAGGGCAGGGGAGCAAGATACAGCACTTCATACAGATGTTTCATTAATGACTGCCAATTCAATTGTTTTCCTCCTCAATGTGCTAAAGAAGATTAAAGACTTTACTACAGTCTTCAGGGTTTAGACATAAATTAATGTGGAATAGGACTTATTGGAACTGGGATTTGGACTAAAGAAAAAAATAAAATAAACAGAAGAAAACTGCTATCAATAGAAGCTATTAATAAGAATAGAAATTTAGATTTCTTTTGTATTTTTTAAAAAAACCTGCAATGACAGAGGAAGATGAGGAACAGGATCTACATGCTAAAAAGAAAGCTAAACTAAAAGGAAGAAGAATTGCCTGTCACTTAATGTCTTAGTCCCCCATTTTTTCTCAAAAACACAGGATTGCCAAAATGGAACACAACTACTTGGTTATCTCAAGTTGAAAACCTTGGGGATTCAGATAGGGTACAGCATTGTTTTGAAATACGTAACAGTAATTTCTAAACTGACTTGAATATTTACAAGCTTTCCTTCAGTATTTGTAGCAAAAGGGAGGGGGGGGAAGCCTATGCAAACGGTTCTGCTTCACTAGTAATACTCTACTTTTTCTAGTTTTCCTGAAATTACATTCTAGACTCCACAAAGTCAGCTTTCCAATCTCTAAAACTTGTATGAAAGGGATTTGCCTTCAACATTTTGAAAACTCTTAAAGGAATATTTCTTAAGCCATGGATATAAGTTTTTTGGGGGTTTGAGGGTTGTTTTGCTTTGGGTTTTGTGTTGGGGTTTTTTTTGTGCATCAATTGAAAAATAAAAGTTGCTTTCTACATATAAACTGCATAAACGCCAGGTTCCTCACAGCTGTCATGATGCTGTTCCCAGGCAAAGACAGCTCACTTTTATCCACAGGGAAATTCCTCAGGAACTTCATGAGATAAAACTCTCCCAAAGACACATTTTGAGCTTTTGCGTTAGCACTGATTTTGAGGGAATGCATTTTGTGCCTGGCTGTCACATACAGCATGCTCTCCTTGACGAAGCATTCTAGACAGCAGCAAATGAAGATGGATACTTTATACATATATTACCTGTTAAGCTAATAGTTACCTACTTGTTTGGTATGAAGTATGGTGATTGTCCCTTCAGCAACTAGTCTGACAATACAGTAATTATGGCTTAATGCTAGAGCTCTTCATTAAGGAAGCAGGAGTCCAAGCTTTTGCTCATCAACAGCGCAATAGTTACAGATCTGAGGAATAAAGACTGGATTTGTTTTGTGTCCTATCACTTTGTTTTCTCCAGTGGTAACGCTCAAAAAGCTAGTTTTATACAAAATATCGTTCTACTTCAACAACTTATGCATGATGCACAATAGAAACTATCATATTGCAGAAGTTTTGTCGGTACTTATTCTTGATGTTTCCAGAACTGATGGATGAGGGAAACAGTTATTTTTGAACAGAGGATGACGAGTCATTAAAACCTTAAGTCTGTAAATTGATAATGTGCTGACCGAACTGAGTTCAGAAATGGGAATATCAAATTCCATTTATTTCATGGCCAATGGATCCATATCATTACACGTGTATGCATGAAAACAAATCCTGTTCCTGGATGCACTGGGGCAAAGTCAAGCATGCATGTAGTTTTTCTAGCTTTACTTGAACTACTGGACTAGCTAAACAACAGAAGGGATTAGCAAAATGAAAAGACCAAGAAAGAGCAAGCATTGTGCATAGTAGATAGTGCCATCATAAAGGCGTTCATACTCAGAAACTGGTTACAGGTTATAGGCTAACAGAGTTGAAGGTATTTTTACAACAATCAAGATAAAAGGAAGAAGAAAAACAAACCACCCCCAATAAAATGCTACCAACCCCTGTGGCTCCTAAACGTTCAGGCCAAATTTAAGAAATAAATATAAATTTTCCTTCTTGCACAACAGTTACTGACACCTTTATCTGCATAATACACAGCAACAGTACAAAATGCTGTGCTTGCTCTCTTTTTCCCCATATATACGTTCTATAACACTACTGAAAAGTAAGTTAATAGCATATGTTGGCTTTTTTTATTGAGCATTGAGGACCAATTTTAAGATCAAAATACTGATAAAAATTTAAAATATATAAATACAACTATTAGTGATTACACTACTCAAGCATTTTTAAATTATTAATTGACAGGTATACGTGCTTCCATTGTGCTTGCTTTCAGAGATTATTACTTAATGTAGTTGAACATTTTTTCCTTCAAACGGTGTGTAGTTCTCCATCTGTGACAAGGAATGTCAATCACTAGGAACATGGCTCGTTTTGTGTTGGTTTTTTGTTGTTGTTGTTCTTGGTGGGGGGGTTGTTTGTTTGTTTACAAATATATCTTGTGACTGATTTATTTCTTCATTATTTTAAATTAAGTAATTGAGGCTAGGGTTAGCACTGAGAAGAGAAATATTATTTTAATATTTAAAATCTAATTTCTTCAGCTTGGATAAGACATTCCAAGTCTTCAGTATACTGCTTTGCTTTAACAGATGACGTAGTAGCTTTTACACAAGACCCTTTTGTGTAAGGGGTGCTTTGTTTGTTAAGATGAGATAGATGGTCATGGTGGTGGAACACAGGCCTGCATGATACACTATCCTTTCTCTCCTCTCTGCTTGGAGAACAGTTGTTTCCCCAAGACGTGCCTTCCCCAAGCCCCTGGGAAGCCATGCTAGCATCTAATAGAGCAACTGAAGTTCAATATCATACTTTTCCTTCAAGAAACAAACTCCCTCCTCATCTTTTCTCCCCCTCTCCTTATTTTGCAAATCTATGCTCATGTTCACTTAGAAGTTGATAGAGGAAACATAATTAACCACACTTTCCCCTGTATCTTTCACATCTCAGGAGTGTTTCCGGGAGCAAAAAGGAACAGAAATATGCATGTATATAACTTACACAGCAATATTTGCACTTTGCCCTGACCTATCATCCCAGTATAGCTACTGTAAGCCGTTATATTTATGATGTGGTTCTAAACCAGTTTGTCCCAGTAGAATAACTTATTGTTTCTACTGCACCTCAATAAATAGGTCTACTTGGATCTAACTGAAAGTAGTCCAGAAGGTACAGGGAGAAGGGAAGATGACCCTGGTCTGAAAGATCAGTCATATGATTTTCACAGAAACCAAGCCCTAGTGAAAGAAACTTCAAGGCGGGATATGTTAGACCCGTCCACTGTTCTGTTAGCTTCTCAGGGCTTTTGAGCTTTGATCAAAACCACCACACTCCCGGACTAAGAACAGAGAACAACCAAATGCTTGTACATCTAACAACGTTCCAGGTACTGGTTTACGAGGGAAAGGAATACCATATATCCTTAACCTGATCTGCAGGTTTTGTGTACAGTGCCATTCAGCCATTTCTCAGAGCCTTTCCCTTTCAAACAGGCATTAATCCTCTAGCCAGTCTGCAGCCACAGAACTAATATCAAATACTGTGCACACTGTCTTGCTTTCCGAGTGATCCTTTTTAGCATGGGAGTTCTCAATACAGAGAAAATGCTCAGGAGAAACCAAAGATAAAGGCCACAGTTGAACAGTCTTAGTTAAAAAAACCAAACACACACCAACACACAGAGCACAAAACACCCGAACCCACCCAAATTAGAACACAAACGCAAAATCAAGCTAAAACCACCCCCACAAACACACACACAAAAAGGCCAAGTCCCCCAAAACAAAGACAAAAGCACCAGTGAAGAATGAGCATTCAAAAGTCTGCCATATCAGCTGAAGTCCTCCACACATATTAAGTATTTTTTCCACTGTAATTCGCCAAGGCAAAATAAAGTGCAGTCAAAGGAAAACAGAATAACAAATGTTATGTCCTGCCAGCCCACATGAAATATTGATGATAACTCATGTGGAAAAGAATTTAATGTTGAAGTTTATCAGCACTTGACACATGACACATTCTGAATAATTAGGAATTATTGCAGGTGATAGATAGACCAGACCTTTGTGTCAATGGGAAGGGTCAGTTTCATAGCTGCCTTAATCTGTGTAGGCGTACTCACAAAGAAATATATTAATGTGAATTTCCCATTAAAAACAAACAAACAAAAAAAGATGAAAAAAATCCACACAAAAAAAAGAGCACTTAAAAGAAATTTCAGTTCTTTCCTACAAGTGAGTAGTGAAACACTGTTCACAGAACAGGAAGACCTACAAAACTGCAAATGCCTTTACAAAGAAATCAGGGTTCCAGAGGCAGCAGCTCAAAATTAATGAGTTTTAAGAAAGTGTATGTGACTGGCAAAATCTTTTAAAATCTATTCAGCTGAGGAATCAAAATTCCTTCTGTCTTTATATAACCTCTTTCCTAACCTCTCCTGGCTTTAAAGGAGGGGTTAGGAAACAGTATCTATTCACAGACTAGCTAATAATTTTAGAATGACAACTTCTGTAGGAAGTAAAAGTTAGAGAAAATATAGGTTTAAATCATATTAAATGTGAATTTTTGAAATTGTTGTGCGCAAAATTCAGAATATTTTGTAGTTGGAGAGGTGCAAAGGAAGCAAGAGCTTAGTTTCTGTAATTCTGAAGAATAATGTTATCTAAACAAATATGTATTATAAAAAACTAAAGTTTTTATGATACTAAGTAAAATAAGCAGTTAAGCTGTTATGCAAATCTGTATAAGAGATTGTTTAAATAGAACACGGAAACATCTGCCTGTGTATTTTTCACTGTGCTTTCAAAAAGAATGTTGACTCTACAAAGAACTTCCTATTAAAAGTCCAGGTTTTTTTCTAGAAGTAAGTGTTCTCAATTAAAAGGCATTTTTTCCCATCAGTTAACTATAGAGCAGTGACTTCCATCATCATCTATTTCCTTCTTTATATACTCTTGGAATAGTTAAATGACCAAAATACATCTGATAACTGTATGAATTTTATAATTTTGGGACAGGAGAGGGGAAGAATAAATTATTGGAGATCTTTTATAAGATTAAAGGTTACTAAACACTGGCAACAACTGAGAAGTAAAGCTTCACCTTTCATTCTAATTACGTTTCTTTACAGTGTATCTTGAGTCATCAGCACAAAGGGTTACCCAAAGGGATAACTGAGCATCAGGGATCCTCTTTGTACCTGCTGAAAAGAAGAGACTTTATGAAGAAGACTCAGTTTGCAGTTACTTTACTCTGACTGCTTGAAAGGGAATTAAAAAAACAAAACACAAACAACCAAGACACACACGGGACTGGCACAAAGATCTAGCCGAGCATTAAGCAGACAGAAGCAAGCATGTGTCCTACAGGTCTGGACATACCTCCTACTTGGAAGGAGATATGTGAAAAGGCACAAGCAGCTGCCTGCCGCTGGCTAACTCGCCCTTGCTCGGGTTGCCTTTGCTGGCCTCCTGTAACTGCTGGGGAAGCTGTCAGAAGCCGCTTGCACAGACCAGGCAATGCAGCAAATCAGAGCAAAGGGTTTATTGACTAAACCCAAGCAGCTGCCATTTCTAACGTAACCCACTCCTGCTTTCAGCTCACTCCAGCTCCTGCTTTCCAACAGTGGGTGGGGATGGCCGTGCTATCGATAGACAGCAAGCGCTGTCAATATCCACTCTTTCGTTCCCTGGCCACACACTCAAACCTCTTCAGGCATTCAAGGTCTTGAAGTTCAAGTCAAAGTCTCCAGAAAGATGGATGGGATCAATGCAGTTGTGCACAACTTGGGGTTGATGGGATTTTTTTGTTTTGGTTTAGTTTTGTGGGGTTTTTGTTTCGTGGTTGTTTTTGGTTTGTTGTTTTTTTTTTTTTTTTTTTTTGCTTTGGATGTGGGGTGGTTTGGGTTTTTTTTCCTCCCTTTTTCTTGTTTTTTCTCTTCAGGCAGACATGGCTATTGCTAAATCAGCACAAGAACGGTTCAACATAATTATTTGCTATGTCCCAGGTTGGCTAATCCCCCGAGTGAGGAGGCAAGCCGGCTTTGCAGCCCTAGGAAGATAGGGAAGAGAGAGCCTTCTGGCAGCAGATCAAAGGGTTACCCCGATAACTTGAAATACACGGAAGGCAGAAGCAGCCTAAGCTTTTATCAAGGTAGCGAATGCTTTTCTTGTTTCTTCAATTAGCTGGCCATTTAGCTGACTGTGCTGATTACCCGAGGGAGGCACAAGCCGGTGGAGGAGATGCAGGGTATGCACAAAGGAGCCCGTAAAATTCTTCCTGTCAACCTGAGGAAAAGCACCCAGGTAGAGATAATTTCACAAACCAGCCGTTAACTGACACAAAGTTTGTACAATTCTGTATTTAGTTGGCTGCTACTACTAGAAGAGTAAGTCACAGTATTTTGTGTTATTTGTTGGTTGCTTTTTTTTATTTTTTATTTTTCCAAAGTGTGTACGGGGTGTGGATATGGAGGGTCTGTCAGGGGCTGGGGGCAGCCACGTGAAGCACAACCGGGGCTGCCCTGTGCCAGGCACAGCCAGTTCCAAGGGCCCCAGCGCAGGGCACGGCTGGGCCCCGCAGCCACCGCAGCCGCCATGGCCACAGGGAAAGCCTACGCAAGGGGACGCAGCGCTGCCCGGTGTTGAGGGAAAACCTGTGAGAAATGGAAAGGCAAACAAACACCAGGGTCAGCAAGAAGGAGGTGCTCCACAGTGCCCAAACAGAGGTTCCCTGTGGGTTGTGAAAAGCCCACGCCAGCGCAGGGGGAAACTGTGAGAGGGAAGAAGCATCAGAGAGAAATGGCTGTGTGCTGATGGTAACTTTCCACAGCCCCGCTCCCTGCTCCCTGGGGCAGATGGCAGAGAAGCTGGGAGCAAAGGAGTGATGTTGGGCCTGGGAAGGAGGGGTGGCATGGAGAGAAACTGGTTTTACTTTTGTCTTTGTTTCTCAACATCTGACTCTACTCTTAATTAGCAATGCATTTATTTCCCCAAACAAAGTCTATTTTGCTTGTGACAGTGACTGGCAAGCCATCTTCCTGCCTATCTTCATACACCACCCTGCTCATCCTATTTACTCACTGTCCCACTCACAAGGGGGAACGAGTGGGCAGCTGGATGGGCATTTGGCTGTTAGGCAAGGCTAATCTACCACACAAGTGTTACGGCTGCTTTGCTTTGGAGAATGAAAAGCCTCCACAGAGCTTATTCAGAATTTTCAAACCCCATTTTGGTAAAAAGCAGAATAAGAGTCTAGAACAAAATTAATTTTTGATATTGGACTTGCCCATAGATTGTATAAAGAAAAAAAAAAAAGTGATCGCCATTTCTAACACATTCTAAGCAGTGCAGATTTAGGCTCAGTATCTCTGTCACTCGTGCATATGTGTGCATGCTAGATGCAAGAACACACTCCGTCAAAGTAGAACTCTCCACAATGGTGGCAATTTTCTATACACTTAGTGTGTATGTGAACAACTTCTCAAGGTGGAGTGAGAACTCCTGTTTTGTAATAAAGCTTTTCATTGCAGAGGTGGTCTTATAAGAAGAAATGAATGAATTCAAGTCCACAAAGTCTGCACCAGAAAAAAGCGAAACCATAACTGTGCATGACAGAATCAGGATAATTTATAAGACCATACATCAAGTAATACTTAAAACAGAAATGAAGGCATCATGGTCTAGAATGAAAAAAAACCCACAACACTCCACAGCACTTTGATTGCTTGATAGTGACAGAAGAGAGCTAGAAAATACAGCCTCCAAAATTCATATATCATACTGCAGATTGATGCATGAGCATATTACACTTTGAAAATCCACTATGTTTTTGCCTCATGATAAAATAATATAAGAGCCCTTTGCCTTGCTGTATGTCAAGAGAAGCTGTGAGGAGAAAAAACAAAAAACAAAAACCAACATCAAACAAACAAAAAACTTATTTCTGTAAATTTAGTAGATCTCCATGATTCAAATCCAAAGAGATACTGAAAATTCATATAGGTTTTATTTGAGCCATGTGCAAGTGACATGCACGGTTATTTTTTTCCTTAAAATGCACAGCTGTCTAATTGAGCATTAACAATCTAATAAGGTACACAACAGGACCTGAAAAGCAACTTTTCTTTCAGACCCAGCAGTGCACAGGTTCTGTATCACTCCCAGCTTTTCAATTAGATCATAATTATAACATGCCTCATTTAGAGCTACAGGAACCCTGACCCTGTTAACAGTACTGGACCATAACGTGTCTGTCTTAATTAGATGTGATTAGTTCTGGGCCCAGATTTCATTGTGAATCTTCACTCTCTTAAAAACTGCTCATCTGTTTGGCAGCTGCGGGTATTGCTGAGCTTTCTTCATCACACTGCAAGGATGTGCTTCGCTCCTCCTGACTCTCCTGAGACATTAGGACTCAATGCAGTGTTTTTGCTTGGTCCTCAGAATAAAGCAGATTATACAAAGTAAAGAGAAAAGATAAAAGTGAGTCTTTTATGGACTATTTCACACTGTATCAGACTGGCCAATTATCATGTAGTATGGCTTAAAATTTTTAGTAGCAACTAATATCTTGGGGAAAAGAAAAGATTGTTATTAAAAAAAAAAAAAAAAAAAAAAAAACAACCACAACAACCAACCAAACAAAACCAACAACCAACCAACCAACCCTGGCAGATATGTTGAAATTGGAGAGACATGACAATGCAAAATCACATATGTCATCTAAGAGTAACAGAAAGGCACACAAGTAAGTTGTGTGGTGGTTGGTTTTTTTGTTGTTCAGGGAGCTATTGGGTTTTTTTTGGTGTTTTTTCTTTTTAACATCAAAAGTAGTAAAAGGTCTCACCATTATAGTTCTAGGAATATTTGTCCACTACAGTATTTTGAGCATATTTTAATAATCCTAGAATATATAAAAGCATTTCACTGGTAATGATTTAATTTCATCTTGAGGTTTTGCAACATACAATTGATACAAAGAAAATAAAACATCCATTTCAATACCATTTCTCTCTTCTAAATTATAATAATTGATTTTTCTTCTGCATCATACTTTTGGGGTGTTATTAAAAGACCAATATGATTTTTCTTTTTCTTGAGATGATTATAACAGATGTTCCCTAAGAATTAGCACTCTACACTAAAAGCCCTATTGCCATAGTTAACTTTCATAACTATGTGTACCACTTTAAAAAAACAAAACCTCAAGAATTTAGTTTACCAATAACACTGCTATAATTGTGCTGCTAGAGTTTATTCCATATCCAAATTATACTGCTTTAACTACAAACCCCCCTTTCTTAAGTCACCCAGTGATGCTCCTGTACTGGCTGTAATTGCAGTGGAAAGCGGAAACATACTCAATGTTACAAACTTAAAAGCTGTCATTGTATACAATATACCTACAAAAGCATTGGCTAGAAAATGCATTCCCAAGAGCTTCTACTGTTGTCAAAAATGCAGAATTTCATTTGAATAAAGGGAAAATTCAGGCCATTAACAAAAGGTGAAGTTTTTAAACCTCACTCTCTGCATGTTTCTGGTTGTAAGCAAATGAAGAGAGAAGTCCCATGTGCTAAACAGATTGTTTTTTAAATGTACTCTGTATCACACTAACTTGCATCTAGCCAAATATAGTTAATTTGGTATGAATTCCCAAGGATTATAAAAGTTAGGAGTATCTAAACAACATCATTTCTAAAAGAACAACCTGAGAAAATTTACTGTTCAAATTAAAGTTTCAGAACAACTGAGCTTTTTGACAAGATTTTTTCAGAAGTCAGAGCTAATCAATACGCACCTCCAAGTTAATGTAACAGACGATATCAGAGTAAGACTACTTAGCTTAAAAAAACCCAACAAATACAAGCACATGCCTCGTTATCAATTCCACACTTTAAGAAGTATCTGAACTCAAAAGTTCAGTTTTATGAAGAAAACTGAATGAATAAAACCCAAAAAGTTTCAGCAAGTACAAAAATACTCAGTTACAAAGCTTCCATTACTGTAACTCCTAGAAGACTGTTTTTTTGACTATGAAAAATCTTAAGCAGGAGGCAAAAGGGAGGTATAGATAACTACCACCATAATATTTGTGTAGCAAAAAAGAATTGAAATAAAACAACCAGCTAACCTTAGTTCAAACCATAACTCCAAGCCTACTATTGTTCCTTCCTGCTTCTTAAGTTTAAATAGTTGTTACGTGAAAAATACATTATATAGAAAGCCCTAAAAAAGCCAGAGTTGCAATACTTAGGTTTTATTAAAGAACATACATGAAGAAACAAAATGCTTCTAATAAAAGAAATAACTATGTCATTAGAAGTTTCAGGTGTCATTGCAGATGGTATGCCAGGTACACCCAGGTATGAGATATTAGCTCTTATTTTTTAGTATTAATAGTAATGAAAAAAATCCATCTATTGCATACTCCTCTTCTGGAACGTCATCTTAGACCTTCTTTTGTGTAAGCACTGTTAGCATCCTTTGAGAAAAGTTTTCTGATTTTAGGACTCTCTGTAGAGGAAGGATATCCTTTTGATCTTCCATCTCCACTTCTTCAACCTACCAGCTGTGCTCCTTTAAATACAGCTGGCAAAACCATTGACCATGCCTGCTGCCAGGGCAGGCTGCTGCCTCATGCTCAGCGCGCTGTCACCAGGAAGCAGGTCCCCAACTAACATTGCCAGGGGCTATTTCTTCCTAAGTGCAAGACTTTCCTTGCTGAACTTCTTTAATGTTCCTGCTGGCCCATTCCTGCAGCTTAAGTCCATCCTACCAGTATTTTACTCATCTTGTCCTTCATTTGGACATAAAAACATTGTGGGAGACACTGGGGAAAGCTTTGCTGAAGCTGAAGTGACATGCACTGCTTTTTCCTCACCTGGAAATCCAGTTATTATAGGAGACAACCAGGTTGGTCAGACATGATTTAACCTTGTTTGTGCCATTTTTTCCCAATCACTGCCTTCATGGGCCAAAATTTCTACCCATTGATTTCTCTAGAGATTGAATTGAAGTCTGTAGTTCCCCAGTTTGTCCTTTTGGCCCTTTCTGAAGGTGAGCGGTGTGTGGCAGTTGCTGCTGATATGCTCTCCAGGTCTCCCTCGTAATATTGCAGATGCCCACGTGGAAAAGGAGAAATTGTCCAAGGGCCAGATAAGCCTTGGCAGCCTCCATGACATTCCAGCTCTGAGCCACCAGCCAGACTCCCTGGACATTAGGTCAAGTCTGCAGATGGGGCCCTTGCCCCCTGCAGCAGAGAGTCTCCCACCACGATTCCTTGGCAGTTACTCTCCTGGTGGGCAGAAGGTTCAGACTCAGCACCTGCGATACTTCCCCCGAGGGAGCTCCCGTCCTCTTGTTTGCCACGGGGGCAACAAACCTACTCTGCAGGTGGTTATTTGCAGGGGCAGACAGAACAGACAGGCAGACGGAGGCTCAAGCAAGTAGCCTCCATCTGCCCCCCTTCTGTGCAGATAGGGCGCAGGCACCTTTCTGCAGGGTCCCTATGAAGGTCCCCATGCTCCCTCTTCCCTGGCACCACGTAGCCTGCTCCCCTCCTCCTGCAGCACCCTAACCTGGCAGGGACAGCCCCGCCGGCAGCACGCACCACCACAGGTGAGTGAGGACCCTGCTACCATCCCAGCCCTGGGGAGCGGAACCCGACCAGCCGCACCCGGAGCTCTGGCGAGTCCGTACCATGGCTGGTCTGGTGCAGCTGCCCCAGGCCATGGCAGGGGACTGGGCACCGCGGCCTCAGCACCAGCCCTGAGCAGCCTGTGGCTGAAGTTCTGACCCCAGCCAGGTAAACTGCTGCTTCTGCTGGTTGTGCTCTCCACAGGTGAGAAAAAAAGTTTATCTCATTGCTATGGACTTGAGGTTTTTTCCTCACAGTTTTATTTTATTTCACTTTTTCATATGATTTAATTGATGAGTATCTTTTCCTTTAAAGACCTGAGAAACATAATGCTTGCATGAAAACCTTAACAGTGGATGAATCCACTTTACTTAGTTTTCTTCTACCATAAGTAGTGCATACGCCAACAGGATTCAAACCTACACTATCACTTCAGTAAGCCAAATTTATCTTCCACCTATTTTAACACGAACATTTGCATTATCTTCAGTGGAATCTGTACAGTCCTAAGAACAAACACAATGCTAAGATTTACTGGGCAGAGATCTTGTTTTCTGGTATGTCTGCAAAGGAGCATGCAAACTACAGGGGTTGTAGACATGTTAAATAGTAATTACAATTTGGCTGCTGACCCAAGCAAATTGCAAGCGCTAATTTAGAGAAAATTTTAATCTCATTTGCATTAAAGAGATCATCATTAAACTCTCTACAAATTCTTTTGCAAGTAATTACACAAACATAATATTTATTAGATATTAAACACACAGAATGCCCTAGTAATCTTTGCAGCTTTATCCCAGTGAACAAATATGAATCATTGTGCATCCGTGTGGATTTCTGCCTGATCTCTGCTCTCAATTAAGTGTCATAATGTTTGTAGAAATGGAAGTATTTATCATAAAATTCCATGCATACGACTATAAATTAACAAATATATTTTGAATAATGAGATCACCAGTTTTGCAAAACAGTGCTGTAAACATTAAATGTTAAGTAACTCATTTTAAAATACTGTGACTTCACTACATGAGGTTTCATAAAGAAAATAAGAATTCCCAAGTTTTTATGCAATACTTATTGCCATTAATCATAGAAAAAAATATTTGCATGGAAAGATTCATGTGTTTTGCATAAAATAACTGTAAATAAAAATGAGCGTTACAAATCTCTGGGAATTATCTTATTGAATTTATATCAACTAAGAAAATACAGTAAAAGTTTATATTCAAGTAATAAAACCCATAATTCATGCTGCATTTTGTTAATTGATATATTTACATTTCTTTTGGTCCCGTTGAAATTTCAACAGTACTGGTTTAGATTCATTCCTAATTTCACTGCATCAGCTGACAGTGCAATGCCCAAGCACTTCACGCTCTAATAATAGTTAAAAGCTCTAATAATAATTAAAAGGCATCTACTCATAGAAGTTAACATATTACTGTTTCTCAATTAGTATTAAAAGACCCATCTATCCATAGATTTCTACAAATTAATGATTGCTATCCGTTATCCATGCATCTGCTAACATAGAAGAATCACCTTTTCAGAAGCACACAGAAATCCTAACTTCTGAGGGCTTTCCAAACTTGCCTGATTTTCCTTTTCTTTTAAAACATTCAGGCTCCTGAAAGGGACCAGTAAGTTTTCCCTCCATTTCCAAAGCCTTTTGATGTGCCATATCCTACCAGGAGTACGCAAGCCTATTAGGACGAGAACAGCAGTGTGAAAATACCTGTCCCATGATACTGACAGAAACGTAATAGTTTCTATCTTCTTGATCCAGAAATACCCAAAAGAAGGTACATCAACAAAGAACAAGTCTGCCAGAGGTAAGAGCAACAGATCTTTTTCAATAAAATCTTTGAAAACTGTCTTTGAAAGGCAGCACCCTGGGCATACACACACTGAACCCAAAGCAAAAAGTGGATTTGGAACTATGAATTTCTTATGGCTAGAAGAGGGGGTGAGACTTGCTGAGGACAGAAGCCTGCAGCGTGGCTCCCAGTGATGAGCATCCAGGCACTCATCAACTATTCCTATAGCTGCTGGTCTGCAGGTTTGGCACTGATGGGGGTGGCAGCAGGGTGCATGTCAGAAGCTAGGACAGCAGCAAAGAATAATTTAGTCCTACAGACTCCTCCATCACTTTTAGCAGTGTAATGAACATCCCATTTGGATGAAGGCTTCACTTGATGGAGCAAAACATTAATTACAAAAAAGCATTTCCGCCCAGCATTACAAATATTGTATTGCTATAGGCAGGGGTGCAGGGGAAGAAATACAGAAATCAAATCTACAGGGGAAAAAAATATTCCCTTTTGCTCCCTTACAGGTAAGTCAAGGCCACAGTGTTTAAGTCAATAAGCTATTAAAATTGCCTATGAAACTACTGAAGCAAGAAAACATTGTGATGGTGAAATAAATGAGAATAGTGTCGTCAATTTTTCCCTGCTGTTGGCTTAAAATATTCCAAGAATTACCAATAGCAAACTCCAAGCCTCTTTGCCTTATTACTATCATCATCTCTTCCATTTTCCCAGCATTCCCCCCTCCCTCCTCTCCCTTTTTTTTTGTACCACACAAATACAAAGCCAAATGAGCCAGCTCCAGCCAGGCGTCCAAGAAACATACCAGCTAAATCTAAATAAACTTGTAAATGGAAAAAAATACAGTGAAGGGGGGTTGTTGGTGGGTTGGGTACATTGGTTTTTTTTGGGTTTTGTTGTTGTTTGTTTTAAACAGAGAGGTGATTGTAGGAGATGTGTTTTAATTCATAGCATATTGCATGAAATAAATTCAGGCATGTTTTTAAAGCTTAGTAAGTTGTTAGAGTTATATATTGCCACTCTCAGTACTATCCCCCCAAAATGGATGCCAAGTTTCACCTATATAAATATATAGCCAAAATAAAAGTGATCCATCATAAAAGAAATTAAATTGTCCTTAAAATAAGGACTTCTGGAAATGATGAGGAAGAGAGAGTTCTGACAGTCTGATAGATTAATAGTGTGATAATAAATTAAACATAAACCACTGATCCCAGCTGCCTGGGATCTAATGGTCACTCAGGGACATTGCAGAGCTATAACATCTGGTGCAAAAAGGGCAAAATTACCACCACACTGGCCTTTCACCTTTTAAAGACACTGGGATTGTGTATGGCACAGTTGCATGCATACCAGATGCTCACCTAAAATGTGCAACAATCCCTTCCCAGTAAACCCAAACAGTTTAAGTGATTTTAGTCCAAGTTAAATCACAATGAGTTTAGAAGAAAACGAACTCAGAATACTACTTTTTCCCATATAAGATTTCCTGCTTGGGAGACTTACACTTGGATAAGAGAGGCACTTGTTTCACTCCAGGTCAAACGAGAGGGCTGGCCATTAAGTCCTGGGAAAAAGCTTTGCAAAGCATTGTATAACAGTTGGCTCTCTTTAGCCCATTTTCAGTATATCCCCTTTCAAATGAAAATGGCTATGCTTGAAAGCCCAAAGTTGCAATTTAGAAAACCCATGCTACAGCATACGCAAATAATGACCTCCAAACCAATAAAAATGTAAATCTAAATTTAATGGGAGATTAAATACACAGAGAAATTAACATTAGATCAACATTTTTATCTTGCATACAATATAATTTGTTTCTTAATGTTTGGGAAAATAAATGTGTCTAAAAGATTGACTGACTATACTATACACAATTGTGTCCAGCAGTAGTACACTATTTAATCCTTACATAAAGGTTTATTTCTATACACTACCAAAAGGTTTTGTTTAATTGTACCTTGTATCAACATGACA
This sequence comes from Falco naumanni, assembly GCF_017639655.2. Lineage (NCBI taxonomy): Eukaryota > Metazoa > Chordata > Aves > Falconiformes > Falconidae > Falco > Falco naumanni. Next base: position 110,596,890 of record NC_054055.1, read on the forward strand.
GTATTACATCAAACTGGAAGTACTTGCCTTAAGTTTGACCTTCATCAAGAAGCAAAGGAATACTTAAGGATTTTGTCTTTTTGTAGTGTTTTTTTTCTCCCCCTCTTGTTTTCTAACAGTATTTTTCTGCATATCACACTACTGAAGCTGCTGTTTACTATTTAACTGCTAACTGCATTTCTAACTATTAATAGCAATAAGTTCTTCCACTCAGGAAGTAGAAATTAGTTGGACAAAGTAGTAAATTCTTAACCATGCCTTCCTAAGGTAGACAAGCGTCAGAGATTCCATCCCTACGGGCCCATGACTCAAACATGCTTCTGGAGTAGCATGACTTCTTTGAGAACTTTACGCACAAGTGACTTCATGGAAAAGGTAGTTTAAGGTTATGTAAATCTCCCCTGGAGTTACATAAAAGCTCAACTGTCTTCTCATTAGCAATTTTCTTCTTATCATTTACTGAAGTATTTATACAGCACCTTACATAATGAAAACACATTGTGCCTAGGTAACCATTTGCAATACCAAGTCATATAAAGAAAACCAAGGAGGGATTTCTGCTATTTGAAGAACTACAGAAAAGCATGGAAATATTTGCTTCCATGCATCAAGTCAAGGACTAGCAGCTGGCACCAAGACAGGCATTTTGTTAATTATGTCAAATATCATAATCCTGGTGATGTCACAACCTTGCAAGTTTAGAACTCAGTTGACTACTCTAAAAGGAGAGATGGATAGCCTCATTCTTGACTCCTTTTTTTAGGAATGATAGGACTGGAGGAGAGGAAGGGATATGCGTCTGTGAGGAAAGAAAGAGCCTACAAAACTGTAATTGTTAAATTTAAGGGAACTTTTAGGAGACAATACCCTACATTTTTACTCTGGTTTCACATGATGCATCAATTTTAAGTAGGAAGATTTTAAAAAGGAAAAACCAAACACACACACACTACTTCAAAACCTTCTTCCCCCAAAAGGCGTAACACAGCGCAGTATATGTTAGTAACTGTGAGCTGAAACCAGACTAAGTCAGACAATTTTTGCTATATATGTATTGTAGTTAGCCTCTAATGCAGCATATATAATCCAGTATAGTCCAATACAGTACCTCTCTGCAACACCATCAAAAATTAACATAGGGGTACAATCACCCCATGCTGGTCTGTTAACTCAGATGTTTATCACTGTATTATCAACACTGATGTTATTGTAGGTTGCTTTCTTTCTGTAAACATAGCCTTCAAGGAAAAAAAATTTATACTATGCCACCTCAAACAAGTAATAGAAGTCTGCTGCAATACAAGTCTTAAAAGTATAACTATGTCTTTATGTCTGAATTCCAGTTTACTTAAAAACATATTTTGAACTTCCATTTTCTCTATTTGTTCTTTTGAGTCTTCAACATTGTCACATTTCTTGAGATTTCACAGATGTTTGCACATGCCTCATGGACTGGCTGCATTCCAAAACTAACTCATGAAGGTCTTTTGGGAAGAATGGGGGATGTTCCCCATGCCAAACCTCCAAGCCCAACTAATACCAAGCCATCAACTATTTCCGCAAAATCAAAGATGGAGACTGCTTGTTACAAGACACAGGTGATAATTAATCAAACCATGATTTTGCAACAATTATCATGCATTATCCTCTGAGATCCTACAGAACTGTCTAAAGTATGTTTTGCATTTAATATTTTAGAATTTGCCTGTCCAAAAGACAAGGTATCATACAAATGAAAGTAAATAGCTGGATAATCTATTTGTCAAACTGGATGACACTGTTAAACTGACTCCCAAGTCAGCTCCCCAGTATTCAAGATCGCTCAATTAGAAGGCCACCATACTCGTTTGGTTTATACAGCAAGAACGTATTCTGACCTGAACTGCAAAAGAAAATAATTTTGAATTGACAATAGAGAGGAAAGACTTATCACAGTGATTAAAAAGTAGTAAATTTTTACCATTTCTTAATGAGTTTTATTTTATTCTTGTTTTATGGGTTTTTGTGAGTTCATATTACTAATGGAATGTTTTGCATATGAGCTAAACTCATGAGACAACATCTGGATGTTACATTCCATCTAATAGTATTTGCAGAAACAGGCTGTTGGGATGAATCTCTCTCTGTCACGGTGAGAATGTCTTAATTTTATTTGTTTTACTGTTGGGCTTCTGTATAAAAATGGCTGGGTAAACAGCATCCACATCAGTTGAAGGATGTATGAGGAGTTAGCAACTTTGGGTGTTTTTTTTCCTCTTTGTATTTAATGTACTATAATGCATTTAAGATGAGCTTGTACTGAGATTCAAGAGAGGCAACAAATATTAGTAACCTTCTAACATCAAGCACTTTTGCATAGCCCTTTGACTTCCATGTGCCTTACCAACTCTGCAAAATATCAGAACATTTGAACACTTCTAGACTGCATCTCCTGAAGAACACAATCCATCAAGACAGGGGATCAAGACAGCAAAATGAGAAAATATCCAGTTACTTATACTTTCTCACTCTGACTGCTGAAAATGTGACCAATTTTTATGCCACTACGGTTATGCCACCAGGAAGCAATGACAACTTTATGATTTTCTCAGTTACACAAGGGGTTAGCTAAATCCAAGTTTCACAGTGCATTCCCCCCCCAAAAAAAAAAAAAAACAAAAAACTATTCACATCACACTTCATAGTCCGATTTTAAAGATTTTTCAACACAAATAGTAGAAGCAAGTATAATGCTTTAATGGCTTAGTAACACTTTCCTCTACTTTTATTATTGCTTTTACTTCAATCTCCACACATGGAAGTTTCCATGACAAAAACGCAAACATTTCATATTTCAGAGAAGTAAATCAGGAAGTAGCGAGTGCAACAGGGGTGAGGGAAAAACCTCTTTTGGTTTGTAGAAAACCAGTCTAACCCTCCTCCTATTCTGAGGAGTGCATGTATGTATTTGGGGAGGGAGAGCAAACATTTTCCTTATGGTTGTAGACAGTAGTCCTGCTTTTGACTGTGAAGGTCTTTCTTTCCCTTTCCTTCTTAATTTGTAGATCTGCCAGACAGATATCCACCTGGTAGCACGTTAAAAAAACTGACAAAAAGAAAACCCAACCAAAAAGCATCAACCTATCCATCGCTGGTTTCTGTGGCTTTTAACAGGAGATGAACAAATCTTTGTCCTATGCAACCCCGTTATCCATATGGAAAACAAAAACAAACCGCAAAATATCAGACGCTGAAGTTCCATACCTGCAAGGCTGATTACTGCCCTAGGAAGAAGACAGGCTATCTCTCCACTGTATTTAAGAGCTAATAGCTTTTGACATACGGGAACCTATCACATCAGTCACTGCATCACAGAATTCCATAGTATAGAAGTTCACAGGACCCACCATTGGCAGCTATGATGGCCAATTAATTCTTAACACAGAGTGAGCGACACCATCAGCGCTGCCAAATGGTGTGAAGGCAGAGCGCCTCAGCCCAGCACTGCTGCCACTGTGACCTTTAGGAATTCCAGGATTCCTCTCCACAGAAAAAAAAAAAAATATCAAGAAATGTCCCTAAATTCATTTGCAGTCGATAAAAGCCGTTTTATCCCTTGAATAGCTAATAGCTCTTGCGTTTACTCAATGGAAGAATATGCTACTAAAATTTTGGTAATGAAAAAACAGACTGGTAGTGAAATGAAATGAAGTTTTGAACTTTTATGAGGCACAGAGACCCTTCTTGGGTTCCTGCCTTGGGGGGGTAGATGAAAATAGTCTGGTGGGTGAAATTAGGCAGTTTAAAAAAAAAAAAAAACCACAAAAAACTGAAATGGAAAGAAACTGAATTAGTTAAAAATGTAGCAAAGCATTATATACAAACTGACTGGGATCACGCACAAGATAATTAGAGTAGGAAAAAAGAGAAATAATGTCATTTCAGGCTTGACAGCAGCTTCCTCCTTCACAGGCCTCAAAGGCAGTTTATTTTGATGCTACTGTTGGAACATATTTAAGTGACTAACCAGCACTTTTTCAGCCATAGTCTGAAGGGGGGTGGGGCAGGGGTAATCACAAAGCAACTAAACACAAACCCACAGTGCCTTACAAAATAATTTTTATCAGTCAACTGACTACAGATGTGGAAATATGGAGATGTTAGGGATACAGTATGTGAACTATGCTGTCTATATGCCGTCCTATTTAGCTACAGTATGATTTTCAAAGTTATTACTTCAATCTGTCCTTTTTATTGCTGCTTAAATTGTCACTGGACATCCAAATCTTTACTACAGTCAACATGGCACACTTGAATAAAGAAAGACAGCATTTGTCAAAGCTTGGGGTGGGGGACAGGAAAGATGCTGTGCTAGCCAAGATGTACATAACAAATTCTCATAACAGGTTTTTATGTGTGTGAACAGCAGCTACTCTACTTGGGTACAAATAGGTGATCACAAGAGCAAGCTACCATGGCTTAACGAGTTACTGTTAGCTGAGCAGTAACACCTGAGCATGTACAATATCCCAGCTTGCTCCCAGTACAGAGTCTGGTAGTTTCAACATGAAAGATGCACCAGCACCCTCAAGACAAAGAAAACAAGAACCCAGCACTTACCTATATGGAAGAAAAAAAGAAAAGAGAAAAAAAAGTGTAAAAAAGAAGCAGAACAGAGCTGTTGAAAAAAAACTTTTTTTAGTTTAGGTGCTCCTGACTTCTTGAAAATCATAGGGAAGTTAGGTATTCAAATCTCACCACCTCATTTTTCTGTGAATCTCCTAATGAGGGCAATTTGCTTTTGTGCAGTCCTTTTACTCGTGTACCCCAACAACAGTCTGCAATAGAAATAGGAAGGAAGTCCAACATTCTTCCTTTTAACCTACATTAATCAGTTTTCATAATTGCGTTCAAGAGATTTTAACAAAAAAAGCAACACTATTTCAGAAGGTCAGTTTCTAAACAACACTACACATCTGCTACAATTTTAGTGTTTGTTTTCCAATCATTCAAGAGTAATTACTACTTACTTACACGTTAACCATTATAATACCAATAAAAAATATGTATTAAGAGAAAGACAGTTAAAATATTTTAAATTGACAAATACTGTAGTTTGGCCAATGTTTGGTTGCACTGGAATAACACTGGCTGACATTTCAAAATTAAAAAACATTTCACATGGGAAAGCTGTATTTTTTTTAATTAATTCTATAAATAAAAAAGTGATGATACATCTTTTCACTCTTACTTGTCCTCAGATTAACTGTTGGGAATACAACCACCAACACTGTACGTGAATTTGGCAACTTCCAGCACAGATTAAGTCATTTCTTTGAAGAAGTGAAGGAACACTGAGAAAATTCACCTACGTGTTCCTCTTGCATACAGTAAAGTCATCAATAACACATACACAGTGATTTTTATGTTTCTATTTTATGCAGTATGAATAACCAGTTCTTGTAATTTTATTGTAATCATGATATTTAGGAACAGAAACTTTTCATTGCTGTCATTGATAATGAAGCTAAGGGGGCTTTGGTTTTTTTGGGCGGTTGGGTGGTTTTTTGGGGGGGTTGTTGTTGTTTTGTTTGTTTTTTTCTCTTTTCAAGGGTGGGTTGTTGGGTAGGAATGCCAACACTGGACAAAACAATAATTCCACTGAAAATGAAATGAAGATTCTAATTACTAAAAATGGCAATCAAGAGGAAGGGAGGGAAGAGATGGAGGCACCTGGGATTTGGGCATCAGGGCACCCAGAGAGAAGCACCGAGGGCTGCAGGCATTTCAGAAGAAGGCAGCAAGTCTAGTGTGCAAGTGAAGACCAAGTATTGAGACATGTCAACAAAAACAAGCTTGGTGAGTGAGTAAGCATGAAAAAAACCCCAACAAATCTGTTTGAGATGCTTGGGGTTTGCATTAGAGTGCATACCTTTTTCACAAGGTTTTTTGTTTGCCTTTCCATTTGACCTTTTTCTAGTCCTCACAGGCATTCAGCTTCTGCTGGTACATATTCCTCACAGGTTCCAGCCAGCTTCACCCCTCTCAAACTCAAAGAGAAAGTAAGCTACCTTAACAACAAACACCTGGCCTTCTCAGAGGTGGAGCTACCTGGAGGTCTGTGCCTTCTGCCTCCACAGCAGGTCTTGGGCAGCAATGACACTGGGCAGTACCTTAGTGGAGGCTGAACTCCGTTTGGGAAATGCCTCCCAGAAACGTATTTGTCTTTCATTGCAGAATTGACAGGGTAGGGAGTTATTTACCTCCCTGACACACAGAGAAGGGAAACGCCAGCAACACATCAGGAATAAATACATGTATTTGAAATACAAATCTGTTGACCATACTCGCTGTTGGGACTGTAACTCTCCAACACTCCTTTCTTAACACAAAAACGAAGTTATACTGGATCCGAGGCTTGGCCTTCATAGTTTAGCATGACTTACAACAACTACACGGCTTCATCCGAGTTTCAAACTTCATATAGTTCATTGACACGTTTATTTAAAATGCTTTATTGAAAGCAGCTTTTCTTAGAGGTATTTTCAGTGAAGTTTATTTTCAGTAGTGGAATTACAGAATGGTTTGGATTGGAAGGAACCTTAAAGATCACCTAGTTCCAACCCCCTTGCCATGGGCAGGAACACCTTCCCCTAGAACAGGTTGCTCAGACACCTTCCAACCTGGCCTTAACACTTCCAGGGATGTTCATAACTTCTCCAGGCAACCTGTTCCTGTGTTTCATCACCCTCACAGTAAAAAGTTTCTTCCTAATATCTAATCTAATCTACACTCTTCCAGTTTAAAGCCATTACCTCTTCTGTTTCTACATGCCTTTGTAAAAAGAACCCCCTCCAGCTTTCTTGTAGGCCCTCTTCAGGGCATTCCTAAATCTCTTAATACCTGGAGAACTATGAAAAAGTCGAGGTAAACAAATAATCTGAAAACTTCAGGATATTTTGCCTGTAGATAGAAGCCTGGAGAAATTACTCCTAGCACATAGATGGTATGATACATTTGAATGCTCCATAAATAATGTTTCAAAGTCTTTCAATTAGCATTTCGGATTCTTAATATTACCAACTTCCTGGTGCCTCCTTCAGCCTTCTGCTCTGTAAAACAAATACCATTTCTTCCAGTCTAAATCCTCCTTACTAGCATTTGGACAAGCATTTAGCCATTAAGTTCTAAAAGGTTGAAAATACTTTATACAACTGAATTTCCCTTCAAGAAAGAAGCAACCCTCAATCACTAATAAACCTCAAAGGAGTTACACAGCATGTCTACGGTTTATGCTTTAACAAGAAACAGACATCAGAAGTTTGGCATCTGCCTGTATACATGGGATAACTTTATGATCAGCAGTAATTTTTATTCTCAAAGGTTACTTCCCAATAGACAAATTAAGGAAAATTATATTCTAGTCACCACTATTACACTATTGAATTCAAGAGATTCCATCTCTATCTGCTGAAGTACTTCCAAAACAAACAAAAAAAATCAATATTACCATCCAAACATCAAAATTCTCTCTTTTCTAAATTCTTGACCCCATACTAAGACTGATTTAATGTAAATTAATTAAGTAATAATTATAGTAAGTCTTCAACCATTAAGTCATCTTAGCAGATAAAAAAAAATCAGAAATGAAATTTTATTTGATAGTTCTTACAAGTACCTCACATCTGTTTCGTTGGAAAAATGAAACCACAAGTGTGCACTATAGGTAGTATTTCCAATGTCAGTGGTAGTATAAGCTAAACAACAGTGCACAATTATTTAGAGCTGTCTTTAAGCCCCAAGAGTGATGTTATTTAAAAAATATTTTTCGTCAGTTCTCTTTTCATGAGTAAAACATGCAGAAGATGCAAAGAAAATAGTATTTGTTCTTGTGACCTGTTTGGAAAGAACGTAACTGATGTTACAGGAACAAATGCATGATTCAGAATGTTCTTACTGTAGTACTGCGAATGTTGCTTTAGTCTGAACGTTATTTTTATTTATTAAAAGTCTTAAAAAAAAATTATGTTCCTCAAAAAAACCTCAGGATAGCTCTGTAATTATTTTTTTTTCAGTCAAAATACAGGTTTGCCTTCAAAAGTTGTATCTGATAAGAATCAAGTAAGAAGGCAGAAGACTATGACCAGCAGACATAAGAGTGGAACATATCTACATTTGGCAAGCAGGAAGAATATCCAGCCTCTAGTTCTTTCATTAATGGTCTCTACAAAATTTGGGGAGAATGTGAAAACTTGCACAGAACAAGCACAGCAAAGGCAAGACACAGGGGATTACTGCTATCACTGGTATTTTTGCTACTTTTCTACACATTAGAAACTGCACAGGTAAATATGTACTAGGATCTCCAGAAAGGGAAAACTTTGAGGAACGGGTCTATAGAACATGACAGCTCTCAGTGCCTGACTGTACAAGACACCTAGACCTGGAGGGTCCTCTGCTACTCTGGGAAGTTGAAAGGATACGATCTCCTCTGAAATAACAAGAGGATTGCTTAAATACATAGGGGGAAAATTGTATCTTGCATATCTTTCTTCCTGAAGAAAAAAAAAAAAAAACCCAACAAAACACTATGGCCAACTAACATGTTAATAAGTCAACACACTCAAAACTGCTAGATACCTAAAACAACGTCCAATTTCGTTTCTTAATGAAGAATCATTCTTGGAATGCTCTAACAGTCTCTTTTAAGCTTTAGCCTCAGTCATAGCCCCAAAAAGCATTCCCCTTCTGTGCTGGTTTTGGCTGGAAGAGAGTTTATTTTCTTAATAGTAGCTAGTATGGGGCTATGTTTTGTATTTGTGCTGGAAATAGCATCAATAACACAAGGGTGCTTTCATTACTGCTGAGCAGAGGTTACACAGAGTCCGGGCCTTTTCTGCTTCTTGCCCCACCCCACCAGTGAGTGGGCTGGGGGTGCACAAGATGCTGGGACGGGGCACAGCTGGGACAGCTGACCCCAATTGACCAAAGGGGTATTCCATACCATATGATGTCATGCTCAGCATATAAGGCTGGGAGAAGGCAGGCTGGGGATGTTTGGTGCAACGGCATTTTGTCTTCCCAAATAACCATTATGCATGATGGAGCCCTGCTTTCCTGCTGATGGGAAGCAGCAAATTAATTCCTTGTTTTGCTCTGCTTGCATGCATGGCTTTTGCTTTACTTTTTAAACTGTCTTTATGTCAACCCGCAAGTCTTCTCACTTTGACTCTTCTGATTCTCTCCCCCATCCCACAAGGGAGGAGTGAGTGATCGGCTGGGTAGTGCTTGGTTTCCAGCTGAAGTTAAACCAGGACACCTCCTCATAAGCCTTTTCTAGTGACATTGGGAATGTTTTATCACAGGACAGTACAATTTCTCTTCTGATCAACTGTGCACACATTGGCTAAATGAAACAAAGATTTTTTTGCATAATGCTTAACCTGTAACAGACCTTCACATCAAGCCATGAGCCGAGTGCTGTACTGTACCCTCTTAACCCAACTTACAGATCACTTTCTGCTAACACATTCCATGTCATTTGGCATCAGCCTGTACCTAAAAGTTTTCCTGAATCCTCCCTGCAAAGCAAGACATTTTAATGAACTGATACGGCATCATCTCCAAAGAGGAATACAAGAAGCTGTCTTAAGCTATCTCTTCTTGGCTATAAGCCTAATTTTTATAGTTGAAAAATTGGCTTCAGTAAGTATGGTCCAGCATTGCTTTAACTTTCTGCTTAGTTCTTTTAAGAATTTTCTAAAAAAAAAAAAAGTTAGTAAATGGAGAAACAGAATAACGTGACAGACAAATAATGCAAAAATTTCCCTTTGTGTACAGCCTCACAGAAGAAGCCTTTATACAGGTATTCCTTGCAAATAACTTCACATTGAGAAGCTTCCCCCTGTAGGGGCTAATCAATTACACAAAAAAGCAATGAATTGCATATGTGAGATATACATGCAGGAATCAGCTGTTTTGTTTAAAATTAGTAGGTGCAGCCAAGTTACTTAAAATACCATGAATATGTTTCTAATAGAAAGCACAAGAGTAGTCTTAGTTTAATCTCTTTCCTCATCTGGACTCAGCTGTAGTAAGCAATCATTAATAAAATGCATTGCAGAACCCATTTTTTTCTGCAGTTGTTAATGAGTCCCTTTATTTTCCAGAGAGAAGAAAAGTGAACTCTCATAATGGGCACAAACAACATTGTCTATAAAGCAGAAAGCCAGGCACCAGGCATGGAGTTGTTCAGTAAATATCATTAAAGCCAGAGGTTTATACCAAAGACCTCTCAACTGTAAGCACAGGAAACGATCACTTAAAGCAAAAACTCCTGAAGAATTCTGACAAGGTACAGGAAAAACTGTGTTTCAATCATCATACATGTTTTGAGATCAAATGTGAAAAAAGGCTAAATCACTTGAGATTAAAGCTGAAAGGTGGTGGTGTGTTTTTTGTGCACATGAATCAGAATTCCTCCCAGAAGCTCTCAAAGATGGTGCTCCTAGGTTTCCTCCACAATCAGAAGAGAGAAACAGCCCTAATTATCTTCCAGAGTGCTTCTCTCCAACTGCTTTGAAAAGATAAATCCTGCCCTTAGTGCCCATTAAGCAAGAGCACTCACTTCCTCGAGTGGAATGACCTCCTGAACCCCAAGCGGCAGAGCCTCCCGTTGTGAGCTGCGGGACCTACACCACTGCAGGTCATAAAGAACATACCAAACTCCTAACTTTACTCCAGAAACCAAAGTAAGCCTGGAGTTAGCGATTAAAGCCAAGGGTGATGATGTATGAAGAGAAGTTGGGACACCTCAGGTCTCGGTTAGGAGTTACCAAAGTTTGTCTATAAAATGCAGCAGTGTGCAATATATACTACAGCAGTCTTGCAAATCACTTTCTGTGCTAGGAGAAGAATTCTAGCACATTAAAGCTTACTTTGTGATGTAACCAATATCTTCCTTATTACACAATATTTGAATGGAAAAAACAGTATCATAACACACAATCACACATGACATGATTTACTGTCCTGCCTTACAAAAATCCCCATTGCTAGCACCACATGGAAGACCATCAGAGGCATTCCTACAACTATTTTTTCCATTTTTTACATCACCAATCACCATGGACCGATGAGGTTTCCAAGACAGGTTCCCAAATCCCAGACTAACTCTCTTTGCTATTGGAGTTACCGCTGTGAGGGATAATGGCAGCACAGATTGCATTTTACCATCTTTTCTAATATGTGTATATAGACTACCTCCATCTGGTATAGGAATTAAGAGTATAAATGCTATTAACTGAAGTGCAGCAAGGTGACGTGAACAAAACCTCAGTGGTTTAAGTATCAAAGTCTGCCACTGCTGAATGTGATTTGACCCCATGATTAAAAAAACCCCAACACAACCCAAAACACATACACACACAAAAAAAAAAAAAAACCCAAACCCCAAAAAACACAGAAAGAGGCCTTAGTTTCTTTTGGGGTATGGAGTTCAGCAGTTTTTCAGATCACAGTTTCTACTCTTTCTCAGAGTACTGATTTCAAACAAAGGAAACGTTACATCTGATGTTATGCTTATCGCTCTAGTAACATCCCTTTGATAAGCCCATTACCCTTGGAAAGAATAACATCAAGGAAGAAGTTTAATATTACAGGTCTCACAATACTGTCTGACTACAATGCAAAGACTTGTCTAGTTTTATTGCATGCAGTTGCCTAAATCCAGGTGCTTGGTGACATTTGCATGACTTATGATATTCCTCCTAGTCCCCAGCTGGCTATTTCATTTGTGCTAGGGTATCCCAGACACCCCATGTGTAGCTGGCACATATAAGGCAGGACCTATGGGACATCAATGACAATCCAGAGAAGCAGTTGGAAACTAGGAAGGATAATCTAAGGTGACTTACAGTCAAAAAAACCCATGCACACTTCGGCAATGGAATTCTGTCTGCAAAGACAGCCAAAGAACTATCCCTAGTCTGGACAACTGCACAGTAAAAAAAAAGGAAGATCCTCTTATGTATTTGCAGCTGCTTTCAGCTCTTTCCTGAGAAGAGAGACATGCCCAAGCAAATACTATCTGGACATATGCTATATTGTATCCATCCTATCTGTCTGAAACAACTAATGAAAGAACTCAAGAAGAGTTAACTGCTGTTTTCAGTACGATAGAAAAATAGGGAGGAATTTTACTCAGGCAAAGATCATAAATGTTTCATTTACCTTCAAATACCATACAAAGTTCAAGTAGAATTGGATTACTGAGACAGATATAAAAGCACTAGCAATGGAAACCAGCAAGAGATAAAAAGAAATAAGAAAATTACTGTACATTATTATAGTTTGTTGTACTGATGCCCATGAAAAAAAACCCACTTTTATGGCAGTTTTTATATAGCAGGAATTTTCCTTCAAGATGTCACCATTGGTTTCAACAGAGTTCAATCTTGCACTTTAGAAAATAAATAGCAAGAGAGATTATCATTATGTTCTTCTAGACTCCACGGTTCTAACCAAGTCCTCAGGGTACTGACTAAAACACCACGACCACCTCGACCAAAACAACTATGGCACACAAAAATAATATCCAGGGTATTCAAGAGTGATTTAGCCATTCAGGATCACATGATAAAACTCTGCAGCCATCCAAGCTGCTTGTAATTTAACTTAATAAAACAGCTTTGGAGAAAAACAAGAAGTCAAACAGGTCCCCCAAAAGTCTGTTTTAAAAAAAAAAAAATGCTTACTGCATTTGCCATGGTAATCCTTTGCACAATGTGTGATTATCTGTTCTCCTACCAGATACAGATACCAGGATGAATATTTATTCAGACAAAAATCAATGCACAATTACAGAAGAGACAAATATTTAAATTCTCGGCCCTTTCCACATAAATCTGCCTACCAGGTTGTATCCTTGATTTAGAAAAATATCAACTTGATTTAGGTTCTTCTCAACCCATACTAAAATTACTTGATAATAAGGCAGTAATTTGTTTGCCTCATCAGCATTTTAAGAGGGATTAATCTGCTAGCGACATTTAATGGAAATTAAATCACAGGCATATTACAGGATTAATCTGAAGCACTAAGTAGCTGCTCCATCTAGAGTCATGCACATCCTGTTCTTTCCAATTACAGCCCCAAAGACTTGAGTTTCTTTTCACTTCTCTGTAAGAAGAATGCAGTAGAATTTAGCACCTAAAAATTATAAGAATAAAACAACTATCACAGACACAAAAATACAGAATACATCTTGCACCTGAGTGCTACACAAAGAAGCTAAAAACTGTCAAGAGGAGGGGGCAGCAGCCCATCCTCACACTGGACTGGAGCGGACACCAGGGCAAAGGAGACAGTCATGGTTAAACCCTTGGGTTTGTTATTCGGTCTTACCTAGAACATTGAGTTTTGTGTTATTTAAGTAGTTAAATGGCCTAGTTTATGTTCTAAAAACCCTCAGTCTGTTATAAGTATTTGAAAGCATTTTGGCTGCTTGGCTGAAGAAGGCAACACATGCTTCCCCACAGATGTTAACTCTTTCATGACAAGAAGGATGCCTCTGCATACCAAAAAGTCTATTTAATATACACTACTGATACTTCCATCTACTTCACATCTTCAGATAAACACTCTCCTGAAATTTCAGTTGGAAAAGACACAAAAGACCATGTATTTACTTACCCGCCTCCTGATCATTATTTGCAGTCTTCTCAAAACACAGAAACTTGATACAGCCCTCTGATGCCCTTGATTATTAACAGAGAGCAGGTTTTAGTCCTGATTAAATAATGACACAAGTCTGAGACTAACTCTAGGAAAACCCAAAAACACAGTGAAACTCAGTTACATGAAACAGTCTCCAACAAAGAATTTGGCCCTATGTTACACTGCACACCATTGCTTCAACACCTCTAAAATAATTCACTTTTTTTAACGTAAAGTAAAATTAATTGCGTCAAGACAGAATGATGATAGCTGAAGGCAGAACAAGGGTAAGCTGCAGATAATACGGAATACTGCAAACTTTTTGGTGTGAGATCCTTGAGAGGGGGTCGGCAGAAGGCACAGCTCTTCTGTGTGTGCGAGGCCTGGCCCAGGGCCAGAAGCAGCTGCTGTTTGGGTACTGTCTCCTTTGACGGTGGTACCCGGGCAAGCCAGGCTTGTGACTCTTAGGTAAGATGGATAAAAATGCATATGAGTTTGTGCAGCCTGGTTAGAACAGGTAGACTCAGTTTCTTGTGTTTTCTTGCAAGGTGAATTAGCAGTGCTGCCTTCCCCTTACAGCTCAGTATCTTTACTTGTTGTCTTGCTAGAAGGAACCACTTGTCCACAGAACCTCATGTCCAGGCAAAAACTGAACTGCAGTAACAACGGCAAAAAAAACCAACTAAGAAAACACTAACAAAAATAAATGTGTTTAATTTTAAACAGAATAAAGTTTGGAAGTTGTATTTCATTCAGTTACCTTTTAGCACAGTCCTAGACTGTCATCAGCTTGAACAACATATGCACAAGGAGGCTAGTTACAGGTCAGGAATGCTGTGCCTTGGCACGATTGTGCAGTAAAATGCATATGGCACCTGCTAACACCCCACAGGCACTTTCCAATCCCGTACTCCTTCAAGAACACTAAACAAACAAGTTAAATTCCTTATTCTGAGATTTACAACTTATGGGTGGGCAGATTGCTGTGCCTACATGGTGCCTCACTGAAGTCAGCGTGGCTCCGTGCAGGTGCAGCTGTCCACATGCACACAGTAAACTGCAGGCTCAGAGCTTATACTTACTATTATAAAGTAAAAATCAAAGACATACAAAGAAGAAACCACTTTACACTTTCCCTGCACTCTAAGTAAATTAATGTTTTAGAGAGAAATAACAGAACTGATCCCGGTTCAATTTTTCTTTCTCCCTGTGTAGATGCCTGGGGAAATGTCTCTCCAGAGTAGCTTGGGAAAAGCAGCTGCACGTATTTTTTGCTTGTACGCTAGGGGTGTTGGAGTCACGGTAATCTAGTCAGAATAAACTACAAAGAAGTATGATTCGCTACTGCTGAATCTATTTTGACTTCTTTATGTAGGCAGGGATCCTTAAAAAGAAAAGATTTTGGCTGTAATATGCCTTGCTTTGTTAGGTCCTCAAAGTCTGGCTTGGGGAATGCGTGGGAGTGGCATAAAGCAGACAGCTGTTCCTATAATCTTCACTAACCTCCCGTTTCGTAACTGCTAGGTCAGATTATAAAGAAAGCACACTGTAAGTATTACCTTTCAAAGTAACTCGGACTATACAGTTGTTGCTACAAGAACACTATACATTGGCATACGGGACAGAAAACAGGGTTTCTCCAGTCTGAAGAAAGAAAGAAAATGGGTCAGAACCCTGTCATCTTCTGAAAGTTCTGGAAACTGTGAGAACATACAAGTCACATTTTAGTCACCTGAATTCTCAGTTCCAATGCTGATACTCACAGACTGCAGACTCATTAAATCATATTTTTTCAGTATGCTGTTCGTTTTATATGATGCCAGTTCATCACTCTGGGATTGATTCAGAAGCCCCTTCCCATGAGCCAGTGCATGACTTACATAACTTATTTCATCAGTTTTCGCATTTAATTACTCTGTCTCAGTTGCTTCTTGGTGTTTGAAAAACCTCAGGAGACAGCAAAGCTTAGTGTCATGACAGAAGCCATTTTCAAAGCAAGATTATCTCCCCCTCTTTTACATCAACTGCATGTAATTCCCAGTTTAACAAAAAAAAAAAAAAGAAAAAAAACAAAAACAAAAACCCAAACAAACAAACAAAAAAAGCAATCAGCAAAGCACAACCTACAGCCAGGCATGAGCCAGGTTGATGCTCCATCTCTAATTATCAGGGTGCATCATTATTCTCACCACCTCCGTCCTTCAGCATTCTTATTTGGACTTCTGATACAGGCAGATTTTCAAGACCATTTTCCTCAACATCTACTTATGAAACAGACAGCAAGGCTCTTCCATTCACATATAGCAAAGTCAAGGGGACACTTTTGCAGCCTCTCCCACGTTTCACCTTTGTAGCAGTTAATATGCAACCAGACACTTCCCCATCACATTTGAAGTTAATATTCTGGAAAACTCATTCTTTTCCCAGCCCAACATCTACATGACAAGTAATTCAGACCAGCCACAGCCAGCCATGACTCCCCTCTGTCACGGTTTTCTCAGCACAAGAGCAGCTCAGAAAGACCACGTACGATTCTCCTGACGCTTTGCATATTCAGTATATATTGCCCAAAAGAATGATGTTTAGGAGTTTTTGTCTCACTACGTTTTTCACAGCCCCAGTGTCAGAGGACAGTCAGGACAGGCTTAGCTGTGACAGTACGGCTGAGCACAGACCTGCGTGCAGCCTCAGCCAGCATTTCTCCTTGCCTGAAGAATAATCCATCATGAAAGTTTGATTTCCATAACAGAAAACAGTTCAAGAATATAGCAAAATATTTTCCAGTCACTTGGTTGAAACCAAGTATTTTCTAGTTTAAAAAAAAAAATAAAAAAATTGTCAAAGCACTTTGTGAAGGAGTCTGTTAAGCCCATTGTTTGGGGACTACTTTTATGCCCCTGTTCTTCAATTTCCTGAGTAGTGCCTTACACGGCAGGTTGTAATCACTTCCATCCTTTGCAATATTTTAAATATGCCTATTTCAATCTACAGTCATAAAACCAGAAAGACTAAAACACTGAGCTACAGTGAGTTTGTCTTTCTAGCCATCCAGCCTTTTAAAAAACAATATGGAAAGGGTATGACCTACAACAGCTTTTCTCTACCAATCCCTTTTTAATGATGTTATATAATAAATACAACACACTTGAAAGAGTATGGAGTTCAAGATGTTTTTTCTGTTAGGTATTCACTGAACAACAAGGTTGGTAAAACCCCACATTTTCCCTGCCATCTGCCCCCCACCCCCCAACTTCATTTTTCTCCAAGTGAAGCAAAAGGCTTTGGTTTTGGGGGGTTTTTGTGCTTTTCTGGAATTAGAGCTTTTATGAGCTAAAGCTTCAGAAGAGTATCAAGCCATCCACTAAAGTCCAATGCCCAAGACCAAGAGATAACAAAAGCTTTAGCATATCTATGATTCTTTCTATCCTTCCAAACCCAACGTTTCTCACAGAATTTTTGGTTTTTATTGGATTAGCAAAAAAAGTCAACGTAAATTTTATCTATTGGTGTCTTTCAGAGGAAAAAAAAAAGAAAACAACCTAGATTTACTCCAAAAAATATGTAGGACATCAGTGGAAAAAAAATGCATCATCCTTATTAAGAAAATGGAGTAATTCGAAGGTGTAAACTACATACAAGTTAGTCTTTACATGCTCCTGTACATAGTAATCCCTGAAAATTTGGGCTTAATTATGAAGATCTTTTGTCAATCCAACAATACTTAAAATATTTCCAGCTCAGAGCTTTTGGATTGAGTGTTGAACACAATTTATAGCACAAAGCAAGAGATATTGGATATATTCTGCAGTTTCTTGCTCTACTTCAGAAGTGCTTACATTTTGTAGTGACCCGGCTAAAATTTCTTTCTCCATGAAAACCTTCATAAATTGGGTCTACTATGCTTCTAATATTCAGAGAAATATGCTTCAAGCATATGACTCATCTGTTATATTGGTCTGCCATCTGTAGGTCACTGAGAAAATTCTTGATTCCTGGCATTTCAGACTGCTTTGTTCATTAGGCTACATTTATGAGTAGATAGTAATTGCAAGTTTTACCATTAGTAGACTCCTGTACACATCATAAACAGCTGATTTGCAAATTATTCCAGATACGGGATTATCACTAGAGACTTAACACTTCCCCACCCAAGAAACGTCACAATCCACAGAGCACAGCGCACAGCTGGTCTATTATCCTCAGCTTTAAGGGCATCCCAGGATTATTAAGGAGTAAACTGGAGCCTCAAGAATTGGCCATTTATAGCTGAGTAATACCAGCTTCTCAGCCCTATGTTTTTAGGCATCTTGTCTTCTGCTATACCGTATTGCGATTACATTATGTGTGTCTACACATATAAAAAATGTGTGTACACATACATATTCTTGCATCCCATGGCATTTCTCTGCGTGTTTCTTCCAAGTGTCACACAAACGATGCTTTTCAGGGATGCCGCATGAATAAAACCAATCCAATAGCCTTAAGATATAAAATACTCTTTATGTTTTGTATGTCCTCAGTTAACCTCAGCTGCAATTGGTTGTGAGCACTCGGATTCTGCACTGAACAGGAACTGCTGCGTCTTTATGTCATGCTCACAGATGTCATTTAGACTGCTCGGTAGGAACCAGTGTTCCTTTAGAGACTGCTCCCTTCCTATCTGTTAGGATAGCAGAAGATAAAATAACACCAAATAGTTGAGAAAAGGTACAGGTAGAAGGCTCAGTGCCAGGATCTCCCAGATTTGGGCAGGTTGTCTAGCACATTCCAGGGTGTAAATTAAGTTATGGTCCATTGGGATTGTTGTGTATCACACCAGCACAGACACACACAAATTCTCCTTAGATCCACACGTTCTACACTGCAGTGACAAGTCCTTTAAGGATAAATTGCTTGGACACACTTTCCTTCTGTATTTCGCAGTCTTTCTGCAATGAAAGGCAAAGGACTCTCTCTAGGTTTAGAAATCAGTGAATAGGCTCATGCAGTACAGAGTTGTTCATCAGTGATATTAAGCACTTGGAGTGACCAGACTTCCTACGCTGAAGCAAGCATGAATAGAAATCTGTATTCAGTTTCCATCTGTGAAATTAGAGATTCTTAACAAGCCTCCAATACTGCTGAAGTGACAGAGATGCTCTTTTTGTTCAAAAAGTTTCAGACTGCTGAAGTCTACCACACACGGTCTTGCCAAGTTTCATACAGCAAAGAACATCTGCACTGCACCATATCTTACCGATCTGTGCGCAGAAACATCTTAGCTAGTTCTGAACAAATAGCTACAGACCCAGAAGCAGCTGAGAAGTCCCTGCTCAGACCAGTTGCAGTGGGACTAGGCTGCTTCCAGGGCTCTGGCTACTACTGCTGCCTAAAGCTGTGTTGCACAACATGGACATATGCACATTCACTTGGAGCAGCTGATACTTTCAACATGCAGACTTCATTTTGGTTTTTTAGTATTGTAAACATGCATAAAGAGGCAGTAAAAGCATGGCTAGTGTACGTGGGCAGCCCAGCCAGAATTTGTGCCTAACCCTGAAAGATGTCAAGTTAATTACTACAAAGGAGCAAGGAACAAAACAACCACAAACAAAAAACAAATGACACCCTCCTCTGTGATCCCCACATGTATCATTCCTTTTCATATAATAGACTGGGTGTTTCCTGAAACATAGCTGTATGCTTCTGAGAATATAGACCCCATCTGTTATCCCAGCCTTTCTTCTCCGTAATTTAGAGGTGAAATATCAAGTCAAATCACTTAGATCAAAGCATACTATAAACTTTCCTTTCTGAGATTTGTATCAAATTCCCCATCCTGAAATGCATTTTAAAAAATACAGCATAAAAAGGATATGCCATACTACTAATTCATCCCAAAGAAAACCTTACCAAGGTTAATTTCACTGATACTAACTTGAGTGCTCAGTTCTTCCTTGAATGGCAAAGCTCGAACATCACCTTATTTTAAAAGGGCTCAAGAAGAGGTTTCCCACATTTCAAAAAATCAGAGCAGCACCCCAGAAAAAGGGAAATAGGGTCAACATTCTTGCAGAACATCCCAAAGCGAAACCGCAAGGGATTATCACCATCATTAGCAGAAGCAAGTGCAGACAGCCTGCATCTATCCAACAGGCTTCCTCACTCTTTAAAGGCACCTTGGGCTTATTTGTAAAAACAAAATAAATACAAAGACCACAAACCACAACAACAACAAGCAAAAAAAAAACCCCAAACACCCTAAAACTTCCCATTCCCATCTAAGCATCTTAGCAGTAAGGTGGACTTAACTCCAAATTAAGAAAATCTTTCCATATTGGCATGGTTTCAAAAGAGAGGAGTGAGTATTATAAAGAGGATTGACTGGTAGATGGTAAATCAGACCAAAGAACCAAGTATCCCGTTTCAGACAGGTGTCCAAAAAACATTTGCAATTCAACACAAAACAGATACTTCTCCTGAATTATCAGTATCCCGTGTATAGTGATATGGTCTACAGGCAATTACTAAGCCAGAGGTATTTTTTTGTTTATTAAATGTGCTTAGGGTTTGGCATTTTTTCCTCCCTTCCATGCACTCCTAAAGATATTTTTCCAGAGCTTATTTGGGCTCCTGCTGGTTTCCAGTCCCCACACTCTCCTTTTGCAAAGAATTCTACAATGCAACTGTCTGTAGCAGCAGAAGCATCTTTGGTGCATTTAAAAAAAGGTAACAAAATCCACTCCCCGCCCCCCAAATAAAACCCTCAACAACAAACAACCAAAACCCATAACCCCCAAAAAACTGTCACCTGATCTCTGCTGGAACTTTGACCTGGAGGATTACACTGTGCAGGCAACCGAGCGCTTTGGTTCAGACTGCCAGACAAGTTTTTTTTAATCTAATCCTAAATTGCCTCAGGAGTGCTGTATGACACTCATTTCAAAATACAGATGGCTAGAGCCAAAATTACCAATTCAGCCTTTATGCTGAGAAACGTTAAATCCAGAGGAGGATTTCCTATTGTGCAGTCTACAGCTGTGGGCTAAAGTGTCCCACAACAAGACGCAGCATGTGCACAGTCTGCAGCTCTAGCACGAACGCAGCTCACATCCTGGCCAGTGGGAAAAAAAAAAAAAATCCAAGCTAACCCATAACTACCACATGATTGTATCTGCCACAAATACCAACCCACACAGGAGAAAATCTGGGGTTGGAAACTTGAACTATCCTTCAGAACTTGAGACAAAGAGGTATGTTTCTAATTATTTTACTTTTCAAATGAACGTGTTTTTTTTTCTGTAGAAGCCTGTCTATGGCAAATAAATTGGAAACAAAACTGAAGTTGTATTATTGCACATCTGTGAGGTGAGCAAGCCACCGCAAGTCTGTTCTCACAGCTTGAAAACTGAGAGCACATAAAACCGCTGGGATCTCAGGTGAGATGAGGTGATCTCTGATGAAGGACCAATTGGATTATTATAAACAACTTGCTGTTAAGGTTAGGCCTTTTCTTGAAACACCATTATAAACACAAGTTACAGGGTTCGTTGTGGGGATATCTGGGCAACTACTCCATGATTTGTAGCACAGCGGAAGTCAAGCTAAGTTTTCCAATTACTTTTTAGAAATAACAACCCTTCTGTAATTATGGCTGTATTAGAGATATATACTTGCTGGTCATACAGGTGTCTTATAGTCTAAAAAAAAAGTACTTCATAATTAGAAGGAAGACAGGAGTGATATTAGCTTTATGAAGAGGACAAATGAAACCGTTTGAATCTTCATAGCTTCTCCGGCCACAAAAGTGACAGACCCCAACATATTCAGATACTTGACTGTTCCAGCTGTGAAAACAAACTTTTCAAAGTTCCCAACCAGCAGGCTTTCACATTTCTGGGAAATGAAACACTACTAGTTGTTTTATTTATGGTATCTTTGCTTTATGACGGTTAATGAGCTGTAATTTTATAAAAGAGAACAAAAACAATGCTTTGTGCCATCACAAATAGCCATCAGCATTATTTACTGCAGATGTTTTAATCTATTGTGGTAATAATGAAACATTCATTGTTTTGCTACCCTTAGCAATCTGTGAGAAATTTAAAATTACAAAAGCTTGCTCCCTTCCCCCATAAGGCTTCTGCTCCTTTCCAGAAGGTTCTGTTGTGGAAGGGCTAACAACGCGTTTGGTAAAAAACATAGCCAAGGAAACAGCAATTGTACAGAAATAGTTTCACGATGAAGTTTAATCAATGCCTTCTGCAGAACGCAACCATTTTGTAGACAAACAGGACACTATAGGCATGTTTAAATATTGAACATTAAGTCCTCAACTTGTTATTATTAATGTAAAAGAAAGTTTCACAGTATTTAGTCAGTGTTATTAGTATTGCAACTTGAAGACGTACAAGAGCAATTTAAGATCATCAATTCAGATGCATCCAGCCTCTGTTCTCATTAGGAACAATCATGGCTGTTCAATGATCTTATCAAAGCCAAGTCAACAGGCTCATGGATGCACGAGAACACCTGCCAGCAGTGGCCAAACGTACAGCGAACAGGATATTGACCCAGCTTCCCCGAGCTTAGCCAACAGCTCTGCACTACAATTTGCCTCGTATCAGCAAAGGCTAGTGTGGGAACCTGCAAAAAGTACGTCCTTCATGCCGATTCTTTGGCTTTCCACCTAATAAGCAACAATGGGAAGAAGTCTGGGATGACTTTACCACTTGAACTGCATCAACTTCCACACAAAATCATCAGGGACAAGCAAAACCCAAACCAACCCAAGCCAGTCCCTGAAGGCTCCCAGGCCCAAGTTTTTGGTTCATGTTCCCATGAACATTCCACATTCCTCCTCCTATTTCTCCATTAGCTCAACTATTGACTAATGCAGCCCCACTCGCCTGGTAAAATAAGTAGACAACTTAAATTATAGCAGGTTTAGCATCTGTCAGGCAAGTAACAAGACAATCATTCACAAGGCTCTATACCTAAGAGAATGGGCAATTACTCAGCTGTCTGGAAAAGACAAAAGAAAAGCTGAAAAAATTGTAGTGTGGTGAGCTCATGTTCCAGTGGTTGACTTTCTGCAATAACACTAAGGAGCAGGGAGCCCAGCTTTTGTGTTTGCCAGCTCCAGCATTTGCCAGCATTGTAGTTTCACTTAGACTCAAGTTTAATCACAGAGGAAATTGCAAACTGTAAAAAAATGGGGATGTGCTGAGGCAGAAGACCTGTGGCCTAGCTGAAGCTGTTTCAAGATCACCATTACATTCTTATTGTTATAATCCAGTCATAAAGAAACAAGTAATTTGTCTTTATCACAGCTAAATGTAACTCTTCAAAGACTACTGCACGTATTGCCTAGTCCAATTTCACTGAGCATAAGTCCTCTGTTACAGCTGTGAGAATGCAACACTCATGCTCACAGGACACAATGGCTTATACTCAGCTCTTTGCTCAGGCCACTTGGAGGAGTTCCCAGCAAGCAGCAGCTCCTTAACAGTGTGCCCCAGACCTGTCTTGTACATGTTAACCTTAGCCAGAATGACTGAAAGCGCTAGATGAAGTGCAATCCTCTGTGCCTACACGCCTACCCTAATCCTTAATTACTACTCCTCAAATCAATCAGAGTGTGCAAGGGGAGCACTAAGGACCGGGGATCTCTCCCTTCATCACAGTTCATCAGAAAGACCCTTTAATACACCAAGAATTCACTTACCACTCAGTACTAAAGAAAGCCTTGCGAAAGAATGCTGTAGAGATGGAAGATCATGTTATCTTAAAACATGCTGCCTATATTCTCTTAATAGCTTCTGCAGTAACATAGATTTTAACTGTGAACCCCGCTCGTAGGTAAAACAACAATTAAAACCATCATTGTGATAGCTGAACTGCACTGAGTTTCTTAAAACATTTCCAAGGACATCGGGTACTATGTCACACACTTTCTCCCTAGCCGTAGCACAGGTAGCACCTCGGGCTAGGCCAGCGTATTTCTCTAAGTGCACTAAAAGTCACAACCACCTAGTAACTTTAATCGCTGCATTTCCGTCATCAAGCCAAGTCTCAGGTATGTCCTCAAACTCTTTGTCCTTACCTACCTCCACAATAGTCCTATCTTCACAGCTCTCAGTTTCCCCTTTGAATTAGCTCAGTGATGCTATCTGCTTTAGAAAGATATGGTCTCTTTAGTTTAATGTTTCACAAAACTAACATAAAAACTTGGTAATATTCATGTTACAGCAGAGATCTGCGCCTTGATGTTTGATTTAGAGCTTCCTAGAGTTTGTTTGCCAGAGCCAAGAGATCTGCCTGGGCTTTAAACACATTATTTGCATAGAGGGCTGTGGGGGTTTTTTTCCCCCTCAGACTGTTTTCAATAGCTACGCTTTCAAATGTAAAACAAGGTAAACACTGCTGACAATTACCATCAGTGGAGATTCCTTCTTCCAATCAAATGAAGCTCTTCAAGAGAGTTAAGTACATTGCTAAAGGAATCAAAATACAAAGTAGTATTCAAAAGTGACCTTAAAGTAACTGCCATGATGCAGAATATGTAAACAGCCTGCACTGACCATTTCACTTGAGGCAAACTGGTAGATAGGCTTACTGTTGATGAGTCTAGCAAATATTGCTAGCCTAATTATTTTAGTTACTTAAACCTAAGAATCCTGCTCCCACAGGCGGGCTAATCCCAGAGAGCAAGAAGACCAAATACTTAGTTTCAATAGAGACTAGGTGCAAATAACAGAGAGTGTTGATACATTGAAGCTATTAAAGGCACACAGATACCCAAGAATAAGGTTCTGAGAGCATTAAAGATATGTCAGAACTAAAGGGCGCTGTGCCCTGCAGGCATACCGGGACTTGCTTTGAAAGCTGGTAAGAAACACAATTTCAGAACTGTAACGCTGAACTCCAGTACCCAAACCCTTAGCTAAACACATGCACTGCAAAAACATCACATTGTATGCAAAAAGGCCACTACAGCACAAGAAAAACAAACACACACACCAAAGAGCAAGCTAGGTGGTAACTGTGCCACACACCCCACAGAACGACATTAATTCCAAACTTGAGACTGAAACGGGCTCAGTATCACCACAAGCACAAAGCGTGGTTCCTAAAGATGAAGGCTAGCTCACTGAACAAGCATCCCTCGGAAGTACAAGGGGCATTCTCATGCTTCACAAGACTCAGATAACCGTTTAGAGAAGCTTTTTGAGACAGCAGCTGTTGACATTAAAACCAAAATAAACCAACAAAACCCCCAACATACAAAATACCAGCAGGAAATCACAAACTGCTGTTAGGAGAAAGAATTGCTAAAGAGATCCTTAGTCATCTTTATGTGGAAACTTCATACCCAAACCAATTACCTGCCAACATGCCTAGTTTAGCTGGAAAGCAACAAACCTGAAGAAACACCAGTTTTGTGAAACCACCTCCTTGAACTTCTTTTAAGAATGTTTTTGTAGGAAAGATAACGGAGGATTTTCCAGTACGGTAAGGACTGCTGTTCCCATAGCTTCAGAATATTAGCAACCTAATGCACCATGCATTATCATTTAAGAACATTTAGCACATTAATTGCATTTATACAGTATATTAAAATAATCAGGAATACATTACATTAGGAAGTTCTCATTAAGTTTAATGCATGTACCCACCTAACAGTTAATATATGACTTTGACTATTCTTCACCGAGCTGTATATAGCTTTATTCAGCTGACAGGGCCCCAGTTTTATCTTTCAGACATAAAAATCATAAAGTACACTTCAACTCCTTGTATCAAAAGGGGTTCCCTTGCTTTTCAGCAACCTTACTTCAATGAGATCAACAATATTCAAACTCAGTTAGATACCACTTTCCTAAAGACCACTGGGTAAAGCTTTGGGAGAGAAATGAGTTTACTCACTTCGATATTCTGGACTCGGTAACATGAAAATCCTTAATGCTAGACTGCCAAGATCAGAACTAGACATAAGGCATATGCTGTACTAACCTGCCAGCATCACCACGGCTAGGACCCTGCAGCCAACAACTGCAGCAGAGAAACAGAAGCAGGGGACAGACAGGACAGAGGGGCACCAAAAGGGCCAGCGAGGTGAGCTTTAACCATGGAATTTTGGACAGCACAGAGAAAAGGATTAAAGAAACACAAGGAGAACAAAAATAAAATAATAAAAGCTATGTTATTTTAGCTTTGTCTTCCAATGCGAATTTAAGCTACCAGCTCAAGGCCAAAGCCCACCCTACTATTATTTCCTCAGAGAAAACTACTTGGGTAACATGCTTGCAGCTCGCTGTTCTCCCTGCCCCTGAGAGGGGACGCATGTTGGGCTTCGCTCCTTCTCAAGTTTTTTCATCCATTTCCCAGTGCAGTTCAGCAACAGCCTCTCCAGACCAGATTGCAAGCATTCACCAGCTAAACGTCACCCTGGGGGCTACAGGGCTTCACAAAAAAACCTGCTGGAGACCAAACCAAGCTCAGACTAGAAAACTGATAGTGAAAGCCACCAAGACAAAAAGCAATATACGGTATTTTCATAGCATACGTAAGATATCCTCATGTTTTACTGGGCAATTCTATACCACATACCTTCAGCTCCTACATCGTTCTAAAGTCTTGATTTCAGCAAGACTGGGCTGCTAATGGGCTGTCATCTTTGTTCCCACTTTTCTCTAACAGTGGACCAGATCCACAGCTGGTACAAATCAATCTCATCACTAAATTAATTTCTGCCAGCTGAGGAAGGGGCCTCTCTTTACTCTGTAGCTTGGGGTAGACTCCATCTACTCTGTCATTTCTCATCTCATATGCAGCAGACCTAGCACAGAAATGGTTATGTTTCTGATAGACAGCTACTCTCCTTACTTTAAATAGCACCTGACCACATATATTCACCTGTTGAAATCTTAACAATAAAATCAATTGGATGATCTGTAACAATATATTAAATAGTTATTGAAATCAGATGCAAGTTCTGAGTATACAAGTAGGGATTGATTTTTTCAGCCTGAGGGTATTCTTACACTTATTTCTCCCTATAGATGGACTCAAGATAATTCATAGCAGTGAATCATAACACCTGGCCAGTTTAACAACAGTCTTTCATTCTCCTTCATAAATAGGTGTGCACAAGCTCTCTACTCAAAACTCAGAACCCATGCGCTCAGACAGCTGACTACCCCAAAGCATGAAAATTCCTAAACTATTCCTTTCCCCATCACCACACTTTAGGACTGGATGATCACATGAATACTGTTGCAAACAAAACTCAGCTAAAAAGTGCAAGTACTGTTTTAAGATCGTTACCTACTGATACTCATCTCACTAAATGTACTACCACATCTCCCATGAGATGAGAACACAGTGGGCTGCTTTCTACAGCATGAGCCTGGAAGGCTTTTTGTCTCGGTTGTTAAAATGCGACTGTCTAAATAAATATTCTGTACAAAGTGAGATTTATACTGTAACTTTATACTACACATGAATAACTACATTAAAAGAATTAATGCATGAATGGAGTTTTTCTACATTATTTTGATCATCCTTCTGAAATTCAAACTCAAAACCAATGCATGCACATTTTGCAAATTAAGCAAAATTTCTTGTCACTTGTGAAGTGTGAAGAGTTGATTTCAAATCACCAGAATAACAATTATTGTTGACAGTTATGTAGCTTCAATGGCTCAGATCCAAGGGAAAAAATTTTTCTCACTTACAGTTTGAGAATCTAAGAACTTTTTTGTAACTTTTATATATGCATTTTACTATAAAGTTAAACTGCTAAGGCTGAGGGCAAAAGAAAAAACAAACGTTCTTACAGTAATGAAAGTATATTATTGAAATAAATGTGCCTTACATTCTACAGTATATTATTCAAAGAATCTTAAATTTCTTTACAAATACTCTTTAAATAGTTCACAATACTCCTTTCAGTCTCATCCCTGTACTTTCTAACTCACAAATTAATTTATTATTTGTCAGAAAAGTGTGAATACTATTGATAAGAAAAAAAATAGCAGTCTAGAGGCAAAATAGAACAACTGTTACCTTTTAGTGCCTTTTTTTTCAAGAGCTAATAACTTTTTGGAACTTTCACCACTGAGATGCTGATATTTTTCCATACTGCTATCCCACATGAAAGTAATTTGTTTTAATTAAGCAAAAGTAGCCCTGTTCATTTTAAGTGAAATAACTATTTTGCTGTGTTATTAAGCACACAAGTATGTTTCCTTTGAATAACTGGAACAGGTGTAGTCTGTAAGACAGAATCTACTATAGCCATCTGTTTCAGCAAGTAGTTGTGCGCACCTGGCTCTGGAAGGTACTGGTCCTGTTACTGTATAAATACATGGAAAGTATACACTAAATAAACAAAATACAGTTGGACTCGATGATCTTAAGGACCTTTTCCAACCTAAATGATTCTATGAAAATATGCTTCTTTCCCTGAACTTGGAAATTATATCCTAAGAATGTGCTGTGTGAGTGCAGCCATACGTTTGGATTAATACCTAGGCTATAGTAATCAATAGCTTCATTGTGCTAACCTAGTTACTTGGTATACCTAATGCATGCCTTACTAACAGCTATGCCCTTGAAGAAGAACTAGAAGACAGATAAGAGGGGTGCATCTTGCCCGAGAAGTTGCCAACAGCCAGTTAATTACAACAAAGACAAGATGTCAGCAGAATAAGACTGAAATGAGATGTAAGGTAAAGGCGGCTGGGGGAGATTGTGGCCACTCACTCAATTTTAAGACTGGAAAGACTTGTGTCCTGTCCTGCAAGGAGCATGTGTGCAAATCTACGTGGCAAGACAGGCTAATTTGAACATAACTAACCAATGAGTGTGAACTGAAGTGGGTTTTACTTTTACTGATCATGTAACAAGAAAAACATGCTGTAGTTCTTCTGTGTGGTGTGCTAGCTTTGTGGATTTACCACCTAGAACCCATCTCTATGCAAACATGAAAGAAACAAGTATCTTTGGCTCTGTGTGTAAAATTGGCTTATTACACACTGGGTATTGCGGGACAACATAAGGGTGCAGGGATAATTAGACTGCACAAGTGAAATGTTAGGTTAGACATCTGAATTTTTCTGAAAGGGTAAAACCACCTGAGTTACCATAGACTCACTGTAGCACAGGCTGTGGAAGGGCTAAGGGCACAAAGCTTGCAAACACAGAATGAGCATAGAGTGAACCACAAAGATTTTTGTTAGGCATTAAGACTAACCCAAGTGATTAAGAAAAGAGTAATTTAAAAAAAAAAAACAACTTATGATGACATCCTATGAATGCTCCCCCACTTCAGGACTGCAGGCTGAGCCTGTAACTGCTGCACTGAAGTACTGTAGTAACAAGGCTGTGGCAAGCAAAGAACGTGAACACAACTTTATGAATATGCAGAGGGCAGAAAAAGTGTTGTAGGATCAGAGGCAGTTGGATAATGCAAATG
Source organism: Falco naumanni (assembly GCF_017639655.2). Classification (NCBI taxonomy): domain Eukaryota; kingdom Metazoa; phylum Chordata; class Aves; order Falconiformes; family Falconidae; genus Falco; species Falco naumanni. The sequence continues at coordinate 110,626,045 of NC_054055.1, forward strand.
CAAACTAAATGCTGAATTTTTAATCTGAATTCTGGCATTTTCTGAGGGTGTTCATCAATGATTACATTAGTGGCATTTTGAGTATTTGAGCATGAATTCACATTCAGCGTAGTTAGCAGCTTCAGTGTATCCTTTTGTAATTTATAATTTTACTACAAATGCTAACCTTCTGAAATAGGTATAACTCAGCTGCAGGGCAGTGACATTTTTATTTGAAATATCATACCTATACAAATACAATATAACTTCCGAGTGCTCTACAAATAATCAGCAACACACTGTCAGGCTGAACACAGCTGCCATCGTTTATGTTCCCCATCTTTGTGTATACACAGCAGAGACATGGGCTTTTGGACTCTATCTATAAAAGATCGAAACTTGCAGGTGAGTCCTTATAACAGTTTGACTCCAAGGAAACAGTAGAATTGTGTCACATCAGGTAAACTTGGGGTCAGACTGGCTAAACTGGGGAGGTTCAGGAGGTGTTTTTGCTAAATAGTACCAAAGGTATCATAACAAGGTATTGCTTAAAGCAGCTGTAACGCTTCTCATCTGAATGAGGTATTTCTATCCTGCCTTCCACCCAGGCCAGCTAACCCTACCACTGATACAAAACATGTCACAGAAGAACCTGGAACCTGTGTTTCATTGGTAACAGAGAAGTTGACCTTGCCAGCTCCTAACAAAACCATTTTTTATTGTGCTGGTACAATGGTGAAAAGTGAAGTGTTACGCTTGTTTCCGATTCTTAGAAGTCAGTTGCTGTAACATGCAACTAGATTGCTCTCAGTTAAAAATAAAAAAAAATTAAGTGTACTATGGAAGCTGCTGAGAAAAACATAGACACCTGCACAGGCCGATGTCACATCTGAATGTTTCATGCAGATATATTTACTTTATTTATACTTGTCTAATTCTTGCTGTACTGGAGAAGAAGTTTAATCCTAACTTAACATAGCGTATTTTGAAATATATGTACTCAGGTCTTCTGTAACCAGTTAATAAGAAGTTTCTTTCTACTTCTGTTTATTCCAGATCCTCATTCCACATACTAAGGGAACCTATTTTATAGCTCGTGACTTCTTTTATCTGGAAAAAGTAACAATTATTCAAGTACTGAGTAAACACTTCAAGCATGTGTGAGGGACATACACTGCTGTGCATACTTTACAAGTATTAAAACTTTGTTTTCATGCTCTGTCACAAAAGAATTCATCCCTTTTGGTAATCACTCAATCATTGGGAAGGTTCTGTATGGCAGAATCATATCATCACATTCTACATTTTTTAACACTTCTTTATGTAAGTCATGGACACTGCTGTGTGTAATTGTAAACCTGAATTTACTGTTTGGCAATACCTTATTCTTGCTTAGTGAGTAATGTCACTTAAATATAAAGCAGGGCTTTTGATAAAAGCACAGTGACTCAGGTTTTCTAAGGTAGTCTTGGTACACTATTGTGTAATTGAAATCTTCAACTTCACGTGTCAAAGAGATCGATCTGACTGCAAGCATTCAGTTCCCTAAGCAACATGCTTTATTTCCCTAAGCAACATGCTTTAGTACATGTTTTCTCTGTTGCTGAGAATCCTTTTCCTGGCTGCTTTGGAATTACGTACTTCCAGATATATTCTTGGCTTTTAAGATATTTTGTTTTATTGAGGACGCTAAGCCCACAGAGGAGACGTGTTGTCCAAAAATATTGTTGCATTTTGAGTGGTCCAAAGGCAAACTTTAGCCTAATGAGGTTAATTTCCCTAGGCTCCCCTTACTGGCTCCTTCAAAGGAAACTCTCTGCTGAGAAGCTTTGGGATAGCTAGGCTAAATTCAGCCTTTATGGAAATACCACCCTTATTTAGTTACTACCTTAATTATACATCTGGTCTCTTGGACTCCAAACAAAACGTTAAATCATTTGATTCTGCTATAGCCCAGAGAAAGCACATTTTCCTCCATCGTGAAAAGCTGTTGTAGATTTTTCAGAGCTGCTGAAGTCCTGAAACTGTAACTTCAATTTTTATTCTTTGCTTATCATCATTATGTGTTGCTATCTTTGTGAGAAGAACTAGGTACTGAAAAGCATTCTCATACAGCAGAGAGAACATGCTGCTATATATATATGCACTAGATTATGTAGAACTTTTACTGAAATCTGTGCCAAAACAATTTTATGAATAAAATTATGCATAAGCTAATCCAGAATTGCATTTGCTTTCTACCTCTGCTGCAATGTCCTCAAAAGACCACATATTCCCGGATATTTCTGGATTGACCCTATTTCCCTAGCTGCTCGTAACATATGGCCACACTGTCAGTAACCATCATAAAATACATCCAGAGCCAAAAATATGTACAAAAGAATATCCATATATAGACTTTGTACTATGTACTGACATATCAATGTATTATTTTTTTAGCAAAATCATGTTCTCATGAACTTAGAACAAGACAAGAATCTTTAAAAATACTAATTTTCACTGTGACTTTTGCAAATTCTCATATATACTTCATCTATCATTGACTTCATCCATTAAAGAAAGACAGCAAACACAGTACTACTTATAGCACCTGGTAGTGATGTGACAGAAATGGATCAATTAATGCCTTTAGGTACCACAATTGCTGCAAGGTTGCTAGATTATATTTCTTGGGTTGGGGCTACTTCAGAAACAAAATGCTTTTGATAAAATACCATCCCAAAAGATTGAATCACAGGATGAACCTTTTGATGCAGCACTGTTAGGCGACCATTGATGATTTCTGTAGTTAAAGTACATAGTGACAATGAGCTAGAAAGTCAAAATTGTTCATTCTGATGATATGCATTTGCACAGAGCAGAAAGTGCTGCAGCTGCAGAAGGAAAGAGAGAGAATTTAAAGAACCTGTCAGAAAAGAAATCAATAGCATGTGTTATTTGCTAGCTAGATTCTAGATTCTCTAGAATCCCCCAAAAGTAAGATATGGTATAGACTGAAGCATCTACAGCAATAGAACGGTGGATAGTATTTACTTACAACATATGCTAATAGACTGAACAAATATCAAAAGCCAGAGATGTAACCTTACCAAGGTTATGGTTTAAGTTTTTATTATTTAAGATTAAAAAAAAAAAAAAAAGAAAAAAAAAACTTGTGAAGTTTATAATCTGAGTGGGATAAAACATCCATCAAAGATTTGCTTTAGCACCTGCCTCATCATTTTCATATTTCTCTAACAGTTCATATGAGAAGGGTTTCTGAAATACAGCAGACACTCCTGGGAGACAATCCGACAAAACAGGCTAAAATCTGTATCCACCAGCACAATAGCATCATTGCTTCTCAGTCTACAATTTCCACATTATCTGGGAGGTGCTTATATACACAGACTATCAGATGTCCAATTAAAGCTTAAAGGTGCTGCATATAAAATGCAAACTAAAATGTTTACAGTCATTAAAAAGAAGACATTAATGTCATAGTGTGATACGAAACTAAGCAGGCTTTGCTAAAAAAACAATAAACACTACTATTCAGGGCCATGTGATTTTTAAATCAAATATTGGATATAAAACCATTAGTAGCTGACATGTAAAACTGTAATATTCCCAATGGTCTTTAAGAAAAAAGAAAAGCTAAGTCAGTGAGACTTTCTTTTCAAGGAAACATGTAGTTAGATACTTTTTATGTTGCTGAACACACAAAAAAGAAAAAAAGTATCTTTATTGGTACCCAAATATTAAAAAATCACAACAGAGTTCAGGCAACCAGAAATTGATTGTGAGAAAATTATCTTTGGATATAGTTGTAAAGGGACAAATGGTGTTAAGAAAGAAAGAGTATATCTGTAAAATTCTATTGAAAGCACTAGAAACAACAAAAATATTGGAAGATATATTTATAAGTTTCTGTGTTTGGGGGTGTTTTGTTTGTTTGTTTGTTTGTTTTTAATGAAGACATACACACAGACTGTACATTGTCCAGAGTAAATTATAAAGACATTATTTAAGCAATACCTAAACCAACAAACATAAACCACCAAACATAAAACTAACATCTTGTTACAATGTCCTGTAACCTGCTCTGGTTTTATCCTGATGTGTTGGCTTCTCTTTACACAAAACAGTAGTCTTTCTCCATTAACAGTACACAGGACCCAGCTGTTTCTCATTAAATACCTTACTTTTTCTGCAGTGCATTGCGTTTCTGTTGCAGAAATCTCTCGGAAAAAAACGGGTTTCAAAACTAAGGATTTTGGTACATTCTCGAAGCCTCCTCACCTCAAATTCAGCATATAGAAAAAGAAGGGTCAGCAACTGGGAGACATTTCTTCCTCACGAACTCCTTCTGCTTAAGAGTCCCCACGTGTCCCCTCATTCTGCACTAGCCAAAGATATCCAAGGTAGCCCCAAGACATAAAGGGGCTTTCCCTGTGCACTGTGTGACTGCCAAGATTTGGTTTGGGAGACCATGGATGAAGGGATGAATGACAGTGGGACCTCCAAAAGGTAGCTCCTTTCAGCAAAGCCTGTTAAGGAGAAAATGCAAATAAAAACGCAGGGAACAAAAGCAGGTCCATTTTCTGGACTGCAATACATCAGAGGAAACATTCCACAGGGGTAATTTCCCAGCTTGGCAATTCAGCCCATTGGGTAAGCTGAAACATACAAAAACCTTACTGAAAGGGAGTGTGATCGAGAGTAGCAAACTCGTTGATTCTGAACATATGTAGAAGAATAGTAAATAAATGTATTTTTCTGCAGCAGCTATATTTTTCAGCTCATCACAGACAGATTTTTCATACAAAGATTTACTACACAGTGTATAGAGGTTTTAATTTTGTAATTAATTCAATTTTCACATTAATTACTCAAATACAAACTTCCAGCATGTTATGAGCAGCCAGTGCCTTCCTGCACTCACGTACCTGGTTCACAAACGAAAAAGCCTTTTTGTTCTATTTTACCCACATTCCTACCGAGTCCTACAGCATGGAGTATCTCTGAGACACTAAGATCTTATATGTAGCATGAAAACAGGAGTTTGGGTAGGAGAGAGAGACCCGACAAGCATCCTTTCTGCAGGAAAAGTTGGTGCCAGGGTGCCAGGGACAGAGATTTGTTCTACCAAGACAGAAAGGGAGAGGAAGGAATTAAAAATATGCATGGGCCTTTAAAGATACTAAAAATGTCCGGTGTGAGACAGACATTTATAGGCTTCATTATTTCTGCTGTATGTGAATGTCCTAATTTCTTGTTTTGGTTTATACCATATTCAATCTTGAGTAAAACCACTGATATTCCAAGCACTCTGCAAGGCACAAATCACGTTTTATGGCATTTTGCCTTAGTTGTTTTGTATCACATAAAAAATGCATGATGTTGTATCACAATACCAGGTAAAACTAGTTACGGAAAATAAATGATCTCATGTGTTCTTTCATTGTATAAGAAGTAATCTTGATTTTTACAAATATATTACTTGCAAATACAGGCAATATACTTCTGAAAGACAAACTCTGCATATGTATTTTTAAATCTATGTTCATTCACATTTGGATAAAGTTTGTTTAGGTAGTATGTGACTAGTCCCTGACCTAATATATTACAGATTTTGGTGCCTAATTGCTTTGCAAATCTTTAAAGAGAATGAGAACAGTTTAAATACTTGTCGTTTATTACTTGCAAGAATGCAAATATGGGTAATTATACAAAGAACAGCCATTCCCTAATAACTTGTGAACAAACCCAGTTTAAAGGGTTGTTTGCAAAAAGCAAGTAAATTACATCACTGATGGGGCCATTGAACAAACAGCCATTTAGAAAATAAACTCAAGCTCAAGAGCTCCTCTTCAGGATTTGTACCAATGATTGTCTTGCGTTTGCTCTCTTGTGGTTTTGGAATAGTGAAGGAAAGAAATGCAGCTTTATCAGCAACTTCCACTTTTGGAACAGTGGATCTGATTTGGTGTTTTTATAGCCCAATACAAAAATCCAAAGAATGTCCAGGAATCATAAAGTACACATTACCCTAGAGGTGCTCTATATAGAGCAAGCTTCACGTTGTTTTGTTTCACTATTTTTCCCATGTGCATCCTTTCAGAATACAGAAATACCTCCTAGTTGACACCGAGTTCTGTTCCTAAAAGACACACACACATATAATCTTGACTTGATTGTGGTAACTTCATTCATTAATACCTCACACAGAAATAAGTATTTCTATGAGTATTCATTGTCATAAGGATTTTTGGGTTTTTTCATCTGTAATGAGAAGGTCACATTGATAACATCAGTAGTCCAGCATCATATCATGATAAAGTGATACCTTCACTGGAGGGCAGACCTGAAGCAGAACAGTGATGAATCAGGCAACTGTTCATTTTTTAAGGCTATACAAAAACCAAATGGCACATCAGAAAAATATTTATGACCTATGTTATAATAAATAAATCCAAAATGAACTAACAACTAAATTTATACTTGTTTCCTGGAAAACTGTGTTGTATAGAAAAAAACATAAAGCCTTTTTTATAACCAGAGACAAAGGACTCTGACTTAAGAAAGTCTTGAGGGTACAAATGGATTGTTATGTCTGGGTCACTCTTGAAACTTTGAGACAGGTATGCACAAGCAACATCATCTACAGTATCCGTGGAAACAAAACAGCCCCCTGTAGAACACACACATGCAACCCATGATACAGAAATCAAGACTTTCGGGAAAAAAAATCAAAGTTAAAAAAAAAAAGCTTTTTATTTTGGCTAAAACAGCTCTCTCAGCTAATACAATTAGCCCTGAAATGGTGCCATGTTCTTGGCATAACTTGAATTTATGCAGCATTAGCCAGATTTTCTGATGCTTCAACCTGCAGCTCAAAAACTTAATCTTGCTGGAATTCATTAGGTACCTCGGAGAGCCACATAAAGTAACTGATGCTGGAAATGCCAGTCAACTCTCCAGTTAACCAGGAGGTATGAAATAAAATCCCAAGAACAGAGTAGAACATCGATCAGAGCAGTACCAAATTGCTCATTTCCATGGGAAAGCTGGTTCTCCAGGGGTCACTGCCATGTGGGTTGGCAATACTCACACAAGGTACTGGAAAAGATGCAATAGATTCGAGAAGCCTGGAAAAGCTTAAAAAAAATCACAACTGGGGCACTAGAAAAGTATGTGATAAAGAAGAAGGTACAAGGGTAAGGCAGAAGTGGAGTGAACACATGAGATGAAGGCATAAAGATACTCCCAAGGACATGCCCAGGCAACACAGTGTTGCTGTAGTCCCAATAGTTATTCCCTGGAGGGGTGGGCAGGAATTGATAGTCCTTGTCTCCTTTCCCTTCACTGGCTGTGGGAAAGTAGGCTGACAGTGGGATTTCAGATTTACAAGAGGAGAAAGATCTTCAAATTGAAAGCATCCCTTGAAGATACAAAGGAAATACATAATGTGCTGTGGTCCAGAGATGTTCTTCCCCTGTAAGTAAGCAATGCACCCGTGTCTCACGTAGCTGGCCACGTCTTGCGGTTTTGTCAGCAGTGGGACACAGGACAATGTCCCAGTTACAGGTTCAGGCCCTGGACATAAGCGATGACTGTTTGAATCTTCCTTGTGTTGGGAAATGGCCTGAAAATGGAGGAGATGAGGGAAAGTGCAAGGCTGTAAGATCACCGTTAAGAGGAATGAGGAGGTTCTTTACTGTTCTTTTCTCAATCTTGAGATTTTTTTTAATCATGGTTTTAGATATCTGAAGTTACTAACAGTGCTCTTGGCAGGAAAGCAGACTTGGAGCACCATAAACTGCTTATCTAGGTACTGGGTGGTCCTCATGTTCCCGTTTGGATACTGGTGCCAATGATTCCATATATCACCAAGGAAAGAGGCAGAGGGAGATGAATTATTGGGAAGCCCAACTATCTAAGATCAGGAGAAAAAAGAAGGGAATGCAGTCACTGAGGATTTTAGTAGAGTTCACGCAGAGAATGACGTTAACTCTTTCATTGTCCTTAGATGACAGCTAAAATAAGGAGTTACAAATAAAATAAAATATAAAGCTACTCTTTCAGGTGTTAGGAAATGCATATAACGCTTTAAAAAAACACTACAGAGCGATTAAAAAGAAATTACCATCAAATATGTTTAAAGGAGTTTATACACAGGCTGGCTTTAACAGATGGTATGTACAGGAGGGCCCACAAAGAGAAATGGGGATTTATGTCTCAACATAACTAAGTTACAAAAAGAACATTTTTGGTTTTGTTACTCAGAAATAATAAATGGAAAAGGATGTTTTTTAAAAAATAGAATTAAACAATTGTACAAAAAATAGAACAAATAGGAGCACACAAATAGTTGTTTTTTTTTAATCTTCATGTAATTACTTCAAAATCATTTAAGGGCTTTCTTGAAATTGTGGAGTGTCTCACAGAAATGTAATCTTCCAGCAGTTTCATTGACTGTCTATCATATGGTACACTTTACATTGCAACTCGGTTCAATTTCCATTCAAATTTTTTAAAGGTCAATAGTTCTGGGGCACCAAATGTTCCAAATTTTAATTACTCTGAAATACTTATGCTTTTATGAATCAATGTCATCTCACTTCCATTTCTACCATAAAATCTTACTGAGGCAATTTTAAAATAAACCAGTTCATTTTATCCTCCTAACTTAGACAAATTAAAGTTCTAAGTAAATTTATTTCTTGATATAAGAAGCCTTTTCCTAGCTCCTACAGACAGTGTGATGAAAGTGGGACACGGCAGTTAATGTTATAGACAGAGCAGTTTGCACAAGAAATTGTAAATTAAATGGTAACAGCAGAAGTAGTTTGCTTTATGCCCTTCTAGATCCTCTTATTTTCTCCTATCTTTGTTTTCCTTTTTTTCTATACTTTCCTTCAGCCTTCAGCTATTTAACTGTCACTTATTTGTTTGCTTCCAGTTCTTTCTTCTTTTTCTCCCTTTTAAAAATCTTTCTCCTTTTTTTCTTAACCTCTCTTTTCACCATTCCTGTAAATTTCTTATCAGCCACATCTACTCAAAGAGAAAAAAAAGTCTCCAGCATCTACAAGCAACTATCTTTTCTGTTCATAGTTCTTTTTAGATACTGAGTTACCTGATGTTAAAATATCTGTGATAAAATGCTATAGTCCAAGACAGTGTTGTGTGAAACAAGATTTCTTATAAGAAATAAAACTACCTGAAAATAGGAAAAAAATACTTTGGAAGTGGCCTCAAGGTTAGGAAAGGCTGAACCAAACCCTCCTGTTTACACTTTGACACCAAAGATCACAAACTGGCATTGGTTTGGGATTCTGTTTGAAGCTTCTAGTGAAGCATGTAAGAATAATAAGTAAACTTGCAAATTTAAATTATTTGATACATGTCAGGGTTAAATACTGTAACAAAAAGAGCAGATTTGAACCTTACACTTTTTTACATCAAACCAGGAGAGTTTCACTGGGCAGAGAAATAAATCTCTTGTCCATGCCGCACTCCCAGCGACTCTTTGGGGCCCCAGTGGTCGCTCCCACATGGAGAGACGGGCGCATGGCCGGTGGCATGCCTGGGTGGTGTCACATTAGGGATAATGGCTCCATGCTAAGATGGTGACTGGAGAGCAATCCATCTGCCCCAAACCTGACAGCCTGCCTTCTTCTAAAAGTCCTCCTGGAAAAAGCATGTCTGGGATCGTTGCAGCACAGGACGCCAGTGGATTGCACTAACTGCTTGGGGCCTTTGCTGTCCTCTGTCCCGAGACCCCCTCACCTCCCAACCGTGTGAGAGCCGTGCATGGGTTGGGCTGGACGCACACCTTAGGACTGCGCACCCACCACAAAGCCAGTGCTTCGGTCCGCAGCTGTGCACCCACAGCTGGGGTGCTGGCAGAGGATGCTCCTGCCTGCCTGGTGCCGCAGGAGGCAGGGACGGGCCACTCCAGCAGGTGTCAGGTAGGGCAGCCGTGTCACCTCCTGCCAGGCACAAGCAACGTGTACAGCCTGGGCTTGCAGTGCTAATCTATGGACCTGGGTCTGGTCCGAAGGCAGAGATTACTTTTTCATGGAAACAGCAGATAGAAGGAACACGTTCTTACCACCACTTTTAACTTAAGGTGTTGTTTTTGAAAAGCATTTCAGTCATAAGATATTCCTCTGTCCTGGTTTCAGCTGGGATGGAGTTAATTTTCTTCTCAGTAGTTAGTACAGGGCTGCGTTTTGGGTGTGGTGTGAGAGCAATGTTGACAGGACCCTGATGTTTTTAGTTGTTGCTGGGTGATGTTCATACTGAGTCAAGGACTTCTCAGTTCCTTGGGCCCTGCCAGGGAGAGGGCTGGGGGGGGGCACAGGGAACTGGGAGGGGACACAGCCAGGACAGCTGACCCCAACTGGCCAAAGGGATATTCCATACCATGGGATGTCATGCTGAGCATATAAACTCTGGGGGAAGAAGGAGGAAGGTGGGGACATTTTGGCATTATGGTGTCTGTCTTCCCAGGTAGCCGTTACACGTGCTGGAGCCCTGCTCTCCTGGGGATGGCTGGACACCTGCCTGCCCGTGGGAAGGGGTGAATGAATCCCTTGTTCTGCTTTGTTTGCATGCGCGGCTTTTGCTTTCCCTATCAAATTGCTCTTATCTCAACCCTTGAGTTTTACATTCCTTTCCGATTCTCCTCCCCATCCCCCTGGGTGAGGGGGAGTGAGCCAGCGGCTGTGTGGGGCTGGGTTGCTGGCCAGGGTTAAACCATGACATCCTCCTAATTTCTTTCAGTACCGGCCTTGATCCTTTGCTTCTCAAGCATATTTATATTTGAGGTAGTAACATTACTGTTAAATCTGTATTTTTGTTATGGATCCACACAGATAACGTCACATAGCAGATTTCATTTCCTTCTTACAAAAAACTGTTTGAAGGATGTACTTATTTGATATATAACATATTTGATATGATTTATATTGAAATATAAACCACGGAATAACTTGCAACATTTAACCCTAATGCACACTTCAATTTGTCTAAAATGTGATGAATCTGAGGAAACTTGGAAAGTAACAGCTAGATTTTGCATTAAAAGAATTAGCACAGTGTTACTTTATCACTTAAAGATGGGTAAAAATTATGATATCAAATGCTGTAATAAATTCACAACCTATCAACTTTTCAATGAACAGCAATACGATATTTTTAGCAGGAAATAAGTAAACAATTTTAGTATATTTACTTTACCTAGAAAACACTGGACTGGGACCAACTGAGAAATGACTAATATGTTGTTGATGGGCTTTTAGCACCACAACCAGAAGATTGTTAAAGCTTTTAACGGAGTGAAGTAGCTCTCTATGTACCTACATTAAATGTTAGACTGATGACTCAGCATTAGCTGAGTCATACAGAAATACCAAATCTGCTTTAGGTACCAGTGTGAACCCTGAAGAAAGCAAAACATTTTAAAATCAAAAAGTAAATTATGATTACCAGTATCATTTTAAGGAAATTCCTTAGTTACTGGAAGCCTATGTGAATACTGAAAGTAATTAGAGCAAATGTTTTCTATCACTTTTTACCACGCACATTACAGGAATTTTAAAGCTATCTGTCACAATAAATCCCTCAATGGATTGAAAGTTTTCACTACCGTCTACTTCTAAATAAATCTGAAAAATGAAATATATTCACTGTCCAGATAAAAACAGGTGCTTGTTTTGGTTGGCTTTCTTCTATAGGGAAACAGCAGCAGAAAAATACCATAATTATTTACCAGTAATTTTTGCTATTTCATATATGTATATACGCATTTAATTTTTAAAAGTTAAAATTCTCATTAACATAATAGATTAGTTTTATATGGTAATTTACTTGTCAATAGATTAGAATAAGAAATACACTGACATTTTTCTTACATTCTCTAATTCAATATAGTCTATGAACAGCTTGATAGTTTTGAAATCCAGAAGAATATCACATATATGCTGACTTTTGGGGGGTGGGGGGTGTTTAGTTCTAGTTACTATAATTTTTGCTAAAAAAACTTTGATAACCTTAATTACTTCCTTCTCCTGAACCTGCATATTCTGTGTTCTAGTTGAGTAAAACGTAGGGATAAAACTCAGAAACCGTGCTTTTGAACAAGACATAAAGAATATAATAATTATAAAACAAGACCATAATAAGGTTAAAAATGCTTTATAAGAAGTTATCATTACTATGCAAAATATCTATATATTTACCATCTTAATATTAGTTCTATGCTCTTTATTTTTGGATAAGTACTTTTACCCTCTTTTTTCTATCAGTTCGAGTCGTAAAATGTTTTGAACATTAAAATCAGTGTTCACAAATGTACAACACATTCTGCTCTAGAGCAACAGCCCGAATCCTGGAACTGTGTGGTTTGCCTTCTTGCCCATCCTCTTGCCTACACCAAGTTCCTCCAGAGAAATGAGGCACGTAAGCTTCCAGAGTAGCAGTTTGAATAAAAGTTAGTCCTTGCTTAAGAGTCAGTCCAACTGCAAGACCTGCTCTTTCAGATGTTTCCCTAGCACACAGTTTCTGTTAAAAATATTGAAATGTCATTAAAGTTAGTTCTTCACAAAACTCAACAAAACTATAGCAAATTTTTACAATTATCCAGGTTCAACAAAAGTGTATTTTGTTCCAGAGTGCTCAAGTGAGAAAGTTATGGAGCTTTTAATAAGTGTATGTGTATATTTCATACATGTATGTATGTATCCGTACATGTATACATATATACATTTCAACATACAAAGAATCGGCAAAAATAGGTATGTCTCTTCTTTACTAGTGATATATTAGTGGCATTCCCAATAATAACTATGGTTAAATGAAGACTTCGATGTTCCTAGTGACAACTATAGTAAATAAGACAATGATGCTGATCTCAAGCTCTTTTCTCTGAAATGCAAAATTAATTGAACAACGGAAAGAATAATTTTAACACATTTTAAAGCCCTAATATTTCACAATTCTATTCCTATAAAAAATATGAAAGGCACGTTTCTGCTCCAGCAGTTTACTCTGTGACAACTTCACATTCTGAACTTTACATATGACATCCAAAACTATCCCAGAAAGTGACATTTTTATTCTCTATAAAATGAGAAAGTATACTTTATTCACAGAGTAAGCAGACATTTTGATTAAAATTTCCTAAAAAAAATAATATATATACAGTACAGAAATAAATATACGAAGTTATAAATGTTGGAAAATATGCTTGTACAGTCTTCAGTGTAAACATTATTTGCAGTATATAGCAATTAATAACAGCTATGGGTTTACTCTATAATACAGTTTTCCTGTGGGACAGTAAGACAGTCTTAATACATTGCCACTTCAGTATTAAAATAACAATGAGATTACTTTGCAATATTTCCCATGGTGATAAGCACGTAAGTTGTAAAATATAGGCATTCAAATAATAATTGTCATTCTTAAAAATGAAGTGGATACACACAATTAATAACATGCGCAGAAGAAGATATCATTGCCTAAGCAATTAAGAAATGACTGTTAAAAATATATTTAAACATTTGATAAGTTTAATATTACATGTGGTTCCCCATCCTGCCCTACCCAGATGCTGTTACAATGAAAACTACAGATGCCTATGGGAATAAATCCACTCATTTTTCTTCCATACTATTTTTTGTCGCAGTTGTATTTGTCAGAAATCATAATTTCTCCCCACTCTCCCCAAATCTGATTTCACTCACTCAAGCTGTGGTGGAGCAGAACTAGGCTACAACTTTCCCAGCTCAAAGACCCTTCTATGGGAAAGGAAAGAAAAAGCTTCACCCAAGGCGATGTAAGCTCAGATAGGGCAAACACCACTCACAGAAATGAGAGTTTTGTTGTGGTCCTTTCTGAACCACTTTGGTCCTACCCTTGAGGTGCATGGCTAGAACTTGGATCCTGACAACTTTTCAGGGCAACTCATTATGCTTTATATACCATGATCTTGTTTGGAGAAGAATCACAGAGAGTCTAGAGAAATGCAAAATTATTCGATCTTTTAAAACACCACTTGGAGCAAAAGTATTGAAATCTGTCTATATTGTAAATATGAAATACTTTTAAAGCATTGCTAAACTGCTCCATCTGAACACTTTAGTAAAAATTCCTGTTAAGAGATACAGAAAACAGACATGTCCCCTTTCATTTAAAGTCATATTTTTTGGCTTTGGTTATGCAACGTAAGTGTAACCCAATTAAACGAACATATATATTATACAATCACAAGCCTTTTCAGGGTATTTTTTTTTTTTTTAATTTGTATTTTAACTATGATGTGCAAAAATAAACCAGCAAAAGAACATCTTAAAGTGCTATGTCAACTGACTGGCAAATATACAACAGTAATAGCAATCGACAAAGAATCCACCAGCTTTGATTACACAACCTTTTGGCTTTCTCCTTTCTCAGAAAGCAGCTATCTGGTTCTTACAGCATCCAGCTCTGCATGGTATCTGCATTCTGCTAGCAGAGAAATTTTGACATCATGGATAGCAAAGCCAAATAGTACACAATGCGAATGGCATTCCTGTAAAATCACTCTTACTGTTCTTAGTGACACTGCTGCTAATATTTAAATAAAAGGAATATTAAAGTCTGATCCAAATATCTTCTCTTCATTTCAATGAAAGTTGATTCATATCCATAACTTTTAACACATTCCACAACTGATCTCTCTAAGCAATTAAGTACCACAATATCAGTATGATATAAAAACTAATTTAAATTCCTGTTTTTCCTTTAATCAAGTATTAGCAATGAGCTAATGTGCTGGACTGAGAGCCCCTTAGCCTAAAGGAGAAAGCAAGCAGTTTGTATCCATAAGGTCTAACAGTTAACTACAGATGACCTTAAATGGGCTATTATAGTTGCAAAACAGTTTCCAAAGGATGTGGTGCTCTCAGTGTCCTGAATCTTTGTGTAATTTACTCATTGTGGATAAACGTTGTCCCAAACTGATTAACTTCATTAATACTTTTGTGAGGTATTAGTATCTATATTTCCATCGTTCTTCACAGAAAAAAAACATCAGAGTAAATACTAAGAAGCACAAACTTCCAAAACCCTGAAAATCAATAAATCAAAAGTGAAAATACAGTATTTTTGCTGTGGGAATTGGCTTTTTTTTTCATAAAAGATAGTGATTGAGAAGATGTACAGATACATATTTTAGAAGACCATTTTGCAGCACCAAAAACACACTGTGGAAAAACTTCAATCAACATTATTTCAGGTCTCATTATATTTTTGCCTGAGTTTCCTACATCCATTAAATTTAAGGGCTCTTTTAGTTATAAGCAGTTAATATGCTTAAATATTTATAAGCCGTAGGGTGTTATTTTTGTTCATCACTTACGCAGACATTAACAACCTGCTAGTCTGGGCAGCATAATTTTTAGATGTAAATTCCTCGTGAGTGGATGAGGTGGTTCTCAGTTCCACTCAGACCAGTGCCTCTTTCCTTCATGCTGCTGATTTGGGGGACTGAGTCAAGTGGCAGATTTATTGATATGTATGTTCATGCTTTAGGAAAAACAAATATTACTCAAGCTGCAGATCAGCTTCCAGATAACACGATTGTCAAGATAATACCCATCCCAAGGATACCAACAGCCACCCCTCCAAGTTCTGGTTATTTTAGGGACTTCCATCACATATAATTCCAAGTAACACATTTAGCTGAATTAAACTGAAAACCTTCCTTCTGTTTTCAATACTCCTTCCCCTTTCTGTAGGTATTAAAAAAAAAATAATCCACAGTAAAAATCCACAAGCATAATGATAACAGTATGTTACCCATCGTGGACATGCTTATTTATAAATAGCTTGATGGGAATAAAGCACAATGTCAACAAGAACTGAGTTGTCCTTTAAACGAAAATAATCATCCGGCTATTTCAGCCAAGCAGCTGTGTATGCAGTAGGAAGCCTCACTCCCTGATATTATCATGACTCATCTACTTTCCTTTTCTAATGGTGACGTTCTTTTCTCTTTGTAAGTGCAGTGTTGATAAACCCTGCACAAGCTGCAGCGCTGCCTTAAATCCCCCTTTTTAAATCTGTGGATTTTAAGCCGCAGTTACCCATTTACATCCCTGAAGTTACCCAGTGCAATCGCCGTGGTTACAAGTTTCCAGGAGACAAACAGCAGACCTGTAACATCCTACCTTTATCAACGTTAACACGTGAAACAGCCTGAGAAAGGGTGAGACCATAAACAGAACAGGTACGGCTGCAATTAGCCTGGAAGTCTCCCAACTCTCTGGGAAGAGAGGAGTTAATCGGCACAGGCAGCTGGGAGCTTGCAGTGGAATACAGGACTGTACTGCAGCTGTGTGGAGCACACGGAAGGTGTGGTCCGTGCTATCTCCATACAAATTTAAATACCCAAAATTATACGGCCTTAAGGCTATTATTAAAGAATAACCTCAGGAAGAATTACACAGCAAAACGAGGCCTAACACATTTCTTCAAATAGAGAGCTGAGAAGAAGAGAAGGAAAATCCCGGGTTACTCACGATTCTTTTCACCTCTCCACCTTGACCCCGCTTTTATTCTAGGCGCGACGTCCGCAGCAGCAGTTATGTCTGCTAGCCCAAGCAGCAGGAGCAGTGACAGCATAGCCGTGCCAGGTAACAACAAAAAATTAAAAAAAAAAAAAAATCACCTCTACCTGGAGAACTGGTAAAGATGAATTAGAAGACTTCCCTTAGCAATGAATAACTGGAGCTAACAGCACTTACTCAGCAGAGGCAGAGGGAGATGTAACATATTATTCCTACTAGAACTGTTTATTAAAAATTTCCATTGCATCGCTTCTTTCCTTTATCCGGGGAATGTAAAAACAGAAGAGTCGTAAAGGCTTCCCCTAACCCTCAGCCTCTGGCACTCAGACGCCAGAGGAGATGCACTGGCAGCTTCCCGTGGTCTCGCAGAAGCCACCGGCTCCTCACCTGCCTCTGCCACCTCTCAGCCCTTCCCAATGTTTATCAACATTCCCCACAGCACCCTAGCAGGGGACACAGCCGGGCTGAAACCGGAGGAGTTTTTTTTCTCCTTCACTTGCGTATTTCACTGCAGTTTCACAGAGCTGATGACACGGAACATTTTAACATCGACACTCAAAACTCATTACATTTATCAATGGGTGCAAAAGCGCAGTTCGTAAAGCTTCCTCCCCTACCCCCAAAGGAGAAGCAAGGCAAGGGGTGGGGGGGTTGGGGGGAAATCATGTATCTAGGACGAGAAAGAAAGGCTAAAAAAAGAAACTTTTTTTTCCCCCCCTTAAGCTGTTGAATAACTGTCTCTTATTTAGCACAAATATCTTCTATTTCTAGGGAAAGTAACACAAACAATACCACCTCCCACCCAGGTTTCTGTCAGCAGATGCTGCAAAAATGAAACAGCTCACTGACAGTAAGAGAAGCTCTAAGAATTGATGTCTATGATCTGTGTTACCTAAAGAACCTTCGCCCTGCAGCCCAGCAGGCTCTGGGCAGTCAGCACCCGGTGCTGGCAGCACCACCAGCAGCGTGGTTGGAAGGCAGTGAACCCCACAGCTACCGGCGCCAGGGAGCTGGATCGCAAACTTCCCTGTGGTGATCACAGCAGCCTCAAGGAAAAACTGTAAGGAAAATCATCTGCTAACCCTTTCACGACCATAATAAATGATTATGAAATCATTCCACATGACCTGTGGAAGCCCAGGAAGGCTTCATCTTGGGACCTGAAAATCACTGTAAGACCAGAGTGCTTTTCTCTCTCTGGAGGTCATCCAGAGTCTGGATGAAGCCTACATTTATATTAATAAAAGAAACTGCAAAATACCTAGTTCTTTAACATCACAGGCATCATCCTCAGGAATACTTATAATTGTTATTTACACAACAGGAAAACTTATTTTCTTAACAAAACAGCAATTCTAGGTACATTCTACAAGCTGATCTGCCTCACACATTCTGTACTGGCTATTGCGTAGATGCTATGGCTTTAACCGAACTACAGAATCAAGGGTGCTTTTTTTTTAATAAAGTACCAGAATAAATTTCTAGACACAATTTGAATTACCAAAAAAGGAGAGACAAAGTAAGCTATTTTAGTCTTAATATTACATCTATTAATAGAGAGTGTTCACACCACTGCTCTTATGAAATCTCAGCTCAAAATCGGTGCTATTTAAATACTACTGCACAGTGACATGTTACAGCCTGACCATCTGAAGCCGTTCATTTCTAGACATTCTCATATCACTGATGGTAACTTTCCAAAAGAGGCCAGGAGCAATTTTTTTGCCTAGAACTGGCAGACTTCAGATGACCACAGAAATTATCGTATCAGAAAGTTTTCCATGACTACTAAAGTAGTTATCTATCAGTCCCTTAAAAGCAATACTGTTTCTTCATTTGGATCAGATGGAGAAATTAGGAAGGGAGATGTGTTCTTATTTGAATTTGTGCTATCTATGTTCAAAACTAAACCCAAGGTAATTACAGCACAGGACACAAAACCAGTGATTGCCAAATCTCCCACATGTTACAAATTACAGGTAGTCTTGGTTTTTGCTGTGACACCAGCAGCCCCTGCATGGCTGTTTCCTCTGTGCAGCTGACCAGGAGGGGATGGTTTCTGCATATGGACCCAGCACTGGTCTGGGTGGGGAATGAGTCATCGCATCCTTGCCTTAGTGGAATTTCCTGATGAAGAGGTTTGGTTTGTTGTGAGCATTTTAATCTACAGAAGTCACATCTATAGGTTGAAGAACAATGGAGCATCACTCCTATACCTGTCATTGGGTCTTTGCCCTAAAGCAAAAAAAAAATAAATAAATAATAATAATAAAGATCTATGGTAACATACAGAATTAAAAGAAATTATTAGGGATTTAAGATAGTCTTTTTTCTAAAGTACATTCCATCTGCACATCCTTCACCATCCGAACTCATGCTGGGGAATCGTGGCAATAGCCACTCTCTAACGGTGTCATCATGTTGCTGGTTATGTAAGACACTGACTGTACCAAATTGTTCACTGCACCAAAATACAGCAAAGGAAAAAAACCTCAGTTGATACAAGGTGGCCCTTTAGGAACACATCAGCAGTAATGTGAAATGGTATAGTTTACTCTGAATGCAGAAAAAATGTCTTTTTAAATGACAGCTGGAGGTTTGAGCACCAAAACCAAAAGGCTTTGTGATCCTGCAGTTGGCAGCGTACTGTTCAAAGGACAGAAGATAAACATTTTCAAGGAGAAAAAAAAAAAAAGGAAAAAAAGAGAGAAAAGAAAAAAAAAAAAAGAAAAAAAAAGAAAATAATACAGTGTGGAATTCCGGAATGAGAAAAACAAGTCTGAGCCAAAAACTTGAGCTGCCTCATAGAAGAAACCCCTGCATCGTAGTTAACACTTTCAGTCTTTTATTTGGTCCCAGAGTCAAACCTCATTGAGCCTTGTGCTGTGCAAAAGTAAACTGGCACATCAGGCTGGTGTTCCAGCAGGTCTGTTGAGCTCTCAAGCCACACAGTTGTTTTCTCTAGCAGGCAATCTTACGCAGAGTTAATGGAAAGTAGGCCAGAAGGCTTTTTATCTTACAAGACTAATGAGAGGGTACCTTTATGGACACAAAGCCTACACGGACATTTTTGTACAGGTTGTGTCTGTTTATCCTGTCACAGGAGAAGGAGCGCTGCCTTCAGAAATGCTACCCTGTATCCTGATGGGTATGAAGGGATGCCCAAAGCAGCATCTCCTAAGTGACAATTTTTCTCTTCATTCACAATGAAAATGCAGTCAGGCAGAGGAAACTCATTGCCAAAAAAGCATTTTTATCACCTTGTCTAACAGGGTGTCTCATGCAGCGCTGCTGGTTAGCAAGACAGAGGACAATTACTGCCATAGAAG
This sequence comes from Falco naumanni, assembly GCF_017639655.2. NCBI lineage: Eukaryota > Metazoa > Chordata > Aves > Falconiformes > Falconidae > Falco > Falco naumanni. The sequence goes on from NC_054055.1 coordinate 110,645,951, forward strand.
CAATGCCAGTCCACTGCCTTCCCCACTGGAGTAATAGCAAGTAAAACCAAACTGATTAAGCATTCAGAGGTGTGAAGCCCAATAAAAGGTGGCCTGCTCCTATGTGATTCAGTGTTTTATAGCTCATTTAACCAGTTTCAGTTTCTGCTGTATAATTTCTGCTCATGTGAGCTCCTTAGCAATTTGAAAGCTTATTCAAAAGCAATGTAATTAATTCTGGAATTAGCCATGTGGACAACTTTTTCAGAGATGCAGTGGACCACTTGAAGATATTACACCAAGACTGGATGCCTTCCTGACTTCTATGTTGCAGCTCAGTCAGAAGTTAAGGGCTTGAACATAAAATTACAAAATGAATTTATGGCGTGTGCTATGCTAGTTCTATCTAGCTTTAATATATGTCATTCTCTAAAATCTTCAGACATATTTAATTTGTTTTCTCCTCAGCTTTCATTATGTCCCAGCCTTTTAATTTTTGTTTTAGTGTGTTATAGATAAAAGTCACTAGCAATTTTCTGCACAGTCCTTTCCTTGGATCTGATACCTTCCACAGAGCTTTTTATCCATAAAGGGCAGATATTTTTCTACAGTTCTCTCTCCCTTCATTAGAGACTTCACCTTTAGCTTCTTCTACAGGGTAGCAGAGCTCTCTGCAGCATCTTGGCACAGCCTTCCAGGAAGGGTTTAAAACAACTTTCCTCTCTTCTGCACCAGGATACTTCATCCACTGAAGACATGATGAAAGCTATAGTCTCTCTCGCTGGAAGCTTGCAAGGCCATGAGGTCAGCCCTCTCGTGCACAGAAGTCTGTCTCCACTCTCCTCAAAGCCACTTCCTTACACAGGGACCTCTCTGTCACCTCTTCTGAAGAACCCAGTACTGATTGTGTCGGAAATTGATGGTCTGGGAAAGTTGGTGTTTTGTTGTGTTTTTTCTTCCCCCCCCCCCCCGCCGAGGTCACACTCTGCTTTAGTGCTGAAAGAGGACAGACTGACAAGGAAGAGCCACCATAGCACGGGCTCACGAGTCATCCACCCTCTCCTGAAAGTCACAGTAGGACTGGATCAGCTCCTAAGTGTTGTTCTCTCCCTGTCTTATGAGCTGCTCTTTAGGGTCCTTCATTGTAAGGCGTCTTTTATCAAGTTTGTGAAACAAAGCAGGTCTCTCTTGCTGCAGTACAAGCCATATGCAAACTGCTGACACGTGCAGTTCTTACGTTGCCTTTGATGCATTCCCCCAACAATCTCCCATTTTAGAAGAAAGACTAAATCTGGTGACCCTTAGAGCGCCTCTGCGAGGCAGCCACACAGAGACTTTAAGGCATGACAGGACAACAGTTACAGAATTCATTAAGGCTAAAAATTTGCCAAGTTTTATTTTGCAGCCCCTATGACTAACAACTCTGGGGAGATCAACCCAGACGCAGCAATGTTTGCCATGAAAACACTGCAGTCCTGTGAAGCGAAGGGCACACACATAACCCAGCAGCGTGCGGGGACCAGACCCACACACCATTTTAGCCCTGAAAGCTTGGGGAAACAGTAAAGTTCCCAGATCAGCTTGGTAGGGGTTTTTTTTATTTTGCTTGTAATATAGAACCATTAAATACAGCAACCAAAGGATCCTGAGACTTGTTGTAGCTCATGGGGAGTACAAAACATACCTTATTGTTTTTTGTATCATCCAAATGCATAAAATTAAAAAAATATGCAAAATTTACCATTTTACTAACATACACTTTTTCTGTTTACTTACTGAACACCAGCGGTGCACCCAGCACTGTATAATCATATAAACGGACATTGCCTCTCCCCTAAAGACTTCATGGTTTAGCACAATGACGTCTTAAAAGTTGTCACTTCCATGAGGACACATTTTTGTTTCTTAATTTCCTCACTTCTAGAGCATTTCAATTCTCACCCATAACATTATACATTTTGTTAGCACCTTTTAAGTTCTTGGGGGTAAGGGAAAACAAATGTGTTCTGCAAAAATACACACACGTATGAATCTTTAAGCGCATGTACATGCATCTATGTATATATGCTCCTGCTAATAAACTCACAAACACATAAACAAAGCAAGAGTTGCACAATTAAAAGCTCAGTTTTGATACATATTATTTAATCTTGATTAAAGCTACATTTGAGTAAGCCAGTCTTTCTTTGGGTCAGCCAGTCTTACATATATACTCATTTATTGTACAAGTAACATGGAATAAAGTACCTCTTAATGAAAAATTTAAAAGATATGATCTGGTTTTAGAGGCAAAAAATGCATTTTTTTTTTACCCATGTGCCTTATCTATTTGCCATCTAATTCTCAAGCTCAGTGCTCACAAGGTAACACAATTTTTTTTTTAATTATTTTTTTTTTTTAAGTGCAAGGGTCTTTGGCTATCAACTGTAAAAGAGACTTCAAAACACATACAGAGATCAAAAAATATTACCAAACTTATTTTTTCCATCTGGCTGCAGAAGAGTAGGCATTAGACAAAGTCTGTAGAGCTAAGTCAGCAACTACTGAGTCTTACAAAAAAATTCCACATTTCTGGCCTAACTCATATGAAAGAAAAAAGCAAGAATTACAACTTTATTCTTCTCTTATAACACATTTTTTTTTTTCTCTTTGCTTGCAAAAGACACTTTAAGTCCACCAGGAAGTAAATGAAAGAAAAACTTTTCCAGAAACATGTAATACAGAAGAGTTTTTGTTCTTGTTAAGAATGCAAATTAAGTTCCTATGACATACCTCCAGACTTGCACTCAGGCCAAAAATACCAGCCTGCCTAAGCAATCTAGACATCCGAGTTACTGTAACCAGCTGAAGTCTACATGAGAAAGAATCTCTTGAGGGCTCCTGTTTGAGCTGGAGGTGGCTAACTTACCCTTTGTACCATGGCATTACAGGAGAGTTTATGCATTTAAAGTCATTATTAAAAAAAAAGCTAGCCAAATGGCTAGGACCAACCCCAGCTAAGCCAGGGTACCTGAGTGATGCTGATGCTACTGTGGGCTACCAAGAAAAGCTCCTGTCTGTACCTTCTCCTATATGACAAATAGCTTCTACTGAATACAAAGTACTTTCTTAAAAGCAGAAAGTACCACAGAGTCCCAACAGACCATTACTAAAGAAAGCACGACTTTCACAACAGCATCACATCTCAATATCCCTTCTTAGCTCTGGCACTAAATCAGCAAAACACCTGAATACATCTCAAGAGCTCTCAGGACCATTACACCATGGCACCTCAGCCTTTTAAAGGCACTCTGTCTCTTTCTGTTTTGACCCCAAAACAGCAGCTATAGCATGCCTTCTTTTAATGATTATTTAGGATTTTTATGTGTGATTGTGCAACCAACAAATCCACACAGTTCTATGTGAACTTCTATTTCAGCACAGCCAGTGTTTTATGTTACCATAAATGAGAAGCCATATGAGTCTACCACAAGAATGCTTCTCAGATCATGTTCATAGTAAAATTTTATAAGATAATGTTGGTGCTATTAACATCAAACTTATGGATTAAACATGTCCAAAACACATTTAATGTATGCAAGCCATTTATCATTATCTGTTCTAACTAACTGGTAATCTTTATCCTATTAATTCAGGCAAATGTAGGAGTGTTTACTGAGCGATGGAGAATTAAAGGATGTGTTCGGATAAAAATAAACACAAGAAAACTAAAATGAAGATCATTTAAAAATATGCCATCCTACTCAGCTCTCAAAATACACAGCTAAACTGCAGTTGGCCTTCTGTTTTTCAAAAAATGATTGTTAGGCTAATCTGTCAGGCCTAATTTGAATTTCTGTTTTTACTTTTTCTCACACATTTAAAATATACTGTTAGTGGGTTTCAAGAAAGCATTCAGAGAAGATCTGGGCATTTTATGGTTACAAGATCAAAGACAAAGGCTGTTGCATTTTTTCTTCTTTATTATTTATGCTTTTAAAATTTCTTCCCTTTTTGTTAATTGCTCTTTACTGAAATCTTATTTTCCTTTTCACCTAGCCCCGATTTCCTCATTCTCCATCTCAGCGGAGTCTTTTTTGCGCAGTGTACCCTCCGTTTATCGTTCCTCATGTCCTTCTTCTGTATCTCTGGTTAACTGACCCCTACTCAGTAATGAGTTACCACATGGAAGACGTGCAAAGGAAAGGTGGTTGGGCTGAGAACTGCGCCAACACAAGTGAATAACTGATGATGAGAAGCCAAGGCGAGGGTGGCATTATCTCAGCAGCTGATTTTGAGTAGGTGACATGAGATAAAAATGCGATACACCTTGCTCACTGGCCCTGTTCTACATTTCAGTTCAAAAAGCAGGAAACCAGAGCTAGGCTGCCAAGTATATAAAACCACATGAAATTTATTCCAGAAGATGGAGATACTCCTGGTAATCATTCTGTTCATTTAAGAAAAGATGTTGCTTTCTACACATGCTTGCTGAATGGGCACGGTGCTGGAATACAAAATCAGGTAAATTTTCCTGGGGTGGGAGGCACCAGAAGCAAGAGGAACTATTTTGGCAGAAGGGCAGAGAAGAGGAACTACGACAAAATGTGTAAAAGCAGGTGTAAGAGTCTGGCTAAGCTGCTTCTGCATCTGCCAACACTATTCCAACCTAAATGGCACCGCAGTGAAGGCGTTACACTATCTTTATCCAAGCAGGTGAGGGCATTTCCCCTGCAGTGCTTCCATGCTGATCTTCAGAACAAGAATGAAGGTCAGCGTCTCATAGCCTGACAAAACAAAATATCCCAGCTAAAGGACAACTTTAACGGGCAATTGCACTGGTGTTAATGAACCAATTTTTCTTTAAAAGAACGTTTTTTGTTTTTCCATTTTATCTCAGCAAATTTAATTCTTCAATGTTGAATTTTGCTATTAGGAGACTAAGTAACTTATAATCATTTTAGCAATGATATGGCTTGTGTCCCAAATGGTGCAAATAATTCATTGACCGTAGCAGAACCATAGCAAACTGTGAGCATCTGGCCTCCTCTGCTTTGATCAACATTTTCAAAGCCTACTTGAGAAAGATGGATGCTCATTCCTATTAAGAGAACAATGGGAACTGGGTTTCCATGTATCCAGAGAGAAGCCAGTAATACAATTTTCAGCAGTCAATGGAAGTTAGTGGTCTGACTTCTGCTTGTGCCTTTGAAAATCTCCCCAGTGAGATTCTTTGGTTGAATTAGAACTATGGGGTAATCTCCTAAATTGGAACAGAATCAATAAGCTAAATGAGAACATTTACCTTAAACTGTAATTTAAGCCTGAGCTGATGGAATTAAAGATGTTGTATCTTTAATCAATGTGTGGAAATAAAAAAGTCTCACAACTAGCTGATATGTCATAAAGAGAATGGGGCTGAAATTATCATTTAAAATCTCAAGGCAACTCTAAGTTCAAGTGGAATATAATAAAAATAAATTTTTCGATGGGTTAAGATATAGAGATGCTCAGAATATAGGTCAGTATGCCTGGCAAAAAAATACTGTCTTAGCTGATTCAGGGCATTTCACTCTAGGTTTCACGTAGTCCTATTGCACGTAGATGTGTTAATGGAAATCAGCCCAATGACTATGTGGTTTTAATGAGTTCCACACTTTCTAATCTGAAACATCACCGGTATAATATATTGGTGTTTGGAGTGATACAATAATAACTAAGACACGGGATAATAAACATTCCCAAGTATATGAGCTACTTGAAGTTAATACCTTCAGCAATAAAATCAAAACTTTTCTCATAGTATTTTGTAACTGCTTCCAATATTAAACTCTAACTCAATTAATGCACAGAACCTTTTGGCATCTGCTAGATGAAATTTCTTGTGCCACTGTAAGACTTGCTTAAAATCTGGGTTCATGTTACCATTTTTATCTACCATAAAGAGAAGCATTATTTTGGGAAATCATTGAAAATGTGCATGTGAAATAACCAGAAAATAACCAGAAATATATAAGTGATTGTTTTAAACATTATCAAATCACATATTGGAGACCTTTAATCGTGACCATTTTCCTCTGAATAAAATTGGAATGCCTATAATGCAAAGATACCTTTCATTTATTGGTAAGAGTTTGTTGTGGGAATCAAAAAATGGTACATTTAAGTGAAATATGTGGTTTTAACAAAACCAGTGTGGTTGTAATAAACAAATTCACCTTAGTAAAACCAGGATCAAACAGGGCTAAATTATGCTATGGAAAAGATTAATTTTTGGGAGGCAGAGCTATTTAGTAACATAATATGCTAGCAGGCTTTCTTTTACAAGTAAGTATAGCACAAAAATAATCAATAACCATCAAACTAAAATGAAAAAAACTCAACTTCAGTAAGGGAGGATGACAGAGTGACAATCATACTTTGTTATAAGTTGGGAATGATGAGTATCACTTTTTAGAGTTACCGGTATAAATCCTTGTATATGAAAATGAATGCAACCTGAATGTTGAAAAATGGTTTCAGTACCTGTAGGTGTTGTTTCTCACAGAAAACCTAGTTCTTCTCTAATTAGTATGTGTAGTCTATTCTTATTATTATTTTTCTCTCCTGATTGTTTGATTTTCCATGTTAGCTAAATTAACACTTTTGCTTCACACTTACACGTGGACCAGTTGTCTGATACATTTCACAGCTTTCTGCTCTGTTGACAGCTATTCTAGGCGCATTCAGAGCTATTTTAAAGATGAAAGCTGATAACATGACCTTCTCAGACAGGCTAGTTAAGACAATAGTTTCAAATTTGCTTGAGTCTGTAAAAAACTCATTTTTAAAAAATTCAAACCCACAAGCCACTTCCTTTTCTGATTTTTAATCAGATGCTAAAATATTAGCAGTCACAGAAATACTGTTAGCTTTCCAGATAGAAGATTATTTTTTTTTTAAGCATAAGAATTTTACTACTATTAAGGATTAGCATAAACTCAAAGTATATTTGCATATGTTATGGTATAACAGGGAAGATGGTTGAAAAGAGTAAAACCTTGAAAACTTTCTGGGCTGGCACACAATGCATAGGGAAACTGTAGTCTGTAAGAACGAAGCCTGCAGAAGCACGCAGTACAACAGCCTTGCAAAGCCAGTACTAGTCTTCCCAAACTGAAGACGCGAGCAAAACTCAAGACCAAGAGTGCCACAGAAGAGGTGAGCAAATGTCAAGCGTGAGTGGCAGTGCTGGGGATGGGGATGCACCGCGCAGGCTCCACGCTGGTGCGGTGGCAGCTCCTACTGGAAACAGCCTGAATACACATTTTTTGGGGGGTCCTGGAAGTAGGTGATAGTGTCCTGGCTGACTCCCACTCTGCATTTCCTTCCCTCCACTGCAGACTGCTGCAATTTGGCTCAAGATATCTAATACAAACCCAGAGGGCTAGCTCAAAGTCGTTTGTTTGTTTTTTCATTTTAGATACACTCAGTGTACATTGTATAAAAGAATCTCAGCCTTGCTGTACAGGAACACCTTTACCATTCACATTGGTTTCGGAGTGAAACTCTGCCTCTGAAAGTGTTATTTCTCCTACCATTTCCCAAGACCTACCAATAGCTTTTGCTATGGAGTGGGATTTCATTAATTACTTTAAGTTGAAAAACAAAATAAATCACTCCAAGAGAAGCCACAGTCAACTCTCATATAAACAAACTCCAGAGAAATCAAAAGCATTTGGTTCACAAACCTCAGGGCACATTTCAATCCCACATAAATGACTATGGCATCTGGAAACAAGGCAAGAGGGGCGAGAGAACCCTGTAAGGAGAGCACAGAGCTCTTCCATTTGCACACCCTTTCTTTCATTCCCTCACCTTTTTTCATCTTCCTTTTCTCCTCCTCCTCTCCATCCTCTACACTTCTTCACATGGCACCCATGTAACTGGACAGCTCAGACAAGTCACATGTCATAACTTCAGTTATGCCAATTCAGTTTGTTTAAATAATTTATTCATTTAACGTAAAGTTGATTGGCTTATCAGACTACACATTCAGAGGATCTTTTTTTGCAGACAGAGTTGTCCTCACTTGAATTAACAAGGCCATTCCCTTCATTTTAGCTTCCTAGGGATTTGTTCTTTTCCTGTCTTTGGAGCAGTTCAAGTCTTTTTCATGGCTATATATATATATACCCTTACAGATACATATGTATGCACAACATATATTAGGATATATATTTACTATTTGTTTATAGTGAGGAAATAGATGGAGAATAAATTGAAGCAAATACCTAACGTCTTGTTTTGTAAGTTGATAGCTTTTCTCTAGCTAACTGCTACACTTTGTAGCAGGCACTGTAAGGCCACCTGTGGATCCATTTCCATTTATCTGTAATTTAGCCTATTAGCCTTAACACTACATGGCATAATTCTCTGCTTACAGCACATGTCGGCAGTTTCACTCTGTGAGGTCCATTTACTGACTCTGAAGTGTGAGCACGCTGCAGAACTGTGCAGTGCACACACAAATCCCTAGAGTCACTTTATATTTGTAATGCGTGTTGCTGCTTGGTTTGTTTTGAAAAAGATATTTTAAATTCATGATTCAGAGATGTATGTAATTGCTTCATATGTTACCATGCTTACTGTGCTCATTATGTAATGCAATGTAGACCAGAAGTTAGGAACTTTTAACTTGCTATGTCACAGGTTAGAAAATGGTATAAAAGAGGGGAAAAAAAAAACCAAACCCAAACAAACAAACCAGCTGAAAGAAGAAGTAGGAAAAATCTACTTAATTTTTCTTGAAATCAGCAGGAGTTATAAACAAAGGATGACTTAGTACTTAACAGAGTAATGAAACAGTCTATTAAATTTGCAGCTACAGGAAAATGTCTGAACTTTATTTCATGACTAACTCAAGTTCATCATATTGGCTTTTTAAAGTTAACCCCAAAGAAAGTCTGGAAAGCAGTAAGTTTTGAAAACTGTTTTTTTTTAAAACACCTCTTCATGTTTTGTTTAATAAAGTTAAGATTGTAAATGTCACTGTATCAACTGTTGTTAAAGCCAATACTAGCAATTACAAATGGCACCAATATAGCCAGATGAATTTCAAACAACAGAATTTTAACATGAAGAAAACACAATTTTTGTTGATATTGGATAAAAATGATTAAACAAATTAAGAATATTTGGACGCAAACTATGTAGCCAGCTGAAACGAAGGCTACGACAAGTGACTGTAGACATTATGATTATTACTCACACTTATTATGAAATGTTTTTCACACTGTAATGCTGAGACGTGAAAGGCTTAGGGCATAACTTCTAAATCCTCCGCTATCAAATACAGACTCAGGTCTCTTAGTTCAAATTCCTAAGGTGAGGATTCATCAGACCTATAAATATTCCTTTGATATACAGGAACATTTTGTTCTTCTGCAACACAGATCAACTAATTAATTAGTATTTGCAAAAGTATTGATTGAGACCTCTGGATACAATTTGTTCCAGGATACAAGCATGTGCTTTTGAACTTGAGCCACCATACACTGATGAATAAATATTTGGATTGAATTAAATTGTGAAGTTCTGCATCAGCATTTTATAATTGTAGCACATATTTCACTTTTATTGGCAAACCAAGAGTCATTAGAATAAAAGTCTGATTTATACATAGCCAAATGGTACAATTTGTCAAACAGGAACATATGCACTTGGAAATAGTCAACCTTTTCCAGTAATGTCAGTATTTTTCACCATTCTTGAAACAGAGAGGTAATGGTTTTAAAATTTTCTAGAGTGCATAAGAATAGCTTCAGGAGCCAAATCTTTTATTCTGTGTTTCTGTGCCAGCAGATGGTTCCTTCAAAACCACCTTCCCAGTTTTTACTCTTGAAACAGTACTCGATGCAAGATTTCTGGTTCTGACAGCAGATCATCCAGATTTTTTTATTATTATTATTACTCAAATCTTAAGGATTTCTCCATCTCCTTATGAAAAAAAAGCACAAGAACATCCTATTTCTTTGAGCACAGAGAACTGTAGAAAAGAAAATCATAAGGCAGAATTTGAAAAGTAAAATGGTAAGAAGGATCAATGAAGAAAAGCTGTAAAAATAATGAAAATCAAAAAGGAAAAAGAAAAAAATCAGCAGAAAAAAAAAGATTTATTTTTGGTCAGATTTCTGTCAGGCACTTTGCTTGAGCTGTGAAGCTGATAAACTATTCCAATAGTCTTTGGCAGAAAAGCATAGAAAATGAGAGGTCTGAGAACAAAGAAACTTAAAATACAGTATCACAATGACCTTCTAAACCAAGTTCTTCATATAGAAAAAGCGATCTCCACTCCAGTGAGGTCAGTTGCAGTGTGCTTGCCACTCCTGTCTGAACATCTCTTTTTAATTTACAAAATAGTTTAAAAACTGTAAAGCTAAAATCACGTGACCTTTTTCACTTCATGGTTGAAATACCTGAAGACTCATCTGCTCAAAATCTGCTTTGTTTTGTGCATTTAATTTGTCTGAAAACCATAAGGTAAAAATAATTGTTTAGCGCTCTTCTTACAGCAATTCTTTAAAATGAAATTCTGTTAGACATTCTACACCAGAACTTGTTTTTGAAATACTCTATATGACTGTAATTATAAGTCTATAATTAAACAGAGTATAAACCAGAAGTAATTTACAATAGTCTAGTGAATGATTGCAGCTTTGTTTACCAAGAAACTTTTAAAAGCTGTATAATTTACTCAAAACTATAACTTAATTGCTTTGTCCTGGAACTTGACAAATAAAGCAGAAAGTATATGTACTACACTCATTAGACAGGAGTGAGACTACAATAGATTTATTACTGAGTTTAAAATATCTGTTATATATTGTACAAAGTGACAATCCAAAAGTTGCAACATAAGTCTAGTAAATTTTTGTATCACTGAAACTATAACCTCACTTTTGCATTTTGTTCTGAGAAATGTGTGTATAGTTCACTTGCTTATTTATTCTTTAAAAAATTTGAATGTGATACGCTGAATTTATTTTTATTCCTGATTTTGCAATCTCAGTTTCACAATCTAGTGATCCTATGAAACAGGATCATTACCAGTTAGGAATTGTAACTTTGCATAGCTTGAACATTTCTTTTTTTACTAGTGTAAAAGTATTAGGTTCTTATACTCAGTATGTATTGAACAAGGTAGGCTACTGCAGCCAACACTAAGTGTATGCTCTACAATACATCCCAGTTTTAATTTTATTAGAATACCATATATGCTGAATAATTTCACTTTGGACTGATTATGTTCATTTTTGCTCCAGCCACATAGTAGAGTTTGAGTCATCCAACTTCTGGAGAAAGGGAACACAGAAGTAAGTCTTCAATTAGCCATGGGGGCTGCTCCTAGCCCCATAAACACAAAAATAAAACCAGATGTCAAGAGATCTGCAGCGGAGATTTGAGGGTATCTTATGGCTCTCAGGCACATAATAAAACTCCAATGAAATTGTTAGGTGAGGTAGTAGGATTTGAATATCGCAAAATGCTCACATGGAGTAATTTAAGTTGTTTCTACTGCATACAATGTCAAAACCAATTCAACTATCTTAAAAATTAATACTGTTCTAAGGTTGTTGGGTTTTTTTTCTCATTCTTCTTCCTCATTCTCTCAAAATTAAGGAAATTTGGAGAGTTATAATGTCACAATAAAAGCTGAACGTCAAAAAGAATGATCCAAAATAAGACATGTCAAATTTCCAACACTATGGAAGCAGTTTCCAGTTATTTTTCTGTTGAATGAAGTTCTGTTTAGCTTCAACTAATCTTCACTTGCTTAAAGAACATTAGACAAACATTTTGAAAGCAGAGGATCTACAATCAATATGGTGCAAAGCTGTGAAGCCCCACACACATGAACTAATTATGTAGGTGGCAGTCACATAAACTTCCCTACAGCATACTATGTCCTTAGAGGTGATTTAGCCATGTGGAGGTCAATGGAAATTTTTCCATTGGCTCATACAGGATTTAGACAAAGACTTTGAGAAAACAGTAATGTTGGTGTCTCAAAAAGGCTTCTAAATCAGATGACTGAGGAAAGAAGCAAAGCACTGCTTTGCTCAGAAGTGATAAATTCTGGAAAATATGCATGCAATAAAAATCACAGCTAATGCTGATATGTTAATATCAAAATATGATACAATGCGATCAAAATCCCAAAATACAGTGTTTCTTCCCTCAAGGAAAAATACCCAATAAACTTGCTTTGACAAACTTAAGCAATGTATAAAGATGAAGAATGTGATTTATTTAAAAATTTTAGATTGTGTACGTTTTCTTTAAATAAAGACTGCTGGACGTTAATGTAATTTTTATTCATTTTAGAAAGACCCAATAAAGAATCTTCAAGTATTTAAAACTTGTGTGATGTAATTTAGAACATAATGTTTAATAATTTAGCACTCGTTAATTAGTTTTCTGCATTCTATAAGAATCATAGCTACAAAATTATGGAAAGGATTAGTAAATGTGCTGAAGTAGTTTTACTTTGAACAGGACAGTTCTGTGCTTTCTTCTCATTAGTGTGCATGCTAAGGAAATAAAATTCAGTTTTTTGAATGTAATTGTTAGGCATATTTCACTATATCCTTCTGAAATTTTCTGTACGTTCCATCTACAAGTAAAGACAACTTCAATATTGAAGTAATTTACAATAATGCATCTAATGTCTCTGTTTACCAATAAAGTTATTATTTACTCAGACTACAGCCTGATTTACTATTTTTTTCTAAATTAATTTTTCCAGCAGAAATATCATCAATGTTTCTTATTACTGGTATCCTCCCCCTCCAACTAATTTAATACAGCAGAATGTGTTTCAGCCCTCACTGTTCCTAAAGCAAATGCTAATTCTGATTTAGTGAGGTTTGCAATGAACAATATACTTACAAAACAGGTTCCTATTACATTTATATTAAACATTGCCTTTGCAGTTTAAATTCAGTTTCATGAAGATTTCTAAAATCTAACCCGTATATATGATGCCATTAAGATGCGAGACTTAAGTGGATTAATTCTCACAACAAAGCTAGCATGTACATAAATAAAAATGCCCCTTATCAATATTTTTAGTTTACGTTCTGTAGGAAATAATTAAAAATATTTCTCCAGAAATAAGACAGATGATAAGCACATACATGTCCCACAGATAGTCCTCAGAGGATTATAAGTGGAAACCTTAGGCGGATTAATACTGTCAGTCCCCCCCAAAAGCTCAGATCTCACAAAGTGCCTACTGCATAACTGATGTCCAAAAAATGTAATTAAAGTACTGAAAATATCCTATAGGTATAATTAAGTTAAAGAAAATTTCTGTTTCCATATAACTCACAGAGTACAGAAGATAAAATGGTAGAGGCAACAATAAAATGATAAAAGCATAGCTGATAAAAGAGAGATGATCTCTCTCAAATTACCACACACCATAAATTCAGTCAAGACAAATGAGGTTTTGAATTGATACATCACAGAAGTCAGGAATGTCAAAACTGTACTTTCTAAGAGTTCATTATGAAATGTAACTAGCACTGAAATTAATCTTTGTGCTCTCCAGAAATTACATTACAACATACAGCTCAGGGATACAGTGAACTAATTAATATCTGTCCATAGAAAGCAGAAGGACCTTTTTCGAGTCATTAGTCAGCCTTGGACAAGAAAAAGCCCAAGAACTGTATTTATGAGGGAAGATGGGTTACCACAGGGAAGCTTATCAGTTTATTTCTCACGGTCTTCATCCATCTCTTCTGCCTGACACCTAAACCAAAAATGAATCAGCCCACAGGTGCCACAATTTACAGCCCAGCGTTTCAATATCAAACTGTGCTGCCAGCAGTTCAGTACCTGCATGACACGCAGCATATTGAGCTTCACCAAGACAGAAAGATGAGGGTAGCAACTACTCTGACATACGAACGTCCTGTCTTTTGTTTCTAAGTCAACAAAGGGCAAACCCCACGGGTCGGTCAGCCCAAGTCAGTCACTTGCATCAGCCAATTCAGGTCTGAGCTCAGCCTGTCCTACCACCCCCATGGCACACTCGGGCCATGGATCAGGTACCTCTGGAGGAGGAATGCCACTGCCGTAACACCTTCCAGGGTATTCTTCTCCCCCCAGGATGGGTGCATGGAGCCTGGGAAGAGATCAGCACCAGACAGCCCACACAAAACATTCCTGAGTCGCTTGCACCAGCTTGGAGCCGAGGCAAACAAGCAAAAGTACAAAACAAAAGTTTATGCCCAGCTTCTGAGCCTGCACTTAGCCGTGCTGCACAAAAAACTCTTGCCCTTTAAAATATTTCAGTGCCACGGACACCCTACCTCTCACTCTTCTCTTTGTTCATTTGTACAGAAAGTGTAGAAACTCCTAGTAATTAAGAATCCAGGTCAGTTCCAGCTACACAACACACCTTACAAATTCTGAAAGGTCCTGATGTGATACATATAAATAAATTGAAAATGCTTCTAATAAACACACCCATATCATTGTAAGTTGTGAATAGATCATGCCACAGCAAAGTGAAACCCAACCCAAACATTATAGTCACACAAAGAGAAAAAAAATATGCAATTTTAAGCCAGCAAAATTATAACATATGCACCAGAGCGCTACTGCCTGTCAGCATAACCTATTAGGAATCCAGTTCATAAGCTCCATCCTTCTGGGCATGTGGGAAAAAGAAGTCATTACTGCAGTGGGAAGGGACAATATTCTTCTTTAAGGTCAGAGGGGCAACTTCTATTTGCTGGCAAATAGACTCCTTAACGCATGACGTGATCAAAGGGACAATCCAGAACAAAGCCTGGGTGCAACTGCCTGGTTTACCAACATCACATACACTGAAGTGCATGTGATATTAAAAGCATACAGTATTAGGCAGCACAAAACCTCCAAATTTTGTGCATGTAAAATACCTTGCTACAAACACGACAATATTATTGCTGTCACTGCAAAGTGTGCTACTAAGGGTAAAATATGATTACGAAGATGAGCCTTCACATGCACACAGTCTTGTACACACTGCACACAATGCGTTAAAAATGGAATTCTGCAACAACTGACAGGACAGGGAAATGAGGGGAGAGAGGGGAAGGGGAGGGAGAGGAACAGGGACAGAAAAGAGAAGGAGTCAGGGCAATGTAGACCCCCAGGCACACAACAACAATTTATTCAACCTGCCTGTTAGCTGTCAGGGTATTTCAAGCTCACTAGAATACATTCCAGTCCTGATAAAAAAAAAAAAAAAAAAAAAAAATGTCACACAGAGGTGGAGGAAAAATAGAAATGTGTGTTGAAATTTGTGGTCAGAATCCATAATCCCTATTCAGCAATGCCTAGTAAATGAAAAAAGAACAAGCAGCAGTAAATACTTTTTACCTGACCTTCACCTAGGATTTTGTTACTATTGTTGAGATTGTTTCTCAATGGTAGAGATGCACCATTGTTTAACATCTGTATGTCATCTCTTCCATGGCTGGCTGCCTGTGCGTGCGGGTGCACATCATGTTTTGCCTAATGATTTTCCCAACTTAAAGTTCGGTTACTTTTGTGTAAACTGGTAGTGTTTATAAGACTTGCTAAACAAATAGACTTTTCCTTTGCTTTATGAATTTCTTGCAGTCACAAAATATTTTTAGGTATTTTGTGTTTAGTTTCAGCCACGTCTTCAAATATTTGCTACTTTTGCATGGTGTTGTTCTAAGCCTTGGCTGAATATGTAAAAGGAAACTGAGAGAAAAAAAAAAACAACAACCAGGAGTGCCACACAAATCCACACTTTTGGCACAAATCTTCAAAGCAATGTACATTCGCACAAACATACATTGAATTTTCATTTTTTGAAACAATTTTTGGGGTGGGGGAGCTATCTAGAGGAGCACCAGAAGCAATGCAGCACTGTTACTTATGTATACCTACATGCTTGTCATTTAGTAATAGAACTTTAAAAATCTACAGTGTGGGGTTTTTTTTAGTTAGGTGACTTTCATTCCCTAGTTAATCATTCAAATATCCCTCCACAGCTCATGTTTCCTAAAGGTGTTTCCCTCTATCATAAACTGAAATATTTATGGCATAAGGAATTGTTGGTGGGTTGTTTTTTTTTCCCCCCCTAGTGACAAGTAATACCCCACAACAGATGCCATTCATTTCTTCTGAGTAAGCTTAATTCTTACTGGGTTTTCAAGGTAATTTAGGGAATGGATTGGTGAATAGCGTGAAGTAAATGAGTTTAGAAAAGTAATACATTAGGAAAAAAGGAAAGGGAGTTGGGGTTTGAACATTGTGGTGGAGACAAGTGTTTGTGGTTAATGAAAAAAATAATTGGAAAGGGTGAGCTTTACAGCCTGCCTTGGCTGTTCCTATTAGAAGATCCAATCTCCCATATGCACAAGTTGTGGTTTAACCCCAGTCAGCAACTAAGTACCATGCAGCTGCTTGCTCACTCCACCCTGACACTCCCCGCCACCCCCACCCCCCCCCCCCCCCCCCCCCCCGCAAGTCGATGGGGAAGAGACTGGGAAAAGGTAAAACTTGTGGGTTGAGGTAACAACATCTTAATAATTGAAATAATTAAAAAAAACAAAAACAAAAACAAAAACCAAACAAACAACAAAATCCAACAACCAACCAATAATAATTGCAATGAAGAGGAGAAGGGGAGAGAGAGGAATAAAACCCAGCGGAAAAACAAATGATGCACTTGCTCACCACCCGCTGAGTGATTCCCAGCCAGTCCCTGAGCAGTGGCCAGCAGATCCCCACCAACTCCCCCCAGTTTCTATACTAAGCATGACGTTCTATGCTATGGAATATCCCTGTGGGTAGTTTGGGTCACCTGTCCTGGCTCTGCTCCCTCCAAGCTTCTTGTGCACCTGCTCACTGGCCTGAGCATTAGACACATGAAAAGTCCTTGACTTAGAGTAAACACTACTTAGCAAGAACTAAAACACCAGTATGTTATCAACATTATTCTCATCCTAAATCCAAAACCCAGCACTGTACCAGCTACTAAGAAGAAGATTAAAACTATCCCAGCTGATACCAGGACACTACAGGATGACAAGTTAGAAGGTATCTTAGAGGCTGATAAAGCCTTCAGTGTAACACTGTAATGCTACTCTCACAAAGAATCTAAGAGGTAGTGAAAAACTGGAGTAATTTCATTCCTCTGACGGAAAGCTGTAAGGTTAGAAAGACAGAAAGATACAGCATCACACACATAACCCACTCACATAATATTAAGGGACAGCGCTTAACATGATGCTCCTGCCAATGCCCTTGGGAACACTAGGTGCTGGTAATTGTGAGTGCAGACAGAACTGCTAACTTGTGCGTAAAGCTTCTAAAATAGGATTTTCAGAGGGGCTTAGTGTAGATTTAACTGATCTTGCCAAAAGCAGCAGGGATTTTTAATGCTGCCTTCAACAGAAAACAGAGTTGCATCATGGTTGCCTTTTGAATAAAGCTCTACTAATGATTTGTCTCTGGCTGAAACTGTGAAACGTTTCTGCAATATAAAATTTGCCACACAAATACTCATGGCTTTGGTACTTGAGCATCTGATTACTATAAATCCCATGTTAGACAAGTGTCACAGTGAAATCAAGCTAAACAAACCACTGCAGCGTTCTGGGACTTTCTGGTTATAGGGGATTTCACACCTGGGGGATGTTACATCAGCTCTCTGGGCAGATCTACATGGTGCCAAAGAAGAAACTGTTAGAATGCAACACGTTGGTTTTAATCTAAAAAGCTCCAAATAGTTTAAGAATATGCTCAGATGAGAATGTTCCTTCCTCTGTGCAATAGCTACCTACAGCTATTTCATCATAAACAGAAGGGGTTTGCTGGTTTGCATTCACTGAGCAGAACTGCACATCAGAAACAAAACATTCATGGCATGGCCCCTTGGTCTTGACCCTCTCTCTTTACTTTCCAAGGATATGGGAGAAGAGGCAGGTGACATTCAGAAGAAGCAGAACCATTACTTGGTTCTGGCATAATTATGGCTTGCATCTATGCTATCTATGTTGCACTTGTAATTGTGGACTCCAAGTTATATTTGTCATTCAGAACTTGAAATAAACATTCCTCGTTGCTCTCACCACTACAACATTGAAATGATTTTGCAAACACAGAATGACTGAAATTAAAGCACATCACAGAAGATTTCTTCAACAGTCAAGAACATTTCCCTTATAGAAAATTCACTTTTCTTTTTTTAGATCACATTTAGTTATAAAATTAGAGGAAAAATCTCTCTCACTTACTAAATTTGCAGAGGCTAAAGGCATGTCACTGAGTTGGATTTGATTTCTCACCTTACTGCACACACTAACATACGATCAGAAAATACTTTCATTGCAAAGTTTTTCACCTTGCAGCGATGTGCCTTTAGCAAAATAAATATGCCTTGAAGTTCTATTTCTAGGTTGAACAATAATTCTGATGAATCAGGTAACATGTAACATTTTCCATTCAATCTTTTTTTGTTCTTCAAGGAAATTAATAGAGTTAATTGTAGATTAGATGACTTAGGTGCTTTGCCTTTTCTTTTGGATTCATTATGAGACTAGTCTGTCAAAAAATTAAGGTAAAACTTCAAAGATGAAAAGAAAAGTGCACCTGACAGAATGTCTCACTAATTAGAAATAATTTTAAAAGGAGGTTACTAAATATAATTTGTTCTGCATTTGCTGTCAATGAAATATACTTGAAAATTTCAAGCCCCTTCTCACCATTTTTTCTAATCACAACTTCCTACATTGTCACAACTTGGGAATCCCAAAGCATTGTTTTTGCAAGTGCATACATCCACATGAAAAAGTGACTAATAAATTTATACCATCACTGCTACAACCTATCATTGTTCCCACCAGTGAAGGAAATGTTCTCTCAACATGATGATAGATGGCTTGGAGTCAGAACAGCACAATTAACCTTTCTTAAGTGTATTCTCATTTAAGTGGGATAATAGAATTTGATTTTTCTTTTCAGTGACTGTTGAGTTTTCAACATTATTTTACAGCATGCAGAAGCTAAGCACTTTCTACATATCTTAATAAAACACTGTGCAATTTTTGTGTTAAAGGCTTGCTTGCCATTCAAAAGGAACAACTCTCACTATAATTAGCCCACAAAAATATAGCACTATATATCAAGACCTCTCAAATAACAAGATTTTAAAATACCATTCAGATCCTGTGTTCTAATTTGCTTTCTGTTTTCCTGATTGTGACTTTAACATGCATTCATTTGAAGTTTTTAAGCATTCTCTGGAAGTTTACTTTCAACAAGAGAGTTGAAAACGCTTCTTTTAAATGAAGAAAAAAAAAAAAAAGGTTTAAATTTCTGATGTTGCGAGTATGAGCTAGAAGCGGATGGGATTTTCAAGACTTGAAACAGAAGTGCAGGAGGTGGAAGTGTTGATTAACATGCACAGATCTTTTCCCAGACACAACAAAGGAGAACGAGCCCAGCTGAGTCCACTTGTGACAGCTCCTGTTTAAAAAGGTTAAGTGACTTTTCAAAGTCATACAGGGATGACTTTGCCTTCTGATTTTTCGTTCCCTTGCTCCATTAGATCTCCACAGTGCTGCACACACATACTGACAGGAGGATGTGCATGAGCTAGTTGTGACTGACAGTTTGCTGTATTGCCATCACTACATAAAACATATTAAAAGAAAAAAGGAACTACAGACTACAAAAACAGGTTGCAGAAAACCTTGAAATAATACTTCCCAACGTTATAAAAACCTCACAAGGTCAGTCAAAGGTATAATTTTATCTCTTAGGAAACACCTTCTAATTGCATATTTAACTTTCTAATTTTCTTCCTAGTGGGAAGAGAAAGTAAGTAACGGAGTGACTCCCAGCATAACAGATCTCCTTGCAACTCTTTGCTCATGTGAGAAGGTGTCTGGTTTTGTTTGGGGTTTTTGTTTTCGATCCTTGATACTGATATTACATTTCACAAGATTTTATTTCATAGAATAAAAGGGTATCTAGTAACTTGTCCAAATACATTCCTAAATTGGCCTACATCGGTTAGAGCATTTCCTTTATGTTGGTTAGCCTGCCCCAGATTCAGCAGAAAACAATGTGCTGTATGGAAGGAGAGATGTTATCTGTGATACGTTATCCCGTGTTACCTACCTGTAAAAGAGCCAGGGCATCACAACAAAGCTGTAGAGGCTGCCACAGTGACTAAGGGAGATCCTCACGATATAGGAAGTCAGCAATGAAGCTGAATCCTCGACAGCCTCTAACATTTACACTTCCAAAGAAATTGGCTAGTGAAATAGAGCAGCCAGCCCAGAGGCAGAACCAGGTAATCTTCCTAGAAGAACTGCACAGGACATTGGAGCAAAAAAATTCAGCATCTGGCTAAAGGTCCAGCAAGGCTCACCTGAGCATCGCCCCAGATTCACCTTGGAACAGCAGTCCTGGCTGATCGAGCTGTACATGAGCATTTCCCAGAGGCGAAGGTGGGCTATGGATGTCTCTCTACTCCTTTGTAACCAGACGGCTGAGGAAACTGAGCTCACTTGATAGGGCAAGGGGTACCAGGTGGAACTACTGAGCACATGGGGAGACTAATGGTGGGAATAAAGCAGAAGAGTATTAAATGGATCCTTAAGAAGTTAATATCAAGCCTCATACCTTTACCCATTTAAATACATGAGTTAAAATAAACATTTAAAACCCACTTGCTGCTGGGAGGTACTGCTGGGATCCATTTGTATCTGGTGGATGAAGACATTACAGAAATCACTGCTATAAATACATTTATTTTAGTGCTGGGTTTTTTTAGTTGGTTTGTTTTTCCAGAAGTAATTTGAATGAATCTTTATAAATTCTTTCTTACAAAAGAACTGCCAATGCTAGTGTAGAAAAGTGCACTAGCACTTACTTGCAGTGACTGAGGAGGAATATCAACTAATTTCATATATCTTGTGTACAGTAAAAATTAAGATACATAGTTTAACTGAATACTTGTCTTACACAAATGATAGTTTCTGTGTTTAGGATCTGAGATTTATCTTAGGACTTCTCTCCTAATTTTATGTTTTCTTTCCCTGGCATTGCTGAAATAAACAATTAAAGACTGATGATGGTCCACCTAAACGCATGTACAGAAAAATATTAAATGCATTACTTGATTTTTCTCCCCTCAAAGAAGTAAAAAGAAAAGCATGCTTCACATGCTCATCCTATGGTTTGACAGCTGAGGCAGAGTTGAGAAAACTTCATGTATTGCAGCTTCCTACACAATTTAATTAATCCTTCACACCACTATAAGTAATGCATAATCCAATACGACTGTATTTGTAATTTATCATCAGTTATTGTCCCTCATTGTAGTGTTAAATAATACCAACCTCATTTAATGTGTGAAATGAGTCCCATTGATTCCTTTGTCTTTGTAATTGAAAGGGACAGTACCATCAGTTTCATTAGCAGTTATTTGTCCTCTAACACATCAAACAGGATTTAAAGCTTAAATACAATAATAAAAAAAAAAAAAATCCATTACAAAACCCAAATAAACTCAAAGGTAAAATTTACAAGGTCAGTGCAATACTAATATCAGGTTCAGCTACTCAAGCATCCTGGAGACAGATAGCATATTAGCAGCTAGTATATGATTTCCCTGTGAAAATTGCAATAAAAGAAATGACTGTAACTTAAAATCAATGTTAATATAGAGAAGTATGACAATACACATTGTAGACCAGTGTACATTTCTGAAAAAAGTACTTTCATAACTGCTGTATCAGTAGCTATGCCAGTCACACTTGTGTCATGCTCTGATTTAGGTCCCAGAGAATGCTGGGAAGCAGAAGCATCACTCTGCAGTCATTATTATTTTTGGCTTAGGAAGAGAATGTGCTTTTTAAGCAAGCAACCCAAGCCATAGATAAAAATCAGTCATCCTTAATAAGTACTGGATTTGCCAAAGGAGCTTACAAATATGAAGGAACACATATACTGGTCAGGCCAGTTAACTCTTTTTATGCTGGAACAGGCATGAAACTGTAGTGTAATAATATCAGGACCTAGGCCGATGCTCAAGAGCCATAGCAGACTGTAAATATATGAGCAACTATTTCTTTTATATTCAGAGGTTTGGCCCATTATTATCCATTGGTTTTAGAGTATTTCAGACGTTTCTGTTCATAACATGGTGTACTATCTCCACCAGGAATCACAAAGCAGAAAAAAACCCAGCACTTGGCTATCTCAGAGAAACCAAGCACCTGTGCATTCGTTGAATTCAGTATTACTATTCATGCATGAAAGAGCTACTCGCAACAAGCAGTTATGGATTAGAATTGATTCTTCACATTGGGCTTTCAGAACGAATCTTTGCCTTTAACGTGTTACGTATTTCCCTGGTGTGAGAGCCCAATATCGTTCCTCCCCTTTACGAAGAGAAAGCAAGGCAGAACTGTGTCTGTAACATCATGTTACATTGGGACCCCAGCCTGCGCTGCAGCTCAAACCCCCAGGTTATTTTCACTCTTCGCATGTTGGTTCACATTCTGGTTTTCTTGGCAAGAAAATTCAGATACAGGTAGGGAATGTCTGACACAGGAGTTTGTTTTTATGGGGAGCAAGAGTTGAAATGACTCAAGCCCAGTTATCTCACACAATACAGATATATTGCCTTTGATTTGAGAAAGATGAGAAAAGCAAGTTAAAAACTATTAAGCCATTAGTATCTCACAACCAAGAAGTATGCTGAAATTTCGCAGATTTATCAGGAGGTTAGTGAAATGCGCAAGTAACATAGTATGGCTTAACATTTTGTAACAGATGTCTCCTGCTTTCTATCTGAAAGTATGTTCTGAAGTTACTGCACCAAGAATGTATCCCCTTAGAAATGTCTCTGTAGTCAGCTAGAGTTCTTCCCCTTACGTAGTTTGCTCTGTTTTAAAATCCTTTCTTGGAAGATCAATATATAGTCAACATTTATATGACTTAAGGCTTAGCTTCAAAACTTTGTACCTGAATACCATTTTCATCTTACTCATGTTTTATTTTCTTCATAAACGTGTCAGGCATGTCTTTTTGTAAGTACTGGTTCTCCTTTCCTTGAATGTTTCTTTGTATCTTGAGGATGGACCTCCCCCCCCCCCCCCCAAAAAAAAAAAAAAAAAAAAAAAAAGGCTGTTAGGAATTTTCCTGGACTATTTAGTGCATATAACACATATCTAAGAGTTAATTTCTCCTTTACGAAGCAACAGCCCAATTTCATTCATAGGCTTGAGCAAAACTAGCAACCATTAATGAGCCTTGGCATACAGAGTAACACAACAAATACACGTTTACTTTCATAGCTTGATCTGAAATAATAAAGCTATCCTCTCTTTCATATTCTAAGATCTCTTATCAATGCTTTAACAAGATATAAATAGAAGGACATCTCTAAAAAGAAAGGACTGACAGGAAGTAAGTATCACAGGCCAAAGACTTTCCCAGCCCTTGAATTTTGGAGGAAAAAAGGGGAGCAACCTTTTCTCCTTCTCGGACATACACACAACAGTATCTCAGGCTTCCCCACCCTCTGCAAATACTGAATCACAGCTTCCTAACACTCTGGGAAGGTCAATGGTCTTCGGCTACTTGAGGAAGACTTTCAAATGGAGAAGTTGGTATGAAACCCAAATGGTCCCTGGTGCCAGCCTCCTACGCAACAGATTCCCTCCCTGCCTTATCGCAGCTCCAATATGATCCTGGATGAAAAGCCATCAGCTGCTTCCACTGCCCCTCTGGGGTGGGGAGCAGAAAGGAAATCTCAGTTAAGTGTCTTCAGGCTTTTACACAAAGCAACTGCCATAATTTCCACGTGGAAGATGATAGGTTTAACAGAAAGCTCTCTCCAAACTTCAGCATGTAATCTATAAATCAAACCACAGACTGAACAATAACACGAAAAGAAAAGCAACAGAAAAATGATTGAGTGCATTTACAGGAAGATGATAAATAACAGCAGAATAGAGGATAGGAACAAAGAAAACAAGGTGAAGAGTGAGATGAATCAGGGGAGAGCTGAATGGGAAGTACAAACAAGGAACTTTACACCCTCCTCTTTCTAATTTTTGATACCACAGGAAAGTTCACAATGTTTTTATCATACCTTTTCAGTGTGAACTTTGTGACTCCTTAAATGGTTTTCGAAATACTACCTCTAATTTTCATGTTGGTGTCCATGCCATGTTCAAGGCACTGACTCCAATTCTTGCACTAGCTTGAATAATTATTTCAGTATTTATTTATTGATTGATTCATTCAGAGGTGTGTATTAAAATAACTCCACAGAAATTTTTCAGGCACAAAACTGTCTTTATGGTTGGGATGTCCACTAATCTCAAAATAAGCGCATCCAGCTGTCTTGCCTGGCTTAGAACGGTCTGTATGTTCCCTAGATTAATAGTAGACATTTTGTTTTCCTGCTCAGTTTTCTACCTTCAAAAAAATATTGAGTCTATGCAAAAACTTCCTACACATCACATGAAATTATGGATTTAAAATATACTGCACCTTTTTCACTAATTCCTTCTTTGGACAACCTAACTGGGCAAGATAGAATGAAGTAAACTCTTATGTAAAGGTATTCCTAGTGTGTGCTACAATGACATAGCTTGCTACTAAATCATATCTTAGGTTATTGGGTAGTATTTTCCCTGTGTTCCTTGGGAACTGAAGAAAATGGAGAGTGATGGGTATGTCGTAATTGGAATCTGAAAGAGACTTTATGTTTATGTTTACTGTTGTTCATTTTAATGTCCCAATATGGTTTCTCTATGACACCTGGTTGGTATTCTGAATTTCATTAAGTCTACTTGGAATAGACGATGAAATATGAAACCATATATATAAAAAAATAATCTTACTCCTTTCTGTCCATTTCTTTCTATTCAAAAAGACAGAGTACGTTAATGCCACCTCAGCAGTAAGCTTTTATATATAATGTCTATGTTTTGTATGTATTGAACACGTTTTACTGCATTACAAGGGCAACTTGTGTATCACAAAAGGCGATTTCAAAGAAAAATATTCAGCTGTGTCCATCCAGAACCTGTAAGGAAATCCCAGGGTATGGAATTTAAAGTACCACCTTAGCTAAAGCACAATCCCCCTTGCATGTTTCATTCTGAAGGATCATTAAGTCATTACCAACATTCCTCTTGTTGTTTTTTTTTAAAAAAAAAGGTAGTATGTATTTCAAATTCAATCAGAATACAAAGGTCAGAATCACTATACTCAACCGTTTGCTCTGATATAATATAGAAACACAATAATACTACCACGACCACAACAGAAAAGTTCTTGATTGATGTAAATAACATTTGTTTTGGTTACGGAATTTATCTCTTTTTGTGGCCCTTTGAAAGCAGTCAACTTATTTCCTCAATATTTTTTTTTTTTTCCAGATTCTCATGGTCCACTGAATATTATCCTTCTAAACAGAACAGTATGAAAATGTTTTTCTGTTTTGCTGGTGATGACACCAGGAAAATATCAGATGGCATGATCTTTTTCATGCATCTCAGAACAACTAGATTCTTTTTATATTGCAGGATTTTTATTTTTTTATTATTATTTTATATGCTTTTATTTAAATATAATGGAATAAAATTGTGAAATAAGTTCTTTTTACCCAGGGAAGATCAACTTATTTAGTTTAAAAATTGTCAAAACACTGTCTGAAGTAATTTTAAACTTAATGGAATTACAGTTATTTTTTTCTTCTATACATTATATGCATATTAAACTTTAAAACTGTGTAAGTAATATTAAAAGTAAATATTTTAATTTCTGGAGACACAGTGGTCACAAGCCAATCACAGGCTTCACCATTATGCTTCGGCATACTGATTAGCCGCCCATTAGAATTTGTTCTATGGCGCTCCACTAATTCGTATCGGCTAATGATCCGCTCAAAACTTCTACAAATATTTTAAGTTCTATATGCTTTTTCCAGCTTTGTGGAAAAGGCCCTGGGGGTCCTGGTGGACGCCAAGTTGAATGGGAGCCAGCCATGTGCCTTGGCTTCCAAGAAGGCCAGAGGCACCCTGGCGGCACTGGGAGGAGCGCTGCCAGCAGGTGGAGGGCAGCCATCCTCCCCCTGCTCAGTGCCGGTGAGGCCACAGCTGCACTGCTGGGACCAGTCCTGGGCTCCCCAGTACAGGAGATGGAGCTACTGGGGAGAGTTCAGCAAAGGCCGCCAAGATGATTAAAGGACTGGAGCGTCAATCCTGTGAGGAAAAGCTGGGAGAGCTGAGGCTGTTCAGCATAGGGAAGGACAGGCCCAGGGCGCGTCTTGTCAATGTATGTATATACCTGAAGGGAAAGTACAAAAAGGACAGAGCCAGGCTCTTTCCAGTGGTGCCCGGTGACACGACCAGAGGCAACGGGCACAAACTGAAACACAGGAGGTACCATCTGAACATCAAAAAACACTTTTTCGCTGTGAGGTGATATAGCACTGGCACAGTTCACCCAGAGAGGTTGTGGAGTCTCTGTTGGTAGAGATATTCAAAAGGCATCTGGATGTGCTCCTGGGCAGCCTGCCCTAGGTGGCCCTGCTTGAGCAAGGGCAGAGGAATGAGGTGACCTCCAGAGCTCCCCGCCAACCTCCATTTTGCGATTACATTACAGAAATGTCTAGCCATCTTCATCCAGATGGTACATACACAGTGAAGCAAGACAAACAAAGAAACAGAAGTATGAAGGGAGAACTAAACTTTGCTTGCTGGAATAGAAACAAGCCCACGTGAGTCCTGGAGCAGTGATGTACCTCCTGGGGCAGGCACTCTGGAGCTGTGGCATTCAGCAGCCACATGTCTGCTGCACCACTGCTTCTCCAGGTATGCCACAAAATAAACTAGATCCATGACCAGAAGCTGTCATTGCTGATAGACAGATTTGCCTTCATTGCTGCTGCTGCAAGCCTGAATTAGTGTAATGGAACAGGCACTCTTAATTTTTACACATATGGCAACAGAACATGTGAAAACGTGTTACTGAACTCTAACATCTCTACAGCCTTCAGAACTTCAAATTTCTCTGGCTCTTTAAACTGCTAAGTAGTATCTCAAATATAGAGCTTGTTCTTTGGTCCTTTGTGGCAAATACGTTATACAATCCCAAGGTTTATCTTCTTTAAATTAAACTAGCCCTCAGAAGCTTAACATTTAAATCAGGATTATTTCTCAAACAAACCAACACAGGCTGCACTTGAATATTCCAAAGCAATGCAGGATTTTTCCTAACAGGATTTTTCCTGTCACAGACTAGCTAAATTCAAATATAATCTTAGCTACTGCTTCCTTTCTACTGATTACAGTCAAGGATGCAGCAGCCTCTGCTGCCTGGGTGAACTCTTTCTGATATCTTAATGCAATTTACAGTACACCCTGGGATAATCCTTTGTTCAATATTGCTGAAGTGGCTTTTTCACTGACCAGCAGTGTTGAGGAAAGCTCAATACGTTATCAGTTAGCAATCATTAATTAAAACTGTTTACTTTAAAACTAATTTCAATTCCTATAGCTGAAGAAATGGGTTTAAAACTTTCATCCTGTGAACAATGATCTTTTTAAATTTCTTGAAATATTTCATTTTATCCAGACTATCCATTTAGTTGGATGCCAATACCTTGTCCAAAGGAAATTCAGTCAAATACATATGTGCATTTATATACATGCAAGCACTGTATTTCACAATTTCAAAGAAAATGTCATAATCTAATGTCTGTCTGATATCAATCGAAACATCATCAGATGAAAAGATTCCTCACAATGTGAATGATAAATTTTGTAGCACGCTTCTCCCTTACAAATCTGATGGCTTTTCCAGTTCCCTGGCCAGCAGGTGAGGGATGGTATCTTCCCCTAAAATGCAGAGGTTCACTCACGTATTTTGACTGCAGCAAAAGCACCTTTCTGCCATGTTCTAATTTAAGGCCAACATTTGCAGGATGCTTCAGGTTTTACAGACTGACTGTTAATTGAACCACGATTGCCTAACAGTGGGTCAAAACACAGAGGCTCGGTTGACTATTTCACCTTTCTCAGGACAGACAGCAAAGGCTGGAAACAATTAATACTTTCCACGCTTAATACGAATGTCATGATTGTTCCCTTTCTGTGTGACAACAATAAGACAAAAGGCAAAACACACACACACCCCCCATGTTACTGGTAGACTTCCTACTATTTACAATGCTATTATATACAATTTTATCCCTCTTACACTGAGCTGAATTCCTTTGGGAGGCTAAATAATTACCACTGTCTCCTAAGCCCTGCACCAGGCTGCTAAATTGATGAAATAGCCTACTCCCTTCTGTGTCTTTTCAGTCATCTGTATGCCTTGACCAAATGAAACAACCTTTTTCATTCTCACACACAGTGTGTTTTGCATGTGGGTTTACAGCTTCCCACCCCCCGCCCCATGTCTGGGGATAGTGCCTATTTATGAGAATTCTCTGGTAGCCCCTTTCTGTCCGGGGCTGTACTGAGTACCCAGGTGCAGTAAGCTATGTCTAGCCCTGTGTTGCTGTGTAAAAGCAGCACAAAGCAGCTGGAGGATATTCCTGGGATCATTCCTTTACCTTTTCCTCTAAAATTCTCCTTAGAATTTGACTTACCTATTTTCCTGACATTCACAGTTCCACTTACTACAGTATCTAAGCATTATATCACTTTTTCAATGTACTTACGACACACCTGTGAGAGCGGAAGTATTTTTATTCTCCTTGCACTGAGCTGGACTTCAGATATGGAGAGTTTAATGGAGGAAAACCCACAGCTTATTGGAAATTCCCCCACCCTTAGCCAATTCTATACATTTTTCAGTGCATTAAGAACTGAAAAGGAAATAAAGTTATCTGTAGTATTTGCTTGCCTCTTCCAGAACAAATCACGAGAACACCTGAGAGATAACACCAACCTGCTTTTGGAATAGGGACAATAGCTGCTATCAAACTGTGTGCTTCCACAGCATCGAAGTCAACAAGTAGAGACTTAAAGTAGAGAAGGACTACATTCAAAAAATCAAAGCCGAATGAAAGTTATTGTAATCTGAAAGGCTGCAACTAGCTAATTCTATAACCATAGAAAAATCCTTGTTTGTTTTCCAGGGGGAAAAAAACCCCAAACAAATAAGAAAACTCAACATTTTAGTTCTGTAAGCAAATAGCTGGATGACATTTTGGAGCAGAAGCAGTATAGTAGAATGGTCAGGAGAGCATTTACTGCATTTTCCAAAGTAGTGTAGCACAAAGACATGTTCTAACTTATTATTTTCTGTTTTACAAGTGGGAGTTTCCTTCCCATTCTCTTGCAATGCAACTGAAGGTCACAAGTTCCCAGGTGGCCATCTTTTGAAGGCAACTTCCATTCTTGTTCCTCTGAGCTCCTTTATATCAGAACACACCAATGTCAAATTTAATTGCTGAACAGAAAAAATTTCCTAATCAATGAGAAAGCCGAAAACAAAATAAATGGGTGGAACTAAACCATTAATTGAGCATTGATCAGCATAGGAAATGCTCTAGAAAATATGCTGCAAGACAAATTAACTTCAGATATCAGTAAGGAGAAAATCCGAGATCATGTCTAGCAAACTATAATTTAATCTTCCTCAAAGCAGAAAAATTAGATGAAACAGATATTTTCCATTACAGTGAAACGTTAAGCCAGTTATAAGAGGCTTCTGTTTCTCTTGCTGTTATGGACATTTCTGTACACTAATTTATAATTTTAAAGCAGATCAACCTAAGGTTATTACCTGTCAAGGAGCCAAAGTGGGCAGACCTCTTGTCACAGCACATTTTACACCAAGGGAAAGAAAGAAACTGTAACTGCTTTCATTTTAGCTCTTACCCGTTACTACAATGGAGACAGTGAGATGGATTGTATTAAGTAACGATACAGGTGGAAGCAGACAGAGAGCTCAGCAGCTGTGATAATGAATGAACATATCCGCACTGCAGTGACCTCATTGCAAATACAGAAATAATCCACAAAACCCCACTTTAACTACAGGCTTCACCCAGATAGTAGGCTTTGTATCACCTCAAAGACATCCTGGTTCTGATGATCAGGACAGAAAGTCAGAATACATTAAGCAAAGATCAGCTATAAGAACTCCTGCTATGCTGCGGATGTCCACCCAATCACTTTCACAGAAAGTACCTTGAAAAGTGTTACAGCCAAGATCCATATGAAGAACTGACATATAGTCAAGCCAAAAGTATATCAGTCCTTTGTTTAGTCACAAAAATTAAAGGTGAGTTAGATGAGTTGGGGAAGAATAGTTTCAATTTTTCACTTCACGTTTTTAATTTGCTTTTAAGAGACATTATCTGTAATGCTCATAACTACATGATCTGTGTCTGCAGGAATCATAAACTTGGCACTGACTAAGTGTTGTTCCTTTACATACAAGCATGACCTGCTACTGAAATTAAAGACAGAAAATTTATTATGATGGACTTCCCACTTACGTATCAGCAAACTTTAAGAGAAGTACTGTAATACACACTCACACTTAATTGTCAGCTGCTGGATAGATTGCTGTGGAAAATATATTGACAAGTATCCCGTATGTTACGTTAAGGACTGATGGCGTTTTCACTACTGGCAGAAATGATGATAAACATCTGTCGGCAATAGATGGGGACTGGACTCACTAGAGGCGATGAGAATTTGCTTAAACTGTTTATCTTTATATAAAATCAGTGCACGTGGTCAGCTGCAGAGACTAGAAGGGAGAATCACTCCTGTGGAAGTCAAGGTCAAAGCGACCATCCCACTGAAAAACACAGAGATGATCATGCACTATTAGGTTTTACCGAATGTTTTGTTTCTTTTAGAGGACTGAAGAAAGCAAGTCCCTGGGGGAAGAGCCAGGGGACCTTTCCAGGCACTGCCCTCAGAACCCTCAGCACCTTCTGAGTTACAGGACAAAGTCACTTGTTAATGTTGCTACCTCATAGCCAGGGGTAAGGATGGTTTTGCCACGGGTATTCTTAATAACCAGTTAGTTATGCCTCCAGCCTACTGGCTGAAGTTTTATAGGGGTTTTCCCAACAACAGAAAGAAAAATCTGATAAAATACAATCAGTATACATACACGTTCCCTGCTCTGACAGACAACAAACCACTTGTGGAACTTTTTGATGAAATGCGAGGGGGTGTTAGCCATGGCATCTGTTCAGCTGGGGCCCTGGTTTTGAATGTAACTGTGTGAATCTGGGATAATCAATTAGGTAGGGTGTCAGTATGCCAGCACAGATGTCCTCAGTCAATTGCAGATAATCATCATGTTCTTTGAAATTTCCAGAGGAGATTGCATTACTCTTGGGACACCCTTGACCTGCCATCAGAAAAGGCTTCCCAGATAAGAAAAAATAAAGGATCATATCCTTTCCCGGTGCAGCAATATATATTGCAGGCTATTCATAACCTTGAAAGGGTTAGTGTGATTCACTGAGATCTGCATGTATACTGCAGGACGCAGAAGCAGCGCTCCACCCTCCCCCTGCCTTCCTCCCTTCGCCCAGAATGAAATAAAGCACGATATGAAATATATCCAGGTGCTTAACTACAAGATATTTCCCATGAACTACATATTGTGACAGTCTGTCAATGAGGAAAAAAATAGTGGCATCAGTGATATGTTTTCTCTTACATTCTCTTCCCAGGAAGGCCAGCAGCTTCATGGACATGTAGTTTTGCAGGGTCAAACAAAGGGAGAGGGTTTTTAATTTCAGTGCATGTTTATTCAAGATGGCACTTGGAATAGAAAAAACTGTGTGTGGAAAAGTGAGATGAAACTTCATCTTACAGGGACTACAAGAAACACTTTATCAAGGGTTCAAATGTTACTAGTGCTGACTTTGAAAACTTCCTAAGAACAAACCAAACTTAATAGTTTTTCCCTACCATCCAGCTTCAAATGTGGTGTTAGAAATCTTTTAGCACCAATCAAGGGTATCAGTGGTAAGAGATTGGAAGCAAAGCTATCTTGGTTTTGTTAGAAGCACAGGACAACTTTTGAATCTGGAAGAACACCTCAGTGAGAAAACACAAATGAAGCTCATTTTGACTTAGCCCATCACTCTGCAAAGGATAATTATCACAGAAACAAAACCCAAAAAAGGCTACAATACCAAAGAAATGGAGGTGGATCCTGAGGACTGCTTAGACTTAATGGTCACTTTATTCTGATTCTTAGCATAATTATAAAACCAAACTTTTTTTGTTTGTTTGTTTGTTCTTGTTAAAGGAACTATTGATGTGCGGTGATGAGACAAGCAATAGATAGCATCCAGAACTTGTTCACATGAGAAAGGACATGCAAGCAGAGGAGATTTTTATTCAACTAAGGTGCATCTGGAAGACCTAAGGACAGAAGAACTCCCACATCCAGCCATTTGCCGAGTGGGCCAGCAGATTGCAAAAGCAGGTATTAGCTACTGAGCAATGCTTAATGCCTCCAATTCACACTATTTCAGGACAAAGCAAAGGGAAAAAAACCAAACAAACAGAAAAACAAAAAAGATCACATCAAGACTCTTAGACAACAAAGATAAATACAGCTAAATAGGTATGCTAGAGTTGATCACGTCTACATTGTAGTCAGAGCTGTGTAGCTGAGAGATAAACCAGGCAATCTTTATCTGGCTTGGGTTTCAGTAGTCAATCAGCTGTGACAGCACAGAGCTCACCACAAGGTAATTCATATATAAATAACTGCTGTGACTGTCCTTGAAATATATATGGGCTCATTTGGGTATGCATTATGTCTCCTGTTTTCTAAGTGAGGTTATTCACTCTCCGCATACATTTGCTGTTTTATCATATGGCTGACATAAAGCAGTGAGTTCCTAGTATATTGAATGGTATATAGGTTATTATTTTTGTTGCATAAGCATTACTCAAAGCAAAATAAAACATTAAAAAGAGTATTATTTGTCTGATGTTTCTGAAGACTTTGGACAGGTAGCATGAATTTTTCCAGCAAAATTTTGCCCATTTCAGTGAAGACTACTATAAAGAAGGAAGAAGTCACTGTTGAGTATGAGGTGAATGCAATGATGGCTATTGCTCTTCCTAAGTACTGATATAGTGTCAGATGTTCTGTAAGTTACAAAAAATTGTTCATCATACAGTCAGGCTGAAGAGATAAGTGCATTGAAAATGAAGTATTTCGCATGTATTAAAGAAATTATTTTCCAGAGTTTGAGCATCGTTCTGTATTGGCCAGTTTTTATAACCATACTGTATAACAGTACTGCCCATTTTGACACCAAAATATCAACATATCAATCCCTCTAAAATAAAAGTTAGACTATATAAAGACATCCACACAAACATTTGATAAATTTAACATCCTCCTTCTTTGAAAGGAGAGAAATAAAAATGCTCAGCCCTTAGATGTGAGTTTTGTGAGTCTCAAGAAACTGATGAGACAGCGAGTTTTATGCCAATGCCATTGATCAGATGTCAGTATCTCACAGGACTGATTTAATTGTTTTGGATCAGGTTAGACCACCCTTATTCTATTAATAGTGTAATTGATTTCACTGTGATTACTTGCAGAGAAAAGTTCTATCCAGTGAGTACGAGAAATGCAGGCTCCTGCCCTAATAAATGAATGCAAGAGGACTGTTCAGATTAAAATTGCACTTCCATCTTTACAATTTGGGGATTTTTACATTATTCTGCAAAGATTATATCCTTCAGTTGTGTAACATGTTGTTGGGTGGTTTTTTTTTTTCTTCATGAAACCTCCCAACATTGCCATTAATCTACTCCAACATGAATATTAGCATATGCTCCGCTAATGTGTGACCTTCTAACAGACACTGTACGCTTCCGTTAGCCATGAAGGCATTTCCAATACAAGAATGCTTGTGTTAAGACAGTCCAAGTGATAAATGAAATGCATATTAAGCCTTAATTGTAATTAATTACAAATACACATAACAACGCCCATGTTCAGTACCGTATAAAATAGGATTGGTTTCTATTAACACCTATCAATGTGCAAGGTTTAGATAACAGTACAAATTAATACAGAAGGATGCTAAATACGAAATCAATGAACTTCATCCAAGTCTGGTGAATAATGAAAGAATTTTAGTAACACCGTTGTACTTAAATGCCTGGTACATGTTGCCCTCTTGTGGAATCTGTGAAAAAATACAAGTTACTTTGTATTTATGATTTCGCAATGCCTGGAATGTAATGATTTATTCAATTCACGATGTGAGTAGTTTATCATGATAAACACTAAGTATACTCTGTAAATGGCTACATTTGACAAGCAAACCTAGGTAATTAACTCCAGTAAATCAGGCTGATGGCCTGCAAATTGTAGAACCTTAGAATATTAGTCAATGTTTCATTTGTTCATTTGGGGGGTGGCGGGAAAATTTACATATATATATAAGATGTATAATTTTAGATCCTTGTCAAAGTTACAATTCTTGCTAACCATGCAAAATGGTATTTTAGAATTTTTAGCTGTTATTGAAAAATCCAGGCTTAACCCCACCTCTCACCGCTACTACCTGCATCAGATATGACATAAATAGAATCCCTTGGATGCCTCATACTTCACTATCAAATCACTCACATCCTTTACATGCAAAGTAATTAAAATACTAACTTTCAAAGAACAATAAATTTAATCATTTTTTTCCAATACATATTTAAGAGAGAAATATTTTCCTTACGAACCAAGAATAAAATAAGGAAGCTTGAATTAAACATTTAATCAAACATTAGAGAACTAGAAAACATACTTTAATGAAGCTAAAAAGAAGAATCAAGAACTTCATAGGCAGTTTAGCACATTATCAGGATATCTTAAGAGTTAAAAATTGAACTGTACCTAAATATTCCCTGGGAAAATCCACTCATATATAAATATGAGTCTTTTAATTCCTTTAGCATGTCTCCTAACGGAAGGTACATTTAACACATTTACATAGCATTATATTTAGGGCAACTTCAGATACCGTTAAGTGGTTAGTTTTGTTGTTTGGGTTTGGTTTTCTTTTTACCATTTTAGTTTGATTTCAGACATGAGTCAGTTTGGTACAACACTTGTACCCTTGATCAAAGATTTCCATCAACTGTGGACAAAGGTCAGGTGTCCATGTTAATGTTATCAGAGGCCTCTGATACTACTGACAGCTAGGTGTTACCGATACGTCTGCAGAATCTGATGGATTTGGTGTGACTGCTTTATTCTTCGGCCATTGAGGTTTTATTTGGTTTAGAAGAAGGGGCTGAAGGGAGGTTGTGATTAGCTAACACATTTTGGCTCACCCCGTCCCATGACCCTTTTCCTAGTGCTGGCATAAACTAAACATTTTGCCTGATTTGCTTGGATGAAATCGATCCGGGAGGCAGAGGCTTCAAAGTTCAATGGGTTGGTATCCCTGGATTGTCTCACAACAAAAAGTAAATTTCCAGGATGTTTGAATTCTTTCAATATATGGGATTGTTTATGGGGACCGTGAATGACTTGGGGCCACAACGTCGTTGATAAATATTTGGATGAATGGAAGTCCTCAGGCTTTGTTTCGTTTCTAGCAACTCTCTTTTTTTCTTTTCTCCCCTCTGCGTTTATTTTGTTTATGGCTTCTGCCTGCTCTAGGAATACAATGATTAATAAGCATCCTATAAGATGAGGTTATGCTGACACATAAGGCCCTAAAAATACTTTCTAGCATCCTCAGATGATTATTCCAGGTTTCTTCTAGCCTAGTTTTCTAAGACGAGTCTTGAATTTCTTGAACTTTGACTTCAGAATTGTATCTAAAACATTCCTTAAATCTGGTTCTGTGTGTTTATAGTATTAGAATGTGTATCCTTGTGTTTGTATACACATATATATGCCTCTAACGTAAACTTACACATGCTCATTGGACTTAAATTACTTGAGTTACCCCTTCTTCACAGAACTGTGTTAAAGGCAAATAGCATCTGCAATTTTTAATGCATTATGGCTTTTCTATCAGCAAACATATAACAAAATATAATCTCAATGTTATTAATATAGAAACAAAACTATTTCATCAGGCTTATGTCAATATGAGATAAGCTGATCTGACTGAAAAGTTTTTTTGGTTTTTTTTTTACTTTTTTGTTTTGTTTTGTTTATCAGGGCTAGTGTGATCAATACTTTGAGCTGACTGAGCACGTAGCTTCACAAGCATTAATGCTGGCTCAAGGGAAGCGGAAGGGATGCCTGGCAGAGAACACCACCATCGCTTTTGTCAACAGTGTCAATTTACTTTGACTTGATTGAGATGTGAAGCAGTACCACAGTTGGATGACCGAGGTGAATTGAGGCTTTAGTGGTTTGAGGTCAATAATGCCCAGACTTTAAAATCCAAACCACCTACATATATCACAAAGCATTAGGCTCACGTATTCACAAGGAACAGCAGTACTGACACAGCTCCTGCCCTTTCCGCGAGCTCCTGTAACTTTATTCATGAAGATGCATCATGTAGCAGAACTGAGCTCCACACCAGGAAGGTATGGATCATGAAACTTCAGGAGCAATTACTATAACATCCAAACCAAGGATAAATGAAAACATATATTAAAGTGACTTCTTTTACATTCTTGCTCAAAAACAGACATAAACACAGCACCGGTAACTCTAGTAATATCTGGGCAGCAATTGCTCTCATTTCAAAGAGTAAAACACATTTTCTTCTAACTTCTTGCTTAGCCAATCACACCTTCATTTTATCTGTCTGGTAGATCATCTTGGAAAGCTACAACAGAAAGGTACATGCCAGAGTCATGAAGGAGCAGCCATGATAGTTGATATTTCTGTTGATTCTGACAAATGATTCACACAGATCAGAAAATCATCAGAACACCAAAAAATGTTTTATTCATGAAAAACACTAGTGAAATGTGAAAAAAATTCAAAACTTGTCCTTCATACACAGCACGTACACAGACACACATACACGTGCATGCACAGAAAACTAAGTGAAATCCCTGCAGTTGTCTAGAAAAAAATGTGGGTTCTCTGCAAGCCAGACACAGGCAAACCAGTGTTAGCGGTTTGGGTCTTTATCAGCCTGATGGCTTGGTCAGTCAAAGTTTTTATGATTTTTGTGTGGTTAGAACTTCCTGGCTGAGTTACCCATCTTTGGGTTACTTCTGCAGAGGTGAATTAGAGAGTTGCATCTGCAGAAAATTAGGAATGATTATGTTTCGTGTGAAATGATCCAAAGAAAAATGTTCAATATTCAATACTGCAGTCAGTGCGGGGAGAGGGTCCCAACCTCTAGCATCTCTGCCATCTCCTTCATGCCCTCACAGCTTTAGGTGAAAAATACTAAATACTGTCCATACATAACCTTCATAAATTCATGAGTTATATGAGAAGAAAAGGGCACTTCTTAGAAAGCCTGTCTGCACTTGGGTGCAAAAGAAAAAAAAAAGAAAGATGTGATTCTGAGTTGATGCTTAGCAAGCAAATGGTCAGGATTAAGCATATTATAATCAAGAATTAAGATGAGAGTCATACTAGGTCTGAATTTCACCACTGCAACTTAGTGCAGAAGTAACTCTAGTGCAGCCTGTGAAGTTTTAACTAGTAACTACGTTAGTAATGGTTAGGCAATGAAGTGATGACTGTTTCAAATGTGTGAAAACATCACCCGATTTGCTCTTACAACACTTCCTTAGCATCTTATATATTCTGAAAATCAGGTCTTCAAACATAGCAAGCAAAAGTGGTTTCTGGTTTCTATCTGTTACTGAGTAATACAGAAACACAAGCTATTGCTTGCAAGTCCCTTTTACTAACACAATGATCAGCCCAAAGACTATTAAGAATGTCGGCAAACAGTCCCTTTGAGGAACAAATAAAAGCCATTCTGTGTATACAAAGTACTTTCAGTCGGATAAAACATTTCATGGGTCATGATCAATGTTTAATATTCCGATAAATTTAGGTTAGCAGTTGTACTCCTTTGCAAAGGTGGGTGAAAATAGCTCCTTGTTCAATAGACCTTCCAAAGGCTGGATGTCTCAAAGAGCCTCTAAAATAGCCTCTTTTTTCTTTTCCCCTCCAGAAATCAATATGCTTTAAAACATTTTACCTTCAAGAGTTACTACACTTTAAAAAGGTTATATTAAATATAGGACCGCTCCCCCAAATATTTTTTCATCTATCTCCCCCATAGACAATATTATTATATCCAAAGATACCACAACTCAACATTTAACATTCAAAACAACTCAACATTTAATGTTCAAAACATACAGTCTTCTCTCATGGATTATTTTTTATTTTGGTATCCAGAATTCAAATAAAATACCTTTATCTAACACACTTCATGGGAGGTAGGAAGGGGTGAGAGGCCAAAACATTAGCCCTACTGACATTCTTTGTGCTTTCCAGCTAGTAAAAGATTTATGTGGTACTTCATTCTTCTGCTGACTTTGCTTCATAGCAAATGTGCATGTATCTCAACTTTACAATTAAAATCAATGTAAAACTTCCAGATCTCTTGTTTTGTTTGTTAGACTGTTAACACAATGCTCCTCTGTGCAGTAACATCTTGGCAGAGCAATACCTAATACATTTTACTATATTGAATACTACTTCATCTTAACACACGGTGTATATGAAGAAGGCATTACCACAACATACTAAGGCATTTCATTCTGTTTCTGTTCTAAAACTGAATCACGAGAATAAGGATTTTCAAGCAAACCTGATTCTAACAAGGATACGAAATATTAGCATTCAGCCCAAAATCTCCACAAATTTATTAAAATCAGTGCATTCTAAATTAGTGCGTTAGCCTCCAGCAACAGCCAAAGATTAAAATGAGCCTAATGTTAAAGGCCAGTAACAAAAGGAGGTTGCATCTCTTTAATGACAGGATTTACAGCTTCTCTGTCATTTCTTATGGCTATCTGCAGCTTCTACATCTTCTGCTCTTCACTGTTGTCCCAATAACTCTTACACATCCACTGAACATGACGGGTGACAGGAGCCATGATCACAGCTTGTGGTAACCCACGCAAGGCCACTTACAAGGTACATGAATAATATGATAAAGAGGAGGTCCTGGGCAAAATACAACAGGATTCAACATAATTCAATAGTTATTTACATAGGCGTCGGAATGTAAATTCTAAACTGAAAAAATTGTTTACATAACATACGGTTTATTTTATTCACTCATATCAAGACAGCATTGAAAGGGATAGCAAAAGCTTGCCTAAGCCCTCCCTCCCTCTCCCTGGCAAGAACAGACATGGATCTGCTGAATTGTTAGTCTGTGCCACAGTCCTGGAAAACTAGTCCACGTGCCAGTCAAAGAGAGAGGTTGGGGCCAGTGGTGGCAGCAGACACTGCTGGCAGGATGCACCTCTCATTTTCAATTTTCCACCCATGGGAGGAGGTGTTAGCCTTATGCCTTTTGCCTACCTAATGGCTATTGGCAACACCAGCATAACGCTACAAAATTTCTCTTTGCTCTTCAGCCAGCAGTCTGTCAAAGCTCTACTCCACAGCAGCTGGGAAAGCAGAATTTATTTTTGCCTACATTGTTCAGAAGCCCTGAGTCACGTCTGCTAGAATGATTCCTCATGATGAAAAATTTACAGCTTTTACTCTGCCTCCCTCCCTCCCTTTTAGTATCCTTCCCTTTTCCCCACAATGTTCTTCCCAATTGGAACTGGCAAGCTCCTCAATTCCTCGTTAACATTCTCCATCATCATTTTCAAAATAAATGTATCTACAATCATGCCTCTATTTCAAGACCGCTATCCTTCGCTTTTAGACTGATGGCTTTTAGGAAGTAAGCCAAACCCCTAAACGTTTTAGATCAATAGTGTTCTTTAAGAGTTGCTTTAATCACTTAGATGAGACACCTATGCAATTTCTAGGAGTGAAGTCATAACTTGTGGAAGGAGTGAGTTATACAAGATAATGCCAGCAGCTGTGAAGTGCTGTGAACATCTAGAGAAGTTCTAGAGAAGTTGGAATGGGCAGAGTCAACCAAAAATAGTAAAGCACAGAAATTGAGTCTGAAATAAGAAAGTAAATTAATACCCTTCTTTCCAGCTGCTTGCAAATTACCATTATCTCCTCCCACAACAGGGCTCCAGGCCATTACGGCTGATAATAATCAAGAGCAGGGAGAAGAGAACGGAGCTTTCCATCAGTGCCATCTATGCAAGAGCTCCAACAGGAGCGGAAGGGAAGGGTCAGCCAACCAACCTATTTGCTGGTACACTAAACCAGCCCTAAGTCAGGGGAAAAACTACCCCTGGGTTTACTCTAGAATTCTGGGGGCTTAATTTGCAAGATATTCCAACACAGAAGAAAGTCACTGGTTAAAGAAACATTTAAAATATTTTGTTTGTTCCAGCTCAGTATTTTAGAAACAACTTCATAAAACCAGATACAAACATTTTCTTCATTTTGCCTGGAGATTTTCCTGGATTTCATGTTGATTTCCATACTTTTCTCTTGCATTGATTCATAAATAAATTCTTTGTCTATGACCTCTGAGAGTGTTTCTGCCACATCAACAGGCGAAAAAGAAAACCTGCCCTGGATACTAACACACATTACATCTTACTACTATTCATTTTTATGTATGCTACTTGTTTATGAGTGGCAAAAAATCTGTAGGAGGTAACTACTATTCACATTCTACCTCTCGCCACCTTCAGAATGCTGCATCTGTGCTCGGAAGATGCCAGATCGCTGCCTGTGTCTGCCTGGATTCACTGGCAGGCAGCCCTCTGGGGTGGCACAGCAGCTGGTAGAGCTGGGACAACCCTTCAGGCTTCTGCTTTTTCCTGAAACTGTACCAGCCATATTCAAGATATCAAAATATCTGGGTTATCTTAAGGTAACCTAAAGCTACTAAGGTAACCTAAAGCTACTTAATCCTAAGCTACTAAAAGCCAATGGGATACAGATCCCAAAGGAATACATCATATTCCAAAACTGTCTCGAGGAACTTCAAATTTCTGTGTCTGCTATTAATAGATCACCTATCTTAGCAGAAACATACCAAATTTTGATTCGTTCTTTCCTTTCTTCCAAAAATATGTCTAGACCTTTAATGAAGGAGTAGATTCAGTTCAAGGATAGAAATTCCAATTAAGCCATAAAAAATGGGTTCCCTGCAGGTAGCAGAGCTGGGAGCTGCCTGCACATCTTCTGGGCTGGGGGACGAGCTTTTGGGGGGCTGTGCAGAGCTGGCTGCCAGGCAGAGCTGCTGCAGTAACTGGAACCAAGACTGCATACCAGGACTCACCTGCAAAAATACTGTGAGCAGTGACAAGTTTACAGAACCTTCTTATTTTTATTGCATTTGACCAGAGCCCAAGCTTTTCAAGAGAAGCATCTTGAAATACATTATATCTCAATTCAGTAAACAGAAAACTAGTCCTTTAGGCAACAACAGCCAGGTGAGAGGAGCAGGGAGCATCCCTCAAGCAAAAGAAACAGAAATCTTCTGTATGCTGCATATCCAAGTAGATACTATGAGTCAACAGTAACTGACCTTTACATAGAATATATAATGTCTAGCAGCAACGTTAGGGGTTGAACATTAAAATCTCATTTCTGATTACTGATCTATGAAATGCTTGTTGACATAGGAAGAGTTTCAAAGAACAAATAATATCAAAAGGAATATCAGCAAAGAAACTGTATTTCATGAGGCATAGGATATATTTTTTGTCTTTGCTGACTGATCCATGCATCTGCAGATCTAGTATTTCAGAAAATGCTCTAACAATGGGAGAACACTGTTGTTTTTATAAAGAGTAGCACATTTTGTTTTCATGCACTTATTGAAGAAGGTAATAGCATCTCTAGGAAAACAAGTTGCAAGTTCTGTATTACTTAGCTAATTTCATGCTTTTAAAAGGAAAACCCCCTTCTCTTTAAGCAGAGTTTTTTTCTGTGAGCTGTGCCTTCTTAATTGACATTAAGAAGGTTTCATCTTCTTTCTTGACATTACAAATGTTTCTGACAACTAAAAAAGCTGCCGGTAATATTGATGTTATAAATTATGAAACTTCAGCTGCTTAGAGTAATGGAGATTGAATACTGAGTACATGCATTGCTGACACCTTGGAAAGTCAGTTATATATACACATACACATACATATACAATATATAAATGTATTTACTTTGTTCTGGAAATCAAATAAATCTCATTGGATTTTGTTGCCCACATGGAAGAATGTGAAATAGAAACAGATGATGGTAAATCGATTTAAGATAACCAAACAATGCAGTCAGAGCTATATTTATTTACAGTATACAGTTTTGTAACTGTAACTTGGAATTAATAACACATCTAAGTGGCTTGGATCAGCCAAGGAGGCACCTGAACCTGTGAAGCTGTCAGCAGGAACTCCTTTACAGCTGCAGTCCAATGGGTTGTAGTACTTACATTTATGTACATACAGTATGCAAGGTAAAATTGTGCACCTCGATTACATTTGGAATACAATGATGAAATGAATGCAAAGACTGAAAACAATAAAGTAATTTACACTTTGAATTTACAGTCTTTTAATAAGAACATGCTGGTTGGGAAAATAAGGTTCTGTAATTACTACCGACTAGAATAGGGCAGGGCAAGGTATTGATATAATTTTCTCAGCAGTCTTTCCTGGTGCTCTATCCTTTACTTTCTTAAGGAGTGATTTCTATCTAAGAATTAGGGGAAAAAAGTAACCATCTTCCTCTCTTTTCCCTTCCCATTTTTCCTTCCCATCACACCATTTAGCATTGTGTTCATCTGCTGCCTCTCCCTGGGCAGCTCTCCTCCCGCAGCCCTTCCGTGTCCATTCCCATGCCAAATAAACACAGACAACCTCCAGTTTATGTTGCTGCTTTTCTCCCCCTACAGGATTATCATCAGAGTTTGCAGTACAAACATTTAAGAAACAATATATGTGTGTGTTAATAGAGCTCAGAGGCAACTCCAGTAGTTCACAGCAGAGAATAAGTTGTTAATTTTCAGTGAATCAACTAATAGAAGCTGATGACAGAACACTTTT
The DNA here is from genome assembly GCF_017639655.2 of Falco naumanni. Lineage (NCBI taxonomy): Eukaryota > Metazoa > Chordata > Aves > Falconiformes > Falconidae > Falco > Falco naumanni. The sequence continues at coordinate 110,689,066 of NC_054055.1, forward strand.
CATATAGTTTTTTAAATGTTCTGAGCACTATGGGAGAAAGGCTGGAGTAGCACAGAAAATATATGAATGCCAGCAAGTATCATCTGTTCCAGAAGACACAAAAGGGACAAAGAAGACAGAGGATCTATGCAAAAAAGCTCTACGTGCTTCCTCACCTGCAGTCAGTGGAAGATGTGTGGGCTGGGTGGGGAGGGAGAAAGAAATTGGGGCCAGACAAGCTTTACTTGTTGGCATGGCTCCTTTTTTGTCTGCTACTTCACAATAAACCACTCTTTTGTTCTGAACCGAGGGCAAAATATTCCCTGCCGCCTTTTATCTCGTAACCCTTTAGAGTTACATCATGTTTGTTTAAAGTTTCCTGCAAAATACAGGTTGTATGTTTGTTTAAACACACCAAGTACTTTGCTCTGGACCATAACACTGAAGAAAGGTTAGAAGTGTGCTCTTACTGAGGGGCATTTGCTCTCCCTCACAGCGAAGATGTTACCCTTCTCTGGACAAAAGCACAAATGTCTATTATTTCAGCATTATTAAAACGGATAGCAAAACATCTTTAAGCCTATTGTAAGATGGAAATTGAAAACTATTTTTTTCAGTGCCTTTTCCCTTCCCGGAAATTATGCAATCTTTTTTTTTTTTTCTTTTTTTTTTCTTTTTTTTTTTTTGCATGTGAATGTGGACAATTATCAAGATACATACATTAAAATTTTTGATTCGAAATGACAAAGCAATAGGGTATGCAAAAATGCAGCCACAAAGGATTTGAGATTACTGCATGGCAAACACATAATCTCTTCTTTTTGAGATGCAAATTTCCACATGAAACGTAAAACTTGTCTGCAGCCGACAGGAAAAATAACAGAGCTATGTTTTGCCATCTCAATGCACAGTTGAACATACTTATCCATCATAGTTTTTACTACTGCATAAATAATGTATACATACTTGACAGTTCTGAATAGGTGTGTTGATTTTGACTTAAAAACAAATAATCCTGTTTTCCCATGAAGAATACAGATGTATTAATAACATACATATACGTGTGCATGTGTATCTATATCTATATATATAAAATACTGGATGCTGAGAAGCTACTGTGAAAGAAATAGAGACAAGACTGGGTGGTGAGAAATATAAAATTCACACCGTATGAGATATTTTTGGATGTCTGAACCCTGATAAAATCAGTTGACTTTAATGGTTGCAAGAATACATTCACAAAGACCTGACTTAATGGGATAAGGACCTTCTGCACTAACAGTGGGCAATTTTCGTAGATAACTTAGATAAACACACCAATAATGAGCATTCTGTCCTTGATTTTTATGTAGTAGATTTTTTTTCTTTTGGTCAAAAGTTGCTTCATATCGGAAGATCAAGATAAAAAGGTTGAACACTGATTGTTTTAGAACATAAATTGCACATTTGATAGAGCAAAAAGGAGCAAAGATCCTATTCTACAAACATAAAGTTAGCTGTTAAGGTTATGAGCCATGTCTGACAGAAAGCAAAACAAAGCAGTTGTGTTTGTTGTTTTTTTTTCTTTTTACTTCATAAATATACAGCATATAAATAGCAGCAGACGGGATCATGTTTTCCAGAAAGCAGAAATAAAACAACTGAAAGTCTGTGGATTACAATGCAGAGGTGAACTACTGCAGACTGCAGCATGCTCTAATGCTGTTTGGGTTGCAGCCGAAGAAGCTCTTTGAGGACAAGCAGTCCGTACCGAAGGAAAAATGGAAACTTGTGGTATGCTTGGACAAAGAAAGTGTGTGAAACATGAAATTTTCAATCAAAATGTTGAAGGAAATGTAGACAACCAGGATTTGCTTGCCTCTTTTCAAGACAGGAGAAAAAAAGGTATCATTACTGACATTTTAAAGGTGCTGAGAAATGTGAGGAAGTTTCATGACCACACTCCTTTCAATGATGGTTTTTTTTTTACCTTTTGAAAAAAAGGTAAATCCCTAACTCCGCCCCAAAAGTCCCTAATTCTTCCAGTTATCACAACGACCAAAAAAGATCCAAATCTGAAGGAAATGTGAAAGCATGCTATCGCTGAAGAGATACGATGCACAATTTTCTGATTCATCATTCTCCTAGAGATCTCTGCTATATTGTACTGCTCAACATGCCAACAGGGTATTTTAATCTAGTTTAATTTCATCGTGTATGCTCTCCTCACAGAAAATAACCAGAAATGTGCAGGAGGAATTCCTTAGTCAGAAGATACTAAAAACTTCTAGGCTCAAGTATGATTGATTTGAAACATATGATTTTATGTATTTTTAATTATCCAGTGTAGCTTCAAAACAAGGGTATATAACAGTCCTCATGTGCAGGAGCTGTAAGCTTTCATAAAGAGAACAAACTTCTCAGTTTTGTCAAACTTCAGTGAGTTTGACAAAAATTTGGAGAAACAGCTGATTTTTATTATTTTTTAATGTTTACCTCTTTTTACTACCTTGCATAGGTAAATAAGCCATGAAACCACTGCTGTAATTCTTATCACAAGATGCTCCTTCAGTCATAATTTCTAACCAATGACATTCAGAATGTATTAGAAAATTGGTTCAACACTCCAACACCTCGGTGAGTTTAGACCCATAACTAAACGGTATCACTGAAGAAAATGTATTAACATGGTAGTTTAACCCAAAGGACTCTGAACAGTCTCATATTCCCATGGAATATAGCAATGACTGGAAAGTATTTAACAGAATATCAAACTTTATTGAATACTTGGAAACAAAAAGAAAAAAGTAAAAATAAAATCTGAAAAATTGGATAAAACATGAAAATATGGGCAGCACTAAACAGAACTGAAAAACATACCATACATTTCTCAGAGCTATCAATAAGTCTACAGCAGTAATAATGTTTTCCTTATCACCTCTCAGCTTTTTTATGAGATTATGCTTCTAGAGGACAATGCCCAAGGATTGATCAGAGGAAGTATTAAAAGTAGATAAAGAAGACTAGGAGCACCACAGAGAATCCATTGTGCATATCAAACCATGCAATCTTTGGGCATTTTATATAATTAATTTATGGATTTCCACATTGTATAGACATTTTTTCCAAGATTGCAAAATATGAAGAGAGATTTTCAGATTTTGAAATAGGAAATGAGCCTACTTAACGCTAAAGAATGGGTCTTCCAGCAACCGCAGATTAGTGTAACTCCACAGAAGTGCAAGAGTATGGAATGGATTTCAGTGTTTATGAAACTGATCCTTATTAAGCATAAAATGTTGTAAATTATGTATTTTGTTTCAACAGCTTTGTATTTCTTTTATTTCCTTCCCCTGGAATCTCCCTCTGTATCTATTTTAAGCCTCTTTATTCCTCCATCATTTTCTTTGCCTCTCAGCACAGCTGGGACAACACGACTCCCAGCTATTCCCACTACTTTTATTCTCATGGTCTGATGTTCCATCATGACTTTTTGCATGTGATTTACTTGCAGTCTGTAAATGGTCTTCCATTCAAGAACTAGAAAGGTATGGCGCAGCCTATTTTCCCAGATAAACCACATTCTGGTTCCTAGTATAGCCAATGGCTTTCCTTCAGTTTGCCATAGCCAACAGTATTTTTACTGTAAAGACACCCTTCTTCCTCCCATCGCCTGCCTTTCCTCGGACAAATAATGAAATTATACAGACCTGCTCTTCAAGAGGTCACTGTTACATCTCTGAAAATGTTGAGTTTGGGGTTTCTTTGTCTGTCATACCACAACTGGTTATATTTTAACACGAATTTGTAAACAAGCAAACAAAACGCACACACTCAAAAAAACCAAAACAACCACAACCCAACAACCAAAACTAAAAACAAAACAACAACAACTGAGAAAAAAAAAAAAAAAAAACCAAAAAAAAAACAACAAAGAAAAGCAACCAGCCAAGTAAGTAGAACTCACTGGCAGAAAATAGTGGCTGTGCAAGACTCAAAGAAATCATCAAGAATCACTTTCCTAACCAGAAACTTTACTAACCAGCAGATGAAACTAGCTGTAAACCAAGTACAATAAAAAACTGTATTTAACTGATATGGTTTTTGTTGCAGAATTCAACAGGAGTTCTATCAACGCAGAAGGCTGTGCTCTGCTATAATGCCCAGTTAGATAAGTTTCCACACCATCAGAAGGCAGAAGTAATCTGTCCGATAAGAAACCCCAATCTGGTAAGATCTGCAATAGAACCAATTATTTTTTAGGTTTAAAAGCCTATACAAGTCAAACACAGCACAAATACAAGTGTGAAACAGTCAAAAGTAAACAGTCTGAAACAAACAAACAAAGCAACCATCCTAGAGCTAATTATCCAAAGTGCTCAATGACTGTTTATGGCAACAGCTACAGTGTAAGGAACATCTGACTTCACTCCTGAAATAAATTTTCTCTTAACGAAGCAAAGGAGAGTCCAGAATCATGGGACTGTAATAAACATTTTTAGAGCTCTACCACTGAAAAACGTTAGCCTCAATGACGACCAGTTAATTTACTCTCTAGTAGAGCAGTTCTACTTAGAATGCAAAAAATGCCGTTTGAATCGAGTCTTTCCCCCGTTTTGTTACATTTTTTTTTTTTCCACACTAACAAACGCTATTTCTCCGTCTTATTTTAAAATGGTTTTGTCTTCAAAATACAGTTCGAAAATCGCTTTGCTGCAGTTGGTATTTGGCACCATAAACACTAGATGGCAGAACAAGGCTGGGGCTGAGCGTTGGCAAAAGGCAGCACCAAAGCTCGCCTGCATTTTCCACGGAACATTTCTAAGATACGCGTTGAAATATTTCACCTTTTTCTTTTTTTTTTTTTTCCTATGAAAGCTGTCAGTGGTTACACAAAAATTCTCTCCATACTTTATAATCTCTGTATACACAAGATGTTTTCCCTCCCTGAAAAGGAAAAGCGAGTGGTGCTGCTCCAGCTTAGCCAACGCTGTAAGGTCAGCTCCCGAAGCCAAACCGCGCTGAGTTCAAAGGGCTGCATGTTTAAGTTGAAAAAGACCGAGAATTGAATGTAGAATTTAGGATTCTGGCTGATGTACAGCTCAGAGAAAGGGATTTACCATTCAGGCTTGTCAGGGAATCTAACAGTAAGACACACAGAAACAATGCTAGGACACAAAACACTCAAATACAGAAATGAGCAGATTGATTAAAAAGATGTCTTCTACTCCCTCTTCTAAAATTTGAAATTGCTCTTTACAGACAATATTAGCTCAATTAAGAGTTTAACAGAAATTAAGAGATTAACAGCCACAGTGGCTCACCTGACCAGCTCCATGCATAAAAGAATACAACCATCAAAAGCGCCTAAACAAACTAACAAAAGCAAGGTGTGATTCAGTTGCATTGCTGCTGAAAGCAGTTAAAATACCATTCTATTCACAGTCAGGCTCATAGGCTCCCGTATCCCACCATGCCTTTGACAAATCCCACTGGATCACCTCAGTGGAGCCACTCACATTTTGGGTAAGTGGAAAACGTGCCTTGGCTGAGAAGTTACCCACAGCTGAACCTGAGCAGCACTGCATGTCATTTGCTACTAATAGCATGTTTCACATGGGATGGCAAATTTCTCTGAGGCTGCGTGGCAAGCCTGCCTTTCATTCTTGCACAGTAAGCATCATCTGTGGTAGCCAAAGGCTTTCCATAAGAGCGGTGATGCGTCCATTACAGCCTAGATACGCTGGGTAGCATCATAAAAAAAGCAATGTGTACAGACATTATCTCCTCTCCTAAGCCTTGTCCTAGCCACGTTGTATTTCTTCATACGCCTAGAGTTATACTTCAGAAGCTTCAGTCTTTCTGGTTTTGGCAGAGCTTTCCTCTGCAGCCCCTTAGGAGGTCTCTGAACATACACTACATGAAAACAAAAGGCAGAAATGTCACAAACCGAGGCAACAAATGGTCGTGGAGGGCTGCTGAGCTGCTGCTCTGGGGAAGGCAGAGCAGCTGCTCGGAGCTCTCCCACCTCACGCCGAGCTGCTCCTGGCACTGCCAGCAAATGCAGGCACATCCAGGCATCAACGGACCTTGCTCAAATGCATTGCAAAATTAAAGGCAATGGCTTGGGCAACAGCATAGCGACCATTTGTAATCAAATACATAATTCACATTATATTATTTCAGCCTTGTAATATTGCATATATAACATTTCAAGCTTCATGCTGAAAGATAGGCTGGAGATTGCTGCTTTAGCAGGATGAAGTTGTATTGTCTCCCAAGAATCAACAAACAAGCACATAAACTGTCAATAAAAGATGGGGCGGGGGCGGGGGGAGGAAGGGGAAGGAGAGGGAGAGGAGGAGAGAAGAAAAAGCCCCCCTCCATATATGCTATCCACTGGCTGTTCTTTTGTTCCAGTTCTGCCACATTCTTAAAACGGCACATTTGGCTGGAATTAAGCACTAATTTCAGCCCAAACGAGTAGAAATAGTGAGAATATGGCTCTTGCACTGCTATCCCCCTTGCACTACTGGGGCAATGCCACCGATGTTCCCTGGGGTCTGTTGTTCCCACTGCTCCTCCTTCCCCAGCTCCCCCTCTGCAGCCAGCCCCAACCACCAGAAACGGGAACAAACTCCAGGATGACCGAGAGAGGATCACAGGGAAAATCAGACGCCCGTACCCCAAAAGATTCATGCTTGTTTTCTTTTTCCTTACAGATGCCTTGGCATCATGGTAAGATTCCTTACCCATCTGCAGAAGGGTAGTTTCAGCAAAAAGGATGCCACGGTAAGCTAGTATGAATTGCCTTCCACAGTTGCTCGCAGCTGAGCTATGCAGGGCTTTATGTCCAGGCTTTAGCATTGCTCAGGTTAACTAGGCAGTGCAAGTTTACCCCTCGTATGCTTTAAAAGCAGAACAAGGGGTAAACGGTGTTTTCTCATCTGTAGTCATAAATATCAAAACGACAAATTACAAATATATAATAGGGATCAATTTTTTCTGTCTTTTTCTGGTATTAATTAGCTGCATATCAACTGCAATCAGTCAAACTAGTGGAGAAGTACTATACGGAGGGGGGAGACCCAGAATCCTCATAATCAAGTAGGTTTTGGATAGCTTGATTTTTCTATCATTTTTCTGCTTTCCTATGCCTCATATTATGTAGAAACATCTTCACGTATACACCCAGGAATCCATCTCGCTGGTCTCTTTCAACCCTTTACTAACACAGAGCACTGCACAAACACTGTGGAAAAGGTAATTTCACAGCATCTCACACTGCTCCCAGCTGTTTCAGAAACCTTATGCTCTTTTTTACTCGATGAGAACAAACCTGCTTTGTTTTCACCTCAGACTCCAGTTTCTTTCAAGCAGTTGCCAAGTTGCTACTGCAACACAATTATTCAACTGGCATTAAAAAAAAACAAAAAAAAAAACAAAAAACACAAAAATGATGAATATATGTATGTGATAAAGAACAAAGATACAAGTAGGTTTTCTGCTTGAGTCCGATTATTACACAGGTGAACCAAAATACGACCCTGACTACATATCACCAGAGCAAAAACTCTGCAAACACTTTGATGCCCCACAGTTTTTACTTATATATATACACCTGCTAAGTTCAATAGCCTTCACACTTGGCTGAGCACAACATCCTCTCTCCTATTCGGAAACATCAGCTCTCTAGCATATTGATTGGATTAAAAATAGTAATACCTAAAGAAGAGGTTACTCAAAGATAGGAAGAACTACTCTCCTGCTGTAACACAAGAACCACGGAGGTGGCAGCAGGTGGCATATTTCTGTCTTCTGGGTTACCTTTTCTCAAAAGCCAAAGAAACCATTATATATATTGACATAAAACAGAGAAGATGCTAAAAGTTTACATGATTTCAAGCAACACTTTAGACTGATGGACAACCTCCACCCCCATTAAGGACTGTTAAAGTGAAAGATGTTAAAGACTACCTCGGGCTGGGAGTGTTTTAGGGAGGTGGACTTCCCTTGTTCTTATATTGCCTATGTATTTGCTGTTGGTGATTTTGGATTTGAGGTGGCAAGATAGGCAGACCACACAGGGGTTCTGTGACATGCTTTCCTACACTCTTGTTCAGCTTCAGTGTATTTTGACGAGTGACATGTTAACCCACCTCAATTATTGCTATAAAATTTAGTTGAAGAAACGCAACTTTACATTTGTTGATTTTAAAGAAAAGTTTTCATTAACGAAGTCTGTGCTAGTGCTGTCCCTGGTTAATCTGTCTAGCAAAATCACTGGCTTTTCCCTGCTTCCCTGCATTTTTCTGTGTATTTTCATTCAGATCAGGGCAAGTTCCTAACTAAATAGAATTACTGCTGAACACAGTCTATACTCCAACCATGTCAAAACATGTCATCCTCGCTAATAGTGAGCATAAACAGAGACAGATTTTAGTTTCATTAAACTAAATAAGACCTCTTGGACAGTAAATTATTCTTTAAACTGATTAAGCATAGCCGAATCAGTCAGTGTATGAGTTAGTTCATGTTATTTTTATTGTGCCTTCCTGAACATGTGAAGAGTACCTTCAGCTATAATTTACCATCGAAAGCTGATAGCCCTTTCTGACTTAAAAGAAAGAAATGATGTTACTAGTTAATTACAGGAGCTTTGCTGTTCTATTTTGAAAGGAAACACTTTGTCACTGGTAGTTACAGAAACTGCCCACAGCCAGACTTCAGCTTTGTAAAAAACATTTAGGTCCAATTAAACTTCTAGAGCAGTCTCTATAAATAAACACAATAAAAATCCAAATCCTCTGGAAAACCTTGTGTGTTAGTCTCTGACAGGGGAATTCAAACGGTCAGATTCTGGTGGTGCTCACGATAAACCATAGCTGAAACCCAGGAGCAGTGCTGGGGCTGGGGCTGGCGCAGGCACGCAGCGACAACACACAACGGGCGCCGAAGGCTGAAGCTCTGCAGAAGCAGCACCCACCGCGCTTTGCTCGGGTGGGCACGTGAGCCACAGCAGCTCACGCCAGCACGGCAGGCTGATGTGCCTGGAGCACAGGGATATGGTCCTTTCTGCAACGCCTTCTCTGAGGGACGTAATTTCTTGCAGAGATGTAAAGAACATAGGGGAGACTTCATCATTTCCTATCTTAACCACCCCAGCAAGGTTTGCAGGAGAATGCCTTTTGAAACCAGCTGCACAGTTTAGGTTTCATAATTTTCATGTGAATTAGAAATTGCTATGGATGGCTTTTTCATGAAAGTAAAGAGTACAGCATCTTGGTATCGCTATAACTTGGGTAAAAGTTGCTGAAATAAGTAAAGCTTAATTTAGGAGAGGAAAATGTGTGGATCTTTGGCTAAAATCACTCAGTGCAGAATACTTTCAAGATTTTTATAGGCTACGGAAAATGTATAAAGTTCCCACAAGCGCATATGTACTCAGATATTTTGAACCCTGAAAAACAAATGTTTGAAATCTGATGCATTCTAGGCTGCATTAACTTTCAATAATGAAATCCTAAATGTTACACAACACTTAAATCTAGGTATATCTCTGTCTAAACCAAAAGAGATATAGTTTCACTTTAATGCACAGGGGAGTCATATACATAACCACAATTAACAGCAGTAGGTACTATGTACAGATTCTATTTTTTTAATTATTTGACATATTGTATTTTATCTTTGTCATACTACAGGGAACCAACAAATAAGCATGTCTAACAAGAAAATATGATTGTGAATTATATAAAATCAAAAATTCAACTCTTCTTACAAACATAAGAAGGCATCACAGATATTCTGTGATACTACCAATTCTCTTTCTTACTATCTAAGTTGAGACATTACAGTGGTAGGTAGGTCCATGAGCCATGGAGTCTTTGAAGAAAACCAGCTGACAGTGTAAAGCAATTTTAGACAATCTGAACTGATTTTTAAAAAAATTAAAATACAAAATAAAAACCAAAAAATAAAGACAAACAACAAAACCATGAAAACGTGGATTCTGTTAAAATTTCTCTCTGATTATGTGTGGATTTGGGATTCTAGGTAAAAAAAAAATAAAAATTCAAAGAGAGAAACACAGTATGCAACTTGCAAGGACATGAGGAAGAATTATTACTGCTGAACTCATGAGTCTCGTTCCCAGAGCCAGGCACTGGGACCTCCAGCTCCAGGTGTTTAAACAGACTGCACGTGGCTGCCCTGCTCTGAAGTGCAGATCCATCGCTCACTCACTCAGTAGCATCTTATTGCTTCCATAACATCACTAAAATTTAGTGGGAATAGTCCAGCGATAGTTGAACATAAATAATTGCATTGAGTCCATCCCTAAGCAGAAGAAAGGAGGGAGACAGAAATCTAACCCTGCCATTTTGCCAGGGCTGAACTTTGGTACCAAGTGGTACATCCTCAGCTGTTTGCAAGAAATCGACGGCAGAAGCAAGAGCTGTGTGCAGATCTCTTGAGCCTACATCTGTACTACCAGGCTAATATCAGTAATGCGTTGAAGGTACTCACAGCTTCGTTCTCCTGGGGAGGTCAGTGCACAGTGTCACTACTTTCCCAGTGAATGCTTCACAAAGCAATCAGCTCTCTCATTGACAGATGTTCCTCTCTGCCAAACTGTTTTTTTAATGGATCTCCATGTATTCTAAGTTACTCACATTTTCTTTCCTACCTTAGAAAATATCTTTTTAGAAGTGCATGCTGCTATCCAACACCTGTAAGTCACAGCTGAGGTAAGGGAAAAGAATATTTTGCTTGCCCACCACCCAGGGAGATTACAGCCTCTAGCCTAGTCAGATCATTGTCTTGCACTGCCAAGAACATGCCGTAGCCTTCAGTTAAGACCCCTTTGTAAAACAGAAAGGCATTCTGCTTTTAGATTCTCTTACACATACTGGTATCAACTAGGACAAATTCACTGAAGTCAATCTACACTGATATAAACCCATGCAACAGAAAAGAGAAAAACTCTAAATACTCTGGTGTGGCAGCAAGACCAAAGAATAAAAACCTACACATGCTTCATCGCAAAAAGTTTCACCAAATGAGAACGAGATACTCTTTCATCCACCACTAGGAAGCAGCATAACCATGTGTTTAACAAGCTGGAAATAACTATTCAAGTCAGACTCCTGGAATACTTAGAGTCGACCCCAGGAAAAAAAAAAAGCGGGGGTGGGGGGGGTGGCGGGGGAAGAAAGGTAAAAAGCCGTTTCTGCCTGATGACTATATCAACTGCTTGTGACACTGAATGCCCCTGCAGGAAGGTAAAACTGGAGAGGAGTCTGAACATGATGGGAAAGCTTCATGTGAGACATTTTTCTCCTGATTGAGGGAGATAAAATTTTGCAAGCCTTCCTGCATCCTTCCTGCACATGATTACCAAGCAAAATACAAGACAAAAAGCAGAGGGCCCGCTACTTCATTATTTCGCACCATGCAAAGTGTTCAATTACAGGTTTTGAAATTTTCTGATGTCTTTGTAGAACGCTTTTATAAAGGTGTGAGTAGTGTGGCACATTTATAAGAATATGAATAAGACAATTATAATTATAAAATCTAATGGAAAAAAGTTTATCAGATTGGACTTCGGCTAGATCAGCGTTTAGGAGATGTAATGTGTGATAACTCTTGCTACCTGTATCATATTTTGTGATAGCGAGTTTTGTGTCTGTGTCTTGAGCAAGAAAAGTCGACAGTAAATATCTCATCTCTGTCTATAGGGTCAAGGAATCCATACTCTTCCTGACCCACAAGCCCTGAGCATGTCCTAATTGTTTCAGTAGTAAAAGTGTCATATTCTACACCAAGATTTCATGAAGAAGAAAAGTCCAAAGGCTTAGATTCTCTTGCAATTCAAACATCACAAGTAGATTACTTATTGTGGTAATAGCACTTAACATTTGCAACCCTCATTCATCAACTACTTCACAAACATCAGCTAATAAGGCAGACATAGATGTGCTTATTTTCTTTGCCTTCTAGACCAGAAACCCAATCTAGGGAAGTGATTCATTAGTCAAATGCAATACGTGCCAAACCCAGTAATGTTAGTTTCCCTAGCTTTTTTTTTTTTTTTTTTTTTTTTCTACCTATAACCATGGTATTAACATTGCTTAGTATATATCCTGTTTCAGGAGACAGATAAAGTGAATACAGTGATTTAATTTCTAAGATGTTGATTACTTTTCAGAGCATTAAATGTAGCTGGTTTACATCTTAACCTTCACATAAAAGGTTGGAGGTTTTGGAAGTGTTTCTAAATGAATTTTTTGTAGTTTGATAAATACTGCATCATTTCCACAATTTACAACTATGTCATTGGTCTTCTACTAATACACATTATTTACTTCTCTTATATAACTACATAAGCTTATCTCCTTTACATGTCTTCTAGGCAGAAAGTTTTAAAAATAGATGTTTTGTACAAAGTTGTGTTTCTTTTCAGTCCATTCTTGAAAGATCCATAATCCAAGTGATGCTATGAACACTTCTCAGCTCTTCTGAATTTTTCATATTTTTCTTTCTTGCACATCAAAAGACATTTTACCCCTTCTTTCTAATTTAATTTCAGTAGTTTTGAAGACTGCTGACTAAGCCCTCAGCAAAACATCCTGTTGGTATTTATTCTAGCCTTAATGTAAAATGTCATTGAAATTCACATACACACAAAGGATTGGTATATACATCGCCTAAGAGAGTTTACATGACCTCCTAGACAGAAGGGTCATCACTAGAAGGTAGATTAGTTTGAGCTGCATAAACAGACTCACCCACTCCCATTTCATGCCTGTCTCTGCTATCACACAAAATACATATTGCCAAATTACTAGCACTAATACACTTATTATTGAAATTATTGCAGGAAAACACGAGTTCTTATGCAAGCATAAAGACTTTAATATTGGGTAGGTCAGTGCTGAAGATGCTGTAAGTCAACCTGTTCACTGAGGGAAGAGCTAGAAACAAAACAGACACATAATTTAGGAGAGGAAGAATAAAGATAACCTGGGACTGCATCCTGGGGCCTCAGTGAAGGCTGTAGCTAAAACTGCAAAGTAAGGACTTCATTCAGAGTTAAGTCTTTACATTTCCCCCCAAGCCTTTTGGTAAGCTTGCTGTGTGTGTTTTAGGGGCAGGAGAAAGGAAGAGTCCTTTAAAAATTAATGCATTTTAAAATCTATGCTCTATATTAATAATAAAACACACCCTCTAAAGCAGCATCACTGTGATTTCTTCCCCCTCAAAGAACTCTTTTAAATATAGGAAACAAGATTAAAAGATAGTACCATGTATCATAGCAAGCAGTATAAATGATACGGAAATAAAATATAGCTGGGCTGGCAGCATTCCAGCCTTCTTGGCTACTTGTCAGTTCTCTGATGTGATGATATGCTGCATGATACTTGCCTCCGTATCTCCTGCATGTAACCCTTATCTGACAGGGGCCTAAACAATACCCTTCGGAGGAGACAGATTATGAATACGGCAGTTTGCATTTCAAGCTAAATTCCACAATTAAGTATAATTATGTGCCATATGTTTTCATCCTTTCAATTTTATGTAATCTTGAAAACTAAGTAAATATGTAGGCTGCTAAAATAATGGCATGTGGCACTGCCATGATGCAGCATCTGTGGTATACTGCAGTAATTTAAAAATGAAAATACAATGAATGTAATTATTCAAAACTAAGTTATCTGAATTACAGGATAGTTACCATATGTATGTGGAACAGTTTTGAAAGTTTATCTACCTGTACTTTTTACTATATTCAGATTGCACTTCAGATCTCTAAACCATTAAAGATCGCAAAGGACCAACAACAGTGTTCCCTAAAACCACTGCAATTTCCCAGGAAAACAAAAGAAAATATAACCTCTTCTCACATGTTTACAATGATAATATTAAGATTTATGGTCTCATTCTTGCTTATTCACCCATTCATCGACTGCATGCCTCTGCAAGCCTATTTCTAAATGAATTTCATTTTATAAAGATAATTAAAAACTGAAAGATAATATTTTTATTGAAATGTTTTTAATATAAAGTATTGATCCATTTAATTGAAGACTGTGAGAATATCTAAATGTGCCCATACTTGCAGAGCAGGAAATCTTTTGAAGCTTATTTGATGAAAACTTGCCTGCGGAACCCAAGGCATGGTTACTCATTACAGTGCAAGTGTTTGGTCATAGTATTTGCAGCACAACTGATAGTAAACTCAGCACAAACACACAAACATATCCACATTGACTGAGAGAGAATCTCACTGGTTCATACTGGTTCACACTGGTGAACGCAGGGGTACCCCTGGCTCCAAGTCTTGTCTTCGTTTTCCTCTGAGGTCAGTTTGAGCTGGATTTCTAGATAACATTACAGCTTTTCTGAAGTCACTTCCAGGGCTGACTATAAGCGGGCTAGGAATTTGTGTGCTAAATTCAAATACTGGTGGTTTGGTTTTTTTTTTTTTATTTCTTTGTTTGGACTTGGGTTTGGGTTGATTTTTGAGGCATTTGCTCAACTGGAGGAAACATTCATGAGTCAATTAACCAGTTCTCAGATACTTCCAGGAAATTATGATTTCTTTAAAAAAAAAAAAAAAACAAAAACAAAAAACAAAACAAAACCCAACGATGCAAACAGCATAATGCAGAACCGAAATCCTAAGAACTGGAAAGGGGTTCATTTACAGAAACAGTCTCCAAGATCGAAAATTAAGTGTTATTGAAACGGGATAATTACAGTAAAGCAGGAATATAAGCAGTTAACTTAGTTGACAGTGCAGCAAAGAAATCGTTCTATTCTTTTATCAACCTGATCCTAAGGCATGTGTTTCTTCACATGCAAAATACCTGGCTATGTAGTTTTAATGGAACTTGAAAAAATAACTAGTAAGTCCTGTACATGCTCAAAGCTGCCCTCTTTCCAATAGGGTAAATATGAAAACAAGGCCTTTTTTTACTTTTAAGAATTGTGCAAAAGACGGACTCATCATGGAAATGCTATTGCAACCACAATTACACTGCAGTGTCAGCTATGGCCTGACCTGTTCCGTTTCTTCACAAAAACTGCTCTAATGACTTTTATCTGGTACTTTAGATGGCATATTTAGGTCCAGCTTTAAAATAAGCAATATGGAGAGAAATACTGCACCATAAGGAATGCAGCTGAAGACTGTGTTAATCAAGTATTCAGGGCTCTCTATGATTAGGGGCTGTATTTTCCCACAAATAGTTTTCAAAAGAAATGACAGCTACATAGTTAGCTATGTTGTTGTAGACTAGTAACAATTAGCATCTACTATGGTAGTTCATATACACAGCAACATGCTAAAAGATATTCCTAATAATGGAACAAAACTATAGACCAAACCAACAATTCTCCATTTTCTAAATAAGCAATGAGAGACAGAAAGAAATGCAGCTTCAAAGACATTTCAAAATCTTACTTCCAGAGTGGATATATCTAGTGAAGCACTGGGGCTTTTTGGATTATTAAACATTCACCCTAGAAAAAACATTCTAGGAAAAAAAACCCAACAAACAATGAAGACAAATTCTGTATGATGACCTTGGACTCCTACCGAAGTTAACACTCTTACTACAAATCATCACCAATTCAATATAACTTTTAAATGAAGGCTGCAAGGAAATGTACAAGTATGAACCAAAAATTATTCTTTATTCCTACTAAAGATAAAGATTTAAAAAAGCTCATTTTCAAAGACTTGACAACTAATATTCTTGGGTCTATTGGGACGTCCAACTACTACCTGAATCCCACTAATTCTTGACCTTTACTCCAACACCAAGTTTCACAATCTGCTTATGAGCATTTTATTATGGAATAGAACAATTCAAGATTAAAACACTTTGACTTTATTGAAACACTGCATTTCCATTAAGCTAATATGCTTTTGCTGATTTTTTACAGCTGGCCTAAAACGCTGCACTTACTTTAAAAAGATAATAATTCTCACTCTTCATCTTCCGACAGATTCCAAAATGAACTGAAGCTTAAACTGTGTGATACTGAACCTCCCAAATACTTTTTATAGAGATATTTCCCCCCCCCCCCTCGATCTTGCACAAACTGCTCCTTCAAAAAAGTAGTTATTATAGCGGGGGGTAGCGGTAGAGTAGGGGGAAGAAAGAGGAGAAGGTAAATCAGTTACAGAGGTAAAAGCAATGAGAAAAAAAATCAAAAAATTCACAAGAGCAAAGCAAGCTGAATCCGTCAAGGCAAATTTGGATCACTGGATTCCTGTAGCATGCAGGCAGGTGCATATCTAATATGACAGAAATAGTAGGACGTTATGAAATCAGCAAAGCTAATGCAAACGATTAGCAGAGTCCAACAGATCTGTTAACCTTCGCAGGATTTTCAGACATTACATGGCCTGCACACCCTCCATCAGTCTCTAGAGTGTATTTTCTACCTCCCTCCCACTCTCACTAAATTAGAGAGTTCATGCTATCCCGAAATCCCATAAGAACATGCCTTGGTGGCCAGCAGCAGAGTTTAAGAAGCATTTCATGGCTCAGAGCCGGAACTGTAAGCTCACGGCCAGCCTGGTCTCTCACCAGTAATTCTAAACCTCGTTCTGTTCATAATATTTTAAATAGCCTACACAGTCTTTCCATGGATCACTGAGAAGGTATTTAACAAGTTTTCTCCAGGAAAAGATTAACTAGCCATGATCTCTTTAGATTAGAAAGGAGACAATTAATTGATGATATGATAAACATATAAATTCATGACTACCTGGAGCACGTTTTTCTCATTACTAGCAGACAGGTTAGCTTAGCATCTGTTCCACTTTGATTCTTTACCAAGAAAGGCAAAAAAACCCTCCACTTTCCACTCTCCTTAAGTATTTCTAGTGCGCTAAGTGGTCTGAGCTGCAAGGGAAAAGATCGTGTTACAGTGAAATGGAAACAAAAACCTATGGTCTTGGCTAAGCTACGAGGTGAAGCGCATATGCATCAGAAAGCAGAACAAGGCATCATGACATGTGTACAGTGACAGTTTACTGTTTTTACAGCACTGCATGAATCAGCCAGGGAGGGATTTTGCACAGAGGAGTTTGCTGGGGACCACTCTTGGTTTCTCTCTCTCAGTTCTTGCTGGCAGTGGAACAAAACACAGCAGGTGGCTGGAGCTCCATCTGGGTCCAGTGCTTAGCATTGTTATGCCACAGCAGAAAACCACTGAGTACACATTTTGGATACTAGAAACAATCAAAGGTGGTGTATAGCAGAAATAGAAATAATGCAGGAAAGAGCGAGAAAATTCATGGGAGACAGGAAGCAGAGTTTGTATGAGGAGAGATAGAGTACCCTAGGACTGTTCAAGTGGGTTTGAATCTGAAGCTTGACCATTTTATTTGATGTTATCTATGACTTTTGAAATACTCTTCTCCGTGTCATTCTTTATTTTTATGCCTTGCAACACTTACTTCCTAATAACCAACAAATTTTTTTTTTTTTTTTTTTGCACAATGCATGCCTAAGTTACAGCCCTCATTGCCACAAAACCTTGTGAACATCAAAACTAGAAAATGTGACTGATCAATGAAGCACTGCAGTGGAAGAAGGCTCTGAGGAGAGCGGCAAGGGCTTTGTGCTCATGAAGCTCGTGACGGGATGTGGGGAGCGACTGCCTGCTCCTAATGCAACAAAAGCTGAACTTCCCTCAACACAGAGGGTCCAGGTTGGCCTTTAGGCTACATCAGCTGTCCCCTGAGCCAGCCAGACTGGCGAGGTGCAGGTTAATACACAACTCAGCCCAATACAGACTACAAAAAGTGAACAAATGACAAAGAGAACTTAGAAGAGAGCCAAGGGCTTCAGCTGGTTTGAACCCACGTACTCCTTCCCAGCAGCGGGGGACACCCAGCCGTTGTACTGGGATCTGCCTGTGCATTGCAATTGTTAGATGCCGTTAGGTGTACTTTTGATCTTACACGCACTGCTGCATCACTGTGCTAAATCAAAATCCCGTGTCACATTCAGATAGTGTCAAGTAAGTAAATCTGACATTAAACATTGAACCCTTCACGTGTGGAATATCAAAAATAACCTGGTCAGAGAGAAGTAGACTCTTGACATTAATGCAGTCCAACACAGTTTGATCACTTCATGTAAGAAAAGGCCTTTAAGGACTATTAAACACCATTATTCAGTATAATCTTTCATCTGAGGTTTCCTAACCTGCATGTGAGAAGAAATGCCATCTTATAACAAATCTTCCTCCCTAAGCTGCTGGCCACTAAAAAAACAAGCTGGCCAATTAGCCTGACGCAGTACGTTGTTCTTGCACTGGGTAAAACAGAAAGCTCTAACTAACTCTGTTCAGTTTGTTTGTTTATTGAGGGTGCAGGGGCACAAGGGGTTAACAGTGAAATGTGCTCATTTACTCTCAGTGTTCATCTGTACCTAAGTCAGTTTTTGATAGGATACAACGCAATGCTTACAGCTTGCAGCCCATGACTATTCAATGTATTTGGTAAGCATTGCAAGAGATCTCTTCAAAGTCTCAGCAGAGTCTAAACAAAATGTCAGTTATGATCTTCTTAATATGCTCATTTATAATGTGTTTGTAAAATATCAACAGAACTAGAAGGGAGAGTTCTTTTTCACACAGGCTTTTCTGCTTAGAATTGTCACACCATGGTCTCCCAGGTCCTTCCTTGCACTAACAGACGAGGCTGAAGTACATGCTCTGGAGGTCAGTAGCACCCTGGTTCAAACACAGACATCTGTAAAATGTGGATGTGATACCTGTCACTCTCCAGTTCCCTGAATAAGAAAAGCCTGCGTATTTTTAATAGCCTCTCATTTATTTTATACTCCAATTCTCTTAGTAGACTTAACTTTGTCCTAGTTGATTTTTTTTTTTTTTAAAGTGTGAATAGTCCCAGAACCTCTCCAAATGCTCAGCCTTCATTGCCAAAAGAGGGAGGTATTTGTTCACAAGCTTCAGTGCCTGCAAGTCACGCATGCCATTCATTCAGCTGCTTATCACTGTAGCTCCCATGATTTCCTATTTCTACATAATTGACACATTTCTTACTTAAGTATTAAAGAACATTTTTTGTATGAATTCTCTATGTATAACAATAGCTCTTTTAATGTGTTTAAATGAATCTCAATTAGGCCTAAATGACAACACTGGGAATCTATTTTCTACTACCTTTTAGCAGTTATCCAGATTGGCTTCAACTCTGGTGTATACACTGAGACAAGAATTACAGCTAAAAGGAGTTTATCTAATTTTGTCACCGGTAATTTTTATACTATCCTTGCTGAAGACATATGTAAATGTCAAACACTATGACATTAGAATAACTATACCTCTGATTAAAAATTGAATTTAAAATGATTAAAAAATAAAACACTGAAAGATTAAACGAGACAGAAAACAAATGAAATTCTGCCTTATTTTCTGACAATTAATAAATCAACTTTAAGCCAATTAGTGCATATGCTCAGAACAACCCTGTTTGAAAAACAATCTTCTGAGTTCATGGGAAGCGACGGTTTAGTGAACAAACTTAATTTCTATGTTTTCACAAGTATGAAACAAATACTTCCTGCATACATCTATGGATTCACACCTTCAAGTTAAATCCTGCCATAATCAACAAGCAGAACATTTGACAAATTCCATTTGCTATTTCTTTTTTTTTTTAATCTCTTGTCACTCTGCAATTCATCATCTAAAAGCTTTGATCCCTAGCGCTGAACAGACATGAATTTCCTAAATGACTAAAACTTATGGGCAAGTGTTTCCTTTTAGAGCTGTATGTAAATGCAATGTTAAATTTTATTTTTGTAATCTCTTTAATCAGAAACAAGGGAATTAGCCAGCTGTTTGGAACTCATGTTAAGATGTAATTAAGCATTTGATTGAATTTCTGTGCATATCAAACAGCAAAGGCTAGTATTTGCACACAAGACAGATCGCTTTCATTAAAATAAAAATCTCACCAAATGACAACAGAAAGGGTTTACTCCAATGGTTTGTCTCTGAGATATCCCTCCGCAAGAAAGCACACATCAGAATGGCAAAAAAAATTGCTTTATGTGTCAATCATACCAACAGGATTCCTTCCTGAGTGACACCTAGCTTTCCCTTACATCTGTACCGCATGCTACTGCAATACGCTAAGGAATTGCCTGTCTTTGCAGGCTTCATAGAAGCGGTGGTGGGTGGGGGGAATCCCACAAATTATCAATTACTCCGGTGCGGAAATAAGCTTTACCACCACCTGTGCGTGGTTTATTTTTTTTACTTATTTATTTGGTGGGGAGTGTTTTTTGTTTTAAAATTGTTAGTGACAGACCTATAAAAAAGTATTACTGTGGAGGTTTATGTATACATATCACATATAGCCAGGATTATTATTTCTGATAAAGAAAACCCCAAATTTCCTCCTTCTCATGTGAGACTGCCCAGAGATGAAGATTAAGAAAGATGAAAACCTATTCTTTTTTTTAATACTAACAGATGAGTACAATATTGAACTAAACTAAAAGCACAGTTTTGTGGTGTGGGATGAAGATGGGTAAACAAAGCATTAGCGAAAACTGCTTCTTTAAGTAATTTCATCTCAAGAGAAGAAGGAGCAGCTCCTTGACTGTTGCAATCAACTTTGATTTGGGTCAAAGCATCCATATTCCCTTTGTGCTAGCTAGGAACAAAGCAGAGGCAGGAAAGAGCCCCCACCCCAAGGTAGGGTGGTTATTCTCTTTGTCTCTTCAGTTTCCAAAGCTGGAAGTAGGGTTTAATAACCAAGTTATTCTCTACCCATGGCACTTCTGTACTCTCGCTGCTTGAGGCACGGGGCAGTGGAGTGATGCTGACTTTTCTAGGAACAGTCTGTACATGCCCCACTTCAGTCCCCTCTCCTGAAGACACTCACTTGACTCAAGAGAACATGAAAAGCAGCCGACCAGGAAGCAGTGTCACATCGGCTTGTAGCATCAAGACCAGAGCTCAGAGCCACAGGACAACACGACTCAAGACAACAAATTGGCGCACAGTGTTGCCCGGCTTACTCAAGCACCACGTGAAGGTGAGGCTCACGGATCTAACAAATTCTTCTGGGTTTGTAGAAATCCTCCATGTATAATACACAAAGTGTGACCCAAAAAGTTCCTAATCTGGAGAACCAGGGCAGGCAGGGAAGAGGAGCAGACAGTGCCCAGAAAATGAGAATATCTTAGGTAAAGGCATTTAAGGAGTTCCTGGCTTGGGGATCTGCATACCTGCTAGACAAAAGCACGCTGGACACACTCACCGAGTTTTTAGTGTTCCTGTCTTCTTTCTTTGCTACATGAAAGGAATGCATTGGCTATGAGTTACTATGCAACAGAAAACAAGTCCTGTATTTGATAATTCAGAGGAAAGGAAAACAACAGTGCGACAGACTACATGTGCAATTCAGGTGCGTTACTTTGGCTGCTTCTGATCATGACAGTTGAGAAAAAAATCCTTGTCTACGGCTGTCTTGTTATCCCTCTGTAAATTAACGAATACAAAAGTTACAAAACAGCTAAAAATCACATGTGTTTTGAACATGAACTTGAAAGAGAGAGAGAATTTTGAGAGTGTGCTTATTGTATGCAGAGCTGTCTCATTCTTCTTACAAGAATAAGCTTTTGTAAGTTAAATAATTTTCACCTAAGGGATTATTTAGTAACTGTTCGGTAGAAAGTTTTAACTTTTTGAGACAAAGATAATTTTAAAAATTCAAAAGATTGTGCAAAGTTTTTCAAAGAACAGCCAAAGTGGTTCTCATTAGAAAACTACAATTTGGTTTATAACAGAAAATTGAGATTATTTTAAACTACATTCTATCTAGTCTAGTTAATGTAAGCAACATTCATATTCCTAGAAAGGAAAACACCAATATTATCACAATGTTGATGTGATTCAGCTTCAATTTTTTGAGAAATTATTATTGCTTATATCAAATATCTAAATGGCCACTGGAAAATGCCATGGATGAAAGACAGAGCTTGTTTTACAGTAGAAGCCAAACCATAGGCAAGCACCGACAACATTTTGTCCACTCCAAAAACACTTGAGTATTCTAGTATTCTCCGCCATAAAGCACTAGCAGCAAACATTTCCTAAGATAAAAAATATCTGGGGTAGAATTTATAACAAAGTTCCCCAAGCAAATACAACCTTCCCTAGAATAAATGATGCTAGAATGGGGTATATGCATAGAAACTATATAACTCTATGTCTAAAAATGTTCATATAGAAGTACATTAGACACATGCACTTATTTGGTCATACTGCAAAATTATTTTCAATATTTTTTTTGTTCAAAATCCAAATCATAATATTGATGATAATCTTGAAAGATGCCTCTTATAATCAAGACTCTGCTTCTTTGCACATCCAGCCATGCCAATCTGAACTCTACTCATATGTCTCCAACTGCAAAGAATCCATGGCTTAATTTATAGTTATTAATCTACATGTGCTTTGTAACAGAATAATCTGTTTTATCTGTTTACTCTGCTTTCTCCATTTAACTCTCCTTTTTTCACAGCATCTCACAGATTTCTTCCTACTGAAGTGTTTAGAAACTAATGCTCTAGATGCTAGGAAATGACTACTGAATTGTCTTAATGGTAAAATGAATCCCAAACCAATTATGACTGTTACTTAACAATTATCATTCTTAAACTAATCCTAGTTTGGACTTTTTTCTGTCTCTTTTCCTTCTTCTGTAGAACAAACATTAGAAAAATTCTTTGGCCCAAAATAGTTATGCACAAAATTCAACTTATACTCTCATAGCTACTCTGCAGCACTGGATAGCAAACAAGGCTCTGCAAGACAAACACACTGTGGTACATAAGAGTTGCTCTCATCAAACTCTGCTCCTTTTAAAAGTATTTAAACATTATCCTAAAACATCAATTGCTATCACAGGAGAGATATTACACAGTCAGAAGAAATTCTTTAAAAACACCTGCTTTTTCATATTGCAACTGATTAAAACATTTGTTAAGGTTTGATCTGTGTGAAGAGTTTTTTTAGAAAAGCCTCATGCATATGTCTCTCCATGCTTTTAATTTGATAAAAGTAGATTTAAAAATGAGAGTCAGTTATTTTGCATGTGTTTGTCAGCGTTTTCCTGAGACTTGGTCAGGGCTGCATTCAGGCTAGAACTTTATAATCTATACAGACTGATTCCATTACTCTTCCTCCTCAGGTGCTTTGTGCAACACTAACAGCTGGATCTCTTGTGACGGAATAAGGTCCAGTCAAAAACTCAGTGAACAGCAAGCAGAAAACTGGCCCATTGCTATGAAGCTAGGAATTTAGTTGATATTGCACAGCATTTCATTTCAGCTTTAAATCTTCAGGTTCTGGAGTCACATTATTCTGTCAGGCTCTCAACTTTATTTATTAATTTGTCTGCAGAGACTGAAAAAAATTTGAAGCTCAAAGAAAAAGAATCCAAATCATTGAAAAGGAAAATACATGGCATCTTTTCTCAGTCTGTGTTATGACTTTTTAAGCTTTGGATAGGCAGTGTGGTATATATATGATATTTTCAGCTTTATTTATATTAATTTAAAAAATTATTGCAGTTTCCAAGTGGAGAGAGAAAAACAAACCAAAGATCAATTCTGATGCAGCCATGCTTCAGGTTGGATAGGGAACCCTCATGCAGCCCATATTGATTCTAACAATGAGTTATTACTGAAGCAGAAGGTCTGCACATATTTCCAGAATTCTCAGTTCCTTTTCCCTAATTTATATCAGTGTTTGTCCGTAGTTTTCCCAAGCCAAAAAAACCCACAGGAACATCCTCCCTTCCTCAGATGACCTTAAAACTCAATGTAAGTATTTGTCCACAGATGAATACAAATATAATAATTATCAGCAGATCTGAAATCCATTGTTATTTGTATGGTGCTATTGGCTGGAAAGCCAACTGTGTTAATAACCACAGGTATCAAAAACAGAGGTTTTAATTTTATTTTTTCTAAATAGAGCTGATTTCAGTTCTAAGTGTAGTAGACCATATGTCCCTATGCAATAGCATCGTAGGCATTTCAGTCACACTTCACCTTGGAGGCTCAAGTACTTGTTGCCTTGGCAACACCATGCTTAATGTGTTTCATTTTGCCTCTTTTCTCCTTTTCTGAGTATGAACCTAAAATAAAGAGGAGAAAGTAATATATCACACCTGTTTTCTAACCAAATTCCTATGAAAGTGAATGCTAATAATAGTATCATCATAGGAGCAATCTTTTTGTAGACAAAGCATGAAAACAATATATGTTAAAGAAAAGACAACCTGTTTTCTCAGAACTGAACTCAGATGTTCAGGATTTTTAGCTTATTAGTAGCACCAGATGCTGTTTCCTTTAGTGGTTAAGCATGATAAATATCTCTTTTCCCTTTGTTGAAGAAAGAAATGTTAATAATCTTATAATATTTATATACCTGTGTACATGGTTAGATATATATATATGTACATACAGTACATATAGAAAATAATTTCTTAAAATTAGTGCTTTCATATTTTCGAGACGTGTCAGTATCTTCAATAAGATCATTGACAACCTTCGGAATGCAGCGTCTTTGCTGCTCTGGCACCTCTGAGTAATGAACAGAGCCAATGGCACTGTCGATCTGCATTAACAGATATACATACACTTATTTATATATATTTGTGTACACATACATGTTTATATATATGTATATATGTGTATATATGTATATATTTGTGTGTGTGTATACATCTATTTTATATACAACATACAGAATATCTCTAAATGAGATGCAGAGTGCAAGTACACTTAGCAAGAGCTTAATATAGTGCCTGAGTAGTAACTAAGTTTGACATGTAGCTAGCTGGTTGCTAAACAGTCTTGTTGTTTTGTCGTTATTTTATCGGTCAGTGGCAAGGCAAGTGAATCTTCTGGCTTTATGAATACTAACTTTGACACAAGCAGGGCTGGGACCATGTGCGTGCACAGCAACAGCCATGAGCATGCAAAGCATGCTCCCATCCATCCAAAGCACCGAGGATGCACAGCAAATCTGCTCATTTCCTGAAATGACTGAAAGTAATTTGGGGGTTTTTTAGCATCCATGTGATAAACACAATGCCAAGCCCATGGCTTGGTAATGAGCATGTATGTCCTCAAGGTATGAGGGTTGCAAAGGGACTTTTTGTTTCCTTGCCAATATATAGAGTATAAAATGTAACATGTAAAGCTCCTTTTGCCCTTATAAACATAATTCTAAAGAATACACTGTGAAGAGTGAGTCCTTTTTACCGCAGAAGGCAATGTTATGTTTTTTATATATATATGAATATGATAAAGAAAAATGAGTTGCCAAGTGTTTTCAGAAGTTCTGTTAAAACAGTGAGGCATATTTTTTTTACTGAGGTCATCATCAGGTCCAGAATGAAAGAATATCGGTACTCTCATTAAACATTTCTGTAGTTTATAAAGCATATAAAGCATACAAAGGAGCATATAAATATAACACTTTCTGTTTCCTCCTCAGCCAAGTTCTTGATTGGCCTCTTCATAATCAAGGAATCAGATTTAAATTCAACACTTTACCATTTTTTAAAAGTCTGCTACAATCTTGGGTTTAAAGTTTAGAAAATACAGAGAAACAAACACCACACTTCACACTGCTTCACAGCTAAGCCTCAGAAGTAGGGAAATACTGGAATTTACAGTTTGTACCTGTAATCAAGCACAAGATGCGGACATAACTGTAGTACGACAGTCAGTACGTGGCAGTAAGTTGTGCACAGAATCCTGAATCATTTTCTGCCAATAGTCTGCTTTACAGGTAAGTCTGAAGCATTACAAACTCAAAGAAACAGTTTTCTGTCAGGTAAGTTGCCCTTGTTACAAAAGCCAGAAAGCAGGAATACGGCACAGAGGTGGGAGCAGAAAGAGCAGTTCTGGGGCTAAACTTGCCAAGAGACATGGCTCGGAGCTCTGTCCTACGTGGCAATAGCCAAGTCATTACAGCTGAGTCCTCGCTAGTAATACCTGCCCATGGCTCACACGCAGGTCTCCATGCAGCTGTGTAACACCTGATGTCCAAAACTGCCCAGCGCTCACAGCTGCAACTGGGAACAAGGAGATCTGTGCTCTGAATGCTTCAAAAGCTACAAAAATTAGGTCCAAGGTGTCCCTGGTGGAAGATACGAAGTAGGCACTTCTGATCTAATCCTCTCAGCATTTCAGGTCTTCATTTATAAATCAGGAAAACATCCCTTTTACCTTGCTGGAGTCATATGAACTTCAACATATGAGTTCATATGAGTCATGTGAGTTCAACAACATTTCTAAATCACTCAGACACTGTTGGAATGAGCAAACTGGAAAAGATCATTAGAAAATTAAAAGCTGTCCTCAAAACCAAGCATAAATTCAGACTATATCCATACAACCAAGAACACTAAATGAGCAGTACAGATTGTTTTAAAAGCCCTTCAGATGTGTCACATTTCTATCCTTTATAATAGCTATTGGTTTTATATGAGTATTTCAGAAAGAATAGTTGATGACATGGTTTGGCGCACAGATTTTTATGAGTATGCACTTGGGATTGCCACTCATGGGTAGCTAAGTCAAAAATTAATTGTACAGATGAGTCTGAACAAATGAAAAAAAAGTGTTTCTGTTGCAGTGTTATGTGTTTTATATAAAAAGAACAGATGAATAAAACTGTTTGACAAGAACCTAAGAGATTTTAGTGATTTTTAATTGTAACTATTGCACTTACCCTGCTACATGCAATATAATTTAACTCTGCAATACAGATGCAGTATTTACTTCAGTGTACTTGACTTTGATTGGCAAGAAGAAAAGGATCTAAATGATAAGGGGTTTTTCTCCCCTCTATTTAAAATACGGAAAAGTTGATGTTATGTCCTTTTTAAAAAAAAATACAGTTAATGTTTTATCTGGAGGCTTTCTGGGTTGCAGCATTTCCCAGCTACCGCTACAGTGAATGCTGTGTAGGCTCTGTTGGAAACGGAAATCTACCTTTTTAATATGCAAAACATCATCCCGCTCACATAATCTTTATTAAAAATAATGATAAATTATTCCTTTCCCTGCACAAACCACATTTTTCCCTATTTCTGTTTTTCTGGTTTTATCTTACAGTTACAAAAGCAATACTAAGTTCAATACAAACTTAACAAAGCCATACCTGGATCTATTGCCCCTCCTCAGGCAAATGTGCCTTTGGGGCTGGCATCTCTATGGCTCTTTGAAAAAGTTCTTACAGTTAAGGGCTGTGCTTGCCACCATACTCTCTCTCTCTCCTTCTATCACACACAGGTGTACACATGCACATGAACAAAGGTAGAAAACTTGTAGCAGCAAGCAAAAAGACTAACCTTTTAAGAAAGGAACACATATTTTAGCTCTATAAAGCTATAGATAATTTTCAACCAATTGGACCCAAGTATAAGTTCATACAATTAATACTGACTCCTTTCTAGCACTTAATGAAGTACTCCCGATCTCTAACTGCAAAGCTGATCATCCTTTTATGTCCTCACCATAAACCAGTAGAAACTGACACAAAACAAAGTTTTTAGGTTTTATTCACTATCTATAATTTGCTGGTAGTTTCTGTCCATGTAGCCAACAGTAACAGCTTTCTTCCACCAGCAAATTATCCAGTGATAAACTGGACATACAGTGTCTTTAATGTTGACTTACGAGGACTGACAGCTGAACATCCTATTACTCAGGGTTGACCGTATACATTTAAATGCATAAAATAAAAGGAAGACAGAAGATACAGAACAGCACATTTTCCAGAAAGCATCACGCGAAAACATTTCATCTCTGCTATTAAAGGCATGATACTAGTGTCATAAAAAAGTTGCTCATATGTTTAAGCTGTCACTAAATTGATTAATGATTAAGAGGAGGTGAAGAGTTCAGCAGAGTTAAGTCTGAATCTAATACATACCAAGGCACTAGCATCTGCTGAACAAAACCGATCTTGTTTTTATTAGCTAGGTTCAGATTTGATGGGATGAACCATTCACCCAGACACAGTCATAACTCAAAAGAACTACAAGCAACAACAAAATGTCTTTTCTACTTTGGCATTATATGTATAAACAGACAAACATTATATGGGTCAAATCCTACACTTTGTATTTAGAATTAAAATGCTTGAGAACAGAAGCCTCAAAAAATTATTAAATGAACACACTCTCCTCAGAGTAGAAGTAGATATCTACCATAACGCTGCACAGCTTCCCCATTAAATCAGCTTAGGAAAAGAAATAATTAAGGAGCCTTTTTGATGATAACTAGTGAAACAGGGAATATTCAAAGCTACCAGAACCCTATCCACAGAGCTCTATGCTTAATTTTCAATACCCCTAGGTTTCTTTACCTATGGAATGCTGGCCCATTGACAGTTTTCCTCCTGGCATATATTGGGGTATGAACAAACACGTAGCCTAAGGAGAGGATTTGCCCACTTCTCATCTCTCTCTCTCTAACTGAAGCACATGAAATATGCAGGATCTAACAAATGAATGTTTAAAGGGCATCGAAAGGACAATTTAGAAGCATATTTGCAGTTTCTAGGAAGATGTTTTTAATTACTCATCATTAACTACCATTATCACATTAATCTGTAACAGTGTGAACCAGCAAGGATATGGACCATGGCCAAGTATATTGGTAGAGGAAAAAAAGGACTAGTGAAAATTTGGAAGCAATATGTTAGATAGAAAACAACAGAACTACGCTACATGATACAAAGCAACAGAGGTAAAATATGACAATTTGCCTAAATATTCACAAATTAAAATCTGAAAGTTGTCAACACAAAAAGTATGAAATAATGTAAACATATTTCAAGGTACATAATCTCAAAACTTGTTAATAATTTGTCTGTTGTTACCAATTCCATGGCTACTGTAAATTTGTCATAATTAATAATAAGCAATAACTCTTAATTAAAATGTTTAATAATTAATTAGCTCACTGGGAAAGGATCAGTGCCCATTATGATGTATTTGAAACAGCAGTAGTTGTCAGGATGCCCTTGTATCCTAAGACTGGTAAAGTGTATCCAATTTCCTTATGCGATTGTAATATATTTGTTTAAAGGCAGGCATCGTAGGCGTTAATTAGAATCATTATGATAGATACTATGCAAGCGTACATGTATTTTATGCAATCCATACCTGAAAACTTTGACATTCCAACTGAAAGGAACAACAATATAAAACAAACAACGGGAAAATTAAGACAGAGACTTCAATAACAAATCCCTGTGCTTACAAAAGTAACCATATGCATAAATAACATGTTCTCTACTCCTTAATGTATTATATTTTCAAATACTAGCTTCTATTTGATCTGCTTTTCATTGGTTTCTCACTAACATCACTGCTGAAATAGATTCTGATGCAAATTGATGTTCACAGAAAAAAGTGAGCCGCCTCCACCTGCCGTTACCTTGGGAACTTTCAGAGGTACAGGTTTCAGCAGACCTGTCTAATGAAGGAAGTGTATGCACTGTCGTTACTGTTCAAAACATTGCCAAAGTGACTCTCTGTTCTATATAGCTAAGCCTTATACAAATATAAGTGTACTTAAAATTTGAGAATCAGATCAGCTCATTAACCAGGACAGGCACACAGATGTGTATCCTGACATTTAAGGACATTAAATAAATTCCAATAACCAAGTTAAATTAACATGCAGAAATTATGTACGAATAGTTGAAAATACTTTAAACATGATTAATGAAGCCTGGAAGATAATTACATTAGGAAACCAGTAGCATTAAACAAAGATAATTCTGTGTAAAAGAACAAAATTCATCAAAAATTTTAACAAATGGATGGAGGATTCAAGATAAAAATCCAACTCAATTACAGTCTATGGCTGCAATCCAGCAAACCACTTAGAGCATAAGTTTAGTTTTATCAAAGTTAACAGACCTCATCAACCTAAAGATAAGCATCTGCCTAAGGCATTTTCTAGACTGGGACCTACTGATTTGGTGTAACTACACTGAAACACAACACATTTGCCTCACAATAATTACATATTTAACCAATAATGAAAATACTATCTGTTAAATTGAAGTGTATTCTAAAAGGCTTTGGTGAAGTGAAAATGCTTATGTTTCTATCGCTGTTACATTCACTGTGATCTGGAAAAAATTCCAGGAAGCTAAATAAGAGATTTCTGATCTCTAATCACAGAAAGAGAGGATGCAGTTTGCGACCTTTTTTTAATAATTTGTGTGTCTTAGGAGCATATATAACTATTGAAGTAATCTTTCCATTATGGTTGAATTGAATTTAAATATAGCCACTTGGCCGGTGTTTAACTTTTGCTTCAGCTTCTTAGAATAGAAGAAATCTAAACAAAAATCAGTAAGTCTTTTGGGATAGTAGTAAGACCACTGGCAATGGCTCTGGATATCAGTAGAGACCTCTGCTGAAACTTAGGGACTAAACCATAGTAGTAATTATGTTTTACACTGAAGATACTGCTTAGAGAACAAATACTGCCTTTAGGATGAGGCGTATCTGGATATGTCAGCCGATGATCTCTTCACCACAGTCACCAGCTGGTGGTACTTTTTTAAACATGGATTTAATAAGAATAAACAAACAGAACAAGGTATTGTAAAAATAACCTTGCTCAATTGTGCGTTGATTAACTGAAGAGATAAGCACCTAATATAAAATGCACCTGTAAACAAACACTTAAGAACAGTGAATTCATTACAGGAAAAAAGTGCAAGAAAAACCCAAGGACCAGACAGTGTTATTGCTCTGCAATGTTGAAGATAAAAATGAAAAACAGAAATTGTTTTCCAGCTAAGAGGTAACACTATCAGAGAATAAGCCCAGGCAGGACTAGCTGAACAACAGCAGGCATATGTTCATATAATTCCCTTTCTGGAGCATAAAAATTGAGAAAATTTGAAAAAAAAAAGTGACTGCATTAACATGTATTTTTATGTTTTCTAATAGTGTTTGATAATACAATGTAATATTATATTGAAACTTCACTTAGGTATTTCTTTTTTTTTTCCACTTTGGCAATCGTAATTAAAACTCGACATTTGACTTCACTCAGTGGCTTGGTGGCTCAGGCACCTTTGATTCATTAAGGAGAAGGTTGTGGTGGTGGTTGTCTTCTCATCTTTTAACAGTTGGATATCTAGAGCAAGAAAGTCCCTGCAAATGTTTCATTTCCCTCTCTGAGCAGTTTCAGCACATGAGATTTTATCTCAAGGAAGTGACAGATGTTTGAAGCACTAACGGTGGTAGGAACAGACATAGACTGGACATGCTCTCAATTCAGCCCTTCTACAAAGGAGCAGGGCTAAAGTCCAAAGACTGGAAAGATGCCCTAACCACCAGTTTGGACAAAATGTACCCTCTATAACACAGGTATTTTCACCTCAACTCCAGGGCATAGACATTTTCACTCTTGTCTACAGGAAGACATTCTAGGATGCAATGGAGATTCTTCTGCTGTTCATGGTATCTTGTATAGTTTTCACACAGTCATAATTTGAAAACATACAGAAACTTCTGTTATTTTGTAATTTTTCATTTCACTAAAACTGTTTGAACAATCAGATGTGTTCACAGAAAATACACAAAACATTACTCACCAGAAACAACTATCCATGTGGGAGAAAAATGTACAGAAGACTCTGTTTGGTTTGTTGGACAGAGTTTAAGCAGCTAATTATTAAAGCTTTTTAAGAAAGAATATGCAACTTACTAAAATTATTCCACTTTTCAGTTAAAATTCTGATAATTCACCATTTGCCTGGATATTAATTTAGTTAACTTGTAAAAATCCTTGATGGGCAGGACCAAGGCTATGTGTTCAGGGGAAACTGGATGTAACAGCTCTCTCTTCCCAGATGGTGGCCAAGACAGGAAATAACACTGTAACGATGCAATTCCAGAGGATGTATATAATCAGAAATTGCCAATCCTGCCTCACAAAACAAAAAGACAAAGCTTCATAACACGCAATTCTATTTGAGATTCCCTGCTGTGAAAGCACAATTTGTCTACACCAACGATATTCAATTGATTACTTTGGGAAGCGCTTGGGTTAGGGTGTGATTGGCACTATACCACTCTTCCACTAATGCATATTCCATTCCACTCTAAAAAACAATCCCTCTACAGTAAGGTCAAGAAATAAATAAGCGAACTCATCTATGAAATCAAGCATATACCTATTTTTCTCGACTTCAGTAATTCTAACAATTCTATTATTTAATGTATCAGATACAGTGTGCTGAAGTTATTTTCTTCTCTAAGAACTAGAAAACTATCGGTGTTTCAGTAAGTTCTTACTCATACAGCATCTACAAAGACTGTAATATGTTTCAGCAGTGAAAAAATGTTTTACAAATACAGTGAGCATAGCTTTCAAATACAATCCACAACAGTCACTCTGTCTCAGGTTCCCCCAGCTGGGTTTTAAAATTATTTTTAGCCTATTAATCATAACTGAGAGAAAAGAAATGATTTCAAATAAACAAATGAAAACTTGGCTTTGTAAGGGGTTTCTTTCTTTCCTATTGTAAGCCAGAAAGAGACTGCTAGTTCAGCAGGTGTGAAATTCCAGTTTAAGTACAAGCTACTCTAATTTCATAGTTGAATCACAGAGTTGCCACAGAGTCCCCATTGAGCAAATTTCACATTTGCATGCATTCAAGGTCATTACTGAAGGTGATCGAAATGAGACTCGACACCTCCATTTATTTATTGTCAGAGAGTGGGTCTGAAATTTGCACTGACTCTAATCATTCTGATTCCACGTCTAAGTCAAGGTTATTGCAGTCTTGTCTTGCCTTCTCAAAGAAGAATTTCCACTTCTAAAACACTACCTTCCAATAATTCGCATCTTTGATCAGATTTCAAGCTCAATATTTCTGACACAGATACTACACAATCTGCTTGTACAACGCTTCATCAATTCATATTATTACCTCTCATTGGATTAAAACAGCACCTTTTTCTTTCCTCTGCAATATTCCTGAACACTCAAGGATGCACCTCAACATCTTAAATAGAAGACAGTTTAAAATATATACATACCTGTATCTGTGTTTAAAAACACAACCTCCTTTTTCTATGCATATATTTATACATATATGCACATGGTGTATATATAATATATATTCATAAAAAGGTAAACATGCATATATAGACACTCATATAACAAGAGGTAATTTAGACTCTCTATCCAGATAGAAAATACAATGTGTGATGACTAACAGAAATTTGAATAATGGTTACAGTAGACACTATAATGAGAATGAAAACCTCGATATTTTGAAGTGTGCTGAAAATCTTACTGATTCATTACTTATAATGAAAAATAATTCTACTCAGTAACTGGTTTTGAAAGTAAAGTCTTGAACTTCTGGAAAACTTGTTCTTGGAAAAAAAATCAGCATATTTAGTCTCAGTTTGGATAGTGTCAAAACAAGTAAATTTCATAGGTCTATGAGCAGTTCATACGAATAGGAATGGTTTATCTCCATTACAGGGATGAAAAAATGTACGCATAGAAAAATTACAATACTTGCCCAAAATAACACATTGACCCAGAAGTGTTGAGAAGCCAGTACAGATTTCTTTGTACAATTCCTTACTCTAAACATTATGCAAGTATATCTACCCTTCCTTTCAGAAGAGCACGGTCAAGTCCCAGGAGTCATTAATTTCATTTCTTCTCTCGTACCCTGACACAACTCCTGAAGTCTATTACAGGTTTGTTGACTTGCTTTAACTGCATGTTTTGCAGTCTTTGAGCCTGAAATTGGAACACATTTAATTTAGTTTATTATCATATGTAGCTATTACAAAATAGATCTATGATGTCAGATTAATTGATGAAGTCAAACCACCCTGGTTTTTAGGGTCCAGCTACAGTTTCTTGGATTAGCGCCCATGGTTAGATAATCCCTAAACAGACTAGAGAGGCAACTGCTATCAATTGATTTCCTTTCACTCATTAAAAAGCTTTCTGTTGAGCTGAAAAATAAGCAGTGAATTGGTAAGTGTGAAATCAATTCCTTTTTACTCTTTGCTGGCCAAAGATAAATACTTGTAATAGACCTGGAAGTTACAGCATATGGCTAACTTTTGATCTTTGTACTCTCTGTACAGCACTGTATGTCAAAGTTATCAATCAGAATTTGTCAAATTCACAGATCCACTTCTCTTCCCTAAGAAAATTAAGTTTAAATGTCACTATAAGGAAGCATAAAGAAGAACATCAATAAATAATCATTTGGTCACTGCACTTACATAAACTCACTTTCCATGGAGCATTTGCTGAGCTTAATATAGTGTATTCTTAATGTTACCCGTGTAAGATATTTTCTAGGCACAAAGAAATATATAAACACTGTGGCACCTAACTTTTTCATTTACTACTATTTATTCTCACATATACCTATGCTTCAGGAAGTATTACTATCTAACTTTACAGAACAACTGAAAGTAACATAGCAGTATTAAACGAACTGAATTAAGGCTACACAAAGACCATGAAAAGAACACGCATCTCATCACTGAGTGTTTTACCCATGAGCATTTACTGATACTTCCTTTGGGAGACATTATCTATGCATCAAAGAATTGTTCAGTAATATTTGCCAGTAACAGGGGAAACATTTCTTCAGTACAACGGTTTTTAAACTTGTTCCTAAATAAATATTTTTATTTATTTGCCATTAATACGACATTTAAAGCAAATTAATCATTTCACCCCTAAAAAATTTAGAATAATGTCAATAAACTTAGATAAAATTTCCCAATCTTTTCTGTTTTCAGTCTATTCAAACTAAAGATCTGATTTCTTAGACTTAACTATTCCAAGAAAACCTATTTCTCCTGACTGTAGAGCTGCACAAATGTTTTGCAGAAAGGGTGGCTACAAGGGGCAGAGGAACATCCCAACTGGTTCCTTTTCAGCTCTCCTTCAGCAATACCACTTGACCAAAAGGGTTCAGAAATGTTAAATATGGTACTCATTAGGGCTTCTAGGAAAACTTTTATCAGATGCAGGGTCATATCTTAACATGACATATATTGATAGCCCTGATATGCTAACACCAAATATTACATTAAAGTTTAATTTTAATGAAATTGTTTAATAAAAAAAAATATTAAAATAATTTCCCCAGAATCATTTAGGTTGGAAAAGACCTTGGAGATCATCAAGTCCAACCATCAACACAGGATTGCCAAGCCCATGACTAAACCATGCCACCAAGCACTGCATCTACATGTTTTTTAAATACCTCCAGGGATGGTGCTTCCACCACTTCCCTGTGCAGCCTGGTTCAATGCTTGACCACCTTTTCAGTGAAGAAATTGTTCCTAGTATCAAAAAGAAATGTCTCTGGTGTCACCTGCAGCCATTTCCTCTTGTCCTATGGCTTGTTACCTGGGAGAAAAGGCCTGCCCCCACCTGCCTACGGCCCCTGTCAGGCAGATGTAGAGAGCAATGAGGTCCCACCCCAAGTGCCCCCCAAGACTAAACAACCCCAGTTCCCCCAGCTGCTCCTCATAAGATTTGTGCTCCAGACCCTTCACCAGCTCCGTTGCCCTTCTCTGGACGCGCTCCAGCACTTCAATGTCCCTCTTGTGAGGGGCCCCAAACTGAACACAGTATCCAAGGTGCGGGCCCAGTGTTAAGTACAGAGGGACAATCCCTTCCCCAGTCCTGCTGGCCACACTGTTTCAGACACAAGCCAGGCTGCTGTTGGCCTCCCTGGCCCCCTGGGCACATGCTGGCTCATGCCCAGCCGGCTGTCAACCAGCACCCCCAGGCCCTTTCCCACCAGGCAGCTTCCCAGCCACTCTGCCCCCAGCCTGTAGCTTGTATGGGGTGGTTGTGACCCCAGTGCAGGACCCGGCACTGAGCCTTGTGCCCTCAGCCCATCGGTGCAGCCTGTCCAGATCCCTCTGCAGAGCCTGCCTGCCTTCCAGCAGATCAACATTCCCACCCAGTTTGGTGTCATCTGCAAACTTATTGAGGGTGTACTGATTTTATTTTATTAAAATTAATATATAAGAAAAAACCCAATAAAATAAAAAGAATGTAAACTCACTAGCATTATTGACATGTTAGAATGACTCATCCTGAAACTGTATAAAATACATTTGAAATTGACAATGTTTATTTGAAACTTTTTTAATTCAGAAAGCTAAACAGTTGAGGTTTTATTTTTTTTTTTAGCAACACCAGACAAAAAAGAAATAATAGTTTCATAATTAAATATTGGCTGATGGTTTTGCTGCCTTTAGATATTATGGGACTAATTTACTTAAGAAGGTAGTGGAAGTCTTTCTGGTGCAATGTTGTCTTTTCCTGGTTACCTACCATTGACAGCATGGCGGATGACACTGACACACAGAACTGTTAAATCCCACCTTTAATAAGAAATCTAAAATGTTATGCATTAGTATTTTGCACTTATGGAGATTAGCAAATACGTAAATGGTTCACCACTTGCTGTGGTAATGACTTTTGTCAAAAAACACTTCCAGAAATCCATGATGCCCACATGAGCACAGAGGTGGTGCTCACGCCTGGTATCAGCTTTTACAGATTAGGTAGCTAACACTAACATTGATCTCTAAAAGGTGTTATCTAGTTTCTTGATGAACTACAGGTATTCCTAAGTTTCATATTTCTTCTTTTAAGAATCATCATTATAAAAACACAGTATCTTTCTAGAAAAACAAGATTTTTGTGTGGCTACAATAGTGAATTAAACACACCTATGAGGTCCTTTGATGTGGTGGAACCCCTGTCTGTACCAGCAAACTGTCCCTCTTGACAAAGGATGGACAGCTGCAGGGATAGCTCTCTGGCCAACACTAACTAACCATGCAGCCACGCCTGGGGACCTCCTGGGCTTCCTGCTAGAGGCCAGTTCAGGTGTTCACCAGTGCAAACTGCCAGGTTTTGGTGGCTCACAAGAATCTTTAATTTAGGAGGATAGGCACAACCTGATATGTGTCATTTCCACTGCTACCATTATCTCAAGTTTTTCAGATGTGACAAGTGTTTTGTACCTCCATCTCAGGACGTCTAGTTTGTAAAAACCTAAACTGAGCTTTGACTTTAGAAACTCAGAGCATTCTCCCATTGAAATACAATGTACTAAACGATTTCTCGGGGTAGCATTCTCCTATCAGTCCTGAGTATCATTCTTGAAACTGTTACACAGCTAGTATATGCTAATAAAATGGGAAGAGTTGTGGGAAGTGTCCTAAATTTAACTTTAAAATGCAATAATGGTCTTAAATTCCTGCTTAAAGAGTTGTTGAACTTTACAGGAGTGCAAAGCACTCAACAGGTTGCAATAGCTTCAGAAGACTTTGGATTACAACTCCCAGGCAGTTAGTAGATTATATTAAAATCTGATAGTAGTGCAACTAACAGCTACATAATATATTTTGTCTTTTTCTATAATAAAAAAACCTAAGAATAGTAAAAGAACTAAATCAAACACAAGCCATACAAAATCCTAAAATGCTCAGATGTTTCAATTGCCTTTCATAAAATATCAGCTGAGAACTTGCCCCTGAATGATACGTGACATTCTGAATGACACTATATCCCGTTGTAAAGACACAAAAAAGAAAACTGTGGAACACAAACTTCTTTGTAAGATACATTGTGGATAATGATAAACTATTTCCTGAAGTCCTGACAACTTATTTTCTGAGACTGAAATAGATTTGTGTTCCTTTCTCATTGATTTTATGACAGAAAGGTGAGAAATATATCTGATACACATTGATAGTTAACGATTAGAAGGGAAATGCATCTCTTGAACACAAACGTCAGTTTCATCTTGTCTACCTGTTGCTCCAAGGCTTTTCTGTTAGTTTGATTTTGTAGAAGGAATAATTTTAACGAGTTCTAGGCTACATTTTTTTAAAATGCAATATATAGAAGTCTCCCAAGGAAACATTTCTTAAAAAAAAATACACAAAAATAAATTCAAGCTATCTCAGCATGCCAGTGAGGAAATGGTACCTTTTCAACTGGATTTACAGAATTCTGCTTTGTTTATAGACTCGTTTTCTTACAGAAATATAAAGCCAGTGTCTACTTGCTTATCTTTCCTCCTTTAACCCTGAAGAAGATGTTACACAGACTTTCCCCAAGAGCTCGCCCGAGGGTAACTCAGCACAGCCCCAGCCTGGGCTAAGCACAGTACCTGAGGTATCTCACTGCTGCTTTAGGTACTTCTCTTCACAACATTCCTGTGAGGAAGCCCTACTTTTCTCAGATGAAAGTCAGGCAAAGGGCTGACCGAAAAAACGGGCATTTCTCTGCCCAATAAAAATTTTAGGGGCCTATACTAAGATAAGTAGAACCGAGGTGACTGCATTCTGTTCTTTTATTCCAAGACAGGGAGAAATGAAGCCCTTTCTGTATCTGGCCTTGAAGTTCCCTTGGTGTTTGGAACCACACTTCCAAAAATGCCCTGAACTGCCTCCCATGAGGAAGATCATGCAGTTCAGTTAGACGACAGGGGGTTGTTTCATGACAGAATATTTGCTAGGCAGAGACAAGTGCCTCCAAGCTGTGTGGGCTCCCTCCCAGCAAGCCCTGTGGCCACTGGCTTGAGCATCTCATCTGGGCAGGAACTACCTGCAGAATTACCACCGTGGCTTCAGCCCACCCAGAAGGGATTCAGTGCACAAATACATTCCAGGAACAGAGTAATATGAAAAGATATACATTAGTATCTTTTTTAAAGGAATGAAATAGCTTCAAGAGTATATACACCATATCATATAACGGTGTATAAAGGACTGTTCAAGTACATCCTGACCAACTGCAGTGAGCCACAAAGGTAGTCTGCTGGGCTACACTGTCGTGCTGAGCAAAAACCGTCTACTCCTGTTTGACTACAATGAGTACCTTTGATGTGAAAAAAGGGCCCTTAATACGTATCTTGCAGGTGTCAGAAACTCTGTGCAGGGGTTATAGAGATAAAGATATCAATTCATGTTATTGCCCATATTTTCCTGCTTGTTTTAGTATGTGCAACACAAAGAACACAAAACCTATTTCTTTTATTCTGTGATCTCATGAATATTCTTTTTCGATAAAGATGACTCTGCAGTCTAACACATACGTTTACTTGTCAGTTGGTTATAAACAATGTAAAATTACTAAGGCACATTCTTGGTGTATCTAAAACACATATTGCTTCTTTTTTTTTTTTTTTTTTTAAATCCAGTAAGTCTTGCTTAAAACAAATTAAATACAATTAAAAACAGAAGAGAAGAAATATTTAGTTTAACCAAAGAGCTTTGTCCTTGTTGTTGTTTTTAAGTTTCAGGCAGGGAGAAATACAAATGTGAAATAAACATACTGGCTTTATAATTCTATTCTTAGCAGCCTGCGCTCGCTCAGAAGACTTCACAAACTATTAAGTCACCAACCAAAGACCTGCAGGTCCCACTTTAGCAATTACAGCTTATGTAGAAGATGAAGGAAAAAGTCTATTCCCAAGTTGAAAAGCAGGTATTGTTGTGTTTGCTGCTTGCAGCTCATTTCTGCTTTGACTGAAGTAAGAAGTGAAATATCTATTGACTTCAGTTGAACAGAATCAAATGCAAGTGCATGTGTTAATATAAATGCAAAACAGAATTAGTATGGGAATGGGTGACATAAACACAAGGAAGGGAAAACTCAAAGGAATCTGTAGAGTGAGCCCTGGAAAAGTTAAACTTATAACTTCACGAGTGTCTGAGCTCTCTGAAATATTCAGGAAGGCTGTGCCTCTGAAATGAAATTATTTGCTTATGATAAGAGCTATCACTTCAGGTTGTAGCTTGTAATAATTGTTTCAAGGAATTTTGTTTTTCTAAGCATTCAATTTGGCAGGGAAAAAAGGAGGAAAATTCAGGCAATCTGTTAGTTATACACCACCAGCAAAGGTATATATGATATATATATATATATATATATATATGACTTGGCTATTTGGAGAACTGGTGTTTTAGAGATATTACTGTAAATACATAGTCTCTGGCAAATTTTATATATTTATTAC
The DNA here is from genome assembly GCF_017639655.2 of Falco naumanni. Classification (NCBI taxonomy): domain Eukaryota; kingdom Metazoa; phylum Chordata; class Aves; order Falconiformes; family Falconidae; genus Falco; species Falco naumanni. Next base: position 110,729,197 of record NC_054055.1, read on the forward strand.
TTCCTAGAATCAGAAGAACAAACCTCTTAGTTTATTATCATAAACCTGGCACTTTTTAAAGTCTAAGCCCAGAAATGTGCATTTAGCTATGCACCTGGTGGAAGAAATAGCTGTACCATAAATAGGGAGGTTTTATATAGGTCTTGCCTAAAATCCTCTCTTACATATGAATGGCTCTGCCAAGGTCAATCTAGCTCCTGCCTCCAAAGCAGCCAATGGCCCACGCCAGTCAGGGTGCATTGCTGGGTAAAGTATAGTGCTCCTTCACGAATACGCTTTCCTGATACCCAGGAATAATCATGTCATGGACTTTCCGTGATAAAAGTAACATTTCATATGGAATAGCACTTTTTCTTCCATTACTTTTTCCAGTCAATTTTTGACATGACATCTCGCAATAAGGATTCCCCCAGGGGATTTTATATTACATAATATAATTTATATGTTATATATATAACAAATATCTACACACATATCATACAAAATATTACATAAAAGAAAAACAAGCTTTTTTGTTTTGATTATTTTTCCCACAATTTTTACTCCTGTAAATACCACTGAACACTTCCAGTTCTTGAATCTGAAAAGCTAGTGGGCAATCATTCCAAACTCAGTTCCTCTGTTACAATCCATTTCTAAATCTCCACCCTGTCTACCTTTCCCCACCTCTCTCAAGGGCTGGAGGTCTCCGAATCTGATGGGTCAGTCTTTCTGTTCAGTCATACCCACCGTTTTTCTCCAGCATTTTTCCAGCTCCGCTACAAGTTTTACAGATGGTAGAATTAGAATCAACTTCAGACAGTATTCTAAATACTACACTAGAGTACACTAGAGATTTCTATATATGCATGTTAATGTTATTTGCCTTATTCTGTATGCCTGCCTTCATAACACCTAGCATATGATTTGCCTTTTTTTTACTGTTATTGAGCACTGAACTGACATTTTCATAGAACTATGAATCATAACTCCGAGTTCTCATTCTCTCATTTCCATATAATAGTCAGCTAAGAATTCATCATTATATATGTAAAGTTAAAATTGTTTATTTCCCATGTGCATCACTTCAAATTTATCTAGATTACACTTAATCTGCTAGTTTACTGCAGTTACTTATTACAGTAATGTATTTCTTCAGTTCTTCATAGTCAGTCTTTGTTTCTATTACCTTGAAAAACCTTGTGTCATCAGCAAATTCTGTCTACTCATACACACACACACCCTTTTTCAGTACTGATGAAAACGCTGAACAACCTAGACATGTGTGACTCTGCTGGTGACCTCCTTCCCCTCTCAAGAGCAGCCTTTTATTCCTACCTTCTGTTACCTGACTGACTTATCTCTGCTTGGAGGCTAGGATTCTGCCTTTATTTTTCAGCTCTTCAACCCCCACCCCTTCTTTTGCTCAAATCCAATCAATATCAGCATATAATATTCTACCCTGTTGTCCAGTTGCCTTCTACAACAAAAGCAGCAACAGCTGAAATAGGTAACTTCTGGCCAGAAGGAGGGTTGGCACTGCTCACACAGGGATGTATAACAAACTAAACCCTCAAATGAAAATAAGCAGGCTTTTATTGTATGCATTTTGTCACAACTACTGTGGGAGAAAAAAAAAAACCAACCCACACAACAAACCCCCACATAAAAACCTCAAACTGTTTATACCCATCAGTCACATACAAAGAAAATTTCCATGTCAGAAGTAATGAGCCTAAAAATGACTTGCACAAGCTGCAATCCATCACCGTGTTAAAGATTTGGGGTATTACCCTGTGAAGAGCCATGGGTTCTGTCAATGCAGATCATTCTTTTTCCCCTCTCCCTTAATGCCTTGCCAATTCCTTCAATAGAGTTACAGTCACTGTCAACCTATTCCATCTGTACACCTTTAGAATGTGACGAACTCCAGCTTCAATATATGGTTATTAAAACCACTTTGAATCATTCCGCAGCAGAATTCAAGTGTATGTAAATACTTACATAAATATGATCCTTTTCATCATAACAGGCTGACAATATAAATTCTACTACAAAATTGATTTCCTCAACTTTGGATTTTAATTGGATAGCCATGGGACTGTCTATTGATATCTATTTACATTAAGTGCTACGGATAAAAAAAAAAAAGAGATTATTTTTCTTATTCCCCTGCTCAGATACTGACTCTAACACTAGAATGAAGGTACCTGGGGCTTCCCAGCCAATAATTGCTACCTGTAAGCAAGTACATAGGTAGTAAGCAAGGGAGTTTGTTTCCTTGCAGAGTAGTCCATTTAATTAGCTTAGACGTACTGCAGGTATTAAATCGCTTCCATGGAAGGTTTAAAGTTCTATAGAGCTACTCCCATCTTTGCTTCTTTCTTTTGCTGTCCCCCTCCTTCCCAACTCTCTTGCAAAAAGAATCGGGAGAAAGAGAAATTATTTAGCTTTTTCACTCTGAGATCAGTAGGACTCTAGACCTGTACAATCTACCCTGCTGTCTCGATATGTTAACTCTAATACTAGCAGATTACATGTTATACCAGTCCACTGATATAAATAAGCCTTGGACCAGGATGACACATACCTTCCCTATTTATTCAGGTGACTGAAAAAGCACCACCACACAAAACCAAAAAGAACTCTGCTTCCCTTTGAATGGAAGAATACTAATTTTTAAATTTATTTTTAATAAATGTCATGTATCTTTCCAAAATGCATTAAATCCATAGCATTTTTTTTTTACTCTACTGAGCACTTTAGGTTCTCAGTTACTATAGGTATTTCTGTACAGATATATATATGCACATATATATATGAATAGGCTTTGGATGCCATTAGCGAAGTACTTTTATAATGTGTTCCCTATTTCACTATTATATCCTCCTTTGCTTGCTATTCAAAAGTCATTAAAAACAAAGTGCTTAACTAATTTGAATTTGACAGTTCATTTCAATTCATCTAATATGACATCTTATATATATCACACATTTGTAGAGAGAAACAGAAACTATGCATCTGAGAAGTTTTATCAATTTTCTAGGTGCTTTATCCACACCAGTAATTTTGAACATGTGGACACATCCCCAAAAGAATATGTAAAAAAATTTCTGCTCCTCAGCTGTTTACTTGCCAATTGCTTAAATAGATGTTGCTAGCAATCCTTCATTGCTCCTTAACTACACAGGCATAAAGCTGGAGCCTGAATCACTACATACACTAAGAGCGCGGACAATGCAGATATACAGCACAAATATTCGTATGAAGATTCAACTCCCTCCTAGAGAGGGTCCAGCAGAGGCTATAATGATGAGGGGACTGGAGCATCTCCCCTGTGAGGAAAGGCTGAGACAGCTGGGGCTGTTTAACCTGGAGAAGACTGAGACAGGATCTTACCAACATCTACAAATATCTTAAGGGCAAGTGTCAAGAGGACGGGGCCAGGCTCTTTTCAGCAGTGCCCAGAGACAGGACAAGGGACAATGGGCACAAAATGCAACACAGGCAGCTCCACCTGAATATGAGGAAAAACTTCTTCACTTTGAGGGTGACAGAGCCCTGGCACAGGCTGCCCAGAGAGGCTGTGGAGTTCTCCTTCTCTGGGGACATTCAAAGCCCATCTGGATGGAACATGTGAAACCTGCTCTAGGTGACGCTGCTTTAGCAAGGGTTGGACTAGATGATCTCCAGAGAACCCTTCCAACCCTGACCTTCTTCTGTGATTCTCTGTTTGTAAACCATCATAGGAAACAGAGCTAGTAGCAATGTATGCATTACACATAACTACATGGAATCTGAAATAATTATTTAAAGATCCGTATTTAAAAAAGACATTAAAATTACTATAATAACATTTGCAACGTGATGTACAAGCACTTGACAACATGGCAGAAAAACCATAAAAGACATTTCGTTTTCCATTCACTGACACAGCCTCAATCCTGTAAGTAGAGTCTAGATTCATCTTTAACTTGAAGTCTCCTTTTAAATCCTAGAATTAAAAGGAACAGATGAAAGAGACTATGCCATCAGCTTTTCCCCACCCCGTACATTACAGTGGCTGCAGTAGGTAAACTGAAGGAAGTAGTATTTCACCCAATTAATTTCACAGCATGAATATACGAAAGTGGGTCATGGTAGCTGAATAGTAATTCCACATTCTCTTGATTTATTTTAATGAAAAAATAACATGAATTGAAATAGTTCAGCACTTCACAGTATGACCAGCATCCAAACATATTTTACAGGTCTTCTTTTATTAAAAATATGGATTAATCACTCAAAAAGTAGCATTATCTTTCTGATATATGACAGTCCCACTTTGGAAAGACTGTGTGTGATGACTAATTATATTTTGATAAGCCATGTAACAAGTTTCTGTTTAAATAGTAAAAAAAAAAAAATACCAGTAAAGATATTAAATTGATTCTTCTTGCTACTGTAACTGCTACAGAACATTTTTTCCTGACACTACATCCGAACCTACATTATGATGCCTGTAGGCAAAGTCAGGACCCACTAAGGAGGAGGCAAGCCCTTTACAGTGGTGGGAAAATCAGACACAACAGACACAGACTGAAAGAAAAGAGGTCTGGACTGGATACAGGAAAAAAACTTTTCCCCCATGAGGACAGCCAAGCATTGAAGAAGGCTGCGCAGACAGGTTGTGCAAACTCAGTCTTTGGAGATTTCCAAGAAATGACTGGATGCAGACACGAAAAGCCTGGTCTGACCTGGTGACCGACCCCGTTTTGAACAGGGGGCTGCACTAGTGACCTCCCAAGGCTGTTCCAACCTGAACTATTCTACAGTCCTGTAACCGTCCACATCGTCTATAACCTGCTTATATCATCAGGCTCCAATCTAGAGAATAATCTTGGTCTCCTTGCAAAAAACAACCCAGCTCTTGGGCATCCAGGAGGGCTGGCACACATGCACGTACACACAACACGCACCCTCCGCTTTAACGGTACCTGATGCAACCATCATTTCCTCAAAAACATATACTGGACACCATGTTCTGGTTTATGTTACATATGTATTGAAGTACGTAGAACTGAACGTGGGCGGAAATACTTCCTATAAATGTCTTGTCATTTTATTGTGTTTTGATTCTTCTGGGGGGGAAGTGTGAATATTAAGATAAGATGAATAATGCATTAATTTATTTTGGAAGGAGAATTTCCTTTCATATGGTGACTTCACACTGATTCAGCAGACTGAAAGAATATGAGGATAAGACTTTTAAGCTGTATGATGGATAACACAAATATGACAATTCACCCCCACCTTGAACCGACGTAGTTGGATAGCTTAGTCTACAGACTGGGATCAGCTATTCAACTGTGAGAAATGTGTCAGGATAGTATTAAGAGGAATAATAACAGAACACATTCAGAATTTTCAGATTTAAAAATATATTTTATTGCCAAACAACCACATAGATTACATATCCGTGAAAATTTTAGAAATAGGTATATAAAAGTAATTGATGGTATGGTCTCACATTTTTGACGTATCTCCTTTCCATATCCAAGTCTTTCCTGCTTTTAATTTAAGTGATCAATATCACTTCGTTACTACCTAGCACTTCACTGCTACCTTCTCTCTGAATCAATTTGTTAATACCCTTCCACTGTACTGTTCCACAGTGGGCAAGTGTCCAGACAAAAGACATTTCTTTATTCTTTCCTGCCTTTTCTTTATCCCTCGCTGCATTTACAAGGAAGCAAGAATAAAGACCACTTTCTCCATTGATACATGCAATTACACCTGGCAACTCCCAAATCCTGAAATAATTTAATTCTACTCCTGCATTCTGTAAGAACAAAAAGCACTCATCCCATAGTTCTTTAACTTTTACAGTGAGCTCTTTTCTGAATTTTGTTCGTGGTTTCAGAGTCTATCAGGATATTTTTACTTATATAATAGTGACTTCTATGATAAGCTCGAGAAACTGTTTGCAAACTTGACCTCACAACAGTGTCCCACTGAATCATGCTGTAAAACCCTGAGCTCTCTTGGAAATCAACCTTGGTATAATCTCTAAGAAACTTAGCTGGGGGAAATGGAACCTCACATTTAGTGAGGGTCTCCATTGCAGACAGCATATTTCAACATGCCTGACGCTGCATACAGAGTTGTACTCATGCTCGATTCTTATTTTACTCATGTTCTGACCCACAAGTCTTCCTCATTGCTGACTTGGTTCCTTCAAAAATATAGCATATGAAGTCTAGGAAAATATTTATTTGTTACATAGGATAGATTAAAAGAGGTTAGCTTGTTTATGAACTCCCAACACTTATTTACCACACTGCTGACTTTCAGAAGATTAACCCACCATGAAATCATTTTAATTCCAACATAATTTAACCTCTAGATGTGGAAAATCCTGGAAGACATCTATGGCCCTGTATACTAGTGATTCTTTCAGTGATCTGAGAAAAGTGGATCTCTTTTAGCGATCTGCAAACACAATAATCAGAACAGTGATCTTGTGCATCTCTGACCAGTGTACTGGATCAACTCAATTTGTATTATTGCTGAGACCTGCATAAAGAAATGATGTACACTTTTCTCTGATCTCTGTCAGAAGTGATTTTATGTTGTTAAAACAAGGCAATTTTTTATATAGTCAACGGGAGTTTTGTGTAATGCCTACACCTTGTGTTATATTTTTCAAATACAAGTTAATCTAAGCAAAGAGCTCTTCAAAGAACAGAAAATGTATACACCAGAGAAACTGAATATAAAAGGTTGCATCATTGCATGTGAAAAAGATCCATAAATTAAGGAGAAGCAGAAATTGTTCTTTTGGAGAAGATAATATAAAAGGTATCATTTTAAACTAGGATGGATGGGGCATTTCACATATTTGGGTACTCTTCTCCAATCAACATCTATCCTCCAAATGGAAAACTGCAAGCAGATGTTGTTTCATTACCAATAAAAAATATGTGGTAATACATAGACTAGGTACTTTGGCAATATTATCTGTTATATGTTCGTGTGCAGATACCACTTATCTTTCCTCTTAATCTGCCAAGAATCCTTGTTAAACTGCTTGTGAGCTTCATGAAGTAATTGTAGTTCAATATTATAAAAATTCTTTTCAAATTAAAATAAACTCCCTAAAATTCAAAATTCCAAGCAAAAGGAAATTTAGTCTTTATCTTGTAGCATTCTAAATTAGAAGCACCCTAACGTATTCTCCTGCAAGGCTGCTAGCAGACCATTGTCTGTCTTTCTCTAGAACTTATTTGAAACTGCACTATATAGTCACCATAATTTGTCATTTCAACATGCCTGACGTTGCATACAGAGTTGTACTCATGCTCGATTCTTATTTTACTCATGTTCTGACCCACAAGTCTTCCTCATTGCTGACTTGGTTCCTTAAAAAAATATAGCATATGAAGTCTAGGAAAATTTAAGATTTTTAGAAAAGGAAGTATTTTGAAATTATATCTGACTTTCTTGCAACCAAGCAGTTTATCTATTTGTCCTAAGTAATAATCATTTGATAATGGGATGAGCTTCTCTATGCCAGACCCTGGTGCAAAATTCATAGGTCTTCTTTTACATAAAATATAGTATTATCCATACAGCACCTTGTTTCTGCTTGAGCTGGCCTTACGTTACAGCTGTGTACATTCAACAAATATTAACCCCTAGTTCTTTATAATGTTTTTTTAAAAAACTTCTCTACTCCTCATCACGACAATAATTAAGACAGTACACAAATTATTATTCTGAAGTCACATGAATTCAGATCAACTCACTAATAAAATTGTTTTATGAGGAATCCCTTTAGAAGCACACTTTCTTGCACACTTACCTGAATGTACGTTATTGCCTGAGCTAAGGTACACTGACTTCAGAGACATCTGAGAGAGACCCACTGGCTCTCTGACACGTTTGAATTGCACTATGAGCACTAAAAAGTCTGCCTGAGTGGCACCTGGGAGGTTCATTCATGTCACCAGACATGTCACCCCACTGAGCTGAACCCTTTAGTTAATGTGCTTTTTCCTTTGTTTTTCTCTTAGAAAGTAAATGTATTATACCTGGGCCTCCTTTCTCCTTTTCTCTCGCCTTTGGGCTACAGCTCCAATTCTCATATTAGAGCTGCTCCCTGGCCTCGAAATTGCCTCTTTAACAGCTAGTGTGTGCCACAAATGCTGCTGTGAGGATATAAGTTTTAGGACTTCCACCATTTATTCTCTCTCCCCTCTGTTATTGAATTTCTTTAATTAATTTCACAGATGTGTTTAGTAAATGCCTTTCAGCTATTTATCTACCAGTTCTCCCCTCCCCCAGCTAGCAATCCCCAAAATGCATGTATTGTGTGCTCTCTTTGCCCCTGCTAAATTCAGAGAGTAGGGCTCCACAGTATCAGTAATCTGCTCTTCCCTCCAATGCATGCTACATCAAAGATTTGGACACAGCTATTTCTCAGAACAGAAACCTCTTCTCTTTCAAAATCTACTCAGCCCATAATAAAAATTAAATATTACTTGATTGACTTTGTGCAGCTGTATAAGTTTCTGTCTTATGCAGCACCATTAATAACAGCTTAGCAGAAGCAGTATTCAGTACCCCAAAACAAAAACTCAAACCCCAAAATCATTACAGAAAAATAACAATGCAGATAAAAATGGCAGGTTGACTGTAATTAAAACTGTCCATCTCCTTTTCATTATCAGCATGTAAACTGGGATCATTGCTCCCTTATTTAAATAAGTTTAAACTTTGCTGACTCAGTTGTGCAATACAATTTTCAGAAATCATTAAGTAATTTGGCACTTCTTATCCTTAGGTATGGATACTCATCGCTACAGCAAACAACTACACTGAATTACAGCCCTAACATGGAGATTACATCTGAACCATGCTGGGGCAATGACACCTGTATATGCAAATTAAAGATGCTTTTAATAATAGAGAAACGAAATCATTCATGCAGAAGTCTGCATAATAAACAGTACCAAAACTAGAACAATAGTAAAATGTATATTCTTACTCTGCTTGCAACATTGAGTGATAAATACATCTACAACTCACAAAGTATGTAAAAATGCAGGAGCAATAAAACACTAACATCAACATGTTGAGTCATTAATCAGAAGATAAGATCAATTTATGACTAGCAATTAATTGTAAAGGATTGTGACCACTCTTGGTCCCACGGTAATTGCAGGGGTAAGTCCCTGAATATTTTTTAGACTCCAAAGGATACCAAATACCTATAAAAACAAGTATGGAAAATATCAGATTTCTAAATTCTATTTCACTTCAGTAAGCCACTCTGGATTTTTCAAATATCACATTTGATATTTCATGTGATAAATCAAGAGCAATTTAAAGAAGATCTAAACATCTTCAAGTCTGGTTGGGAGTGTAGGAGAAAATTTTAAAAAGCATGGCATCATTAAGCAATGCTGTTGGAGTAAAATACCTATACATAAAATTATGCACATGCTATCTGCATGTCCTATAAATTAGGGAATTGGGATATGCTTACAAAGTTGAATATGAAGGTTTACTTTCATGTTTATGAACTGACATTTGAATTTCAAGCAGCATGCAAAACTAGGTAATTCCTGTGTATTCTTTCTCAATTTAAATTGGTTCAATTAAACAGTTTTAAAGCAGTTGTTACTTCTAATTATTGTAAACCTCATTTTTTCATACCTGTTTTTGAAGTCCTTCCCTGAAGCAGCAGTTTTGATATAACCAAGCACACGCAAACCTATATTTACGCATATTTTTTACAACCTTAACACACTACTGTGATTAAAAAAATCCTGCAGCACAAACCAGAATTTAAAATGCCACTTGAAAATGAAAGATTCTGATTATCTTTTCTAACCACCATATAGGAAAAAAAAATTATTACCTTTGCTAATGCATATAGTCTAGAAGCAAAGGTTGGTTCTTCTGCAGTGTTCTGTTCCCCTGCCCTCTGCCAAGGATGCTCTAACAAGCTGTGTATCGCACATGCACCACATTAAAACAATTCCTTACAACAACACTGATTCTGAGAGAAACTATCATCTCCTGCTCTCCAGTCTTAGTTATAAAGATGCAATCAGTTGTGCAGCTGCCCTGTAAACTACGCATATTACTGATTTGGTTTACTTTGCAACACCACAAATGGTTATGCACAACTGAAGTTCATGCAGAAGCAAGTATATGGGACAAAAAAATGTTACAATATATGGAACCATACCCTCAGGAAGAGCTTAATTGCTTTGGTAGAAGCAATCAAAGTATGCAAGCCTGACTTGAAGAAGGTTGACTTTTCATACACATTTTTGTTATTACTTATTTATTACTATATTATATTACTATATTACAGTATTTTGTAACAGAAAATGCCAAGCAACTTTCAAAATAGATGTTGATTTCAAGTTCAAAAATAATTGATTATTTTATTGGCTTTCTGCAAAAATAGGAAATTCTACATGAGTTTGTGGTGGGGTTCCTTTATTTGAAGAGCAAATCATAAAGTGAAACTCAACATTTGGGAAAGTTTACAGAAAACCTTAATTTCTTCCCATTCTTTTCTTCTGTATATGTAATACTGTAAAGTTTATTCACACGGTAGAACACCTCTTTCCGTGCATGGGCTGAACATTGGTCACAATACCTAGCTGCAATATTTAATTTTGTCATCATCTTTAAAAGTGTGAACCAACATTTTACTTATTATTCAAGGCAAAGCCTGGTAGTAAATTACTTCTTCTGATGGTTCCTATGTTGTTCCCTTAAACTACATTCTTAAGCAGTTATTTATTTATATGTATTTATTATTATTTTTTTTAATCCCAAGAGGAGAAAAGTAATCACAAAAAGAAATAGTTCGCAATTTAATCAAACACTCTTTCATTACATACACATTCTGGGATAAAAATAGAGTAAGGCAATTCTGAATTGTCCTCAAAGCCTGACGGCTGAAGAAGCTCAGGGATCTGAGGAGTGTGAAAAAATTGCTATATCCATACTAGAGCAAGTGATGTCAAGGCTGCTTCACAATATTGTTCTATTTCTTACATAGCATACATGCTTCCTGTCTCAATGGAAAATGAGAATACAGTTATTAGCCTGAAGAGTGGAGCTGCATTATTTGTTAAGAAGGCTTATAAGTATCTAGATGAGAAAAGAAAAAAAAGAAGAAAAAAAGCAAGCCCTCAATACTTTTGATCCAATATCAGATCCTCACCAGGTATCATTATTGGTTCCTTCTTTAGTCACTGGAGAGGCACGGGTAGCCAAGGAGTCATTCGGCCCACTTCAGCCTTGGCTGCAGCAGGGCCCTACCTCAGGTGTCTCCACTTAACATAAGCTGCAATGAATCCAGACCCTCACAACTACACCCGAATTCATTTCCTTGGGCTTTACATGGTTGAGCTTTTATATTTCCTGAGACTGGTTAGCTTTCAGGCACCGTGCCTGAGGTTCAAGCTCTAGGCATAACTCTTTTTCCCCTCCTGAGACCTGAGATGCTCTGGCCCAGCTGCTGAAGCTTGTGACTCACACTTCAAGCTTCTGGGCAGGCTCACTCCGCAATCACTTCCAAGTGCATGCAAGGATGCTGAAGACTTCATAAAGACTTTCAAAATCCCTCATTTCTGACAGCACAATATCCAGACAATGTCATGAAATATGTGTTCCCATAGCCTCGCTTACTTTTGAACATACCAAGGAATGCCAAATACTTCCCCTCTTCATGCTACAGCTACAAACCTTCTGCATCATTGGGAGCTGCTGTCAGAATAGGTTGGGAAAAGTACGTTTTCTATAATGTATCATCCTGAGGCCTCTCATCAGCTTGACAATGGAAAAAGTTTCACATTTAAAAACTGATGAAGACTTCTATGTTGCACCTAAATTTTTTTTAGTGGGTCTAGCAGTCCATTCTCAGCCTGTCCTGCACTTCAGGCAAGCACCAAGCACCTTTATCCTAGGCTTTGGTTTTCCTGGAAAGAAAACATGAACATGTGGACTACAAGGCAGCCACAGTACAGTTTGTCTTGATCCCTGATTTGGATAATTATAGGTGGGACAGGTGCAAGTTAAACAACAGCGTATCCACCGTTTAGTCTAGAGGCAGCCCAGCTGTCAGAAGAGAACTAACAGACACCAAAGACGGGATTTATCTGACCGAAAGTATATCCACACTTTTTTAGTAAAGGGAGAGAACAGGGAACTATGGAGGGCAACCCCCAAAATGCACCTAGGACACATCAACTATACTCTGAATTGCCTCTCTTTATTGAGTATAAAGTATGAGTGCCTAAGTGATCAGCTCAGATGTAAGTATCTACATCAGGTATAGGCATTGCTGATGCTAATTAGATGGTAAAGAACAAAACGTCAGCACAGAGATGGAAAATCTGCCTATTTGATGAGTCCAGGCAACATGATGCAACCTTGCACTGTGCTATAAAACACAATAAGAGAATATCTATATAAAGCAAACTAGGATTTCTTGTGTCAAGATGTTGTTAAAAATATTATTTATTTTGTTTGCAAGTATTTGTGTATTTAAATTTGTTGATAAAAGTTACAGCGCTGTTAGGCTTCTGTTTCTGAACAGTTACATTCAGAGCTCTGCATACAGCAGTACTTAAACTTAATTATTGGTAAACCCCAATTGATTCTGCCCCCAAAATCCTGTAAACAAAACAAAACACACAAAGAAATCAAGCCTATGAATCAGTAGATATGCAAGAATATAAAAGAGTGTAAGAGAATTTTCTATTGTATTATCTTAACATCATCACAGTACACTATAGTCTCAAAAGTATCTGAACTTCATACCTATAAAATATAATCTTCTCCATGTAAGGTAATATTTCTTCCGCTATACAGATGGAAAGAACTGGGGACTACAATCTGCAATTATCCAGAGTTTCCACCAATACTGTACAGATAAACTAAGACATGCTAAGTCTGATTTTTTAAGCATATTTTACACCTTAATGATCTTTTGTGGTGAAAAATGTGATTATGTTTAATTCTAACGGTGAATGCTTAGGCCTGCTGGAAGCCAAGTTAGACAACTCATGAAAAGAGCTGTGGACTACTAATGTCCACCTGTTAGCAGCATGTTTGAAGACTCGTGTGCAACAGCACTGAAGAAACCTGTGGCAGATGCATGGAAGGACACCAGTTCTCTGTGGCTGCGCATTAAACGAGACAGGCAACATAAAACCAGCAGTTCTTTACAATATCACCCTGACCACCATTCAGAAGCGCTATGCGCTCAAGATGGGGGCTATTATAAAAAAAGATGTTGTTCCATAAGGGGTAAATCTAACAAAGCACGGCCGCCTCTTCTCTTACATTCTCCTACCATGATAATCCCAGATCTTTATGACATAACCTCTGAAATCCTTTCAGCAGTGGATTCATTTCTCCTCCAGTTCCTCTACACGCTTCTGCATTTCTTTTCCCTTTTTTCTTCCTTCTCTGCCCTCCATGCCCCCTGGTTATATACCCAAACCCCTACACGTACCGGGTTCATTCTGAGCTACACCATGTGCTGATGAGCAATAGATGCCTGCGGATACCAGACTGTGTCTTTCTCTACATAGCCCAATTCTTGCAGGAATTTCACATCTCTCTGGATTCTCTTTTGTTACATCCCAGGAAACAGGTCAATGGATTCTAAGACTAGCGAAGGAAGGGGGATTAAAAAAAATGAAAGAGTGGCTGAAGTTAACATGCAGACATCAGATAAGCTAAATCACATTAAAAAAGACAACAATACTACATGTGCAAGAGCAGTTCTAGTATACCACAGAATGTACAGAACACAGTAGCATGTTTGCAACAATAGTTTTCACAGTATGGACATAGAGCTGCTAGCATGAAATGCCATCTCATGTTATACTAAATAGGTTGACAATATGAAGCAAACAGGCTATGAGCGTGGATGTCCTCAACTGACAGAAGAAAATATTCATTCATTTATCTTAAATACTGGTGATGAATTTTTGATAAAATAACAACTGAATTTTGTGGCTCTAATGTTCTCTTTTTATAATTCATTGTTTGGCATTTCCTTGGTTAAGCCTCTTTCCACCCTTCATTGTGAGGAACTACACAGCCTCAGAATCACCGTATGCAGCCCAGGGGTGCTTCCCAATGCCAAACAGTACCTGGTAGGTCCCCAGAGTCATCCCAATATGAATGGCAACACAGCAACTCCTCCTTTTGAGGAGTTTCACTCTACATAACCTTGTAGTTGGAAGGAGGTCGAGAGAAAGATCTCCTCATATGATATAACAGAAAAGCAAAAGGCAGTGAAGGAAGAGACCCAGACTCCTCACGTTTGTTTTCAGCTTCTTAGCACTGCTGCATCTACAGCAACAGTCATTCTGCACCACTGCCTCTCTGTTCTCCTTCCTCTTCTTATCCCACTCTGTTTTTCCACCTATCAGGTTAAATTCCACAGCATAATCTTTTTATTTTCCTAATTCCTTAATGCAAACATCCTCTGACTCTTTCCACACATTGTTTTCACCTCACTGGTTCTTCAGTTCAGTAGGTCTCTCCTGAAAAGTTATTTGGGACCACCCTAAGAGAACAAAGGATTGGGTAATCTTCCTCATCACTTTACCGAAGTCCAACTGCTATTCTTCAGGAGCAATGATCACAGGGAAAGTCTTCTTCATTCTTCCTAATGTAAGAACACTGAAAGATTGCTTTGCAAATTCCATCAATATGTCAAACAACATCAGACGCTGAATATGAGATTTCATGGGCTTATGCAACTGCAGCACATTTGAAGAAGAGCTGACAAAAAGATGTCAGGCAAGTCCTATTTCCAATTTCAATTCTTTCTCCAAAATGTTAACTATATATCAGTAAGAGCACAAGAGGGTCCTTTTATCTGATCTTTTCTTGAAAAAAAAACCAAAACAAAACAAAACACAAAACCACCATAAACTATTTCTCCTATATTACACAAACATATGAATTTGGTTCACCTGGAAAATAACAATCCAAATTATTAAGCTAGTCAAAAGGTAGGTCCTAATAATGGGAACTATTAATCATATAGTCAATTTCTTTGCTTTATCACTACCGAAAATTGAAATAAGCTTTCCAAGTGATGGAGAGCTTTTCTATATGATTGGAACTGAACAGGAAAAAATGAAATTAAAAGATAATTGCAGAAGTATAAAAATTTCACGGTAGCCCTGCCTATTTTAGCTGCTTACATAAATAGGCTAAAAAAAAAGTTAATCCTTCTGTACACAAAAGTAAGATTAAAGCAAACACAGAGAAACATCAATGAGGTAGGAACGAAGAATTCTGCAGAGAAAAGGCTGCAAACCAGTCGTCTACAGCTGGGGAATGAAACATTATGTACTTCTAGGAGACTGAATGAAGACAGATATTAAAGATTAAAATGGGAAGTAAGACAGTCTTCAACAGAAGATGACTCTGATCACTTAACTATTCACTTTGACAGAAGTCAATTCATTAACAAGTTTTAAGGTGACTGCAAGCATCCTGTGGCTTTTAAATGGAATTTGTTACTTTGGCACTGTGGTATTACAATATTGCTTATGCTTTGTTGTTTATGTGAATACCTACCTATGCCATCAACTATCAGGATAAGTTTTTTATACAATTGGCCTAGAATGGAGCTGTTTTGCTCTAGTCCTTCCTTCGGTTTCAAGAATTGTGGAAAAATGTGCTTTTATGAATTGTAAATGTTATTACTGTAGCCATCCATATATATCACACATGCTTTTAGTCTTTTTTTGAAAAAAGGAGAAACAAGTTGGTTTACTTCTAGTATCAACATTTGGTCAGTCTTTCTGAATTAGCAAAATGGACTGTTCTGCAAATGCTGACCAAGGGATTTCACTTATTTCTTGCAAGGTGACTGTAACATAGATTGATTGCAATTTCTGCAGTAATAGAAAGGTTAAATATTTTGAACTAGAGCTCAAAGCCAGACTTGACACTGACTGAATAGCTTCATAAGCTACAACTGACCTCAGACCATCCTTTTTCTCACTGTACTTAATTCCTTTGAAATACTAGATGATTCACACTTTCCTGCTAAAGCACGCACAACTTTTTCCTATCATGTTTAAAAACCCCTCTGCACAGCCTTTCAAAAACCATGGGAGACAAAACCCCTTAATAATGGAATATTTGTAAAAAAACCCAAAAAAGCACAAAAAAAGCACAAAAACCAGACCAAACAGGAATTAGAAGCCAATTTCACTTACAAGCTATATTATAACTTTTAAAATGTCTACAATAGGATAAACCACCATGAAGTCTCACAAGAAAAGCAGCACTATGAAATAAAGACAGCAGACAGTGAAGGAACAGCGGACTGCAACGTAAAATTGAGGTCCCAGGCTAGCTTTAAATAAAGTAGCTCAGGTCCCAGAAGTAATCTAGCTGTGACACCAGGGAGCTCAATTCGGGTAATCTGTGTGAATGCCAGAATAAGCCAAACTTAACATTTTGACCTGTCTAGTAGAACTTTCAAGGACAGAGAAGTTTTGGAAAAGATCTATTTTAAAGAAATGGGAACTAAACTAGGTAGGAGTAATCATTGTCCTCTTCCTAGTCCTAAGTTTCGTGCCTTTTAGTTCAGATTCAGATTTGTGCATATATTTTGAAAATTTAGGACACAGTACCATCAAACAGCAGTTGTGATCTATCAAATTGCCATGATTAAGTTATGAGACCAATCCAAACAACCTTGTTCAACCCAAATGCTAAAATAAAGTTAATGCATAAGAAGTTTTTTCTCCTGCAACAGCTCCACCTTAAAAACAGAAACCCTATATCAGAAGCACGCCATCAAAGTGCTGAAACTTAAAAAACAGATGTTAGCTTCTTTGTGTGAAGGTGGCTGAACTAAACCTCAAGTTTGCAGTAAAGCTATTCACAGATATTTCAGATTGTAAATGAATTAAAACCTGAAAGATAAAATTGTGAGATAAGAAACTGATAAAAGCATATGAAATTGTAAAATATAGGAACTAAACTAACAGAAACAGAAAACAATGAGTCTAGGTACCAAAGAGGCAAATGAACATGTGCAACCAAGAGATGATTGAGCTCCTACTTAACCATCTATAAACTGTTTCTCTATGTTCCTCAGTGGAAGATGTAGTTGTAAATATCCACAAGCTCTAATCTCTCTGCTAACTTCAATTCTGATTTAGTACAATGTTTAGTCCTGATTTTATAGCCAGATAAAATCCAGCTTACCAGCTACCATCCCTAAGCAAACGTACTTAAGAGACATGGCAAAAGGAGATGGTGGAAACTTATTAACAGAAGTGGTCATGAGCACCACATCTTTCAAAACTGGGATGCCTGTCAAGTCTTACGGGCCAAAACAGCAAAGATTTGCACCTGTACATGTGCACCAAATTTCAAGTATTAAGCTATCCTAGTCATTTTAGAGTAACATGTTTAAAGGAAGACATGCTTAGACATTAAATAATTTCAAAAAACACAAGTGATCAATTCTGTGTTAGTTCAGTGCCATATTTATGGGCAAGTGTTAGTGAATATAAGAAAGTATGTTTCCTGAAATGGTACTGTACCATGAATAGAACCTTTAATTTTACACCTATATATTGAAGTGCCAAGACGGACATAAAGTGAACTGGAAATTGTCTAATCTTACTGTGAGTAGGAAGTACTGTAAGTGAATAAAATCCTGAAGGGCATAGCTGATCCATTTTGCAAAGACAGGAGAGAGGAAGGAAGGGGAAAAAAGCATTCTTTTGTTGTGTACCATTAACTGCCTTTTTATTTTCATATATTAAAAGTGTGACCT
Source organism: Falco naumanni (assembly GCF_017639655.2). Classification (NCBI taxonomy): domain Eukaryota; kingdom Metazoa; phylum Chordata; class Aves; order Falconiformes; family Falconidae; genus Falco; species Falco naumanni. Next base: position 110,747,018 of record NC_054055.1, read on the forward strand.
TAGAGGTGTCAAATGTGTGTCAAAATGAAGTAGGCTTAAAAACCCAGTCGTTTATGATCTGATTTAAAAACAAGTTCTAAATAATATCATTAAATTTTACCCTTAGGGTATTGTCGAAAAGAAAAAAAAAAAAAAAAAAAGACAAAGAAAAACCACACCCAAAATATAATTAAAGAAATGTCTAAACACGGAAACTTAACAGTAAATGGCTAACCAGATGTGCTTCACAGCACTTGTAAGGGTTCTTTTATCTTCACTGTAGCCTGTTAACAACGCCTTGAGCAAAACCCGTTTGTAAAGGATAGGCATTTCTTTGTTTTCATACAAGAGAGGAAGAAGAGTTGACTGGTTTAGCAGTAGCATGCATAGAATATGTGGCACATTATTTTGACAATTAGTGTTCAACAATTAATGTAGGAAAAAATATTTAAATTGCATTAACAAAACCAGAAAGTCACTGAAAGTAACGGTACCTGCAGCCTTATACTCTATAATCTACCGAATCTAAAATATCAACTACTATGAATATGGGCCATATATAAGTTTCACTCTGGATCAGAATAATAGGTGATAATTTTTTCTGACAGCAACTAGTCAGTTACACATTGCTGTACTGATAACACCATCATGAATATAGTAAAAATACTTACAATAATGTTACTGTCAACATAACTCAACAGTTAGGTTGAGAAAAATCCTTAAAATGTAAGACTTGTTTCCCTTCACCAGTTCCACTTTGATGTTAAATTCAGATTAGACAAAAGGCAGTAATTTCCTGTTTAGTTTGTGCAAAAAGAAGGTGGCAGTCTCTGACAAAAGGATATTTTTTTCTGCATATGCAGATAGAGGTGCATATAAATCACCCTTTGTCAAGGGAGGAATTGTGCAAATATGTTCAACACTTATTAAAATATTTAATAAAGCATCTCTAGACACTCTATTTCACAGCATCGAAAATAAATTAGCAAGCGTAGATACGCCTACAGTAAGCCCTTGAGTAGTCAAAAGTGTGAAAACACCCTTGTAAATTGTTAGATTCTTTCACTGATAGGACGGAAATTAGTTCTATAATTGATGTTAAAGACATGAAATTGTTTTGAAGCTCTAACAGATTCATCATCTAAATAAATATTAGATTCAATAGAGACACTGTCATTTTGTGCTCTACTTTTGTAACCAAATATTGTTCTCAGCATAATTGATGAATTATGTAAAGAAACATCTATTCTTGTTAATTTTAATACAGGTAGGACAACTTCTGGTGAAAATTCTATTTATATTATCTACAAATATATACACAACATTTATGCCAGTTTCTCCATTAACCATATGAAACATGAACTTTATAGAAGAATTCAAGCAAATGCATTCTTAGATTATTGTATGTAAATGCCTGTACAGTAACATTGCTATCAACTTTGGAGTGTCATAGAGCTATGTAAATTAGGAAAGCTTTTCAGTACAAATTTATAATGGCCATGATAGATATTCAAGACCCGATTATGTCATCCTCATAGTGTATTTTTGTCTCTAAGAAGTGCAGAGCTTTGAGTAAGAGTACTTGTGAAGCAAGAAATGAAGTTACCAGCAATTTTACCAATAAAGCTGCAGAATCTGGTCTACACAGTAACAAATCCTTAGCTGCAGCCAATCAAGCCCATATCAGAAAAACCTGTTCCCTCCTAATTATATATACTCAGACCTTTTTATGTTACTGATTGTTGTCATCACTGAACTTTTTTCTTCTTGTTTATCTTTTCATATATATTAGTGGGCAGCCTTCCCAAAACCTTACTTTTCAGATCAGTTTTGGTGAATGCTGTGTCACTGCATCCGAAACAAGTAGAGTATTTGTATGTTTTAAGGAAAATCACAGGCAGAGGCTTCCAAAGGGAATAAATAAATAAGGAAACACCTCTGGGATTGCATCCTTGAAAAGTAAGAGAAAAGAAAGGGAAACAAAGCAAAGTGTGCCTTCTTACACACACAGAGAAATGGCTTATAAAGGCGCCTACCTGCAGGCACAATAATAGCAGCTGTAGCATCTAACCTCTATCAGTCATAATCTAGAACAGTGCCACTTTCTATTAACCAAGCAATAGAGGAACTAAAATTACTTATACTGGTCTACGCAAGTCACTCTGGTTGCTCCACTGCATTTTGATGACTTAATTAGGAAGATGGTGCAGCACATGTGGTTTTCCAGCCAGGTTCATCACAAAGGCCACATCATCAAAGCAGAAGAGTTGTGTCTTCTACAGCTAGATTAAAAATAGGGATTTCTTCATTAAGTGTCTTGCAGCTGACTGTGCCTCTTGGTTTGTCTCCATCTATTCAGACAATTAAATAAAGCGTCATGCTTTATTTATTTCTTTTAAAAGGCTAATAAAGAAGCCGTGAATTGAAGTACAGCTGGCAATCTTTTTATTTATTAAGACCTCAGTGTACACAGTGACAATCTCTGGAAGGCAAGGCACCTGCCAGGATTTCCCTCCCCCCCCCTCCTTTTTAATATACGTCCCCTTTCCAGGCACAACAGCTCTACTTAGAGGAATTAGAAACCTTCATCATCCTCCCAAGCAGAGAGAGAAGTTGAAAAAACAAGAATTATCAAAAAAAAAACAGACAAAAGAAAAAAACACAAAAAGGAAAACCTAAGGTCACACCATAAATACAACAAATATGAAACAATCTGAGTACTTTGAAAATGTGTTGACGTCAATCAAAGTAAAAAAAAGATGGGCTGATGACAAAACTGTAAAAATCAGCTGGCATATATCTGACAAGAGTCCGAACAAATGTAGTCACAATATTCCAAATGAAGAAAAAAAACAGCTATGTATTTTTTTACTTCTCTCAGCAGGGATGGATGACTACATAAATTACATGATCATTATGTAGTTAAATTAACTGAAAACAGTATACAAGATTTACTACACAGTTTCAATTTTCTGATAACAAGAAATGATTCTGTCTTGTGTTATTAAGTAATCTAGTTTTTACAGTCATAATGTAAATTACACATGGTAGTATCATACCACAGAAACATCATAATGTTTCCTTGATAATAAACACATTGTATCATAACATACCTTGATTTAGCATTAGTTCATGAATATCAGGATACAGGAATACAAATTAGTGGAAAATATTTAAAAATATTTTGCAAGGATGACATATTCAGAGAAAGCTGAATACTCCATGGGGGAAGATGACTTTTCACTCTTAAGAGTTACTGGTAATTTTATGTCATTACATACTTACAAATGCATCCAAATACACAGCGGTCAAATTAGAGGATCTTGGCACTGCTTCCTCTCTACAAGAGTTTAAAGCATAGCCTATGCACATTGCAGGGACAGGAGAGAAGGAGGAGACAGACGTGAACACAAGCACAGCCTTCAGAAGAGCACAGATACCAGTTTTTCTCTTTTTTAATTTTTATTTCATTTAGTCTGCCTAGAGCCCTCTCTTTGCAGGGGCTAGACAAAATGTGGATGGTGTTTGGTTTGGTTTTTCCCCCCCACCCCCCGCCCTTCTTTTAGATCTGGATTGAAGAATATTTTCTGTCTGCTTTAAGTTAATTGGATGTGGATGACAGGAGCACATCTTTCCACATGTTCCTTGACCCCAGGAAGGTCTAAACTGCCTGTCTACTCGCTGAGATTTTGACCTTGAATACCACAACCTACAAGCTTCATGGCACTTAGAACTGGAAACAATACATTAAATCATCATTCCTTGCTACACATCACTTACAGATGCATTTGTCACAGTTATATTAAATTAGAATCACAAAAAAAAAGAATTTATGGCCAAGACTGACATTTCATAAAGCCTGTGAAAACAAAATTACTGGAGAACGTGTACCAAAAAACGGTATTTCTTGCCACTACAGTTTGTCAACAGAACAGTTCTTCCAACACAATCCTTTCTACAGTAGAAGTTATACGATGGAAAGTTAAGAACATGACAGAGATGAATCTGTGGTCCTGGTTGGTAAGTTGAATTTGAGCTGGTAGTGTGCCCTTGACACAGGGAAGGACACCAGCACGGTGGGATGCCTTAGTGAGAGCACAGCCTGCAGGTCAAGGGGGGATTAATTCCCTCCAATTGTCATTCATGAGTCTGCACATGGAAGAGTGCATCTAGTTCTGGGCTACTCACACCAAGACAGACACAGAAAAAACAGCAGAGAGATCAGAGGAGACCCTCTGAGATAGTTAGGTGGCTGGAAGAGACTAAAGAAGGTGGTTTGATTTAACATACAGAAATCTACAGTAGTGGTCTAATTACAGTCTTCAACCACCTTATAGTTTTGCAGAAGTGAGAGGCAGATTTTCCTACAAATGCACAGTGAAAGGGCAAGATGCAAGGGTCACAAATTGCAATACAAAAAGTTCCAGTGGGCTCTAAATGGAAGTAAAAATTCACCTTAAGAGTGGTCCAAGTGGTTATGACACTTCCATCCCTGAAGGTGCTCAGAACACAGCTGGACACAGCCCAGTGTAACCTGGTTTAACTACGAGAATAGCAATGCTTCGAGCAAAGGCAAAAAGCCAGACTAAATGACCTCCAAGTGCCTTCTAGACTAACATTTTCCATGATTCTATGAGAGTTCCTACATCAGAGCTACGGACTTCCAGTCTTATATTTATACATATGTCTTTAATCAAAAATAGCTAAAGGTTATCTTCATTTGAGCTCAGATTCAAGGAAACAATAAATGGAATTTGCATGGAATTTTGGGACTTGCATTTAAAAATCTGACCCTGTTAAATCACGTCCTTCCGTCTTTAGAGTTAACATCCCTCTGGGACTCCAAGGTCTGTTTGCTGAGAAGGTGTAGCTTTACATAAGTTTTGAGAGTTTTGGCTTCTATATTTTGTCTCATTTCCCCTGTGACCTACAAACTAGGCTTTCCTGTTCAGGTGCTCTGAAATGCTTACAGGCTCATCACAAAATAGTTATGAACATCAGTTAAAACAAACCAAAATTTTAACAAACAGAAGTGCCACCTTTTAAAAAGATGAGCTCAGCTGTTGGATCACTTGCTCAGAAAGGGTGAAAACTACCCTCAAGTACCTCCCAATTGAAGGAATTTAAATCCACATCCCCTGCTCTGAGGGGTGTCAAGGGAGTCTGGTCACTTCCTTAGCTAAGTGAGTCTTTGCTCTTCCTTTACAGCTTCACAATCAGAGTCTTACATGAAATTTGAGCATCCAAATCTCTTTGCCTCAGCCTGTGCCAAAAGACAGTCAATAGTTACACTTTGGGTTGGGTTTGGCTGAACATTTCTTTTTTAAACATTATTCTCAGAAAAAAAAAAAAAAACCAACAAAACAGCACAACCAAAGCACTAGCTAAATTCTTCACCTGAACTAGTCAATATCCAGATCATAGATTTATTTGGGATATTTGATTGAAAAGTCCTTCAGGCACTTAAAAAGTACAGATGAATGAGTGAGTACACATTACACAAGACATTGATCTTTATGAAGCAGCAAATGAAGATGTTTCAGTGCTAAGAACCATTTTTTCAAGGTAAATTCACAGGTTGCAGGGGAACCAGAAGAATATGGAATTTCTTGTCAGAATGTATCAATCACTCGTATAAACCCAAAGTATCACATTCAGACAACAAATTCAGTAGTTTGACAAGCAGGTGATGAAGAAAACTACAAGTCTTGTTTTCACTAGTCAGCTTACAGAGTCCCGAGTACTGAATAGTTAACAGCGATTAAAAAACCAAGCAGCAAACAAAAAAAACCCCACACCAATTTACTTATGCAACTGATCTATGATTAACTTGACAAAAACTGGGATGTAAGAGTTTTCAGTTGCCAAATATAATTGCTTACAGCTTAACATGTTAGAGGCAGTGAAAAAAGTTATGATTAACAACTGTCTCCTGTTGAAAGAGGCAAACATGCTAGTATAGTGAATGTATTTCCTGTAGTGTTTCATTAGTAACCCAAGAAGCATTGGGGAAAAGGAAATTTAAAATATTCTTGTCTAGCCCAGAAGGGATCAGATCCTGGGCTGCTTCTCTTCAGGACTTCAGTAAAGCTTTTATGATTATCAGAGACGGTTGTTTCATGGTGGTTTTGAGGTTTTTTTTTTTTTGGACTTACACTAGCAAAACGTATTTCTCAGATGTACATTTTACTATGTATGGTTTATATATCCTACGCTTTATTATATATCTGCATCTCCTAAAGGAAACCTATTTCCTGGAGAAACAATGCACTTCACAGATTTAAAAATAAATAAAAAAAAAGTATCAGAAAAGCAAACTTTTTTTACTTGAAAATTATGGAAATTGTCAGGCTTGCTAATGCAACATCAGTCTTTGCACAAGTACCGAGACACAGTACTTGTAGACCATGGATGTCTCTATCAAAATTTCTCAAAAATCTGGGATCAAAAGAGGTTTTCTCCTCGTACTTCTCTCCCCAAGATCTACAGAAAATTCTGTTAGAAAAATCTGTTAATAATCTGACAGGAACATTCAAAATTTGTCACTCCATGGTTTGACAAGGCTTTCTTCATCCAGATATCTTTGTAAAGCTCAAGGATCCCACATATTGGGCATCTATTCTAGTTTGGATGGAGGGCATTTTCATAATACTCCCTGATAAAGGACCCGACCCCAAACTCAACCAAATCCATGAGGAATGCTCCTACTGTCTTTATTAACAGGCTACAAATCTGAAAGCTTGTAACTCACTTCTATTGATTTAAAAAAAAAAAAAGAAAAAATTCTCAGTCTAATTACTAAAATCTTTTGCTGCATGTTGGATTTATAGTTCTGTGATTTTTTTGACAAGGTAACTTTAAAACACTTCAATGACTTAACTAATGCTATATTATATTTAGATGCATATGTTTAGCTCTATGTTTTCAGTTAATGCCATGTTTTCTTCGACCAGTGCACTTTAAAATCAATTCTCAAGTCTTCCAGCTTTTAAATATGCAGAGCAACTGGAAAGAAAAATCCTATCTTTCCCAGATAATGTTCAACCCCTGATTAAATAAAGATGTGCCAAGGCAGAGATACTTTGTGCCTCGGGAGACAGCCATAGTGGAATTGCGAGTGTATTTTATATGTGAATTAGAGGTAAGATGTAATGACATGAGATGAAAGGCTCAGCCCTGATTTTAATAAAGGGGGGAGAGAGTACTTCCCTGTGGACCCCATATGCAAAAGATTGAGACTCAACAAGAATATATGAAAAGATTCAGCAAAAACTACAGTAAATGTCTCAAAGTTCTAAGACCACCTAAATTAAAATTCATCACATTTCACAGGAGTTGAGAATTCCAGTTCTAAGGGTAAGCCTTAACACCTTTCTGATAGTTGTAATGTGAAATTAAAGCTATGTCATCAATAAGCTGGAACAATTTTTCAATTTTTAGGTAAGACAGAACTGGAGAGTTTGAAACCACAAAAATTAATTTTTAAAGGTTACTAATAACATGACCTAATAATAATTTCATTGAAACTGTTATTTTGAAAGCATGGGTTTTATTGAAATAAAATAACAATTTTGTAGTACTGCAATCACAGACGTTTTAGCTGCTTAGTGCTTTTAGCAGTCCTCAGAAAAAGCTGTTACCTATTGCTCTATTGATATTTTTAATGGATAGAGCAGAATTCCAAAGAACCATGATTTCTTTTTTTCCCTCCATTAAATGGAGGAAAAAGTTTGAGATTTTGCACAGCTCTTTCTTCCTGTGCATAAAAAAAATAAAATGAGAGACATGCCTTTGTAAGGAAAAGACATGAAAAGAGAAAAATGAATGGGATGAACTGCTTAAAGGAAAAAAAAAAATAATAATCCTGCTTTATTTGATCTTTTGTGATAATCGCACTCCTGGCACCCTGCCAGTAGAGGCTGAGCATGCTGATGTCTGGCCAAGCACAGTAATCTCTTGGTTCAAGTCTGAGGTCTGTGATGAAAATTACAAAGCAGGGGCAAAATCAAAATGCCACCTGTGATTTTATCCTGAAATTAATTTGATGGAAAACGTAATAAAATGCAAACAGCCTTTTTAGCAGAGTCTAAAAAAACCTGACTAAATTGAATCCAATGCAAGTGGATGGAGGTAGCCATCATGCAAAGATATTCGGATCTGCAGGCATTCCTTTTAAAAAGAGAGGTAGATGTCTGTGTGACAGGTAAATTACTTTGAAATTGTGTTTGACGTCTGAGGTCAAACTTCTAAAATGATAATTTTAACTTACACCTTCCTTTATTCTGGAGTCTTTTTGCATCTCCTACGTAATACATTTGAAACCAACAAAGGCGGGGGGGGGGGAGGGGGGGGGAGGAGAAAGAAATACGAATTCATGTCCTTAACTTCCTTTCCATGACTTATAGATCAATAAACCCTTGAAGGAAAGAAAAAAAACCAACACCTTTTCCTTGTTCTTTTCATTCAGTAGTCTACATTTGAACTAGTTGCCCACAGATATATGGAGAACAGTTGTATAGCCACAAAATTCTGCATACATGATGTACTCAACTTAGAAATCGAGCCAGTAGAGTCTTCTATGTTATTATTCAGATTCAAAGCAGAAAAAAAAAAAACCACCAAAAATCAGTATGTCACTTTTTTTTTATGGTCATCGACTTTTCCTACATGCTACTACAAGGTTGTACGTTATTAGCAGTATTGATCAAAGTTAGTTTGGGTTTTCCCTAACAAATATCGAAGACAACTCAGAATGACTCAGAAGCTGTTTTTTACAGATTTATTCTTCGAAAAACCCAACACAACACCACAGATTTTGTTTCCTGTATGTTACTGCAATAAAAGTGCACTGTTCACTGGATTGATACAGGTTACCTATTGGACCACCACCTTCTCTTTAAAGTTGGTTAGTATCTTGCCATATTTACACACGCTTCCTACTCTTTGCACTAGTAAGGCTTGCCATATGCAAACAAAATCCCTGATCTCCAGGCCTTCACTGAAAACACCACATTTCACCTATTTCACAGTTGCTGCTATTTTTCTTCTTCAGGAAGGTTCTCTATAGATTTCCTATTCTCTTTGATAGTCAAGTCTCTTCCTCCTGCATTCTGTATTTCTTCTCTCCACCAATACTGCTAATCAAAGGAATGCTTTAATAGCCACCTTAACCTTCTCGTACTTGTATTTTTAGGCCACTCTTTTTCTGTATTTTAATTTGCAATTGAAAAAAGCAACTCATTGCAACACAGACAACACAGTACATATTAAATTTTGTGTTTTATATATGCAGATATGCTCATAAATTTCTTACCTACACACACACACATTAATACATGGAGAGAGAACATCAGGAATATACATGCATATATTCACATGGACGACATAAAAAATGATCCGTAAAAACTTTTACAATTATATTTAAATAAAAGGTACCTACCTGGAATGAGCTGACCCAGTAACTGATGGCATCTGGAAAGGCTGAATACAGCTACTATGACGAGAAAAGGATAATGTTTCCATTTCATGATGTGTCCTTCCTTGCATTACACCAGCTCAGCAGCGCTAACGTAAATGTCACCTGCAATACACAACAGAAATAAAACAGACAAATTAATGATAAATTTAAGGTACTTCCAAATATTTTTGCCCAGTGTAGCTCTTTGAAGTATGCTGGTTTCAATAGTTTTAGCTATTAAAATAATGCTAAATTTTCTAGGAAATTGCAAACCACAAACAGAATATAAATGAGCCCAAAGTGTTTTAAAGGGAGACATGAGGAACCCCATAGTGCACATGTATATTTTAATGTGATGCTTGTTGCTTGGTCAATTTATTAAAGAATTTGCTCAGTTCAGCAATATAATTCAGTATAGATTTAATCCATTTCAGTTCAAGGACATACTGAAACACCTGCCTATGCTGAAAATGCTTCAACACTATTTAGTTTTCTATATAAGCAAGGTTAAAACTTTAGTCCACTTCTTATGACATGGTTTTTTGCTGAATGAGGATTAGGGATAATTTTGCCCAGTAATAATTGGAACAGTTACAGCAACTTTCTGTTGAGTTTCTGTATTCTTAAGACCAGAAAATTTTCATCTGACCGGTAGAATAATGGAATCTTATGAAGGAAAATATCTTTTTAATCAAAATGCGACTTTTAGACTCATTTTTCTGATCACTACAACTGTAGGTTGAAAATTATTTACAATTCCATCAATGCTGAAAAATAATCTCTGCCTATCCTACTCATTTCTAACACTTCAGATACGTTAGTGTTTAGTACAGACTTTGTCAGAACTCCTCAGGCCTTGTTTACAGCATACCGACTTGTGCAAAATGTCTTCCTGCTACAGGTTCAAAAAAATGTACAGTGTTTTTTAGTTAACCATAGGTTTCTAAAAACAGTAAGATGTTTTTCAAACAATCTAATTAAATATGCACAATCTGTAAATCAACAGGTTTAGAGTTTGGGGGTTTTCTCTTCTTCTTTGTTTTGCATTGTTTTTTTTAAAAAGGGCCTTTAACTCAATAGAAACCAAAATGCACGTGACTGCAATGTCCCATATATTGCACAGTATCTGGGATTCATGTTAAGTTCTTGTCAACAAAAGAGACAGTATTTTAAGAGTCTGTCAAGTTACTAGATGTGCACAATTGCCTGACCCTAACCAACGATTAGAGACTGCTGAACACAACCGTAAATTTGAAGCAGGCTGACGCGTGAAGCTCTACTCTACAAACGAGTACATCAGACTTTGATAACTTTACAACTGCACTTCTCATTTCTCTCTCCTCATACTCGTTCCCCTTGTAGTTAAGAATGTATACTCAAGAGATGAACAGTTTGGATTACGATTCCTGTATTAGCTAAATGCCAACAGACAGAATCTTAACAGTGAAAAAACTTACGGTGCCATCAGTCACTTCAAGTCTGCTGGGACAGAGATTTTTCAGCTGTAAACCTAATATATACTTGATGACTACAGATAGAAGAGTTGCATTGTTAGTGGGAGTATTCAGTATCATCTGATACTTGCGGATGTTAAAAAAAGTTAAATATGAATAGATTCAATCACCTACACATGGTGCATTTTACATTTGCTTCTTGTGTTACACCTGCACTTCTATTATCTTAGCAACCAGAAATATTAATACTCCATTTCCTACAACTGCTATTACCTGAATCCGACAAAGTATTTCCTTTCATTTTTCTCACTTCAAGTGCACTGCACACAAAAACCCAGTTCCTTCCTTCCCATTCTTCTAATATTCCTGATCACTTGTATAGCTGCTCTTCTGTTGCAAACAGCTTGACAGCTCTTAACGGCAGAGTTAACGGCAATTAATGGCCAAGGTGTTACACACTGCTCTAAATGCTATTCGTAATATAACTACAAGACCAAAATGAGGATTTGTAACTTTGGGCCTTTAGAATATTGATCTCTTTCTCTGTACAGTAATGCAGGCTTGCTTTAGAAAACTGTTTACCACTTTGGCTTCACATTCCCATAGCTTCCTCTTCTTTGCTTTCTGTCTGAAAATACAAGATTGAATGTTGTTTCTAATGCAAAGCTGATGAGGCAGCCCATTGAATTTTGTTCCCCAAAGAAAGAAAAGTAACTTATTCAGTTAAGGATTTACTTCATCATCATAATGTGAGGTCCTCACATAATATAAGTCAACATGAAAGACTCGTTTCATTATACATGTAGCAAAATTATTCAAGGACTCTGATTTAGTAAGAGCCTAAGTCTTCCCATCCAGCGGCAGGACACAGCTCCTACTGATCTCCATAGGTGTTAATATCACACATTCTGGAGGCAGAATATTATTTGTGAACCAGATTGTACTGGGTTTACATGGCAAGGTGCTGGTTGAGGTGGTACTGCAGGGTGAGCTCTTAGAGCAGAGGCCAGGGGTTGCCCGTGCCAGACACAAATGGCTCCAGCAGACCCTGTGCAGGGCAAAGCTGAGCCGGTCAGCCAGGCTGGTGGTGCCTCTGGGAAAGTCTGTGTAAGAAAGGGGGAAATGCCAGATAAGCAGAGGAACAGGGAAAAAGAAAAGAAAAAAAAAAAAAAGGTCAAAACCAGGAGAGAGAACACCAAGGTGAAAGCAGGAGAACAGGGAGAGGGCCATGCTGGAGCAGATATCCACACAGCAGCCCATGGGGGGGCCCAGGCTGCAGCAGGTGGATGTGCCCTGAAGGAAGCTGCAGCCCATGGAGAGCCTGTGCCAGAGCACCTTTATCCTGAAGGACCACAGCCCAAGGGAAGTATCAACATTGGAGAAGGGGAAAAATGTGAGGAGGAAGAAGCAGAGGCAGAGAGGAGCTGTTATGGCCTGACCACAACCTTCCATTCTGCAACCCCCCACACCACTCCGGGGATGGTGGTGGGCAGAGGTAGAGGCGTTGGGAATGAATGAGTAAAGTTGAGCCTAGGAAAAACGGGGAGGGGAGGTAACTTTTTAATTCTTACCTGTCTTTCTCACCATCCAAGTCTATTTTAATCAGCAATAAATTTTGCTCTTTAGCCAAGGTTAACCCACCACAACCATAAAGGTGGGGGTGGGGCGTTGGGAAGAGATAAATCCTAGGAACATACTTTGTGGCACTTGCCCTATCTTTGACAGCATCCCATGTATAAATCCAAAGTTTTTTTTCTTTTCCATACCTCTCACTTCCATTTACTTACTTGGTAGACTAAGGCTTCTCTGTAATCCCTTTGTATGAGACAGAGCCCCACAGGGAGCTCAGACCATGACTGCCCGGCTGTTAAAATGTTTTCTACCCTCTAATTCTACATGCGGTTTCTGTTTGAAATATGATATTTAATTCTAAAATCTGAAATTATTTCAGTGTTATGAAAAACATTATTCTTACAGAAAATTTCAGTGATGATGGCTTTAACGAAGCCAAATAAATTTAATATGAAAACAATTCTGAATAGAAGGTTAATCCACTATATTCAGAGTATAGCGCTTTCTTCTGAAATAGTAGCCCTGATCACAAAAAATACAAAGTAGAAAAAGATGTCATCAGAATGGAAAATGGTTTTCAGATAGAAGTTGAGTTCAGCAGAAGAGAAATAAGAACTTTCTTATCATAGTCTACTGCCACATTCCCACAATTCAAGTACTACACTATCGTGGAAGAAACTCAAAGAAATGTATCACAACCCAAAGCATCCAGCTGGCAATTTAAAATGCTGCTTCCCTTAGAACACAGTAAAAGCCTGTGAAATATCTGCCACATATACTTCTATTCATATACAAACTTCTCAGCGTCATAACACTTAACTTTTTTGATTATAATAACTGAGCTAACTGTTTCTGTGTTTGGTCTTTCTCTGCAATTAGTCCTTCAGTGTCTGAAATAGAAAACTAATATTGCAAATAAGGACTGACGCTAATTAGATGTTGCCAGTGACAGAAGAAGGATGAACTTGCCATATAAACTTCAGCTGGCCTGAGACCTCACTTAACTCCATATCAAATGACTGCAGATCTACACCAAAATGTGCAGGAAAAGATTCAGGTCCAATGTGTTGCCCCACAGTGCACAATGAAGATAAACACTGGTTCCTCTATGACATTATAATCATTAAATAATCAATGGCAAATTAAACTGCACAAACCCAGAGGGGAAAGGAGCACTATGGTAAATGCAGGGAAAGGGTCTAATCAATTATTTTCTTGCACTTCCCAAGTATAGTGCTATTTATTACTATAGCCAGTGCAGCATCCAGCAGCAGAAGCAAAGACAAGACAAAAACCAATACTGGATTTATTTATTTATTCATTTATTTGTTTACAATTTGATTAATATTGTTGCTTCTGTCAGAAATAGTAACCAGCTTGGTAAGACTAAATTTGACAGTGTGTTGAGTCGTAAAAAAAGGACACAAAAGCCAGGTAATTAAGATTCTCACTTGTAAAAATAACTTCCCTTTATAAAATCCATGCACTTTGGAAAATATTATGCTAAATAAAATTGTTTACCTACAGGATGAGACAGAATTTTGATTTGCCAGGTAACCAAACTAGAAAAATTTCACTGAAAGGAGAAAAAAAATAGAAAAACCTTCCTTTTGAAGCAATGTTACCTCAATTTGAATGCAGAACATTTCCAAAGCTTGTCATGCATTGTTAGGCCTGCTGATATGGGATAGGCCTTCCCGTACTTTCAATCCTTTTGTTTACAAAGTCCTAATGTCCATCAGTTGGACACCCAGTTATCCAGTCATCTCTGTTTAGACTGACACTACTTCTGGATTTATTCTTCTTGTGCATTATAATCAGTAAAGTTATATACCATTGAAATTAAGAACATCCCTCTACTATTTTAAACATCCTGTCTTTGTTAAACTAAATTTATTTGGGGTTCCAGGAGGATGGGAAAGGAAGCACTGCCATATATTGCCTCAACTGTTTCCACTTAAGAGCAAGAATGACAATGGGTTGATGAACTAGGGGGAAAAAATTCAGGCCAGCTCCCTTTCTGTTATAAAGTAAATCAACTCTACTAAGATCAAAGTAGCTAAAAAAAAAAAAAAAAGCTATTTAAACCAAAGTAGTTATCGGTATAAAGTATCTATGGACCTGGACTGTGATCCTTTCAGTGACAGTTTCAGCAGGCATTCATGAAGCTCCCCTTATTTAATCTTTTAGTATTCCAGAACATTTGGTTTTTTAGAACCAACTGTTTGTTAGGTCAGTTGTAACAATTATGATGCAAGACAGATTATTTACTTATTTTAAGCTGTGGTTTGTTTTGGTTTCTTTTTGATGCAGTGAGAAAACCAAGAATAAAATAATAATATTAGTAATAGGTTGAATATGCTCAATTTGTATTTCTAGGCTGGCAGGTGGCAAACTTATATGTAAAACTATCTCACCTAGATGTTAACTGACGTGATTCTCTGTATAGCATACTTATTGCCCAAGCAGTACCATAGGAATAGTTCACCCAATAGAACTCAAAGAAAAAAAGAAAAAAAGCTTTGGCCACATTCATCCACTTGTACTGAAAGACTGCAGCAGAAACCCAAACAGCAGTACCAGCCTGACAGACGGGCAAGCGGCATCAGCTGTAGCCTAAACCCTAAATACCCTCTACTATGCTGCCTACACATGACAGCTCGGCGTGAGGAGCCAAACTTAGGGCAAAAGAAACATTTTTTTTGCCACCAGTCTCAGTCTCATAAACAATCTCTATGACAAGTTCTGCTAATTGCTTCATGTGGCTATATATATCGCCTGGCTGTATAAACCGAGATTAATTTTGAATAAGGGACAACTCTAACAAAGACATTTTCCTCAGGGAGGAGTACATAAGTGAGACAGTGAGCGACAGAACATGATTCTTGTGTAAAGGAAGCAATACGTTCATAATGCAATAAACACGCAATGCAAGGTATGAAGTGGAGTGTAAAGAGAAATTAAAAAAAAAAAAAAACCACCAAAAAACAAACCAAACTAACAACAAAAAGCCAACCCTAACACCATTAACTGTAACGCAATGATTTCCAATTGTGCTGTGAACTGGGGGCACTGGAGAAAGCTGACAGGCTCCCGCCCCTGCCAGTGCACCAGACTGCTGGTGTCTCTCTCGAGGAGCCAAATGAGGTTGCTGAGCCCTCGCTGCTCCCTGCTGTCCCTGCCTGCTGTCCCTGGAGCCACACGGAGACACCGCCTGAGCATGCAGGACTGCGGGCAGGGAAACCAAAGCCCACCTGGAGGTCAGGCTGGTGAGGCATATGAAGGACAGCAAAGAGGGACTTCTACAAGTAGATCAGCAGCAAAAGAAAGACCAGGGAAAATGAGGTGGGTGACCTTGGGACAAAGGGCATGAAAAAGGCTGAGGTATTTGATGCTTTATCTCAGTGTTTGTTGGAAAGACCAGCCTTCTGGAATCCCAGGCCTCTGAAAGCAGAGAGGCAGTCTGGAGTAAGGAAGGCTTGCCCTCAGTGGGGGAGGATCAGGTTAGGGAGCACTTAAAGTACCCAGACACATACACCATGTATGTACACATACAGACACATACAAGGGGAGCTGGCCAACGTCACTGCAAGGCCACTCTGACTAGCTTTGACTATCAGGAGAGGTTCCTGAGGACTGGAAGAAAGCGTCACCCATATCTTCAGGATGAAGGATCCAGAGAAGGGCAGCTCTGTCAGCTTCATCTCGATCCCTGAGAAGGTGATGTACGAACCTATTCTGGAGAACATCTCCACAGGCGTGGAAGGACAAGAAGATGACTGGGAGTAGCCACCATGGTTTATGAAGAGGAAACCTTGTTTATCCAACCTGAAAGCCTTCTATGATGAGATGACTGGCTTAGTGAATAAGGGGAGATCAGTGGATGTTGTTTATCTCTACTTTAAGTGGCCTTTGACACTGTCTTCCATAAGACCCTTTAAGGAAACTGATTAAGTAAAAACTAGAGAAGCAAAAGGTGAAGTGGACTAAAAACTCACTGAACTGCCAAGGCTTAAAAGATTGTTATCAGTGTCACAGAGTCCAGCGGGGGAGCAGTCCTTTGTGGTATACCCCAGAGGTTGCTACTGGGTCCAATACTGCTTAACATCTTTACTAGTGACCTGGACAGTGAGACTGAACACACCCTCAGCAAGTTTGCAGTTTACACGAAACTCAGAGTGACTGATACACCAGATGGTTGTGCCACTATCCAGAGGGATGTCTGCAGGCTGGGCATTCTCATGACGTTCAACGGAATATCCCCAGTTCTGCACCTGGTGAAGTTCTGCACCCAAGGCACCAGTACACCCCAGAGGCCAAGTGGCTGGAAAACAGCTCTGCCAAGAAGGACCCGGGGTTCCTGCTGGACAAGAAGTTCAGTCAGCAAGGTGTCCTTGCAGTGAAGGCCAAAGGTATCCTGGGCTGCTCTGGGAAGAATGCTGATGGCAGATGGAGGGAGGTGGTCCTTCCACTCTCCTCAGCACTAGTGAGGCCGCACCTGGAGGGCTGGGTTCAGTGTTGGGCTCCCCAGTACAAGACCGAGCGTGCAACAAATTCAGCAAAGGGGCACAACGATGATTTAGGGGTGGTAGTATCTGTCACGTGGGGAAGAGACTGGGACTGTTCAGTGAGGAGTAGAGAAGGCTCAGGCAGATCTGATCCATGTGGATAAATACCTACTGGGAGGCAATGAAAATGAGGGAGTCAGGCTCTTGTTAGCGGTGTCCAATGACAGGGCAAAAGGCACAAACTGAAACACAGGGAATTCCACTTAAACATAAGAAAAAAAACCTTTCTAATATAAGGGTGATTGGACAGTGGAATAGATAGCCCTGATAAACGTGGAGGCTCCATCCTCATATGCTAAAGCTGACAAGACACAGTCCTGGGTAACCTGCCCTGGCTGACCCTGCTCTGAGTAGGGCACTGGACTAAAAGATCTCCTCCCTGCCTCAGCTGTGATTATCTTGTTCAGGAACCGCGACACCAAAATCAGCAATCCATATACTGTTTCAGGAAATACAGTATTATAAAGTATTTAGCACAGAAGGAGGGAAAGCTACCTCCCACAGAAAACTACTTACAAAATGCTGGAAAGCTGTAGTGTTAGAGTGACTAGAAAGCCAGCAGCATCAAATGGTCCTGGAATAGAGGCTGGTTGGATGGAAACAGTATGCTGGCTTGTCTTTTAGGGCTTAAAAGATTTTAAATAAATAAATAATAATTTAAAAAGCGCTAGAAATACTAGGAAAATCACTTACCCTGTGAAAAGCCCTAAATGCACAGTCAAACATGGAAAGTTGAAGAGGTTTGTGATGACATTTTTGGAGAAATAACCTTATGATCCCACAGGTAAGCAGAACATACAGACAGGCTAACGCTTAAATATGCTATGCAACATCGTAAGCCATTGCCTGCCATCACAGTGCTTGTGTTCATGCTGATTATTCCCCTGGAAAGCAAAAATCAATTCTAACTTGCAAACTATTGTTTTGCACAGACCTGCTATTGCAAGTTTAGTTCAGTCACTCTCAGGGGAGCAATCAGGGGCCGAAGGTAATTGATATCAGTCACCAGTGGATTCATTGGACAAAACCTTCCTCAAATCCAGAAGGTGACATCATTCTGTTAATTAGCTTATTTTTTTATTATTTTTTTCCCCATTGAAACTGCTGATATAGCTAAAAGCTGTGAGAAGAGAGGGGAGAAGTGAAGATATTTGTGTCATAACTCTCAAGAAGCCACACAAGACAGTCAGAAGGGAAGATCTGAAGGCCTCAGCTAAAAGCTTTCCAGTGTGTGGGCACATGCACAAACACTTGGGCAACAGGAATAGGAATGTAGCTTTAGAGACATTTCTAATCTACTAAAATTTACTTGTGCTTCACACCTAGAGGAAAGTGACACTTTGGGTTGCTCTTCCCAGTTGTAGCCAGGCTGCCTGGCAGCATTCTCACAGGTAGAACACCAAATTTCTCTATAAAGAAGCCTGCCAAAGGAGCAGAACTACAGTCTCCAGGAGCTTCAGCTCACTCACTCCACATAACTCTAAAACACAAGACTTTCAAAACATCTGTTTGGGACTGTTTGGTGTTGGTTTGGTTTGGGGTTTTTTAAATGCAATTTCATATTTTTCAAAATTGTATCACCGTTAATCAACCTGGGCCTCCATTTTTGAGGACCATCTCTTAACAAGGGCAAACAAGGAAATGTGAAGCAAAACCTATAGTAACAGCATTATGGAAAACCCTATGGGAAAATTAATTGAATTCAGAGCTGGATTTGGATGTGGCACTATAGACAAAATGAGGTATAAAGCAGGGAGGGGAAGGAAAAAACCCCGACAATTCTCGGTTAGTAGCTGGATCGCTGACTAAGCCAGGATGTCTGCAAAGAACTTGCACATAGTCATTAGAATAGAAATTGTAACAAAATTCATAGATTATCTATGAGGTTACTATCATTTAAATGTCTTGCCCTGGTTTAGTGAGATGATTTTTTTCTGACTGTGTCTCAACAACATGAGTTTGAAACCAAACTTCAACATGATTCTGAAGCCAAATCACAAGACTGCCAAGCATCAGATACCAGTCTATGCCTACTCAGAAGAAAGCAGCATGTATGATATAAAATTTTCTCATTGTTTCTCAAGTCTGGAAAACAGCATGACAAAAGTAAAAAGGAAATTCCCCTTTAGAGATGCTTCTACTTGTGAATGTCAGGAAGAAATAATAGTAATAAAAAAAGTGGTACTCTACTCCTATTATATCAGATCCTTAATTCTTGCATCACTTATGTGCAAAAGGAGTTTATACAAATGAAAGGTGGAAGTATCTTCTGTTCAGACTTAAATAGGTTCCTTCAAAAAGGTTTAAACTTGTTAAAAGCAATGCTGTCTCTCTGAAATAGTAAGGATATGCTTGCACTATAATCTAAATTTATGACTAATTGATTAACAGTGGAATGAGTTCTGTGTTTTCCAATAGACAAATTGTAAGAGCTGGCTAAATGTTAAAAAGTTTTGCTTTTTGAAAATACAACCAAACAATGATCTAAAATCAAGAACCATCTCATATCTTACATAACCAATGTATTATCTCTTTTTGCCCTTTGGCATATTAAATCAATGACTCGTGTCTCAACTACTAAGTCTTTCGAGGGAATGTTTGGATAAAACTGAATACTGTATCTGTTGCAGATTTCCCAATATGAAATACCATGTTTCTCAATTTCTAGAGCAACATACTCATCACTTTTTGAATATGCAAAAGGATATCATTAGTAATGCCTTGATGTAATGAGTAATTTCTTGACGCATAAGAAAAATTGTCAGTGTTCAAACACTATTAAGTAGTGTAAGTTTGAAGAAGTAAAGTATTTGCCGTCAAAAGGACTTCCAAACAGTCACATGGAAAAGAAACATTAGATAGAAAGAAAATCCAGTGCCTGAAAGGTTAAAAAAAAAAAAAATAATCCTTTGAATGTATTTTGACTCCTCTCTTATACCTGATCTAAAAAAGCAAGGGTTTTTCAAAGGCATTTAGCTTTAAACATTAGCAGTATCTTTGAATGTCCTCAGCAGTACCAGAAAAGAGGGATTCAATTTTCAAAGATAATTGTGTCAGATAACTGTCTCATCCCTTTTCAGAAACAATCTGATAAATACCTAATTACCAGCCAAGTGATTTCAGAGCCACACAGCTGGGTCTGAGAAAAGGCTACAGGGAATGACAAGGTCCCCTAAAGCCATCGAGAGCAAGAGGCGGTTGGTTTGTGAATTACTTCATTTATTCAGCTGATAAAACGCATAGAAAGTCTCCAGAGAAAACAAAATATTCATAAAATGTTGAAATAGTAAACAGAATCAATATTTAACCAGAGAAGTAAAATGTTTTCAAATATAACAGGACTGCATACTGCAGAACAATTACATTCCAAAATCCACAGCAGTAAATATTTGAGCCTTTCACACCACTCATTCTTCCAGAAAGCATTTGTACACTAGTCAGTCTAACCTCGTCTTGTGTTGATATATAATGCTGTATAGTAAGAAATTGGCTTTACAGTATTTTATATTGCATTCTTGATGCAAACTTAGAGCAGCTTGATCTTAAACAATTATAGTTTTAATTGTCAAAAAGGAAAGAATTTATAAATTGTCAGCAGTGTTCAAGAACTACCTCAACCTCCTTGGAAAAAAACTGGTAATCCAGCAATTCTTTCTAAAAATACAGAGTAGTTTCACTTTAAAGTTATCTTCACCAGTTAAAAGAAACCCACAGGTATATGTAGCATCTCAGATTTCAGTGAATCTTTTTAAACTATAAATTGTAAAAGCCAATCCTGTAATCTTGCTGAATTCCTTGTGCTTGGTGAATTGTTGGCCCCTACTACACCTCCTAAATGTTAATGGAGTGGGGAGCATGAAGTACCAACATAATGATGCAGAGTTCAGAATCACAGATGGGAAGCATAAGATCACCGATAATGCTTCAACAATACTAAATTGACCAATTCCTCAGGCTTTATGAAATACAGCTTTGCTTTGTGAAAAATGCAGCAGATTTGGGGTGTTAATCTCAAAAGTACACATTTCTGACCAAACCCTGCTCCTAGATTGGAGCATATTGACTGGAATTTTGCAAATGCAATGAAATAGGGATGAATCTATACAATTCTGTAAATCCCACTCACATAATTTAAAAATAAGGACACAAAGAATGTTACATATACATAGCAGAGAGAGGAGTCAACAGCTGTTGTGTCTAAATCTTTGTCCCCCCATTGCAAACTAAGCTGGTTGCCTTTACTCTGGCACAGAACGGTAGTGATCATGTAACCAAGAACAGAGGGACAGTTTTAAAACTTCTTGTCAGCTTCTCAGCTAGCAAGTGACAGCATTTCTGTATGTGTCATTATTTACCTTGCACATAAACATGAATTAAAGCTGGCTGAGAAGAGCTGACGTTCTGCCAGCATTTAGGTTCCAGCAGTCAGGTGCACATACTCAGTGGGGAAGGAAGGAGGAAGTCCTGGGGTTTTGCTTGTCTGAAGATTAAGATTTGACTTCAGATCACAGCTTTGGTGTAACCAGTGTTGTGAAAGCATGTTTAAATATGTCAGTAAAATTCCCAGATAAATTCTCTCCCCAGCTACAATGTAGCCAAAAGAGACCTGAATGCTAGTCACCCGATGCAAAGAAAAGCCCAGACTCCCGTGCATGGTGAAAGCTTTATGTTCATCTAGCCTCCAAGATTCTTAAGACTTCTGTCTATCACGACAGAGGCAGTAAATGTCCCTCATAAATTTAGAACTCTGTGAAATAAAAAGGGAACACTAGACAATGTCTCAGAGCACAAAGCAAAACAGGGGATGCTTCCCACTGCAAAGCTATGAAACAATAAGCATTTTGGGACTGCAGCCTCTGGAGGCAAAAGGCTTGCCAGAATTGTCTTCCTCCTGAGATTCAACTTTGAGGGAAAGAAAAACAGCTTGGCTTTTGCCCTTAATAAGAACGAGAGCAATTAGAAAGGATTTGCAGATCCTACCCCACCAAAAAGCCTTCTCAGACAGAAATTCACATCAGGATTCAAAGAATATTCAGCTCTGCCCTACAGCACATTCATCCTTCTGGGGTCACCAGTAAAGGTGAAGCTTAAACAATATAAAGACTTTCAACCTTGTCCGCTTCTTGGTTAAATAGACTTGTTTGAAATGCTAACTCCTTGGGGGAAAGGAAGAAGATGCCAGCTTTCATGAAGCTACTGGAAGAGTGGCAGAATCCCTTTGAAACCGAGACTGATCTGATAAGGTCGTTATGGTTGTTAATAGCAACTTACTCCTCTGCTTCCTTGGAGGAGGCCGTGCCATTCAGCTGCAGTTTGGGGCAGGGAGCAGCCAAGCCATCATTGCAGGGGGATGTCTGGGACTGGCTGTGCCTCTGGAATGCCCCATCCTGTCCATATCCCAGCAGGCATAAGAGTTTCTCCTGTAAGCAAGAGGAGTACTATTGCCTCCTATCCTTTCTGGGACCAAAGGTAGTAGCTTTTTGCTACATTTCAT
Source organism: Falco naumanni (assembly GCF_017639655.2). Taxonomy (NCBI): domain Eukaryota; kingdom Metazoa; phylum Chordata; class Aves; order Falconiformes; family Falconidae; genus Falco; species Falco naumanni. The sequence goes on from NC_054055.1 coordinate 110,769,542, forward strand.
ACTTAAAGCAGACTTTGCCGCCTCAGCGTTGATTTTGCTCCCACTAGCTTTTAAACCAGGAGTCCAGCACAAAGAGAAACACAATTTAAAGTGATTGCATTTCTACAGCTCCTGAGACTGTAAATCTTAGGGTCAAAGGCAAAAATCATGTCGCCACTCCCAGCCCCAAGAGGGATGCAGGGAGGACATAACCCTTACCCCGTCCACCTGGCTAACCGGCCCACGCAGAACCGTGCACCAGCTCCAGGGCAGCAAGGTGCAGGGCAGTGCAGTGGTGGGCCTTAAAGTATAGGAGAGAGAATGAAAAAGGAGACCTGGGATTAATCCAGAGAGAACGCTTAGTGGGTGCAGGATGTAAATCTTCCAGAACCCAAGCCCTTCTGGTCCTGCTATTTGTTTCAGCCTCCTGTGAGAATAGCCAACGGCGCTGGGGGAACCACAGAATACAGGCAAGCGCAATTCTGTAAACCTTGATAATCTCTCCCGTATGTTTCATGAAAGGGATTGATTTACTCTATGTGCTATCCACAACCTGTGAAAATTTGAGGTACCATCAGCAAGCTCCTCCCAGAGCATGATGAGCTCCTGTTCCTCCAAGTAGGAGGGAAGAAAGAATCTGAGGCAAGACCTGACAACTCATTTTTAATCTATCTATGGAACTGAAGTCTCAGACTAAATGTCTTTTAAAACTGTACTAAATTTTATCAAGAGAAGGATATGCAAAAGAAGAGTTCCTCTAAACCTAAACATTAATTTGAAAATGTAGATCACTCCTAAAAAGAATATTGTCCCCTCCCCACCCACCTGCTCCTTCCTCCTTGGTTTCTCCTTTTAAGGAAATCCCTTGCAGCATATTTTTAACCATCTCACCAGTTCTGGAATATAATTTAAGGTCTGAAGTTATCTATTATAGAGCTAACAGTAGCAGAGAACTCAACTGATAGATTGAATATTTTGAGCCTGGAAAACTTTCTATGCGATGATGTTCCCAAACCATTAATCCCGTCTATTAGAAACAGAGAAGCTTTTAGTGTCCATTAGTAAATGAAGTACAGTAAACAAGAGTGAGCATTCTAAGTTTTGTTTCCATTTTAAGTTTTGTTTTCCATTATAGAAAAATAATAAGGCTATAGCTCCTAAAAATGTCCTGACTAGGAAAGCATAACGGATACAGAAAAGAGAACAAGGGTTTTATGTCTCAGAAAGGCTATCCTAACTTAGAAATTCTGATGCAAAATTCAAAACATGAAACCCCCACATGCGTTTCAATAACAAATACTAGGGTTTCTGCAACCCAGACAGCACAGTAAACCAAAGCCTGGCAATAATTTTTATTTGTATTTTCTCCTATTAATGCAATGAACTTTCCTGAGAGAAAACATTCAGATCAAACAAAAGGGGTTTTGTTTTTGTCAGAACATCTAATGTACTACAAGTTCAGATTAACTGGCTAGTATTTTGACAGGTCCCCAGTCTCTAGTACGGATCCTCACACATTTTGTAACTGTCAGATGCACAATCAGATGCTCATACATGTATCACGGTCCTTGTAACTACAACAGACACCAGCTATAAACATATTTTAAAAGTTATGGATGTGCCTGACATAACTAGTGTGACCTTTCCTAATAGAGGAACTGCTGTATAATCACTCTCAGGTGGGCAAGAAAATAAAACATCTTGTATCACTGAATTCAGTCACATCAGCAGGAATTTGAAAACGTGGACTAAACTGCTATCTCCTAAACCTTCAGAGACTGACACTTAAATATTCCTGAGCCAGACAGAGACGACTGGAGATTTATAGAGGTGGACAACTGATTTCCTAGCAATAAACCATAATGACTAAACTAACTTGTAATGGATGACTAATTAGGTAGGGGTAGGGGAAAAAAAAGGGAAAAAAAAGGCTGAATTCACAGGAATTGTGTATTCACGACAATACTCAGCTGTATTTCTGCATATTTCACTTCAACCATTCCCTCAATCTGGGACTACTAGCAGACTAGCTACCATCCAGACATTGTGACAGTGTAACATTAACAAGGCTAAGAGCGATTCAAGAGAAACGTTTCTGTCTTTGACTTTAGAAAAAGGTTTTATTTTCTTTCACTGAAGCAGCTGCCTCTTTGGAAATACCTGAAATATAGTGGCATTCATTTTTTAACTAGCCCTATACTATCAGAAATAAGACACCAGTGGAGCAAGACAACATCATATACTTTCTCTCTGAACTGGAAACTGAAACAAATAGTTTTAATGAGACGTTAAAGAATATTACGCATATCTGGCTTGTGCTACTGGCACTTCTGAAAGGCAATAGTGTTTTCTCTAGGACTCATAAGGCAGCATTAACTTATTGAAAGGAAGACACTGTAAAAGACTGACTCAAGATACTATTACCTCACTTACCCCTTTTTAAAATAATAATTTAGTTCTAATATTGCCATTACGTTCCCTTTCCACCCCCGTCCTTTCCCCTCCTTTCCTTTCAGATAAGTCTGGAGACTTGGATCCATGAGATGGGTTCTTGGCAGCACTCTAACACCACAACCAGTGAGAAGAAAGCAGTGGATTAGATGTTCATATGGCTGCAATGTACATTTACTCACATTTCGAGCATGTGATTTATCATATAGTCAGATGAACTACTCAGTATAATTTAAGAAGTTCATAACATGCCTCAAAGTCACATTCCTTGCACACATTAAACTGCTCTTCTCCAGATCTTTTCATGTTAGTGAGAGGGAAATAAATTCATTGTAAATCCTTGCTCTCATCTGTGCCAACCCGTATCACAACGCACTTCCCATTCATTTCCTGAAAAATGAATACTTAATTTGTTTTCAATCTGCCTTGGAGATGTCCATTATGTACAGGCAGACAAAAAGCAGATTTGTTGGGTAACACAAAAAGCATGCTCTATAGAGTAAAAAATGTCCCTAAACTTTTTAACTGGAAAAAAGTAACAGCTAATAATATTTTCGCAGGGAAACAAGTATGCACTAGCATACTTGTATGTGCTTATAGTATAAGACCATACCTTGCACAGCAAGCACTAAAATCAAAACCTCTAACAATATATGATCATAATTCATAAACTAGTAATTAATACCAATAAAGCCTCTTTTGCATAACCACAAAGCAATTCAAGAATTTCAGTATCTGAAACAAAATATTTTAATTATTACTTGATACTCTTCCCATTTCTTTTGTGTCACCCTGTGTGCACACTTTTGCTAATATCTCTCATGGACACCAGCATCCTAACACTTGGGCAAACTTTGCTTACTGAGTCATTACTGAGGTCATTGCTGTGGGATGATCTGTTTGTAAGCACAAAATCTACAACCATCCTGGTCTTTGCACAACAGTTTATACCTTTTATTTCTAAATAGTTCCTTCCAAGTACAAGTGTAAAAATTAAAATAATGCTGATAATGCTGTTTTTCCCTCTCGGTTGAGACGAAGCTGCTATGAGAAACTGTTTCGCGGTTCCTCAAGGTGTCTTCTAGTCCCACACAGACTCTGCTTATGCAAAGCCCTTGAACAGCTCAAGAGTCATGAACTGAAGTGCTGGCAGATGACAAATAAAAATCACATTTCCATAAAATGAACACTATCCCTTCCAGCATTTAAACTTCTTGTCTGAAATTGCCTTTGATGAAACAAGGAAGTTAAACTTTAAAAAGTCAGGGAGAAAGAGCATGCTAATGTGTGCTGTTAGGCAGTGGACCAACAAAGATGGACAGTGGGACATGCTGTAGTGTATGTTTTGGAAGACAGCACCTTCATCAGTACTCTGGGAAAAAAAATTACCTTTATGAATGTCTACAGAAAATAACTGCTCCCCTCCCATGGTACAATCAGCTTAAAAATATTCTCACAGATAAAACAAAGTAATACAAAATAATTCACAACTGACAATTTGTTGACGTTCTTCAAAGCAATAAATGCTGCTCTACCACTGCAGGCAAGGAAAATTAAGAAAAATACAAATGTAGTGCATGAATAGAAATTACAGGAGTTTTGATTACAGTGAAAAATAAGAAAATCCAAAGCTTCTGAAAAAGCAGTTTGAAAACCAACAGTCCTTGGTAAGAAAAATGCTGTTCTTAAAATGGCATTCAGCAAATCAAATCCCTCTGCAAAAAAAACTTCCTGTTTAAATATTTTAGCAAGTTACTGCACTAATCTAAAATAGCATTGGTCACATTTATGTAAAAATTACATAATTACAACTACATCTTCACAGTTTTTAAGCAGGTTTACTCTGTACTTGGCAAAGCATTTAAGTTTTCTATAATATAGAATACATCATATAGAAAACATACGTCTGAAATGGAACAAGCTGAATTGTATGCTCAGTGTAACACAGCAGATTCAGAACACAATATCAGAAGAAGAGAAATAAGAAAATAGTGCAGGAATGACACAATAGTTTCACCGCTCTTCCATTTAGTGCAACCTGTCAGTCTAAGTCTAAACCACTAAATTTCACATATGAAAGTCAATCTGATCTGCTGGGCAAACATTCAGGCAATTCATTTTAATGGATTGCTGTCTTGACTCAAACATAAATCAAACCCAGTGTTATAATAATAGTAGATATGAGAAGAACTTCTTCTGGTAGCAGATCTATCTCCAAGTCGTTAAACCTGCAATAAACGCACCCTTTATTAAAAATACCTAGTCACCATCAATGGCTTTTGGGTTTGGGTTTTTTTGGGTTTTCCTTTCTTTTTGGCGATTCTCTTACAGGCTTACTAAAACTGTTTACTAAACAATACATACTAAACAGCTTTATTGACAAATCACAGATTAATCTCTTCCCTCCTGAACTTTCTTCTTCAGCCTAATCTCCTGCCTCAGCTACCTCTCCGATACCTCACCTAGTTGGCATGCCGTTTGCTTAACATGGACAAAACTGACCTCTTTGTCTTCAAACCCAAGCACTGCATCGCCAGCATCCCCCCTGTCACTCAAGCCTGTAATAAAAATGTCACTTGTTTCATCTCTCCCTAGCCTTCCTAATCCAGATCATAAATAAATCTTTCTGCTGCTTCTTCTACACATTAAAGATAATTTTCTTCCTTTTTTGCCTGCACAGCTAAACGCTCACTTAAGCTCTTGGTTCTCATTTTGATTCATTTATTCTCAAACTCCATTACATCGTATCAACCATTCCCTTTCAGCGCATTCTAAATGCAGTTTTTAGTTTTATCTCCATTTAGGTTTTATCACAATGGGTCAAAATTCCAAAAGCATAAAACAGCCTAAAACCCAAAGATCCTTGAATCCATTTAAGATTCTAAATGGATATGGGTCATTTTTGTAAGCACTCATGCAGCTAAAGATGCAGATTATTATTAGACACATGAACATCTACAATAGCTTCTCTCTCTGACAATGGCACATCAGCCCCTAGGTATCATGGAAATTGGACAATTTTACCCACTCACCCACTCTTGTAAACCTTTTGCCACCTTCTTGTGTTTCATGTGGCAATTTTTTCATATAATTTCTTAACTCTGTCCTTTTTTGCCTCCTCTTCTCTCTTGGCATTTTAAATTCTACTTTGTCTGCTACCATCTATTTTATCTATAGCTTTGCCAATTCCTCCCATAAATGTCTAAAATTTCATTTCACTTCATGCCTTTGGCGTAAAACATCCTCTGTGAACTTTGTTCTTAACGGTACAGCAAACTCTAAGAAGCAGTTCACTAATGACAGCTAAATTTAAGATGGTTGATGCTACAATAGTAACAAAGCAATTAACTATTCCTACAAAGCATGTGTGTGTGTATAAACAACATATCTGATTGCGTATTGTCACTTTTCTTACAATGATTTTATGTTCCAATCTGTGTCATCTGTGTGTCTTACAATGAGATTGAGTCTTCATTGGGAAAAAGAAATCATTTCTCAATATACATATTAAACCCATAACTCTAAGAATTCAGGCACAGAGGCAATGTAGAAAATTATCAAACACCTAATACCACAATTTTAAAGCCAACCATACATAAATATAAATAATATTTCATTCTTTCCGGATTATTTCTGCCTTGGACTCCCCTTTCTCATCTATCACAGTATAGTTTTGTTGATTCAACTGTCTCAAATCTAAGCTTTGAAGAGTATATGAAAAAAAAAAAAAAAAAAAGGGGGCTAAACTAGAGAAAAATGTTTTTGTGCTGTCCACCAGAGACAATGTGTGTCTATCTTGTGGTGTACCCTAAGGCAGCAGTAAATTAACAGCCGTGGTTCACAACTGATTCAAAGGGAACTACCTGTTGATACTCCATCAGCCTGTTCTGAAATAAACTTAATGCTCTTAATGTCACAGAGGGGAATTTATGGACTGGGAAAAACACCTGTCCCTGTGCCATTCTGAAACAGCAAGCGGTGAGAGGAGGAGCGGTCAGTGGGCCATGGCCCTCAGCCAGCATCCACCCACCTCGAAGTCAGGGCACGCGGAAGGGTGAGAGGATTCCCGGCCTACAACAGTGTGGTTTAGAGGCTTTGTTAAATAGGAAGTTTTGTCTTTAGAGTCCAAATGAACGCAAACCACGCATGACATCAAAATAACAAAATTTCTCCTCTGTTCAGTGGACTGGGCTGTCCTGTTCCCTATGTCCCTAAACAGCACCATTGCTAGGGCTCGTCTTCAACGTGTCAACGTTTCCGTCCCTGTAAAAAAGACCATCCATCCACCTAGCTGTTTTGCTCAGTTCTGGTGGTATCATTCCTGTAGGCATGCATCAAGCTAGCCACTTTCTTTTTTATTAGATAAGTTTTTCATTCAGCCTATGGTTTAGCTTCATAAATGCTATAGGGAGCATGAAGGACATAGCAAGAGTAAGCAGCCGTGACTATAGAAGAGGAAGGGAGGAATTGCCTCTGCTGGCATTTGTTCCAAACTAAATGACTATGTGACCATGGCTTTAGACCATGACCCAAAACACAACTTGATAACTTGTCAGAGATTCTTAATAGTAAATCTCTACATTCTGGATGGATTTTGAAGGTATATATGTGAAGGAGCACAGCACAACAAAACAAAAACCCCAGGGAGAAGGTATTCAACAGCCGTCGCAGGTAAGCTTTATACATAATGAAATCACTTAAGAAAAATTGCAGAGTTCTTTTCTATCCACTGCAGAAAATACACGTTATTTAATTTACATATTCATTTCACAGCTATTAAATAAACAAATATTTAATTATTTTAATCAAAATAGCAAAGCCTGTTATTTAATAAGCCCTGTTGCTTTTTTTCCTACTGGAATATTTTTGATAAACACTACATATGACAACAAAAACTATCATATCTATTGTATAAAAAGAAGCCTTTGTTAAAGCCTATATAAAAGCATCCATAAAATACTTGGAATTTTTTCCTTAAAAGAGGTACTAAAACTTCCCCCTTTAATTCATTAGCTTTCATTCAACTTTGATTGCTGCTATAAAATGCTATTTCTTTTTTATGATACCATGATCAGGTTTTTTGGCTTACCGTAAAGGAAGTGAACATCAATCATTTGTATTATTCTATCATGATCAGTGCTCAGAAGGGAATGCTCAAGTAATTTTATTAAATCATGCATTACCTACAGCCTGCAGTTAAAGAAAAACAAACCACTGAATCCAAAGCTCTAGTTATCAAAGAAATATGAATAGCCCTTTTCAATATGTATTATTAAGCATTCTGCACAAAAAAACTCTAGTACTGAAGCCAAAAATGACTGACATTAGATACGTTTAGGGATGAAGCACTAAGAAATTTCTGGCAGAAGTGTTAATTCAGCACATTTTCAATGATGGAATAAAATGGCCAGCACATGTATTAATCATCTGGTATTATCTTTTGTATAATGGCATGTACTTCTCTCCCTTTAATTGTTGCTAGCTGAAATGGCATTTGAGCTGAGCAGAGACTTGAGGATTAAAGTCACTACAATATACAACCAGAACCGCTTTGCTAGGTCTTCTGCTGAGTATATTTTGGCTATGACTCTCAAGGCTCCACTTCTCCTAAAAGTTACAGTCAAGAGACCCAGACAGTAAAGGACACTGAAATGACGGACAATAAGAAGCATACCCTAGTTTCTCATGAAAGAGTATTTGTGACTAATAAAATGTGTTTTCCTTATGTCTCATGGCAGAAGGAGTAACCATCAGCATGAGTAACCATAAGCATGATAACACTTCCACATGAGAGTATCACTACTGACAACTCACTCATCGTTCCTCATGCTCAACTTCATACTTTCTTACATCTGTCCAGAATTTTGGAGAGAACTTCCCTCACATTCCTCCCTTTATGTTTGAGTGAATGTAGTTCCCACCAATGCTGTTGGATACTCAGCCCTGGATAAGTCTTATTCACTTTGTTCTGTATCATAACAAAGCACAACAAATACTGCCAGTAACAACACTTATTTCCGCTGGGTTCCAAACTTTGGCTGCAAAAGTATGTGGGAGTAATAGCATGGACTTTTCTGCACATTCCTTGGACATGCATTTTTGTTAAATTTAATCATCTTCTAGCTGTCAAAAGTTAAAATGGAGACACAGAAGTATGCCTCAACATTGAAAACATGTTATTGAAGAGACAGAAGGGGTTAAAAGCAGGGAAAAGAAAGGGGTTAGGCTATATCTCTAGACAAGCCCAAACAGTATAATTAAATGCATTTATCCTCTTGCCTGCAAAGAGGTACTGTGCTAATAAATTTATGAAAATGCCAGTTGGCTCGGAGTGGCTTGCATCCATACAGTTCTTTGCAACCTCTGCTTAGAGTTGTCTGGCTGCACTCTCACCACATAGCATTCGAAGCCATCTGTGGCTCAGTACTTACACCACAGATACTCACCCATAGGCATCTTTAGCACATTTGCATAAAGGACATCTATAACTGCTCCACAACCCTGGCTTTTGTCCAAGGATGCTTGTGCCGTATCACACAGGGGCCGGGGGTGATATGGTACCATGGAGTGAAGATGACCCAGGCCAAGGAGTAATGCAACCTGAACCACCAAGGCAGTAAGAGTGGTTAGGGGTGTATTGAATCCATGTATCAGACCTGCACAGATCTGTAATACAAAGTACAGTAACAGTGCAATACGATTGATACATGTTGTCCCATTGTGCCAGATCTATTTGTTGTCCATAAGATATGTCAAACACTGAATCAGCCTCTACAATACGTTGTTCTGGTTCTACACATCCTGAACTGAAAAGGGAACAAAGAAGGTGCTGAGTTTTGTTTTAACATGGGTATTTTGATAATGAAATGAAGACCTACGAGCAACATTTACCTTCCGAGAAGATTTTAAATGTTTTACAAATGATTTGAGACAAAATTTAAGTAACAAGGATAGCCCTTGTGAGCTGATGCCAGTTTGGTATTTTGAAACATTAGTGACCTGCAAGCCTAACAAGATTATATGGTCCCTGAAGTTAAGAATAGAAGTGGGAACACAGCCTCCAGCCCCTGAAAAACATGCTTTTTGGTTTGGGGTTTTCTTTGGGGGGGGTGTTTGTTTGGTTTTTTTGTTTGTTTGTTTTTCCTTTGGGGGGGGGGGGGGTTGGTGGGGGGAGAAGAGGCTGCAGCAATTCACTCTAGCAAAAAAAAAAAAAAAAAAAAAAACCATAAAAAAATCTAAAAGTTCCCTAGAAAAGGTAAGCCTGTTTTCCAGCTGTAGTTGGCATTGACAATACTAAATTTCTTGCAGACTCTGTCAGGAATCAATTTTTTTTTTCCCCTCACCATGTTCACATACACACTCCTCCCTTCCCTTAGTGAAACAGTTAATCCTTACTGAGACTAGATAACTGTCTGGTGGGAAGGGTAGCAAATGAAAACCAAATTATCAAAAATCTCAAAATATTTTTTAAGATTCTACAACTAGTCACAAAGCAAGCATAGCTGCATTTTAAAGATGCAACTCCAAAGACAGCATTGGTAAGAGCTTCTCTTACGTATTTGTATATTTATTTCTTAACTCTCCATAAGTCAGTAAAGAGAAACAAAAATAAATAAATGAATATCATAAATAATCAGAAATTATTAAATACTTAATTTTTTGTAATGTTATCTCTTGGACATTTGTAGGGAAAGGTTCTAAGGCACGCCTCGCATCATCACTGGATCAGAATAGAAAAAAAATGCCGTTGTTCCAGGCCTGTGCAGATTTCCCTCTTATTTATTTGCTCAGAGTTCACTGTGTGTAAGGGTAAGATTGCCAGGCAGCTAAGAGCTGAGACAGTTAAGGGGCAAAAGTCCATGCATGCAACCACAACTGTGCCACACTTCAGGGCTGGTGGGGATGTCCTGACCCAAGGGCTCCAGCCCACGCGGTTGCATTTTCTCTTCCAGGGAGCACCACCCACTCACCTCAGCTGGGCTTTGTGTTGGTATATGCATTGCTGTGCTTAGCACAGGAATAAAATAAGACTCAAAAAAGTATTTATAAAGAGCTGGACCCCCTGTCCTCACAGAAAGACTTAGCCCACCCACCACTGTTGGACACAACCTTCTTGTGTTTTTCTTGAAGGAGTTTGAGACAGATGGACCTTCTCTCTTTCCCTGCCTCTGCCCTCCTCCAGTTTATTATGTGGGCATGGCAATATTTTGGCAAAACTGGTAGAGCCTTGCTAGTATAGTACTGGGCAGCAGAAATATGCAAACCTGTCTCTCCTGCCTACTGAATTATGAAAGTCTGCCTCAGGATTCAGTCAAGATCTTTATTTTAATATCCATGAAATAGAACAAAGTATCACTAATATGAACTTTGAAGTTAGTCCTGCCCTCAGCGGGAGGTTGAACTAGTGCCAAATACTGTCATTTAAACATACTTCATCTTATGTGTGTGTATATGTTCCAACTGCGAAGACATGGGAAAACAATCTCTCTTTTATCTGCAGGTGCAGCTCATTAATCCCAATTCTCCGCTTGTCACCTGACCAAAAAGAAGATATTTGCTATCATTTACATTTCAAGTTCTACTGTCCAAGAAACAAAGAAACAAACAAAAAATCCATATGCTTTACCGTATCTGAAAAAGGATTATCATCTTCCTAGTCAGGCATTCTACATGATAGCATTAATACACATAATTCTGCTGAAGCCATTTATATCACTCCATATTGCTTTACCTAAGCTTGCCCAAAGATCTGGTACTGTACACACAATTCTTAAGTGGTCTTAGACCTATAACCTATCCCATAAATTTCAGTATTTTAATAGGGATAGTTGGAATTTGAAAAAACTTACAGTTAAGTTGAAACGCCACAGCCTATTGAGCTAAGAAAGTTGTTGAAATGCTTTTAGGAAATATAATAATCTTACTTTGAGCTTCCTTATTTTGACTTAATTTAAATATGCAGTCATAAATTACTATTCTAGAGCTAGGATTGTATCCTGTATATATATGTATGGAGTTGTTGCTGCTTAGTTCATGGGAAAATAGCTAGGGAGTACGAGGACTCTTTCATATTTGTTCCTTAAAGAATAAGTATACTAATGAGTTGAAAAATTAACGTCTTAAGCATAGGAGAGAGACAGCTTCCACAAAGGGTCTGAGATGCTAGAAAGCAGTAGTAATTGTAGTCTCATCACTTGTCATATTACTAAAAATAACTATTGTCACATAGAAATTATTTTTACTGTAATATCAGTAGATCTTGTTTTATAGTATGGCTCTCTTGCTAGATGGCCAATAGGTCACAGATCTAGGAATGTCCCTGCATCCATTTAGAATAACTGTACATAAAGTTCATGCATCATGCCTCGGTAAAAGACAAATCTTTCAACCTGCTCTTATTTCTCTTTTTAATCATGTTTTACAAAAGCCAACAAAACAGCACCAGCAGCAACACCACCACCACCCAAACCCCCTAAACAAAACCACACAGCACCACAAAAAAATACCGCAACACTCCACCTGTATGGACTGAATACAAATATCCACAAAATTTGCTGGATCTCCCTCTTTATCAGTTTGCATTTATACAGCTATTTATACTTTCATTTGCATCTCTCTGTTCCCAATAGTAACTTCGGCACTAGAGAGTTTTCTATTAAAGGCAAACAGCACTGATTGATTGCTGCCTGGCTTCCCCCACCGCTCTCCATTCCAAGCCATTCACAATGGGCTCATTGCTTCCTTCCATCACCTTAGCCTGAATGCCTGAAGCAATGTATCCGTATCTAAGCTTCAGATCAGATTTTCAAGGAGCAAAGGACCTAATTAAATCAACTGGAAACGGAGTTTAATCAATAGCAAGCTATAAACTCACATCTTTGTTTTATCTGTAAGTACATAAATTAGAAAAGTTGAATGCAGGAAAATAGATTGAGAGAAGCACTATCCAATCTACACTACCCAATGCTTCTATTAAATTACCCCTCAAACTGTTAAGAATAGCTTGAATTTCAATCAGGAAATGCAATATTCATTGTGTGCTTTAATTGAGGCAGGTGAAAACCGTATTATTTTTTTTTTTTCATTTTTCAGCTTTTCAGCCTGCAATTTCTGCTCTTTTAACAAACCTTTCCTTCAACTATTCAAGGTACGAAATTCTTTTCAATTTCCAGTATATCCTAGACGGTAGTTTTAGCTGCATACTGCATTCTCTGCCTTTGCCCATTCAGTCTGGAATGCAACAAAATAGATACACATTATTCTCAAATATGCCTTCATTATTCACAGTTTTCACCATTTTATTTATTTATTTTTTTAAATACTGTGTGTGCTGTGTTATCTCAATGAGCTCCACAGCACATGGGCTTTTCTGTACTGTTAGAAGGGTCTTTGACAATCCAAACAGCACTGATAACCAGAAGTACCACTTTCATTTCCTCTGTGCAGGAAAGTTGTCAGGTTTTCTCCTCTGTTCACACTGGTTTGCCATCTAAGCCTTTATAAGCCACAGGGTGCATTACTATTTTGCATAACATCATCTTTGTGGGCTTCTCTTCTACACTACACAGAGCTGAACGAGTGGGCACCCATTACAATGCCACACCTACGTACACCCCTGTTCAACACTGTGCCATACTGAACCTCAGGCATGTTTGGTCTCAAACAATTTCTTAAAGAATGCATTTTTTAAAGTAGAGAGTCCATTTTGCTTATAGGTTTATACAGAGGGCATAACACAACACCGAATTTCCAGCCTGTCCCTCTGTACCTGCTTTGCTCATTTCAATTTGATTGCAAAGAACCAGACATCCATCCTTCTCAAACATGCCTTCTTTTATCTTTGTGCTGATACCTTCATATGCAAAATAAAGAGAGGATTCTGAATTTCTAAAACACCACACAGCATTTATCAAAAGAACTCTCTATCCTGGATCTGCAACTAGCTTTCCACACACATATATGCAGATTAACTTCTTAGTATTTCTCCTATCTTGCTTTGTGTAATCAGAGTTATCCACAAACCCTGTGTGAACAGATACATCTGAATGTAGTTTTCACTTTTGTTTAAAAAAAAATGTTAAACTGGCATGGAAATGGCAGTAAAAATACACCTTAATAGGTGAATATTACCTATGAACAGAAACATATTTTTTTTCCCCAGTCATAGCTGCCTATACCAAAATTAATAAATTGGACTCCTTCCCCCCCCCCCCCCCCCCCCCCCCCGTTTCCTTCAAAATAAGATTTATGCAATCATATGCCATATACTCTGAATCCAAGACGATAACAAGTATTGAATCTGTTCATAAGCTGCAACCAGATTTGAGAGGCGGAGTCTCAGAAATGAACTGCATTTCCACCTGGTGGAACAGGGCACCCCAACAGAGATACCCATCCGTGTTTTTACTGAAGGGCAGCCAGCAGCAGGAGCAACCCTCGAACACCCCCCCTGCACAAGCCAGCCAGGTAATGAAAACATCCCAGCTCAGGGCAACCCCTGACTCCCTCGTGCTGTCGGAAGGGCAGGCAGGGAAGGCTGGGAGAGGCAACCGCTGGGAGACTAAAAATATTTTGGAGGGATGAGGCTACATTTGGAGGTGGAGTCGTCATGACTGAGCTGCGACAGGAGAAATAAATTCTAAAAGACCATGCTTGATTTCCCTACAAAAAAACCTAAAGAACATATTTGCCAAGGAAAAAAGGCAAGTAAAGTAACATTATCCAAGTTACAGTAAAATATAATTCAGTAATTCCATCGGTTGGCTATATATCACAGAGTATGTGACGGTGCATGGCAGGAACCAAGATTGGATCTTGAAAATTTAATCAACAGTAAAAACAGAGACACTTTAAATAAGCAGTTTTAAAATTAGGGTTTGTTTGTCAGCTTTGTCTGTCATCTTCAGGTAGAAGTGCCTGTGGAAAGGAGACTCTCTGCTACTTACTGATCATCAGCTATTTTCATTTTGGGTCGGTCCTGTGCGCCGCTAACCTATTGTAAGAAACTAATTCTTACATACCTACACTGAAAACCCAGCTTGTGTATTCAGTTCGAAAGCTGCAATTATTTTTACGGTAAGTAATTCTCTAGTCTCTTGATCCAGACAGTAACAGAGAACCTTCCAAGCACATCTCTAAAAAACAAGTTTAGTTATAAACAGCCAAAGTGTTAAATCCAGAGAAAAAGGTGTTTGAGGAGCAGAGTTAGTCTAAAATTATCATTATATTCAGATAAACATACTACTTTGAAATGAGTATTTCATGATGGTAGTTCAAAAAAATGCCAAAACAGATTATAACTGTTCACATTTATATAAATGTAGTTGCTAATTTAGAAATGTGGTTAATGAAAGGCGGTGCGTAGCTAAATTCAGTCTGGTTTATGGTCGCTAATTTCTGTGTTCTGTTAATCTAGTGGCTGCATTTTTTTCTTTTAATGAAGTTGTTTGTGTCTGTTGTTAACTACTGTTAAATGACCAGCTTTCTACCACATCTGGCTTCTAATTACACATGAACAGCAGCTGCTCAGATGTGCTCTACCACTTGAGACAGGAGATGTTCTTGTCCCTTGCAAACATATCAGCCCTATGCATCATTTATGTTTGCTAACAGCCAAAAACTCTTCAAAATTACATTTCCCTATTCCTAGCAGCTGGGTTGGGTTTGCATTAACCTGATGAGCCTTTACAAGATGCACCAAAGTGCAAAATAAATCTACGAGGATGAAAATGTAACTCCTCCTGGAGTGCCACTCTGAACCTGAGCAGGCACTGAGCGCTTAGGAGGCCTGTGGAGGTCAAAAGGATGTGCAGGTGCCTGGCAGTGCTGGTAACAAGGCTTGTGGCTGTGGGTCATTAAGAAACTGCGCAAGCAGACTAATTTGAAACAAATCTGAAGCCTTAAAATAAATCTTAGCCCATTTAATATCTATGATTGCTGTGGTTTGAGGAATGGAACAGACACACTCAAGCTCCCAAATCCTTCAAATAAGACAAATGATAAAGACGACATGAACAGGTGACAGTATTTTTTACCTTGTATTTTAAAAATTAATCCTGCCTAAAGAAGTTTTAATTTTATATTTCCAAATCAAAGACCAGAAAATGGACCAGAACTGTAACACTGATGACACACATGGAATTAGTTCCTTGGTTTGTTTTTCCCTGTTCAGGGTAATATTTGACTCTGATATTTATGCAGAACTCTGTTGTTCATTATGAAAAAATGAAAAAAAGAAAATTATCTATGCAGTATACTAGCATTTTCTCACAGCCCAGACTTATCTTGCTGAGTTTTTTTTTTTGTTGTTCTTGGTTTGGTTTTTGTCTGTTTGTGTTTGGGTTTTTTTTAAAATCTTCCAGAATCTAGTCCAAGGATTTTTTGTGCCTTCAAATAAGTTCTGACATTTTCTGCCTATTAAAATCAAAGCTTATAAATCCTAATGTAGTTGTTCTTCTATGGCCAACTAATACATATAATATAGACACACATTTATTTTACTATTTGAAGCAATGCAAAGTAAAAATGCAGTAACTTGTTACTATGATCACTGTATTTATACAATTACTACAGCTATTTAAGAGTGTTGTTATTAACTTTCATGAGTACACACAAAGGTGTAATTTAAGAATTTCAGAAGGTACAGTTTAGAATAGATACCATCACCTCAGGGTTATGAATTCTAAGGAAGGGTTTTTTTCCAAAATGTTTAATTCTTTAATCAATTTTTCTTTAATCAATTTGGAATTATTGCATTTACTCATTAAGAGCTTCCAGTAAAGCTTATTTAAAGAAAGGGTCTGTGTTTTCTGATGCTGAGCATCTTCGCTATCCTCAATCAATTATGCACGGAACTCAACCTGCAAATGGCAGGGGTAGGTGGTACCTCTCCCTGTCTCACAGGGGCTTTCAAATATCCTTCAACTTTGTCCTACAGAACATTATTTTAAGAGTGGGAGAATTCAAGTGTTCTTTACTTTCAGGCTTCTAATATTCCACTTCAGTGTCTGTAAGGTTAAAACGAATGATTAATATCCCTGTGCAAATTATGATTGTCTGTAGGATGTCAACATTTGGAGATCTAGATGCCAGGGCAACTACATAGTGATGATTTTTCCATTTCTCACAGATTATAGAACAGCTGTCAGATGGTAGCTACTCAAGCTAACTATTAAGCTAGTCTGCATTTGAACTGATGACCTAGGAGTGAAATATTCTCTCTCTCAAATATTCTCTCTGTCATGATATTTCCTTCATTAACAAGACCCCTGAGCCTTTTGCTTTCCACTGGTTTTTGGGTTTGGTCAGAGGGTCTTGTTTGGGTGGGTTTTTGTTTGTATGTTTTTTTTGGGAGGGGTTGGTTGTTTTTTTTTTAAAGTCAATAGCATGTGTTTTCTTCATTATTCAGTAAGATAGCACCAGCTGGTGCATCTCTTTCAGATGCCCATGACCAGGGACAGAACAATTGCTGGCTACCTAGATACTTAATGACAACATGGAAAATTTAAAAGGCAATAAAAAGTATTTGCATTCTACCACATAGCTGAGATATATATGGTAAATAATTTTAAAACTAAAAGTCAAAATGAAGACAAGATTGTAAAGCATAATGCTACATTTTATGGGTACACACTTGCACCACACACACCTGGAGTTTGCTAGTGCTGAGACTGGACAAGAAAAAGTTGAGTTCATCCTGACAGAAAAGCAGTAAGTCCAAAGAAATTGTATATCAATATATCTGCCAAAATGTCATGGTGAATGAACTCCTCCTACTACAAGTATCACATGTTTTCTTGCTTTCCAAGTCCTGTAACATTAATAACAAACTGATACTTCTTAAAGACGCAACTCACTCCTGCAGGATTTTACTGAACATACCCTGAGGCAATGGATGTTGTAGAACTATAAAAATCACAGAAGGATATACTAGAAAGTGGGGAAAAAAAACCACAACAAGCCCCACCATCAAAAGACAGAAAACTGTCAAAGTGACTATATATTTATACACTAGAGAGGCAGAAAACTAGAAACAATATAAAAGAGGAATAGGTAGTAACCACTTAATCCTCAAAGCAATGAAAAGTGGATGACAGCCAAATATCGAGGAGCAAGACACATGAAAATACACTATTATTAAAAAAAAAAAAAAAAGAGAGAGAGAGAGAAAGAGAGAAAAAAAAAAAAAGGAAAAGAAAAGATATCTAGCATTTAGCAGCCCCAAATCACAACTATGTTTTCATGCCATCCTTCTTAACGTAATGGACAAGTAGGAAAGCGGTAACGTGACAATGGAAAACTTTCACAGCAGTTAGCTGCATTTAAAAGACAGCATAGCTAGTTCCATGGATATACAAGACTAAACAGGCATTTAACAGAAGAACAGTAGCACAATAATCAGAAGTTCTAAAACATACTTCTGCCAAATTGTTTTACAAAATCAACTGAAATAAAGAACCAGTTAGCGGCCTCTGTTATTTTTATAATCAGTTTGTTTTTTTTTAAGAGAAGACTAAAAAGTTCACAACCAACATATAACTACATATATAACTATATACTCACATGATTCAGCAAAAGGTCTGTCCCAAGGCACACAAACCAGCCATGTTTTTCAGTAAACTAGGCAATTAAAAATAAATCTGGTTTCTCTTACTAGTGAAGCTTCTATCTTATGTTTTTATGCTTAATTAAAATGGGAATTCTAAAGTGCTTGGATGCTTCTGCAAGCTAGGGGTTAAATTACTCTCTCCTCTGCTTGAACCATAACCAAAAAGCATTTTATGAGCGCAATAATGCACTTCAATAAAAGGAGCTCACAATGGATACTCACTTTTCTCTGGGGAATAAAGAAAACTTGTATTCTCTTTCTGCCTCACAACACATTGGCAGTCTAAGGTATCCTTTGTAGTCACACAGCTTGCCGTATATTACTGGGTATATTTCACTCATATTGATGCAGGAAGCAGCTAAGTATAGCCCCTCACCTAAACTATAACTATTTTAATCTCCCAAACTGTTACCTTCCTTACTCGTGCAGAAACCAGGTTATACTATTTCTTAACTCTGAGTTTCCATTTCAGTTTTGGGAGGAAAAAATGGTGAAATAATCATAGAAATGGACCATAAAGTTACACCCCATATATTTAAATTTTCATATTGATACTACAATAGCAATTCTATTACCATAATAATAGGTATATGAATATAAATAAATGCTTCACTTCATTTGTGTCAGCATTTGCAGAAAATAATATGACAGAGAGCAGGGCTCCAGGGATTCATTTGACATTATTGAACAACCTCTTAGCCTAGGATATACCTTTAGCTGCCCTGCTACAGACAGATTACAGAAAGAAAGATCTACTGTTGGCTTTTGAATTAAAGTCTCAGAGACCGATCTGTGCAACACAAAGAATTCACTAATGGGAATGCAAATAGTGTCACCTTTAAAAAACAATACAAAAAAGCCAGGAAATCCTACAAATCCAGCACCCTGATAAACTCTTCCTTAAGGATGTTTCTCAAGAAGAAAGAGCCCTCGTGAAGACTCCTCCTGTATATGCCTCAAGCCCCTAGAGCAACGGCTAAGATTCCTGATATAAAATTTAGATTAAAATTTTGTCATTCCATTTTAAAATTGAAATACGAGAGAGGGTTTTAGCTTCAGAGGACATAAAACTTAACAGTAACAAAATGGACCCTAAACCAGAAGAGTTTCGAGTGCTACATTACTGTATACAACTCTCAGACCTCATAAAAACTTAATAGCAACCTGCACACAGAAAGACTGTCAAAGTAATTTTAAACAACTATTTTTAATGCAAGTGTACCGCATATTATACATTCCGTTTAAAACTTCAAGGAATTCGGGATACTCTGCCACAAAAGGATTTCCAGCATTGTAGTTGGGGGAACATCCTATACTGGCACAGGGAACGATGCTTCAGAAAAGAGCTTGTTACCACTTTAAACTGCAGAAGGAAAAGAAGGGGTGTGGGGGGCAATAAAACATCTCACTGGGGCTCCTTCAAGGATGCACTCCTGCTGGTCCTGTGCGGATTGGATAGCACCTCATACCAGGAGAAAAGTCAGGAAGGTCAGAGTTGTTATTCATAGCAGTAGGCTACTCAGTAAAGACTTAGAAGGGCATTAAAGATGGTTTCAACACTAACCTTTAGGTTATTCTGCAAAAGAAGGGTCAGTCTAATTTCCACATGCAGTCACTTGGAGACAGAATCAGCCCTGCAGTTCACAAGTTGGGTTTCTTTTTTTGTTCGTTTGCGGGGGATTTCTTTTGAAGTGAAATGTAGCCAGTTACCTGCTTTCTGTATTTGTGTCTCATGCACATCTGAATGTAAAAAAAACCCCAATTTTCCAATTTTTATAATGTCACATTGGGGGGCTGGGGGGAGGAATTTAGATTTTTACAATATTAACATCCTGGCCCATAAATGTGTTTAAAATGAACATGAAAGGAGCCATCCCCAAAAATTTATGGATCACATGGCATGCCTGCAGCCTTCTAGCTAGAACCACAACACAAAGGTTCTCTGCAAACCTCCCCTAAGTGAATGAAGTTACAGCAGATTCACAGCTCTGAATGGACTCTTTTTATTTTTTACTTTTAAAAATTATTACTAACTTGATACGAAGAATTCATTTAAAGTCATAATGTAAGAGCTGAGCTTTTACATTGTTCCACCGCTGATCTTTAATAGATTTTTCAGATGTGAATCAATTGAGGATGAGTTTGGTAAGGAATAAAGAGCAGACTAGGAAGCTACATGGCTGTGAAAAATAGCAATACAGGATAGGCACCTGTGAATATATTAGGCCTGACCTCAAACAGGTGGAAATCCACAATGCTTTTGTTTTACACCAGCTGAGAATCTGACCTACTGAGTTTAAGGTGACATTTCCCATCAATCTTTTTTTTTTTTTCACATCCATTGACAGTTTTCAATGTATTGTACAAACCAATGTGAACTACATCTATTAGCTGCTGTATTCAAGAGTCAGCATGCTGACACTAAAAAAAAAACCCGATAAAGTTCCACTCTTTCTTCCCTTTTTTCCCCCTTCTTGTATCATTCATGATTGTCTTTCAGAGCTTGGTAATTGTTGTTTCTGGCACCATTCAGGCTACCTTATCTTTTTTCAGTAAATAAAGCAACCGAAAATTGAAGTGGAGAGTGCAGAAAGAAAGTTAAAGGATAAATTGAAGATGATCTAAAGTGGTGAAAAGAAAATTACACATACTGCAATGAAACTGCTTGTGACAGGTTGCTTCAGTAGTTTTGTATCATGTGCTAGAAGCCTGCCCTGCACGTCAGAGCAGAGGGGCTGAGATGCACTGCCAGACCAGTTCCCACCTGAGGTCCATCCTTTGTACAGGTGATGGGAGGATGGTGGGAGGCTTAGCCCCTGCCTGCAGTGCTCCTACTCAGGCAGTCAGGCTGGAGTAGAGTTTGTAGTCCCTCAGAAAAGCAAAAGACAAGCAGGAAATGAACTGCATTTTGGTTTTACTTTTATTTCCCAGGAGCATCGCAGATACTGCCTTTTATTTGAGGTAAATAATGAAATAACTATCTCATATGCGGAGAGATCTCGTATGTGGAATACAGCAGTACAGAAAGAAGAGAGTAACAAGGAAGAGAGCGCAGGATAAGAACAATGGGAACTTCTGATGAAGAACAGAATTAACATAGTAAGAGAAACAGTCAGCTTCTGCAGTAGGTACACCCAGTACCCATTTAGTCGACAACCAGTTCAAACTAAACTGACTGGGCAGCACATGGCTTCGCAGCAGCACAGTGCTGCATACTGGGAGGCTGAGGCTGACATCTTAGAGAAATCCTTGGAATCGAAAGCATTCTTACTAACAAACTAGTAACAAAGAGCAAAAGAACCAGTAGGTAATCCTTGCATGATGCCACTGGAGATGACTACATGCAGTTAGTTTGACAGCGCACCTACATTTTGATGCACTTAAGGCTGCAGAATACGAAAATACTGCAGAATGCGGTGGAGGGAAGCAGGATATTTCGGCAGCTGTGAAGGAAGCAGTTTGGATATAGCATTTTGGAGGCAGTAACAAATAATACACAGTAGCTGACTGATCACTGAGAATGCACTCTCATGTAAAGAGGAGTCTCAGCTAGTAAGCAAAGCTGATCAGAGGATAAAACAAATCTCACTTTGCTATAGCTCTTGGACTTCCAACATCTGTTAGAAATAAATCAACACCACTTTCTGATGAAGCTTATCCTCTTGTCCTCAATAGCACTCAAAATACGGTCTTGGGGTATAGGAAAATGAAGCACAAGTTCCTGCATCTTCCACATCCCAATCTATGAGTTCCAGCCACAACTTTTCAGATTGCTGACATATTATAATTTTGTCATTCAAATTGAATCTATACATATCCTCAGTAATCACTTTAATTTCAATAAAATATATTGTACGAGTATTTTTATTGAAGCAGATTCCTCTTCCTAAAAGCATTAATTCATTTCAGTTCGCAGCTGTATTTAATCGCTCTTGAAAATGCTGTTTTCATTCTACTAAAAACAAACAGCAACAAAAAAAACAACCCACAAGAAAAATAACACAAATGCTTATCAGTGCATGCATCTTGGAAAAATAAATCCACAGGCATGACATTTTCAAATAAGGCTACAGAGCCTGAAACTCCATCTCCTGCATTTCTTTGAGCAGAAGAGTGGCCTTTAACTAACCTTAATGTAAGTGTCTATAACCAATAAAGAAATACAGGTACCTCCAGGTATGTGACTCACCTTAAACACCTATTTTAGACAGAAGTCAACCTCTGGACATGCTCATTGCTTCCCTCCGGCTCTTTGGTCAAGCTGTTAAAGCTTACAGTGCAAGTCTAACCTGATGATGACTCACTGGGGATGGCAGAGTCCTTCCCACTGTGGACACCTGGTTAACATTTCAGTATGATTTAAAACTGGAAGGAAATAGAACTGTTCTTCCCAACACTTCTAATAGGTATATCTGACACGCAGCCTGCAAGGGAGTCCATCAGAAAACTGTTAAACCAGATTGTTTTCTCCTCCCTTCTCTGCATATCGAAGGGTTTGCTCATTCTCAGTCTTGGGAGATTGTCACTCATCTGTGACTTCACTCTCCATCTGTATTGCCGTATGCTGAGTGATAAGGTCCTATCAAAATCCTATCTGTAATTTTAACAAACTGTTATGTAGCAGCTTAGGCAAAAAGAGATAAGATTTAACAGCAATATAAAAAGAATCTCCTAACCCCCCCTCCCAAATAACAACGTAACCACTCTACAAGTACATGAGCATAAAACTAATGTTATGTACAAATTCTGCTTGTTCCAAGCTCTTTGTTCTCAAATGCCATGACTTTGGATTGGTTTAGGGCGTTTTTATCAAATTTAATGAAAAGCCTTCTCTATTATATATTCCTATACAGAGAAATAATAGGCTATAAGGTATTCTTTATAGTATCCAAACCCAGACAAAGAAACCTATGAAGTGTCTAAACTATTTCACAACAAAAGGGTTCTCTCTCTCTGTGTCTCGTTACTGTCTCACTTACCCTGGCATCCTAAACGATACAACAAAATGGTGGTGAAATTTATGTTGATTCCAAGAACTTCAACGCCTCTAAAATTGCTGAGTCAATATCCTTTGCTCAGGATGCTACTTCTCATGGGTGATGAAGCAAAGAACACCTTAATCTGCACATGTCAAGGAAAGTAAAATTCATGTCAGCCCTCGCAAAACAAAACTACTGGTGCAGAAGGTCACTAAACACTTCAGGCCAAATGCTGAACTAAGGACCTGATCCTGCAGACTTCTCCTTGACAACACAAAGTCAATGGAGAACATTCAGAATATATGAAAACTAGAGAGGATAAGCCCTTCCTCAGGGCCTTTTGTATGAGCAGGGAGTATTATCCTGCAAACGTGTTGTTCCTCTGCATTTTTGAAATTCGGCTGCATATTAAAAACTGTTGGTTATTCCTCTATTAATCTAGGAAGAATTGTGCTTGTATATAGGTAGTGGCACATCAGTTCAGCAAGGCATTTAACCACGTGCTCTACAACTATTTCTGCTCAGCAAACTTCTTCACTTCAGATTAAAACTTCAAATTCTCTAGGTAATAAACAGCAATGGAAAAAGCCACCAGACACTAAACTGATGAACTCTGGGCGATAATTCTGATGACTATACAAACAGTAATACTTGAAATCATATTGGCCCACATAGTCAACCAACAGCCATATAATTGCAAAATAAGAGGGGAGAAACAAGTAGAGAAAAAAGACACAAACACACCCCCCCCATACACCAGCTAGAATGTGTCAAACCAGGGGTTCCTCTACCTTAGTACCCTGTCTGAGCACATCAGTCAACGAGGACGCCAAGGAACAAGGACAGTGCAGGTACACAGAGCTGCTTCTCCAGTGTGACTGCCTCGCTCCTAGCAGTTGCTGGCTGAGGAGGTTCCCAAGCCTGAGGTCATCTCCAATTTTTGGTATAGATTTTTCTTTTCCTGAATTTATTTAATCAATCTTTTAATCCATTTTGGCCATTGCAGCATTTGCATATGCCAATGTGGTCTGCATATTACAAGAAGCAATTCCTTTGCATGTCATAAATGCAGTGCTTGGACAGAAATACCAGACTGCATGATATATGGTTATTTTGGCGCTCCTTATAGACAGATAAACCTTTAGTTGCTGACTCCTGATGCCTGAAGGCTGGTATGGAGTGTGCAGGGAGAAGCTGGCACAGACAGGTCAGGGTGCTGCTCGGTGCAACCAGAGGCATTATGATGCCAATCCTGGCATTTGGTAAAGCTTCATGTGAGCAGCGTGAAAAATCTACACTTCACATCTTTTCAAATGCGTTGTTCATCCACTTCTAACAAAAATCTAAAGTCTGCTCCCTTAGCAGATGGATCTAAAGGACAGTACGGTCAGTTTTTGTTAATCACCCTCCTGCTGCTTTCAATGTAAGGGAAGGCTGAAGCGCTTTACATAGATGTCGCCTCAGATCTATAAATGGAGATAGCAAAGCAGGTGTCCCTGCGCCACTCTGTACCCACAGCTGCAGACCAGTAAGCAAGAAAGCATTGGTATTGATTACATTATTTTTGGTTTTCCCATGGGAAGCAACTTCTTCCAAAAAGTATGTGGTTTGTGTTTGTTATCACAAGCTATAGCTCTCCAGATAGATGAAATACTAAAAAAAAAAAAACAAAACTAATTTTGCCTTCAATCTGTTTCCTTTCAGTATCCCGTTGAAACACAGTTTAACCACAATAGGAGAGACATGCTTAAAGGATCATAAAATTGGAGAAGAGGGAAAAATGGAAACTTCCCTGTATTACATAAGTTTAACATAAAGAAATGAAAAGAAAAAAAACACAGAAAAGGAATGAAATTAAAACCACAGATGCAAATTTAAAATTAAGAAGCCACTTCCAAGTCTTCAGCTGCAGAGTTCAATAATCACCAAATGGCTATAGGCTGCTCTATAGCAGGTGTGTATCCTGGTATTTCTATGGCAGGGTTTTCACTTTTCTGTTTTTCATATGATTTCAAACATAAGGGCTGGCTAATACAAAACAAAAATTGAGAAGGTAAAAAAAAAAAATAAATTACATGGACAGCACAAGTCAACAGGTTGTGTGGAGTTCTGTAACCAAAAATGCCACATAACACTGTTTGTGAAAAGTTTGCGTTCATATAATCAGAACTAACCTGAATTTGGAAAGAAAAAAACCTAAAAGCTATTCTTGGTTTTAATACTTAAAATTGAGTAACTTGCACGAAAGTCTTAAATTGCTATGAAGCATGCTACTACACTTAAGTTCCAGTTTAAATATTTTCAGAAATGGTAAGCACAGATTTGTAAACAAGCCTTGCTTAGCTTCATGAACAGCGAGTAATGAACAGCAAGCCTGATTGTGTCTTCAGACTTGATTAAAATGAGTTAGTTTCTTTAATTAGAACCACAATACATCCTGCGATTTCAGGGTCATCAGGTAGAACACCAATTGGAGATTTTCACTAAATTTTACTTTTTGTTCTTCAAGTAGCAGCACATTTGTACAGTACACAGGACAGATTTCAAAGGCACTGGAAGGGAGAAGGACTCCTCTCTTTTTGCAGGGATTTTCAGAAACAGTTGGTCCAGATTCCCTCCCAAATCCCTTTGTATGCAGATTATCACCCTTTCATTTGCATAAGGAAATCTTTCCTTCAAATCTCACAGTTCTCATGCACAGTAGCGACTCTGGGCTATACCTTTGATTACATTATAAATTAATATTTGTCCTCGGCTTCCAATCATTATGAAAGAGTATTTTGTCAAAAGGCGCGCCGTTGGCAACACTTGAGCATATTCATGAGGCTTAGCAGTGATTACGGTGCTCAGGCACACACAGCAGCAGAGCTTCTCTCTCCCCTGCTTTGTGCGCACTGCACCTTGCATCTTTCCTGGAGATTTTCCGTAGGCTCTAATAGCTCCCAGTAGGCTTCCCCACAGCAGACCTCCACACAGCTGGGAAGCTGACGTTGCTATGGAGCACCACTACCATTACTGGATAAGGGTGCAAAACAGTGCATTACAGCTGACATGCAGCTATGGAAGGCATTAAGTGTCTTTACCGAGCTGTCACTTACAGCCCTGTGGGAGATCAGAGGCAAGTCACGGGTCTGGGAAAATAATATAGTGCATTAGCAATAACTGTGACAGAAAGCTGAAGGGGTTACACAGAATTAGTTATACCACATATGGTTGTACTTGGCAAAGGATGACTGAACTAATATTGACTATATTAAAGCATACAACTCTGCTTTAGCCTTTCAGAAACTTTAAGATATTGCTAGAGTGACAATCTGACAAGGAGATATGACCTCTATTAAATATATACATATATTGGACATGATATGTATAAATAAAATAGACATATATGCATATATGTCAGTAAACTGTTTTTATTTATAGGGGAGTATGAGCCAGACTCTCTTTTCAGACATACACATGCTGGTCTTAGTCACTGCCCTGGAAGTTTTGAATGCATACCCCAACAGCACAGCTTATGCCTCACAAGGGTATATGAGTAGGCTAAGTAGTGCTCTTAATTATTTTATATTTCTGACACTCAATTCTACAACTTGGAAAAATTTCCATAGTCAGATACGATAAATTAGGCATCATTATAATCCATTAAGTGTCCCCTAATGCTGTCAACATCTTCAGTTCTTGAAAAGATTATTATATCTTATTATAAAATACGCTTACTCATACATATTTTTAACAACAGATTTGCACGAGTCAGGAAACACAGCCTTTGTTCTTTCTCCTCCAGATAACTCCTCCAGTGTTCAGGGGGACACTCTATCAACAGGCAGGTGGGCATAAAATATCCACCAGTTGTTGCTTGGTATAAAAGCGAAGTCTGCTCTTGTATTAAAATATAATTCACAGACTTGTGTAACTCCTTCCAGTTAGAGGTCTCATATTCTTTTAACGAAAGTTTGCAAGTCTCTCACTAAATAAAACGCTCCACTGGGATGCAAGTAAATACGCAGCAAACACATGTGAAATCCTGGTCTGCATATGACATTCTGTGAATTTACTGACTTATATCATGACCTTAGGATCAAGGCCATTTGCGAGTTACAGTTACACTGCAGTACAGGTTACCTTTACTTAACATACTAGATCCAGAGCTGTATCGGGTATGAATTCACTGGCTGGTGGTAATCATTACAGTGGCGCACACACACCTTCAGGTACACTACTACTGATCAAACCAAAATGCTGCCCATCTCCTGCCATTTCTGAGAGCAGCACTGTCCATATCAACTCACTAATGATTACTACTATAGATCACAATACAGTACAATATTAGCTTATCCATTAAGGATTTTATTGTATTTTGGTAATATTTAGATGTTCCTCCTGGATCAGGACCTTTCCCACTGCAACACACGCAGAGGAACCAAGAGTTTTTATTTCCCAAAGATCCCAAGACCTTTTATTTTTTAAAAAAAGACTTGTTTACTTTCATTGTGGCTGGATATTATTTTCTGTCGTTATTCCACAGTGCATTTCTTGAAAATGCCAAGCAATTCTTTGCTACAGCTTCTGACAAGAATCAGGGAGTTGAGGAGCTTATTTTAAACCTCCGTAAAGTGAGGAGATTTGCTTTTACATGAAATTGTTTCCATTTTATGGGTCAGCTGGATAAACTTTGCAGATCTATAGAAATGTAGCCCAGTTCCATCCACATTCTTCAACTATCAAGTCACACAACGGCGAGTTAAATTATATCTCTATTGTGAAAACAGCAAGTTAAATAAGACTGATTTAAAGCTATGATGAGCTTAATTTGATCTTCAATTAAGTTATCCTAAGGACAAGCATACGTGGAAGTTTTAAATGAAAAAGTATTTCTAAGTAAATAAACTCAAACATTTAAGTTACGCTTGATCAGTAAAGCCTGGTCCAAACACAGACAGTGGCCAAATCCTTAGCTGAAAGTGAATTCTCAAGTTTAAATAAAAGCACAGCAGAGGAGAAATCATAAGGTATTACACATTTAATGGAGAATGAGGAAAGCAAGCTCTTCCCTTCTCTCTACTCCAAGAAAATGCACAGTTCCTTTCAGTGCCCTTACAGTGCTATTTATATGCTCCCCATTCTTTGACTGCATCCTCCTCCATAAAAAAAACAAAACACAATCGTTAATGAAGCTGTGTGGTACAATTCATGGAGTGCTATGTTCCAAATGATGCAGAGTCACCTTGTCAACTATTACCTAAAATCAGTTAGCTTTGTTCAAAATGTAACAGAACAGCACTTCGATAATATAAATGCTTGATGCTTATACATACCAAATTCGCTTACAAAAAAGGAGAGTCTGGATTAACATTAGCTGTGAAGGTGCTGTTGGTTTGACACCACAATATCAATTCAGTATTCTACAGGGCAGTAAGACAGTAGCATCGGTGTAGTGAACAGGAATACTATTTCCATTAAAATAATATTTGATAAATCAATAATTTAAGTACATGCTTTGAAGTTGGTATGTATTGGACTATGAATAATGAATATTTCATATCTATTTTTAAAGGAACTTTTTATTTCATACGGGTTTGGCGTGAAACAAAAAGAACACATCTTTTGAGACTTTTAAACTGAGACTAAAACGTTTAGAGGAAGAAATCAAAAGTTAGACAGTTGTGAACTTTTCTCCTAAAGTAGCACTGTCTTTCTGTTGAATAAAAGAATTCAAGTTCTTGTGGTTTAACCCCAGCCAGCAATTAAGCACCACTCATTGAAACCAGTACAAAGTCCACTGCTACTAGCCAAACACAGATTTTTGTTACATTTTAGGTTTTAATTGCAATGTACCTTTCTTGTAGGATCTTCCAAAATAACTCAAACAGTGGTGAAAAAATGACAGATGCCCATTAGCATAACTGACTGCTCAAAAAATAACATTAATGCCTTATTACTTATAACATATTCACCCAAATGTTTCATTAACCTCGTAATGTAATATTAATGAGAAAGATAACTAAAATTTTCTGGACCCAGCAACTGCAAACTGCCAGCTAATCATTAAATCCCAGCCCTCCTTTCACTTAGTTTCATCTGCCCAGGTTCCTCACAAATTCCCATTCACAGATCACAAAAGAACAATTTGGGTTACTTCAGGAATTAATTAGACATTTGTATGAAAGCCACTAGAACAACTGCTCCTCCTGCGAGTTCATAAAGCTGTTTAATTTGCTCTTGTATTTTCATTCAGAGAAGCTGGCAACACCACAATAAAACGCAGCATGCGGAGATAGCAAGCCAAATTTCTTACTTAATTGTTCACTTTCATTTACTATGCTCATTTAAAAGAAGCAAGCACTAACACCTTTTAACCTCAGCAGTGACACAGCTGGGGCACTCTTCACACATAATACGGAGTGACTTAGAATAATGCACCCCTTGTCAATCTGTAAAGGGTATTCAGGTTGAGATTTAAAGTCTGCACTTGCCTTAGCAAAAGGATGAAAACCCCTCTCTTGCACAGTTTAGCTTTTATTATGTTTATATCTTAGCAGCTAATTGCCTGAAGAAAGGAAGAGAAACGCTGAACAGGAAGTATTGATGTGTATTAAATGCTGCAGAATAATAAGGCAGCATATTTACTGATTTCTTTTCTTTTTCTTAACATCTTAGCTTCTTCACTGAGGAGTTAAATAGCCATTCAAACGATGCGCTTTCCAAGGCTGTCTTTATAAAGCTTCTACTGAGCAGAAGTAATAGACAGACTCCTATATGGAACACAGGATAGATCAGATTTCTGCATTCAGCAGAGGTATTCTGCAAGAAACTTGGCCACAGAAATAATGTCACTAAAAAGTCAGTGTGCCCTGCAGGGACCTAATCGAGGGTGGAGATGAAGATAATCCTCCCTCTGAACAGCAGTCCTGGCTAACTATAGCTAAATGTCTGTTTTGTACTACTGCAGTATTTTTTCCTAGTCTCCAGCCGTGGAGCTGGAAAGCACAGGTGCATCCCTTTCACCTTAAACAGGAAAGCCTTTTAAGATTTTTCAAATTCACGATCTGCAAAGGAAAATGTAGCCACTCAGATTTACACGTGATGCGAAAACTGGCTCTCCAGCATACCAGCACTGATGTCCATCTGCCAGCATGGCAGTCAGCCCACACACAGGGTGGAACGCCAGTTTCAATAGGGCATAGGTGCCAATTAAATAGAAATTTAGAGTGATAGCCTGCAGAAGGCAGAAAATAGCGTATACTCTGCAAAGAGGCATTTCTGATGGTAAATAATGCCAAATGTTTTATTATAAGGGATCATTTATGTTTATGATAGCAGGCATTATGAGTCGGATCTAAATCCCATGAAAGTCATAGTAGCCCTCCAAACACCACAGAAAATATACATATGTAATATGTGTCAAAGCCTGTTCTTACTAACTTGAATAGCAAGACTATTTAATTCATCAGGAGAAGAACCAAGGCCTTAGAGAACACACTTTTTTCCCAATCAATTTACATGACAATGAAAACTCTTTATGCACAGAAAGTACTAATTACATGTGATTGACAAGGTAAAGAGAAAGACTGCAGTACTTACCCTTAAAAAACACACCAAAAAACACCACAAAACACACACAAAAGAGCTTGGCTAGTCATAACTTTGCCTTTCTCCTCCCCTGTGGCAAACAGGTTGCAATTAAATAACATTTATTCCAGCTACCTCCCAAACTATTTCTGAAATAAATACATTACCAAGATAAACAAAATCTGTAAATTGGCATGTGTTCTTCAGAAAATATACTGTTCAAGGAATAATAATAATAATAAAGACTTTTTGAGGCATTATTGGTTATTGACAAAAAGAAGCCTCAAATTTCATTCCCATTTCCCTCCTCCTTTGTTCCACTACCTACCTTCCAACTTCTGCTAGTTCAGCCTTTCAGGACACTTTCTCTGCTACAGAACATATTTCCTTGAAATAAAGCAAGATGGAATAAATGCACAACATAAAACCTGATGATTTCTGTGAACTGCAAGTGAGAAGGGAAGAGTTGCGAAGGCAGGAGAAAGGCAGGCAGCAGCAGAGGACCAGCTGGTATCAAACAGGTCAGACCTCACAGCTGTGAAATCCAAATTAAAGACTATTGGAAACTGCTGAGTATAGGTAGAAGAGAGACGGCAATGGGGCAGCTAGGTCAGAACCAGAGCAGCTATGGACTGTCAGTTACAAACTGATGTGCTGTACAGTGCCTGCCTTCAGCTCTGCTTCTGGAGTCCTGCGGAGCCAGAGCTGGAAAAGAAGCACATGGCACATGTAACAGGGTTTCTCCTTCCTAGGAATGTGGACATCACCACACCAGGCTTTCAGAGACACAACGATCCCTCCCAATGCAACCTGCTCTTCCTCACTTTTTCGCCGCTTACAGCTTCATGCCTAACACCCTGCACACCTGATTCACGTCTGTCATCCTCAGATGTTTACAAATGCTGCTGAAAGTTTGCAAGAGATATTGCTGTGTATATAAACAGGCCCTGCCACTTTAAATGGAAATATGTTGCAGAGGTATGCTGTAAGAGTATGGGAGTTGAACATCTTGGTATTAATATAGTTTTTATCGCTTGTTTCTGTGAGGTATGTCACACAACCAGCCTTCCCCTTCCCAAGCTTTACTTAAAACTGCGTCTGAACAGGGAAATAGCACTTCATTCCCAATGCCTTTGTTCTTCTGTTGAAATTACTAGCATTTCAAAGTGTCAAATTCAGCTAACAGGCAGATTTCTCCAACTACAACAGCATTTTTTTTTCTTCTCTTTTTTTCTTTTCTTTTTCAGTAAGGAGGTGGGAGTAGATTTGTTATTCAGAGACAGAAAAGTAAGTAAAAACCCCAATCAAAATAAAAATAATTAATGCAATTTCTTCAGAGCACATTTGATAAAATGCAATTTTCATTAATTCATACTGGAGAGGTAGCTAGAGTCTGTGGTACAAGGAACTGCACTTTACAAGCATCTGCCCTGCACTAGTAAAGAGACACAAGAATGATTTTCCAGAATCCTTGGCATCAAGTGCTTGTAATACCAAGCACCTGTAGGTGCAAGCTTGGATTGGGGTGCTTTTTCTACTCTAATTGTCTCTTAGAGAAGCCTTGAAGCATTAATTTCATATTTGGAAAAAAAATAGAGCAATTTAATAACTCTGCATTCATTTTCCATTTTCTTTCTCTCCTAGAACAACCTTATCATCCTCCTTCCCACTCTGAAAAATGTTAACTGCCACACACTTTCTATATACTGTATAATACAATCTCACTTACTGAAAACAGTTTGGGGGAGAGTAGCTTCTGTAAGGTTTAGGGGTGAAGGAGTTGCATTCTGCCTGCCAATTCCTGCTAAAGACCTTGGTAAAGTCCCTTTAGCTGAGTTAGTCACTGAGAAGCACAGGAGGAGGTATCGCTAACAACAATACAGAACCCAAGGTAATGAATGTTCCATGCAATTTTAAGCACAGAGCAAAATTAATCATGCTCTAGACCACACAAGAGCTTCCCAAAAGAGAAACAAGAACAGCAGCTGTCAAACACTGGAGTACAAACCAATGACGGGTACAAAAACCAGCAACCAGTTAGTAACAAAGAACTAAAAAGATACAATCCAGTCCTTCAGCGTAGCCTAAACAGCGTGTGTCTTCAAATTTGGTAGTGAATTGTAAAACCAATGGCCCATTATTGGAATTATCTTACAAGTAGGGCTAGCCTTGCATTCCTTGTAATATATAACAGACATGACTTAATAGATTTAAACTGCTATGACCTGAGATGGAAGAAAAACTGTGTTCTGATTTAATAGGATCCTAAATCATTAAAGCTAGTTAAACTATAATGACAGAAAATTTTAGCCGAATCCACAGTGCTAATACACAGCGCAGAGTACTGAATCTTACTAGAGGGTAAGTTTCTGCCTTTACCTTAACGAAATGTAACAAGTTTGGTGAATACACATCAATTTTAGCATTCCCATATTTATAAACCTACTCCCCATTTCCCCCCCCCAAAAAAAAACCCCCAAAAAACAACAACAACAACAACAACAACAACAACAACAACAAAAACACCACACTTTAAATTATGGGAAAGTATTTTTTTCTTATATCAAGAACTCTTAGCATTGTGTACGCTGCCTTTAGCAGAGCTCCAGCAAGAAGACCCCCTTCCTGCCATGTGACAGGGTGGGAGCACAGATTCCCTGGTAAAGGCTCGCAGGGCTTTCCCTAGAGTTTAAGGAACATCTGCCATGCTTTTCCATAAGTAGATGAGTTAAGAGGGGAACATTAAACGGTATAAAATCAGAGTGCCCTAAATTGGCTGCCTTGAGAACAGACAAAGGGTGATCTCTCCAAGAACATCTAAAGCATGCCAACAGATAATAACAACAATAGTAGTAGTAGTAGTAGCACCAGTAATCATCATCATCATCATCATCATCATCATCATACAGAGACAGGTTAAAGATAATAATGATTCTTTTTATGTATTAAAGCAATAGAGCCTTTTCTCACCACAAATGAGTAAACTATGATCTCTTAAAACTAATTTGGACAGAAAACTTCATGTGCTGAATGATCTCCAGCCTCAGAGATCTCCAATCTCAGTGTTCGAACTAAAACGGAGCCTTGTTACTTGAAGGGCTACAATCAGAGAAAGATGTTATTGAAGCAACAGATAGACCCATAGATTGTGAGACAAAATTCATGATCTCTCTGGATGTAAGACTCCTAGATAAAGGGTATTTCACAAATTGACTCCAGGTAGTCTAAGCCCATAGCTTTACCCCTAGCTTCACAGACTATGCTGGATCACCCTCTTGCCACCCTCCTTTCTGGCTGCGCGGCAGCCTGACAGCCCTGTCACCTCTGGTACGGTCTGCAGAAGTGTCAGATAGCTACAGACAAATGCATTAACACTAGCATAATGACTTGCTCGTGCCTGTAGGTCGCAAGTAGAAGAAAATCACGCCAGGAATTTGGGAAGAGCTGCGGTGCAGTACCAGGGCATTTCTGAATGCCAGCTGCAATGCAAGCCCTTAAAACCAAGCCCCGCACAGACAAAAATAAACACAGTCTTTGCTTAAAACTCCACCTTCTAAAATACTGTATTTTCTCAGAGAAACCTGAAATAAGTACAGTCTTTCCGAAAACTCAGCCTTATCACCACTTCTTGCGGCCCCTGCTACCCAGCCACTGTAGTATGAAGACGGGACTTATTTATACAGTGTCTCCCTACTACTGAAGTGCCACCTGAAGAGTCTTTTTTCCACCCATTTAACAATCCCTTAAAGAAAACTGCCTAAGCAGATACCCATCCTGACTCAGGTGAGGCTTGGGCAATGGGTTCACGGTTCCCTTGCTCCTCTCCCCTGCCCTGGGCAGGCGATATACTGCCTTATATATAGAGATACAACTGCACTGAGCTGGGGCTGTTGCCCGCATCCTGCCCACTCTTTTAACTCCTAACCGTAGATACTCTTCTTCACAGCTCTAAAAAGCAAGTAACTCTAGGCATGCCTGTGGTGGTTGCCCTCATCTTGCATCGTTGTTATCTAAGCCAAAGGAAAAAAGTTAACCGAGGATCAAGCACTTCACCTTTTGCAGGAAAAGAGATGCCCTTCAGGCTGTAACTCCCAAAACTCATTCTTCGTACCAGAGATCAGGGAGTAAATTAATCAGCTGTTTCCTACTTTGTGAGTCATCACATCATTTTAGAAGGACACAGTGAGCACAAGCAGCTCTCAGAAAGAAGGCGCTAGCCTGGCTGAACCAGATCCAAACCTTGCCAGGGAAATTCCTATTGTTCCCTAAGCTATAAAGAGGAAAGCATTCAATCAGGTTATTCGTGGTACTGAAAAGAAAAAAAAAAGAAGGGGGGGGGGGGGGGCAGAAAGTATTTTTTGCAATTAGAAGGAAAGAAGTTTTACCAACAGGCCACATAATGGATCATTAACCAAAACATCCATATTCAGAAGCCCAGCAGATTTACTGAGGCACTGTACAGATCGTACAGATCATTAGCACTAGAGATAATAGCCATTGATTAAAAACTGACACATTGATCATTTGTTCTGGCTTTTGATTTGCCTAAGGCTTCCACCCAGTTTCTTACAGTCTCTTACAGCATTTTATCCCCTAGATCATGAAAATTTTAGTTTCAGCTTCATGAACACACATCCTTAGTCCATCTAGTTATGGTATTTATGCAGCATGTCCGTTGATAGGTTCCTGCCCATATAATTTAGTCATAAAATCTTGCCAGGCCCATGACATGATTTGCTTCAAATTATTAAACCACTTTGTTCATTATTTATTATTGCAATATTGTTTGCCCTGTAGAAGCTAAGGTTATGTTAGCATTTCCATTACAAACACAGATACATCAAGGGATTTAAAACTTGATTGTAAAAATCTTGCTTTAGGCTGGGACTTGCAGACAAGGTTTCAGCTGACAGCACGTTTTTTTTTAAAAAAAAAAAAACCACAACCACACCATTTTGTACTGAAAATAAAAACAAAATCCATCTCCTAGCAATTTGGCTAAAGCAATATGGAAGAAAATGATTATATTTGCTATCAAATCACTTTCACATACACATTTTCCTAAATTAAGATTTTTATAGCATGCCCTGGGTCATTTTGTTGTATTTCAAAATTATAAGGCAATTCAACTTCGTAAAGCTGGCCACTATATCTTCGTAATAGTTTCATATTTTATGTATGTAACTCAGAATTTTTACAAAAACATCATTCCCTGCACATGTGAATGTAACAAATTGCTATTTAAGGACACATAATGGGCATTTCTCAACCTCAATACCCATACAGAGGGTTTGAATATAACTTTACAACCAAATTGAAACCCCCAAATTAATATTAACATTTTTCTATACTGAATAATGTATTGCTACTCCATAAAAGGCTGATCCTATTGCCTCTGCCCACCTCATCAGTGTTTATTGGACTAGTGTATATTTTTGAAAAGCGTGACTACTATTTCTTCTGGGAGTGCGTGGTGTGTAGATGTAAAACCCCAATACAAGTATGAAATTACAGTTCTTACCAGCATTAGGATTTAAAAGATTACTTTTTCAAATAAAGACTTCAATGTTGACAGTGCATTTGCTAATAATTCAGATGCACAGAACATCCTATTCTGATGGATTAGAGAGATAGACAATTCACCTTCAAAGAAGCTGGAGGTAATCTTTGCTTCAGGCACAGCAAATTCCAATACAGTTCACTTGCTCTATTAATACATAAGCAGATATGTGATAGGGATTAATAGTAAGTCTATATGGATTCCTGTACCAGGCTATCTCAGAAATCTTCAGCAGAATTTCTCCATTTGCTTGCTTATAGAGGTCTATCCATAGGTAGCTCATGGGTTACCTAAATTTAATATTTCAGTATGTCAAATGCATTCAGTTGTAGTGATTTAATAGACCTATCCCTGAGATGGGAAGTTGGAAAAAGTAATCATTTGGTTTAGACTTCCAAGTACTGTTATTATATAAACAAGAGGATTCTTTATTGCACTGATTGCAGTTTGTGGACTATGAATTTGAGATTGAAATGGAGAAAGAGGAATACGTTCTGGCTCCCATTTGATCACACTTCAATGTTGAATTTAATTCCAATGACAGCTATATGATGCAAGCTGATCACTATTTTTACTTATGGGAAAATCAGAGCAAAATTGGAAGTAAAATTTTGAAGTCCATCTTTTTAAAAATATAAATGTTTGCTAGATACACTGTTCCAGAGATTTTTAGAACAATAAAACACTTTCATCTTGCAACAGAAAAAAGAGACATGAAAGGTCTACATATTTAAGCAAAAAAAAGTATTTGAGTCACATCTCAGAATTTTTTTTTCTCTCAAGGTTAAATCTGTCTATCCTCATATGATTTAACATATTCTGCTTTTTATCACATAGAGTCAATTATGCTTGCATGTGAATAGATTTATCTATGCTTTGAATGGACTATTTTTACAGTTAGGCATAGACATTTTACAGTCACTGCAGATAGATTTCTAAACATACCCTTTCTCTGTTCTCCATGGAACATTTATCTAAATTGGTATTTTCTATTAAAATGCTATCTTTTACCTGTAATACACTTCTTCCCAAGTCATTCCCACACCTCTTCCACTCTGACCGACCTTCTTTTAGCCTTCACAGTCACAAAAGCAGTGGATAAGACGCTGAGAAATGATCCAGTATAGCCCTTTGATCAAAGGCAGCATCAAATACACGTCATGGCATTCCTGACAGATGTGTTCCCAAGCTATTCTTGAGGCGATCATACCACAGATATTCACAGTTTCCCCAAGTGATCTATTTCACTGCTTTGCCATCCCTATCATTGGAAAGACTTGCCAGACATTAGTCTTCCATGTTGTCATGGAGAAGAGTTTACTCATATCTGTCCGCACACTCAAGGACTGATGGCATGAATGACTCTGGGTTTTCTCACCTCAGGAGTTAACAGTCTAGTTACCTCCCTCTTTGAAATCTTGTTTCTGAGAGCATCTTACTGCTTTCCTCTGCAAAAAGCCTCTTCCTTGGAGATGTATGTTCAGATGTATCTGGCCCAACAGATTCTCAGGCTCATTCTGAATAGTTTAATTTGATCCTAAAGTGCTGAAAAGCCTTACCCTCCTCCCACAAAGCTCTCCCCTTTCCTTTCTAGGGCAACTCAGTACAAGGCAAGTCCCAAAGAAGAAAACCTGGATGACTATATTAAGGTTCCTACGAATCTTCTTGTCAAGGAGGCCATGAACATGAGAGGGCATGTATTTAGCCT
The DNA here is from genome assembly GCF_017639655.2 of Falco naumanni. Lineage (NCBI taxonomy): Eukaryota > Metazoa > Chordata > Aves > Falconiformes > Falconidae > Falco > Falco naumanni. Next base: position 110,807,398 of record NC_054055.1, read on the forward strand.
TTTCAAGATGGAAGGAAAAAAAAACCCAACCAAACAAAAAAACAAACCAGGAAAAGTCTGTTTCTTTCCCATGAAGTACAGTTCTGTCCAAAAAGATTTTGGAAATATTTAACACAGTTAAAAGTGAAATGGCTTTACCAAACTGTGCAGTTCAGTGACACTTACCTATTCGCCTGCCTCGTGGTTCAGCAGCGTTGGTGTGACATCAGTCTACGAAGACAGGGCAGTGATCCAGGCGATGCTGGATAATAAAGTGCATAAAGCACGGCTATTACTGGGAGCACTAAGCGTGTATCATCAAATAGCATCAAATTGATTTGCAGGTCACCTTTAAGTAACCAATACACTCTGTTGCTGTCCTACCTTTCCTAGTGAGCTTCCCCTTCCAAGCACTCCCACTGAGTGGGGAGAGGCAGCACATACCAGAGAGAGATCCTCAGTTTGTGTTAACCACGTAACTCCGTGAAAGACCATGAATGGTATCTGCTTCCTTTCGGTGACAAACATGCTCTTACTGTACAGAACAGACCTAGAGTTTACCAGATTTTCCCATTTCACTTTTTATTGTCTTCCCTGCCGCTCCTCACCCCCCAGTTTTAAATTGGTTTAAGTACTCTACCACTCAAAAGCTGTTAGAGGGGCATACAGCGACATGCAAGAGTATCATGAATCATAAATACAGCTTACGGTTAGAACCCCCAGTAATTTCAATAATGACAGATTCTTTGGCCCTCTCCCCTGGTCTCTGCCCCTGCCCTGCTGTATTTCAGGGTCAGCACGATGCTGTCTGTGCTCAGCTGCCTCATACGGACAGGGCTCTTCCCTCAGCAGGGAGCAAAGGTAAACTGGTGCTCAGGGCACTTGCTGGCAGCTCTAGAAACTACCACACCTGTGACTTTCCCTGTGCTGTCTTATGCAAGTCAATTCAGTTCCTTCGGAGAAATCCAGCCATGAATATACATGAGGGGGAGGCAGAATCCAAGCTCTGTTATGACTTTCAGAGTGCATCATGAGAACCAGGACCACTAACCAGGTGCTCCAAAAACTCTCATTAAGCATCTTCAAGGAAGTGAGCATTTGAAATTTGAAAATGCATCAATAACTATTTCTGCTTCGACCACACTTGTGCCACACAGCAGAGGTGACAGATATACTACAGTAGATATCGATCCTGGGAATTTAGCTTCCATTCCTTCTCCGGCCTTATCCCCTTTGACTGATTTAGAGGAAGACATTTCCACTATGTTTCTTGTCAACAGGTGACTATGTTATTAAAGGAGTGGTTATTGATTGAAAACCATGACAACCTGGGCATTCCAGTAAATTTTCACTGAGAAGTCTTTAAATCACTTTGTGAATCTCTTTCAAGCTAGAAATAAATAATTTTAAAAAACGTCTGAAATCATTAGGCAGATTTAAAATTAAGATTCTGAAAAGTTTGTTGCCGGCAACAGAAATCCAGTTCCTACTAAGTATTTTTATACGTGTCTGTTTGTTTTAAGTTGTTTTAATGTGTTGTCCGTGCCTGTTAGCTAAGCTATGAAGGGACTGCCTGGAGACTTTGGGAGTAAAATTCACACTTGTTTTGTGAGGCAGCATCTATTTCCCTGTCAGAAGGAACTACCATGGGACCTCCTTCATGCCTCTCAGCACAGCCATGAGATTAAAGTTTTCTCTACAACACCCGGGGGAACACTCCAGAAAGCAGTTTAAAATTTAAACAGATAGTTCAAAAAGAAGCCACACTGCAATGGCAGGGTCCACGCATGTGCTGAAGGGGAAGGGGGTTAACCGGGGGCTAGAAAACTCCCCCTTTGCAGTACAGACCATGGATCTTCCTGTGCTATTCTAGAGATACGTGGATGTGACTCAGGGAAGACCCTAATTGATCCCAGAGCTGGATGGCCTTTTGGCCCAGAGGAGACAAGAAATGGACTGCTGAGAGAGGCATAGATGGGCAGAGCATTAAAAAACATTAGGTTTTAAGAACGACTGAAGTTGGGATTACTTACTGATATTGATTACCTGTAAAGCTAGAGGCAGCTAAGAAAATGAAAAATTTCCCATTTTTCAAAACCTCTCTAGAAAGGCACTTCTTTTAAAAGTTTTAATTATCTTCATAGTCTGGAACAGAGCAACCTGAGTAATGGTTGTATTGGTAGGACACAGAGTGGGCAGGTAGGTGGGAACTCCTTGGCATGTATTGCCACTGAGATTCTCTCCCATCTAGTCACAGCTTGAGCAGTCACTCCTGGCACCACATAAACACTAATACAATCAAGTACCAGCACTGCCTTTTGGATGGTTTAAAAGCAAACTCCAAATTAACAACTTTTTTTTTTTTTTTTTTTTTTTTTTTTTAACCACTTGTTGCTAGTGCTGCACAGATCCAAACCAGCAAACCAGATAGGGTCTAGCCTACACAGGTTTCATCAGCTGCTCTACGGTCATACAGTTAGACCAATACAAGCCTCTCTACCTGATACCCTTAATTTCAGTCAGATGAAAGTCATATTGATTTACCTTGTATTGGTAAACTGACAATCATAAGCCACAACAGTTCAAAACCCAATATTTCAGTCATTCAACTAAACTGGTATTTAAGTCTGGTTTAAGTCAATTGATGAAAATTATCTTTTTAGACATACTAGATTCCTTATTTGAAACAACAGGAATTGCTGTATTAGTGCCAGAATCAGATCTTTTATTCAAACCCATTTGTATGCCCTCAATTCCCTTTCTGTCTTTTCATTTCTTATATAAACTGTTTGATGCATTCCTCCCTCAGGAATATAAACATATCATATGCCGTGTGTGCACTTGTAAACTCTTTCAAGATACAAGGATAGTAAATTCTGAACAGGATAATTTCTAATGTCTGAATACCTCTACTGAACAAACCATCTATCAAATATATAAGAAGTCCTCCACAAGGTGCGAATCAAAGTAAGAAATAACAGTATAAAGCTTGCCTTATTTATCTAACAGTCAGATCTTATTACAAATACACCTATTCACTCATAGTAATGTGTAAATCGTTTTTACATTCATATTTAATATAGTGCCATAGTCATTATGGTATGCAGATAATGCACAGGGGACCATTTGCAGAGGGATGCAGTACTGGCCACTGCACCAACAGGTATGCCACAAAGCCCCATGGGCTTACAGAAAACAAACCTAAGTCTTTAACTCTCAGCGTTATCCTTAAACCCAAGAACAGCACTCTTCTAGGCAAACTACCATTATTTCTATTGAAGATAAGCATTGCTTCTCAATTATGCTGTGATGAGAAAATTTCAGTTTGATTGCTTTGGTGTTTGATGCAGTCAGAAAAGCATATTCAAACTACTCATAGTGACAGATAGAGAATGCTTACACAGAACTGATTTTTAATTCATAATTGGTTGGACTGAATTATCACAAACTTACAAAGAAGCATCTTCAAACCACAAGTGTTTTAGCACATTTTATATCACTAGGGATATCCTGTGCAGCCATCATTTTCGTTCGTAGATCAGCACACCAATAATTTCCATCACTTCCATTACTATCTGTGAAAGTTGGATAGTAGCATCTTTACAGCTCATTACTTTCTAGATATTTATTCAGCTAATTATCATCATCCTTTAAGTAGACGCAATCCATCTTTTTGACAGGTCAAAAGCTTATTTTTTTTCCCCTGCACTGCAAACAAGTTGGATGAAACATTAAGTTTCAACTTCACACAGAGATCTTTGTTTATTTTAGATGAAACGATGACAGAAGCACTTGCCTATAAATACTTATTAGCTGGCGACCACCGATATTTCTGTGACTAACTGCACTTTGTGACTACTTTGCCCCTGCATGCTTTGGTAGGCTCGGAAACCTTGTGAATGTGGCTGGATGACCTTGGCCCCTGGCAAGAAGGTTTTGAGTGGACTCTCAAGCTGCTCTTTCTCCTCACTTGTTCGGATGAGGTGTCCCGGGTTTGTATCACGCTGCCCACACCAGTAACACCAGCAAGGAACACTTCTCCCTAGTAACACAGCTCTGTAAAGACTTCACCACGCTCACCCAACCTCCCAGCTGCCGAGAAGAAGCAGGGAAGCCACCCACCTGCACCAGCCACCAGCGGGGGGATGGTGAGAGGCTGCCACACACGGGTGCCCGCCAGAAAAGGGGGGGGCACCGGCCCCCAGCTGGGGTGGGAGCGCAGGTGGGACCCCGGGGGGGCTGGAGGAGGGAGGAGGAGAGGGGTCTGGTGCCAGCTACGGTGGGTGAGGGCCATTTGCTTCGGTGCTTAATGGTTTACGCTCGCTTTTTCTCCTCAATACCCGAATCAGTCATTAGAAGTTTGTGTTAATTGGCAACAAATTAAGCAAAATATCCCAGGGCTGAGGCTGTCTTGCCCTGCCAATATGTTAAACAGGCATTTTACAGCTACTTTGGAATTAAGCATTGAAGGAGGAAACCATGACACAAAACATTCCTCCTTTCTAGACTTCAGCTTGTTATTGTTGGCCCTGTTCATACCCCATAACCTAAAAGGATGAGTGAATTATAACCTGAGGACTGATACCTTTCTGCATATTTTGCAACAAAAACATTCAGAAACACAAAGGGTGACTGCACACACTCACACCAAACATACCAGTTGGACCCCCTCCCTCAGCTCATCTCCCAGGGAATGGAGCACGGAATTTGCCCTCGCAGGAGCTGAAGACTAAGAGTGATAAAAGTGGAAAAATAGAAAAATCGAAAAAGGCAGATGGCTGAAAGAAAAAGACAAAACTAATTCTAGAAGTCTTTAATTTTGTTTTCCCTCTGTTTAATTATTTTTCCAGTACTGAGCTAAAATCTGGGTTCTGTTGAATGTGGCAATTTTACAAGTAGGGATTCAAAAGTATTTCCGCTCTGTTTACTCACATAAATTAACAAGAAGTGCTCTTCCAGTTCCAGGTGGCTCTGTCAAGTTGGTTAAAGCCATATTTAGCACAATTGATGTTAAAAGCAAAGACCAAAATACCCCCAACAAATTCACAAGATAGACAAAATGCGCAATGAATCACATGGTTCCAAGCACCAAAACCAAAAAGCTCCCTGTAATGAATGATACATCTTCAAATACCTTTAGCAATGATAATATAGCCAGAACATAATTTTATCAGTATGTCCTTCACTAAGGCCATTTGAACTTTCAAGGATCTTAATGTAGCCTAAAAATTAGTCAAAGAATCATACTTCTTATGAAATAAGGACACTAACATGTTAACCTCACCACAAATATGCATCCTTAATATTTCATTAAGTCATAGAGAATCACAAAATACAACACTGGTATTTGCCAGATCCCATTGAAAGGTGACTACCCTGCCAGTATTTTATGTTCTTCACTACACATACAAATTTCTGATCCCACTGGAAAAAAAAAAAAAAACACAAAAAAACCAACAAAAAAAACAGAAGTAGGGCCAAATGGAAAATCACACCAGTGTGCAAGAAAACTTGAGTGTGGTTAATCCACTTTATGTACTTCATCAAAAACCAGATGCCCGAAACACCAGCACAACTAAATCTTACCATCTCTTGTCCATTGACACTGAGGTTTTGATATTAAAACCCTCGAGGTACCTAAATGCTGCTGTTTGAGACTGCTCAGCGGCACCGAAATTGGCAGCTTGCTACCTCACCCACCTGCAGCAAGGCAGGGCTCACAGAGGTGTGCCAGCACACAGGCTGCCCAGGGTGCTCACCCCAAGGAGCTCACCTAAAGGCACGTTTACAGGTCAGGTGTTCACACACAAAGGGAAGTTGTCACTCTCCGCCATCAGGGTTCTAGCAGAGGTTGGGGCAGTGGTGCTCCTGGTTTGGCAGCTGATAGCTCCTTGCTGAGGACAGGCAGGCCCGCCGACAAAAGTTTCTTTTTCGCTTTTTGAAGGAGTTATCACATCTCTCATGAGCCTGGTTTACAACAGGATGGTTTGCCACAAGGACACTCACAGTCTCATCAGCTGAAAGAATTGAACGTACACTTCTACAAGAGCAGCAGGACAAGCAAAAAGGGAAGGAGAGAGATAGGACAACCCCTGTATCTAGCTATACAGGCACTCGTTCTGCAACAGAGAGAGGACTGTTAAACAACTCTACAAATACAGGCTCTTTCCCACCACTGCCTGTTACTAAGTACCTGAACCACTAGAGAGAAGCCCAACTGCCTGCTGCCCCTTGTCATCTGCAGAAGCATCCTCGGCTAAAGACAGCAGCTTCCCTGGGCGATGCTCCATCTGAGCCCCCAGCCGCGGTGGAAACCCACCAGGGAAGCCAGGTACTCTATCTAACAGAGTCCACGGTGACTGCCATGCTGCCAGACTGCAGCGGTGACACAGCCCAAACCACGCAGCTGAAAACTACATGGCGTATCTCAGCACGCTACATCTTCCTCTTTTCATACAATGTAACTCTCCCCCTCCCCCAAAAAATCAGCGCAGACACAAATTCTACCAACAGTGCTGCTGAAAAGTTTAAGATAGGAATCATTAGGATGAAGAAATCCTTGCAGGTTGCTTGTTTTGGGTTATTCTGGCTATTACCCATGCTCGTAGCAACTGAGATCAATGGAAACATCTCCCAAGTCCCAAATGTTGCAGAAGTTCCAATCAATCTCTTAAAAGGAGGATTTGATAGGTTTGTGATTCTCTTTCATGTAGAAAATAACAAAAAAGAACGACCCTACGTTTGCTGTGCATGCAAGAATAATATAAGACAAGCTCCCCCACCAGCTTTTAATATTAAAACTAGAAGAGTAAGCACAGTATGTTTAATGCATTTGTTTAAATGTCAATACCCTGTCTGCTTCAGCAGCTATGCAAGTTTTTGTGTCACTTCTCCTGCCAGCTATCGATTGAACAATCATGATTGCTAATGAGGAAGCAAAAGGTATTATTTTTAATTCCACACTGATTTTTAACTCTGTTATTTCATACATGGAATTATCTTTGTTATTTTAAAAATCAGTATGTTCTTTATCATACACTTTGAAAGTTATAAACGTGTACATTACACTGTTTCTCAATAATTCACATTCATGTCCAAGGGTATTTTTTTCCTCCCTTCAGAATTCAATTAACCTTAATGAATTTCCCTACCACAAACTGTCAGTCAAGCAGAACATATAATCATTATGAATGAAGTTCTCAGAAAAGGCTAGGCCTAAATATTCAAGGGCAGTCTGCTCAGCCTCATGTAAGCAGGGGTAAGGAAATGAATACATAGCTGAAACCCATAGAAATCGTGTTCTGGAGGCACTGAAAAATGTCAGTATGCAGAATTCTTATTGCCTATTTCTGTGGAACAGTTGCATTCATCCTTTAATAGAGATAATAAACACATTTAAGCATTTTGCCCTGCAACAGAGGTATGGTACAGGAAAAGATGACACCAAACTGATGTCCCGGGGTCCGGAAGGATAGCAATTTCTCTTTGTATTAAAGTGTTATCTGTACACCCCGGTGGTGTTTCATTTCTAATGAATATTAGCAAAAAGATCCAAGCTACGGCTCCTGTAAGTGATTAATTTATCAAGGTAATGCTTTATAGAAACTTCCTGAAAATAACCAGAGTGGGCATGTAAGTCATTAAGCATCTCCCTTTACTTTAAATATGTAAGTTGGGTTTATTGGGGTTTGTTATGTTGGTAAATACAAGTGAATAATTCTCATATAAATGTGACTATTGCAAAGGATTGGGGGGGGGGGGGGGGGGGAGTATTTTATAGATTTCACTGTGGGATGTTACTTTTTGATTCTCTCTTCCCTTTAGGGAAGTCACTTCCCAATGATTCAAGAGGCTTTTATATGGAATATATCAAGGAGCCTGTTCTCTCATGTCAGAAGGATGATGTCTTAACCAGTTATCTCAACTACTGGTGTTAGTGCACCCATACTTTGGTCCCAGATGCCTTTAAAAGACTTTGTAGCACATGAACAGAATACTTTGCAGGATGAATTGACATGGATGCTCAATAAAGTCATCCAGACAGCGGTTATTTGCTGTAGAGCCCACATGCTTTGGCCTACAGAGGATAAATAAATGCATTTCAGCCTTCTTTCCAAGCTTCTGACAGCAGGCTTATGAAAGAAGTTGGAGGAAGAACAGTTACAAAGTGGAATTATCTGACTTATTACCAGAAACTTCAGTCTCTGTCCACTAATATAATCTATAAAAATATCAGAGACACAAAAAGTAAAATATACTCATCTTGAGCAGTACTAACATGTTCAGTCAAAAAAAAAAAAAAAATATTAACTGGGTAGTAAATGATTCCCTCCAGCCGTAAACAACTGTCTTGCACAAGTGCTCTGAAGGTGGCATTGCTAACTCAAAGGTGACACATTCTGTGGAGTAAAATTCCACACAGATGGATGAAATGCTTATGCTGAAGCTAGATCGAGCCTCTGACATTTCTTTTGGTCAAAATCTTCTTCAATACATAGGCATAGAATAGATGCAGGAGTGTAGTAGAAGAAACAGTACAATGGTCTGTGGTGTGTTTTTCCAGCACGCTGCTCCACTGTATTCGCTTTCACCTTTATTTCCTAGCATCTGGAATGCTGTAAAGTCATGAGCTTCAGGCGTGTACAGGAGCACCACAGCTGTAGGGTGTTATTTCCACCTTTGGTACATGGCATTGGTTACCAAAGCCAAGGGCACAGCCCCTCGCATCTTTGCAGGGGATCTTTCAGATGGAGTCAGGCAGCACAGGGTTGAAGAGCTGCTGGAAGGAGAGTAAGAGATTACGACTACTGCAGGGATGCCAATACCACCATGGGGCTACATCAGAAAGCTTCCTGGTGCAGCAAGCAGGATGAGAAGGAGCTATGCCTCTGTTTCTCAGCTTCTGATCAGAATGCTTGTCTCCCAGTCTGTCCTGACACGGTGGATTTAGCTCCTGGCATCCATGGCTGTCCTCTGCTAGACATACTTCCCATCTGGAGCTGTATCTTTTATTGGTCTGTTCCCCAAGTTTCTTCCTGCTGCAGATGAGGATTCATCTTGCATTCAACCACTCCAGGCAACTCCAGGGTCCCCCCCAGGACTGTCTTCTGAAGAACGCAGCTCCCAAAATGATTTAATATGGTATGCAGTATACCACTGAAAGCTGTGACTAAAAGCACTTATGCAATTATGAAAATGTTCCTCTTTAAGCAAAAAATTTAACACAATACAGTAAAAGAAAGAGCAGTGTCATGAACACCAAAGAAACAGCCAGATAAGTTGTTCATCGAGAGGTGCTTAATTCCTTTATCCAGTTTTGCTTCTCTTCCCTGGAAATAAAAGTCATTGGCAAAGATGGTTCTCCATTACGACCTCCAGGGATTTGACAGAGGACAGGTAAACCAAAGATCCATAAACATCCAGTCAGACTGATTACATTAGAATGAGGGCCAGATCTTTCTAAAAAATAAGTATTTATGCCATGCACATAAAAGATGAATTAAACCCAGAACATTTTAAAGGGCTTATTTTACTACCATAAATTGTTACCAGGAATGCAGAAGCTTTTAGTTTTTCACCTAGTAGAGCTTGGTCAATTTTCTCATCTGTCATAGCCTGTGCTCTGTTAAATTTCCTACAGTTACAGTTTTAGCTTTGGAAAAGAAATAATTTATGAAAACAATTTTCTCCGAATTGCTCAAGAGAAAACAGTGCAAAATGTCTTCACTGGCGTTTCATTACTTACTCTAACAATTTTAATGCTTCAAAGCACTCTTCTAAAGATCCTTGACATAGTTAGTTTGGCTTATCTGCAAAACTCTGCACCATATTTTACACAGACATATATACAACTTCGTATCATAGAATCACTTCAGTTGGAAAAGACCTTTAAGATCGTCGAGTCCAATCATTAGCCCAGCACTGCCAGGTCCGTCACTAGACCATGTCCCTGAGCGGCACATCTACACATCTTTAAAATGCCTCCAGGGATGGTGATTCCACCACTTCCCTGGGCATCCTGGTCCAATGCTTGGTAACCTTCCAGTGAATAATTTTTTCCTAATATCCAGTCTAAACCTCCCCTAGTGCAGCCTGAGGCTGTTTCCTCTTGTTCTGTCCCTTGTTACCTGGGAGAAGAGACCGACCCCCCCTGCCTACAGCCCCTGTCAGGCAGCTGCAGAGAGCAATAAGGTCCCCCCTGAGCCTGCTCCTCTCCAGGCTGAGCACCCCCAGTTTCCTCAGCTGCTCTTCATAAGACTTGTTCTTATCGTATCTGCGATGAACAAATCTGCCTGTGTGCTGTGCTTGATTGAGCTACCTGTTAGTCATACCGGTAACGCATTTTACAATATCATCCTATTTGATAATCATTTAATGTCGATCACTTTCAGTTACTTGTGCTATGGCATTTGCAAGATAACACAGCTTAAAAATGTACTTCCACATTTCTGCATTTTTCTCTATAATTTTTTAATTCTATTATCAAGAATATCAGCTACGATTAAAATGGCTGAAAGCTCAAAGGGCTCAAGGCTTGATACTGCAGTCAGATATATCAGCAATAGACCAAAAATTATATACATAAAATTATGTAGAGAACAGGATGAAAATAACATTTTTCATTTCCTAATGATTCCACCTTGATCACCCTTCATGTACAGCAGTTCCACTACACGAAAGGTGTTCAGCAGATCATGCCCAAAGACAGACAGTACTGTTTGCACAGAAACTTGGAACACAAGTGTTTCTGTATCAAAGTATCTATAAATGCAAAAGAAAAAGGCATGGGTAGGATGGGGAACTGCAAGCCCAGCACAAAATTTAAAATCTAGTTACCCAGCAATCAGAGGATGGGTACTGCATGCGCTACCTTAGCCATCCAGCTGGATCTAGCTGGCAATGCCAACAACAGGAGCGCCCGTACGAAGGTGTGGGCTGTAACACACACTAGAGACCAGGAATAAATGCATGAAGACTCTGCGTAAATAGCTCATGTTGAAGCGCGGTTAACTACACTGCTGCCATGATCCATGTTCTCTGTGGAAGCTATTGCATACAACAGATGCTATAATCACAAGTATTTTGGCTATATGTCAGTTATTCCGCTCAACATCACTTTTAAGATCTTTAACGACAGCAGTGAAAACACCAGTTACATCTTAAATTTTCTTTAAAAAGCCAAACCAACCAGAAAAGCATGCTGCTTGAAGTCCTCCTATTACATGTAAACCTTTTGTACTTGTTTAGAAATGAAACTTTTGATATTTTTCTCTGCAAATTGTCTGCCTCAGCAATGCAGAACTATCTTGCTGTGCAGACTTAGACACAAACCACAACTGGATGGCAATTCTCCCTCACTTACAGTTAGGAATTGCAAAATGTTTCATGAAGTACAATTACGCACTTGTTTAAAAAAAGTGTGTTTTATGTATTTAAATAGCAACTCCCTCCCACCAATATCACATTCAGGGTGAAAGGCCTCATTATTTTTTATTTTGATGGTGATTATTAGATATTGATGTTGACTCTGAGCCAAAAGCATTATTATGGCTTTCAGTTTTAGAGGTTAGCCCTGGAAGCATACTGAAATACAGATTTAAAGGCTTTATCAGTATTCTGCTGTAGCATGACAACTTAATTTACTAAGTTAAAGTAGTGCTGCTGTTAAAATTGCTTCTCTTGATGAGCTTCAATAAATTCATTTATTTTATTTTATTTTTTGGTCTTACCCTAACTTTTCTCATTCCAGTTTCTGGTGACCTGAAGCATACTGCAGGTCCTAACAGATCTTGCCAACATTTTTTTTATCCAATTGCACTCACATGCATATCCATCAAGTAGTCAGAATACAAAGGATTATTCCATTTACTTCACCATTCCCAAATGGCCAGGTTATTCACAAATTTTTATTCCTAGTACAGATTTATGCAGAAAAATATACTAAGAACTCTAAAAGTGCAGCTTGAATTCAGCAGCACTGAAAGCAGCATAGAAGAACACGCAGGACCCAAAGGTATTAGCTACATCTCAAAACTATACTAACAGGATTTGAAAGCCGTTAGGTATTTTGTCATTACACTACCATACTGATTAAAAAGCTACTAAAATCCTGAAAGGCTTAAATTCTGAGGAAAAGAATAAACTGTATATGCATTTGAATGCATAACAATCAGCTACAAGCTATTCTGATTCAATCAAGAAACAAATGCTGGTTCCAATTTGATGTTTTAATCCTTCAGGAAGTAAGTGACAACAGGAAAATAAATATCTAAAATTTTAGATTTCCTGATTTCTTACTAATCAGAATTTCAGCTTAGCGACTTCAGTGGATTTAAAGTTTCCTGAAACTGAAACTGAATGTATAAAGATGTTGTGGGATATCCACAAGGTCCAAATCTGCACACAAAAGCCCAGCTTTGCATTCACAATGAGCTACTGTGGAGGTATGTTTTTTCTCAAGTGAAATTTCAAAGGTGGGTGATTCTGGTTGTTCTACCTTTTGCTATGTTTTTTTTGACTAAAACCTGCTGTAGGAGGGGTGCCATGTAGACAACAGTGCTGGAGAAAATCTTGTACAGCTCCGTACTGAATAATGATTAGAATCTGCTCATGTGTTGTTAACAGGAATTTAATCTGAGGAAGAGACTCAGGCTGGCAACTGTGCCAGTTTTAATTTGCAAGGAGACGGGGTGGAACAGAGGAATCCTAACAAACTCCCCAACCTTGAAAAATATTATTAAATAAAAATGTAAAGCTGGTCTATCCCCAGCGCATGCAAGCTAGAGCTGGTCTTTAGGAGTAGTGTCTTGTGCCTTCAGTGCATTAAAATGTCATTATTCACACTCACCAAAGAATCTTTCTCACTTCCTTTCTTTAAGCCTTTTTGTAAGCTATAATTACAATTAAGCAAAGACATGTTTATTGTCATGAAATGTATGCCAACGGCTCACGCTAATGCAATCCAAACATTAGTATGAAACATTTTTCCAATTACTGCACAGACTCCCTATAGTGTTTCAAGCTGCTTTATGACATTTTAAACTCCGTATATAATACAGTCCTTTAGAAAGCTGCAAAACCTTTCTATTCCTTTCTCATGACCCAAGAAAACCTAAATCTATTAAAAGCACATTTTCATAGCAGCAGGATAAAAATGCTTTTACTACATTTATCTTCAAAATTGGTGGTGTTAAGTAGTGCCAGGGGATAAATAACCATAAAATATAACATTAGTGTACAGGGAACTGTTCTAACTAGGCATGATGGGATGTCTTTCTACCCTTTCATTTCTACTTTCTATTTGTCCCATTAGAGCTATGCAATCATTCATCAGTCACTGTGGCAAGCAATGTTGCTCCACCTTGACTGCTGCCTAAAATGAGACTGAAAAAGTCATAAAGAAGACCAAAACACTTCTGCTGTTTATGGGGGAATATTTTAATAGCTTCACACATGACTTTCGAAATTCTATTAGAGAAACAATCTTTTATCACTTTAGATAGAACTAGCAAAAAAGTCTGTATAATTAATAACCACACCCAAAAAACAACTTTCAGCTTTGATTTAAAACCCTGATGTTACAATCAGCTGCTTCTAATCTAACTCTGCTGCTGTGTCCTGGCACTTCCAGCAAACTTATAACTTACTATACTTAACCTGTCAAAGTGCTTCAGCTTGAAGCAGATGCTATTTTTCCAATCAAAATAGTAATAATATTAGCATTGAAGCAATCTGAAAATAAACTTAATTTAACAAAAACAAAAAAAAAACCAACCCTCATGATAAACGAAAATACCATAATGGTAAAGCCACATTTTTTTACTAAGAAAATTGAGAAGAACAATATGGCTTCTGGAAGATAGTAGATGGCTTTTGATAAAAAAGCATCTAGTGGTTTTTTACTTATTACACAACATCTACCAGCTAAACAGAGAGGAGTAACTCACAAGAAAATTTGACACTTTTTTATACATCTAATCTCGCAGAAATCAACAAGGATGGTTACCTTCTCACTGAAGATTATTTTTCAGCAAAAATTGTAATAGAGAAACACCTGATTTTTGGAGCAAAACTAGAATAACTGCTATATGCCTTACAGAAACCAATACATTAAAATGCCACTTTATAATGCAAACATTGTCCTTCGTTTTTCAAGGGATTGCATGTATCCTTTAAATAACTTTTAAATACTGAAATTGATGTTCAGAAGATAAAGCCTCTTCAGGAAATCTTGCACTGAGTTTCCTGGCAGGACTAAAAATTGCATCTTCAAGTTGTGCATTCCGTCAGACACTCATTTAGCACAATCTCATTACTTTAAAGTATGTCCTCTCATTGACATCTTAAAGAATTATTTTTTTAAAAAAAGAACTAAACGAGCAAACAAAAAAAACCACCCTTAAACAGTTAAGCTCTGAATAAAATGCGGGAAGAACTGAAAAAGTATAGAGTCTTCCTTTCAAAGGACAAGTAATTTCTTGAACTTGTAGCTACTGAGAGCTCTAAACCATCTGGATTTTGTTAATCTAAATTATTTATGAAGTCAAGGAAAAGAAATGTCATACTTCAAACCCATGATGTCTGAAGTATGAAGATCAGTAGACGTGCATTTCTAAATCACTCTAGCCAGACTGTGAACCTGACTCATAAAATAAGCATTTTATTTCACTGAAATTAATGAGTGATCTTGTGAGAAAATTGCCACCAAAATAAACAGCAGAAGGCAGTGCTGATGAGACTCTCCATTTTCATGTTAAGGTCAGGTATCTGTATCATGTACAGATACAATGTATCTGTAGCTTTGATGACCTCACTGGACACAGTACAGCTTAAAATTGTTCATTTGTTAACTACTTCTGAGTCAAAGCCCAAAATCACAAATGCCATGAGCCTAACAAGGTCAGGGATTTATCTTAAATTCAAAGTGATTATTTTTTTTAACTAGCATGGGCCAGAAACCTTAATTTTTTTATGGAGACAAGTGGATTAGTCATAATGGGAACACCAACGTACAGATCAGTGGCAGTAAGGAATAAAGGAAATGCAAGAACAAAGGACACCCTAATCTGAAGTATCACTAGCATCCACAAATTCATACAGGCATCTTTTATTGACACTGCATCTGTTGCTGCAGTGGATTTTGTTAAGTGTCTCACAGCAGCTTGGAGATGGCCCTTTTGTCATAGGAAGTGCCAGATAGAACTAAGAGAACTGAAATTACGGACAGTCACTTTGCAGCACAGAACGACGTACCTTCCGCGTTTTCTCTCCAGGCCTGACACCCGTGCTTCACTGAAATTTCTAGCTGTGCAGCTGTAGAAGCTTACTGCATTCCACAGTTCAAATGTTTGGACGGAAAGAAAAGCAAAACATATAACTAAACTTGTTGAAAAGTGTAACGGTTCTCTAGGAAGCTATGAAAATTATGCTGTGTCAAACATAGAATATTATACTCTACAATCTTTGAGTACTCTGTCCTAAAATAAGTGACAGAACAAAAATAAAAGTTCACATCCGCCTTACAGAAGGAGCATTCAATTAATATCATGAGGAGACGAAGACTGTTTCACAAACTTATTTTAAGAGCAGTTATGCCAGCTATTATGCTATTATATACAGCCACAGGAAAACAAAAAGTCAAGGTGTCTGATCCAGTTGTGAACAACCACCATCCTCTCAGTCCAGAATTCAGCCAACACACTGACTTTGAATATGAACACTTCCAGTAGCAAAGCTAAATTAGAAACATAAACAGACCTACATTTTTTTTACCTTAATCCTGCAATTCATAATTAAGCAATCCACTGAAAGAATTCTTGCTTCCAGCATGCCTAAAGGCAGAGCCATCCATCCCATCAGCCACAGCAGTACGGGAAGCCACGAAACCAACCCGATGGCAACGTCTGAGAAGCACATGAGTTGCATATATTTGAAAGTGTGCTTTAAAATTACAGTGACATGCTATGCTTAACATAAATAAACTCTTAGGGAAAGAAATTTCAGCGCTAGCTGGCTCAGATCACTATAGTTGACTATATGGTAAATTGCCATTCAAACAGGTTTCACTGTATATTTATTTTATATTCTCCAGATCTAAACGCTGTATGGCTCACAAAGAAAAAATACTGCCATAGAGTGTTCAAATCTTTGGCATATCTCCAAAAGGTCTGCTGGTTTAGAGTCTACTCATCCAGGAGGAACTATTCATGACTTTAATTGTGCCTCAGACATTTCTATTAGCACTGTAAATATTCTATACTGGAGAGAAAATGTCAGGACTTTTCCCAGAAAACTATTGCACAGTTTCATAGTCAAAAAGGAAATCTCTGCTACTGCCTTTTCCACATTACTTAATTTTTTATGAATGACAGTAAGGACATAAAATAATGTCTCCACATAAATATTCTGTAATGGATTTTTGACCAGCTGAACTAACACACAGCAGGTTTGTTCCTTAATCGGGGCCCCATAATGATGGTAACCTTTCATCTCGGGGGGTCACTGAACCACAAATGCTCCACTGAGAAAGACAAAGCCTTTCAACCGACTTCAGTGAGGATTTAGAGATTGGGCCAACTGATTTAAGGGATGCTATTATCCATACTGGTATCAAATTTTGGTGGTGGGTAGGGGAGTTGTTTGGGACTTTTCTTTGTTGGTATTGAGAAGAATGAATGAAATACTATACTGAAGAAATATGCAGAACCTTTGCAAGCTTAAGAGACTTCAATTTTTTTTAAAAAAAAAATTACTGTAACATGATAGCACCTGAATAAAAACGAGACCAACCCAGAAGTTGAAATCCAGTATATTCCATGCACCTTTCCTGACCATACCTCTAACAGTTTCAAATACAGTAGTAAACAAAGTCTTCCCCTACATTTAGCAAAAACCTGAAGTTGCTGGAACACAGTTCTTACAATAAGGGGTCCCAAGGCAACTCTTGGGGCTGGATTCTTTTTGATGTGGTTTGAGGTTAAGGAGAGACTATGATTCCCATGATACAAGTCCAAGTTATGCTGCCACAGGAATCACGTGATTTTAGTTGTTGAATAAGAAAAATGACCTAATAGGAAGAGCAAAAGATGACATCAACAAGTACATTGCTTATAAACCCCATGAGGACTTACAACCTTCATAAGACAGTGGATTAAACTTCATGTTGCTAATGCAAAACAGAACAGATTCACATTCTGAATATTAAAATTTTGGTTTTAATATTGAAATTTTTTCTCATATACTTTTATCTGTAAAGAATTAGGTGCTGACTGTACAGATTCATGATGAAAACCACTAGAAATTACAATATTCTAACTGAGCTCTGATCAGCATCTATGTTTGTAGGACCCTCTTCAGTCCTCATTTAACCTGCAACAATTTTCAGTCACATGAACTTGCTAAAGAAAAATTAGCCCTATCTACCAAACATTTAAATCAGGATCAGAGGTCACTGTCAGATGCTGCCTTGTGTTTTCAAACAGTATATATATAACATCTAATGCAGTTATAAAATGTTTTTTATTCATTCCTAGGTAATTCATGATCATGAAGTGCACTATCACAGTCTTGCTACTTACTCCCCAGATCAATTACATGCTGAATGTAAAAGAAATTGATTTCATGGACAAATTACATATCATCTTTAAAAGTTTCCTAACACTTATTATCTCAGTCAATAGCAATTTGTATTTGTGTACTCTCCAAATTAAAACTTCTTTTTCTTATGTACATGACTCCTCTGCAAGCATTGAGCTTATCTTAAAACAAGTTTAAAAAAAAACAAAAAAAAATGTTTAGCCACTAAAGATCAGTTATTCTTTCTGGAGAAACAACATTATTATACAAATACACAGGTTCTACATATATAAGAATGTTAATTTAAAAATGCATTTTCTCCCTTTCCCTCATTCCTTTATTACTGCTTCTCTCCCCCTTCTTCCCCGTTTAGGCCATTTGTGAAACTGTCAATGTGTTTCTACCAAATTCACTTTGACAATGTTTATGTTTTTGCAGTCAGTTGCAGCCCAAATTAAGAGAACAGATTTACTCTTAAATTACTTCTGGCTTATGCCAGCCAGAAAGAGTATCTGCACTATTTGATGCAACACAGGTGTGGGTTACCCAACCCTACAAGGTGGTGCCACAAGATATAATTCCAATACATCCTCCTTGCCAAAATTGAGAGGGAAGTGCAAGAAATGTTAAGTCCACTAGATACATTTTTATTACTACTTTTAAAATCTTAACCAGCATTCAACACAAGAATTATTTTTTTTCTATGACTCATGTTTCTTCCATCTTCAATAGATTAGACTCCCTATCTGGGATATATTTTTGCCATTATATATTTTTTGCTTTTTGTCCAGACACTGTTGTTTGTAGAACATCCTGGTAAGGATGCTTTGTTAAACATATAGGTGAGCAGAAGAATCTGAATACTACAGGACCCCAAATGCTATCATCTATTTGGCAATTCAGCCATTTAGCCGAGTAAGAAAAAATAAGAAAAAAGGATTAAAAAAAAGGTAAATGTTTTCATATGTTCTTATTTTTGACAACAAACCAACAAAAAAAAATGCTAGATCCTATAGTTAAAGTAGTAATTCTCTCTTTAGTTAAAACCTCTGCAACATAGTCAAAGTTGAAGGAATTTTTGAAGGAATTTTTCCCCAGTTTCAACTTACTTCTATACTTACCAGTAAGTTTCCCTGTTTTGATGGAAAACTGTCTTTTCAGGAATACAAACACTGATCTTCATTTTCATATTCTAGTACAAAAAAAGTCAGTCCTTAATATCTTTTACTGTAGTTCGTGATTCTTTTCTTTTCCAAAGTGAGTATTACCTAACATTTGACCGATTTGCTGAAGAAGTTACTGTCTAAAACAAAAATATTTCCTGGTTTGTTTCAATAATTCAGTGAGAATATGTATTGCACTAAACGCAGCAAATGTTTATTATGGCTACTTGGCTACTAATTTGTTTAGATTACTTTCATAAAGGTATATTTTTTGTAATCCTTGTGAATGCCACAAAAAGAAACAAATACACTTAAGTTTTGGATACAAGATAGAGATGGTAAACATTTAGAAAGCATAATATACTACAGAATAGTTCCTTTAATATATGTGACCATGAAGTGGACTAAAAAAAAAGCCATTTAGCCAAATTACCTTTGATACCTCACTTGGGATTTGGTTTTGTTTTGGGTTGTTATTTTTTTTTTTTTTTGTGGTTGGGTTTTCTTAATCTTGTAGTGGTTCTGTAGTTCTAGCAACCTAATCATCCACGATTTGGGGGATGGATGGATGGATGGATGGATGGATGGATGGATGGATGGATGGATGGATGGATGGATGGATGTAAAAGAATTTCACAAATCCTGATCAGATTTCCTGTACTATTTTGTTAGGCAAACTATTATTTTCCCCAATAAACATTAGCCAACTTAGTGACAAGTTATTGGGAGATGTACTGACATATATGCACTAACAATTCCAGAAACTTCTCCAACAAAAACTAGTGCATTTTTATCTTATATTACAACTATTTAACATCTTGATTAAATTAAACATGAAATACAGCACACATGTCCTTAATATACATACACTGGTTCTGAGGCTCTGTTTCATAAACCAGCTTTCTCCTGAGATGTATATCCATTTAGGTCATGACTATTTAGAGAGTAACTGGGGATTATTCTGAGGTTAATTTGTTCAGTAGAAACCCCCCAGATATTCAGCTTTATAATTTTGGCATGCTTTGTAGCCAAAGTTTTCCTTTCTAAGTGGTCTTATAAAAGGCTGAGACCCAGAAGTTATCATGGCTCCATTTAAACAATTCAAAGTCACAAAATGAAGTTTGTAAGCAGAACACAGACTAGAGAGCTGTAATGAAGGAAACGGATTTCACATCATTTAGAGATCTATGATTTGGATGGGAGAGAGAGATAAAAAAAATCCAGCAGGATAACTTTCTTTCCTCCTACTGTATCAGAGAAGTTTTTTTTTCTCGTTGGGCTGCCTCCGCCTGCCAGCTCTGCCTGCCAGTGCATTGCTGCTTTATCCCAAGCTCCTTTTCAGCAGCAGTTTCATCCTTCTTGTCTAGTTTTCACTTTCCCTATTAACAGGAACTGGAGAAGCAAACCCAAGAAAAACCAACCCTAAACAAGCGTATCTATAAACTGGCTCAGAAAACAAAATATAACAATAGAAAATCCACATAGAAAGTCATAACACTGAAATCCCAAAATACCGATTGCAAACTGAGACAACATGGCAAAGAGAAGTCACTAAAGTTAAATATATTTATCATCCTTAGGAAAGCAAAGTCGTGTAGCAGCAGTGTCTTTTGGAAATTTTTGTTTTTGGAAAACATTGTGGTATTTTCGTTTTAAATGGTCGTCTTATCCTGAACTGGACATCTAAGACGACAGAAGTACGTGATCCTACAGCTTTAATTAGAGAATCAGAGAAAGTCATAAAAAATCATTTTTCCAACTGCTAAGACCCACTAAGTTACCCTTGACATAGATCATACAAGCAGGTTTTTCAGAGTATGGGAGTAGCTGAGTAATTTCATTTTAAGGATATAAGCAATAGTATAATTTATTATGCATTTCTGAAAAGTTCATATTTCAATGCTCTTGTGGCAAGCTTTTGAATGTTTGGTGTTGGAGCAGATGGAACACGTTACGGTAAGGCTTTAATTCTCAATCCAAAAGGCATTGCTTTTGCTTCTGGTCAAAGGTGAATCTATTCCCTCTGCTGGCTCTGTCCTGGGGCTCTCCCTAAGCAGGCTCTGTCAACTGTGCTATGCTTCTGCCAAATTATGTGATGATTTTGTCATGTGGGCTAATATTCCCCAGTGATTCCATTTTAATCAAATGCATGAAAGCAAAGCATTGTTGAACAGCACAGTAACAAAACCAACTGCTTTAAAGAGATATGAAAGAAGGATGTTTGCATTTTAAAACTTGTACACACACAAATGTAAAAACCCTGCCACACCTCAGAAAAGCTCTGCAAAGCAGTTACTACAGGCAGGAACTCACACTCTTAACGAACATTTCTTGTGGTAATGATAGGAAATATTCTTCGTATTGGAATTTATACTTTAGAGCAAGGGATTGAGCTCAGTATGGGTGAATCTTAGGGCTGTTATACATACTCCAACAGCGTTCAGCCCCCTTAGTAGAACTGTACAGTAACTTGAAATATAACATATACAAACTTCAGGATAAGCTTTTACAAGTCAATGCCAGCAGGAAAGATGGGTCAGGCCACAGATGTAAGTTTCTGCTGGGGGATCCAGATACTGAAGGTTTTGCAACATATTAATATTAAACACTAATGAAGATGTTATAACTGGCTATCTCACTGAATATGTGTATATACTTTGTGCTGTACTACAGAAGTGCCTGCTATAGTTGTGTAGGAATCAGGCCTTATCCTTTACAGAGAATCATAAAATAAAATAAAATAATTAACCCAAAGACTATGTCTAGGTTAGCAGACAGTTTATGGATGGATAGCAGCAACCCTGTAGACAGAAACAGTTGATGCTGACAACGCGTGTCCATAATATACACCTTTCAAGGCTTTTTATTTTAGATTAGCTCTAGTCTGGCCCTATGGATTGAATGCCCATTTGCAGCTGGAGTGCATTAGTTACACTCCTGGCGTGTGCTAAATCTTCCAAATCTGAATCCTAGTTTCATCTGAAAGGAATCAAGTTGAGGCACTGCAAAAGCTCCACATGACGTGAACCAAAGCACAATAAAGAAAGAAAAATATGCACTTCAAAAGCATATTCTTGATTCAAACTGATAAGCTAACAAAGATGCACCCTGAAAATATGTATGCATATTGCAGCCCACACACATATGCACATAAACATACATGTATTACCAAAATAAAAAAGTGATTCTAGCACAAATGGGTGGATATCATTTATCTGGTTTTTTCGTGAGTTCATTTCCTTTTTACTACAAACCTGCATAGCTCTATCAGGATTAATTTGCCCATTATTTTTCTCAAACTTCTGTCTAATTAAATTTTAAAATCTTTTAATGAGCTTTATCATACAAATTTTAATGGAGAAAAAAATAGTGTTTCGATAATTGCAAAGTAGTTCAAATTTTTCTTTAGCGTGGAATTCTGAATACCGAATTAAATGTTGCACATACATGTAAAACAGATGTTGCACATTAAACAAGTTGGTCTTCTGTAATACCACATAATGTAGCAGGGAAAACTATATTTGCACATTTAGCTTAGTCTTGCCAAATACACCAGTGTATTTGCCTTGACTATACTTTCTCCATGTAAATAACAAGCGTTTTCTTTCTCAGCAACAATGGCAAAATTAGCTTTAAATCATGATTCTTTGATGCTACAAGAACAAACTCAGAGATGAACA
Organism: Falco naumanni; assembly: GCF_017639655.2. Taxonomy (NCBI): domain Eukaryota; kingdom Metazoa; phylum Chordata; class Aves; order Falconiformes; family Falconidae; genus Falco; species Falco naumanni. The sequence continues at coordinate 110,829,794 of NC_054055.1, forward strand.
TGTGCAAATACTGGTGTAGAAATAAGAAAGTACAGATCCACAAAACATTTTAGTATGACTGAAAAGCCTGAGAAACATATTTTTTCATATATAAGGGTAGGGGGAAAAAAGGACTTACGTATTTAGTCATTCAAATTCACTACAGTGAAGTTAGAAGACAGAATTTAGGGAGATTAAATGCTTGGTATTCAAGATCTCTAGTTAGTTTAGAAGCCCCTATGCTCAATTACAACCAACAGATATTTGGATTTATTTTTTTAAACCTCAGGTTTATTGTTTATTTCCCCAAAGACAGTTTCCAATATGCATCTATAGCATTTACTTATTAAAAAGTACTATATTCATAAGTGTGCACTGTTGTTCAGGGTTTCACATAGCACAACTTGTGCACCAGCTTCCTTTGCTTTGTATTTATGCATGCTGAACAGGGTATGCTCAGTACATACAGGACGGTACAGTGAAGAACAATGTAATTGCACTGGGCTATAGTAGGTACTCCAGAAAATACCTTCTTCCCACCAAAGACTGTAGCGTGTAACCCCTTTTTATAGAAAGCAATGTAGTTTATCCCTAAGGAGTTCAGTTGGCTGATGCAGAGTAAGACCGTGTCTTCTTAGGATGTCTTCATTGTGTAAGCATCCCAGAAAAATCAGGACCTACCTTCAAATTCTCTACTACTCTGCTACTTTAAAAAAAAATAAATAATTTGTATTTCTGTATGTATGTATAGATTGTGTCCACCATAGTAGTATTTTTATACAAATCCCATTTATGCTGCAGTAGCTAAATACTGTAGACACTCAGATGCTCTGATATTTCAGATGTTCAGAATCATCTGATGTTTACAGCAATTAATGACATGTGAGATATGTCGATAGGGTGAGCACTAACTTTGAAAAGCTCCTGTTCACAGTACAAGTCTACAAGTCTTCAGCTTTTCTGGGGAATGAACGCAGTTGGTTTTAATGCAGAGAATGTTTTCCATGGAGTTCCGAATGAAGAATTGGACTGAAAATGCATTTTTTTATATATACCAAAGAAGCATAACAATGACAAAAGCTAACATTTAAAATGCAAAACAGCTAGTGTTGTGTGACACAGTGTGAGATATATCTCAAAGTCTTAAGGTTGACTAATTGAATTGCCATTGATAAGATGTCACTTAAAGAGACATCTCTGCAGTGAAACATGGGTTTGCTGTAAATGACCTGTCATTAGAGCCATGGGTAATGTCCGTGTCCAGACTGAAAAATATTGTAGCTCCCAGCAATATCCTCAGTAGGAGTTAAAACAGCAAGAATAGCAAGAAGTCAGTGTATGCAAGCCACCAGAGAATTATGCCTCAGGTGCTATGTTAATTTACTTGTTGGCATACATTAATTGAAACCAATCAATAAAGCTAGTGGTACAACAGAAGGAATGCAAAAGAAGTAATCAATTGCCACACTTATTCATTTTAAACTTGGAAAACAGGAATAATTTAGTCTAAGATTTTTCATTTCTGTCAATACAGATAATGGGATTATTTATTTATTTTCTCTTCTTTCAGCACTAATTATAATAACTATGATGCCTTTCAACAGCATCTTGTGTAAAACTCAGTATTCTGATTAGCAGCTGTTAACTTCCATATAATGGGAGTGACTTCTTTCAAATGAGAAGATAGAAAATAGGTGGGTTTGTGCCTCCAAATAGTGCTAATCATTTTGTCACACTGAAATCAATTATATATTTTAATAATTATAAATTTGCAGTCAATTTTTTTTCCATGTATGGTATACTAGCTTTTAATTTTTTTCATTCCCAAAGGTAAACATTTCAAAGTAATTGTCTAATAGGCACATAAAGAGCTGACAGTGTTCTTTTGATATTTTTTTTGCATTAAATTTGCTTAATATATTAATTCTATATGCCCACTCTTCACTGGTACAGCTTTTAATTTTTAGTCTAGATTGTTGAGGGTTTTTTTTTTCTCCCCCCTCCCCTTTTTTTTAAAACATCTACCAGAAATCTTGTGTGCTTTCATCAGCTGTTGTCTTATTTACTACAATTATTTCTGTGAGCTCCACTAGTCAGTTCTCAAGACCACAGTGCCTAAAAAGCAAAAAATAGTCACTTCATATGTGGAGAAATGCACTCCCAATTATCACCCTCATTTCATGAAAACTGTTTGTCCTTACTGACCTTCTGTTCCCAGAGAGATCAATGGAAATCAGCGCGCCATTATTCATAACCGCTTTGCACAATGAATGGGCATGTACATCACGGTAAACGTGGTGCCATACATTACCATTATGTTTATGGTGGCATTGAGTGTTACCAAAATTCATCCAGAAATGAACAAAATCTAAACACGTAGCTTCTGTTAAATACAGAACACTTCCTTCAACGTTCGTAGCAGCATTACTCCCCTTCTGATGATGCTCAAAGGTGTGGTTGTTCTCACTAGTATGACTTAATTTTTCATGGTCTGTTAAACTCCAGGTGATAGAGCTAAATTCAACCTCAAGACAAAGACCGAGATCTGCAAATGTTGTCCTTTGGCACAACTTCACTAAAACCATGTAGCTGTACAGATTCCTACCAGGTATGATGCTGGCAAGCTGACTTTGTAACATTGTTTTCTCCAGTTTTGGGGAGGTGTGGGTAAGACATGAAAGATGCTTTACAGAAATAAAAAAAAAAGGGCAAATTTGTACATACAGATTACTGAGCAGGATGCTTCTCAGGAGATCGTCTACACCTGGCAGATTTTTCCCACACTGGCATATGTTGTGCTTGTAAGTGAACTGAACCATCCACTTGCAATTTCTGTGTACATATATTCATCTACAGACTCTTGCTTGATTTGGTTCTAAAAATACCAGTTCTACATTATTATTTTCTAATGCAGTCTAATTACTTCTGATTCTTCAAAGAAAAAATAATTAAGCCAACTGTTATCTTTTTGTTAGACTAAAGATCTCATAACGATGCAATCTTCAGCAAAGATTGGTAGTATAAGGTGAGTACCAGATGTGTGTACAGTGAGGGTTTGCTAGTGGTGGTGCTGTTGCTTGACAAACCTGAAAGCAAAATAGTAATTTACATCTGGCTGGAAAGCTATTTTGTGTGAACTCGGGTAAGTTTAAGGCAGGCTTTTTGAATTACCTCTCAATTACTAATGTGGCAGAGAACTTTTGTGGAACACTGAGCCACGCTATCAAACTTGCTTAGGCCCTTTCCTATGACAATGCTGTACAACAATTTGGTCTTATGGATAATACATTTTCCAACAGGAGTTCTCCAGCCAAAGGTTAATTCAATTCCCAGAAAGGAGAAAGTCCTGGGCACCAATTACTATGTATGTGTGAGACGGAATCCAAGGACTGAAACCCATGTAACTGCTACAAGAATTGAACCAAGGAGTTAGGCTGAAGCTAAACCATTTTCCCTCCCTCATATTCTCTAAACCTTATTAAAAATTAAGAATTTCAATAGTTTCAAGTAGTTTGAGCCTTTCCGTTTGTAGTCTGGAAGGAACAATACTGAAATGTTCAGGGCTAAGGTAGCTGAATTGAAATGTATGGACCATGATCGTAGAAGTGGAAGTGTATACTTCCATCCCAAAATTTACCTTTTTTTAAAAAAAAAAAACACTTGTAAAAGAAAAGGATCTATAGTAGGAAAAGCAAGACTGCTTCAAGTTTCTGCCATTTCTTTGCAGTTACAAAGCAGGATTCAGAACCAGCTATTAAATGTGTCTATTAAAGTGAAAAATCACCTTTATGCATTTTGCACTACTCATTTAAGATACTAACAGTGAATGATAGCAGCTAAAGACATTGTAATTCTCCTTTCTTGCAGTGATAAAGGCTAAATACTTCACATTTTACTCAGTCTCACATATTTGATCAACTTCTGAAGTAAAATTGTTTCATGTAGCTTCTTTTATTGGAATAGAGGGGTTCAGTAGCTGCATTTGTGAGAGACAGAGCAAGAGCCAACTTACAGGTTTGTTTCACGACTGTAAATCTAGGGAATGTTCTCACATTTTCAGGAACTACTATTGATAGTTCAACTACTATTGACTAAACCCTATTTTATTATTTTTTTTCTCCTTTGCTCTGAAAATTGTGCTGTTCAGCTTCTTCGGGAAAATATAATAGGTGGTCCCTGTGGGCAACTGCAACAAACAATTTGTGCTGTGAAGCCTCCCTTCTTACAGATTCAGATCCTAATCCCTTCTCCGGTTTTATTACAATAATCCCAGTTACAATTCATTCTCCTTCCTTCCTATCACAGTGGAAAACAGTGCACATCATCAAGTCAGCTCCACATGCCTGTTTCCCACCAGCACATGCCAAAGTCACTCAGAGGGACAAACTCGGAAAGGATCTGGGAATGATCTGGCACAGCTCGCTTCTCATTAGCCAGCCAAAAAGTACACCCTGATCAATCATGCGGCAAGACTAACAGAATAGATAAATACTGTGGCAATGTGGGCATTAATTTGGGTCTCTCTCTTCTCCCCTGCTACTTGTAGGAACTTCGATATCTTTGAGACCTCAACCCCTCTAGCAAATTTAACTCAATAGTTGGATAGCAGATTCCAAGATTAGCTATAAACAGAGAATGACGATCATTGTAATTGAGCAAGCTTTTTTTCTTTATCTGTTTGAAGCAAGTTAGAAGAGAACAATGTAAAATTATTCCATTTACAGGTACTAGACCCCTCGTATTTTGGCCACCACCACTGTGAAACCTAGCATGAGTAACACCATGACTAAGAGTTATATTCCCCTCCTCTCAAACAAGTTTTACCTAACGACTTAACAGCTTTATCAAATATATATTCAATAAAATAACTTTGCAAAGAAGCAAGCAAAGTGTATCCTATTCTGAGCCGCTAAGTGTCCTAAGATGAACAACAATGAAAGAACAGATTTCTTATCAAAAGGAGACAGAATGCACAGACAAGAGACTAAGGGATAATAATATTATTAAAGGCTTACTGCAGCAGCACTTGCCCAAGCCACCCTTGCTAAAAAAAATATAATCCACTAGCAGCTTTGTAAAAAGATGAAGAAGATCACAATGTATCCAGAGTACTTCAGCTGTATTTTTTTGTTTGTCTTTTAATACTGCATTGAAATCCCACTTGGGAGGGAAAAAAAATCACCTATAAGCAAGTATGTTGTTTCGGTAGGACATGCAATACTTCAATATCCCCAAATGAATGTTTGAAGTTTACATTTGAGGATTTGCTTTTAATACATTGTATAAATGACTTCACAATTTAATTAAAGGCTTATAAGCTTTATTGAATGGACTCTTCAGCATATTCTGTTTATCAGCTTATGACTACAAAGACATTATTTAGGGAACATTAACCTCAATCTTTCATTTGAATCAAAACTTGCAATTTTTAACTTTTAAAGGTAAGTCATCTTCCACATAAAATTACAAACAAAAAGTAGATTTCAAACATAATGTAAAATAAATGCCTATCAATCTTCCCTACCAGACCTTCCACATTCATACTATCTTAGCCTGCAGATCCAATTATCCTCCAACATTTGCTGCTCAACCATGCTGAGATTTTTCACCAGCCCTGCAGTTAGACTGTAATAAAAGGCCTATAGATGCATTTATACTCAGAGAAGTAAGGCATAAATGCTAGCATTGCAGTCGTCTCTATTTGAGTTACACGCACAGCCTTGAACAGTGCAGTAATGAATCAGACTATTCCCAGCTACTTTATGCATTCATTTGCATGATACTTGGACTTGCTGATTTAAAAAAAAACTAGGTGCAGCATACATTCAAGGTGACACAACTCTTGACCCAAAGGCCTTAAAAATAAAAGCACTAATGGAAGATATTTCCTCCTGTGGCCAGACAGCCAAAGCGTGGCTCCAATGTGGAGACATGATTACCTTCTGTGTAGGCAATCTCACCTCCTTCTCACTATTTTTCTTTAAGCTTAACATTTTGAGAAAGTAACCATATATACTGAAACTGCGCTGACCTCTAAGACTATGTTCTGCACAAAATTTGGCCTACGTTCTGCTTTTCAGCAAAAAAATTAACAGCACATTAACGACAAAATGATTTCTTATATTCTAGTCTTTATGGTCCTTGCTCACTGCGGTAGTTGTACATCATGACAAAACAAAAGCTCTCTGCCACGGGACACTGGTATATGTTGCCAAAAATGTCAGAACCACAGTTTTCAGCCGAAAGCTGCAACTACTTGAACTGCAGGAGTCATTTCATTAGCTGACAGCTGCAATAAGCTGTTCTTTCTCTATGTGGAAAAGCTACTGGTGGGAGGTACAATTCACACAGGCATTCCCCATAAATCATATACCACTTAAAGAAAAATATACTTACGAAAACATTTACAAAGTACTGTGCAATATCTTTCCTATTTATTATCCTTACTTTGTTAGTGCATTCATACCTTAACATCTTGCAATTCAAAAGCTCACAATAGGCATTAAAGACATGGGCAAAATTCAGGAAAATTCAGCCTTTTGTTCCCATTTGTGCTTTTTCTGCTGATCTAGAGAATCTAGATCCTTGGTGTTCCTTGACAATCTATTTCTAGTGAATATATGCCTACTGACCTAGAGAGAACAAATTAGGTATTTTAGTTACAGGTTGAAGCCATGACCATGGTGCTTATTTACTGGATTACTTGTACGCAAGGTAATATAAAAATGGAACCTGACATTTAACTAGCTGGAAAAGACACTAACGCACTTCCAAGCCATATGGTATTAGTAAAATACAGCATACTATTCAACCACATGAACATATATAGGCAGGTTTTAGTCTTTAATGCTGTGATAACCTTTAGTCTCCTAATTGTCTAAGGAAAGCTATGGACCGACTTCAGTGTCACAAATGAGTGTTGGCCAGCCGTTAATGAGCCAGGCAAGTAACAGGCCTTCAGATATACCTTTACAAATTGTTTATGTACTGTAAAAACATTTTTTTATGGAAACCATTGAAAATTTCTGGTGGTTAATAATGCAATAGCACACCCAGCCTTCTTTTTTTCTTTATACGCATATTACATTCTACACATGAACACGACAGGTGTATAATCTCCATTCTTGTAGCAAACTGCCTTTATTATTCATCAGTAGCCTATTGCTGTACAAATGGAAATGCTATGTTTGAACAAAACACATTAATAGAAAGACAGATTATGTAATTTTGGATATTGCATTTCCTGGCCTATTTTTTAATTTGTTGGGTTTTTTAATTGCAAAGCATTTTCTCCTTAAAAGTCCTTTACTAGCTTTACTTCAATCGCCCAAAGTTTTTAGCTTCACTTCAACAGGAAAATTTTTTTATTTGCTTGGGTTTTATTTATTTAATTTTTCTACATCTGGAAAAAAGCACACTGAAAAGGATTGTTATGAGCATTTCACCTCTGAACTACAGCCATTTTACTTTAGATAATTAACGCAACCCAATTTAAAAAACCTACTACTGTTAGAAGCAGAGTTTTGGAGAAGGGTGCCACATCTCTGCTAGAGACACATAATTAGCTGTCACACACTGAGAGTATTCCCTAGCACCAAGGACTCTTAAAAGCTAAGCAGGGCAAAACAGGCACCTTAGTCCTGTGCTCCAGCAATGGCTCCAGCCAGCAGGTGGTCCAGATGGAGCAGCATGAAATTACTTTAGCTGCCCACAGAAGCAGTCATCCATTCAGTTTTCCAAGCCATTATACGAAGTTATGGAGAAGAAGAAACATACATTGCCAGGTTATGTATTTCCATTACTTTTCTCCCGATTTACTCATGAGTATCTGTTCCACTAGAGGGAGAAGCAGGCTCAGGAACTGAATTTCCAACTACCTACGATAATAGGCTTACCCTGAGGTGAAGGATGGTCTGGTGTCACAAAGAGCTCAAAGGGAAAAACTGGACCATGAAGGTCCATTTATACAGAAAAGTTTTATAACAACAACAACCCGAAGAAGGAAGAATCTCACCTGAGGTACATTTGATTTTCTGCTTTTGTTTCTGTTTTCCTGAAAATGGTGTGTGTTTTTAGTTACAAATCATGTCTTTCATATTATATTTAGATTTCTAGATCATGCTTTCCTTTGATATTGGGATAAAACTACCTGGTACAGAGCAGCAACTTGTAGCTTACGTCCTCTCTTGTAAAGGGCTTCACATAGATGTTGCTTTTCATGTATTCACTGCTTCTTACTGCTAAGATTTGGTAACAACATACTATCTTCATCTAAAAATGGGTATATTTAAGAGCTTCAAGATTATTAATATATTTTAAAGTATTCAAATTCAAAATATATTTCAGATAGAACAGACCTAGTGATTGCAAAGGTTCAATTTTCTCCCAAGGAAACTCAAGAACGACAAAGCCCCCATGCCAGAGTTTCTATATGTGCGCCTGCATCTAACTACACGGCAATTCAATTTAATGAAAAGATTAAAGTAATTCACTACTGGAACTATTTTTAGCAGCTTTGGCTGGAACAAGTCCTGTGACTAGTTAGTGTAGCACAAAGGAAACAGGTTCATTAGAACAGCTGCATCTTAGGCAGACAAGAAAGGCTACAAGGAGACAGGGCTTTAGTCCAACCTATCCATCTCACCTGCCAGAGAATAGCTGTAGTGGAAAAGGAAGATGTTTATGGGAGAGCTGGAACCTGGCATGGATTTCCCTCCTCCTCACCCTCTGAAACAGTGGGCAGACCGATATATTATCTCCCCTTTAGAGCACTATCTGATGGCATCCATGTAGGTGACTTCAATACTATGCTAAGCATAGTATATGGTTATACATACATGGATGCCACGTAGGTGACTGCCTCCTGGTTGGGTTTTTTGACTAGCAGCTATCACATTTGAGTCTTCCTCCTGATGACTGAGACAGTCTTAAAACAAACCAACCCGCTGTGTGTTGTTTAATGAATCTAGACAAGACTCCAGCAAAGAGAAGTGCTGTATTTGGAGAGGAAGGTGCAGTTAAATGTTGGTTCCTAACTCCTTAGGCAATCAGTTTCATAGCGCTTTAGCATATGCCCCTAGAAGGTCCTCTCTCTTAGAGAGATTGCACTTTAGCTTTTACTGTAACACATTCCATCTGTCCAGAAAGATGGAGACATTTTATAGAGAGCTTGAAACAATTCTGGTTATCTAGGACCAAAGACATTAAGCTCCCTGGATATTAAGACAGAAGCCTTGAACTTGATGGGATGCAGAGAGTAGGGTCAATATGCTTTTGGTAGACCCAGCAGGAAACATGCTGCATGATTTCGTATTGCCTAGTATTTTCTAAATATTTAGGCTTTCATGCTTCTCATAACTGTAGCTCAGCCAAGAATCAGTGCAACTCTGAGTAACTGAGGTCAGCTGAAATTTTCCTGCCTTCCCAGAGACATGTGAGGGTTTGAACCATTCTCCCAAGCAACGTGTTATAGTCAAAATAAGATCAGGAAGAGTTTTACAGTCATCCACAATAATCTTAGCAGAGCAGGGCAGTAAACTGCAAGAAATGTTTAGTGGTTGCCTTTATTATAGGTTATTGCTGCCATCAGGATAAGAAGACGTGTGTAGTCTGAGGTTAGACGTGCACTGTAGAGTCGTACAGAGGTCAGTGAGAAGCAATCTGGATTATTCCACTCTTCCTAAAGCATACTGATTCCCCTTCTGAATGTCTTGATCTGTGCTGATGATAAGCAGATGAGCAGGAAATCTGCAGGATTCACATTTGGTTCCTGTTGTCAGAAAAAAAAACCAACAAAAAAACATTCCGAATAATATCATCCACCTATGGCTGGGCTGTCTGGATCAATGCAAGGTTAAGGCCACTGCCTCCTCTGATCTCCGCTGGTTAGCACACAACCTGCGGTCTCATTAGAGTCAGGTGATGCTGGGCATGTAGGGTGCTTCGCGACAGCAGATGATGAACTACGTAGCCTTCCAAAAAGTATCACATTCAAATTGATCTATTTTGCTCTACACTATTCTGCATACCTTGACAGAGATCAAGATCAGTTTCACCTGATTTCATCTTTTCAAGTGCTGCTTATTGCTGAGAGTTGCATGAAGTGAAATTATTCCATTGTCACGAAATCAATGGGAATAGGTACAAAAGAATTACTGTATTTGCTCTTAATGCTATTTATTGAGTGAAACAAATACATACCCATTATGACTTGTCCTAAAATAACCAAAAAGGGGCTGCTAAGATAATCCATCAGGGAAAAATCAGGGAGCTGCCTTGACCCTACAGGCAAATTAGGCCCTTTTCCCATACAAATAGGTATCTGTGGCCTCAGATAATAAACATTTAATGTAATGACAGTAGCAATCTAGTCTAGCAGATTCAGGATAACTGTTCCTGAAAAACAGACTGCAGTACTTAAATTAACAATATTTCAAATATTTTTTTTACAGAAATACAGTTGTGGACTATGTTGTCAGTGTGAATGGTCAGTTGCGCAGCTGCACTTTGGCTCTCTCACACGTGACATTAGGGACCGATATTGAGAGAGGAGCTATGGCCCCCAGAGAAAATCACTCAAGCCATCTACTTCAAACTTCTACCAAATATTTTTGGGAGAATTATTACTTTCTGGAAAAAGTTCACAATCAGGATGGTTGCTCATGTTATGGACATAATGTTAGAAATAAAATAAAAAAATAATGAAATCACACATTGGCAATTTACATGCAAACACAAGCAGAAATATTTTAATTATATGAGCTACTGATAGAAACACAACATCCTCCCTCCAATCAAGTAAGGCTGGACATAGATGATGTTTAAGTATGGCAAGGCGTGAAAATGCCCATCCTCTTAGCTCTTTATGTTCAGTACATTTTAGTAGTTGTTACCAGAACTTTTAAGATGAGAAAAAAAACACTACCTCAAAACACATCCCAGAGCTAAACTTCGTATCTTATACCTTACATGAACATTTCAAGATTGAAAGTTCTGTATTTCTCAAGTTAAAAACTATGGACAGAACTCTGTTGATTTTATTAAAGTATTTTTTTGAACCTTTTCAACTGAGATACTGCTTCAAGATAGAGAAATACCACTTATTCCACACACTGTTCAGGAGCTAGGAAATTAAAATCCTGGTTCGGGTAATGTATCAAAGGCAACTCAAATGATGTAATGCTCTTCATTCCACTATGACAGATCATGGCTGTAAAATTTTGGAAAATGTACTTTTTTTCCCCTCAGAAGAGAAGTGGAATCCTTCTTGGGTTTGCTTGCCACCTAGTCATTATCATGAGGTAAATATATATATTTCATATGTTGATCCTCTCCTTATTATGACTATTTTCTGTAATGAGATTTACCAGGGCACAGAGCCCACAAGCTGTGGGTTACTCAAAAATACATTTCAGTGAACAAAGATAAAATTAACTTGCAGTGTCAAGTCTCCATGCAAGATGAAGCATATTTGGACCCTGTAATTCCTTCTGCCATACTTTCCATTCCCTCATTCCTCTCCTATTTCATGCAGGGGAAGTGTTCCTATCTTTCCATAACAGAGTGTAGATAGTTCAAAACTGTGCCTTGCTTTCATTCATATACAGCATACCCCATCTAAAAGAAATTATTCGAAACAGTTTTTTTAGTCCTTCATTTCAATGCCGCAGGCAGTCAAATTTGATTACAATACCATGATATAAAAACAAGCAATACGTTTTAACTTTCCTTAGACCTTATGCGTGCAATGTTTTCAATAATAGCTTTTTTCTTAATTTTAAAAACATTCAGAAGTGCTATTAGCCAAAAAGACTTAGCTGCATCAGGGGCTTATCTGGGGACTGAAGTTGGCTTTATTTTATTAAACTATTTCAGTTAGAATTGTCTGCAGTCCTTTCTGCCTGCAGATAATTTGTTTAATCTTCCTGTTTAATTTTTAACACAGAAAGGATTTTTTTTTGTTTTTCAGTGTCAGATTTGACAACTCCAACATGGGTTCAAAGAGTGAAGTTACATTCTTAAAGGAATATCACTAATGAAATTCTTGACACAACTGGGGTGGATTTAGTGCATAAACTTGCATAATAATTTATCCAAGTCACAACTACCACCGATGATAAATGAGAGAAAAGGAAAAGCGTCTGACTTTTACATACGAAGTTGGGTGTGGCAGGGCTTGAAGTTAGAAAAAGCTTAGTAAATTTGGAAAGTTTTATAAGGAATCAAAATGAGTTCACAGCTCTTCGGTCCAGCTGTTCTTCATAAAATCCTACTCTAAAGTCGTTGTGTTCTTGGAACAAGAGCACGTTACAAACACTACTGCCATTTGTTAAGATTTCCGTGTTTGCCAAGGACAGCACCATATGTATACAGTGGACCTCCTCCTGCAATTAGGTGGTCTGTTATTAGTTGTATACTGTTTTGGAGGATCCCTTTACCTTTCATGTTAAGTTTTTTGGTGCTCTCTAACACTGAATTATTTTGAGTGTGGAAGTCTTAATGAAGACTGTAATGAAGTTCCTTGAGTCTTGTTTTTTGTAGAATGTACTGCAGGACACTAAAAGGTGTGATGACAGCAACTTATGCTCACAGCCAGTGTCTTACATTAAAAAAGGTTTTTTTCCATTACCTTTCTATAGTTCCCTTTTAGAAAGAAAAGCTAGAACAACAACAAATAAATAAAAAAAAAAAAGAAAAAAAACCCACATCACCACCAGCCCCCTCAAAAACAATCCAAGAGTATTTAATTGACTATCATGGCTGAGGTCAAACAGACACATAAAACACTGGAAGCAACAAAGTGTGCTATATTAGATCATATATTCAAATACGCATATTTTTGAATATATATTCACCATCATAGCAAACCTGCTAGTGTGAAAAGTTGCCACCATTGGCAACTGAACCCTAGTTACCAGATGAGTCAAATTCCTCTTTCTGCTATTTTCAGGAGTGGAACAGACTTATTATTATGGGGAGTAACAAAGATACACACTGAAGTTCACTCTGTGCCCCGCAGACAACTGTTCCTTCTCCCAAGCAGAGGCTCTGAGAGGGAAACTAGCATGCAGCAGAACTTATGCAGAATTGTTTCCCTAAATTGAAGAAAGTGATATAGAAAAAGCCACGATCTAATTGCTGCTTAAGGTGTTTCTCTCTTCAGCCTGAAAATTTCTCTGGAGAAAATGGGATGATGCAGAACTTCCTCAACTAGGGAAGTTAGATTAACCTCCCAGAAATACAGAAACAAGATGAAAGGGCTCTGGAACTCAGTGCCACTTCTTGGTTGGAAGGAAACCCTGTGCTCCGTCCAAGGTGAAGATCCAGGCAGCATGAAGTACAATGCGAACCATGGCAGCTCCTTTATTCAAAAGATGGAGGAGAAAAAGAAGGAATGATATATTGTGCAGGAATTGCTTCATGAGGAAGTAAGGGATGGAACCTCAATTCCAGCTACACTCTTGCCAGAAATCCAGGTCTCATGGCTCTTCTCTGCCCAGTACAAATAAACTCCAAGTGACATCTTCCATCCCTGTTGTTGCAGGTTGCAAGAAGAAACAGATGCTGCTTGGGGCCAAAACGCATGTAAGAAAAGTCTGTTGCCCAGGAATGCAAGTACTTGGTTGAAGATAAGACTTTCTGGGCTTTGGATGCTATTCCTTGGACCAATTTTGAACATTGTAACCACAGGGTACCTGTCTGAAGCCAGCTGTACTATAGAGAAGCCACAGCAGAATGAGCAGTATCTCCCCTAGGTTGGAGACAACCAGGAGGCTACCAAAGTCACACTGCTGTCTCCTGCCAACTCATTTTCTCTCTCCTGCCACGCTCATTTTTTTGGTGTAAGGCACAATTTACATGGACTCTGAGGAGCAAGAGATGAGTTGAGTAGGGAAAGCGGACAAGTAGACTCAATGTGTTCACTACTGGCGGTGGAGAAAGCTAAAAGACACCTGGGGAAATAAATTTACGATACGAAAATGTGAGAAATTCTCATGACTTGGCAGATCTGGAAATAGGTAAGGAAAGCCAGATGATACAGGATTGGAAACAAACAAACATGCCTTTATGGAAGTTACGCAGTGATGACCAGGGAAGGCAGGAGGATAGCACGCACTTGGACCTCCAGAGAGACAAGGACAGATTAATGAGTGGAGAAGTTTGGAGGATAGAGAGTGTTAATTGAGGCAAAGGATTGATGTGTTTGGCAGACTATAAATTGATGGTGGTGAGAGAGAACTGATGGGACTGATGATTAGAAGATGGATAGGGAATGAAAGATTTATGGACTGAGAAGCTTAGACAGATAGAATATTGCAGGTGAAACACAGTATATCTATTAAGTCTCTTGTAGATTGGAGGAAATATTTCATTGTCCCCCTGTGTGCTGGGTAAGGAATACCTGAGTCTTCTGAAACCTTATGGTGCTGCTGCACATTCAACTTACATGCTCAAAGTATGCATACTTGCCTTAGAATTCTTTCAGGGGTTATAGGGTTATTCATTTTCTCTGTCCTTTCTACAGCTTTTTTTTTTTTTTTTTTTTTTTTTTTATAAAGGCTATATAATAGCAGAGAAGGACACATAACATTTCGTGTTTCTGTTGTGTGATGTATGACTTTGGTGAGACTAGAAAACTGAAATTGTCTGAGCTTTTCTTGAAGAGGCCATTTTCCCTATAATGCAGGTAAATAGGTGTGCAAATCCACTCCAATTGGCGGAGTTACAGTATTATGGAGCACAGAAAGAGATGGAAAAATCATTAGACCATAAGCTACCCCTGAATGTAGAATCAAGTGCTGAACCTGTAATTCCATAGGGCTTGACTAATAAATGTAAAAATAGTGTTCACAATTAGCATTACCAAGTAACTTTAGTCTTGATCTGCAATTATTTGAGTATTTTTCTCAACAGAAAAGATCAAAATATTTAAAGTTCCTGATCTGGTACATTAACAAAGATGTAGCTAGGAAAGTAACAAGGACATAGAGAAACATATTAGTACAAGCACGTATACTATGCACATTTAAAATTATGACGGTTTGTATTTTAAGCCACAGAAAAGGATGTATGGAGAAGATATACAAGTGAGAAAAGTAAAGTTTAAGCCTGCTATTTAATTCTTCATCTCTTTCTTTCACAAACACAGGTTTGTAGCCCCTGACAGTTTAGCACATTGCATGTATAACTTCTGTCACCTGCTACCTAGGAGTCTAGGTCTGGCTCTAAGCAAAGCAACACAAGACTGTTAGATTTTTCTGAGGACACAGAACACACTTAAACAGGCAAGTGCAAAACTTCAGCAAACAAAATCATGGTTTCCCAATCATTTTAATGTTTTGAGCTAAGCGCTTCTCTGCTTGACAGCTGATTCCACCCCAGAATGATCACAGCCCATGGAGCTCCTCTCACGTAAAAAGTCAAGAAAATATAAATCCCCTCCTTCCTCCCACCTTCCCCCCTCCCTTTTTTCACACACTTACCTGTTGAACTATACAAGTTTGCTAAATTTATACCTAGCCACACGCCACAACAAATAAGTCAGGGAAAGCCAGACAGAAGACTTCTTTACTCTCATTTCTACTTAGAACTTTACACATGAGGAAAGTATATTGCATTCACTCATCTGTATATGATGTAGTTTCCCATGGTTTCCTCAGAAAAAAAAAAAAAAAAAGTATCTGAGTGTCCTCTGGCTAACACACTTCCCTCTGCTGCTTAGGCTGAAGTTCACATGTGCACACAGACCTGGAAAAGTTACTTGATGGAAATACTTTGCATGTACGACTTCCATGTGGATTACATTGTTTATTGTGGTCCAAATCCAGTTACAGCAAAAGACAGTATGAAAAGTCCATAAAGCTGGGGAGGGGGGGACGACACACATGACGATGGATGGACAAAACAGAGGAATAGATGACATAGCACCAACAAAGGAAAGCAACAGAACTCAAATATCCTTCCCTCTTGTTAAGAATTTAGTTTTCTTTAAAAACCTATTGAAAGCTTATGTCTAATAAACTTTTTGTTTATGCCTTGGTGAAGACACTTGCAGATACCTCATTGCAATATTCGTTAAATCCTTCTTATTTCTCCAATATTCAACTGGTCCATGTTCAATACTGAGGATTCAATATTACCAAGGAAAGCAAAAGGTAAGGATCGAAATTTCCTCTCACTGACTGAAAAAAGCAATCAACAGCCACCAAGCTGTTTCACAGTTGCCACAATGGGATCCTTTGTTTTTAATGAGGATTCTTATGGAAATCAGTGCAGCTTCCTGGCAAGTCTCAGTCATGGTACCAAAAATGCTTGCAGGAATCTGTTATTGTAGGGGCTTGGGACACAATTACTATACAATTTGCAGAAGTTTGGTGGTGTTTTCTGAAAGACTGAAAAGCAATAGACTACTCCTGAGAAGCACCAGAATCATTTTAGTAGCTTTCTGCCTGCCTTCCTAGTCCCTAATCACCAAAAGCTAGGTCTCTTTTCACGCTCTTGTAGCCTGTTTACGCCAGTGTAATGCCCCTGGAATTTACAGCAGTGCAAGATGTAAGCAGAAAATGTGCGTGCAGACAACTATGAAACGAACGAAGAAAAGAAGCACACAGTAAAAAAAAGTCAGACATGATGTTTGGAGATTAGCCTTATTATTTCATTATATACCAGGCCATTCTTTACCTGTTTTGTCTCCCAACTGCATCCAACAAAGGCTTCTTTTTCCTTTAATGAAGAGTACAAACTTCAGTTTAATAAAAAGCCTTTGCAAATGCCAGTTTTTGCCTACGAGTTGAACCTCAACATGTATCTATGGCACAATGGTCTAGGATTAGAGAACTGTCCCTTCAATCCACACATCTGTGAAACACAGGTATGTCACAAAACGTGTTGTTCCACCACCCCACCCTGAAAAATGCCTCTAAAGTTCATCGGTGTACTCAGAATAATCAGCAACTTTAAAGATTTCCATTTTTTTGCCACTGAAATGTGAAATCTGAGCAAGTGAAATTAAACTGGAAAAAATCTTAAGCCCATTTAAATCCATTTTTGAGTCATCGATCTTTAATTAACCTTAACATACCCCAATGAACGTGGAGGGGAAAAAAAACCCACCCTACAACACTTTACAAAAAAATATATATGGATAGCGATCGTGTTAAAGGTGAACTTAATCGCATCCTAAATTTTTTTTGCGTATGTGTTTTGCATTTCTCCCTCCGTATCTTTATTATTTTTGTTACAGCTTCACACTCAGGTGCGGCAGCACTCCCGCTGCCAGCCCTGCGCGGGATGCGCCCTTCGCCGTGGCGCTCCCGCATCTCCACACTGCGCGGGAAATTAGCGAGTACCCCGGCCCGCCCCACCTCAGCGCCCCCCGACCCGCCCCACCTCAAGCGCTAATTTCCCGCGCACCTGGGCCGGGGGCGGGGGGGGGGGGTGTCCGGCCCCCTGCGCCCCCGGGCCGGGCGCAGCCGGGGCGCGGGTCTGCGCGGATACTCCGCTGCAAGGCGCAGCGCCAAGCATCCTCCGCGGGGGCGCTGCCCCGCGGGGCGGGGGCGGTGCGGGTTTGCGGCACTGCAGCAGGAGCAGCAGCTGCTGCAGCGGAGACGGAGACCTCCCTCCTCCTCCTCCTCCTCCTCCTCCTCCTCCTTCTCCTCCTCCGCCACCCCGCCGCGCCGGGGGCCCTCCATTGTGCGGGGAGGCGTCCGCACACCCGCGGGCTGCGCGCCCCCGAGCCTAGAGGGGCCGCTCCCCCCCTCAGCCAAGCGCTGGCGGGTGCGCTATCACAGCCCCCTCCCCTGCTGCCCCCTTCCATTTCCGAAGAGATTTGTACACCTATACACAGACATACACATATATATACACATTGCCCCCGCTCCCGCTGAACGCGGGTCTCCCGCCGTCCGCCCCGCCGGGGGGGGTGTCGGAGCTGGGCGCTTCCCCAGTGGAGCTGCTCCCCGGCGGGGGCATCCCCCGGGCAGGCGGAAAGGGGCTGGCAAGCGCGGGGAAAACAAAGCCGGCCCTGCCCGCCCCCGCCGCCCGCCCCGCCAGAAGTTGCAGCGCGGACCCCGCTCCGCGGCCGCGGCAGGGGGAGGGGGCGGCCCCGAAGGAGCCCCGAGCCCCCCCACCCCCCCACAACCCCGCGGCACAGCGGCCCCGCGGCCGTAAAACTTCTTTGTTAGCAACAAGCGAGGCGAAGTGTGGCCAGAAAGCGGGGGGCTCCGTCCCGCGGAAACCCGGTAACTTTGCGGACAATAAGCACGCCTCCCGTACCTGCACAGAAACTTGTTGGGCCGCTCCCTCCGCTAACCCTGCGCACTAGCTACTTTCGCAGCCCCTCTCCCGCTGTGACCTCTCCCGGCGCCTCCGGGAAACTGTTGCCTCGCCCGCAGCCGCTGGCCGAGCGCGGCGGAGCGGGGGCGGCCACCCCCGCACCCCCCCCACCCCCCCCGGCGCGGCTGCCGGCGAGACCCCGCAGCGGCCGCTACTTGAGCAGTTGCGGGGACTTACCCTGCGGGATCAGCAGGCTCTCAGCAAACTAGCAGTTCCATCATCCAGACAGTCCTTCGCAACTTTCCTTGCATAGAGCGAGAATGTATCTATATAAATATATACGGAGGGAGAGGGGGAGCGCGCCTAAGACGGCAAGATGTTCGGGAGACTTTTGAAATGAAAAGGGGAATGAAACCGGCTTTCTTCCCAGTATCAGGACCCTGGAAAACCAAATCCTTCTTCAGCAGAGAATTCTTTCAGACCCGTTATCTGTATTACTATTAATGCGCGGAGCGGGAGGCATTGCATACAAATAGATCCAAGTAGCAGCGTCTATTGGTGGCGGCCGCGGGCCCCTGGGTCCTACTGCTCCGGCGCCGCCAAACTACAAAGCCGAGCAGCAGCGAGCGCTGCGGAGCGGGCACGGGCGGGGGGGCGGGGGCGGGGGGGGACACGGGGGGACCCGAGCCCCTGTAATTGATTCGTTACCTCGGGTATTGTAATACGTGTTGCAATGTTTAAGCGGGAGAAAGCCACATTATGAACGGATGTCATGCAATCTCGCCTTGCGTTGCTGCTCTTGCAGGGCTATTGTGCAGTCTGGTGTGAGAAATGTGTCTGATTTTTTTAAAACAGGGCTTTATTTGTCTACAGCTTTTCCTTTTTTTTTTTTTTTTTCTTTTTTCTTTTTCCAAGTCTTTCCTGCGCTGCCAAAATTATCTGTCACCTCCCTAATAATTTTATACTTACTTCAGTAATCAACTATCCACTGAATTTCACTTACCTATGCGTTTTCTTTCTCAAGTTATGGCTTTCCAAGGATGCATACGCTCCTCTGTGCAGAAAGGGTCAACAAACATTCTTAAAAATTAACTTATTCCTAGTTAAAAGAGAAAAAGTAACAAAAAAGAATTATCAGAGCAAGTTTTCTCCATTACAGAATACAGAGACAGGCAGTTTGCGATATTTGAATTATGGTCCTTATAGGATGCAAGAATCATTGGGCTGAAAGAAAATTCAGGCAGCGAAAAGAACAAAAAACAGATGCAGCATTTGTGTATTGACTGCTAAATGGAGAGTAGATGTGAGATAATGACAACATAGGTCACCATAACTGAGAACTGAAAACAACATCAGCACTTACGTATTTATGCAAGAGTATCACACGTAGCTAAACTTCTGTTACTGTCTTGTAGATAGTATATGTTCTATACTAAGCATGCATCTAGATAATAAACATTAATGTGCTTAAAACTGTAAACATTTAAAGAAGTCTTTTAAATAGTGTATAAAGATTAGCTAGAAATAAACCTGCAATATATTGCAATGCATGATGCAGTTAAAGGTCTAGACATGCCCACTTGTCCTACATGGAAGAATGGAAATCAGTGACAGGAGGACATTGTTCAAGAGGTCCTGTGTGTAGGGTATTGTTAATATGGCAAGGTCCTTACATGCTAGTTGGGAGCTAGCAACATAAATACAGACAGTATTACAAATATTATTGAAAAGTAAATAGGTACAGCACAAGGTTGCTGCTACCCCATTATTTCACCAAGTATATAGGTAGAAAGATAAAAATTAGTTTAAAACAAAACATGGAGCAAAATACAGTGTTTAAACAACTCTAACACTCTAAGAATCAACAGTAGTAGCTGGATCATTCTTTGAAGTACTCCGCACACCTTGGAGGAGAGCAACAGAGAGGGCAGGGGGTATCAGCATTTTTATGGATCGGTAGTCTCTGATGATATGAATATTACAGTGTGAGTTCAAAATCAGGTTTTCAGTTCTGCATTTCAGACCTACCTCACAGCTTGCATCTTTAAGACCTTGCATCTCGTTGGAAGAAGATTCTAACTCTTTGTTCTTGAATTCTGTTGCTGCTTTGGTTTGGGTATTTTATCCCTTAGGTAACAAGTATATCCCAGAACAGTAACATTTCTGTTGTCAGAGGAGGTATACTAGAACAATTAATAAAAATCTTCTATGAATATGCTTTTCAGTTATCACTGTAATTGCGCATTTTTTTTTTCTCTTTTCAAATAGAAGACATTTAAGTTTCAGTTATGCTACTTTGGGAACAGGTGACTATTGCACTAGCAAATAGAAGTTGTAAAGGAAGATATTATAGTTGCCTGCAGTTTAGGCCAGATTTTGTTTCACTGTTTTGATTTTGTTTCTCTTTAGTTCTGCTTATGACAAATTCTGCCTACCTGAGAGTTCGGGATACACCTCTCACCTCTTGTAGCTTATTGATTCCATGGGCCTTACACTTGCCTAAGGAGATTCCTGATTAACATCAGTTTAAAAGAGAACATTCTCAGGCCTGTTGTATTCAACAAAATAATGTGAAATCAGACGATTTGGCATCATCTGCAAATTTAGCAAAAATAGTATGTAAGTGCAAATTAAGGAGGAAAGAACGAACACCATCGCAATTAAGAAATTACCCTGTGAAGGAGAGGAATTGCCATGCCCATTGTAGAACCCAGAGAGATTAATGAAATATGGCTGTGAAACTGTTTTAATAGATAAATTGGGTGGGTGGTTAAACATCTGAGCAAAGATGATTACTTTGTAGTGAAACAAAACAAAGAGGAATAAATCACAAAGCTGCTCTATTACCACAATTAAAATGCAATTGCTTGATCAATTATCACTCTAGCTAATAGCTTGATGGAGGACAAGCAAATAAATAAAACATTATGCTAACAAAAGTTCTTTGAAGTATAATAGTAATAACATCTGTGTGCATATACATTCCTTATTTGTACACATTTATGCCTAATATATTTACAGTGCATTCCATAGCAGCAGCCAGGCTGTATATAATGTGTTTAGCTATTTATTTGTAGTATACAAGTAAATATCAATGATATATCGTCATGATAATGCGTGCAGTGGGTAAACTGCTAACATGTGTTTAGCTTACTGATACAACACATTTCAATGATTACTAGATCTCTAAGAATGTCCGTGTTTTACATGCCGACCAACCAAAGGTGTTCTGGAATAGTTTCCCCTTGGATCAGTTTCCAGTGTTGGTATATGTGATGACATGTGCTGGTTTCCGACTTGCCCTTCGAAAATGATAGCCACTTACTGGAGTTCATGTGCACGTGGGGCATTCTAGGGCGCTGATAAAGCAAACTGTGACTGCTGTATATCAGCTTTACATTTTTATATCTAGCAATCAGCAAAGTGTGCATTCCTATACAGGAAGGTAAGTGGTAACATATATGTTTGTATGAAATAAAATCTAGTGTACAAAGGCAAATAACTTGCTTATCTGCAGTATAAGCACACTGTGATAACCTGATGCAAAGTCAATGGCAATAAGCAGACTTGCCCCCTTGATCCGGAGTCCTGGTCAAATATAATACATATTTCATCCGTGGAAACATTCACACAGGGTATTTTGAATATGTAAGGAACAAACACTTTGTAATGATTAATTCAATGTGGAAAAAAAATACATGTATTTATGTTGCCTAATAGCAGCACCGATTCTGTTAAAAGTTGAGTAAGATTTGAGAAGAAACAGACCCATGGTGAGCTTTGGTGAGCTTCTCAGGTATCAAAATGCAAATAAAGGGTAAGTAGTGCAACATCCAGTTGTAAAGAAGTACGTCTAAGATTGCTTTTCAACATTTTAATGCTTTGTCTTATGCAAAAAAGATTATACACATTCGGCAAACTTGTTTTGCTTTTCCCAGGGCAAGAGTAATTAGAAAACATACAAGTTTGAACATATTTAAAGTGAACAATTTATATGTTGTAAATATGTAGGTATTGCTGGAGTGTACTAATGAAACAGGAAAATTTGTGTTCTCGCGAAAGTAGTGTGAAGCCTCACCAGATCTCTTGTGTCCTGTTATTCCCCCAGAAGCAGGTAGCATTCACATTATATCGCTTCACTTATGTACTTGCAGTTAATTTTTATCCTTGATTATTCATATTTGGTAATTTATTTGAAGAAACATCTGAGAGACTACTGCCATTTCATCACTTCTGGATGAAATGATTTAAAAAATGAGGACTCCTCCCTTTCTTCCTTTCCCACTCATAAAAGCGAGAGATGCCTTCTGACGATCAGAAAGAACATGCTGGTGAAGGCAGAAACTTGGTGTAGTGAAATTTTGCAAGAAAAATAGTGGGATGGTCTCTGAAGAACAACATCTTTGTGTGTGAAACTGGATTTTAAAATTCTGCTAGAATAATGGGCTGTAACTTTCTGAAGTACTCTGTACTACTCAACATCCAATATGTCTAGTGATGAGCTGTCAGAAAATGTAGGAAGGAAATAAAGGGAATGGAGAAAGGAAAATTAAAAAAAAATAACATGAGACTTCAAAAAGGACTTGAAAAGAAACAGTACAATGCTACATATATACAAAAAGTATGCTACATTGGACAGAAACACTGGTCTGTAACTAAGAGTAGACAATAATAAAGAATAACAAGCTTTCCTATAATAGGAGTGTAAGGCAAAGGTAGGATTAAGTACTGATTTCATGCCACTCAGGCTGGCAGTTATCTTTGTTGCGATGCGTGAAGGAGTGTAATTGAAGAGGAACATTCGGCACCCCGTTTCTTTCAGCCCTCCGTGCAATCACTTTATTCCAAAGCCCTAGACACTTCCAGTCTGACAGCTGTTGTCACAGGTAGGAATGGTTGCAGATCACAACTCCGTGGCCTCTCAGCTGTTACCATTGTTTATTTTTTTTTTTTTTCCCAGATACTGCTGTTGGGCTTGCAGTTAGTGAAGAGATGAGGTACTTTCTGTAGGCCCATAACATTGCTTTGCCCATCTGTCACAGTCACGTCTAAGAATATCTGAGATGCAAGAAGGAGAGAGAAAAGCATTTTGGCTGAAACTCAGTTGTGAGAGGCTATGGAAATGGAGTTAACTGGAGGAGAACCTTTAGCTATGTGAACATCCTTTAACCAAGGCAGTGGCATCTGATTGGAGCCCCTGTGTAGTCCGTATTCCATGTCTCACCGCACAGGTAGCACAAGGTCAGTTTGTATGTGCAAAGGAATGTGACTCTACAACCCTGCTGTGCATGCACTGCAGCTCTGATGTATCTGTCAGCGGGGCTTGGGTATTTATGCTTTGAGATGGCCCTGGACCAAAGTCCACAATTTCAGGATCTGTACTCTCCGCTCCTGACTAACAAATTGCAGCAGGGCCAAAGTGTGCATTCTCATTTTGTTGTGTGTGAAGACATGCAGACTTGAAGCACAGGACAATGAGATTCCCACATTTTGTGAGAGCAAGGGCTCTCTGCTCCTGCTTTTTGAATGTGGAGGAGAACTTTGCAATCTGAATGTTTTCTACTGTAGTTCTGTAGTATTATCTTTTGAAGTGCATTGTGGAATTGGAGACCTGACCATTGGATGGTCATTCTATATGCTTAGGGTTTTTTTTCAGAGCTTAAGAATAAACAAACAAATAAATACCTAAAACCCAAACACTAACCCATATGTTGTAGTGGTGCATGCACAAAGACTGAAGGTTAAAGAGAGCTTGAAGAAATTCTGAAAAATGAGAAAGCAACATATATCCACTTAGTGAGGGCTGCAGGGAAAAGATAATGTCAGGAAAAAGCTAAACGAGTTAGTGCTATCCAAGGAGTACAGGAAAGAACAAGAACTTCAAAAGTGTTTATCAGAGGAAAGTAAAGTGCCAGAGAGCAACTTTTCCTACTGGCAAATGAAGAGGAAAATGAAGATAGAAGAAAATTAATTCAGACACTGAAGTCTTTCATTTTCTATATTCTTTTTTCTTCTGTTCAAGAAAAATAAATGTCATTCTGAAAATATTTCTGATGGACCTTCTACCAAAAAGTAAAAAAGCATGCCTAAAAAAAATAAAATCTGTGGAAGACACCAGTTCTAGATTATGTCACGGTTAGCCTAGGCGAGTTGACGTACGAAGATACAGTATGTTTAACTAGACCCACGAAAGCAGCTGGGGAGTGGAAGCTAAGCCTGGTGACCATACAGGCTCTTCAAGGCAGCTTGTCTCACTCACAGCCTTAGACCGTAACAGCTACACCAACATGACAACTTGCATTTTTGTTTGAAATATGAACTTGGAAAAGTGCTTCCTTGGTCATCAAGTCCAGCTTCCAATATTAGAGGAAACCTTGACAATTGTTCTCCAATTTAAAATATACAAAGGCCAGTTGAAACATGAAACCAGAATGGTGCAATTCTTTCTTATGGGTTGTAGATAATGCTGGTTTCAATACAAACTGAAACAACAATATGGAAAGCATATATTGTACAGGGCTTCAGCTGTATGCAAGATTTTGAGCTGTTGCAGACCTTTGAACCTCAGGATTGGGTTCCCCTGAAGGCAGGGTGTACGTACAGCAGCTAGACATGGAGCAGCTGATAGTTAATTTCTAGTCACTTGATTCTCTACAGGAATGTACAGACTGCCTGCTGCCCCTGCTGACAAGTGAACGTGGTCCTTCAGCTTAACGTGGGCTCTTGCTGGAGCAGGCAAGGATACAAAAAGGGTGGCAGCTCTAGCTATTCTCTCTCTGTTGTTTTTATACTTGCTAAGATCTAGTTGGGTACATGAGTCTTGAGACAAAGCTAACGGAACAAGCAGGCCATGTTGTTTGCTCTCTGTTAATCAATGATTTGTAAAGGAGGACTCATCCCAGCCACACTTGACTGTATTTGAAAGGCCTTTAAGCGTGAATGGCAGAAGAGATTTTGTCAGGAGCTCAATACAGTGCTTCAAAAAGTTGGTGAAGTGAGTATTGTGTGCATGGACTAAGGGGCTGGTATACAAAGTAATTATGTCAGCAAAAGTTTACTGCTGGCTACGAAATAAGGTCCTATCTCCTTTCATATCTTTGTTGCTCAGAAGTAGAAAAAGAACAGGGAGTTTCTCATTGAAACTACGATAAATTTAGAAGCCTATTATTTCTCCATCAATGTATGTATTTCCCTGCTGGGAACTGGGTATTTAACTGAAAAAAAAAAAAAAAAAAAAAAAAAAAAAAAGTAGATCTTTTTTAGGGAAATTAACTTCCTATTGAACAGTTGAACTCTAGAAAAGCAAATAAATAAATAAAAAAATATTAACTGAATACTTAAATTCAGAAATACAACTTTGTATCTACCTAGGACAGTTGTAATGCTTCTGCATCATTTTGGTCTTGATTTTAAATCCACTTTACACTAGACTGATGAGGAAATATCAAAGCCAAGAATCACACCTTTTTACTTTAAAAAAAATTGCGAATTAGAATTCTGAAGATGATCTGAAGTGCTGTGCAAGGGGGAAAAAGCTCTCTCTCAAAACGTCTCGTTGAATCACCTTTAAAGAAAATTGGCACAGTCTGGGCGTCAGCCAAACCATTTCTAAACCATAAACTTAAATTTCATCTAAAAAATCTTACACTGAACCACCGAAATGCATTTTTTAAATTTTCTTTCTGGTCCCCCCGCCTCCCACTGAAACACATTTGTTGTGCTGTATTTAGTGAGTCCTCCAGGGAGTATCACAAACTCACATGATGTTTCTTCAAAGCTCAGAATTTATTTTTGGCTATGTTTTCTACATTAGCCAAATGATTTAAAATTTTTATCTGGCAAGTTAGCTCCATATTGGCTTCTTATTAAAGGAACCTCAAGAATGTTGGGGTTTTTTCGGATGTTACCAGAACGTGAAATCAGTCAACAGGCTCTATATCTATTTCAGCTGATTGCATTAGAAGAATATATGTTTTCCTTTCCACACCTGTTTCCCTTCTCTTTTGACACTGATAATTACAAATATGAATGAATGTTTGGACTGTGCTTGGTGAGCAAGTGCTGCTGAAGTATTAAATATTATTATTATTGGGTGTTTGATTTGGTGTATTGGCTAATAGTGAATACTTCTGGAAAACAGCCAAGACATTTGGCTTACATGAAGAAGTACATGTTTGTAGGGTGGTTGCAGACCGTGTTCTCCAAGGATCCTACAATTTTAGGAAGAAGTCTAAAAGAAGAAAGGCTTCTTGAGTACTTTTTCCCCAATTATTTTTTGGGTGGAAACAGAACAAAAGACATTAATTTCAGTGATATACCAAACAGAAACAAACCCCCAATATTATGCACGCAACTATGATTTAAGATTGCTTAAAAAAAAATCTATACTTGTTGTTTACTTGATGGTTATTTCCTAATAGGTATTTGCAAAATGAAACTACAGGAGAAAAAAAGGCATTATTTTGATATCTGGAAAGAAAGAAATATGAATGACATGGTTGAAATATTTAATTTCCATTTCCTGTATTTCCATAAGACTATATATGCTCTATATTTAAAAAAAAAAAAAAAAAAAAAAAAAGTTCTTTGTATGGAGAAAACTATGAAAATATAGTCATACCTGTGCCAACCAGTTGTATCTACGTGGTATAGGTAGTTATAAATGACCAAAGGCAGTGTCACGCAGGCTTGTGCCATGCACAGGCTGCAGAAGAGTACCAGAAGGACTGGTGGAGATACCTTTGGAGTTGGAAGATTCATGCGTGTGCCCTTGACAGGGAACACCAGCTCTTGGCAGAGCTGCAGCCATTAACCAGAACAAACAGCATAAAAAGATCATCTGATTGCAGCAGGCGGTGAAGGAAGGAGGACTGACAGCGGAGGAGCTTGGCCTGGCGCGGCAGGCAGGTGGTTCAGCTCTCCCAGCAGCTCAGCAGCAGTTTGTGGATGGGCTCACCAAGGCAGGAGAGTATCTTCCGTTGCCTGCTCTGTGGTGGGTGTTGGTGTGGGAGGAGGGGAGCAGCCTGCTGCTATTTTCTGTTCATGTGTCTTAGTGAGGCAACTGATGTTTTTAATAGAGCCAGCTTTCAGGAAAGAAGTGTTTAATTATTCTACCTTACTATTCTCCTACTACTGTTTTCTCTTCTTCAATAAATATTTCTTGCTAAGCCTCCCTATTTTCCAGCTATGTGAAGATATTAGCTCATTGAGTCCATGTATTATTATTATTTTTTTTTTAATCAGCTTGCTAAAATTTGAAGCTATTGTTACCAGTTGATTTTTGGTAGAAGAGTGATGATTAGTTTTGCTAATCCTTCATAATTAGAGCGGGCTGGTTGGTTGTTTTTGAGGATGGGCAGAACATGAATACCAAGCCTCGGTGATTTTATAAAAGAGAAAAAACCCCACATCTTTCCAAACAATACCACTAGATAGTCACTTGTTCTGAAGTTTTCATTCCTTTCTTCTGTTCTGATGTTTTCATTCCTTTCTTGATCTTGTGGTAGTCCCTAGAAAATGAATATACATTTCTCATTGCTGCATTTTGCTCAGTTTGAACCTGACGTTTTTGGTTCTAGTGGGAATAGAAGATACAGCATGGAAATGAGGTACAACTAAATCTGAGTGAATAATCAATTATTATTTTTTGTTGTCTTTCATTTACTGCCACTCTTATTCTTTTTTTGAAATTTAAACCCAGTCATCTAGTGTCATAAAGAGATCCAAAGGCAAAGGGCTATATTGCCTAGAAGGCTTCTGGAAAACTGTATAAACTAAGCTTGTCTGAAACTGAAAACCACAGGGATTTAATAACTCTGAAAGTATCTTCCATTCTCTGTTTCTGTCAAGTGCTATCACCCATGTAAACTTCTCAGCTGTAAGGATGCAGTCTGGCCTATCTGTTCATGAGCCAGATAAATACACAGCTCTTTCTGCAGTGAAGACTTGCAAAAACCCTCTGTCTTAACTCCAAGACTATGGAAAACTGATGCACATTTTTGCGACTGAAAGCTAATACTGGTGATGGCTACTCTGTTAGGAAAGAGACTTGCAACTTGGGGAAATGAAGGAAGCTCTTTGGAAGTCCAGAACTTAAACTCCAGCTTGCATATCAGGAGATTTTTAAGGGTGTTTTTGAAAATGACTAAAAGCAGCCCATGATCTTTAGGGAAAAAACTGAGAAGTCCCACACAGTGAGGAATAGGCAGGGGGTTGAGAGAGAGAGAGGGAGAGAAGGCAAATATCGGAATATGAGAGCAAGAGCTGTGCCAGCCAGGCAGGCGGCTGGACCTGCTCTCAGAGGTCAAACTACAGCAGAGAGAGCATGGGCTGAAGAGATGAATAATGACTAGTGAGAGTCAAACATGATCTCTCTGGGCCTCAGCAGGAAAACTGAACCATAAGAAACACTGACAAGCTGAATCCCAGAGACTGAGATGGTAAGAAATAATGTCCAGACCAAGGAAGAAAATGGAGCGTGACGTGAAGCCCATGGTAATATTTGAAATACAAACAGGAGTGCTTCTTAAAACCACAGACACAACAAATGATGAAAATACTAATCCTAATGATGGCTTCTGCAGTGAATATTTTGTACGTGAGGGGAAAAGTAATAATTTTCTGTGTCTTGAGACAGCGCTCCAAGTCTGTAAATGGGGAATAAGCACAGCACTGCAGTGCCGGAGGAGCAGGTTATTTTCAATAACTGTGTTGTGCTATAGGAGGACCATGACTGAAGACTTGAATTAGTGGAGTCTTCACAGAGAAAAATATCAATAGAAATATTTTGATCAATAAGGTTTGTGTTTATTTCTGTAAGTATTGTAAATATAGTTCCTATACACTCGCTGAATTTAAAACTTCTGGCCATATAAATGTCAAAAGATTTTTACTTTGCTTTTAACCCACTTCCCTCCCTCTTCTGCATGAAACCAGGGAAGGCAGGTCAACTAAAACAAAATATATGTAACTGACACTTCACCTGATATGATTACACTTACGCATGAAGTTAAACGTGTATGCAAGAGTTGCCAGCTAAACTAAATACTTTGAAAAAAATTAAAAAAAGAAATTAGACATTAAATGACTGGCATACTACTATTACAAAAAAACACAGTAGGAATACTGAAAATTCTAATCTGTCTATGTTGCTGAAGGTGATGAAATGACTGATTAATAAAGCAACTGGGAAATCCATGAATTAACTGTTAAATGAAAGCCCACAATAGAAATTTGAGTCTCAGTAGGTGTTGAAACTATCTCAAAGGATTTGAAATCTCCATCTGAATAGAAATTTTGACAGAAGAAGGAAAACCCTTATGGAAAGTCAAGTATTCACAGTTTTTTAAAGTGAATTTTATAAGAACAGGTACCCCATTTTGATGCAGAACTCGAGACCACTGTTATCAACACTGATATTTCCATTGTTTGGTGGAACAGCACTAAGACCTGCTTCACTGTCTTTAAGGCAGTTCTCAGATCCTTGGAAGGTGCATTTTCTTCATGGTAATTGCAATCTGAAACTTCATTTTATTCTGTAAAAGAAAATGTTTAATGGATCTAGGGGAAAAAATGGCTCTGGTTTCCAGTAAGGAGGTTAATATTGTGCCCCACTTTTCAGCAATGGCATTTGTTCTAGAACGAGACAGAAGCATCTTCATGCTGTACAAGCTGAACAGAGCTGCTGTAAAGTGAGCTCACAGCTAGAGGTATATCATCCTCTCTACCCACCATTTCATGAGAGCTCCCTGGAGAGCTTCTCCACAGCCATTTTTGATGTGGAATATGGGTATTATTATTTATGTAGCATTGCACAATACTTTGGTATGGATACAAGGATCTCTTAAAAAGCCAGACATTTTTAAAAGCTAGATTCACAGAACAGATGCGGAAGCATATTTGGTACAAGAACTTTACATTTAATCTTGCCTAAAACAGATTGATCTTTGTCACTCCCAAGCTTCAGTTGTTGAGTTTACAGATCCTAGAAATAAACTTGTGAAGACTGGAACTTATGAAAGCTTTAATATGCAGTTGTGTATACTTTAAGTATATACAGTGGAACCTTTTCCAGCTGCCTTTTTTTTTTTTTTTTTTTTTTTTTTTTTTGGTAAAAGTTCGAGTATCAGTCTTAAATATAGTAGGACTTGGTCACTTCAGCAATTTTAACGTTTTATCAATAAACAACGATAAAAGGAAACGTAACTGATGTATCTGAGAGTTATCTGAGATGTGTTAAACATTTTGGTTAAATCTATTAAAATGCTTAATCCCATAGCTTGCTTGGAAACACTGAGTAGTTTCAATTAATAGATGTTAATAGACTACTTGCATACCTTAATAACTTGTGTGGATCGTGAGTACGCGGCACATACTAACCTTTAATCACCTAGGAATTTCTGGAATGTAAAAGAACAACTGAAACACAGCAACATAACGAGTTGGGCTTTGTTTTCTTCGTTTTATCAATATGACCAATCTTCTATTGGCTTTTCATGTAGATTACCTCAGTCTGCATTTGCATTACAAATTTTTATTCTTGTTGGTGTTAAATGGATATATAATACTCACATGGCTGTAACAATGAGCTTACAGGCTCACTTATTTTGTTTTATAATTCAATACTGTAGTGGAATGAAAAGCAAATCTTTTGCTATAATGGTTATGCTAATTGACTTTTAATGTTGTTTTATTTTCTAGCTACTCACCAGCAGTCTCCAAAGTTTAATAAAGCTCAAAACATTTAATTTTATTGCCTTGGACTATTGATTATCTGTTTAACACTAAGAACAATGTGATCTGTTGTCTTTGCCTTGCTGATTGCCTGAATTATCTTGAAGAAATAAGAGATGTGCACGAGGAGAACCTCCTGCAATAAAAATTGTCACTTGTATGCATCACTCATGGCTATTGTACAGAAACCACAAGCTAATCTCAGACTTTCAAAGGAAACAAATTTTATTGTTTCACAACTGAACTCAATATTCCCTCAGGCATTACACCACCATTTATATTTCTCTTTCTTGATTTTTATTGCCAACATAAGCTTATTTAAAGGAATGAATAGCATGCTGTCTACTTTGAGACAAATTTTTAAATAATATGTAAAAAAACCTACTAGATTTATTAGAGAGGGTTTATTTAAACCTTAGAAGTTAAATTATTAAAGAAAAGCACATCTGTTTCAAAGAAATAAGAGAAAAAAAAATAAGAACAATATAAGGCTACTTCCATTACACCATTATGACATATTTTTACTTATCATAATGTGGCTATGAAGTCTTGGAGAGTGGGAAGACTGAAAAAAACTATTCACAAGAAATATTGGCTGATTCATTTTAGAAATAATTTATCAAAGCAAAACCATATTTTGTAGCAGTTTGTCAGAGTACAGTGTTTCATTACAATTTTCAAAACTTTTTTTGTGTGGATTTATATTTTCACTGTCTGCTAATCACATGGTTATCACATGCCTAGAAAGATCCAGTAACTTCCATCACATGGAGGGAGCTCCTACCTTATTGTACAATTAATTGTTTTGAAAGCTGCCATGGTATTGACTCTGCTGCCTCTGTTTCCTGTTTGCAAAGTAGAACTGATTCCAGGTGTTGTGGCAGCAGATGTTTTACTATCAATGAGCTCAGAGAAACTATCATTCTAGCGAATTAATAACTCTAATCTTGTGCTCGGAGGGCTGGAACAGATCACAAGTCTTTCATGCTAACTTTAAGTATAGAATGTCCTGTGTGTCCAAATTTTTGGGGAAGCGTGTAACACTTACCAGGCACCCCTCATTTTTCTACATATCTGTAACTTCAGTGCTTGTACTGGGAATATGAATTGACTTCATTGGAGAGAGGAAAATGAATGAGATAAGAAATCATCCAGGAATATTACTTCT
Source organism: Falco naumanni (assembly GCF_017639655.2). NCBI lineage: Eukaryota > Metazoa > Chordata > Aves > Falconiformes > Falconidae > Falco > Falco naumanni. Next base: position 110,861,946 of record NC_054055.1, read on the forward strand.
GAGGAAGGAAATGGAGGTGGATGTGTACAGAATGTGTTGGTTGTTATTAGATTCTCTATCTTTTCAAGAAAATCTCTGTGTTTTGTTTCCATATATTTTGGAATATCAATATTTTCTTATTATTTACTTCATTAATATGTGCTGCTTAACCTGAAGAAAGTTGGAGTTTGTCTGAAAGGCCATTTTAGCAATTGTAGACTTTCTAAGTTAAGAAATAGGAAGTGCTATTAATTCCATTTTAAAGATCCCCTCCTCTCAACCCAGTTATATTTTACCTTTAAAATTATACTGTCAGGAAAACTGAATATAGAATCATAGAATATTTTGGGTTGGAAGGGATGTTTAAAGGTCATCGAGTCCAACAGCCCCTGCAACGAGCAGGGACATCTTCTTTTGGATGAGGTTGATCAGAGCTCTGTTCAACCTGACCTTGAATGTTTCCAGTGATGGGGCATCTATCACTTCTCTAGGCAACCTGTTCTGGTGTTTTACCAGGTATAACATAAAAGATTAGATATGAAATAACAACGTAGTCACAATGTGGGCTACTCTTATCCTGGCTATGATTTTTTCATATAAAGAAAAAAAAATTCTCAAAGAAAAGCATTAGCAGAGACCATAGTATTTTGTAGGTCCAAAACGAGCTGCATGCTTTCATTTTGTGATAACTATCTGACCAGCCCTAGTAAAGGCTTTTAGTTTCTGGGGAAGACAGGTTTAAAACTGAGATTTTGGAAATTGGCATATGTTTTGTCTCTTGTACTTGCGGAGAAATTACAAAAAGACATACAACTGCATTTATTGTTTTTTAAATCTGGGGCGATTGAACAAACCTTCTTCCTCAGTAAAGCTCATTTTTTGGCTCCGTCTCTCCATCTCTCTCTAGTATTAAGCAAAGTGGTGCTTTTACAACGGTCAGTTTTCAGCCATACGCCTTCCTCGGTCTGCATCACCAGTGTCACATGCCAGCATGGGGGATCTAGGAGAGAGGAGCAATGAACCAGAGAATTGCAACATCCTGAACTTCTGCTTGAACAAAATGTAACCATGGCATAAACCCCCTCAGATAAGCACTTTTCCTTGAGATAAACTGCTCTGGGGCAGAGAAATTAGCTCCAGAGAATGGAGCTTCTGGCCAGTGCAGCTCCAAAGCACCAGGTAATCTATGGTGGGCACTGTCAGCTTTCTGTCCTGGGCAGCATATGAATCACGTTACCTCCAGAAACTCCCTCCAGAAATCATTCCTACCAAATCTTTTTGTGAGCCAGGGGTTTGAATATCTTGACATATCAGGCAAATGTTAAAACGGTCATTAGAGCATTTAATTATTTAGGAAACTATCTGAAGGTGTCTTTTCTTAAGTTTTTGACCTATGTGCAAATATTTTCAATGTTGTTTAGCCTCCTCTACTTTAGAATAAAATTTCAATGTGAAAGCAATCAATAAATCACTGCAATGTTTTGAAGTTTGATATAAAAGTTTATTTTTAAAGGTGGTATTTAAACATGGACATGTCATTTTGTGATTTTTCTGGAGAAAAATATTTAATCAGCTCTTGTAAAAAGATGTTTTTCTGTTGCATAAAAGTTTGGAATTAGTCAAGTTGAGAAAATATTGGTAACATGAGTTATTGATATCTAAACTTCTCTCTGCAAGCTTACAAATTCTATCTTTCTTGGTGAAGCCCCTTAAAAGTTTTCCAGGAAATGTTGTTTTCAATATACATTAAAACACGCAGGTTCAGTAGGAGTCAAAAATGTACCTAAGCGCTTGGTTTCCTTCTTTGGGCAAAAAGCAAATCTGTAAGAAACGGACTGTAATTATTATTTGAAGTGTTTTGACTGTGTTATTTTACTGTAATACTTTTTAATGTTGTAAAGACACAAAAGAAAAATGCACATTTCAGTCAGATACGATTGCTTTTTGTAATATAAATAATTTAGAAACAAGTAAGTTTTCAATATTTCAATATATGTTTTGTTTTAGCTATTATATTCTTCTTTGTACTTAGAATATCATAATTATATATTTACATTAATTTTACAATTTTTTTTGTTATTAAATTGTGATAGGCACACCAAAAAAAGAATCTATGTTCTGAGGAATAATAATACTAAAAAGCCCTAAAGACCTTAAAGCCTAGCAAGCAAGACTTTTTTTTTCTTTGCATTTATTTAGGCACAATAGATAGAAATATGTTAGGGTTTGGGAGGAAAAGAGGAAAGATTTCAACATAAAAAATACTTAGGCTGCTTTAGCTTTTAGGACATCTAAATTTTAATGGAGTATCTAATGGACCACCAAACGTATCTGTATATTTTCTCTGTTTCAGCTACAGTAATGACCTAAGATTTTCTAAGTAATATGCATAAATTATTTTAATGTAGTCCATAAGATTGAAACAGAACAAGACATAGCACTGTGTGCCAAAACTGTCCATAAAACACCTGCAAAGGGAGATGTGATAAAAAAAAATATTTATTTTTTAAACCCTGGGAGATTTGGGTAACAATATCTCTTGATGGCTCTGCTTCCCTAGTTGTGAAATGGAGGAAATTATACTTTTAAGCAAGCGCTCTGCCTGCCTGTTACATTAGCTTAATTGTCGATGTGAATCTGCGTTATCTCTGTAATGCCCCATCCCTCCCTGCGATAACTGTTCTCTCACATCCCTGTGACAGTGTGAAGTGCTGGAGAGGAAGATGCAATATAAATACAGAGCAGAACTGCCAAGCATCATTTTTGTGGTAGGAGCCTGTGTGTCCCACACCCACCCCACAAGGCTGTTGAGGCTGGCGTCAGGTTCCTCTGTCTTCTTTAATCAGACATGCGAAGAGCTGAAAGGTGAAGGTGAGGGTAGGAAGAAGAAGGAAGAGAGGTCCAGATCTCTTTGTTGCACCAAGGCTGAGCACTAGAGAAATGCATGTCCATGATTTGAAAAGGTCATGGATTAAGTGTAAAACACCACAGGTTGGTGGCTGACAAGGCAAACAAGGTCTCCCAGAATGAGCAGCACCGTTACCAGCATGCTGGGGCACCCATGATGGGCAACATCTGGTCGCTCGCCCTTGTGCGCTCAAGGCAAGTCTGGCATCATGAGCTCTGGGGACATGGAGGCTGGTGGCGGAGTTGAGTGAGTGACCTTCAGGCTGGAAATCCAGGATGTAGGACTGTCATCTCCTTGCTTTGGGATCATCAGTGTTTTAGAGTTTTTCTGAAACTTGTGTCTGTGTTCGCTTCTGGCTGTGGCCTATGTACTTCACAGAGCTCAGGGACAAAAGTGACCCCGTATGTTGAGCTGGAAAGAATAAGCAATTATAAATGTCAAGAACGTGAAAATATGAAAAGTTATACCTGTCCAGTTCATTTAATCCAACTACTGGCATTTTAGTATGTGCAGTACTAATTAATTACAGCTAGCTTTTATCAGAAGTCTTCAAAAACTTGTAGAAAGTGTATTACTTTCTTCCAATGGGAAACCGAATTGAAGGGTGATTTAAATGATTTTTCTGAATTCATCAAAGGTAGAGCCAGGGATAAAGCTTGCATTTATGAGACCCTGACTTCTATTTGCTAGCTCACAGCACTATCAGAAATATGATACAATTCTGAGATATGGTGCCTTTACAGGTGCACTGAGAAAAGAATGCTAGTAAGGATCGTAAGGTATTTGCTAACATATGTGTCCTACAAGTGCTTTAGTCCTTCTTTTGTCTTACAATATTTTTACCATCAATTAAAACCGTTGTTATAGGGACTGCTTAACACAATGAGCTTTTCTTAAGATTTAATTTCATAATGGTTTTAAATTATAAATCATGTCCTAAACCGGTTAGCATCAAATTTTCAGGCTTGACTTGCTCTGTTGCAGTCAATTCTCAGCTTAAATTCAGGCCCTCTTTTCTCCTTGTTCTCTTGCTCACGTACTTTAGCGCTGTCTTCTTTGTGTGATTCTTAAATCTGAAAGAACAAATGTGATTGCTTTGCAGATTAAAACTGAAAATCAGTTATCTCATGAAATAAATAGACAACCAAGCTTGACATTTTTATTCTTGGTAGGATGACATTTAAATTGCTATTGATCAGAAAAGAAGTTTGGTTTGAGCAAAAGAATAAGGATAAACTCAAACTTATTTGCTGAGGCTTTGTAAACAATTTAGATATATAACAGACACTTAACAGGAAAATGTATGTCTGCTGAAAGTCACTAGATTTTGTTAACTCTGTAATGCTCTCAACTTTTAAAATGTCTGTTGTTAAAGAATAATTTTGAATCCCACAGATTAAAGTTAAAATCATAGAAGAGAGAACTAAGGTCTTCAAGTACAATTTTTTAATATTTATTTCTAGATTTTGGAACATGCAGTTGGGTAGTGGCTTTTTGGACCTTGTTTTGTGATGGGTTTGAATTTTGGAATTGTTTTTATGTGATGGTGGTTTTTTGTTTGGGGGTTTTGTTTTTTGGGGGCTTCTTTGTTTTTTGGTTTTGGTTTGGTTTGGTTTTTTTTAAGGGTAAAACCTGGAGAAGCTTGTAACATGCATGATCTTCTTGGAAGGTGAACGTTCCTCCCTATTCTGTGGGATAGCTGGGTTGATTTCTGTTTTGGAGCCTCTTGCGCTGCTGGACAGCAGGCGATTGCAATGCTCTGAAGTAAATTCTAGCACCTTTGGAAGGTGTTAATGTCCTTTGCCACCAAGCCGTGACATGTTAGTGACACTTTCAGATGATTAAAGAGTAGTTCTTAAAATATTTTTATCCTGGAGGCTTTTTGTGATATTGAACTTGCTGCATGTAAAAAAATCAAGGTCAACAAACAAATAAAATCCTTCTCTTTTAGCTACCCAAAGGGGCCTGAAATATTATAAAATCCAATCTGATGGACACCAAAGGTCTGATGTTTGCTTAGCATCCTTTTTGATTCAAAAACCCCATCCTTGACTTCTGACGTCTAGAATGTTTCTTTGTGGTAACTACAGTTTTCTTTTCCCTTTTTAATCTATGTGGTTTATTTAGCTAGGATCTGAACACCTTTCAATAATTTTAGAACAGCAATAATAGCGCTGTTTTGGTTCTTGCATGTATAAAAAGCAATCTTAAAATTCCTTCATTTTGGTTGTAGCGTTTATTTCTGTGCTAGGTTGTCCTTCTGAAGTACTTGAAGAAAGATATGAAGAAGGTCCCAGAAGGGATCTTTCATTTCTAAAACAGTTAGGGATTTCAGGACACTTCATTTTTATTTTTTCTCTTGTAATTTTTCTCAACATAGGTCATCTTACCGTCTATTTTTTCACCCCACTTTACCTTTTACATTGTGCTTCTAATCCACTGTACAGATGTGTTACGACTCCCTTGATCCTTCCTCTGAGGCATCTGGAGAAGATCAGTGCTAAGGTCAGGCTGTTACAGTGGGTGAATTTGTGCTCTGCCTGAATTACAGGCAGAGAACTTATGTTCTTCAGTGATTAGATTTGAGATGGACAAAACTCAGCCCTTTTCAACATGTCATTGCTCTACTAGTGTGCAAGTCATCAGGTATATACACCTTTATAAGAAAAAAACCAGCACTCAAGGTGGAAGATACATTGTGGTCTTTGCTTGAGGCTGAACTTTTTGGCTGTAAAAATTAAGAGTATTCCTGGAATAGGGAAGAAATAAGGGAAGAAGGAAAGAAGCGAAAAAGATATGCCAGCTTTATCTGTGAATTGTGAGGTTTGTTGGGGTGCAGGTCAGTTCTTTAAGACTACTCACGATTGATAGTAGAAAGGGATCTGGACTGAGCCTGCTCTATGCTTTGTTTACACATAAGGATAACTTACTGGGGTTTGAAAAGATGTTTTACTCTTGTCCTTCTTTTAAATATTTCTGTTTCCTTGGATACAGATAGCTACCCAAAGGAGCCTGAAATATTATAAAATCCAATTTGATGGACACCAAAGTTACAATTTCGAACCAAAATGACCTCATTTTAATAGAGTCCTCCACAACGTGCACCGTGAAGTTTGAGCTGTTATTCATCAGAGGGTATGAAGTACACTATTGCAAAGATACACTGATACAAATGAATGGTTATGAGAATTTTATGACCCACTCATTTCTTTAATATCTTAAGTAGGATGAAGCAATTGGCTGACTAATGAGATTTTAATGGGAGTAGTGGTCTGAGTGAGGGGAGTATAACTGTCTTCATTGAGTCTAAATCTGTCCTGCTTAGAAATTTACTGTCCTGAGAATTTTTCTTTTAGTACTGGAGAACTGGCACTGACAACATTACCAGTATATGTAATGGTTTGGAAAAGGCAATGACAGCAACAGAGAAAGTAATCTTCCCAAATGTGAGCATTGCTGGTGAGTGTTTTGAGGGGACCTGCATATTTTCAGGAACCAACTAGAATTTTCTTTTATCAGACCCCAGGACTTCAAATCTCTGTGGCTCAAAAGACAAATTTCATAAATAATTTCCAGCAGTTAGAGTACATAGCTTTCATTTTAATTTCCTACCAGAGATATGCAACATAATGTGGGAGCATAGTGAAATAAATCTTAGTTGTGTGGGCTTTTGTTTGTTTGTGTCCTCTAATATTATCTTTTAATTCACTCCAACTTTTTCCTATAATTTTTTTCCTTCCTTCTGATAGTAAGAGCTCTTCGCTTGAAGAGTTTACTTTTAGCTGATGTATCCTTTAAGAAATTTTTTTCTCTCTCTTTTTCCTTCTCATCCGTTTCCATCTGATTCTTCCTAGTCGGTTAGCAGACTAGCATAGTAACTACGTGTCTCACAGTTTATATTTGATTTCATTCCCCTTTTGGTCTAAAATTGCTTTCACGGATGTCTCTCTTAATGCTGTGTGTTTTGAAGTTTAACACCTTCAGGTCAATTAGGTCTCTTAGATTTATGTAGAGCTTTTTGTTACAGTAGCAGTACTACTGTAGCTGTTATGGTCTATAATATTTTGGCTGGAAATAGCATCTTAGACCACCCAATGTAGTCTGAAAGAAAACCTGCAGCTTATCAGGATACATGCTCTTCCTGTCTGAAAGAGAAACAGCAATCTTTAAAACTAAATACCATTTGAAAACAATTATTCTAACTTATTAGCTTATTCTAATTAATTAGCTGTGTTACTTAGACCATGGGATAATAGATAATTGGTGTTTGTGTCTGGATGGAGGCGTTAACCATGTCTTTACCTTTTTTCCTTACTTACAAGAAAGGGAGAGAGAGATTTTATCAACTGTGGGATGTTGTTGGTTAACAGAGGGAAATCGCAATGTTCCATAAGAGCAGTGCCTCTACTGAATACATAATTGTGAGTATCCTCCAGTGTTACGAATTCCTGTTTCCAGCTTGCGTGTGAATTAGTTCATCTTTTACAGGCTGTTTGGGAGCCTCCCTGGGAGGGTAGGAGACAGGGGTCTTTTTCCCTCACTGTGGGCAGGTCACATTTGATGCCTGTCATGTATTGGGGAGATTCAAACAGGAGCTGTTTGAGAAGTAGGACTTTCTGGGTAATATTTCTTAAGACTGAAACTTCCTCCAGCATGGGTTGTAACTTTTCAGGACTTTAATTTTTCTAAGATAAATAAATAAATAAATAAATATTTGTCCATAGGAGGTATTTTCCCTGAATACTGTTCTAGTCAAGTAAAAATCCTCTTTAGGTAGTTCAGTGGTATTACAGTGGTTTTGCTCAGAAAATATGGTGGTATTTAAAGGGATGACATATTATTTATATTGTTTTTATTGAAAAATGAATTTATAATGACTAATTAGTGCAACTACTGCTGCTACTTTTTCAATAATGATATTGATAAGTAATCACTCTTGGTTCATAAGACATGTATTGAATTTTTTTCATCTGGTTGGAAAGATTGCTGGGTTTTGGAGGTAAAAATTAGTACCGACAAACTCATGCTTCTTATCTGCCAAAGCTTAGAAAGGACAGGAGAGTCTTATAGAAGGCTCAGGGCTCCTCAGCCTAAATTGTTTTTGGTTTTTTTTTTTCCTGTCCTTAGAATGACAGTTTGAGTATAGACTCCTACTACCATAGGAAAGCAGGAGATACAGTACCTTTTTTAAGTTTGTTGTAGTGGATAATGTCAGAGCTGCTTGTCAGCCTCCTTGATGTAGTCTTTCTGGTTTAAGATTACGATCTTCTTTCTTTTGTCTCCTACTTTAATTACTATTTGATGGCTATAGACAGTATGGATTTTCTCTCTGAAAGATAACAACCTTTTTCTTTTCTATAGCCCTTTCTTCTCTGTAGTCAGAAAATATCTTTCTTTAAGATAGTCTGACTAATATATGCAGTAAAACTTAATTGTTTGCAACTTGTACGCAGCTTTGAAATTTCCTCTGTTTCAAATCTGAAGAGCTTATGTGCCTGGAAGTCTATTTTCTTTTCTTGCTAAAGGATTTTTTTCCATAAATCTTGTCTTAGCTTGGGTGAGAATCCTTTTAAACCAGATCATTACCCTACATATGATATTAAAAAGTGATTGAAATAGATTCAGGTACAGCCTGGCCATCATCAGTGCACTACATTTTTTGGCATGCCTTTAGGCCCACCCAATTCAAAATAAGACAGCAAAAATTCAGTAAAAGTTAGATGGCTTTGCATTAAGAAGAGTGACTTTAGGAAGTTGTTTAATTAGCACGTTATGGAATATAAGCCTTTCTTAATGAACTGGCAGCTCTGCCTAGGCAGCTAAAATCTTGACATCATCGTTTAGTAAGCTTAGTCAGATAAAGGTGGTGAAACCCAAAATACCTGTCCACATTCAGGAAAACCAGACTTCCTAAACAATTTTAAAGAAGGACACAGATGCCTGAAATTGCACAGAGGATAAATTTAGGGCTTAAATTCCGTGTTTTGAGTTTTAGAATTCCCAGTCCTCCTTGAAGTCTTGAAGAACAAAAATTTTGTTAAGTGAATGTTCCTAAGAATCTAATTTTTGTCTTTGTGTTCTTCCATAAACCAACACTGCTTTGGCAGAACTGAGTAGTTCAGTGTGTTTCATGGGTGCTGAGCTCAGCTACCTGAGTAGCACCAGAGCAATGCTCTTAGCAGTGTGCATTATATTGAATTTTTTATTTATTCATTTATTTATTTATTTATTTTATGAATAAGGGTCAGGAGACAGCACAGCTCCATATCAGAAGGGAAAATGGAGGGGAAAATGAGTGTAGACTGTGCTGGCCTGCTGCTCCTACGGACCTGCTGACAAGAAGGGTGAAGGTGGCCGTGGCTCCGGTGGGAGCAGTCTGATCCTGTTCTTATGGCACCTCCTAAGCCTCTGGGGCTGCCCAGGGCTTGGTGCAGTGGGAGTAAGCTGTGGGGCCAGGGCCAATATGCATGGGCCCAGGGAAACGTTCTGTTGTAGGCCAGCACACCCCTTTCCTCCATGCAAAAATCTCAGGTCAGCCCGAACCATGACTTTCAGGCAGCAGCAGAAACAGAGGAGCTGGAGCTGTTGGTGTTACACTGTCTGTGGGATTGCGTATTAGCTATAGTACGTAAACCAGTCCTTGGGGTCCTTGCAGTTATAGTCTTCCGCTCTCAGTAAGATGTATATCCTAATAACGAAAATAAAGGATTATGGGCTGTTTCCTCTACAGTAAGGTCAGGGCTTTACATTGTCAGTGGGGCATGAGCCCTGTAATTGAGCAGTAGTCCACGAGATACAAAGTAGAATAAGGGCCACAAAGTCTGTAGCTCTTCCTTCTAATAGTTTTTTCCTATGTTAAATTAACAAGTTTTACATAGTAAGTACAAACACACAAACAAAACACCTCAGACCATCTGGAGGAACAGAACTATTTCAAGAAAACAAAAAAAGACATCAAGAGTTACTTTCCTGGAGACAGTTACAGATATTACGAGTGACAGTATTTTGCAACAGAAGTAGCATGTCCCTCTGTTATTGGCAGTGGGGAAAAAAAACAAATGTCAACAAGAACTAATTAAAGGGAAAGGATTTACTTTATTTGCTAAACAGGCGAGAACAAAAGAGTTTATTTGACAACAGTTTGCCTTTGTACGGTCAGAAAGCTATCGATGTGCAGAGCCAGCAGTTATGGATGGGTGTTCACCAGGAGAGAGTACACTTATTTTTCAGGAAGTTTAGGCCACTTACAATTACCTTTTCCACTTGCATGTGTTTTATTTGCCTTCAACCTTCCTTTCCTACCCAAAACAGGAGATCCCACAACAGAACTTTGGGTGACTGCAGATTTTTCTTCTTGATAATTACGTTCAAAACTGTAACACGTGTTCCTTTTTCTGTGGAATGACAGATTAAGAGATAGGAAATATTTCTTAAAAAAAATGGATTTATATTGTTGATAACTTTAACTCTAATTACTTGTTTTAAAATAATTTTAGTTTATGTAATGTATATCCAGCTTATATGACTGGTCTGGTCCCACTCTTGTTAGTGGGATCACTGTAATCTTCCAATCCATTTTTGTTTTGGCGCTCTGTTCATAGCTCTATTCAGTCTGTCAAACCTTTTGACAGCCAACTCTCAGCATCTGCCAAGCTGGCTATCTTTAATTTGAGGAAGGAAACACTGATAGAGATGGTTTTCTCTACAAGTGTTGATGATTTTCTCTAAAAGGATGAGTTCCAGACAGTGAGTCATGCATGCCTTTGGGAAGCAGTCTATACATCACGTTAGCTGATGGAAGTTCCTACATTATCAGAAGTAGGATGAAACATAATGCTGCAAATAACAGTTTCTAGATATTTTTTTTTTTAACTCAAGTGAGCAAAGTCTGAATTGTATGTGATAATACACATACAATTCTACTATGGCTAATTAAATATGTCATCTTGCTTTAGGTAGATTTATTTCATGTTAGACTCTGATGTAGTTGATGTAAACTGGTTTTGATTCAATGGAGCTAATTTACATTGGTTAAGGATCTGGTCAATTATATTCTGATTATGTCATCTTGTAGGAGGAAAATAACAAGGAGTAAATTCATAACCTCATGTCTCATTAAGTACACCATCAAACATTAAAAAAAGTTCATTAAATAATAATTCTGTATAACTAAGCAAGCTTGGCTGTGGCTGAAGATACAGAATGCATGCATAATTGACAAGATAGGAAAACAAATTACAAAAAGGGCAAGTTCAGCATAACCTCAGGAATATGTTAAAATTCATTTAAACTCACCGTTGGGAGTTTTGGGAGAATGTCTTCATTTTTATCATGGAAATTAATACAGTTTGAGGAAATTAAGAGTACACTAAAATAACTCAGCCAAGAAAAAATTCCTCATATTGGCAAATGGACCTGCAAATAATCATGTACAATGACTACTATATAAATGTTTGCTGATGTGGTTCCACTTGTCACTTTCAGTATTTCCATATTGATAGACTGATATCTGATGAAAGGAAATTTTTGACTAGAATGTGCCTTTTTTAACCACAGATTATGAGAAATTAATATTTTATTGGAGAAGCATCAACATGTACTTGGTGATTATTTTAGGTGTCTTAGATGCCAAATGTAAATGCTTTTGTGAATAAGACTAGGAATAGTTAAGGACTTAAAATCAACCATCTTATCAGACTTTACTGAACTGTTGTCCAAAATTAGGCAAATGTATAAGAGACAGAATTTCTTTCCTGTACTTTATAGAAAGATACAATTCTGTATCCTTGGTCCTCATTTTTGGCTCGAGTTCTATTGTTCTATTTGTGCTCTCTGCCTAATGCCTGAAAACATTTCAGTACATTATTGTTAGGTTTTTTAAAAAAGTTTTAATTAGAAATAGTAATTGCAAAAAGCAAATGAATTAATTTTTAGAATTATAATCTAGCTATTTTATGGGTAGTATTCTCTCTCATAGGTGTAAGTTATAACTTCTTCTCCATTGCATAGTCATGCCAACATGACTTGCTGGTTTATGTACGATACTATTTCTTCAGTATACTGCTCACCGTGCTGCCATAGATGGAGCTTTGTGTGGACTGACAGGTCTGCTCTAAATCAGCCTGTATTATTCTAAACCTTGCCTTTTGTATACTTGATTAGATATGCAGGAAATAGTAGGGAATTATATAAATTTCCTACGTCATTTAAAAGTGTGAGATTTGGTATCATAAAATAGCTAAAGTTTTGAAGGGTGCTTTTTTTTATAGCACAGATGTGTTTGTATTCTACACCTGTCACAAAGGATGGACCTGTGTATCTGTCACAAGTATCTGTTTGCTAATTATAAAGTGAATTTATATTTCAGCTGCAGTAGCAAATCTTTCTATCTGGATAGATACAGGAGTACACACTGCCCAGGGCAGTGTCCTTCTGAGGTGGAGCCCAAATCCTCTCCACCTGCTGCCACTTCAATCTAAATGACAGGCATGTTTATTCCTTCCTGGACCTGCTTTGCTCACTAGTGCATCTCTTTTATAGTCTTTTTTTTTTTCCTCCTTTCTTTCTTAATTAAATGAATATTTTTTTACCACTATAGATGTACTTATCCAATAATATCTGTGTGTAGTGATCAAAACAATGTGCAAATGTGTCTAATCAAACTAAATGGAGAACTAAGTTAAACAATGATTGAATTTTGGGGGAAGCATTGTACCAGCTAGATTTTAAACTGGCTTTTAATAATGTATTTCTAGTAGCACTTTCTAAAGTCTGTCTCATGATCTTCAGGCATATTGGGATTTTCTGAATTGCCATAGACACATGAAATGTCATTTTCAATTATTTAGATCACTGACCTTTTCAGTATTTCTTCTTAAATAATCTCTGTGCCCATGATTTGAGTTTACTTTGTACTTTTTGTGCCATAATCTCTGCTGCAATATGGATAACAGAAGCCATGAATTCTTAGGTATGAGTTGTAACTTACAGGCCTGTGCATAAGATTGCAATTTGGAAAATCCTGACTTCATATCTGCCTTTGTTCTTGACATTTTTCCTGTAGCCTTGCTTAAAGATAGAGGATCATTTTTCTACTTGTATATCCTGAAACATTTTTTCTGGGACTGTGTTCATATATATCTTTATTGGACTAGCTGCACTGGTTTAACTAATGGTCCCCTAAATAAATGGAAATGGATTCCTGCTTAAAAGATCTTGCAGCTTAAAGAAAAGGGAAGTCATCTAAGGATACAGGCTGTGTGCCAGAACTTTGCATGAAAGCTGTTTGTTGGGCTTGTTTGGTCTTGTGTTTTGTGGTTTGGGTTTGGTTTTTTGCCTTTTTTAATTTTTTTTTTTTTTTCCTAAGCCGTGACTGAAAAAATGCAAAGCAGGATTTCAGGGTTGTTATCTTTCCCATTTACAAAAGAGAAAACGGAGGCATAAGGAAGCCTGGTGACTGGCCCACTGCCACCAGCTGCATCAGTTGCTGGTGTAACAGCACTGACAGAGGTGCTGCACTTGGGAGCCAGACAAGGTATCTCTTTGGTCAGGATGCCATTGAGCTGAATGGTGTTTGCAGCTTCGATGAAGTTTGACTCCCCCTTTTTTTTTTTTCTCCATTTAGACACACAGACAAATTCTTAATGATCTTATCCAGCCTACTGTCTTGCTGATACCAAGAAACAATAAAAATATATAACCTTATATGCTCATCATCCTTCTTGAGAAAAGATTACATGTGGTAAAAGCAAAAAGGTTTGCAGACAGCTGGAGTATGCCAGCCTTGGCAACTGGGGACTGTGTGCAATTTGGATGGATGTAGGAAAAAAAATGTAGAGGGTTAATAAGAGGTTGTTAAAGCACAGCAGCAGGATAGGATGAAAGCAGGTGGGACTACAGAAGTTCATCTGGAGTCAAATATTCAAAACTGTTAACTATGAACTGTTAATATTATTTATAGACCAAAGTAGAATAGTGGTAATCAGGACACTGTAAATGTAAGAAGATAAATCACCAGAATCTAAAAGTAAGCAATTTCCTTCTAAATAAAAGTATTTTTTAAAAAGTAATTTGTGTTTTATTTGTCATTAAAGAATGAGAGGTGTTTTTTCTTTACTTCCACTTGCAAGGCCCAGTGGATAGAAAACATTAGCAGTAAGCAGCAAAAGCTTGAGGGGAAAAATGACCGATGTCACCTTTCAAGCCACAAAAGCTGCAGCAACTGAATTTTTATGTTGCTTCCCAGCTCACCACGATGACTTACAGTTAACATTTGCAGCACTGCGCTACTGAGAACTAAAGGCTTACTCAGCAGAAGTAACGTAAGGTGAATACATGGTGCTTGTTCATATGGGGTCAGCGTGAGCTGAAAATGCTTCATACCATGCCATCATCAATATTACTAGATAGGGAATGCAACCAAATGATAACAGGGCTAGCTATGACCTTGGTGTAAGTGACAAACACCTTACATTATAGCAGTTCACAAGTGGCAATAAGTAATAGGGCTCGCAGAGGTGGCCATCAAATATAAGTAATTAACTGAAGCAATGTAGAGAGAATACATGAGCCTGGGAAATGGTCCAAGAAAGAAGTATAAAAAAAACCCCCTCAGACAAACTGGAGGAAAAAGACATTTTTGTTTTAAGACAGGAGACTTATGAAGGTTGCTGATAGCATCCTGGACTGGCTGGGAAGTGGAGATAAGTTGGGCGAATGCTATATAAAAAAAAAATAAATATCTTGCATGGCTTGGATAATATCACATTAGCAGAACTGGTATTTTCTTTCTTGTTCACAGGCGAAGCGTATAACAAAACGATACATATATCATGGGAGATGGAAGGGAAGGGCACATCTGGACTGAGGCTTAAAATGTAAATATATCTGGGGCCAACATCATGTACTTAGAGTAAAAAATGATAACCTTAGCTTCCATTATCAATATTTGGTTTTTTTAATTCTTATTGTCACCACTGGGGAAGGAAGGGGATGAGGCTTGAAAACATCTCCAGCATGTAATTGAAGTAGTGATGTCTTCCTGAGTCAGCAGTTGAGGGGTGGGGAAATATAATTAAAAGAAAGACTATTCCAGTGCAGAGGTGTGTCAGAACTACAGGTCATGCAGAAAGCATTAGTCCTGCAGAGGCATTTCTAGAAATGGAGTGTGTCTTGCAGACTTTGCAAGCATGTACACCCTTATTAAAAGCATAAATTCAGAAGAAAGCTATTTCTGCTGGCTTTGTCTCTAACCATCTATTACTTTCAAAAGCTTTGAAATCCATGCTGTGATGGAAGCTCAACCTCCAAACTGCTTCAGTCTCTCACTGTGAGTGTGCTATCTTGCAAATATCAAAAGCCTTTTATATTGTCTCACAGTAGATCAAACTTTATTATCTGTCTTCACCATATTCAGCTTCCCACCTTTTCTGAGACCTGGGTGTTATAACATGAACAAAGAACGTTTGCAGGTTCTTGCAACAGGGAAGAGCCACACACTGTACTACTTTTAAACCCAAGACTTTATACCTCCATTTTGTGTACCCTCTGGAAAAGGCTTATGTTGAGAAATGGAAGGAAAATATAGCATACTTTTCCCCTCTCTTTGTGCTTTCCAGGGATGATTGAAAAATACAGCACATTGCTTCAGCACTTCAGGCAACCAAGGACTGGGGCAAATGATCAGAAAGTTGTAAGCAGCTCATTCATTTGCAATTGAGGAATTGCAAAAAATGAGGAATCTCGTTTTTATAGAAGACAGTAAGAATTTCTGTATGCACAGGGAAAGTTCACTGAACTCTTACACTGCTCTTCTGGGAATCCCTTAACTGGACAACAAAACAGGCAATAGTCCTCTTTTTTTTTTATGCTTTCCCCTTTCAATTTAGTAAGCAGAGGCAGTCCTGAGCAGGTGCTACGGAAAAGAAACAATTGCCTAAGATTGTCCCATGGCTCATATCAAAGGTGCCTCTGAAACTACATGACAAGCAGGGAGATTTGAAGGGGAGACAGAAATAGAACTTCTTCAGAGGCTACGGTTGGAGAGAGGTGACCCAGGGAACAGGATATCAGTTCATGATCACACAAAAACTGGTTTTCTTAACTGGAGCTGTGGACCTTTTCATCTATACCAGGAAATCAGATTTTCTTTTTAATCTGCACATGGATGTTTGCAAGTGTTCAAAGTTTGCAAATTGGCCAGAATTTTGTAAGTACTCAGCATTCATTGTGCCAAGTCCATTTGTGAGTAGCTCCTTTCCCTACAGGCAAAACAGAAGTCAAGCCCAGATACTTTCAAAAAGTAAAGGCAACTTTTGTTTGTATGTGCTAGCAGCACAATGACTTCAAATCCTACGAACAAGTGGAGCTTGGTGGTCTTCAGCCTGGCAATTCCAATGTGTGTCTTGAAGAAAGTAGAGAACAATAGTAGGGAGGTTGCTGGAGATCTTAGGTCTACATAGGAAGGTATTTAAGTCCTTTGTTTGCTCATTAACAGGTCTGATGACATTTGAGAAGCAGAAATAATTATGTGGTTGCCTTGCAAATCTTCACTTTTGGTTATACATTTTTAGCAGTCTATCAGTTATAAAAATGGATATGCACTGATAATAGCTTCCAATACTAATTGTTCAAAGACACTTTATCAACGAGTCAGTCACTTCTTAATGATATCTGAATCCTGCAGTGAAGGACAAATATTCAAAATCACTAAAGGATTTAAATAACACACTTCCAATGGACTCCAGAAAACGGGTTGTTTTTATAGGTATTTCAATGCTTTTGAAAATCTGATATTGAATTCCACTGTTTAGACATGTATAAAACACCTAAAGAAGTAAATTATATACAGTGTACCACATGCAATTTTAAGGTAAAGTCCATGAACAATTCTTGAGTGCTATCTACTTGCAGAATTATAAATAATCACGTAAATATTGCTGTATAACTTGCTTTTTTTAGTGTGTATTCTGCAGTAGTTATAAATTTTTATTCCCATGTTTTTCCAAGAATGCACCATCTTTCAAAATGGTAAATAATCTTTTTTTCTTGAACAATATCCTAGCTGGAAACGACATTGAAAACAGTATAATTGTCCTTGTTCGTATCATATGTGGAATCATTCCTCTTTGCTTAGGTTTATAAATTGGCTTGTCATGTTGAATATTATTCCAGTAAAATTCTGTGGGAAACTTTGGAAACTCCCTTGGAAACCCTCTAAGTGAGAGCTGGTAAGTTTGCTGCAAGCACATGTTTTTCACTGGCTGCCTGTAATTTCCTGAATTCATGACGCTTTCTTACATTTTGGAAAGACTGGATAAAATTAAGTTTTCCTAAAATGGGTATATTTTTGTGGATGCATACATATGGTTGTTCCTAAGATAGGCACCTTTTTAGAAGAGAGAAGAAACCGTTTCACTGTGAAACCATCCAGAACAGTTGTTAGAACATATTTCCATCTACAGCTGATAGCCAGCTGGCAACGTCTCCCCGCTGGCTGCAGATACTTGCCAGAACTAAATGTGGGTTTGTTCTCCCTGCCTTCCAATTTTGCTCTATCTATTTTAATATTTTCTTTGTTTCCAGTACTTCAGAATCATCTACCTTGTGGCCTCAAATTTTTTTTCTGCTGACATTTTTTTCCTTTTAATATTTACTAGTGACCTATTTGATGGTCAGATTTTTCATACCAGAGAATTTCCTCTGCATCTGCGTTTGATTTACCCTCTCAAAGACGACATGTCTTCATTGACTGGCCCTTTGTAAGGCAGCTGTAATGTCACCCCACTGTTTCCTTTGAGACATATTACTGAGACCAAACAAGTGTTCTTCAACTAGATTGAAACATACGCACTTAAAATTTGACGCTTTATGGTGCGCTTTCTATACGTTAAATGTGAGCACATTTAATTAAGATTTTATGTCTGTTGAAATGTTTATCAACTTTTTCCCAAAATAATATCCTGCTTAACTCACCAGTATTGTTTAAAATATATTATTTACCTTTTACCAATGCTTTGGTAAATATAAATTATTTACCATATATATATATACACACACACATTCTATACATTATATATATATAATATATATGAAAATATATATAAAAAAATATATATCTAATTTACAGAAATTGTGGTATTTTTCCAGGATGCTGGACATTGCCATTACCATGTTAGAGCAAGAAGCATGAACAAGTATAGGGGACAAGTAAAACCAGATTTATCTATCTATCTATCTATCTATCTATCTATCTATCTATCTATCTATCTATCTATCTATCTATCTATCATCTATCTATCTATCTATCTATCTATCTATCTATCTATCTATCTATTTATTTATTTATTTATCTTCTATGACAAAACCCCAGGACTCTGGCTGCTGGTAGAAATTGCAGTTTTACAGTTTTACCAGGGAAGTAAGAGTTAATATATGCTAACATTGGAATAACTTTGAGTGAGTTTTTTTTCCAAAGTATTTTCATTTCAAAACATTAAATAGCACTGCTCTACTAAACATAAATTTTATGTAATGCAAAAAGGTCCAGTTGTGCTACATACATATATTATTATTTTGTATTAAACCCCAAAATTGTAAATGTATTATGCAAATTATTTTTGTAAATTATGATTGTTTGGGTTTTTTTGCAGTGTGCATAACTGAAGAAAGTTTGAGTGAAAGTTTTCCATGTGTTGGGTATTATTTCACCCGACAACATTTTTATGATTCTAATTTTTAAAAAATTTGATCTTTTCAGTCTGATGCCAAATTATCGTAAAAGTTGTTTCATATATGTTTATATGCAGCAGGAACCAAAAAGACCGTATGAAGACCATGTCCAGAAGATGACTACAATCTATTTGCTTTATAGGGAGTTCCAGATTCTAACAGGTACGCCCTGTACCTGCTTGTTTTGTGGTTGGTTTTTGGGGTTTTTTTTTGGCTAGAGTTTACCTTTCCTACGTGCTCTCAAACCTATTTAGTTGAAAATAACAGAAAATTAGAAAACTGTTTTTGTTAAAAATCCCACTGGATTTTCTATATGGTTCAAAATGGTACATGGGGTACAAAATGATGTAGCTCCACTGCATCATGGGCACAACAAGAGATGTGGTCAATGGCTCAATGTCCAAGTAGATACCAGTGATGAGTGGCATTCCTCAGGGGTCTGTACTGGGACCAGTGCTGTTCAACGTCTTTGTTGGTGACATGGACAGTGGGATTGAGTGCAAGTTTGCTGACTAGGCTGAGTGGTGTGGTTAACACGCTGGAGGGAAGGGATGCCATCCAGAGGGACCTTGACAGGCTTGAGAGGTGGGCCTAGCTGAACCTCAAGAAGTTCAACAAGGCCAAGTGCAAGGTCCTGCACCTGGGTTGGGAGCAACACCCAGTTCCAATAAAGGCTGAGTGGAGAATGGATTAAGGTCAGCCCTGAGGAGAAGGACTTGGGGGTGCTGGTGGACAAGAAGGTCAAATGACCCAGCAATGTGCACTTGCATCCCAGAAAGCCAGCTGTATCCTGGGCTACATCTATATCCTGGGCTGCAACTAAAAAAGTATGACCAGCAAGTTGAAGGAGGTGATTCTCTCCCTCTTCTCCACTTTCATGAGACCCCACCCGAAGTACTGCATTCAGCTCTAGGGCCCCCAACATCAAAAGGATATGGCCCTGTTGGAATGAGTCCAGAAGAGAGCCATGAAGATCATCAGAGGACTGGAGCACCTCTCCTCTAATGACAGGCTGAGAGAGTTGGGGTTGTTCATGTTGCAGAGGAGAAGGCTCTGGGGAGACCTTAGAGCAGCCTTCCAGTACCTAAAAGGGGGCCTACAAGAAGGCTGGGGAGGGAGTTTTTAAAAAGGCATGCAGTGGTAGGGCAAGGAGAAATGACTTTAAACTGAAATTAGATTTAGATTAGATATGAGGAAGAAATTCTTTACTGTGAGTGTGGCCAGACACTGGAACAGGTTGCCCAGGGAAGCTGTGGATGCCCCATCCCTGGAAGTGTTCAAAGCCAGGCTGGATGGGGCTTTGAGCAACCTGGTCCAGTGGAAGGTGTTCCTGCCCATGCCAGGGGGTTGGAACTAGGTGATATTTAAGGTCCCTTCCAGCCCAAACCATTCTATGATTCCACAATTCTACAAAATAACCCAAAGTATGATGGTGAAGGAGGAAAGAAAGAAAAGGCTCGGACAACTTCTTCATTAATTGAAACGTAACACAAGCCAGGCTACAAATAAGTGTTCAGACAAAAACAATGTGGGTTTTTCCTTACTTTTTGCAGTCACTTTTACCTGTCTTTAAACATATGACAGCTTTTACTCAGGGGTATGTTTGCAATGCATTTGGACTGCCAGCAAACAGTGAGCTCTGAACAATCTGGTTCAACATTAGACCTCTTAAGAAATAAGGCGGACAAATCCTAACTGAGTAACTTGACCGATTTGACCTTTGTGCTCAGTTGAATGAAGACCTCTATACTGTGACCCATGAACATGCACTAGGAAGCTCAGCACTCACTATGTTGGATGGCAACTGAGCCACGAGTGGTCAAGGATTCCTGCTTTCCCATAATGTGTCCCATAAGCCTCAGCCTCTTTTCTCGCTCCTGTGAGTACGTTGGAAAATGCAGCCTTGATCAGAGCAACACATTTGTCCTGGTCTGGAGGCTTCAGCTGGAACTCCTTTCTGTCCCCTCTTCCAGTACACATCCCTCTTTGCCCCACATCTGCAGAGGTCTGGCATGGTGAGGCATAATATACACGTAACTGCAAAAATTACACCATTTATTGGGTTGACTTCCCTAGTCTCCAGGTAGGATGGTTTAATTTTTTCACAATGGAGTGGCTAAGCATTATCATGCTATGGCAATATATGTGTATAAGACCTACTTGAAAACTGATCCAAGACAAATTCTTTGAGCTTTGGCTGACTTCATGGAGATCTCCTAGTTGTCCAGGACTGTTTTTTTGGTAGCTTTGTTGTTGGTACTGCCTTATACCTTGAATATGCGGAGGGCTGCTTCACAAACCCACATTTATTGTATAACATGACACTGAATATGTGCTGCCCTTGCACAGGGGCATGGGGTGCTAACATGGAAGGCAGGCACTGAGGGAGAGATCATCAAACTTGGTGTCGCCAGACCCGACCCTGGACAGTTTGAAAATGGCAGGTTAGAGCAAAACAGGGGCCAAATCAAACTAGTGCTGTAAACATGTGTGGGAGCTTTCACTTATGTTCTCTCTGTAGACCAACATCATCTCTAGCTCCAAACATCAGACCTGTGCTTTCGTATAAGTTTGTGACACTTTGGTGTTGACCCATGAGGGCATGGAACAGGCACATGCTCAGGAAGATGAGAATAATTATAAACATTTGAAATCTGCTTGCCAAAAATGAAAGAAAGAGGAAAGCATGTTCACTACAAAGACTTCATACTGTGTTATTGAAATTAATGCTAAGGTTTACTCAGCACTTATCCATTATGTTTGGCTTGTGTTGAGTAGTGATGATTACATGACACTGATGCATGGACTAATATTATAATAGATTTTTAATTGAACTGAGGAAAATACTTGTGGGGTCAAAGTTTTTAATAAATGAGCAGATTAAATGTCCCATGAAAGGTACCATATGTTTTTTTAAAATCTGAAAATTAGTTGCAAAGTCACAGTTAATTTAATTATATGGTTTCTCTGTCTTGGGATAATAAAGTAGACTGAGAATTATAATAGAGAATGAAATCTTTGCTGTGAGAGGCATTTTGAAAATGAAATGGCAGGGGGGTGGATTAGATGATCTTCAAGGTCCCTTCCAACACAAACCATTCTGTGGTTCTGTGTGAAATGTTTGGTTAAGCTGCTTTTAAATTACTTTACTTGTATTCATGAGGATACTATTTTAAAGTTAATGTATTTAGGTCTTAACACAATAATGATTGGTGGCATGTCATCTTCTGTGTTGTACCTTCTTGTTATGCTATCTCAGTCTTTATGCATGCAAATTTTGCTCACACTAAAGTGAAGATACTGTTGTAAACACATGGGAGGCCAAAATTTTGGGCCATTGATCGGGTTTCCTCTTTACACATACGCTGGGCAACCTTTATAACCAGTACTACAAGTGTGACTGTTGTAGAACATGTTCGTAAGAAAGCAGTTGCCTTCCAAAACAGCCTGCCATATTAATTTCTTGACCAATAATGTATTCTGATAATAATTATTCATTTCTATGTAATTTGGCTCATAATTTTTGAAATTTTTAAATGTCCATTCCTCTTTCCAACATGGTGCTGTTTACTGGCTGTGATCACTGCCACCATTTCTCTTCTCTTCCTTTTTTTTTTTTTTTTTTTTTTTGAGTGTGTGCAAATGCTATACCTGCATTGGCTTTCTTCTTTCCACATGAATGATATATAAAGCTAAGTCTTTGAATCATTAATTTGGATACCTATGAACAGCATGGACTACAGTTTATTTTGTAGTTAACATCCATGTTATAACTTGTATAAGTAATTAAATAAGGTTATTCACAGAAACAAATGCTCTCTATAGTAGTGAATATTCTGCTTTAGTGACGCAATGAAATCAGAAGTCTATTCAGCAGCAAAGTCAGTCACTGATAAGAACCAAGGCTGGTTTTGATTGCATTTTTTTCAAGTATAGTGTAAAAAAAATCTTTCAGAAGTATGGGTTTTTTTCCATTCTGTTCAAGTAACTTTCTTGAAGGCATACACTTGGTGAAATGTTTTATATTCTCCTGAAAATGGATAATATTTTTATAGTGTCTGGAACAAATTAAACTCAGAAAATTTATTACTAATTGGTAAATAAATGAATATAATAATAGAAATTTAACTAATTAGAAATGTTTAATGAAAAATATATTTTAAAAATTAGTTTCATAAAAGTAGATGGAGAAAATGTAAAGTAAAAAAAAAAATTCACTGATCAGCAAAATCAAAGATCTTATTGTTCATTCTTTTCTTTGTTAACAGCTTGATGAAGTCAGTATCTTTGCAATCAGAATAGTCAGAATCTTTAATCTCTGATTTCTTATAACAAAATGAAATGATAGGGAAAGGCTTGAAATTATGTAATGTTTCAACACTTACTGAATAGAAAAATATCTGGTTTGAAACAGTGAATACCCAGAGGAGAGTGTAGTAGATAACCTGAATCATTAAACCATATTATTGAGAGAGATTTAATTTTTTTTTCATATCTCCGCCTCTTTTGAGGGTCAGAAGTGTTTCTCTAGACTTGTGATACTGCCTTGTATTAGGCAATTTCTGCCTCAAACTAGCTTTTCTTTTTCAAATGAATGTTTTTAGATACTTTCAGTCGGAAGTGTACATAGTAGGCTAGTATAGTTAATCTTATTGATCATAATTATGGTGAAATATTTCCTATTTCTTGTCATAGTATTATGTTATGCAGCATAGTTCCCTTTATGCCATTGAAGTTTCTATGTATAAAACAATTCTTGCTGATCTAAATGACTGCTACTGAGGATTAAAAAGTATTATACAGGAGGTAAAGGAATTGGAATGTTCCTCTGTGGAAAACGGTTTCATTAGATAGATAACTTTTCCTTTTTTCCTCCTCCAAAAATTTCTCACTGAAAACAAAATTTTGCTGACAGGTTGATTAGCATAGGAAAACAGTTTGGTTTTTTACTTCTGCACCCTGGGATAGAAATTAATCTCACCTACCTTTTGCTTGAATCTCAGTTCTCTGAAAACTATACTCTGGAAAATGTTAATACTAAGCCCATAAAAATTGAAAGATGACATTAAAAATTTCAAAACCTTTTTGCATGAAGCTGGTTGGTTAGAAACCTAGGGAAAATAGTTTAAAAAGTAATAAATTTAAAGGAGCATTTTGACCATTTTGACATGATTGATAGAGCATTGTGTTCAGTTAGGGAGAAAAGCATAATAGCCTTGTGTCCCAGTGCTCTGAGGCATAGGTGTATCCAGCCCAGTTATGTCATAGAAGTGGAAGGCCCAAGTTTCCTATGGGCTGTAAAAATCTGACCTCAATTACTGAGCTGACTTTGACCATAGTCTTGTGGTGGGGAGCCTAGCTTTATGACTGCAATGCTCGGTCTTACCCAGAGAGTGCAGGACATGTTATATACATTTGCTTTGTAAACACCTTCATTTTGTAACGTTTTTTTAAGCCATAAAACTGAAATAAAAGCAGTTTTTAGTCAGTGGGTCTTCAGTTCTGCACATCTTTTAATCTTGTGGGTAATGACTGTGACCGTTCTGACATTAAACACAATCTTGGGTTTGATGCATGCCATTGGCAGTAGCTAGAAAGCTGAAAGTATATTTAAATTGACCAAAACTAGCTAACTAGTTTTTTCACTGCGAAATACTGTTTTTTTTATAATAGCTGAAATCAAAGAGAACTGTGGGCACTTGTTCCTACCCCTGGGTGGTCACTGACTTTCAATGAGAAAGGAAGAATGTTCAAATACTGATTAGAAGCAAGTAAATGTGATGAAAAAATGAGAAAGTCAGTGGAAGAAAATTGAAAAAAAAATTGTTTTAAGATACCATGTGTCAATAATGTCAAAATGTTTGATATTACAACACTATGAGAAACAGAATTTTTATTTGGGTCACTAAGTATATAATAATTTTATGGTATGCCTAATCTAAATCATACGTAAATCCTTGGTTTAAGATACAACAAAATGAACAAACAATAAAAATGTAATACTTTAGCAAAGAAAAAAACACACTTTTTTTTCATTTCAAATTAACTTTAGTATTTATTACATGAGACTGTAACTGTTGATAGCAGTAAGGAAGATCACCCTTTCTGATATGATGCGTTTGCTGTTATTGCTTCTTCCTACTCATGGGTTTTGCTTTGCTTAAATTAGACTTTGTGATGATTCAGACTGTAGATCTCTGCAGGTGAATAATTCTTAAAGAATCTGTGGGGTTCACGCGCATTTCTTAACGAGTCATACATGATAGCAAGCGCTCTGCCTATCATACAACGTAAATACTCAGAATAATCTATGGAGCAAATAAACCCAAACTGGATAACAATAAAAAAGAGGCAATCGATATTATAAATAATCGCTGAAGAAGAAAGGTGTGCTGGGGAAATTACCAGGGCTGGAACAACTCAGTTATCACAAACAGTGAGGGACGAGGGAGGAAGGAAGTTCAAGCAGAAGTTTCTCAGCTGAAGAACAAAATAGGACAAGCTGATGAGAGGGAGAACAAGGGGGGCTTTATCCCTCGATAAAGACACATGATCTTGACTGAAAAAGAAGTAATGGTGAAGAAACGTACCATAAAGATCAGAGATTCTGATTTCTGGACTTCTGCATGTACAGAAACGGAGGGATCTGATCTCTGACCAGCTGCATGTATGAAAGAGATTGGGAGTCAGTGGCCAACAGGGACAGTTGTGTTCTCCTCTGGGCTGTTGTCCCCTCCAAGCTGCAGGGAGACTCTGTTAGACTTTTCATGCAGCAGGTCCATTTGCTGCCTGTAACTCCTCTGTTATTAGAGTGAGAATTTAGTCAGAAGCACCTGCTTTTTAAGTTTCTGATCCTGAAAACATGAACACAAGGGTAACTTTCTGCAGGAGACCTGTCCCAGAGGAGCAGTACTTTTGAAATTAAATGCATACCTAAATTTTTTTCTTGTGAACAAGGATTTGTGAGTAGAAAAGAGGTATTATTTTCCTGTAATTCTAAGATGAAACACTATCAATCTGGATGAGGTAAAAATTCTTCCATTTGCCTTTGTGTATGTATGTAGATACACCCTCTAACCATAATGCCTCAATCCTAAGAAAGTTGTAAAGTCTTCTGGGTCTTTTTTTTCCCTCTTCTCTAGCCCTCCTGGTTCAAATAATAAAATTACAATTATTGATAGTAAGCCAGGAAGACAATGACAGACTACCAAAAAGAAAGGTATCTAAAGCATATATAGCATTTGCCTGAAATGTATTTGTTAAAACATGCTTCGACTAGTTACGCACTCGTGATTAAGCACCCTATGTTTTTTGATTTTTCTTCAGTTTTTATATTTTTCCTTTCCCTTTAAATCCGCTGTTTTTTATTCATTGTCTGTGGAAATTGTCTTAGTGGATCATGATGATGAGCAAGCACTTCAATATATTAACCATCAAATACACTTAGAGTTTAGTGTACGCTATTCACACAGTCCTTTAAATGCAGAATAACGGAGAAAATGCAGATTTCTGTGGTACTTCAAAATATTTTAATATTGACCTTATATCACTTAGAGGTGTAGTGTTTTTATTAGGCATGTGATCAGCTGTGAATCTAGGATTACCTTTTTTTTTTTTTTTTTTTTCATATAACTAAATTTTATGGAGAAGGTTCAATTTCATCAGTCTATTCAAAAAGCAAATGAAAAACAAGAAATAACATCTCATGGGTTACCTGCATGGTTGGAACATACTAAAGCCATTATATGATGTTTGCTTCTGGATGTAACAGGGTAACTAATAACAGTAGCAGTTCATCATTTTGTGTACAAACTGTTACTATCATACTTGGACATACTCAGCTGGTGCATTTCATAAATATTTGCTGATAGCTTTAGGCAAATGCTACAGTAAGCATCACTTTGAAGCATTTTAAGCAGATGTTCTGGTGGTAGCACATTTCAAATCCTGTAATAAAGTTAAAATGCATAGGAAATTGCATGGTTAAGTGTATTCATAATTTTCACTCTCCCTTTCCCTTTTATATAACTTTTCTTTCATGTACACCCTACTGATTTTTCACAGGATCCTGTATTCACTTAGTCTGTCCATGCCAAGAAGCCAAGGTAGGACTTCTGCTCTCCTTGGTGCGCCCCACGGTAGTGATCCCTGTGCTGCCTGATACTGTTGTGCATGTGTTCTGCATCCCACCATATCCATACATACTGGTTTTCTTCTGCCTGCCACTTTTGCCCAGTGGCTGGCTGGGATGCATCTGGATTGCACACATAAACCTAGAAACTAGAAACGGATTCTGGGTGTAGCAATTTAGATGTATGTGGGAAGTTCAGGATTTCATTCCAAGCACTTGAATAGACTGTGTGGTTGTGACCACCTGTTTCTGTTGTCCTCACTAAATGACACTTGTTAACGTCTCTGCCTGTTCCAGCCACCTTCCCATTCTACCACCTTCCTGCTGGCTTTGCAGCACAGAAAACTCTCCTTTGCTACCAATTCTTCTGTGGCCCCATGTCCACAAGTAGCAAACCAAAAGGCCCCTTGTTGTGCTCTGCAGTGTGTGCTCTTCCTTCTAAGGTTCTTCATCTCAGTCCTTTACTCCTGATTTTTGCACCTAAGCTACTTGTCTTGATAGACCCATTATTGCCTCCCCCCCTTCCCCCCCCCCTCCCCCCCCCCCGCCCCGGCCTAAGTCCTTGTTCAAGTATTGTTTGAATGCCTTTCACACATAAACCTAATTTTCTGCTTTGCCAATTACTACCTTTCCCCCCCCCCCTCAGTTTCCTATATTTACCAGATCCATGGATCTTTTCTGAGTTATCTCCCATTTTTTCACACCAGCTACCAATCCTATTTTTCTTCTGATAGTTCCCATCCTAACCCCATTTTTTTTTCTTTGTTTACTTTAAAATATGGGCAACCACTTTTCTCTCTTCTTACCTAAAGACTGTGGAGTATTTTACATTGATATATAAATATATATTTATATTGATATATAAAAGTATATCAAAATGCAATTTTTGCAAGTGAGGCTGGCTGTTAGTCTCTCTTGTATAAGGATATTAATTTCTCAGATGACTTGGGGATGCAGAGAACGTAAGAAGATTCCCAGTAAATATCATGGTGTTTTTCTGTTTATTCCGTTTATCATATTTTAGTTATGTAAACCAGTATTACTTGCGAAAAAAATAACAACTTCACAAGTTTGAAGCAACTGGTACAAGTGTATTGCTTGTTTCTGCCCTTTCTGTTTCATGTAGTGGTACATGAGCTTCCAAAGCGTATCCTTTTTTCTTTCTAAGTGTGGAGGACTGATGGTAGCAGCCTCAGATTTACCAGCATTAGGGCGACAGACTCAGCAGTGCTAGAAGGCTGAGGCAGCTTTCCTGTGCATTTCCAATTAATCTCAGCAGGTTGTCTCTTTGTGGCAGGATAACATATAAAGTGCGCCATAAGATTGTAGCACTTTCACTTCTACAGATGGGAATGAAAATACTTGTGTCTGTATTGCAGATACATAGCTAGATGGAGCTTGCCTATAGTCTTTTATACATGCATGTATTTTGAATATTCTGGAGCGTACAACTTTCTCAGCTTGAAGAACCCATTAATTGTTTTGAAAATCAAAAAGAAAACCTGTGTACATACTGGAAAAATAGTGAGTTCCTACGAGTCAGAGCAGACTAAATGGTTATTCCTAAACTTACCATAGCAGACTGGCTTCTTTTCTGTTTGGCACATCTATTATTGATATGCTGCTTGTGCAGGACGTTATTCTTATAGATACGTGAATGAATTGTATTATGGTACCAGAACTGCTCATACATGTCCTACCCCTGATGATGAGTAAATGAAAACATTGATTTCTGTTACTGCTGAAGAAGGGCTAGTAGGTGTACTCACGCACAGAGTCCTTCTTACAGTTTCCGTAAATGATTAATTATCACAACCTGATTTTTTTTTTTAGACAGAAGGCTTCATTAATCAAGACTCCTAAACTATCAAAGTCGCCATTGAATGATAGTTTATTATAATAGATTGTATTTCTTATAGAGTGATACTGTTCTGTAGGCATTTTGAATTGCAAATGAATAGCTGCACATCTTTCGGATCTGTTAATGCATGCCAGATCAGAGCCAAATAGCCACTAGCTACACAGATACAGTGTGACATTTCTGAATTCTGTTGTTTTCTTCTAGAATCATATTTGCAGAAGTGAAAGCAGTTAACACAGCAAACATTTTTCTTAATGGTTATATCAGCTGTACCAAAATCCTTTTTATATAAAGGCATAAATATTTTCCTTAACTTTCGTATGATGTTTAGAAAGATGTATACATTATACCTGTTTAATAAGCCAAAATTCAGTTGTTATATGTTTATATGTTCTATATATTCTTTCATATATGATTCAACCCTTTTCTTAGCATTTACTTGCCAGTGATATAGATTTAAAAAATCGTGTTTCCTCCTCAAATCTGCTTATTTGCATAATATATATATTTATCTATAGGTAACTACCTAAAGCTTAACATATTGGTGTTCTGACAGATTTTAAAAAAAAATAATCCCAGATGAAAACGTTACTTTCAGTCATTTTAAAAAATAATTTAAACCTTTCTTTGCTATTAACAAGTATGTACTTACTGCACATAGAAAAAAAAATCATTTCTATGAATCACTGCATATTCATTAGTGAAAGATGATCCTATGGTCTCATTTGGCCATGAAAATGTATAGTAGGTGATGAAGCTTTAAAAGTGAAAACAAGATATTCCATTCAATAGGTAAACTCCAGGCTCCGGTACGGTGGTAAGATAGATATTCTTGCTGCTAACAGCAGGAAACCTTTGATGTGTTCTCTGGCAGTTCAGTACAAATGGTCCTTACAAGAACGCTGATAGAATTGAAAACTAACTAGAGGAGTCAGCCTCTGAAACATATCTCCTTACAATCCTGGTTTGGCAATCGAAGTATGGTATTTTAAAAACAAGGAAATAAGTCAAACCAGCCGATTCTATCTTACCAGTTATAAAATGAATACTTCTCCAGTAGATATTATTAAGTTCTTTTTGGAAGAAGTGTTGACATTTAAGTGTAAAAATCATTGAGGCTTTTGAATATTGAAACTATAATCTATGTAAAAACTAGTTTTTCGAAAGGTGATTTGTTTTCAGAGAGGGTAAGAAATTAAGATTCATATTTCTCACAAAATCTAAAGATTTTTTAGAACTGTATTCATAATATTTCATTTATATAGTTCTTAGGAGGGGAAAAAAAAGCATTTCAAATAAAAACAACTCCAATTTTTTTTGTGTGTGTGTATATGTCAACTTTCTAAAATGCATAGAAAGATTTTGGTTTTCTCTATGATAATGTTAACCTGCGTCTCCATGTACTTCCCTAATATTTCCCAACACATACTGAGCATCTCTTGTGCATGTCACTCACTGTATGCCATGTTCAATCCAAGCAGGCTTCCCAATATATGTAATGGCCAGCTTCCTCCCCTTATGTAGACCGATAACAAGTCTCTCAGGCACCGTGATACATATATTTCAGCCAAGGAGAAGCCAAACAATACTTTCTAAAAAGTGCTATTGTAGAGTAATGAAAAACTAGGTACCTGGCTGCAGCTGAATTTTTTCTTCAAGCTACAAAATAATTTTGCTAGTCTTTTCTAACAGAAAAGCTGTACATGTGACCGTGCTTGCTGTGGTACCTGGCTCCCTGGCCCCAAAAGCTGATGGAAAGATTCAGGCTGAGAAACATGATTTGTGGCTGGATTGAAAGCAGGGCAAGGAGGGAGGTGAGTCTCTAGTTTCCAGAGACCTCAGCTGCTGTGAATGGATAAACTGGTAATCTGGATCTTTGCAGAGCTTCGCTCTCACAGCGTGTTTAGGTGTGCATGCACAAGCAGGGCTTGGGCAAACAACATCATCAGCTGGGCTTCTTATCCCAAAGACAGGGTGGGAGGAGGGAGATAGCAGGATCTTCTGGTCTGTCGCCTGCTGAGCCGGAGAAGGTACCAGCACTGGGGAGCTGCAGCATCCCTGCAGCATTAGGGGTTTCTAGGGGAAGCATCCCTGACTGCAGGAGGTGAGGGCAGATGGAAAGCTCCCGGGTGGAGATCAGGTTATGGGGTTGTAACATTTTTGTTTGCCATTATGGAAGTTGACTAATGCAGGGGTGAAAGACTGCTCTCTCTGTTTCCACCTGTATCCTAGGATGCATCAAAAGAAGTGTGGCCAGCAGGTGGAGGGAAATGATTCTGCCCCTCTGCTCCGCTCTGGTGAGACCTGAGCTGGAGTGCTGTGTCCAGCTCTGGAGTGCTCTGCACAGGAAAGACACGGACCTGTTGGAGTAGGTCCAGAGGAGGCCCTCAAAAATGATCAGAGGGCTGGAGCAGCTCCCCTATGAAGACAGGCTGAGAGAGTTGGGGTTGTTCAGCCTGGAGAAGAGAAGGCTCTGGGGAGACCTTATTGCAGCCTTTCAGTACTAAAGGGGGCTTATAAGAAAGATGGGAACAAACATTGTAGCAGGGCCTGTTGCAATAGGACAAAGGCTAATGCTTTGAAACTAAAAGAAGGTAGGTTTAGACTAGGTATAAGAAAGAAATTCTTTATTATGAGGGTTGGGGAAACAATAGAACAGGTTGCCCAGAAAGGTGGGAGATGACCCATCCCTGGAAATATTCAGGGTTGGGTTGGATGGGGGCTCTGAGCAACCTGATCTAGTTGAAGATGTCCCTGCTCATTGCAGGGGGTGTTGGACTAGATGCCTTTTAAAGGTTCCTTTATGGGGGACCGTTCTATGATTCCTTTCAAATACAAATGCAAGCTTGAGTCAGAGCAATGTGCTTTATATTCTGTAGAATACATTATTTTTATTTATGCATTTCCTGGCTGCAGAACCATACAAATGGAATGGCTTGGAATAATTTATTTGAAGGATAACTTATATACACTATTTCTAATTTATAAATGATTACATTGTACAGATAGCAAAAAGAGGCCATAACCTAGCTGCTTGCAGTGAAAATTGAACCTTGAAATAAAATACAGATGGACTCTTATCCTCAGGGAAAGCTTTGGGTCCCATGAATACTACAATGCATAAGGATGTTTTACTGAGAAAAATAGAAATTATCCTTTCCAGGGAAGAACCACAAGATTCCAGTCTTTCTTTTTTATAAAATTCTATATAGAATGGAGAGAACAAGAAGATATTGATGTGAATTGCACTAATTCTTGAAATAATCACTGCATTTAAATTGAAGTGTTTTCAAGAAGCTTGAGACTGCTCCTGATTGTCAGAGGTGAGGCCTTCTCAATTACCTCAAGTGCTAGTGACCTACACAGCAAGGAGGAGGAGCCTTGGCTTTGATGACCACTTATGAAAGAGGTTTATCATAGATGGGGAATGATCCTGGGTTTGAAAAGTACAGATATTGGAGACAAATCGCCTCCATCAGATAAAGGAGTAATACTGGTTAAATTCCCCACCCCCACGGTTATCTGGATTGTTTTTATATGGCTGGAATGACTGGAATGATAATGATTACTAGACAACATAACCTGTTTTATTTAACTACAGACTTTTTTTGGTTTTCTCTTTCTGAAATTATTCAGGCTTTTGCATAAAATACAACTTACAACTTCTATTCTGAAGAAAAATTGTTGAAATGTGGGTACCAGTTAGAGTAAGAAATTTAGCTATTCTTTTTACTTCAATAAGGATTTGAAAATTTGTCCATGAAATGAATATTTATTAGAAACAGAGGGAAGAATGAGCAAACAGAACATGCATCTGAAAGTTTGGAAGCTTATCTAATAACAAACTCATGTGTCAGCAATTCTGGCTGATGAAAAATTTTTACAGCTAGATATTCTAAGGTAGCACTATTAATACAGTTAATGTTCTCCTGACTATGGAGAAATCAGAGCAAAAATCTTTCCTTTTTTAATTTGTTGCAGTGTTTTGCCAGCAGGAATTTGCTTAATTATATCTTAATTTGTGGTTTTAATGAATGCCACGAGGTTTACTTATTATTTTTTTTAATACAGTACTCATTATTCCAAGAAATGGAGTTACAACATTCATGAAATTAAATTTATTAAAAAAATATTGTAAAATGGTGGCAAATAGTCTATGATCATAAATCTGTGCTTTAAACAATTGCACTAAAGAAACCGAAGAGTTTTTGGTCTGAAGACTGGATTTCATATACAGATTAAAATTTGGTCCCATGAAAGTTGAGAATAAAATTCAGATTTTCTTTAGAGTCATGCAGAATTTTTTAAAAAATGTTGCCTTACAAGAAATAAAGAAAATAAAATCAATACATTTTGTATATCTCTAATAACTTTAAAGTTATATAGGTATATAACCGCACATCTTTGTAAAAACAATTTTATAATATATTGATGTGCAATTATGCATCTGCTATGGTTTTACAAGACAAGTTGTTATATATATATATATATTTTTTTTTTACCTATTGAGTCAGACAATATTTCTCATTTGCCGTTGTCTTATACTCTCTTTAGGGGGAAGGAATAGCAACAAGCTTATGTAGTTCTTATCAGATGCACTTGCTTCTCTGATTCATGTCACTGAAATCAGTCCGTTATAAGAAGCATCTCAGTATAAGAAAAACAGGCAGCATAAACAGACTAACCGAAACTAGTCTGTTATTTTCATCTAGCAACATATACTCCAGATAAAAGTATCAAGGCACCAGAATTTAGTTGCAGGGAAACTGAAGTTATTCTTCTGATTGATGTTTGCTATTTCCTGGTACTCTCTGATGGAAGAAAATATAGTTCATTACTATACAAAAATCTGTAATATTAATTCACAAGGTATATGTGTCTCAAATGATTATTTAAGCAAAACAAGATTTCATTGTCACCAGGGAGTGGCAAGCAAGAAGATCTTGGGATTTGCATAATAATTGGTTTGAAACAAGTGATATTCTATACAGTACTATGTATACAGAGAGTAATGAATATGGTAGCCACGGTCTGTGAGATCAGTATTGGGACTATAACAAAAGCTGAATATTTTTCAGTCTTTGGAGGTTTTCAAACATCCGTACAAGCTAATGAGCTAATTTAGATAAGCATTAAACATGAATTTAATCACATTACTGGTAATTATTAGCAGACACACAATATGAAGGCCTTTTAGTTTCCTTCAAAAGTTGTAATTAACCATAAAAAAAGTAAATTGTTTGACCTCATGCACTGCATATAAATGACTCAACTAAAGACTTTTAGATTTAATAGGCTGCTTAGCTTAGAAACATTTTCCCTCATATATTATTTAGCTGAAAGTAAAAGTGTATTTTTTGCCACATGTTAATTTAAGGGCAAAATTGGTTTATGTTTCTGAAAATGTTACTCATGGAAAATCAAACTGATTTCTTAGAAGTATACAGCATGTGCTTATCCTGTGTGTAGCCCCATTCCCCCACCATCTCCTGCGCTGGGTAAGCATATACTCCCAGTAACCTCCCCAGCTTCTCTGAACTGTTTAAGGTTAAGCACGTGAGTGATGGTCTTGTGGATTAGAACAAAAAACATGCTCAGATAAGACTTGGTGTTTTGCTTGGCCAACATCTTGCAGAACAGACATACCTGGCCCAAAAGTTTTGAGAGACCAAGATTTCCTCCCTGCCTGTCCCCATCAGGCTGGGGGCTACACTCCCCATGCATTTCAGTGATAAAAAATAATGTCTGGAGTATAAAAAGTAAAATATATATATATATATTTATTAAAAAGATTCTGACATAAAGTTTCCAATCCTAGAAATGTGTGACCAAATAAAAAATTTTAGTTTGCTTGTTTTAAAGAAAAAGTAACCGTTAAACAGTTTTAAAGCTGATTTATATAGACATTGGTCCCTGAAGTTAGGATTGTGGAAAGAAATGCTTAATAATCTAATTTCAAATAACAGAAGTGAACTGCTTTTTGAAAGTTGGCAAATGACTATAACTGGTTGATTTCTTTCAGGCAGTGAGGGTGAGTGCTTTCTTATTTAACAGAACAGTGAGCTCATCTACTTTTTCATTTTTCAATGGACCGTTGCTCAAGAGCACATCTACCGTGCCTTTACTCACGTTACTCAGAAGTTACACTTTTTCAGCAATATTGAAAAATGAAGATTTATGTGAAAATAGATAAAATGCCCTTTTTTCCAGTGGATTATCACTGATATAAAATTATTATCTTTGAAGAGGCTTGCTGAAAGCAATTTTTTCACTGTAAAAGTTGGTAGAGAAGCCATTTTCTGTATAATTAATTTTTTCCTTAAAAAATGTTCAGCCAGCTCTCTGACCAGCCATGGTACCTGTGCCGGTGATTAAGCTGAAGACAGTCTTTGCGCTCGAGCAGGTCAGCTGTCAACCTTAGCCGGAATGTGTTTTTGCACACAACAAAGTGAGTGAAGGGGAGTCAAGCCAAAATTACATTTTTCCTATCTCAGAAATGGCTAATGAAAGGGGCCACTTGCAAGATCTTCCCTCCAGTACGCTTAAATCTCATGTGTACTTTCTACAAAAACTAACTTCCAGCCCCGAGATCCCACACTATCTGGGACAGGAACAAGCAGAATTCATCAGAAGTGTAGTTAATCAGCTATAGGGGTGTAGGTGTCAACTAGAAGACAGAGTGATCAATGGGTTTGGGGCACTTTCTTGTGTTGAGTAAAATTTTTCTACTTCTTGCAAGGGTTTTTCTTCCTGTCTTTCATGCAACTTTGCTCTTCAGCTCTACTTTAAAACATTTTGCTCTTCTCCCTCCTCTCTCTTCCTCTGATGTAGTCATTCTTTTTTCTTTTGTTGCTTTTCCAGCTGGGCAATCCTTGCTAAACAGACATTCCTGAAATATTGTGGAGCCATGATGGCTCC
This sequence comes from Falco naumanni, assembly GCF_017639655.2. Lineage (NCBI taxonomy): Eukaryota > Metazoa > Chordata > Aves > Falconiformes > Falconidae > Falco > Falco naumanni. Next base: position 110,897,472 of record NC_054055.1, read on the forward strand.
TGCAATTGCAGTCTTCAGTTTATTTACATTACACGTCTTTCTTTTATGCTGTGTTTATATAAGCAGTTACAACAGTGGAGCACGCTATCTATAGACTAATTAGAATTTACCATAATAAACACAACTATTAATCACGACTTTCATTATTTTTTGCTCTAACAAACATTTGATATAATACAGGACAATGACAAGAGAATGATCATTAATAACAAACACTTAGTATCTACTAATTAATTAAAGCTGCTCATTAATTTATTTGAAGGATAAAGATTAAAAGAATATGCTATTCAGGTAATTTACTGTAAATTAAGAACAAAAAAAATCTTCCCGTGGAATTAAAATTTTCATGAAACTTTGTGGAGCGCGTAAAGGACCTTGTAAATAGAAAGCTACATCTGTTTAATGAATCAAGTTCATAATTTAATTCTCAGAGCACTCACAAGCTCTATGGCATATATGTGAAATTACATTAGGTAAGTAAGAATTTTGTTTTGCACACTCTGACTGCATGGAAACAACACCTCTTGCTATGCTTTTTGTGTTCTGTCTACAGCAAATGGAGATGTGATCTTATCTCCATGTCTCATCTTGAAGTCTCTTGGTTCTGTTGTGTTTAGCAATTATTTGTTGTAATAAAAATATAGGAAATATCAACTTCTGGTGAGAATATAAAATTTGACTGAGGAAGGAAATCTACTTTTTTGTTGTTGTTGCTTCAGGCGTATCTCAAATTAAGTTGCACCCATCTCTACGAAACTGATTTTTCCAGCCTATCTGCTGGAGTTACTTTACACAACTACTAATGTCTTCTTTTGGTTATGCCTTTCACAGTCTGTTTTTGTAATACTCTAATTGCACTTCACGGTGCTGCTGGTTTTTTTTCATTATAGCAATGCTAAGTATGAACATTTTGTAATGGTTAAGTGCTCAGTTTTGGTTAACAAACATATGATTTTGTCTTATCTCTTTTATATTATTCATCAAGAGCCTAAAGCCTTCTATCTCCTGTCTTGATGAACAAATTTTTCCCCTAGTTTTGCTGTGTAACGATAATACTGGGAAAGCATGAAATGGAATGAGAACATGCGGTGAGAACTCAAGAAAGAGAAAGACTATAAAAACCCTACATATAGTAAGAAGTCTGAAGAGTTTCCTGTTTTTAACAACGATCGCCTTTTATGATGTTGAAGAGCTGCTTGTCACTGTTGGGGTGCTGAGGAAGTTGTGCAAATACACATGTTCAGGCCATGTTCCAGCAATGTGGTGGAAAATGTACCCAACACAGAACAGCATCGACCCAGCTGCTTTGGCTCCGCTGCCTGCTACGTGGATATCCCTGTCTGGGCTGTTGAATCATGAAAACTAATTTACTTGAGGTGTGTTCAATGTACCAATACACTGAACGTCTTCCATATAGCTTATTAAAGGGAATATTCTTTAGCAAGCTTCAGGAATATTATTCCAAACTATGAAAATGGTTTTTGAAACCAAAACAATAAAACCAGAAGTCTAATGGGTGTCAGCTTAAGAAGTACCCATTTTTTTTCTATTTCTTTTTCTTATGAATTATTTCATACCAACTATGTCCTGTATTTCCACATTTCCAGAGCAAAGAATCTGACCTCTGCAAAAAGTCTTCTGAAACTCATTTGTGTTTTGTCGCTCTGAACTCAAAATTATCTTTTCAGTTAATAAGATTTGGGTGTGGTCTCATTTAGGTAGTGCAATATGTAGTAAAAATTGCATTCAAAAATATTTTTTAAGTCCTTCATGGTGGACTAGATCATTCTCCTAGATCATGGCGGAGGAAACAGGGCACTTTCAGCAGCATTTGGGATTTGTTGTAGAAATTATTTGATTGCATGGCTTATAACTGGCATTTTGAAGTTTTGTTTTTTGTAAGCACAGCTGCACAGGTATTCAGTGTTAATTTGTGACAGACCTATGTTAATTTATATGACATGATGATCCAAAATGCTTGAGGCAGCAGTTATTTTGCTCCCCACCCTCCACCCCCCACCCCCCACCCCCCACCCCCCTTGGTTTTTTGGTGATTTTTTTTCCATAGGAAAGGCACTATGGACATGATAATAATTTTTATCATCTCAGTGAATCAGCATATGCTGTAAAAGGTAGAAGAAATATTCGTATCCATGATTGCCATCCTCCTCCTCCTTATCTTTGCATCATCATTTTTTTTAAATAAATCCAGAGTAATTTTTGACTCATGTAGCTCCTTCAGTCAGTCAAATTTTTTAAAAAAATATCTTACTGAGTGAATGAAAAAATAATCTGTCTGCATGTCTATGGAAGCAGAGGGTTCCAGTGGGATCTTGTTCATTCTGTGAGTTTTTGTGACCTCTGGATGAGCAGAAAGTTGCACATGAATATGTAGGCAAGCACCAGCAAGGCAGATGTTACACTTACTGACCTTCACTCACTGAAACCGATAATCAGTTTGGCTGTCATTCATTGTCCTTTTGAGGTTTTCTCACAGCAAATGAATGCCAAGGAGACATATTTGATCCTGCAGGTCCTGCCAGAAATTAGGTTTGGACTTGGATATTTTGGAATGAATCCGAGTCGAGTTTGACAACAAAGGGAAGGCTGCTGCAGTAACACGTGCAGATGATACACTTCTCAATCTGTTTGTATGCTCCAGAGCAGGGAGACGTCGGGGTTTTTTTCCTGCCTTTCATTCAGCTGTGGGTTTGAAGGCAAAATATGCAGTAAAGTCAAAACATATAATTCATTTATGCAGACAAACTGGCTACTGAAGTTGCATCTAGGTAGCCTAATGAACGGGGTATCAGCGTTTCACTTAATAACAGGTAAATCTTTAATGACCAGCAGCAGAAGTCTTCTGTTTCATGACTTGGAAATTAGAATAGGATGAGAACACACATATTAAATAGTAAGACAAACATTTTCTGACACAGCTAATAATAACTTATATACTTTAATCACTCACTAGCTAAACTATGTTTGATTGAAAAGCAAAATGTCTGTACATCTTAATCAGATTTTTTTTCCCCCCTGATGTTTGATTAATGGTTTTCAGAGGTGCTGCAATGGTACATGAGAATGACCAACACTGCACCTGCAGGTACTGGATAGAAGGAATGTAGCAACAGAAGAATAACACTGTTCAAGGACCACAGCACGCAAGGGTTTGTAAGACTTTAGAAGCTGCAGTGGGATAGTGAGAGACAGTAGGTTCTTAGAGAAATAAAGATGAGCCAACAAAAAAGGTACAAATACTGATGAAAAAGTTGCAATCAGTGTTGTTTGGAAAGGTATGACAGAATCATAGAATGGCTTTGCTGCACATGCTGTGTATGACAATGAAACACATTCTTTGCCCCCTTCCTCAATAATTATTGCCTCTTTTCATCAGCCAGTTTTAGTTTTCCAGCTTTTGGGTCAGTCACTTTATCAGCATATAAAACAGGAGAAATAATGTGAAGCCCAGTTTACTGGCAGCATGTTTTTATACCACTTCAGCCTCCATCACTTGCTACTTTGCACATTCTGTTTATTTCTTTGATGTTTTCTGTCTTCTAGTTTTTAATCAAATTTGTAAGAGTACACAAAGTGGTACTGACAAACTGTATGGTGTTTTACAAATACAGGATAAAAACATCAGGTTAATATCATAGCAAAGCAAGAATCCACCATGAATGCTGCAACATTCACATTTGGTCATTGGATGTGTTCTGTAAAACCTCTTTTTGCATACTATATGAAATACGGATCTTGGTGTTTCCTATGCATTTTAGTACAGCGAATATTTCACACAATTATATGCTTACATTCTAAGTATAAATTGCATCTTAGCACTTCTGTATGTTGCAGTAGAATTTATTAGAGTGATACTGAGTTACAAAACTGCTTCACTAGAACTCTTTCTTCCAAATGCCCTTTTCTGATAGAAATCTGTTGCTTTCAAATTATTTCTTCGGTTTTTGTTTTGCTATACTTATCCTTAAGTGTATGGATAACCATAGAACATTACCTTCAATATCTGCTTTCTGAGAAGCCATTCATCAGCCTGCCTCTGCTTCCAGTGCAAAGTCTTTTCCCATGCCTGTTGGTGGTGGTGGCACTTTTTCCTGAAGAACCTTGTGTTTAGTTGGAGTTACAGTTAATGCTCTTCTTTAAAAAGATGCTGGAGTGGCAACAACTAAGATCTTTTGAAGTAAAAAATGAGGGAGCAGTGGCCTCGAGGCTCACGTGGGCAGATGCTGCATTCTGGTACTGCTCCTTGACTGCGCTCTCCCATGGCTGCCCTAAACTCCTCCAGCACCTGGTGTCACACAGGCTGCACCTCACAGCCAGCCAGAAACTTGGCACAGCAAAATATGCTGAGCATAACTTGAAAGCGGAGTGAAAAAAGCATCCACGAAAAAAACCCAGAGGAACTGAATTAGTAGTGTACAGCAAAGACAATGCTGGTATGTGCTAGAATTTTGACCACAGGCTGTAGTTGCAGCTTGCAGCTGAGGAGCATACGGGGCAGCTCATCGGGAAAGCCAGCTTGGCCCTTTTTCAGTCTGCAGTTCTGCATGTGCTGAGCCGTTCGTCCGACATAGCTGTACTTGGCCAGGGGGCTGTAATGCGCTTTGCAAGCAGTTACTGCCCTGCCAGGACTGTATTGCATAGCAGGTTTGGCAAAGAAAGCCTGGGCAAGCAAACCCCCTCCCTCTGCCCCTGTATTTGCTCAGAGGAGAGTAATTGGAAACAGTAATATTACCTCAAGAATATTAGGGTGATCCCTTGATTATTTTGGCCTTCAGCTGCCTTTCCATTACCAGCAGTGGACCAATAAAACACAAGATTGAGGAGAAGATGCACCATCCTGTTTCTAAAGTACTGCAGTGTATTTCTAAGTTACTAGGTGTCCTTTATCGCTGCGCTGACCAGTTGACCTCTCAGTGTTACAAAGTCTTTGGGGTGTTGTTTGTCTTGCCATGTGAGGTTTACACCTCAGAGCAGAGCCATAGCTGGCAATGACCTGGGCTGTTAATAGTACAGGATGCAATTTTGATATTATAGTTTGAGTTTGGGAGCACTCTCCAGTCGTATGAGTTTCAACACCATCTACTAACCCAGGCTGTTTCTTATTCCAGAGCTTTTAGCCTCTGTTTCCATGTCACCGCTGAGTGCAGACATGATCCATGTTGGTTAAAAAGGTATTCAGAAAGATGAAAGGGAACGGCTTTTAGACAAGGGGGAAATAGTATCTCACTTGTAGCCATGAATACGTTTTTGACTTTGAGATTTTATACAAGGACTTTTTTTTTTTTTTTTTTTGAAAGAAGGCGTGTTGAAGATCTTCAAGTTTCGTAAAACTGAACCTTAAGAGCATTATTAATAATAAAAGTATTTGCATTACAAATATACTATACATAATATCAAACGGGTGTAAGCAAGTCAATTTTCTTTTTAATCTAGCAATCCCATTTAGGAAGCCCAATTTCCCCCATTCTCTTTTCTCTTTTTCCAGTTGTGTGCTCTGAGTAGAAAAACCTGCTGTCTTCATGGCAACTAAAATCTTATCAGCAGCACAAAACCAGCCCGGAGTGATATGCAGCCACTGAATCCTCTGAATCCTGCCCTTCCTGAGACCTTAATCTTGGCTTCAGAATGAACACTTTTTTAAATACAGAAGACAATTCAATCTCTGAAAAATCATGATCCTAGGGATTTTTTCAACACAGGCTGTCAGTTCTGAAGGAAAAGGGAAAAATGAGTAAACCAGTTCTGACCATGTGTAACTGAAAATTAGAAAACAGGTAGGGTGAAACCAGAAAAGTCTAAGATTGCGGTTCAGAGATTCAAGAAAAAGAGGCCAATGTTAGTTTTCCAGGCTCTTTGACTTGAAAAAAAATCCCTTGGTGTTTGTTTATTCTCCATATATTATGCTTTTCAGAGTGATATTTACTGTTGGTCATGAATACCTGCAGGAGTTTGCTTTATTTTGTTTATTTTGTCTGGGAAAAAAGCATTAGTCAGGCTGTGCTTTACACAATAAATATTATTGTTGGGCTTACACATGCAATTTTTTTAAAAAAATTAAGAATTGTTTATTGCTTCCAGTATTAAATATAACAATATGGAGTGAGGTATAAAGTGGTACAATAGTATCTATCAGCCAATTCCAGTCTATTTATTGAACCAAGCATCATTAGTCATGAATAAATCTCATTCTGCTGGTGTCAATGGTGTTGTGCTTAGTCCTGTGAGCTTGAGAGCAGTTGGTTATAGCTGAGAAAAATGCTAAATAATAGGACTTGAAACACTGTTCCACAATTCTCAAGGCACTGGTACTGAGTGTTTTTCTCTGGAGAGGGGGACTTTGTGTCCAAACAGAGATGGTAGAGAAACCTCAACCATCCTCAAAACTGAAGGTGCAGAACTGCTTCTGTATGAGGTAGGCTGAGCCTGGGAGTTACATAGCTCATTCTGTGGTGATGTATGATGTGCTATTTCCAAATGCTTTTGAGTCTTCATTGAATTGTGTGGGTTTAATATTCTCAGGTATACTCTGGTATGAGTACCTGCTTGATTTGTGCTCCCCCATTGCACAGATGCTATATATCTTTAGGTATGCCAAAAGTGGTATCAATATAGTTCAGCAGAGGAACTCTCAGGTCCTCTGCTGATGAATTATTATTAAATAGATGAAATTTTATTTTTAATTATTATTAAATACATTTTATTTTAATTATGATTAAATAGGTAGACACAGAAATTGCTCTCTGCTAAACAGGCGGCATTAATGCAGTGGTGCCATACAGGCCATTGGTAGATCAAAAGCCACTGTCACGCTGGGGCCTTAGTAAGTGATGGGAAGGAGGAATTGATTCACTTAAGTCGCCAGAGACGGCGTCTCAGAAGTGCAAGTCATTCATCCTGCCTAAGCAGAAGGTGATCCTGGCCTTGGAACTGTCGTTTGTTTGGTTTTCCCATGGCCTGGCTGTTCCCTTGGGGCAGAACAGTGCACAGGAGGAATTCAGAGTCTGCAGTTTTCATATCAGGTACTGTGCAGACGATGTAAACAACTGCATTGCAGTCAAAAGGGATCATATGGTAGGGAACTGCACCCTGGAGTGCCTCTTTCTCTCTTTGCCAGGCTCGAGAACATCAGTGGGATGTAGGTTTTCCTTTGTTATCAGCGGTATGCTGTTTATACTTAAGCTAATTTTAATGTACTGAAATAAATTATTGGGTTTTTCATTGCCATCATGGGTAGTGAGGAAGCAAAGGACTCCAAGAGGGAATCTGGAAAGGATATCACTTTGAAAGGACAGGGGGAGGGCTACAGAAGGAATTGTAAACAGGACCATAATTTGAGTTACAAAATACTTCACCTGATGTTACTACTGACAAAAAATCGATACACCAGGGATGGTAATTTGGTACACTGGTATGGGAAGCAACGGCTTTTGTTTCAGCATAACATATGTTCTGGACACAGCAGAAACATACGGGAATGTGAAAAAAAGCTGTTATTTCCTGGAAGCTTTGGGATCTTGTTGAAAACAGCATCAAGGGCAACACAGGACTGTAGTCACCATAACACACGGATACCATAACAACCTGGAAAACAGCTAATCTTGGTACCTGTAGTGGAGCCTGCTGAAAAAGACAGCCCTGCTTAAAAAGGAGATTGGAGTCGTGAACTCAAAGGGACCAATTATTTTTTTCAGCTGTGCTGGTCTCTCAGCCTAAAGGCACCTGCTGAACTATTCCTACTCTCATTTCAATCCAGAAAATTCACAGGTGGTTCATGTTAGATTATGGGGACCTTCATAATCATCATTTTGATGTTGCTACTTCTTTGCTCACTGTATTTCAGTGCTTTGATCAGGGGATTGGTTTTCCTTATAGTCACAGATGGTTGCTGTTTGACAGACTGACAGGCAGGCAAAGTAAATAGGCATGGAAATAAAATATTCCTTTGTTTTGGTGAGTCAGGCCAATGTCACGTGGGTTGACACTGCTCTGTAATCCTTCTAGCTTCTTTAAGATGGGGAGAGGGTATTGTGTATAATGGTACACAGGAATTTTACATCATTCTCTCTTGGACTGTCCTGTGAGGATTTGAACAAATCCAAGTTTACAATGAAATTGCACTGTTACTTTTTTTGGCTAAGGTGGTAAGTGTTGCCGTTACATAGCACTGTGAAATTTCAAGGGGTTAGTCTGGAAAAATCCCATCTGGCAAAGATGTGCCTGATCCTGCATATCAATGGGAATTTTGAGCACAAATCAATGGCAGGATGAAATGCTACATAATTATTGCGTGTCTGTGCCTGTATCTACTAGCCTGCATTCACAATGAAAAAAAAAAAAAAAAAAGGGATTTGCACAAAAATTTGTTTTGCACAGATTCTTGAGGTGACAAAAGATACAGATCCTAATCTTACAACAAACTGGTTACCTAGGCAGAATAAATGTTTTTATGACAAATTTCTTTATTATGAAAAGATAAATCTAATAAATCAATAGTGATTTTGAAATTAATGAAATACTTTGGATTAAGTTCCTGTTCCTGGATTAAGGACTGTTCCATGACATTTGTGGCAACTCCTGAAGAAAAGTGACATCTGGTTGGTGAACCCTCCTGGGGTAATTTTGTGGGATTGGAAATCTGGTTTTCCATAAGGAAATTGTTACTGACCTATTGATGTGATATGACATTGCTTCTTTTTTGGCAGGGTAGTCAGTAATAGAGAAAGTTAGTCCCACCAGCCATTAGACTGATCATTTGCCAGGTAAACAAGAAAAAGAATCAAATAGAGAGCTGGCTGACTGGCCCCAGAAAAGGATGAGAGCATGACAAATTTCTCTTACTCTTTGTGTATCAGTTAAAGTGAGCATAAAGCAATGCTTTTTGACATTACCTTTATTTTAGTTGAAAATTATGAAGGTACCAAGAGAACAGATTTTGTATTATTGATACATTACCTAGCTGAAGACCAGATTATTATATTCAGTACATGGAAAAAAAATACTTTGGATAATGTAAACAATTGAAAAGAAACTCCATTACCAGAGAATTTTGTGTACAGTTCTCTCTTTTCTGCTTCCTGAATGGTTTTGCTGGATCAGGTTTATCAGATCAGTGCAGTTAAACAGCAGTTTGTCTAGTACTTCTATTGAAAAGGAGAATCAAGCCTGTTATTCCTAAGGGTGCTGTGGGAAAAAACCACAAAAATGTCTTAAAATGGTCTTAATTTTCATTTAGGATTTAATCCTTTTTGGAACCTGGTGATGCATAGATACGTATGGCTCTCAGACCACAGTGCCAGATTAGGACCTTTGAGAGAGCTCTCACTACAGAGCCTGCATCTCCCATCAATCTATAATGAATACAATAAAACACACTTTGGGGTGTCTTCAGATGCTGATCTGTGGCCAGGTACTGGGAAGCTGGGCGCCCAGAGTGGGGCACCGGGGCTGGGGGTGTCGGCTGGGGCTGTACGGAGGGCAGGCTGGCAGGCAGCGGTCGCTCCAGGCTGCTAGGCTTAACCCTGAAAGCTTTCAGGGTGGGGTGGGCACCCCAAGCATTTTCAAAATTCTGCTGGCCTATGAGAGCAAACATGAAATCTACCACCAGTTCTGGGAAATGTTTGTCTCTGGGTCTTGACTTGGTTTGATAGCTTGGCTTTGTGGATCCTCATTTCCAAAGGCAATAATGCAATGTTGCAATAATGCAATAATGCATAATGCAATAACGGTGGTTCCTCCAGCTACTGAAAACAAAGTGTGTTTTTAGGAAAATATTTTACATTTACATTTCTTAAACATGGTAGATATTGTAATTTTTAAATTGAATTTGCTTTGCTTGATATGCATAAAATTCCAACAAACTCTATCGTATGAAGAAAAAGACTTGGGAGAAAGTGCAAACCATTATTTTCAAACATTTTGTTAATGTCAATACATTCTAGAAATTAACACTGTAAATAATTTACCTTCATCTGGGTAAATGCATACCTCTAGGTTAGTAAAAATATGTGTCTATCAGTGGAAACAGCCATAAATACAGACAGGGGAAAAAAAGAAAAAAGTGTTTTCACGGAAAAACTTCCATGGTGGTTGTTTGCAAATGCTTTCCCAGACTGAGATAAATTAAGGTCAGAGAACACTGTATCTCCAAAAAAGGGCAAGAAGGGAACATAGAAGATCTCACAAAGACATAATCAGCAATTTTCCTGTAAAAGCATACAAAAATACATATAAAATGCATATATTGAGATTTATGGATTATTTCATAGATATTTGAAGCAGATGCCAATGCTCAAATTATTTTTGATCTCAAATATAGAAAAAGTTAAAGACATCTTTTTGTAGCAATGAGTATCTGAAATAAGAATTGACTATGACGACGTCAATCTGCATTGGAAACATTTTTCATTTTATTTGTACCCATGTTAGATTCTGCTGTTCTTTCAACCAAGTTCTGTTGCTATTCCCAGAATCTGCAAGAGGCTGATTTTTCTTATTTATACAGCCCCATCTTATGAACCAAACCAAACCATGTGTTAGAAAATAGTTGAAAATGTTAATGGATCTATTATTGAACCATGCTACAAAAGATGAGGCTTGAGGCTTTACTGTGAAGTATGTGAAGATGGAAAGAGATACACAGTCGTTCATGTAGGCTTAGGCTTTGTTTCTGAGTAAACTCAAAGCTTTCATTGTTTGCCACAGCATAGTTGTCACCTTTGTCTTATATCTATGACAGTTCCTCAATCTGCCTTCTGAAGAATCCTACAGGCCCTCTACGCTGCAAATCTCACTTAGGTCTGTAAGATAAATTTACTGATAGTAATATTTGTTGAATGTGCCCCATGGTATAATTTTTTTAGTGTTTTCAGCTCCAGAACTTACTTCGGTTAATTTTCTCTCTCTCACCTTCCATGAAATTTATATCTTGCTTTTTGCAAAATTAAAATAAACCCAAATGACTAAAGTACTCATATTATTTAAGTTTAAATATTATGACTAAGCTGTTAACTTTGCCTACTACTGGCAAGAGTAACATCATCCATCTACAGTTCCTCTGTATTGAATTAATAATTATTTTTTTATTCATCTTAGCTGATTTTTTTCAGTTTTCTCCCTTCAGGGTTTCCTGTCACTTCAGGAAAATTCATGAGTCAACATTGTCCCTCATTGGAGAGAACAGAAAATGAAAAAAAATCATTCAGCTTGTTCAGCTTGTGTCTTTGCATTAAATCAATCTTGAAATTATTTATCCTTCCCATGAGCCTTTCAGATACACAGATCTCATTTATGCAGCTTCTGTGCAACTTTCTTCACAGCTTTCATTTGATTTGCTTACCCATGTGCTTCTGCATGCTCACATTGGATTCCGGACTTAATAGATGCATGGCAAGTCGTCGTGATGTTTCAGATACTCTGAATAAATCAGATCATTAAACTGCAGCTTAACCTAATGGATCACCCCTGGAGTGTTAAAAAAAAAAATATAAAAATCTTCCACATTAAAATGAACAAAATTGTTCTCTTTAGCAACTTCCACAAGACTGGAAAATAATCATTTAAGTGCATGTGGAAAAACAGTGTGAAACACTATGTTCAACTTACTATCCCCTAATTCCCTAAACCTCACAGTTTTGACTCCTCTGTCCACATCTTCATTTGGGATTTCATTTGGGGGAGCAGCCATCTTTTTGTAGTATGTTTGCGCAGTGTCCTGATACATGGTTGGGGACTCCTTGTGTTGCTATTGATGCACGAATAGGCTTAGTTTGCAAACAGATACATCATTAAAAAATTATTTATTATGCACTATTCCAATCTAATCAGGTTTACATAGGCTAAGATTCTGGTCATGGATCTAAAGGTGTTAAAGAATGAAACAGAAATTTGTGTGCTTGATAAAACACAGTTGAATGTATTTACTTTGACAGATGAAATCATCTCATAATTCATGACTACAGCAATGGCTAAAGCATCTGCAGAACCACTTTGGCCCCAGCCCCAGAGCCCCCCAGCTCCAGAGCCCCCCAGCACCCCCCATGCCTTGTAGGTAGCTCTGCTAAAACACACAACCTGCTTGCAGGGGTGACTGGTGAGCTCCCTTGCCAGCCAGAGGGAACATAGGTATCACCCTTCCAGAGCAAAGGCAATACACAATTTCCCAGTTTCTGCTGGAAAGGGGGGCTTCTGCTTGTCTGCCTTACCCCAGCAGGGCAGGCTGCTCCCTTCTAGCGTGGTGGGAAAGGCTCACTCCTGACCGCCAAGGGCATGGCTGAGTCAGATGCCAGAGCTCACAGGGTCCTGATTCCTCACTCCCTGGACCAGGGTCTAGTCTCCCATTCATCCTGTGCATGTTTTATTGGCTTATCTCTTTTTTTTATTTCGTAGGAATAAGGGTATACGTAGAGTAACTGATGCCAAACTGGTGCTTGCCCTGGCAGGGCACCGGGATGCAGCAGGGGCAGTTCTCCAAACCTGTGAATTAAGAAGTTCTGCCAGGCCAAATTAAATGGCAGGGAGACTTGATCTGAGAACTGACTGGAAAGACGGAGGTAACAAAGTGTTCTGCTAACTCTTCACCATGCCAGAATGGTGATCCATTGGAATTCTAGGAAAAAATGCCATCATGGATGATCGGGACATGGCAAAATATGCATTTCAAGCACAAAATTAATAAAACCTTCCAAAGACCTTAAAGAATCTTTATAAATTAGTACCAGCACTAGATATTTCTTAATTGAGCTGCTAGTTTTCAGTAGGCTGAAACCCAATTCAGCTGCCTATTCTACTGCCATTTGCCATTTGATGCAGTTCATGTTTGACCTTGCTCTGTTGCTGTGTTCGGTTGTTCACCGGTCAAGACTTTAATCACCTAATAGCAAACTGAAGTCGTATCAGCGCTCAGATGCTTCTGTGATCCGTTGCTATTTTATCAATGTGAACAATGTCTTGCCCCCTGACCCTTAGGCCAGCCTGTGAAGATGCACTACATGGATGTACATGTACCGCCTACATGTAGTACATGTAGAATAGCAAGCACTAGACACTACCCTTGGGAGTACTAGCAGAGCAAATAGAAGGGTCCATGTGAAAGATCAAGGACTGCAGCGGCTGCTTCACAGGGTCTAGCATCAGTACTCTAAAGATAATCACATATCCTACATACATCGAATGATTGGGCTAACCCAGTAATGGAGAGGAATGGAGAGAAAGAAAAAGCAATATAAAAAGATACATCAAAAAGACAAGCAGAAGAGATGATTGTCCACAGTTTTATTAAGATAAAAACAAATAAATGTAAATGTAAGCATGAAGAATTAAGATAAGACATAAGATAAAATGGAAAATTATGAAGTCTGTACTTTGTCTATCACTGTGATTTCTTCCAGGTCTACCAGCCCAACTCTAAACGAACATCAGGCCTCAAAAGGACTCATGAATCTAGGATTTGTAGTACTGGATTCTCTGGAAGCTGAGGAAAATGGAAAATCAGAATAAAAGTCAGAGGCTTAAACAGTATGATCATTAAGGAGGAAGACAGGGAAAAAAACAAACCTGAAAACCTGCTCTGTACAAATATTTGATTTAAAAAAAATAGTAATTACATATCAGAAAATACAGTATCCATTTTCAAAGATATAGAAATGCTGTGAAAACTTCATTGTCAATACCTTTGCCAAAAAAGAGAAGGCCAGATCTGAAATATTTTCCACCTATCGGTTTAATGCTAAAGGTAGTTTTTCTGGATCCCAGACTTTGCATACCTGTACAGAACACGATAGGAATGCTCACCAGATTCCCTTCAGAAATAACATTTCCAGGAAGAATTAATCAGTCCAATTAGCCTTTTTGTAGGTGCAAAACTCTTCATAAAAGCAGCTCACCCAAGTTCATGTGCATTGAGCAGTTCAAGTGAAAAGCCATCAGTGGAACTGAATTAAAACCATAGAGCCAAGGTCTCTCCTGGTATAAATCATGTGCATTGCTATAATAAAACAACATGTAGCAGAAGCAATTCTTCACACCACTGAGTTTTTGGCATGAGAGCTGGTCCCAGAATCCAAATCTTACTGCTTCAGCTTCCATATTTCTTAGTGTGTAGGAAAACCTAAACTACAATATACTGTAATAATTTTGTGACATTTGAGTATGTGTGACCTAGGATCTAAAAAACCTCCTAAAATAAGTAGGGATTTATCTTATTTTTCTTTTTTAATGGCCTCGGTCATGCTAGTAAATGGCATTTTCTTATCTGTAAAATGCAGTGGAGGTATTGTACCATGTCCTGATTTTACCAGTTGAAGCCTCTTTCTTTTTTCATAGTAATAAAATATATGTCAAGCACTATGAGCAACTCCTTTATGCCTTGCTTGCAGTGCTGCAATTAGGATCATACTGTGTCATATTCGAAGCTCAGTGACTGTTAAATGTGCTACGCCTGCATCACACTAACTACTATATCAGTCATTTTAGATGACCCCCTTGAAAATTGCTGCCAAAAGTTTATATGTCAGAAATCACTTTCAAAATGCTTATGAAGTGAAGAATTTTCATAGCTCTTTACCTACTCAAATACTAAAAACTGTCAGTCAACGAAATCGGCCTCGACAGTTTATACTCCAAGACTCACCACTCAAAAGATTTGCTTGAAAAATTATTCCTATCTTCTGTCAGTAACTGGGTTCTGTGTTTAGTCAGTTGCTCACTTTTATATTCTAATAACTGCTGGAAGTTGCTACAAAAGATCTGCCAGAACCTTTGGTATTATTTTTAAATGGGGTGGATCAGGGACACGTACATCAGCACTGCGGTACTTGAACGGTGCCTGTTGTGTGAGCTGGGAATTCGGTCATCTTGTCCAGGTGCGTGGCTGTTTTCATTCAGAGCTCTGTATGGTTTCGTCGGTGTCTTCTGTCCCAAGTGGTAGCAAAAATGACCCAGGTACTGAGCATAGCAGATTTATTTACAAAACGCTTAACAGCTGATAACATTTCTAGAGAAGGGACTCAAGAGTTTTTTTAAATTTTAAGAATTTGAACTGTAAACCTATACTATAGGTCCATTACCAAGGATGACATTTGATTTATGACTGGAATTCCATGTTATCTTTTTAATTTTCTGGAAAAATACACTAATCTGTTCTGCTATAGGTGGAACTTTCGTAATATGCCTTCGGTCCAAGCCTAAGCCTACAGAATCTATAGGCTAGATCTCAGTGTTTATTTGATAACAGCTGTATAGCCATCAATATAGTGCTAAGGGTCAATATGCACAATGAACTATTAATGAAAGGTCAGTCATTCTTTCATTTGTAAGTTCAAGGCTGAATCAACATTGTGTTGCCATGGAGGGTGCAAAGGGGCTTCGTGTGCCCTTTTGCCAACCTGTACCAAACCTTTCCACTTCCTCGCTGTGTAACACAATCTCAGTGTCACTGAGGAGTTTCCCCAGGTGTTTTTGCTCAGCCTGAGCAGGTAGGATCTGGGGATCCAGAAAGCAAGCTTCTTGGTACCTGTCCTACGGACCTGCTTGGAGTATAATAATTGTATGGCTCTATGACTGTGTTCTTCACAAAGCAAGGCCATAGAAAAATTCTACTGCAGCCATCTGTCTCTCACGTAGTAAAAGACAGGTTCTATGCTCTCCTCATTCTCAAAAGATTTAATTTCCTTTTTTGGCTTTCCAGGAGATGACCCAAGCTCTAGGCCAAGGGCAGGACTCGTGTCCTGTCCTAGGAGGAGGGAAATTCAAACAGGAAAGGAGGAGATCTGAGTTCTTTTCTTTTGATTGCTCCTGGCTTTTGCACTAACCTCTCACTGGATAAACAAAAATGATGATGAGACCAGGACATGACTGCAACCTACCCACTGTGTGTTAGCCACAGACATTTTTATAGTTCTTGTACGGGTGCTGCCTAACCTTCCTGCTGGGCCAGCTGTCACTGAAATAGAACTAAAAGAGGTTTCTTCATTCAAAGCTGTCTTTTTCTGCTGTGAAATGGGCTCTGTAGCCCCAAGAGGAGTAGGCAGTCACCAGGTCATCCAGGTGCCTCTGCAGGAAGGAGATGCAACTTTCAGAGATTTATCCCTGCCAAAAGCCCAGTAGCAATCAAGTCTTTGCACGCAAAGGATAAGCCATATCACAAATCTTCCTCTTAATATGGTATGTCTATATGGCAGTTAAAAGCATGTTTATATATTTTTATATATATTTAGGTGGGTAAATATTTATGATTATAACAATATAGGTATAAAAAAGAACCCTAGCTGATGTTAAATGAATGTATAAACCATGCATGGGTATGTCAGTGGGAACATCGTCACTGACTTTCATGGGCATTCAACCAGGCCTCCCCCCAAAAAAGAGATTTTGAGATTTTTAATTACATGGTATGAAAATCTATTGTATCTAATGTTCAATTTAGACACCCTTCCTTTGGCATCATAGATCTGTGTGACATCTCATTACAGGCAAGAATAAGTATGATTTAGTCAGAAACATGTATGTTGTAAGGGGGTGGCTGCTTTCAGATCTCTGTTACTTGTGGAAAAACAATCTAAAATAGATGACTGCTAAATTGAGACTCAAAAGGACGTGAGAGTAGGATTTCTTATTGGTCAATATTAACAATAGTCTTGGGTTTTGGTCAAATATATTGCTAAATCAAATACTTCAGTTTGACTATCATGGTCCTGTTTTTTTTGGGTTGTAGTGGTTTTGGGTGTTGGTTTTGTATTTGTTGTTTTTGTTGTTGCTTTTGTTTTTATTTCTTCCCAGAGAATGCTAGAAACCAGCACAGGAGGCCTGCAACCATGGAATTTACTACAAAGCTTTCAAGGTTCATGACTACCTCTGCTGGAGCTGCCTGACAAGAAAACAAAGCGAGTCAAATTAGAAGGCTGAATCTAAATACAACTGGACTCCTTAACCACTTGTGTTATCTACCATTGCTGGAGTGATAAATCTGCTTGAGAACACAGGAATAATTTTACACTTTGTAGATGCTTTTCAAAGACACACGTGCCAAGTGCGTAATGGAAATATGTGATACTCCCTGTACCCCCCAAGTATACAAAATGATAACTCCAGCATGAAGACCGTCACCAGCCCTAATCTTAAGGCTAAAGCACACTTGCATGGGAACATGTCTCACTAGGATGACAATAGAAGGTCAGTGATGTTGAAAAATTTTATGAGTAGTTTAGGCTGTTCTGACAAGCAATTTTTTTCTAGATTAAATTGCTTAAGGTAAAAAAAACCCAAGCCTTAAATAGCCAGGACTAATTTAAGAACAGGATCTGTAGAATTATCAAAGGTGGTCCTCCAGGGAGAAAAGTGCTATCAGAACAATATTTACCACATTGCGTTTCTGGCTACAGAGCTATTTTTACTTTTGTTCCTTTTTTGATAGTACTTCAGTGGGGATGAGGTCTGGGCTGTCACTGATCCTGATGGACAATGCAATTTCACTTGTAATTCCTATGGCCTTTTGATGTGTGAAACGCCTGGATCAGTTTAAACTCTCACTGCTGCTTTTGGAGTTCATGACCAGTGACAAAAATGGTGACCAGACAGGTGTCTCAAAGTATTGTTTAATGGTGGGACCACAATACACTAACAAAGGGTAGTTTGTGACAACCAAAATATCTACATTCATGATTATTTTACTCCAGTCTGTCCCCACCCTACCTTGGAACCTAAGAATTTGGGTTTCTTTATAGACCACAGGAGTGGTCTTCTTCTGAGTGCAATTTTGTAAGAGCTAACTAATTTTGTTCTCAGAAGAAGGATACTTTTCAAACCAGCCTGAAATCCTTTGTCTTCTCATTTTCTTTGTGCCTTTCCTCTTTCCACAACCTGGTCGGGTGAGTTCAACAAGGGGTCAGCCCTTGTGTTGCCTCTCAAGTGTTGCTAGATGGGTAGTTATCTGAAGGTGTTGCATTCTTTTCTACTCATGGGAACTAGCCCTTTGTTAAGTTAATGCTACACATACGAGTAACTTTAAATATATATAATACTTTTGCATTATTGCAAAATGACTCTTGAACCAATGTGTTTACTTGCTGCTATTTGCAAGCACTTGCAAAACTTGCTGTTGCAGTTTAGGGTTTTAACCCCAGATTTGTGTTCTGTCCCAAGAGCTTACTGTCTCTTAGCAATGTTAGCAGGAGAAAGCATGTATATTGTCTTAGCTCAAATATCCTGTCACTGACAGTTTCTACTGACTCTTGTGATAATGGAAAGCTCTGGCAAAGAAGAATAGGAGAGTGTTAATTTCTACAGCATAGTTTGCTAGAATTTATCTGTTAATCCCAAAACATGAGAAGTCTTGTACAGGATTAAAGAAATATTTCTGTAGTCTGTTTCAGATCTAACAGTCAGGCGCTGGTCTCTCTACTAAGACTTATTGTCAAGATCCCTGGATACTATTTAAAAAATAAATAAAGCACTAAACTCTAAATTTTGCCAACCTATATTTTATTTAGCATCCTCTTCTGGCTAGATCCTGTAACTGAGGCAACATTCAGGATGTTTGCCCATGGGAAAACACATCCTTTTCCAAATAATGGCTGAAGATACAAAATATAAACCAATTTCTTTTTCCTTTAAACTGCTAGCTGAAGAACAACTGGTACAAATGGCTGTTGGGTACAAATGGCCGTTGATAAAAATGTGCATAAGAATGGCATTATCCAGGGAAGAAAGAGACCATAATTAGGTAAAAATACATATGACAATGATCCTTTAATAGAGTAAGGGTTGCAAGATACAACTGCGATTGCTCAAGCATAGAAATGCCACATACAGTTACGATGGATGTGTTTGCCAGCATATAACTCTGGTAAATTTTAGCATCACAGTAACATAAACTGTGACAGGCACCCTCAAATTGCTGAGTTCTCCCAGCTTGCTAAGGTCTGCAAGACCCCTCTCTTGGCCCTGTGAGCCCACACTCCCACTGTGGGGGCTCCCAGGCTGCCCCAGCTGGGGTGTTGGGGTGACCTGAAGGAGAAGTGGAGGGGGGGCATCCTCCTAGAAATTGGTTCTTAGTTGCTAGGGTCTCCAGCACTGCTGATTTCTAGTTTGTCCTATCTCTTAGTCATAGAGTTATCTTTTTGTCTCCTCAAATCTCCATGGCTGTGTGTCTTCTGTACTCCTTCGTTCCTCAAAGCCCAATTGTTTGTTCCCTCTGGGGGGTTTGTTCCAGAACTGCTGCAGCTCCAACACTGTTAATCTATTTACCTTATGGCTTGATAAATGTTAAATCAGTATTTTGCTAAATGTATTTAAACTAGGTGAACAATTTGATTATTGCCTGACTACTTCAGTCAGCAATTTGGTTAGCTCCTCTCTTGCTACAAGAAATGGTGATGTTCTTTTTTCCTGTTTTTCCCTCCCCCCCCCCCCCCCCCGGTTCTTCTGGGGGATTTTGGTTGGGGTTTTTCCTTCCCCTTTTTTACCCATTTATTTCCTATGCTTTTTTCTTGCTTCCTTTTTTCCCCCTGTCATAATTTTCATCATCATCATTATTCCTATTCCTATTCCTATTAATTATTGTTATTATTAATTTTCCTGCTCCAGAACTTGAAGGATGTTAGATTTCACCAAAGGAAAGATGGAATGCTGAAGACATGCCAGAAAAAGGTACTTTTTACACTTTCTGCCTCTGCATCAGGCAGAGCAATTCCTGAATTGCTTTTTGGAGCTCCTTTAACATCCAGCCATATCAGTACAGTGCTTGGTCCTCCGGTGTGCTTCCTGTGCAAACTGGGCTTTTGCTGGACCCACTCGCTTTTGTCTTGACTGAGGGATTTCTTGAGAAGCAAAGAGCAAGCAGTGAAGCAAATGTTCTTCCTTTGCACCTTCTCTTCCCTTTCCAGATTACTCACTGTTTTTCACTTGCAGACAAAGCCAAGGCAGGCACTCCTTCCCTGTGGCCAAAGGAAACACGGCTATATTGCTTACTAAAGTAATTGTGATTTGAAACAATCAGTAGTTGAGAACTGACTGGAATCAAATCCCTTAACACAGGACTAGGTTAAGTGATTTATGTGATAGCATTGCTCCAAGTACCTCATAAGGCAATTTAGTTGTGTCCCCCTAATGGAATGTTAAAGAAAATATTTAAATTGGTCATAAACCCAAGAAAGTTAGAGTTTTACTAAGTGCTTAGCCAGCTCAGCTATTGCTTGTGATCCTTTCTTGGTGCTATAGCCCAAATTTAATTACAAGCTGCTTTTCCTTCAACTTAAATAATCCTTTAAAATCTTCATAAAAATGGAAGACACATGCTTGAACTGTTTTTCTTCTACTAAAGCACATATTGCACAAATGAAACTGACTTTCAGATTATGATTTGCACAGTACTATATAATATAAATGCGTCTGAAATTTATAGCACTCCACAAACTGTTTAATACTCACCACTTAAACTGCTGTGTTTCCACAGCAAGCTGTAATAACTGAAGATTTAACACAGAACCTGATATCTGGACAGTTATTAACGTTGTTTTCTTAGTATTTTACTGCCTGCTTGTAAACACTAGTTTATTGAAATGTAATAGTATATACATTGTCATATAAACTGTGAAAAAGAACAGGTTGTTTTCTTTGCCAAAGGTACTGCAGACGTAAATGAAAAAGTCTAGACCCTGAACTTAAACATCCAATCCTATATACAGAAAAAAGCAAATCCCTTCCTACCACACTATTTTGACCTTGCGTAGTTGTTCAGTCTTTTTAAGAACCAGTCAGAGGAAGGTGCTGCTCTGGAGAGCTGGTTTGTTCCGGTTGTGTTTTAAATCCTGCTATTCCCTTTAAGGAAGCAGGATTCCCTCCCTTCCCCCTTTATCATCTGTAAAAAGGAGGAAGGACACTTCAATGCATAGGATTATTTTTACCAACAGATCCTGTGCCAACAGAAACATAGGGTTTAATTCTATTAGATTGCAGAGATGAAAAGTACCCAAAGAATCTCAGTTAATGGTTGATTTATTCATTGATATTTTTGAAATCAATATATTCGTGTTCCAAAGTAAGTACTTTCTCTGATCTTATTTAAGTAATTTAAGATTCTCCCTTCACTCTTTGTCACCTCCTAAATTGATTTTAGGGCAAGATCTTAGCAACTGTACAACCCCCCCATCCAAACAAAAAAGGATCATTTATGCATAGACAGGAAAACTCTTGCCCAAGTATTGAAGCAAGTGCAGTGTAATATTAACTGACATGAGAAACTGCTTTAGATTTAAACATTAGGGTAGGATGTTAAGGACCTACCTTCATTTACCTAATTGAGAAAATCCTAGCTGAACTGTCAGAGCTAATCCATATCAGTCTCCATAATGATTTTCGTGAAAGAAATCAATCTTGTTCAAGAGAAAAGGGGAAAAGCAAAGAAAACCAGTAGCTGTTTTGGGAAGGGCAATGTCATACCTTAAGCTGTCACTTCAGCAGAATTAAGTCCAGAATCTGTATGAATAAAACCAGCTTTCATGTCCTTTTTGCCCAGACCTTCACTTTCTAAGGCTTGTCCTGTAGTTTGAGACTTAAAGTCTTCAAGTGCTTCCTCTGTAACCCATTACACATGATCTCCTGCTCTCTAGATACCGTTCTTTGGATAGATCCTACATTTCAGAGCTCCTTCATGGATGCTTTTCTTGCTTTGTCCACAAAGATACGTAGCTGAGAAATGGAGCCAGTATCTATCTTGAAGAAAGATCCTTCCCAGTTGTTTAGTCTATATGAATTTTCCCGTAAAAAGAGAAATTTCTAATTACATTTGGTCTACAGCTAACTTCAAATACTGCACAGCTGCTTCATATATATAGTTATGCTGGAACTGTAGTCACTTGACTAATGCAATTAATGGGGCTTTAGATCTAGACATTAACATATCACAGATAGGACCGAGAAGACATCTTGCATCTCTGATACCTTCTGAATAGTTTAAACACACAGAGACACTACCAATACTTTGGATGTATTGAACCTTGGGGGAAAAAAGAAGAAACAAAACAAAGCAGTAAAAAGTAGAACATTACCTTCATAAGAAAGTCAGAGGACCTATTAGGCTTGTCACTACTTTCATATAATTCCCAGACCAACAATGAATCAGTTTGTGTATGTATGTGTTAATGTCTTGTAGATGGAAAAGAAATTTGAAAGAATCCTTACTGGTCCTTTTTTTTCCCCCCCACCCCCCCCCCCCCCCCCCCCCCCCCCCCCCCCAAATTTTAGTCTATAGTACTAAAATACAAATTCCAGTATTAGAAAAGAAATCTGAAAAAGAGCAAAACTTCCTGGGAAAGAAGGGTGATTGATTTTTAGCATTATGGAACTGAACTTAAACTTCTTTAAAATGGCAACGGTTTCTTTTTAATGCGAGCAGGTATTTTCTACATTTACAGGTAAACCAGACAGACAACAAAGGAAATACCTGCTACTAGTCTCTTTTACTACTAGCTTTGGATTCATTCACTCGTATGCAAAAAGAGTGAGCAGAATGGTTCTCTGATTCAGGCTCCAGCTCTTTTTAGCTGCAGTTAGTATATCTATCACATGCTGAGTTTATACTGAATGCAGATACCAGAACTGTAACTAAAAGGCTATAGGTTATGCAACAAAGACACAGAGCACTACATTCACTAGTCAACAGCATCACTAGCCTTTTACCCTTTAGAATGACATTTTAAAAATCCTGACAAGATTTGAAAGGGCTTTAGTAATTACGTTTCTTTTCTTTTTTTTTTTTTTTTTTTTTCCAGTAAAGAATGGAAGTGTCAGATAACAAAGTTCAAATGAAATATGAAATGGCAGGATGTGATTCCTTTAATGGGGTGTTCTTCCAAATTCTCCTCCTTGGCTAAGTAAATCAGCCAATTATATATATATTCTATTAATATAGTGGGAGATATGTTTCACAAACAGATGTTTATTCACTATATTCTAACATGACATGAGGTCTCCTCTGAGTAGATAGTCTATAAAAGAATGTAGAGGGGCTTTGAGTAGAATCCAAGTATTTTAATACTCTTCAGTTGCTCTCCAGCACTGCAGCTCATTTCCTTCCACTCTCAGATTTCCAACCTGCGAATGTACAGCCAATGCTGAATTGTATTTTTGTGAAGGCTGCTTTTGCTCCAACAAAATTGTGAGAATCGTGGCAAAAGGTCTCATATCTCCAGCACATCTTTTAATGTGGGAGTGGACTTTTCAAACCTTGATTTTGCCAGCCAAAGGCATTATGAAATCCTCATCCTGACCGTGCATTTTTAAATGACTGAAATCCTAGGACTTTAAGAAACATGCCCTAAAGTCTGAGATATGTTTTCTGACATCCTCAACCTAAGGTAAATAAAACTTGTGCTTTTGGTAGTCTGGTTTGGTATTATCTGGCACAAATGAGCTAATCTGTATCACCAAATTAAAATTGCAGGTATATTGGTGGTTTCTTCTGATATATATATTTAAGGCAGAAAAGTGCAGGAAGAGATTTCATTAACATAAATGACAACAGCACGTGAAAAATTAGGATCTGCTGTCTAAGTAAAGACAATACTGCAGAGAGAAATCTTTTTTGAACCTGTCTGTATAGGATTAAAGTTTAAAAACCTCTCATAATTACCTTCAATATGAACTTGTTTTTCATATCAGCATCTTATTTTAAAATATACAGGCATGTATAAGAAATAAATCCAAGTAAAGTATGCAAAATATGTATTATTATGGCTCATTAGTGCTTGATGTGTGTTCCAAGTACAGAAGATGCCATTATCCTGCTCCCAAAATCCTAGGGGAGTTTGGGCAGGAAAGAGAGAGATATGTAATATAGAAACAGAATACTCCCTGAAAGTATCTCCTAGACCACTGCAATGTACTATCATTTACACTTCAAACCTGAGAGCTTAAAGCCTTGTCAAGCAGGAAAAGCTGTGTTTCATACTGCTTTACCAGAAGTGTAAAATTTGCAAAAACCACAGTAGGGACCAGCAAAAGATGAGATTTAACACTACACTTCCATATATGCTGATATAAAAAAAGTTACTTGCTTTAGAGGTTTTAGTTTTCCCTTCTAGCCTTATTATGATTGTTTTGAAAACTGTTGTAATTATTAAAAAGGGTACTACTCCACTAACAGTATGCAATTTTTTATGTTTTAAAGGCCAGGACTTCTCTTGACCTTGATATTATGTCTAAAAAGAAGTTGGATCTTGCTAGGTGATTATTCCTCCAATGTCAAGAAAGTCTGACCTGGAAGCGAGGAGGTTAAACTTAGCCCAGGTGTATATATATCAAGGTTGGGTGAAAGAATAACAGGGTACACCTCAGTTCACTAAGGAAAAAATGCTGTGTGTGAACAGGCCCCAAAAGATCATGAAGACCTCGTTCACTTATGCTAGCACAGACTGCTGACTTATCTTTAAAGTACAAGACATAAGGGTCTTAAATTCCAATGGGTTTCACATTGAGCATTACCACATGAACTAATGTATTAAAGTACAAAAGGTAGATAAGTCAAGCTCAACCAAGCTGCGGAGGTAGACCTGAATTTTATCTATCTGTAGTTCTAATTTTGTCTTTCATGTTTCTATTTTCGCGATGGAACAAAGTTGTACAGTATAAAAATTAGTTATCCCCCTTATACTTAGCTGCAATAGCATGCCTAAAAATGTCTATCTGAATAGAAATATAACTTACCAAAGCATCACTGTTTTTTCAATCTATGTATTTATCTATGTATTAAGCTACAAAATAATTCAGTAAAATCAATATTATAAAATATTTGGACATTTCTAATATACTTATTATGTTCTAAATTTTTTTTGCAGACTGTTCTTATTGTCTTCCTACCTCATATTTTCTTGAAGGCTGAAAGGACAAGAGAAAATATAGTGTAAATCTGTTGGCTCTTACTTGATAGATTATAAAAAACTTCTGATCTTTTGATCTTGAAACAACATAACCTAAAAGCTTTTTCTTTTTGGCTGGAATCCCAGACTCCAAATGTCATTCAAAGGATACATTTTCATGATATACTGTTTGATACTCTACATCCTTGTATAAACTTGTATTTTCTTTATTTTGTTTGTTATACATTGGTGCTTCCCATGAGTTTTTTCATATTCAACCTTGACCATTTCATTGAGGGCATAGAAGTCTGGATATTTAAAATAGCATTTTGAAGAAGTCTTTCAGCATAGAAATATCAGAACTTGCAGAAGCAGAAATTTAAAGTGGGGCAAAAGTAATCTTTCTCCATTGCCAGATGAAAGCAAAGAATTTTACACTAAACAAAGTGGTTCCATACTGCGATCAAGGAGATGGGTAACTGAAAGACAGACAGCAAGAAATGTTACGGATTAGTATTAGAAAAACTATCTTGCTCAGGTATTTGTGAGTAAAGCTGCCTAACCAATACATGTATTTTCATTTTGTTTTCTCTTTGTGGCTTATAACTGACATTTAATTCTCTGTTTTTTAGAGCTTGGCTTATGGTTGAAGGCAAAATCCTTTGGCAATAGTGAAACACATACTGTGGATAAATAGTGAATATACATGGTAGCATATATATATAAAAAAAACCCAAACCTTGTGATCCAGTATTTCTGTAAGTGCAAGTCAAGAAAATATCTGGCTTCAACCAACTTTAATTTAATGGGCAGAGTAGGAAATTGATTTACTGCAAATTGTTTTAATATTACTGCATAATACAGCCTTGCAAAATTGTCATGAAAATTTAGCAGCACAGATGCAAATGTCTATTTGTCTGCCCTTTTTCACAGTAATCAATCATCATAGTGAATTATTATTTTTTTTCACTGCATTGCAAAATATTCATTTCAGCAAGCTGAATGAACAAAAAATTTTCCAAACTACTTTACTATAAATACATATTTCTATATACTTATCTTTTGTAAATAAATTGTATGTTGTGGCTCTGTAGCTTGTTCATGTGTTGGAGATATAATCAACATCGACACTGAAACAGAGTGCATGAGGATTACATAAAACTGACAACTGTAAACTGCACGAACCTTTTTTTGCTTTGTTTTTTTCTTTTTAGGAATGTTGCAGGCGCAAATAATGGTGATGTTAGCTACATGATAGGCCTAATTTGTATGGTTTAGATACTAGAGAAATATCTTTAGAGCTTTAATAACAGATTTGTAGTATTTTTTTTCTCATAAATCAGAATTATCATGTTTAAACTCCAGATTATGTCGTATCAGTGGTGCAGTGCTAATGAGTCACTACATCTCTATGTATGCTTGCATAGGAGGCATGGGACTAAGAGATAGGTCTGGATGGAGTTCATAAACAAAAGGATTGATGATGTTTTCAGCAATATACCTGGAGGGCACAGCATAGAGCAATACAATAAATATATCACATTGCAACCACCATAGTGACCTGGCTCTGAGAAGGCTAAAACACCTCCATAGCTCAACATGTTACTTTGGGTCCCAGCAGCAGACTAGGTATCTTGATAAATCTAGCCCATCTCTGGGGTTCTTACGTTTCTGTTGCAGTCTTGCAGCGTATCTTCCATACAATCTTTACATGTACATATTTAAAGGAAATGATCCAAAAGTCTTGCTGGAATTTTTGGAAGGAGACCATATGTAGAGATTTCTCAGGTTACTGTAAAACCCTAAAATTAATTTGAATTGAGAACATTAACCTATTTTTTTGTTTATTTGGATGTTGGCCTAATGATTCAAGTTGGGTGTAGAAGCAGTGCTCTTTTGTGGAAGATTTTGTTTTCAAGTACCAAGTTTAGCAGAATTAGAAATGGAGCAAGCTGCTGGTTACGAAGCCCAGTCCTCCATCCTGCACTTCTGTGCACTTGAATGGTTCAACTCTGTGGTGTCCTGGACCTGCGATGGTATGTGTCAGGTAAGACTGAGAAATTATAAGTTGTCCTAAAATTTCAAGACTCTCTTTTACACTGTAAAGAATCAGAAGCCTAGAAAATTAGGTCTCGTTTCATATCTTCTCTGTCTTTATTCTGTAATTACGGTATTAGCTTTGATGAAACCAAACATGTTTTAACATGAGTCAGTGTTCCAGCTGAACCTTCCTTGCATCTGAAACAACTTTTCCAAAGTTAAACTGTGCTCGTTCAAGTTCGCAGCTATCTAGAAAAGAGGCAATTTCAAAGGAAAAAAAACCACGAACAAAACATATTTTTTTCAGCTAGATGTAATAGCTATCCATATGGTAGTAAACAGCTACTTTGGCACTGGTTGAATAAGATAATGATTTTCAACCACATTATTGAAAGCTTTCTGTATATCACCAAAATGAACATTTCATTTAACAGAAAAGTTTAATGAATTTGTCATTTGATGGTGTAGAGGTGGTTGAGGTGCTGGAGAGGGATTCAGTTGCAAGATCTCTGTCAGTGATGAGGCATTAAGGTGGGTGAGAAACTTCAATTTTTAGAAGAGAGAGAAGGCTGACAATAAGAAAACTGAGCTTGCAGTGACAGAGGGGTGAGTTTCAACAAATAACCTCGTAGTCCCAGAGTTCATGACAAGGTTCAGTGTTGTTTGAATCACTAATGAAAATCAAATTACTGTAAGTAATACACTATATAAGGCAACAAGCTAGTTTTCCTGATAAAGAGGAGGGGAAAGAAAAGCAACAAAGCCAGCCACTTGCACAAACAAGCATTTTTTGTTGCGAAGTAAAAGTCAATGACTGAGGAGATAACAAAGACATCTATGAGTGTTTATGATGGCAATTGCATCTGCCAAAGGGTGGAATATTTTTCCACGTTCGGGTAGGTGATGCCAGAACTGAAGATTAACTTTAGATCTGCAGTATATGATGTAATTTCTTTTTGGCATCACTGATTTAAATGTGAGGATTGAGCTATGCAAGAGTGGGAAGCAGATAAACTATCATTAGCATCATTCTAGTAGCACCAGCTGCAGTGAATACCAAACACGTTTATACTTAGCAGGGGAAAGTAAATGTAGCTGTATTGAGATTTGAATATCTATTAACAGCTTGTCCAGCAGCTGAGATTAGACTGGTCTCACGTCAGTTGATATGTTTCACTCACAAAGTCTTCTGCTTAACATTAAGCTAATAACTGTTTATGAAACAAAGAAAATCATAAATATCTACAATAAATCAGACTGACCTATAGTATACTAGGTCCATGCCCGATCGTAGATAGAATTTATTATTTCCTTCCTCTAATATCAACACACAAGATGAACTTTCAACAGTTTTGGCATTTAAACCTAAAATTTAGAGTGTGCTTTTGTTCTAGGCTTCTCAATATGGTTTTTTTATTATTATTTCTGCATTTTTTTCTGGTAGGAAAACAGCTGCTAAATAGTCTTTTGTTGCTGTAGAAAGCATTTCAGTCCATGCTATAAAAGATTTAACCTCTTCTGAATTTCCCACCAAAAAAATCCAGCAAACCACATTACATTTTCCAAATTTTCCAGCCACAGAGGATCACCCATGTATTTTTCAGTATGCATCAATGTACGGCAACACAGGAGTTACTAATGTCATTTCAGCCACACTAGTAACATCTGGTGTCGCACTGTGAAGCTATTTGGATGAGTTTCTTTCAGGCTATAGTCACTACTTGTGGCATTGCCACAGAACACTTTTGCATAGGCAGGGTGCACCAGGAAGGCTGTTTCGGGCTTCAGTGGTTGGAATTCAGGATAGCCTCTCTGTTTTACTGCTACCATCTAACGTGGGGCTGCAGGGCAGTGTCACTGCCCATTCATTTATGAACAATTATGTTAAGTCAGAGGGGAATATGGCCTGGTTTTTATCCCAGTTTTACGAGTGTGAGTCACTTTGGACTAGAATGTAGGTGAGTGCCACCAATTAGGGGCCATGTAGAGTAGCGTAAAACTGCCTATGAAATTCTGGCAGGTCCTGACCCAACTAAATTCTGAGGCCAAGACATGCAGAAATCGAGCCTTCAGAAAAACCTTGAAAGCTTGTGTTTAAGTGCAACTGATTTCTTTATGTTAAGTTAAATGCCTGTTTAACATGTGTCCCTCAATATCAGCTTTGAGTTGCACGGAGATAGAAAGAAGCTGAGGGAGTTAATTGCCTTGTATGATATTGCCAGTGGTTTAGTAATTACAGTGTTGGAGAATTTATGGAGATTTTCTCACAGGAAAGCAAAAGAATCCTTCTTAGATGTTTATTCAGCTGCAATAGCAATAGGTTGAACCTGAGCAGTTCAGGGGCAGCGCTAAAATTGCTATTGACTTCCCTGATTCAGAGACTGGTATTTATATAACCGATGAAAAAAAAGATAGTTATAGCTTTGACTGGATGGGTAGAGGAATGAGAGGTGAGATATAGTCATAGTGATAAAGAAATGCAAGTAACTCTCAAAATTCACTCAATTGTCCATCAATGCATAGCAATTCATTAGAAATCTTCTCTAATAAATGTGTCCTAAACCCTTATTTCACAAGGATCAGACGCAGTGGTACTGCTGAATACTGTGTGAATTAAGTCAGTTTTAAGTATTCTAATTGTCAAGAAGAATACATTTCAAACGCATAACAGAGACTGATTTAAAGCAAACGTTAATCTCAGCTACTTTATTAAACTAAGATAACATATACTGATTTTAAATGTGTCTACTTCCATCAAGAAAACAATTGAGTGCTTCTGTTCACCATAACCTTAGCAGTCTCCTAGACCACTCTCTTTTTCTAAGTTGACTGACTACTATTATTAAAACATCACACTAAATACACCATGTAGTGTTTTTCTATTTTGCTTTTCAAGGGGTTATGGAAGCTAAAACTTAAAAACTATCAAGCAAAAAAAAAAAAAAGCTATTATTTCTGAAAAGGACAAAGAATAATGTATTTGAAAGTAAGTCTTCTTTTTACATTTGTTCTGGATATATCCTGGAGAAATTTTGTGTAGTACAAAGAAGAAAGTGAGCAAGTTATACATTGAGACAGCAATATAATCCTGTGTACATTATATAGGTGAAATGGGAAAAGAGAAAGCTTTGCTCTGTTGCTTTTTCCATTTCAGGGTATAAGTAAAATTGCTTGTCCCCTGGTTTTTCTGTATTTCAGGCTCTGTAGACTACAAGCTTCATTCCTAAGCACTATGGAAACTCCGTCAGCTGCTCCACAGATATACATCATCACACTCACATCTGGGCTGGTGGGATATTTTTGAGAAGAGGTTGTACTTAACAGTAGATGTTATGGAACCATTGAATATTTGGATCACAAAAAATATTCTAAAACAAGGGAAGCAGGGAATTTTCATAGGAAGAAAAGACATCGTGTTTACAAGAGCAATAACTATAATCATTCTTCCTGTATCTCTGAATGAATGAAAGCACAAAAACTGCCTTCATGAAACCTCACACTCTTGACTAATAAAAGTGGTAGTAATAAGAAATATCTATAATAATATATAAATTTTGTATTTCATACCAGGTCATATATTTCCCACCCTTCCAGGAAAACCTGGGACAGAAGAATAACAAGAGATAAAATATGTAAGTGCTATGTTCAATCTCTGATGGAGAATGGAACATAAAAATCTTCTCTCATACTTATAAAAATGAGTGGAGCTACTTGTCCTCCTGTGTTAAATATAACATTGGAAACACTGCTAAAGCTAGTGCAATGTGCCTTGCAAAATGACTCAACCTTGCCTTGCTTCAAGTAGTTTTCCATCTACGTCAGACACCAGTTCACTTGTCTTTGGACATAGGATTAAGGCAGGAATAGAAAAGGAAGATTGTTGCTCTGATCGTTCTTCAGCTATTTTTTGTTCATTATCTCTCATTTTGGGCCGAATGATGGAGCACTGCCCAGAGGCAGGTCAAAATAACACTGAGACTTGTCTGCAAGTAAACTGTGGAGGCTGAAGTCAGGTGATGAAGCAGATTTTCATGATTTGTGTTGTGGAGGGTGTTACCAGCATCTGCGCCCTGATGGATGCAAAGCTGCTGCAGCTCTGTGCTCTCAGCCACAGCCAGTGGCAAGGCTGAGCATGCATAGCTGTGTACATGCTTAGTATAAACTCCAACTGACCATCTGGACTAGAGGCATTGCACCACAATATCGAGTACCCACATAATCTGAAAAAAAACCCAAACAACCATTTACCTGTCCTTTGCAAAGTTCCTTTTGGGAAAATTAACGTGGGCACTAGGTATTAGTACATGCATTTTTTTGAACCATAGCTACAGGACCCAAAACTTTTCTGTTGTACCACTGAATCTGCAGAAGGGCAGCAAGCAAAAATCAGAGGGAGGAGATGTCCCAGAGCTGACCTTTATCATGCTGCTAAGTTACAGGCTGCACCCCCATCACACCTCAGAGTAGTCTGTTCTTATCATGATCAGCTATATAGATGGGAAGACATTGACATTCAGGAAGATAAAAGTAGTGAGACTGCCTTTAATGTGATAATTGTCTGTCCTGGGGTTTTTTTGGTTGGTTTTTTTTTTTTTGTCTTAGCCCCTGAGGACTGTCTGGGGTGTATACTGTAAGGCTGTATGGGCTTATACTGTAGAAACAGAAAGTAGAAAGGCTCTATTAAGATTTTCAGTTGTAAAATAAAATCCCCATATAAATGTTATTGAAAGTAGCTAGACTGTATGGTATAAAATATAAACTATTTCTCTATTAGAAAAGGATAAACAATTCCCTAGAAAGGTCTTTCAGGGAAGGTGAGAACATAGAAATGTAGGTTTTCTACAATAAAAACAACAACAACAACAACAAACCCCTCGAAGTAAAACACTCAGCATAAATTATTTCTGGAATCTATTTTCTCTGCTGGCAGATGACAGTGATTACACTAATTATAGTTATATTTTCTGCAGAAGATTATGGATAATGTATGAAATTAAAATATTGCTTCAAATTTTGTTTGTCAGATGTTAAAATTACAGAGAGAAAAACTTTATGTGAACTTTTTGAGAGCAGTAATCTCAGGAAATGGGCAATCCAAGTTTAGCATTGTTTTGGCATTACATTCTCTTTGCAGTAAAATGCTGAACAGATGTATCTGATAGCAGTTGTAACCTATTCAGAAGGAAGACTGCCAGTGCTAACCCACCACTGGTAGAAAGCAATAAAGTGTCTCTGGAACCTGTTCACTACATATGGTTTGCCTGAGGTTACTGTCTTGCCTTTCTTACAGTGTTACCCAATAAATCACAGAAAATATGGATTCGTTTTGAACTTGAATGAAATAAGACAAAAATAAAAAAAATAAGGAGCAGATTGTGAGGACTGCTGAATATTTTCATTTCAGACATGAAATAAGCCACTTACAAGGCTAAACTGTTTTAAAAAGCCCTAAAATAATGCCACTAAAATGTATTTATTGTTGCTTAACATACTTATTTTCTTTTCAGAAAGAAATGCTATTGCAGCCAAGACTTATACAACATCTGTTGTGTTAATTATCAATATATTACTAAGCCCTCAATTTCCTTACTCAAACATAATTCTTTGAAACATTACGAGAAACAATGGATTTAGGAGTATACCACTTGGGGATTTGATGTACTGTTTGACTCTAGATTCTTTCATTCTGTCCAGATGGAGTTCATAAGAAATTGTGGGGGAGAAAGCCTCTAAATAATTGCCAAAAAATCTTTACTGCACATGCAAGATTTGCAAAATGGTGAAAGAACAGGTTATCCAATTGTGGCCTATAGGGAGAAAAAACATCAATTTTACATGTGAACCAGTTATGTCCTTAATGTAAATTCAAAAGTAATTTTGCTTCAGACTGGAAAAAGTATGTTTCACATGTGCTGCAGCTTCTGTTGGAAGTGAACCATTTGCTTAATCCATTCCCATATCAGTTTCTACAACGGTAGTGCTTAAAATGCTATTGAGCAACAGGTAAGTCTTGCTTATGGTATGTATCAAAGACCAGGACTTTGGAAGATAAAAAAAAAAAAAAGAATGAGATGAATTGTCTTAGAAGTCTGCATATCTGATTTAAATTACTTACCTGGGGGGGGTGGGGGTGGGGGTGGGGGTGGGGGTGGAGGAAGGATAGTTTCTGTTACCTAAGGTGGCGTTTGTATCATCTGCATCTGAGCTTGACATCTTAACCTGCCTTTAAGTCAAGAGAGATGACCTGCCACTTCTAGTAAGCCAGCTAACTTGTTTTTGGTGATTACTGTGCATGAGGAG